>NC_047041.1:47514004-49914004 GCF_011762595.2 Tursiops truncatus
TAAAATGACTAAAATAATATTACAAATACCAAACATCTGAAGAGAAATTGGGAGTAGGAGAGTAGTGTGACTTAAATCCTCATCTTTCGTAAGAGGAAGTCAATAGATGTTAAAATGGACAAATCAAAAATTAGAGGGCTTCCCTGGTGGTGCAGTGGTTGAGAGTCCGCCCGCCGATGCAGGGGACACGGGTTCGTGCCCCGGTCTGGGAAGATCCCACATGCCGCGGAGCGGCTGGGCCCGTGAGCCATGGCCGCTGAGCCTGCGCGTCCAGAGCCTGTGCTCCACAACGGGAGAGGCCACAACGGTGAGAAGCCCGCGTACGGCAAAAAAAAAAAAAAAAAAAAAAAAAATTAAAGGTATATTCACATTGTATAGTAGTTCAGAGAGAACCTAGGAAAGAATATAAAGTGGAAACAGTTTAAATTCCTAGAAGAATGTCAGGAGTTGAAGAATGTGTTGGTGTGGGAGATTCTA
Organism: Tursiops truncatus; assembly: GCF_011762595.2. Classification (NCBI taxonomy): domain Eukaryota; kingdom Metazoa; phylum Chordata; class Mammalia; order Artiodactyla; family Delphinidae; genus Tursiops; species Tursiops truncatus. The sequence goes on from NC_047041.1 coordinate 47,514,482, forward strand.
AGCTTTTCTAGACAGTTTGTATGAAAATATAAATAGGTGTATTTACATGTGTTACTTTAAAAGCAATAAGGATAAATGAAAAATAACACCTAAATTGGTTAAAGCAGAATGCTGCTCTTACTTGACTGCTAAGTACCTCCTATGTTTCGTCTCTGCCACAGTTAAATCCCTGGGGTTAGGCATTGAATTTCTTGTGGGTTACTCATAGAGTCACACACAAGGATTACGCAATCAAAATACATACATCTTGACTACTGGAGGTTTTATATCAATTTTTTAATAACGAACGCAAATTTCTGGGAGTATACAGGTCTGTTCCTTGTTAATTCAACTAATATTTATTAAGAAACTACTATTTGCATGGCTCTCCATGGACTCAAGTTACGAAAGTACTTCAATTTGTTAAGTGTACATGTAAAGTTTATTATTTTGTCAGTATTCTTTGAGTGTTTATTATGTGTCAGGCACTATCTAGGCCTTGTAGATACAATGGCTACTATAAAAGAGTCCTCGTTCTCTTAAAGTCTACTAGTTCCCCCTGAAAGGCACCGTGTACCTACTGCGTACTATGTGGTTGACTTATTATGCTGTGACAGTACTCTAAGTATCTGTAGAATGAAGGAACTTGTAGAATATTCCGGTTCAAATACTATCAAAGAGTTCATGAACCCTGGAATAGACTCTACCTTTCAGAAGAAAAGAAATGAGTTTTATGGAAGTGTGTCATGCAATAGAGGTCTCTAAGGCCTGATCTTGAAGAATGAGAAAAAGCTTCCCGCCCTTGTTCATAGCACTGAAATAATATTCATATGTGGTTGTGAGCTGTGGGAAGGTACAGGAATAAGCATAAGGATATTCATTTTTTATTACTAAAGCCCTATTAAGAGATCAAACAATTTTTGTTCCGTTAGATTTGGGGGATCTAAATGAGAGTTATGTATTTGTAAATTTGCACCAGTTTGTGTGGGAGGGTGAATGTTACAGGAATAATTGGAGAAGGCAGTGATCAGGATAGATAGTGGTAATTTTGGGGTCACATGCAAATTAGGAGTAGTATCCATAAATAGTTTTTCTTTAAATATACATGATTTTATATCCTGCCGTCTCCGTTTTCTAGAGCCTCCAGATAGACATCTCAGTTCCTCCATCCAATCCCTGCATCTGGCACAATGGAAACAGATGGAAGAATCCAAAGTCTCAATTAAAGCTGCCTTTGAATGTATAAAGAATTCCTGTTATGAAGTCTTGTGAATTAGAAACACTGTGCCGGCACTCTGCCACCATGTGGCTTCTGGAGTCATTGCAGCACATACAGAACTCAAAATCGGCACCTGTTCCTTAAACTTTCATTGGGGCTATGTGTATTAGGTTAGGTTTTATGGGCAGACACTTTATTTAAAGGGATATAGTTATTCAAGATTCATGAGAATACATTAAGAATTAGCTTTCCAATATATATTTTGTGCAATGTAGATACCATATCATTGGCTGCAATTCTCTAGCTACCACAAAATAATGATTTCCAAATTGCAATTTTAAGTATCATGGAATCTTAGAACTGGAATAGTCCTCAGAGATTATCCAATCCACCGTTAGAATGCCTCTTACTATCCTTCTAATAGGAGAGGCTGCTGTCTCAGCTTAACCATCTCTAGAAGAGCTTGTTTAATTTTGCAAAGTTGACTATCCTAATCACCTTTGACAATGTTTATCCAAAGAGTTACAAATCCAACTAACGCTGCTTGCATACAGCTCATATTTTTACATATAAACCACAAAAAGAATTATAAAAGGGTCTTATTTCAACTGCATTTTCCAAATCTATTAGGTCAGCACCAAGTATATAATAGGCACTTAGTAAATAATAGCCCTATTCAGTTTTCCCATATTCAATTTTTTAAGATGCAGGCTCAGAGTTTACAACTGTAAAGAAACTATATGCCCAATGACAAAATGCTTTCATAGTTTATTTAATATTCTTCCAGTTTTACACTTTTACTTTAGTCCTTTATTTTATTTGTTGCAACAAAGAGTCATGGAGTACATCCTGTGTTAGATGCTGGAGATGCAAAATTAAAAATATATAATAAGTGCTCTTACATTTTTATCTATTGAAAAACAATTTATTTGAATATAAAAATTTAAGTTGCTTGATGGAGATATGTGAAAAGTTCAGTCGGACCCCAATGAAAAGTATCTTGAGTTGCTAATGTATTCATTTTCTATGCTTTCTATGCTAATGTATGCATTTTCTATGTAATTTCTAAATTACAAGTTTAATAACTTAAAACACTACACCTTTATTACTTCAGTTTCCATTGGTTGAGAGTCCAAACACAGCTTATCAGGATTCTCTGCTTCCAGGTCTCATTGGCTGCAGTCCAGGTGTCATTTAGGGCTGTAGCCTCATCAGAAGCTCAACTGGGAAAAGATCCACTTTCAAGATTACTCGGGTTGTTGGCAGAATTTATTTCCTTGTTGTTGTATGAATGAGGGCCCCGCCTTTTCATTGCCTGTCAGTTGGAGGCCACTTCGGGTATTAGAAGCCACCCATAGTTCGCTGCCATGTAACCCTCTCCAGAGGCAGTTTATAAAATTGCTGTTTGCTTCTTCAAGGCCAGCGTGAGAATCTCTCTGCAGTCTTCTAAGACAGAGTCTTCTATAATGTAAGGTAATCATGAGCAAAATATTCCATCATCTTTGTTATTTAATGTAACCTAACGAAGAGAATGACATCGTATCATCTTCACCGTATTCTTTTAGTTAGATACCAGTCACCACTGCTTCTACCTGAACTCAAAGGGAGGAAGGTATTACACAAAGACCTGAACACCAGGAGACAGGAATTATTGGAGGCCATCTTAGCAGGGGTCTGTCAGAGCTGAAAAAATGTATCTGGAGAGTCAGGGAAGACTTCTCAGTTAAGGAAGACTTCATCCCAAAGTGGACATTGTGATGAGATGTGTGATGTTTTCCATGTAGATTAAAAAAAACAGGAAAATAAACCACGCTGAGAGAATAGCTTTGCTGACATATGGAAGAGTGAAGGAAGATTGGACAGGTGGGCCAGGGTCAGATCACAAAGGGCCTCACTTTGTGAGTTAAGGAGTATACCAAAAGAAATGGGGAAAATGGGTGAGTACCAGACAGGAAGTACAGTGGTCAGAGGTCCATGGTATACATGATACATGCCATTCTGGCAGCAATATAGAGGACAGGTGGAAGGAGCATAAGAGGCAGGGAAATAAATGAGATGCTATATTCATTGTCACATGGCAGACAGCTGAAGCAGTCGAGTAGCATCTGGATACAGAAAATATTTAGGAAGTACAGTCACAGTATATGATATCAATAGTATAGAGTTAGTGGTAAGAGAGAATTTAAGGGTATTTTTGTGTGTATTTAAAGCCAGTAGACTTCTTTCAGGTGAAATATGACTTTTAATGTTTAACGGTTTCATAACTGAAGGGCACTGATGTGTCTGTAAATGTGCTGAATCCATTATATAAAACCAGACTGGTATTTTAAAGACAAGTGGCTATGATTAAACAAAACCTGTAGGATGAATTCTCTCACCTATAACCAGGTGCAGGGTCTACAATAGATAACCAGTCCCTGCCTTGAGTGAGTAAAGGAAGACTGAAAGCTCCGTAATACTTCATCATAATGTCCTATTTGAGAGGAGCCGCTCGGTTACTTTCACTTGAGTCCGATTTTAAAATGAAGGTATAATCTTGGGTCATTTTATCATCAGCAATAAGCAAACATTATATTCTGGCATAGGACTGGGGAGGCAGCTGGAAAAGTATTCCCATTAGCAGAGATTGGCTTGATACCTTTTTCACTGTCTCTAGAGGAGTTTGATGAGAGCTACCTGGTGGTTTTACCTATATCTCTAAGCACTGAGAAAGGATCAGTTTGAGGGAAGAGATCTGGCACCCTTGTAGACGTCTAAATAGTGAGAAGGAGCTAAATTAGAGAGGCTTAAACTCATTTCTAGCAGAAAAGCGGATTTGTGGAAGCTGTTTCTTCTGCTCCATGTCAGGCTGCTCCTAGCTGAACATTGGAGTGTATATTTTTTGTCTTTTTGTCTGGCCAACATTCATTTTTTCTCTTTCTAATTGCACTCCACTTTCTTCTGCGGAATCACCTCTCTACCGCTGAGGGCAATTTTGTTGTGCCTCTAAATCAAGATACATGTCCCCATACTCCAGAAGCGGAAGCTAACCCCATACCCAGAGGCTGTAATCTGCCCCTTCTGCCAGATGGTGCCCTCTCTCAGGAGGCAGCTAGACAATCTAAAATTCTGTTGGAATTTAATCATTCCAGCAGCTGCCTTTTCCATATCTTGTTCTTTTATCCTTTAGCTTTCCCACATCCTTCCAATTTCCTTTCCGATTAAGTTTGTCAGAGTTAGTTGTTTATAACCAAAGAAAAAGGTACAGTAGCTCATTAGCATTTCAGAAAGGAGGAGAAAAAGTGTTTATGAGCTTCTATCAGCTGTCAGACACTCTGTTAGATATTTTACATACCTTATTTTATCATCAGCAAAGTGTCATGAAGTATAAACTTATCTTAATGGGTTGAATCACATTAATAAATTCTCTAATATTTAACTCAACTTGCATTTCTGGAAGAGTCAGTTTGGTCATGATGAATTTATATATTAAAATGTAGATACATATATATATATATATATATATATAGCTAGATTCAGTATGGCAAGATTTGGGTAAGGGTTTTTGTGTCTATGATTATAGTGAGATTGCCTAATTTTAGTATCTATTAGTCTCAAAATTGAGTCGGTGAGTGTATCTCTTTATTCTGTAAAAAGAGTTCCTATACGTTTGAAATGTTCTCCCTCTTGATTGGTTGATAGAGCTTATCTGTCTAAGCCTAATGTTTTCCTCATAGAAATATTTAAATTTTTTATTTGCTATCTTTAATAGTTTTAAGATTATTCGGGCTTTCTGTTTCTCTTTGAGTCAAGTTTAGTAATGATTTTCCTTTTCTTTCAGATTTTTAATTTTATTGGGGAAAAGTTTTTCTTATCCTTTTAAATGTTCTGCTGCATCTATAGTTGTCTCTTTTCATTCCTAAATTGTTTATTCGTACATTTTGTAATACCTTTTGCGTAACTTTAAGGGACATGATTAATATTGTATTATTCTATTTAAGTCAGATTCCCCTGATCATAATCCCAGGATGCATCATTTATGTAGAGTATAACATACATGTGGCCCCTGGAGTTATGCAAAGTGTTGTTCTGGTCTTTCTTTTTTTTTTTGAGAGATCTTTGCAAAATTTTGTCAGTTTTATTGGCTTTGTTGATTCTCCTTATTGTATTTATTTTCTATTTTTAGTAATTTGTTCTTTTTTTAACTATCTTCTTCCTAAATGTATGTTAGATTTATTATTTTTTCTAACTTCTTAATTTGGATACTTTGCTTATTGGTTTTCAGAGTTTCTTCTTTACTAATATGAACACCCAAGCCTCTAAATTTTTCTCTTTCAATCGTTTTAGCAGCATCCCACACATTTTGGTATGTAGTATTATTATTGCTGTTTAGTTGTCTTAACTCCTAAGTTATTTAGAAATGAACTTTTAAAATTTCCAAATATATGTGTTTTCAAAGGTATTTATTCTTGACTTCTAGTTATTTAATGGTCAACAACATTGTCTTTGTGGTACAGATTATTGGACATTTGTTGAGACTTGATCTGTGGCCCAGTGAGGGATAAATATTTGTAAATGTTTCATGTTTTGGAGAATGTGTAGTCTCCTAACATATATTTACCTGGTAAATTTGAGTTAGTTTTTTCTCTGAACTCTGAAGATATAATTCTACTCTCTTACAGCTTCCATTTTACTCCCTATCAAGTTGTGTTACTTTGTAGGTAATCCATCTCTTCTTTCTAGCTGATTTTAAGACCTATTCTATATTTTTGGTGTTCTTTACTATGGTGAGTCTAGGTTTTTTGTTTGCTTTTGTTTTGTTGAAAATAAATACTGGTGGGGCTTATTATACTACCTAAATCTAGGGACTTGTATATTTCAATTTCAGAAAATTCACAGCCAACCTTTTTTGGAACAATGCGTCTCTCTCCCTTCCTCACTATTGGAACTCTCATTAGAAGCATACTGGCAAGAGGCTTTGAATGCTCATACAAGTTTTGCTCTATACAAGGTGCCCAGGTGAGGGAAAAATTAAGGCCTGAATGTCATCCCATGCTCTCCTGGCCAACTTGTGTGCCTGAGGATCTGTGTTTGTCCAACTGTGCTGCCTCTTTTCTAATTTTCTCCAAGGTATTTTATGAGCTACCTGTGGTACTATATGCTGGGCCATTTTGTTCTATACTCCACTTTCTTAATTTTTCCGTCTCATTTCTCATCGTATAATCCTTGGTGATGTCTTCTAGGGAAACTTTCCCCAATCTATTTTCTAATTCTCTATTCAGTTGAGTCTAATCTGTTGTTTAGTCTTTAAAGATTTATTTTAAATGGCTGTTTTTTCATTTCTGGAAACTTTATTGGACTCTTTGGATCTGCTTGTTATTTTTAGTAGTCTTTAGTGATTAACTCATACCTTTGATTTTCTCTTTTATGTCTTTGAACATATTAACGCATAGTTATTGTTTATTATTTATCCTGTGGTTTAAAGTGTTTGTATTTTAATCTGTTGTTTTCTTATGCTGACTGTCAGTCATGATGATTTTCTTAAAATTTTTATTATTGTTTAATTTTGAGCTCACGTTTTCTGGAGATTTATCTGTGCTAATTCTCTGAGGCCTAGGTTGAGGGTGATTTTGTAAAGAAAAAGCATGTATGTTTTTTCTTCCAGACATCTGGGGGACAATTTTTCAGTTACACGCTTATGTTGGTGCTTTTTTGTACACAGGTAGTAGGAAATTGAGCCCCAAATCTGAAAAAAAGGGCAAGGTTGTGATTACAGATTCTCAGGGGAGATTTTTCCCCCTTCCATTCACTGTCAATGCCAAGATTGATAAACATTCCTCACCATCTTTTTTTGTGGCTATATTGGTATGCTTGTGTTGCTGTAACAAAATACTACAGAATGGAAATTTATTTTCTCATCGCTCTGGAGGCTGAGAAGTCCAAATCAAAGTGTCAGCAGATTTGGTTTCTGGTGAAAGCATTCTTCCTAGCTTGTAAATGGCTGACTTCTTGCTATGCTCTCACATGGCCTTTCCTTGGTGATGTACATGGAGAGAGAGCTAGCCCTCTGGTGTCTCTTCTTATAAGGACACTAATTCTGTCAGATCAAGTTCCCACCCTTATGAGCTCATTTAACCTTAGTTACCTACATAAAAGGGCCATTTCCAAATTTAGCCACACTGGGGGTTAGGGATTCAACACATAAATTTTGAGAGAACACAAACATTTGATCCGTAACAGCTGGATAGATACTTTCTTAGTAAACTCTTTCATTGAGGATATGAGCATCTGGGCTCCTAGTTTTATACAGGGATTTTTGCTCTGACCCCTCACCTGTGTGTGCCCTAGGGTAAGTCTTCTGTTCTATGAGTTCATTAGAAGTGACTGTTTAGGCAATTGGGAATGACAAATGTCTCTAGGGAAGCTAGCTGGTGGCTTCAGTACTTAGTTCTACCTCTGGATTCATTTGTGGCTTCTGAGAATTTCCTGTGGTTTCTGTTCAGATTAGTTATACAATCAATCAGTCAATGTATGTGTGTGTTTATATTTCATCCTGTATTTTAAAACATTTTATCATAGAAGTTTTTGGACTTATGTGATACACAAAAGTAGATATAATAGCAGAGAAGGTATAACAAGCTCCCGTATACCTATCCCCTAGTTACAGTAAGCATCAACATTTTATCAAACTTACTATAGTATTTTTAAGCTACAATATCACACTATTTGACTAGACAATACTAATGTAACTCGACAAATAAAGATAATTTCTACTTAATTAACTAAAAAGTTACCAGTAAGTCTTTAATAGTATCCAATACTTAGTCTATATTCAAATGACTCTTATTATTTAAAAATATTATTCTATAGTTGCTTTGTTTAAATCTGGATCCAAACAAGGTGTACATCTTATCTTTTTTTTTGTTGTTTCTCTAACTTCCCTTTAATCTAGAATGGTTACCCCCACTCCCACTTTTTAAAAAAAATTCCAAAGACTCATTGAAAATTAACTCAGTAAAATTGCTTCTTATGGTGTATAGAATGTTTCTCTATTTATAATTCCTATAAACTAGAAAATAGATATGAAGACTGGATTACATTTGGATTCAATTTCTTTAGCATACTTCATAGGTAGTGCTGTGTACTTTATATTGCATTAAATCAGACGGTACTGTCTGGTAATCATAATTTTAGTGTTATTGAGATGTAATTGGTGGTGTAGTTTTTGTCACTCTGACCATTTCATTGTGAAGATTCTCATTAACATTTCATCTAATACTTTTACCATCTGTTGATGATTGTTACCATCTTCAGTTTTTTCAAGAGGTTGCCAATTGGTGATTTTCTAATTCTATAATTTTCTCTATATTTATTAGATGGAAATTTTCCAAAAAGAATTTTTGCTCACAAACTAGAGTTGTTAGTGGACTCTAAACTTAAGTTTGTATAGAAAAGAGAGGATAAATGTTTAATTTGCCTTCTTTACTTACCAATGATCATAGTAAATGGTTGCTACCCTAGTGCCTCCAGTGCTGACTAGTGATTTTGTAAATTTTGTTTAGTCTTATGTCTTCTATAATGAGGCACTTCAAGTTGCTTTTACAAGAGGGAATATAAATAGAAAATAAAAAAGCAAGAACACTTAACTACAAAATTACTACAATTTGGATTAGTGTTTCTTGGGTTCATGAAAAGTTGTTGGACCTGCCATTTCTGAGATATAAGCAAAAAACTTTATATTGACAAAAAAATAGTTCTTACTTTGATAAGCATTCAATATTAAATTTCCCAGTCCTTTAAGTCTTTTTTTTTCTAACACCTTTATTAGAGTATAATTGCTTTACAATGGTGTGTTAGTTTCTGCTTTATAACAAAGTGAATCAGCTATACATATGCATATATCCCCATATCTCCTCCCTCTTGCGTCTCCCTCCCAACCTCCCTATCCCACCCTTCTAGGTGGTCACAAAGCACCGAGCTGATCTCCCTGTGCTATGTGGCTGCTTCCCACTAGCTATCTATTTTGCATTTGGTAGTGTATATATGTCCATAACACTCTCACTTCGTCCCAGCTTACCCTTCCCCCTCCCCATGTCCTCAAGTCCATTCTCTATGTCTGCGTCTTTATTCCTGTCCTGCCCCTAGGTTCTTCAGAACCACTTTTTTTTTTAGATTCCATATATATGTGTTAGCATATGGTATTTCACTCCGTCTGACAGACTCTAGGGCCATCCACCTCACTACAGATAACTCAATTTTCTTTTTATGGCTGAGTAATATTCCATTGTATATATGTGCCACATCTTCTTTATCCATTCATCTGTTGATGGACACTGAGGTTGCTTCCATGTCCTGGCTATTGTAAATACAGCTGCAATGAACATTGTGGTACATGTCTCTTTTTGAATTATGGTTTTCTCAGGGTATATGCCCAGTAGTGGGATTGCTGGGTCATATGGTAGTTCTATTTTTAGTTTTTTAAGGAACCTCCATACTGTTCTCCATAGTGGCTGTATCAATTTACATTCCCACCAACAGTGCAAGGTACTGTTCCCTAATGTCTGTTTAGGTCTTCTGCCCATTTTTGGATTAAGTTGTTTGTTTTTTAGATATTGAGCTGCATGAGCTGCTTGTAAATTTTGGAGATTAATCCTTCATCAGTTGCTTCATTTGCAAGTATTTTCTCCCATTCTGAGGGTTGTCTTTTCGCGTTGTTTATGGTTTCCTTTGCTGTGCAAAAGCTTTTAAGTTTCATTAGGTCCCATTTGTTTATTTTTGTTTTTATTCCCATTTCTCTAGGAGGTGGGTCAGCGAGGATCTTGCTGTGATTTACATCATAGAGTGCTCTGCCTATGTTTTCCTCTAAGAGTTTTACAGTATCTGGCTTTACATTTAGGTCTTTAATTCATTTTGAGTTTATTTTTGTGTATGGTGTTAGGGAGTGTTCTAATTTCATTCTTTTACATGTAGCTGTCCAGTTTTACCAGCACCACATATTGAAGAGGTTGTCTTTTCTCCATTGTATATTCTTGCCTCCTTTATCAAAAATAAGGTGACCATATGTGCTCTGGGCTTTCTATCCTGTTCCATTGATCTATATTTCTGTTTTTGTGCCAGTACCATACTGTCTTGATTACTGTAGCTTTGTAGTATAATCTGAAGTCCAGGAGCCTGATTCCTCCAGCTCTGTTTTTCTTTCTCAAGATTGCTTTGGCTATTCGGGGTCTTATGTGTTTCCATACAAATTGTGAAATTTTTTCTTCTAGTTTTGTAAAAAATGCCATTGGTAGTTTGATAGGGATTGCATTGAATTTGTAGATTGCTTTGGGTAGTATAGTCATTTTCACAATGTTGATACTTCCAACGCAAGAGCATGGTATATCTCTCCATCTGTTTGTATCTTTTTTTTTTTTTTTTTTTTTGCGGTATGCGGGCCTCTCACTGCTGCAGCCTCTCCCACTGCGGAGCACAGGCTCCAGACGCGCAGGCCCAGCGGCCATGGCTCACGGACCCAGCCACTCCGCGGCATGTGGGATCCTCCTGGATCGGGGCACGAACCCGCGCCCCCGCATCGGCAGGCAGACCCCCAACCACTGTGCCACCAGGGAAGCCCTGTATCATCTTTAATTTCTTTCATCAGTGTCTTATAGTTTTTTGCATACAGGTCTTTTGTCTCCTTAGGTAGGTTTATTCCTAGGTATTTTTTTTCTTTTTGTTGCAATGTAAATGGGAGTGTTTCCCTAATTTCTCTTTCAGATTTTTCATCATTAGTGTACAAGAATGCAAGAGATTTCTGTGCATTAATTTTGTATCCTGCTACTTTACAAAATTCATTGATTAGCTCTAGTAGTTTTCTGGTATCTTCTTTAGGTTTCTCCATGTATAGTATCATGTCATCTGCAAAAGTGACAGCCCTACTTCTTCTTTTCCGATTTGGATTCCTTTTATTTCTTTTTCTTCTCTGATTGCTGTAGCTAAAACTTCAAAAACTATGTTGAATAAGAGTGGTGAGAGTGGACAACCTTGTCTTGTTCCTGATCTTAGAGGAAATTGTTTCAGTTTTTCACCATTGAGAACGATGTTTGCTGTGGGTTGTTCACATATGGCCTTTATTACGTTGAGGTAAGTTCCCTCTATGCCTAATTTCTGGAGGGTTTTTATCATACATGGTGCTGAATTTTGTTAAAAGCTTTTTCTGCATGTATTGAGATGATCATATGGATTTTCTCCTTCGTTTGCTAATATGGTGTATCACATTGATTTTTTTGCGTATATTGAAGAAACCTTGCATTCCTGGGATAAACCCCACTTGATCATGGTGTATGATCCTTTTAATGTGCTGTTGGATTCTGTTTGTTAGTATTTTGTTGAGGATTTTTGCATCTATGTGCATCAGTGCTATTGGCCTGTACTTTTCTTTCATTGTGACATCTTTGTCTGGTTTTGGTATCAGGGTGATGGTGGCCTCATAGAATGAGTTGGGGAGTGTTCCTCCCTCTATATTTTGGAAAAGTTTGAGAAGGATAGGTGTTAGTTCTTCTCTAAATGTTTGATCGAGTTCACCTGTGAAGTAATCTGGTCCTGGGCTTTGGTTTGTTGGAAGACTTTTCATCACAGTCTCAATTTCAGTGCTTGTGATTGGTCTGTTTATATTTTCTGTTTCTTCCTGGTTCAGTCTTGGAAGGTGGTGCTTTTCTAAGAATTTGTCCATTTTCCTGGCATATAATCACTTGTAGTAATCTCTCATGATCCTTTGTATTTCTTCAGTGTCAGTTGTTACTTTTCCTTTTTCATTTCTAATTCTATTGATTTGAGTCTTCTCCCTTTTTTTCTTGATGAGTCTGGCTAATGGTTTGTCAATTTTGTTTATTTTCTCAAAGAACCAGTTTTTAGTTTTATTGATCTTTGCTATTGTTTCCATCATATATTTTTCATTTATTTCTGATCTGATCTTTATGATTTCTTTCCTTCTGCTAACTTTGGGTTTTTTCTGTTTTTCTTTCGCTAATTGCTTTAGGTGTAAGTTTAGGTTGTTTACTTGAGATGTTTCTTGTTTCTTGAAGTAGGGTTGTATTGCTATAAAGTTCTCTCTTGGAACTGCTTTTGCTGCATCCCACAGGTTTTGGGTCATCGTGTTTTCATTGTCATTTGTTTCTAGGTATTTTTTGACTTCCTCTCTGAGTTCTTCAGTGATCTCTTTGTTATTAAGTAGTGTATTGTTTAGTGTCCATGCGCTTGTATTTTTTACAGATTTTTTTTCCTATAGTTGATATCTAGTCTCATAGTGTTGTGGTTGGAAAAGATATTTGATATGATTTCAATTTTCATAAATTTACCAAGGCTTGATTTGTGACCCAAGATATGATCTATCCTGTGGAATATTCAATAGCACTTGAGAAGGAAGTGTATTTTGTTCTTTTTGGATTGAATGTCCTATAAATATCAATTAAGTCCATCTTGTTTAATGTATCATTTAAAGCTTGTGTTTCCTTATTTGTTTTCATTTTGGTTGATCTGTCCATTGGTGAAAGTGTGGTGTAAAGTCCCCTACTATGTTTGTGTAACTGTCGATTTCCCCTTTTATGGCTGTTAGCATTTGCCTTATGTATTGAGGTGCTCCTATGTTGGGTGCATAAATATTTACAATTGTTATATCTTCTTCTTGGATTGATCCCTTGATCATTATGTAGCTTCCTTCTTTGTCTCTTGTAATAGTCTTTATTTTAAAGTCTATTTTGTCTGATATGAGAATTGCTACTCCATCTTTCTTTTGATATTCCATGGAATATCTTTTTCCATCCCCTCACTTTCAGTCTGTATGTGTCCCTAGGTCTGAAATGGGTCTCTTGTAGACAGCATATATGCGGGTCTTGTTTTTGTATCCATTCAGCCAATCTGTGTCTTTTGGTGTGAGCATTTAATCCATTTACATTTAAGGTAATTATCAATATGTATGTTCCTGTTACCATTTTCTTAGTTGTTTTGGGTTTATTATTTTAGGTCTTTTCCTTCTCTTGTGTTTCCTGCCTAGAGAAGTTCCTTTAGCATTTGTTGTAAAGCTGGTTTGGTGGTGCTTATCCTTAGTATTTTCATTGTTTTTGAACTTCTTGTTTATCCTTTAAGGTCAATGTGATCCTACATTTCAATGATTATTTTTCTAATATTTTTTCTAGTATTTCATTCCCCCCAACCCCCCTGCCCTCATCCATAGGATTTGGGTTGAGATAAATAACAAGCCTATTCCTAATCTCCTTTACTCAACAAAGGATTAATATGTGTAATAAAGCAGTCAAATAGTGATTTGTTTTTTAAGTTATGCTAATAAGAATTAAAAAGAGAAAGAGAATTAAAGCTTCTAGAAGTGAATTTCTTAGCCTCCAAAGAAAAGATTGATGGTACTTTAAGCGAACTTAGAAAGAATACTTTATGAAAAAATTCATTAACATGCCTATTTATCTTCCTGACCTTCATTTTATCAATATCTTATTATGTGGACAAAATGAAGACATCATCATAGTACAAAAAGCTTATTTAAAAGGTAAATGGGTCAAGTTTGTATGAGATAGCAATTATGGAAATAATCACAAACAAGTCACTGAACAAGATTTTGCTAATTAGGTTATACCCAAAGAAAGGGTCTGCATTACTGTATTTAACAACCAAGAAGGACACATTCTGGCTGGTCACAAACCATGTATGATAATCTATAATGAATATGAGTAGTCTAATGAAAAGGTAAATGTATTATGTAAATGACAAACTTGGGGCAGATATGTTGTTTTAGGTAGAAAGGATCTGGCCTCAATAATTATTAGTATTAAAATATGGGTAGCTAAGTCTATAATTTAAAAAAAAAAAATTCCATTAGTTCTTCCAAAGGTAACCTGTAGTTTAATATTAAACAAGATGAAGCTGTGTGACAAAGTTGTAATATTCAGTATATAGACAGAAAGACATGTACATAAAGTCTAATTTTAAATGCTTTATTAATAAAGTCTTGTATATCTACATAAAAGATGTAAAAATGCAATGTGTTTTTTGTAAAATGAGATTAACACAGCATATCATGTCATCAGACAAAACAGCATTGTCACTTGGTAAGTTTTATGTATGCTGTTTCAAAGAACCAATTGGTAAAGAAAAACTGCCTGATAATTATGTCAGTCATTCACTCATTCATTCACTCAGCAAACATATGTCAAATATTATGTGCCAGATATAGTTTCAAGCTCTGAGAAAATAAATATTAATAAGACAAGGACCCTTCGTTTATGAGCTCACAGTCTCTTTGGAGAATTATGCACAGAAACAGTAGTAGTTGACTATGAAAAATGTTACATTGGAAATATAGAGGATGTACTTTGGATGACTTGAAAAGAATGAGGGTTCTTCTGCTGGGTAAGCTAGAAAGAGTTTTTCCAAGGAGGTAACTTTAGATTTGGATGTTGAAGGTTGAATACTAGTCCACCAACTGGAGAAATGGGGAAAATCAATTCAAAAGTAGGGAATCAATTACATTTGTAGAAATAGGAAAGTATAGAACAGCATGTGGGGTTCACAAGGAATATATAGTTCTGTGTGATTGGAGTAGAGAGTGTATGAGAGAGAATGGCAGGAGATGATACTCCATAGTATTGGGTAAAGATGGGGAAGATCGGGTGCCATGAGAAGCAGCTTGGGCTTATAAACTCCAGTGTTTATAGGCATCCAGCAAAGGGTTTGATGCAGTTTTATGTAGTCATCACTTCTGTGGTTTGTGAGGGATAGGATGAAGGTGGGGAAAGACTGTAGGCAGAAAAATGAGTTTGGAGAGTATTGCCAGAGTTGAACCCAGGTAGTGGTAGTTAGAATACCCAAAAAGGTGACAATTTCAGGAGTGCTTTACAACATAGAATCATTTAGACTAGAGGAACAGTTGAGTATCATGGGTTACAGAGAGAAATAATGAGGACTTACTCTAAAGTAGCCAAATGGGGTAGATTACAATGATATTGAATCAAGAACAGTTGGAGGAACAGATTTTAGGGAAAAGCTACCTGAGCCTCGTTTGGGGCATGTTGAGGTTTAGGGAGCTGAAGAATACCCAGGAAGGGCTGTGAGGGATGGGGGCTTAGAGATATCCTTGTCCTCATTAAACACATAATTTTAGAAGGGAAGCGTCAAACCATCTATTTGGGATTTGATTCAGCTTGGTGAACTTGTGTTGAAACAAAGGATACTTTCTCTGCCTGTGAAAAAAAGAAAACAGTAGTCAAACCTTATGAATATGGAACAAGTGTGTTTTTCTAAAGCATCAAGAAGCTCAAAGGACCTTTTGATGTAAATTTTCACAATGTTGGTATGTAAAAATTATCATCCTTGGGTTTCTATTTTGAATCCATGTTGTGAGATTAGGCCCAGGGTTACCTTTGATCTTGATTCATAGAGATTTAATGGAAGGTACACATATTTTGTTCAAACTTTAGAGAAAGACAGAAAGTTCTAAGGAGTTTTGGGGGATTTGGAGATTTTAAAGGCTTTTTAAAAACAAAAACCTCCCAAAAATAAGTTTTTTTTTTAAATTTAGTGACAGTGTGACAATTCAACTATCGTTTACTTCTTGACAGTATGACAAACAGTTTTCCTCCTTTATTGTTTCAGAATTTTTCCTCACAAGCACTTTAATAGGTATTTTTAAAATTTCCCTCTTTCTTATTTGGGATAAAGAAAATTCAGAGAAATTAAGTGATATTATTGAGAACATTCAGAGTCAGTGAGACAGAATTTAAGCATTGGTCTTGCATGAGTCTCCTCCACAACTGATAAAAGTTCAGTGTGAGGCCTCAGTTGCTTCAATCTCTCTCTCCCTGTCTGTCTGTCTGTCTGTCTGTCTCTCTGTGTGTGTGTCTTCTCTTCAGCTATTTTTCTGAAGTGTCCGCCAAAGTGGAATATGTAGTTATTAGCTCAGGTCATTGTTCAAATATGCTAGCAACTCTGTGGTTTCATCTTTTGCTACATTTTTGAGTACTCAGTAAGATTACTGATTATTTTGTAAAAGGCCAAAGTGTCTCTTCAATGAGCATTTGATAAGTGAATGTGAATGACTTAGTGCTATCAAAAGTATTCGATCAGAAACATAGTTGGAAACTAGGGAAATAAATTCTGCAGATAAATAACTGTAATAGCACAGGTCATTCAGCATAACTTTGCCTTTAGTAAAGCCTATGGAAGCTGAACACAGAAAAGGCTTTTTTATATGTGAATAAGGAATAGATTCCAAAGACGCACCACTAACAGAACTTGA
The DNA here is from genome assembly GCF_011762595.2 of Tursiops truncatus. Lineage (NCBI taxonomy): Eukaryota > Metazoa > Chordata > Mammalia > Artiodactyla > Delphinidae > Tursiops > Tursiops truncatus. The sequence continues at coordinate 47,530,942 of NC_047041.1, forward strand.
TTTGTACGTTTGTGACTTTTTAGAGAAACATGTATTTATAACACTATTAAACAGAATAGCCTTAAATCAAAAGCATAAAGTGTGGTTAGACTAGTAGCATCTGGAAAGAATCAATCCTTTTGCCTATAATGTTTCTAAGCAACCACAAATTGAAGCAATGCAAGGATAGTTCATGGGAAGTTAAAGCTATAATTTTCAGATTTCTACAATTTTGAATCTGCTGTAAGGCAAAGACAGTGAAAGCTAATGTACACATTCTGCTTTTATTAAATACAAATTTCATTTATTTAAATACAAAAATCACAGCTTTTTATAAGCAAAGGAACCTTTTCAGGAAGTCCTATTTAAGCCATTCTTTGTTATGAATAGTTAAAATCTGCATATGTAGTCCAGCATAATTACTTTGTGAAATATAAAGCAACACTGAAATTATGGTATTATTAGTATAAAGCTATGAATTTGCTAAACATACTTCAGATACTTTCTGAACTTTTAAAATTCTAATTGGATTGAATCCAATCGTTATCAAACAATACTTCAATGCACCTTTTTATAATATGAATCTAAATGTAAGTCATTAATTTTCCCCTGTCCCCATTTGCATTTTATCAGATTAATTTAAATGTAAATATACTTTACACAAATTACCTCTTAAAATCCTTGAAGGTAAATCTCAAAGTTCTGCCACCTAAGAAGAGAGGAAAATACAGACTTTCCTATAGCATTCAAATAAAGCCATTTTAGAACACTGATTTCTCAAAAGGTCTTCCTTTTTTCTATGAAATAGGGTTTCTTTGTAACAGTGCAAAATGAGAGTCTAGCTGGTAGGAAATGAAATAAATCTTCCCCATATATCATGCGGGAAAGATTATTTTCTAATATGTAAATTTATGGTACATTTACAAAAAATTTCCATATAATAGTACAAAATTTTAATATAGGCTATCAGGACTTTTATATTAGATAACTAGGTGAGTTGACCATAAGAAGTATAGGAATATTATTTACTTTTTTTTTTGGAGAGAGATACTGGCAAAACATGTTCAACCATAAATTAAAAAATAGTAATTGATCTTAGTAGTATATTGACTTTCACCAATAAATTAAGCAAAGTTTCTATGCTAGTATAAAAGATTGTGTGTGTTGCATGCAAATATATAGATATATGTATGAATATAGATAGAATAGTTTCTTGACTAGGAGAAACATATTTTCTGATTTTTTATCTATGAATAATAAAGTAGTGCCATATTATAAAAGTAGTGTGATGTTTTTCTTCTTAATGATGTGAACCAAGGGCTGAAAGAGACCAGTAGAAATTAATTAGCCCCACATCATTAACCTCCTTAAAGCTAAAGCCATAGACTTTGGTTCTTTGGGCATAAGGGGGCAAGTGGATTTGTGAAACAGCCAGAATGGAAAATGTGAAGATTGACTGAGGATGCAGTGGGCACATTTCTCCATCGGCTGGCCTTCCATAAAATAGACTCCCAGATATCCTCTTTCTACCACCTGCCTACACATATGATTACAGCAGCCTTCATTAGCACTTACTAGCTAAGTCAAAGTCCAATATTTTGTTTAGTGTCTTGGTTCCCTTATTCTGCTTCAGGAGCCTACTTCCTATAATTTCAATTCACCAATAGTTTCTTGAACACTTATAGAGACCTAATAGTTGATTAAGGTTTAGTCACTGCATTCCAGAAACTGATACTCTTGTAGGGGAGAGTGGATATATATATATTATTCATGCTAATAGAAAAGAACCCTGTCACCAAAGCAATCTTGAGAAAGAAGACCCCTGATTTCAAACTATATTACAAAGCTATAGTAATTAAAACATCATAGTTTTGGCATAAAAACGGACATATAGATCAATGGACCAGGGTAGAGAGCCCAGAAATAAAGCCATGCATATATGGTCAATTAATTTACGACAAAGGAGCCAAGAATATACAATGGGGAAAGGACAGTCTCTTCAATAAATGGTGTCGGGAAAATCAGATAGCCACATGAAAAAGAATGAAACTGGACCATTATCTTAAACCATATACAAAACTTAATATGAATTAAAAACTTGACTGTAAGACCTGGAGCCATACAATTCCTCGAAGAAAACGTAAGCAGTAAGCTCCATAACTAGGTCTTGCCGATGATATTTTGGATCGGACTCCAAAAGCAAAAGCAAAAATAAACAAGACTACATCAAAATAAAAATGTACTGCACAGAAAAGGAAACCATCACTGGAATGAAAAGGCAACCTACTGAATAGGAGAAAATATTTGTAAAGCACTTATCTTATAAGGGGCTAGTATCCAAAACATATAAAGAACTCATACAACCAACTCAATAGCAAAAAAAAAAAAAAAAAAAAGAAAAGAAACAATCCAATTAAAAAATAGACAGACTATCTGAATAGGCATTTTTCCAAAGAAGGCATATAGGTGATCAGCAGACACATGAAAAGATGCTCTACATAATTAATTATCAGGGAAATGCAAATCAAAACCACAATGAAATATCAACTCACACCTCTTAGAATGGCTATTATCAAAAAGACTAGAAACAGCAAGTGTTGGCAAGGAGAAAAGAACCCTTGCGCACTGTTGGTGGGATTGGAAATTGGTGCAGCCACTATGGAAAACAGTATGGAGGTTCCTCAAAAAATTAAAAATAGAGCTACCATATGATCCAGCAATTCAACCTCTAATATTTATTCAAAGAGCACAAAGACACTAATTCGAAAAGACATATGCACCCTCATGTTCATTGCAGCATTATTCACAATAGCCGAGATAATGGAAACAACCTAAGTGTCCATCAACAGATGAATGGATAAAAAAGTGATACACACACACACACTAGAATAATATTTAGCCATAAGGAAGAAAGAAATCTTGCCATTTTTGACAATGTGGATGGACCTGGAAGACATTATGCTTAGTGAAATAAGTCAGACAGAAAAACAAATTAGCATACAATCTCTCTCATATGTAGAATCTAAAAATTAAAAAACAAAACAGAACTAAGCTTAATAAGTAACAGAGAGCAGACTGGTGGTTGCCAGAGGCAGGGGACTGGGGTTAAGAGAAATGGGTGAACTATTTTTGAAATTAATTAATTAATTAATTTAATTTAATGCACATGTTAAACTATTTTGACAAATTTACTCAAATTTTATTCAAATGTTATGCATATTTAATGCAAAGATACATGTGGTTCTCTTAACTATTTCCTATGCACCCCTTAGTAAAACACTAATGGCTCAAAAAAAAGTAGTACAGAGGAGAAGAGGTTGTCTTCCAGGACCCCACAGCATACCACACAACGGAGTAGGTATTCTGCCTTCTTTGTCACATCCAATTTTCCCCAGAAATCTTATGTGGATAAGGGATTTCAGTAGTGTGCCAGAACTTAGACCCAGGTATGCCTGTCTGTCAATCTGACTCCACAAACACTGTACTATTACCTTGCTACTTTATTTCCAATCAGGAGAAACTGGGAAGGTTTCTCAGAGAGGGTGGATTATAAAGATGTAATTACATAGGTTTTTTTTTTCTTCTTTTAAATGAATAACAATTCAAGTTTTCATTGGGATTCTAAGTACCTAATAAAGTTGAAAAAATGCACCTCTCACCATGTGAGAGGCAACTCAGATCTATGAAATTGTTAAAAATTAAGTCTTTGAATGGATTGTGTATTTCAAGCAGCTTCAACATGCACAAGAGGAAGTGCATGCTCGCCAGGAAAGAGGAGTTTCTTCTTCCCAGTAAGAGTTTAGGTTCTTTTCTTGAAGGGAATAGACAAAACTCTCCCTTCAGCATTATCATAGTTATTTGTATTGTCCATTTGAAATTTTGTTTATAGTGTTTTAGCAAAAGAATGAAAAAAATTGGCCCTATCATTTACCAGTGAGAAACTTAGAGCAAGTTAGTTTCTCTGAATTTCAGTTCCCTTATAAGTAAGGTGAGGGGTTAAAGTTTGCCTCACATGTTGTTGTGAAGCTCATATGTACCTGCATATATCTGGCACGTGGTAAAGAATACATGTTCTGTTTCGTTTTATATGATTCTTAGCCTGGTAGATTGGCCCTGTGATGTCTTGGTACAGGGCTGTATACGGCTGTCCCATCCAGCGGTCTTTATGTGACATTATCAAATTTTGGAAAGGCGGGCTTCCCTGGTGGCGCAGTGGTTGAGAGTCCGCCTGCTGATGCAGGGGACACGGGTTCGTGCTCCGGTCCGCGAAGGTCCCACATGCCGCGGAGCGGCTGGGCCCATGAGCCATGGCCGCTGAGCCTGCGCGTACGGAGCCTGTGCTCCGCGACGGGAGAGGCCACAACAGTGAGAGGCCCGCATACCGAAAAAAAAAAAAAAAAAAAAAAAAAATTGGGAAAGGCATGTTTCTAATGCTTCAACCATGTCTGTGGCATGAAGCCCTTTATTGCCTTGGCTAAATGCCTAATGGAAGAGAGAGACACTTTCCATAAAACAGTTAAAGTAAATGAAGCTGTTCTTTGTATTTTTTTTTTTAATTCCCTGAAGAAAAGCAATGTATGACCTTAGGCAAGTTCCTTTGCTTAGTTAAGCCTCAGTTTCCTCATCTGAAAAATAGAATTATCATATCTGCCTTGAAATGTCATGACTCCTTAATAAGTGAGATGTTTTAGATGCATGAGAAATAGGAACTTTTTCTTCCCCTTGTTGTTGAAATCATTAGCAATTTGTAGGAACTTGTACTTATGAGAGATACAACAGCACAGTGGTTTAAAAAATGAAGTCCCAAACGTGTCAAACCTAAATTTCAACCTAATTTTCCTACATGGTGGCTGGGATAACTTTTCTGGAACTTATTTTTTCTCATTTCTAAGTTAGAAAATAGTACCTAAGTTCAAGGGTTGAATAGTTAACTACACTTATATAAGTTATATGATATATATACAAAACATCTAACATATTACAGTATAAAAATATAAATTTAAGTGGAATCAAGTTGGAGATTTCAAATGACCCTCTTAGGTAATGGAAGTGATAAATTGTTTAACAAGTCAAAGCCATTATAATGTGAGAAAAAGTATCCCATATGCAGAGACTTCATTCATTTCAATTTCAACAAACAATATTTGAGTGCCTAGTAGTTATCAGGCACAATACTAGACTCTGGAGGTTATAGAAAAAAAATTGGTAAGGCATGAGTTCTAGGTTATGTACAAGTATATTTTTCTCACTTACTTACTGAACACTTACCATGTTTCAAGCACACAAAATAAAAATAATACTGAACATGAATTGAATGCTCATGAATAAGCTTCATTATGAAACTCTGTTCTAAGCTTTTCATGCATTACTTCATTAAATCTCCTATCACTCCTGATGAAGTATACCTTGTTTTTACCTTTAATAGATGAGAAAACAGAATCTTAAAGGCTAAATAATTTGTCTAGGCTTATACTGCAGCTAATAAAACACAGAATCAGAAATCTAAATCCTGAATTCCTAATCTGTACCTTAGACAGGCATGTTGACACCAAATGTATAATTTTCCTTTATGAATGGTACCATTTTTCCTAAATGAATAATTTGCCTTAAATAGAATTCATGTAATTTATTTGATACAGTGACAGTTTTGACAACATGCTTATTTTATTGACCAAATGGTCATTAATGGAACATTAAGTCTTTATTTTGTAAGAATGTTTACATAGAACACCACGAAGAGTAGGCAAACATAAAATACCTCATTATTAGTAATTGTAAGATGATGAGAAAATTATCAAAAGGTAAGAAAGGAAGTTGTGACATGCTGAGCAAAAGGCCAATGCGAGGTATTTGGAAAAAACAAATTGAGCAGATTATTGCCATGTGTATTACATATCCTGAATACAATTGACCAAACCTTCAACCTCACTGAAAATACAAATTGACAGTGGGGACTTTGGACACTTTTAACAGTTTAGGATTATTGTCAAAGTTACTAGCTGTATAGGCTGTGACAATACAATGAAAGCACAAAACAGCTTTGAAGAGCTTGGTTATAGGAAGTAAATTACCTGTCAGTGTCTGAGCTCTTGTCTTTTCTATTTGCATTAACCAAGAAAAGTAGATACAGGGTAAGTAGAAGGAGATATGTGCATCTCCTACTGGCACTGATCAAAGCTTTCTAGAGTAGTGATAAGTGCCTCATTCCAGGAATAGATAACCATAGCCACAGAGACTTTGAGCAATCATCCTGTGCTTAGAATGAGACTTAGCAATCTACAGTCCATAGGCCAGATCTGGCCTACGACTGGTTTTTGTAAATAAAGTTCTATCGGAACATGGCCACATCATTCGTTTAGGTAGTGTCTATGGCTGCTTTCTTTCTACAATGTCAGAGTTGAGTAGTTGCTACAGAGAATGTATGGTTCTCAAAGCCTGAAATATTTACCATCAGGCCCTTTACAGAAAAATTTTGCTAACCCCTGACTTAGAAGATTAACCAAATTCTGGAGTTTTCGGATGAAATAGATAAATTAACCATAAAACAATCAGAAATCATGCAGTGTCCTCTTAAAATAAGTGTTTTGTTTTTTTTTTTAAGTAGTTGTCATAAAACCCGTTTTTAAGAATCTGTTAATATGGAGAAAGTGAATATTTCACCAAGGCTTTCCTGGAATTATCCTTGCATGTCTTGTGAAATAAGAAGTTTTAAATACAAGCACTCTTTGAACAAATATTGTTGAGTAGATTTTGAGTACTAGTACCGAACTGGGCACTAGAAACACAAATTGAGTTAGATATAACCCATGTCCTTAAAGAGTTCACAGTTTATGGGGAGTTAATATTGTATCTTTTATTTAATTTCAGTTTCTTATAGATATCATATAGTTGGATCTTGCTTTAGTCAGTCCATTAATCTCTGCCTTTTAATTGAAGAGTTTAAACTATTTACCTTTGATGTAATTATTTCTACAAGCTAGAGCTTCAATCTGCCATTTTGCTGTTTGCTTTCTATATCTACCCTCTGTTCTTTGCTCCTTTTTTCTCTTTCTCCTGCTGTTTTTTGGATTAGTTTTGATCATGAGGTGAATTGGTATTTTCTCTTATGTTCATTCTGCTTGGGGTTTGTTGAGCTTCTTAGATCTGAGGATTTATAGTTATCATTAAATTTGGAAAATTATTGGTCACTGTTTTTTCAAATAATTTTTCTTCCCTCTCCCACTTTCTAGACTCCATTTGCACATGTGTTAGAGCAAACTTGATATTATTCAGCATACCATTGATGCTCTGTTCATTTTTTTTTTCAGTCCTTTTAAATCTCTGTGTTTCACTTTGAATAGTTTCCACACTATTTCTTCATGTTCACTGGTTTTCTTCTTCTGTAGCATCTTAATTTATGGTTACTCTAATCCAGTGCATTTTCACTTCAGGTATCTAATTTTTATTTTTATATATTCTGTTTCCTTCCTCATCCTCCTCATCCTGTTCATGTTTTTCTGTACATTTTTAAGTATATGGAGCATATTTTTGTGTTAGCTTTTCAAACATTCCTCTAACTTCATAACCTCTATAATTCCGGCTCTGTATCTATTAATTTTTTATCCTGATTATGGATCATCTTTTCCTGCTTCTTTGCATGCTTGGTAATTTTTTTTTTTTTTTTTTTGGATGCTAGACATTTTGTACTTAATGCTGTTGGTTTCTGAGGTTGCTGTATCCTTCAGGCTATTGGATTTTCTCTGACAACTCTTAAGTTACATGGAATCGGTTTAGGGCTTTTGAGGCTTGCTTTTAATCTTTTTTTTTTTTTTTTAAGGTAAGGCTTTCCTAAATCTATGGATAATTAGTGTTAATTTACCCTATAACTAGAGCAATATCCTTCTTTTTCCTTTACCTGCTGCCCTAATAATATAAGGTCTCTCTACTCTGGCTGCTGGAAATGTGAAATATTCCCAGCTCTATGTGAGCCCTGGGAATTGTTCAGTCTATTACTTTTCAGTGATTCTTTCTCTGGTCTCATGGACCCTCAACCTATGCATGCCTAGACTATTATACAATCAGAGAATTGGCCAGAACAAGGAGGGTGCTTTTCAGATCTCTGGGGTGTTCTTTCTATCTCTCTCTCTGGTATGCTGCCGGCAGATTCTACCTGCCTAGGTCACCCTAAACTCCATTTTCTATCTTCTCAATGCATGAAAGAAACTGAGCTCTGTTTGGGTTCCATATTTCTTCTCTCCTAGAAACTGCCTCCAAGCAATAAGCTGGGGACGTTGTTGAGCTCACCTCATTTATTTCCTTCCTTTTGGAGATTACAGGGATAGCTATTACCAAATGACTGAAAATTGGTAGTTTATATATTTTATCTGATTTTCTAGTTATCTATGGTTGGAGGTAATTTCCCTAGTGACTAATTCTTCCTAGGTAGAGGTGGAAGTCACAATTATTGTAAATGAGTTGTGAGATATAATAGATAATTGTACAATATATTCTTTAGGTCTCCAGAGGCACAAACTACTAATTCCCTAGAGAAGGTAGGGAAGAATTTATAAGGAAGATGTGACATTTGAGTTGACATTTGAGCCTGAAAGTATAGTTAGGAATTTGGCCCTTGAGCCTAATTTTTTTCATTTCTTTGTATTTAGCCAAATTAATTCTCCATTCCTTTCATTGATTGATTACTGCAAACCTTTACTTTCCAAGCCTTCTACCAAAATAGTAACACCTTACTCTTAAGAATTGGCCTTCCTTAAAATGAGATAATTTGTCTTAGAAGGCATTTTCTCCCTCATTTTCTTACCTTTCCTTAATAAGTTATCACCCTTCACAAGCATATTTACCCTCTTTCCTCCTGCTGAAAGTTCACCTGTTCACCAGCACTGTTGATTCCATCCCATTAATTGTTTTGGGTGTCAGGGAGTGGATTATATTCCTAGGTCACCAATTATATTTTCTTTGAATATGAGTTTAGAAACCCTGATTTTTTTTCTCAGTCTTAAGAATTAACTTATCAAATATAGCAGGAAATTTACTGTGAAATATAAATTAACCAGGGCTTCCCTGGTGGCGCAGTGGCTGAGAGTCCGCCTGCCGATGCAGGGGACACGGGTTCATGCCCCAGTCCAGGAAGATCCCACATGCCGCGGAGCGGCTGGGCCCGTGAGCCATGGCTGCTGAGCCTGTGCGTCCGGAGCCTGTGCTCCACAACGGGAGAGGCCACAACAGTGAGAGGCCTGCATACCGCAAAAAATAAATAGTAATAAATAAATTAATTAACCAAATTTGATGGACCAAAATGCACAGATTTAAAATCAAATGTTTAATGTGGAAAAAGCGGAATAGGGTCTGTAATCTTGATGTATGGGGAGCCATGAAAAACCCTAATAGCCCTAAGAAAAAAGGATGCCATTTTATTCCTCATTCAACCTTAGGGAAGGCTAGAGAAATTAGAGTAGGAGGCCAAAGTGTAATAAGCATTCCTTTTAACATCTTTTTAAAAAGAATCATTTGCAAGCGTCCTTGAGGATTTCATATAAGATGATATTTTTTTCCTTAGTTCCATATACTCTCCAGAAACCAGTGGACTTTCTCTAATTTAAAATATAAATTCCAGATGCCCTAGACAATCATTTTCAGGCAGCATAACCTTTATTAATAAAAATAAGTATGTCTAGAAATGTATTAACTCTTTCAGATCTCCAGGACAACCTTAATGGAGTTTAAGTCAATAAATTCCTCAATAATCACTAGTAGCCTAAAAGAGTTAACACATCTAACAGAGATAGGGTATTTAGACCTTGTTCTTGAGTCTGCATCGAGATTTACTAAGCAGGAGGTTAACAGATTAGAACAATGCATAGTCGTTCATTTCTGAGTTTTGCCACTGTTTTAGGATATATATGTACCTCAGATCAACTTGGGAAAAGTTTTTAATTCTCCAAAAGAGAGTATTTTTAAAGGTTTATTCACCCTAAGGAAACATGTCACTGATTGGAAAGGGGATCATTTTGTTGGCAGTGGAAGGAACCTACAATTTGGAGTAAGCTATACCTGAGCTTAAATTATAATTCTTCTACTTATGATCATATATACTCAGATACCTATGTCTCCTAACAAAACCCCATATGTTCTAGCTCTCCTTCATGAAACCGACAAAGCAAAAAGAACAATGTAAGAGAAATTACCTGGGTTCAAATCCCAGCTCTACTATCTTCCAGTTGTGTGGACTTGAATAAGTTGCCTGATTTACCTGGTCTTCAGTCTTTTCTTTTTTTAATGTACATAGAAGTGAGATTTAGGAGGTAATAATATACATCTTATGGATTGTTCTTAGGATTAAATGAGTTATTACTATATAGCAAAAGCAAAGCCATGTGTTTGGTGTATAGTAGTTGCCTAGTAAGTGACATTTTAAAAAAGTATTATTAAACATAAATCATCCAATTGTAAAATTGAGTATGTCCTAGTTGTCAGAGCTGGAATGGCACATTTGCTGACACTGTGCCTCGTCTCTTCACCATGTCCTAGCAGCCACTGATGTGCTGTAATGTGATAATAGCCAAGTCTTGTTGCTGGAGGGTTGGTAGAGTTATTTTTCCAAACAACCTAGAGAGAAGTTACAACTTCAGAGTTATCACCAGCTTCCCCCAGGCTTAATTTCAGAGGTGTTAGAGTTAAGAACAGCGAATCATTTTCATCTACTTAGTATCTGGCCCCCAAGAAAGAAAATGAAAGCATGGAAATTGGTATCACATACCAATGAAAAGAGAAGCTAGTTTCTAGTTCCATCTCCCAAAATGAAAGACTGGAACTTGCTGTTTGAAGATAGAAGGTATAAGAACAAGTGCCCTTACTGAGCTCAGCATCATCTGATAGTGCTTCAAACAATGCCAAGTCTTAATGGGGGCTGAATTTAATAAAATATCACAGTCAGCTTTTATCAAGGCCACTGTAAAGGAGATCTCTGCAGAAATGATGCAGAAAGAGTGTGTGTGTGTGTGTGTGTGTGTGTGTGTGTGTGTGTGTGTGTGTAAGTGATGGATGAAACGTTGAGTACCTGCTGAATGAGCAATGAGATAATGTATGCAGCAGTTCTTTGGAGATTGGAAGGCACTATGCAAACATAGCAATTGCCTTTGCTAATATTATAGTAGTAATATTTTGAATTATTTCCATTTCATTTATTGTCTGTTTCCAACACTGTAGATATACCATGGTCTTAATTCTTTGGCATGGCCAACTTTTAGAAAGTCATTAAAATAAGGCTCCTGTACATTAAGAAGTTTGGGGAAAGATCTGCGTTTTGTTTAATGCCCTGATTTTTTAAAAAATTTAAAAAATAATTTTCAGAGTTTATATATATTGGCCTTGATTAATAAATACTTTTTAAATTTACTACTAATCATTTGAAAAATAATGCCTAGATTTTAAAAAAATGGCAGATACTCAGGTATAGTGGGTCTTTGTTGTTACTGTGTTAAATTTAATTTCTCATTTATTCATGTTGTTACCATATTTATTCGCATGCTTCTCATTGTATTACAATTTATTCATTCATTTAACAAATAATTCTTGAGCACCTCTTCTAGGTACTAAATAGACCCTGAGGACGAACTGGTATACACTGCCACTGCTCTTAGACATGAAACAAGTATAAAATCAGACTGTGATAGGTGCTAGAAAGGTGGGGAACATGCTGCCATGAGAAAATGTAGTGGACAATCTGACCGAGTCAGGGAGGCCCAGGAAGACTTTCCTGCAGAGTGAAAAACACACATGTGTTTAGAGTCAACATACCTGTGTGCCTTTTGATAAACTATTTCTGAACCTCATGTTGTTTTCCATAAAATAGGAACATTGATGTTTATCTTGCATTCTTGATGTATGGATTAAATGTACAGCAGGAATTGCCTGCTACCACCCTCACCCCTCTGCAGTCCATTCTTTTTTTTTTTTTTTTTTTGGCGGTATGTGGGCCTCTCACTGTTGTGGCCTCTCCCGTTGCGGAGCACAGGCTCCGGACGCGTAGGCTCAATGGCCATGGCTCACGGGCCCAGCTGCTCCACGGCATGTGGGATCTTTCCGGACCGGGGCATGAACCCATGTCCCCTGCATCGGCAGGCGAACTCTCAACCACTGCACCACCAGGGAAGCCCTGCAGTCCATTCTTTATACATAGTCAGAGAGATCTTTTTTAAAATGACATCCAGATATGTGGTGTCTCTGCTCACAGCAGAGTGGCTTTAAATCTCAGTAAAAATCTCAGATCTTTCCAGTGGCCCATAAGGCCCCAAATGAATTCGCCATTTCTCCCTTCTTCTGCCTCACCTCCTACCATATCACCTTTGTTCCCTGCCTTGCTCACCACCTATTTCTAGTCACAGCAGTTTTCTTGCTACTCCTTAATCCCATCAAGCCAAACTGGTTTCTGCCCAATAGCACTTGCTCATTCTGTATTTGCCCTTCTCTCTTTGAAATGCTCCCTCCAAACATTCACATTTCTTTCAGGTCTCTTGCTGAAATGTTCTCACCTCAGAATTACTTTTCCTGATCTCTTTATTTCAATTATTTCCTCCTAGTCTCATTCCTACCCTTGCATTATCTGGTTCTCTTTTCCTTTACCCTGCTTTGATTTTCTTCATAGAACTCATTGATAAGGCTAATTGTTATAAGAAAACCACAATAATAATCTTTTCTACTAACGATATTTACTATTTGCCAGGCTGTCTTCTAAATTCTTTATACCTGTTAACTCATTTACTACTCTGCATAATATAAAAACATACATAATTACTATTAACCTTATTTTACAGGTAAGGGAATAAGACAGAGCAGTTATGTAACTTACCTAAGGTCACACAGCCACAGCCAAAGTGGTCAAGCAAGAATTTAGGGCCAGAGAGTCTTAATTCCAAATATCATGCTCTTAACAATTATGCTCTACCGTCTCTCAGCTTGGAAGTATGCTAAATAGTCATTGTTTCCCTTGTGTGTTCTCTGTCTTCTTGTTGGCACCTAAGCTCCGTGACGGGGACTGTATCTGTGGGGCCTCAACACTACCATACGTACAATGAACGTTTGTGCCTGAAAGCACTTCGGGTGGTGCCTAGCTACAGCTAGTCTTTATTATGTACATTTATGGTCATTACATTTACCATAACTGTACATAATGAAAATTGACATGCGGAGTTGGGAGTTATTGCCCCTAGAAAAATTATTGAGTCTGAAACATCTCAGGTGCCCTCATCCTCCCATTTCAACGTCCTTCACCCTCTGCTTTTGCCTCCCCTGTCAGGTCTTCAGTGCCTAACGCCATCTCCTCCTTCCCCTGTTAACTTTCTCTTTATACATGACCTGAAATCTTTTACTTGTGGTATATAGACAGCTGAGTTATGACTTAGTGGTACCTCAGTGAAACAAGCTTTTAAATGATTTCATTCAGAAAAAACATTCAATAAATATTTATCAAACACTGACTTATATTTGGCTGTGCAAGATGCTGGGGGAATAGGGTGAAAGTCCTGTTCTTCCCTTCAGGGTATCCTAACTCTTCTAGTCCATCCTCCAGCATAATTTTCATAAAGTGTCCCATTTGCTTCAAAATTTTAGAGGCTTCAGGAAAAAGACCCTTTGTGATCTTTTTTTTCTGTTTCTTTATCCAACCCCTCCCATATTCTAAATATACTACTGAGCCTCTAAAGCTATCACCACAGTGGATGCCTTTTGTGCCTTCACACCATCTCTTCTCTCCCTTTTGTGCTCCTGCATCACCTGACTCACTTACTTGCCCTTGAGGTCCTAGCTCAATCATTACCACCTCCAAGAAGGCTTTGCAGGTCAAGCTTCTCTGCTGCCAGAACATCCTGCTCATGCTTGTATCATCCTTATCCTTTTTGCCAGGAGGCCCTATAGATTATGAACTAAAGCAGAGTCTATGTATTTATCACTCGTTGCCATGAAACATCACCTTGCATGGGGCAGAATTAACACTTGCTCTATAATAGGTGCCCAAAACTTGTTTGTCAAAAGAAGGAAAAGAAAGTAAAGCCCCATTTAAATCAAATTGATGTAGTAAACCTAATGGTATAATCACCAGCTTCAGTGAAATTGGTGGGAGTAGAACTTTTCAGAGGAGTCCAGAATCTTCCCCACTGCTGGTAGGTACTGCTAGTTCCTGGGGCTGACTCTGGGTTGCAGAAGTGGGTGACAGGTCATGATGTGATAAACCTGGGGTGTTGACAATTGGTTTTAAGGTCTGGAACTTAAATATCTGCTCCTGTTCTTCTAAAGACAACACTTCTAAGGTGTCAGTGAGAGTAATTTTCCACAGTTTATTCACTGTAATAAGAAATCTTTCTTTGCATTTCCAGCAGATAGCTTTTTTCTAATCTCTGAGAGCAAAGTTATTCTGCCAGAAAGAAACTGTTTTGAGAGAAAAAGAAAAACTGTATTTCCTTCTCAAAATTAGGGAAATAAAAATAAACGTAGGAGGAGAAAAGGAGACCAATATGCCAGCAAGTATGATTTGTTTGAGTTTAATGCAATTTCATTGCCTAAAAGATTATAAGTAAGCAGGCTAATACACCTTTATAATTCACATAGTTAACAAATATTTATTGAATATCTGTAATGCATTGGGAACTTTATTTTCGTGCAAAGACTTGGCTGCTAAAATCTTCCACTTTGAAACATTTTTGTATGTTTAATTTTATTTGGTATTATACTATTTTACTTGGATATTAAAGAGGAAAGTGTTTATATTTAAATACTTTATGGAGGAATTAGAATAATGATTGAATCAGAAAGTTCATCAATTCAAAAACTTATTGAGAACTTATATTGTGCTAGTTGCTAATAATATAGTAGAGAATAAGCTGTATACAGCCTCTAACATCCTGGAAGTTATATTTGAGCTATATTTGAGATAGATATATAGCCCAAATATATATGTATATATATTTGAGCTACATATATATATATATATATATTTGGTTACTGTATCACAAAGGAGAAGTGCAGTGAGTGTAAGGGATCTTCTATCAGAGAAGTCTGACCTATCAGGGAGGTTGCAGAAGACAGCAAAACTTAAATGTGAGAGCTAAAGGATTAGTGGGAAGTGGTTTGTAAACTGAATAATAAAATTATGGAAGAAAGCTGTTACAAACAGGGGAATCAGCCTTTACAAGCATTCTGAGGTGGGAAAGAGCAAGGCTGTAGTGGCAGGAGAGCAGGGAGCCAAGCACAGAGGAGAAAAATGAAGACAGAAACATATCGTATACATTTTGAGGTCCACAATAAGGATTTGAGATTTACTCAAAGAGCAATGATTGCCATTTGAAATTTATTTTAAAAATTGTGTTTAACGAAACTATGGCTGGAAAAGTAAGCCCCATGATCTGGAGAGGAAGTAATATGGCCCATAGATGAGGAGCCTTTTGATTTTGACTAGAAACCATCGTAGAAGCTAAGAAATGGAAACAACCAATTTCTTTCTTCCACCCTCCCTCAGGTTTCTGGGTTTTGCTGCTGGGTGAATAGTAGTACTAGTCGCCAACAGAAGAAACACTGGGGAAAACCCAAATTTTTAGGGGGAAGAATGTGAATTTGGTTTGGGATATTTGAAGAGTGAGATATCTCTAAGGCTTTCAAATTGTATTGCTAAATAGATCCTAAAACTGTCCATTGAATTAGGTGCCATGGAAATCTTCAATAGCCTTAAGGCAAGTATTGATAGTAGAAACCAGTTTGGAGTTAGTTGAGAAGCAAGTGGGAGATGACAAAATGGACAGGGTAGAGATAACTATTTTTGAGAAGTTTGGTTGTAAATAGAAGGAGAGAGACAGTGATAGCTGGAGAAGGAATGTTTTTAAAAGTGGGACAGAGCTTTGAATACATTTAAATGCCCATGAAAAATATCTGGTATAATGGGAGAACTTGAATGTTCTGAAGCTAGAAAGAGGAACAATGCATATTATAAGGAGGAGGATAGACTCCAGAGTACAGGAGAAAGGAGTAAAACTCTTCTGTTTTCTCTTTAGTCATTCCTGAAATTAAAAATATTTTTTGAGAACCTACTACCTACCAATCATTTTTATAAATACTTTGCTTTCCTCTTTCATAAAGTTCCATAAAATATGTTTTAAGGAACAGTTGCCAGGTGGAATATTACCCCTTCCCAGCATTTCAGGGAATATCTGAAATACTATTACCACAAAGTTATTTTGAGACATTAAAAATATAATAATTTTGAGACATATAATTTTGAGACAATAAAAATATAATAATATTAATAATAATATTAAAAATAATGCCTTGGTCTAGCTGATGCCTATACCAGCCAGTGAGGTGAGCCAGCAGATTTGTGTGTTACAAAATGGCTGCTGCTTCGCTTGCACCCTAAGTCTCCCACAGACTCTCTCCTGTGGTTCAGTCAACTGGAAATGTAAAAGAAATGGAATTCCGGGAAGTCTATTCAGTCTTTCCACATTAATACATTACCAAATCACTAAAACAACTTTATTGTATAACTTGGTCTCACTATGTGATTTATTTTTCTATCATTTCCCCCTTTTACACATAGGCACTTGAGCACTGTATGCCAAACAATTTGCCACATGCTTGAGGTACATTTCCTCATTTAATCTTCACAGCTACCCTGTGGGGTGTGTTTATCATTACCCCTATTTATAAACAAGGAAACATCCTGTCTTTCCCAAGGTCCATGGTCTAGACTATGGTAGAGCTGTAATAGAAATCAAGGTTTCAGGACTTCTAGTTTGGTGCTTTTTAACGTAGTGGAAGAAAAACACATGTACTTCATGCTATAGGGGAAAAAAAAAAAAGGTCTTCATTTGGTTTGGTGGAACCCTAACCTCCATATTTTCTCAGATTGCATTGCCTCATTTGTTTAAAAAGATTCTATGAGTCAATACACCTTTCCAAAGGTAAAGTTCAGAGAGAGATGTTGTGTGGTTTAAGCACAAAGATATGCACTATCTGCCTCAAGCAATTTGTTTGATAAAACTTCATCTGAATTCAACAATCCTAATATTTTGGCCCTAAAATCTTCTTGCCTAAGAGCTGTCATTATTGAGAACTATGACTACATTTTAATTACTATATGAATTTAGATATGAAGCACAGTGTGTCTGTTCTACTCCTCCCCCATCGTTACAGTCTGTTCTAATTAGCATTTCAACCTAAATCTGCTGAGGCAAGGTCCTTTTAAGTCTTCACCTCATGCCAAGAACCAGAATCACCACTTTCCTAGGATTACTGGCAAATTAATATTTCTGCTGACTACCAATTTGTCAAAATTGCAAGTTCTTTAGAAGGACAGTAAAAGAACAAATACTGATGGAGTGCCCACTCTGTTCCAGACTCCTAATTAAAATATATCAATAAATCAAATGTTATTATATATATTACAGTCCTATGAAGTATCTATCATTAATATTTTTAAATTTAAAAGCAATGAAATTTAGAGAGGTTAATTACTTTGCCACAGTAGATAAGTTCCATGCATTATTTATTTATTTGTATATTCTTTATGTATTTATATATGTGTACATGTATGTATATCCTCTCTTAAGGAGTTTAACTTGTATTATAAATATGAATATAAAACACTAAGTAAAGTACAAATAAAATTAGGGAAACAGAAATAGGATATAATAAGTGTTTAAAATAGATGATGTCATCAGTAGCATTATATGTAGCATGTATACCAAAGGGATCCTCTATATTTGTTAAAAGTAAATAAAAAACCTTACTCTGGGTCTTTTAGCAGCCAGTGAAAAGGAGAACAGATGATAAGAGTTATTATTTACAATGCCCTAAGATTTGAAATAAACTTTTTTTTTTTTTTTTCCTGGAGAAACATAATTTTTCCTGGAACTGAAAGCAAAGAGATAGTTCCTGTTGTTCCTCACAAAAAGAGCTCTGTATAATAGAGTTTACAGTACCCTCAAAAATATCTTTATAACAAATACAATAATGAAATCTCTCAGGCTTAAAAAAATAAAATTCTTTAATAGATGTAGATGGGCTGATGCCAAAGCATGACTCTCTAAAAGCAATTCCTTGTCTTGAAAAGGGAGTGGGATGGGAATAGGAAAACATTGATTTCCAGATATGTTGCTCACTGATGGCCTAGAATTATCTCAAAGATAGATTTTAGAGTGTCTAGAAGACCAGATGAAGGACAAATTATTCAGTAAATATTCCACAAAAACTGTTTTGTTTAATCAAATTTTGATAAATACGAAATGGACTGAGTAAGAGATTATACCTGCAGTATGAGTATTTTGCATGGTGGTAAAAGCAAAGCTATATGGCATCAACCAAACTAGGAATAATAATACTAGGGAACATTTATTGAATGATTACTGTATGCTAGACTCTGTATTAAGTGTTCTACGTGCATCATCTCATTCAGTACTCCCCAGTCTTTTTGGAAGGTTTAGGGACCCAGTATTGACAAGGGCCTCTACCTCTGCATGGAGGTTGGCTGAAGGTGCTTCTGTGGTCAGAGGCAGGTTCTCAAGAAGTCCTAGATTCACTCTCCCACATAGATATAGGTGAGTAAGGCCTCAAGGCTGTATACTATAGAGCCATGGTTTTTAACCCATTTTGTGACACATACCCCTTTGCATATCTGATGAAAGTTATGGAGTCATCCCTGGAAAAACACAAATGATTTATGAAGCCCCTGGAACACACCCATGAACTTTTTCAGGTTAAAAGCTATTGAAGAGCATAGCCCTAGTAATTTTAGCCTGGGGTTGTTTTTTTTTAAAGCCTGAATAATCAAAGATCTATCTTGTCTATATATATTTTTTTAGTAAACCACCCATAGAATTTAATGTTACTTTAATAAAGCAACTACCTGGTATACTCATTGAGACAAACTGACTGGAAAAATCATACCTAGTTAAATAAATGAGAAGATATTGTGTATAGCTCCCAATAAATTACATGTTGGGGGAATCTCTGCCGAAGGTAACCACATTGGCTTATATTTATCATTGTGAATCCCTTCTGCAGCAATTACATAATAGGGCTTTTTGTTAATTAAGTCTGATCAGAATTAATGAAGATAAAACCAAATCAACTACCTGTGGAGGATATCTATATTTGTGGTCACTATAGCATGGCCATGTTAGAGCTGCCATGCATGCTTGTTCAGGTTGTACACTGCACAAGAGCTCCCCAGCTAAGGGAGTATTACTCACAATATAGAGATCATAAATTTTTATATTTTTTATGATAGCTTTTCAATAGCAACATTTCTTTTTCTAACAAAATATGAGTATTCAGATAATTTTTTAAAAGATAGAAATAAAATGTAAAAGAAAGGATACATTTTTCAAATTTCATAAAAAATACTTTATGGGAGGTAAATGCCCCTATACCTTAAATATCCAGAACTTTATCTGGTCATTCAAGTTTGAATCAAAAAGAGGGGACTTATAATACACCTGCTTTATACACCACCCCCTTGGAAACTATTTTTTGATCCATCAATATTCTGTCTTCAATATCCCTATTCTGGCTTTATTAATAAGGCAAAGATCCTGTTTATATATTAGTAACTTGAGGTTTATAGTGAGCTCATGCATTTAGCTCATACTGCATGAGAAATGGCTATAGGAACTTGGGTTGATCAACCCGAAGAAGAAAAATTCAGAGGTAATATAATCAAAAACCTTTTCCAAAAAGTTTTTTTTCCATGTATATTAATTTGCTAGTGCTGCCATAACAAAGCATCACAAACCAAGTAGCTTAAAAGCAACAGCAATTTATTGTCTCACAGTTCTGGAGGCTAGAAGTCCAAGATCAAGATGTCTGCAGGGCTAGTTCCTTCTGAGGCCTGCGAGAGAGAATCTGTTCCATGTTTCTTTCCAAGCTTCTAGTGATTTGCTGACAATCTTTGGCATTCCTTGGGTTGTAGATACACCACTTCAATCTCTGTCTTTATCTTTACATGGCATCATCACTGTGTGTGTGTCTGTCTCTGTGTCCAAATTTCCCCTTTTTATACGGATACTAGTCATATTTGATTACAGCCTTTATTAATGACCTCTACTTTTACAAAGACACTATTTCTAAATAAGTATATTCTACAGTACTGGGTATTAGGATTTCAACACATCTTTTTAGAGGGGCAAAATTCAACTCATAACACCATGCATACCATAAAAATTGGAAACACTCATTATTATGACCCCCCCCCTTGAAGATTCACCACATGTGTTAGTATATTAAAGGTTCTGAGAAATTCTACATTAAATCTGAGTTAATTTTACCCCAGAGTTCTGTAACTCTTACTCTCTTCAGCATACCTATGAACATCCTGTGGAATATCTTGGATGGAAGGAAAACACAGACATGGGAGAAAAATATAGGATTTAGAGTAAGGTATAGATAAAATTTCAATTCTGTCATTTCCTAGCTGTCTGATCTTTGGCAAATTACTTAACCTCTGAGATTCAGTTTTCTCACCCATTAAATGGTAATAGCCATTTACCACAGTTGTTTCTTTTACTAGTCTCTGTGATGATTTAGTAAAATGACTATCCTAGAACACATCAGATGCTAGAGAAGAGGTCTTGAAAGGTATAACATAACATCCTTATTTTAGAGATAAAGTCACTAGAATCCATATTCTCAATGGCAGAACCAAAATGAAAACTCCAGTCTCCTGATTAGATGCAGCTAAATAAATGGAAAAAATACTTGACTTACTTGCAGATCTGGGTTCAAATCCTAGCTTCATTACATGCTGGCTGTGTGACCTTAAGGAAGTTAATTTCTCAAGACTTCTGCTTACCTCTTTTTCTTCTTCAGCTAACTTCAGCAAACATTCACTGAGCATCTACTATACAACAGGCAGTATGTGAGAGATGGATACAAAGCTTATTAAGACACTGTGCTTAATTGGGAGGAGCTTACAGGTTAGAAGGAAGGGTAGACTGTGAATAAATAAGTGAAATACTCTCTAATACTGGAATAAATGTGAGTACACATAGAAAAGAGTAGTTAGATCCATTTGTGAGTATTGAAGAAGGCTTTGCAGAATTGGATATGACTGAGCTGAGAATCTTGAAGGACAACGTGACAGAATTCATCTTGGTGATTAGTTTCAAAAACAATACTCCAGCTGAGAAATAATATATAAACTCATGCAAATTTTTATAAAAAGAGATCCTATAGACATCCAATGATTGCAGTGGTAAATCAGTAACACCTTCAGAAATGTCATTTTCTTACCTACTTCTTAACCCACTGCTTTTTCATCTACAGCAAAGGTCAACGCATTTTTTCTATAAAGTTTCACGTGGTGCATATGTTTGGCTTTATAGACCAAACTGTCTCTGATACAAATACTCAACTCCGCTGTTGGAGCACAAAAGCAGTCATTGACAAACAAATAGCATGGCTATATTTCAGTAAATATTTACAACCTCCCCCAAAAAAAAACAGGGGCTGAGCACGATTTGGCCCGTAAGTTGCAGTTTGCCATCTCTTATTCTGTACCATGAAGCCTCGTGGCTAATCCAGCTCTGCTAGCTCTACGGATGAATGTCTTATCACAAAGTATCAGACAAGGACTATGAAACCTAAGGGGAAAAAGACAACAGAAATATAGATTGTGACACCATCTTTACTTTCAACCTGTGATTCTCACTCTAAGAGATAAAGTCTTCATGTGACTCTCTTGGGACATTACACAATCATGATCAAAAATTTTGATTTTTGTGTCCAAAAAAATTTTTTAAAGGTTTTTATTACAATTCTGTGGACTGTTGCAAAATCTAAAAGAATGGAAAATTATTAATAGTTTAGAAGCTTAGAAACAGGGTCAATGGCCTAAAAAGCTTAAACATCACAACTTGTATAAGAGTAAGATTTCAACGTGCTTTGTTGAGACTTAGTATTCACCTATGTATAGAACTGTTGTTTTATTCCAAAATGCTATTTTCACATTCTCCAACTATGCTTGTTTCAAAATTTCCAAATCCACGTTTCACATACAATTTCCTGCAGTAGTTTTCCAAAGTCAGCATAAAAATTGTTCCTGCTTGTCCACATTTGGAAAGATAATCTATGGGAAAACAAATGATCTGGCTGACATTTCTTTTCTTTTCCTCTCCCTTAATTGCCTAACGTTGCATTTACAGCACCTCCTTCAAGGCACTTGCTAATGCAACTGGATGCTTCAGCCAAAGTGCACTTTGGTTAGGGATTTCAAATATATACATAGCATTAGGATTGCTTTGCAAAGGATTGAAAAATAATATGATGAGGCTTGACTCTTTTTTTCCACTTTGACTTTTATTAAATTTGCAAGATTGGAATATCATATATTTCCAAATATACAAAATCTATGCATACTGTATAATCCAAATAAACGGCTGTGTGTCCCATCCTAACCTTCCAGGAAGTGAAAGAAATAATGAATAGAAATGAAAAAATATGGCAAAATGTGATACTGTCTTTCAGCCATCAAGTCATCTTTGGCTCTGAAATTTTGCTAACCTGAGTACTAATCTGGGTACCTCTCTTCTTCAGACAGACCACCTCAGGTGGAATAGAATCATTGGGAATGACTGGGAAGCCCTTTGGACAGATAAGTTACTGTGGTTAAATTAGAAGATGGAGATTTTTTTTCAGGTAGAAAGGAGTTTGAAATTGAACGTGTTCCCTTTAATAGATGAAAAAGACAAGTTTGTCAATGTCTGATTGCACTTCACTCAGCACTATCAATTCTTCAAATCCCTAAATGAGTTACCTTCTCTGCAAAGCTTTCTCCTCTCCAGACAGTTTGTTCCTCTTTATCTCAGCTCCCACAATACTTTCCATTCACTTTTCTCACTGTTGTGTAGCACTCTATTGCCATTATTTCTAGGTATGTCTTTCTCATTAGATTAAAAGGTGCTACAGGGTAGAGCATTACATTTACCCAGGTGCCTGGCATGCTGCCTGTATTATCAGGAAGGGATCTAAAGCATAACATTTATTCTGAATGAGTACAAATTCTAATTCACAGGAAAGACCCAGGTTAAGCTTTTTGCGTGGCTCTGTTATTAACATGTGGCATTGTCAGTATTGGTGCCAAGTCCTATTATACTATTTTATACCAAATGAATATAGTGTTGGTGCCCCCAAATTCCTTCTTTTCCTTGAGTCTGTTATCTGTAGGTGAATTGTTTTAGCAGTAAGATCTTTGTATTTACTTAAAAAGTAATCATGAACTAATGATAATAGCTATGGTTTGGAGTCATGTATTGTGCTAAGCGTTTTATATACACCTTCCTGGTTACTCTTCATTATAAAGTAGTAAATATTATCTACCCCAAGGCAGCTATGAAAGTCTTCACCTTGGACTAAACGATTAAAGTGCCATTGGCCATTTCAACAAAGAGTTACTCAAAAGGCAATCCATTTAGTAGTTCTTCTACCCTCTACCCTGCCTCTGATTCACAAATTCTTAAAAATCTAACACAGAGACTCTGTAAAAGAGTGGAAATAAATAACAGTAGTTAAAAAATAAGCCCAGCTTCAAATCATAGCTTCTTTCAACCGGAGCCCTAGATCACACCTCTGCTGTATTATTACTTAATTTTAAAAGTGAAATGGACAATCCCATTCTGGCTGTGGTAAAATTGGAGCAACAAGTGAACAGAATCTACATTCATCCCTGGTCGGGATCTGGAGCTTGATCATTAGTGATACTCAGGGCACTGCCTTCAGAGTTAACAGTTTGCTTGGTGTGCCCCCAGTAACAGAACACACAGCCAGCCCCTTGTGATGCACCAGGATTCTGGGCTCCAGGTGCTGGTAAGAAAGTTCAGGCTGAGACATCTGTATATGTTAGAATGGAGGTGAACTAAGTAACTGAATGAGTAAACATGAATCCAGGTCTTTGGACTCCAGATGTCACATTTCCTCCACTAAAATGTTGTTTCTTTCAAAATCATGGCATGTTACTTTAAAAACATTGCTAATCTGCTATGATTCTTTACGCTAGTGAATCTTAACATAGATTAATAAGACAATCACTAGCCATTTTTAAAAAGGGACACAGAGATTCTGTGTCTGTATGATTCCAGATTCTGCCTGATTGACACTCCACTATCACTCGCTGCCCAAAGGCAAAACACAAGGCCGTATGGAAATGGATTTTTTTCTTCAACCCTTACCTGTAGCAAGTGGGTTCACCCAGGGCTAAGATGCCTTGAGGTAGAGTCACCCTTGGACAGAGCTTTATTGTTCAACAGTGATTCTCAATCCTTTTTGCATATTGGACTTACTGAGGAGTTAAAAAAAAAAACAAAAAAACAACGGATGCCTGGGTACCTCCTGAGAATAATTAAATCAGAGTCACTGGAGAGGTGGGTGGAGAAGAAGCATTTTATATATATATCTTTTTTTATACAAAAAAATATACTTTTTTTTTTAATATATATACAAGTTTTCTGATTCTCATGTGCAGCCAGGGTTGAGTTCCACTTTACTTACAGGAACTGAATGCCAACAAAAAGAGGCATACTTACTTATTTCAGTTTATTACCTATTTCCTCTCGCCATTTTTCTCTTTTATTAGAGTAATAGCCGTTTATATTCCAAAACCACAACTAGCACCACCACAATCATCGTCATGCACCTGTGATGCAACCAGGTTTTAATATATATCTCAGGAGCTAACAAGTCTTCAAGAATGGTATTATGGGGCTTCCCTGGTGGCGCAGTGGTTGGGAGTCCACCTGCCGATGCAGGGGACGCGGTTCATGCGCCGGTCCGGGAGGATCCCACATGCTGCGGAGCGGCTGGGCCCGTGAGCCATGGCCACTGAGCCTGCGCGTCCGGAGCCTGTGCTCCGCAATGGGAGGGGCCACAGCAGTGAGAGGCCCGCGTAGCGCAAAAAAAAAAAAAAAAAAGAATGGTATTATGATATCTAGCTTATAATGAGGAGATTGAAGCTCAGAGCAGTATGGTAATAATCTCACAGCTACTGTGCAATGGATGGGGACCCCAAAGTCTGAGCTCCGCTCTGTACTCTCCTTGCCAACTGTATGCTCCTTGAAGTTGGAGACCTGGCTTAGCAGTTGATGGATTTCCCTTTGCCTTCCTATCCTGCTGAAAAATGTTCCTAATCGAAGATACTCTTCTCTTACCCATTTATCTGGATTGGATGCACTGTTCCTCCAGCCAGCTCGCCTCCAATCACGTGGACCCCACTACTCCCATTCCCAAGCCTCCCCTACCTCCCATCTCCCTCAAGCAGCTGTGAAGCTTTCCACCCCATTCCAAGAGTGGTCCCTCTGATACCAGCCCCACACCTTTGATTTTCCATCTGCATCTTTTTGTCTTACACCTACCTCCTAATGTATGACTATTACCCAAAAGCTACCTCATAGCCAGGCTTCCCTGGAGGGAACAGGAAGAGTAACAGATATCAGAGTCAAGAGATGCTGTTCAGGTCCCTGTTCCACTATTTACCAGCTGAGTGTCCTTGTGATATTACTTAGTTTCTCTGAACCTGTGTCCTTGTTGGTAAAATGGATCATACTACCTGCTTTTCCGGAGATCTGTGTGCAAGTTTCCTGGCACATGGTCTGATTCATAGTAGGCTCTAGGCAAGTATTTATTTCCTTTTTTCTCTCCTTTCTACCTTTTACATCCCTGTCTGAATAGTCATAATTAATGACCACAACAAATATTACTGAGGTGTTGCAGATCTACTAACATTTGTCTAGTGTTCTGCTTATTTCCCTGGAGGATCTTTGAATTTAATGTAAATATAGAGTGCATGCAGACCTAGGCTTTATGTATCTGTCCAGCAGAAGACCGTTCTTCTCCTGAGGCAGTGTCAACAATGGAATTCTCGGAGATTAAGGCAACTGGTGGGACTTTGTGTTAAAAGCAATTTTAGATTATTGGCTGAGAAAATACTGCTAGTGTGGCTGCATTTTTCAGTATTGCCTTCTTTTGTTACTACTAATTAGCAAATAAACCATACCCTCCTGAGAGATACCTCATTGTTTTCTTTACTTTTTCTCTGTGACCATATATCTGGCTGTGCTTACTGGGGGGCTTTCTATAATTGGATTCAAGCAGCTCAGTGAGTATACTAGTCCCATGCATGCACATACCTAATCTCTAAGTGACCAGTGTAGCTCTTAGATGAATGTATGGCCAGGAGATTTACTGATACTGAAGAAATTAAATTCCCCATAATTATTTTTCTATACTTCATTCTCTGGAGAGCAAAAGCAAAGCTACTCACACGTTGATAAAATGTAGCTTATAATCTTCAGCTTCATGTATACCAACAATGCCATATTCGTAAAAGTAAGGCCCTTCTCTAAAGGAGATTGTTTTAATGAGGGCTTCTTCCTTGAGAAGATGCTGGAACTCCAGGGTGCAGAGTTCAGCTCTGCTTTGTATAGGGTGATCTTGATGGAGAGACTGAGCAAAGAACATCACACTGAAGTCCAGCATTGGAAAAACTGTGTATCGTTGCATCACATGGAGGTGGGAGAGATGATGGCATAAGACATGTGCAGTCAGCTGAAAGCAGAAGGGATCATCTTTTAAAATTCTTTGCCCCAGGATTTCCTTAAAAATAAAGAGACAAGCAAAGAGAGGAACAAATATCAACATGAATTTATTGGATGTCTGCTGTGTCCACTATAGAGGATAAAAAATGGCAGGTAGTTAACCTTTCTAGGTCTCAGCTTGGACTGTAAAATGGAAATGATGAACAAGGTCCACTTCAAAAAGTTTCTTGAGGATTTAATGAAGTGATGGTTCTAATAGCAGTTGGCACATTAATACTTCATAAACACAGGTTCATTTCACGCTTTTATTTTTGCTTTTAACACAGTCCTAAGAAGTTTTATCATCTGGTTGATTATCCCATAACCCTCCTTCCTCTCAGATTGATTGAAGTAGAGATAGAGAGTTAGGGAATTCAATGCCAGCTGAAATGGTGCTGTGATATAGAGGGGGAAAGAAATACTAAAACCCTCTGTAATATGTGGACATGGATGCTTAAGGTGTCATAGCAGCTTTTGGATATTAAACATAAGGGGAAATAAGCCACTATCGTCTGTGTAGATGACACTGTAATGTAATCCATTATAATAATAGATAGTTGTAATTTATGATCCTAGTTAGCAAATCCATATTAATAACTAATAAAACAATACTTCTATACATGAAGGAATATGATAGCTGCCATATATATATATATATATATAAAATGCTATTTAATTCTCACATGAACATTTCAAAGTATGTATTACTGACACTTTATATGTAAGGAAACCAAGGCTCATAGTTGTTAAGGAACTTGTTCAAGACTACAGTACAAAGAAAGTCACTAGGAAAATTTTAAACTATCTGGAAAATCCACTTACTGTAAATGCCTCTTTTCTGATATTCCAGAAGAAAGTGCGTTACAAAATATTAAACCAAGTGTTTAAACCCAATTACATATAAAAGGTTTCAGAGAAGAGGATGATCAGGTTGCTTTCTCATATTGGAATTCATTAAGGAAATAAGGCTTGGACTGACAATCCAAGTAGATGATGAAGAGAAAGGGCATATCAGATAGAAAAACGGTCATAGACCGTTGCACCAAGGTGGGCGATTAAGATTCATGTGGGTGGAGCTTTGATCTGTACAAATTTGATACCTGGCTCAAACTTTGTTTTTGAAGAAATTACTCATGAATGAATGAATAAATGAATGAATAAATGAATGAACGTCCCTCTTATTTACATTTTGGTTCTCAGAGGCATGCTGCATATTGTGGTACTTCAGTAGACGTATGCATCCAGTGAGTTGTCCTTCTGACTTTCTAAATTTTCATATTTCTAAGTATGCTGATAAACTTTCTTCCCTTCCTGCTTGGTCTGTTGATATTTGTCTTCCATCCCTGAGGAGGTCCTATGTGGGTTTTGAACCAGATGCTGACTAAATTACCAGCTCTTAGTGAAACCCATGGTCACTGTGCTGTAATAATATTTTACGAAGTGCCTTTTCTTTCTTGATATTTATGTAATGGAGAGAAAATCCCTTCGCTTCTGAGGTCTTAATGTGTGCTGTGGCTTCCGTCAAGTAAGTCCTTTCATGGGTCAGTGAACTGGGGAACTTGCCCATAAGCTTCAGAGGCTATGTGTAAGGCTAAAACAATACAAGGAATATGGGTTTCAAGACCACTATCAGAGATGAGAGACCTAGTCAGAGATAGCAGATCATCCAGTCACTTACACCAAATTTTTCTTAGTCTATAAAATCTACTGAAAAGATATTTACTGATGTGAAACAAATATCAACAATATATTAAACATAAAAGCAGATTAAAAACAGCAAGCATAGTATGATCCTACTTTTGGAGAAAAAATTCATATCGAAAAAAGAATGGGAGGATAGTACCAAAATATTAAAAACTGTTATCTCTAAGAAAGGGACTGTGGGTAATTTTTCTTTTTGCTCATCTGAATTTTCACATTTTTCCACAGTGAATGCAATAGTTACAATAACAGTAGTAAGGATAGCCAACTTTTATTGAGTTCTCATGATAGTGAGCTCACCATGGGCTCTGTCTGCTCTGAGGTCAGACCACATGGGTTTGGATCCTGGGTTCCCCTTTTATTAGGTGTGTTAAGAAATAGGCTAGGCTAGGTGTCTCACGTGTATTGTCTCACAATATCTTTCTGGGTTAGATACTGCTATAAAGCCCAATTTTATACGTAAGAAACTAAGGCTTATGGAGTTTAATACACTTGCCCGTGTTCACATAAAATGTGAACATATGAAAGCAATAGAATAAAGGTGAAAGAAAATTATCCTAATGAATATTGTCAGACTCAATCATGTTAATTACAGTGAAATCTCACAAATGGATTTTTATCAAGATCACAAAAAGTTTAAAGTGTGTGTGTGTGTGTGTGTGTGTGTGTGTGTGTGTGTGTGTGTGTGTGTGGAGAGAGGTAGTGAGAGGGCGGTGGGGGGATATGCTTTTGGAAATGAGAGGTACAAGGATAAGGACAAGAATATTCAGTTGGTATATACTCAGTTACATCTCCACTCAGCAAATTTATCTAGTCTGTCTTTTCCTCTTCCCCTCTTGCTACAGTCATCCATGCTCTGCATCTCTCCAGCCCAGAAGAGCTGCACAGCCATAGGCTTGCTCCAGGGTGGGAAGACTGGCTATCTTCCCAGACTTGGCTCCTGGTGAGCCATGCTGGTCATTTAATACGGTTGCTGACTCAGGGCTTAGCACTAGAGATGATAACCCGCCAGAGGGAGGGGAGTGATGAGAGCCAAGAGAATGGTTCAAAAATCAGAAGCCAGGAGACCAAGTCGATCCATGTGACTATCCTGGGCCTCAGTGGTCTTGATAAGATCCAACTGTCTGTGAACATAAGGGAGCAAACTTTATGAGTCGTTGGTCACTCCATTGGTAGGTAGTCTTTTCTGGCATGACAAGCATGGTGTTAGGTGAGGGTTGAAAATGGTTAGAAGGAACTGAATTGAATCAAGTACAAAAGACACTGGACTTGCAGTAGAAGATTGGGGAACAGGGAGAGATGGGGCTAAAGAAGTCAAATAGTTCTTCAGCAAGAGGCTGTAACAGCTATCCTCTGATTGCAGTAGCATTTAATCAGGGAAATCACCTTCTCTGATTCTCTTTTTTAATGTCTCCCAATTGTCGTGATGTGCAATGTTGAATGAACAGACAGGCAAACTCAGGATGTGCTTAGGGAACTAGCAAAGCATGGGCATTAAAAATTGAGAAAAGGCCCTATTGGTAAATGCACCCCAAATGTTTCAATCAGAAAAATCTGGAAAGAAGCTATTTTCATTGCAGCATAAATATGAGTAACATTAATTAAAAGAGTGAAAATTTATTTTTAATTATATTAATGAGTCTGGTAACCTTTCCAGGGCCCAGTTATCAAACGTCTAAATCGAGCCCTGTCATTGCAGTGGGCTTCTTCATCCTCATCTGTATCATTATCATCATCACCACCATCACCACAAAGAATCCTAAAATGTAAGCTCTTGCAATGTATCAGATAGTCAGAGCCCTCAGCGCATTACAAGCTTTCCCTCATTTAATCCTCACAGCAATCCTAAAAGGTAAACGTCACCCTCATATCACAGATGAGAGGACTGAGGCTGAGAGAGAGGTTAAGTGACTTGTCTGAGGTCCCACAGCTGATAGATGGTGGAGCTGAGATTCAAACCCATTTTTCTCTCCTCCAGGAGCTTTTAAGTATTCTGTGAGTCAAAGGTACATTATTAGCAACGTAAGGAATTAGAAATGACATACAAACTCCAGGTTTAAAGAGTGTGAAATGGTTGGAAAACCTAAATTTTCAGCATATCTATTTTGCTCTCAAAGGAGTGTCTCAGCTTGGATGTTTGGTACAGAATTCCTCAGATCTGTCAGTAGTGCCACCCTCTTACTGAGCAGATATTTCAGTAATTCCCACCTGGGCATGCCCTTATTATCATAATAAGAGAAGTCTTAGTTTTGTGGCTTTTTTTGTTTTTTGGTTCTTTTTGAGTTTATCCAAACAGTACAGTGTTGCTACCAATGCAGTGGCCAACAATGGTATCAACTCCTTTGTACTGTTTTTGAACCCATGTGAAAATTGTTGTCCACCTTTTCCTCCCTCCCTTTCTTCCTCCTTCCCCTTCCTTCCTCTCTTCCTCCGTTCCTTCCTCCTTCCTTCCTTTCTTCTCTTTCTTGCTTGCTTTTTTTTTTTTTTGCGGTACGCAGGCCTCTCACTGTTGTGGCCTCTCCCGTTGCGGAGCACAGGCTCCAGATGCGCAGGCTCAGCGGCCATGGCTCCCGGGCCCAGCCGCTCCACGGCATGTGGGATCATCCTGGACCGGGGCACGAACCCGTGTCCCCTGAATCGGCAGGCAGACTCTCAACCACTGCGCCACCAGGGAAGCCCTCTTGCTTGCTTTTTTGCTTTATTCTTTTTTTTTTTTGTAGTAAAGGACTTTACTTAAAATATAAGGTTATGATTTGGTTCTGGCTAGCATCAGTTTTAAGTAATAAGGAAACATTTTGGGGGCTGTGAATTTTAGCTATTTGCATTTTGGAATGATTTTTTTTTTTTTTTCATGTGGAGCTGTGTTCATTTCAGATTGTAAATTAACTTAATGCATCCTGATTTGATTTGCCAAGCTGACCAAGAGCGGAACAGATTTTACTCTCATATACACCAGCTTTCTTGGTTGAGATGTTATTTCCTCAGGAAAGCTGCCCCTAAGGCCTCTCTTGCATGCTCTCATAGTCTCTGAACTTCTCCTTTATCACCATTATCAAAGTTGTAGTTAAACGATCATGTATCTCGTTATTTATTCAAGGTCTCCCCCCTTAGTATGAAATCAACATGAGGGCAGGGACAATATCTACCTTATCCCCTGCTGTAAACTAAATGTCAAGCACAGTGTTGGGTTATAGTAGGCATGCAATTAATATTTATTGAGTGAATGAACAAAATTCTCCATCCCTAATTATTTCCTTATTTGATTTTTAATCTTGTGGACAAATAGGTTTCAGCTATGTCAATAGTTTGCTGCCTTTGAGAATTGAAAAGGTCAACAGGCAACGGTGGCTTGAAAGTGAACAGAGCCTGAGAAAACTATGTCATGTGTCCCTTCTCTCTGGTAAATTAACACCACTGTATCTGCTAGTGGGTGAGAATAGCAATTAAGTCGTGTGGAAGAAGTAGCAGAATGCGCAGAAGCATCCGCTCAGACTTCTATAATGTGTATGGTCACTAATGCAGGTCAGACCTCAGAAGTCCTAGGGTTTATCTCTGGAAAAATATGAGCGTTGTTTACATAAAAGCCAAACATTTCAGGATTTCGACAGCTTTCCTCTATCCTGACTTTGTGTGAGATTCCAGGAGACTGAAACATAAGCTTAACATTATCTTAAGGAAGGAGATTTTGAGAATAATTTCCAATTCAAATATTGATTTTGTGAAGGTCCCAGAGTCTGTTGCTCTGGGAAACTGTGTTTAACAAATATTTCAGTATTGTGGGAGCTGCCAGCCTGCAAGGCATGTGGAAGTATCCCATGCAAAAGTGTGATAGAAGATACCTCTGGGCATCACCCCTTTTTCACCCCGGACCCCATCCTCACCCCCAACATACTCACACTCACACAACTCAGCTTATTTTCTCTGAACCCCACCATTCTTCTTAAAAGTGTCATTGTATTTGTGACAGTAACATCCTCAGGTACTTGTAAGCTTTAAATTATTTGTCTAAGACCTTATATGCTTAGACTAAGGTAATTCCCAGTATGTGTGATTATTAGGAGGATTAGAGATCTAAAGGCTCACAGAACTGACTTTCAGAGAATTGAAATGTAAAATTAAGTATTATGGATTTTAACGTTAAGATAACGGTGGTATCGTTACTATCATCCTCTTTTGTTTAGAGACAGATTTATTTTATCGTGAATGCTGTTCGCATGTGGCTTTCTTCATTCTCAAAGAGCTTGGCTTTAAGAGAAAAGTGTAAATAGCCTTTTACTTTCCTGTAACTGAATTGTACACATTAACTGCCAAAGTTACTAGGAAACAGAAGTGATTGCTTTAGATTACCTTTGAAAGGGGGCCAGCTCCTTTCTGGTCCGGTGGAAGGATATAGCAAAGATCAGCAATGTCACAAAGAAGAAACTGTCAACTGAATGCCAAGTCAGTCATGGACCAAACCCAAGTGTTGACACGGCCCTAGATCATAAAAGAACATATTTTAATCTGAGCCTAATTTAAAGCAAAAGCAGTTGCATTTTTCACTAGTTGGGGAACCATTTGGAATGCAGATGCTTAACAGCACAGTTTAATTTTCAGAGACCCTTTGGGCAATTTTCAGAAGACATTTTCTTGGACCAGGGCAACAGAGGAATATCAGTCCTTCCCATTTATCCTTATAGAATTCTTTGTAGAGAAACAGGGGCTTTGATGTGAATAGCCAAAAGACAGTGGATAGGAAAAGTCATGGGGATATCTGAAAAGTGGGCAAGGATGCACATGGCATATGGAAATGATGTTCAAGTGTGCAAAACCCCTACTTAGCCACTCACGTGGATACTACTGGGTCTCATCAAGAGCCTGCACTGAAACTTTATAATCGAGACTTCCTGTTGGATCCTCCAACCTGGAACGATTTATTTTACTGCTTTTAATCCATTTTCTTTTCTACCTTAAATGAGATTGATTTCTATCCTGAATAGTCTTGTGCTTTCTGGAGCTAAAAGGGGGCCTTCCCACCATGGCACAGTAACCGTATCAGTGGAGAGGAGATGACCATTCATATGAAGGTCCTCCTTAGGTTGACTAGTAATTTGGTCCAGGTGGAATGAGGTGCTCTTTCTGATGTGCTGCCTGCCTAGTTGAAAAAGGCCACCTAGCAGATTGGATACAGGCAGTAAGTTCCCTGTTGCCCTCCAGACAGATTACACATTACCTACTTAAAGGAGGGCAAGCAATACTGTTGTCTTCAATGGGGAATTGTAAAAATATGGAAGGAGAAATATCAGATAATTGGTTTTATATTTTTCTTTAGAAACAGATGATTATTTAGGAAATTGCAAAGAAAGTGATATACAATCTTTGCTGCACAAATTACACCAAAAGAACATATTCCAAGAATGAAATCAGTGACCTTTCTGCGGAAAAGAAAATATTTTATCGTTAACTGCATGCTAATAAATTTGTACCAGATGAATCCTCCCACATGTATTTTCAGTGTTGGTGCCTGGGCTCCAAGTGGGGTGTCTTAAGCTTACCAACACCAATTCTGCAGAACCCAACCCACAAATACTTTGCATATCGTGTTTCCTTTGTTGGCTCATGAGTGAGATCTAGAATAAAGATTTGCTCAAAAGGTCTCACAGTGGGCACTTTGGCACCAAGTGTACAAAACTACATTTCATTTAGCCCAGCAGACCTAAATGAATACTCACTGGCAGGTGTCAAAGAACTCCACCCCAAAGAAGCTGATCACTCATTTCTGCTTGGACTTCTCACCAACATGGGTTTTATATAATCAGAGTTTGCATTGTTTTCCCAAAGCCCCCCACAGCTTGATTCAGAGTTTAACCTTTAAAGTACTTATATTAGCTAAAGTAAGGTAGAAGACTCGTATCACTTTTATTCACCTTTTTTGTATGCTTTTGTGGTTTTTGTTTGTTGTTTTCGGAGAAAAGCAACATGGTGGAACAGAAAGCATCAAGATTTACAATCACACTAACTTGGGTTTGAATCATGACTTTACTATTTAATAGCTGTATGACCTTGAGCAATTACTTATCTTCTCTGAACCTCAATTTTTTCATCTATTAAAGGGAATAATATTTGCCTCTCAGGGCTGTTGAAAGAATTAGCTCTAGTTCTGTATATTTCTTGGCACATTCAGAGCAGATGATCAATAAATGGTAGCTGCAGCTGCTATGATTAAAGCTGTTCTACAGCCAGAAAAACAGGGGGTTTACATCAACTCAAGCCTCTTTCTCATGGCTGCAAGAAACCACAGACGCTCCTGGACTTGTATGAGAAAATGTAATTAAGACAAAAACTTTATTTTCATTTCAGCCATTCTTCAGATCTCTCAAAATCCTGATGAATCCTCTCCTTAGGATTATAAATAGGAATCGAAAATGCAAACACACATTTTATGCTAACACCAAACTTAAAACCTTAAATTCTAGGTTCACGAAATGTTCCTTATCTTTTACCCAATTTTTGATGTCAAAGGGAGTGACAAGATGCTATGTGTACATCCTTAAAAAGGAAGTGTTGTGTGGGAAAAGAGGATGGAATAGTGGACAGATTTTGGACAGAACACTGAGTTTTGAATTGTGGTTCCAACAATATCACTTAACAGCTGTCTGACCCTTGACACACTGTTTCACAGCAATGAGCTTCTGTTTTTCTCCTGCCCTGCCTACCATATGGAGCTATTTTGAAAATTAAGAGAAATAAAAGATATAATGGTACTTCTGGAAACTGAAGTCCAACAGAAAAATGAGATGCTATTTTGCACAATTTTTTTATTCACAGGCTCCAGTGCTGTGTGAACCTTGATTTTACTCCTGGTTCCATTCCTTACTAATACTGTGACCATGGGAACATTATAGAATCTGTCTAAGCCGATTTCTGTATTTAAATTGACATCTCAGTGTTTACCATATAGGATTGTTAGGATCAAATGAAATACTTATGCTTGGGACACATTGTAAGTACTCAATAAATGGTAGATATGTTGCTGTTATCAATGGTGTTATTTAGCACCTGGCCCAAGGGCAGAATGCCCTGACCAAAAATAGGAGTTGGAAAGAAGTTTAGGACCAATATGGGATCCTGACATTCAGTTGAAATCAGTTGACCTTTTTTGAGTGTCTCTATGTAGGCACTGCAGAATTTTTAAATGTCAGTATCTGCTACTTCTTATAATTGGAGTAGGGAGGGGGACGATGATAATGATGATTAGGAGGAAGAGGATAGATAAAGCTTGCTGGATATTATTATGTGCCGGGCACTGTACTAAGTACTTTACAGAAATTAATCCATCTTATTCTCACATCAATCCTATGAGATAGGAACTATTGATATTATCAATCTTATTCTTCAGATGAGGAGACTGGGACACAGAGAGGTTAAGTAACTTAATCAAGTCCTAAGCTAATAATGATCAGAGTTGGGATGTTTACTCAGAAGTCTGATTCTGGAACTCATGCTTTGTCTACTATGAATGAGAGAAAAGAAGTACATAAATGTTGTACAAAACTTTATCACATTATGTAAAAATATAGAAAAAAATGTTCAAAATCCAGGGGAGAGTTCCAGCAGACTTCAGATATTTATGCAGCAGTGAAAATGTGCTCAGCTGTGACTTCAAAGGCCATGCTTCTAGCCACTATAGCATGCCATCTCCCTATTTGGCAAAATCTTATTGAAAGGGTGTGAAATTGAGAAAATAAGCCAAAATATTCACCATGCCATACCCTTTAATCATCTTGCTATGTGTTAAAAATAATAATAAACCTACATGTTTACAATAATATTATATTAAATCTGTATTTCTATAGTCAATTGGGAGGCATTATGATTAAACCTAGAGTTGTCGACAGGTCATCACTCACCAGCTCTGCTTGTCTTTCAGCAACCACTAAATATTGACGCATAGACACTTTAGTCCACCCCCTTAATTTCACAAATGGGGTCATTAAAACCTAACTCAATAAATTGTCCAAGATGAGATAGCTAGTTAGTGGCAGAGCTGGAACTAGAGCACATTTCCTAAACCCAAGTCTCATATTTTCCAAGTTTAATTCAACAAATATTTACTGAGCAATAATAATTATATTGTGAGGCAATGACAAGGAGGGTGTGAGTTTACAAATAAAAGATGGTCCTTGCTCTTCAGAAGCTTATAATGTAGTAGGAAAGGCAAACATGCCCGCATATAATTATAAAACTCACCATAATGGAATGACTTCAATAGCAGGGAAGATCCCACATGCTGTCACTGTATGTCTCCCTTTCATCACTCAGCACACTTGTTTATTCAAGGAGTTCTGCCCTGCTAAATTGTTAGCTATAGTTCGCTAATTTATCCCTAGCATAGTTCCCGGTACAGCATAGGAACTCAATAAATATTTATTGAACAAAGTGAAAAGGCACAAGAGCAAAATAATGCGGAATCACAGAGGAGGGAATGATTAATTAAATGTGAATTTGAAATGTACAGGCCAAAGCAAAGCCAATTAAGTAAAACTTTACTGAAATGTCAAGTCTCTAAGGAGAGGAGATCATTGAGCTGGAAGAGGGCCTGTCATTTCTATTAATCCATACCCCTGCCTTTAGGCCAATCCACAGATAAATTACCTCTGACAAGTCAGAATCTGGTTTATTTTTAACTGAGAAGTTTTGTGTATTTTTTTAACCTTTTGATAAATTTAGAAAATATCTATTACAAATCATTCATCAGAAAAATAAGAGCATGTAAAACTTAGACCAAAGAAAGGCTGATTCCAGTTTATCATTCTGAGTGTCACAGCCCCCAAAATCTAGGTAGATTGCTTCAAGGGGATCTCAGTGGTATGTGTCAGACTGTCCCACAGTCAGAGGAAGGTCCATTTTATATTTGTTCCAGTTTGATTCTGTGCATAGCATCATTCAACCTGACTCTTGTGTCTTATCTTTTCTGAGATTTATTTCCTCAGTTTGTGACTGCTTCCTCCCTCCTTTGCTTTCTTCTTTTTGCCCTTCCTTCGTTCCTTCCTCCCTCCCTTCCTTCTTCCTCCCCTTCCTCTCTCTCTCTCTTTTCCAGTCATGAATCAATACCCTAATATTAGTTTTGCACATTTTATTTTTCATACATTTCCTCTCTCATGAAACTCAGCACAGGGGATGGCACATGCCTGTGCCCTGCCTAGGAACTCCACACTCTCCCACACTACTTTGCCTGCTCCTAGAAACCAGGAAAGAGTCAGTAGAGCATCTAGCATTGGAAGAATGAGACCAGCACTTGGAAATAACACAGTCAGAATGTTACACATGTTAGACTCCCAAGAGTCTGATCAAAAGCCAAGATTTCCCCCCACCCATTTAAATCAATATACTTTATTTAAATTGACTTTCAAGTTTATTAAGGCTTGGACAAGAGCACATTGTTGTCTTATATGCAATCAGCTCAGTGATAAGTGCTGTAGTTACTGTATTAAGAACTAAAGAAGGTAAAGACAAGAGTATAAAAAATAACTATGAGTACAAAAATACGTTAATGGATACACACTACAAAAAGATGTAATTTGTGACATTGATGACAAAGTGTGGGAGAGAAGTAAAAATGTAGAGTATTTATATACACTTGAAGTTAAATTGTTATCAGCTTATCAGGTTAAAATAGATTGTTATAACTGTAAGATATTTTATGTAAGCCACATGGTAACCACAGGGAAAATACCTATAGAAGATACACAAAAGAAAATGAGAAAGGAATCAACTCATGACACTACAAAAAGAAAAAAAAGTCAATGAAACACAAAGGAAGATAGCAAGAGTAGAAAAGAGGTACAAGAAAGCTACAAGACAGACAGAAAACAATGAACAAAATGACAATAGTTAGTCCTTCCCTATCAATAATTACTTGAAATGTAAATGGGTTAAACTTCACAGTCCAAAGACATAGAGTGGCTGAAAAAAAAAGATTAAACTATGCACTGTCTATAAGAGAGTCACTTTAGACTTAAGAACACATATGGGCTGAAAGTAAAAGGATGGAAAAAGATATTCCAGGCAAATGGTAACCAAAAGCAAGCAGGGGTAACCATACTTATATCAGACAAAATAGACTAAGTCAGAAACTGTCAAGAGAGACATTATATATTCATAAAAGGGTCAATTCACCAAGAAGATATAACAATTATAAATATATATGCAACATCAGAGCATCCTAATACAAATCTTCCTTGACTTACAGTGGAATTAAGATATGTTGAAAATGTCATCAGCCAAAAATGCATTTAATATACCTGACCTGCCAAACATCATGGCTTAGCCTAGCCTACCTTAAACATGCTGAGAACATTTACGTTAGCCTACAGTTGGACAAAATCATCTAACACAAAGCCTATTTTATAACAAAGTGTTGAATATCTCATGTGATTTATTGAATACTGTACTGAACGTGAAAAACAGAATGCTTGTATGGGTACAGAATGTTTGTAAGTGTATTAGTTATTTACCCTTGTGATCACACGACTGACTGGGAGCTGTGGATTGCTCCTGTTGCCAAGTATCATACTGCATATCACTAGCCTGTGAAAAGATCAAAAATCAAAATTTGAGGTACAGTTCCTACTAATGTGTATCACTTTCACATCATAGTAAAGTAGAAAAATTATAAATTGAACCATTGCAAGTCAGAGATAGTCTGTATATGAAGCAAACATTGACAGAACTGAAGGGAGAAATGAACAGCAACACAGTACTAGATGATTTCAACACCCCACTTTCAACAACAGATAGGACACCCAGATGGAAGATCAATAAGGAAACAGAGGAATCAAACAATAGTACAGTTCAAAAGAACCTAACTAACATATACAGAGCATTCCACCCAATAGCAGCAGGATACACATTCTTCTCAAGTGTTAAAGGAACATTCTACAGGATAGATCACATGCTAGGTTACAAAATAAGGCTTAGCAGTTTTAAGAAGATGGAAATCATACCAAGTATATTTCCAAACACATGGAATGAAACTAAAAATCAGTGGCAGAAGGAAAACTAGAAAATTCACAAATATTTGGAAATTAAACAATACATTCTTGAACAATCAGTGGGTCAAAGAACAAAGCAAATGAGAAATTTAAAAATATCTTGAGAAACAAAAACACAACATACCAAAACTTGTGGAATGACGCAAATGCAGTACTAAGAGGGTAGTTTATAGTGGTAAATGACTATATTTAAATAAGAGAAAAGGTCTGACATAAACAACCTAACTTTATACCTCAAGGAACTAGAAAAAGAAGAACAAACTAAATCCAAAGTTAGCAGAAGGAAGAAAATAGTTAAGATTAGGACAGAAGTAAATGAAGTAGAGAATAGAGAAACAATAGAAAAAACCAACAAAATTAAGACCTATTTTTAAAAAGATAAAATTGACAAATTTTAGCTACATTAACTAAGGAAAAAAGAAAAAACTCAAATGAATAAAATAAAGAATGAAAGAGGAGAGTTACATTTGATGCCACAGAAATTAAAAGGATTGAGACTACTATGTACAATTATATACCAACAAATTGGATGACTTAGAAGAAATGGGTAAATTCTTAGAATTTACCTACAAAGACCTACAACCTACAAAGACTGAATCATGAAGAAATAAAAAATCGGAACAGACGTATAAATAGTGAGGAGATTAAATCAATAATCAAAAACCTTCCAAAATGAAAAAGCTCAGGACCAGATGGCTTCACTGGTGATATCTACCAAATATTTAACAGGAAAAAAAAAAAAAAAATTCAGAAATACTTCTCATAAGCCCACATTAATATGATACCAAAGCCAGGAAAAGACACAACAAAAACACTTCGGGCCAATATTCCTAATGAATGAATGCAAAATCCTTCACAAAATAGCAAACTGAATTCAACAACACATTAAAAAGATCACACACCATGGCCAAGTGTGATTTATCCTTGGGATGCAAAGATGGTTCAACCTATGAAAAACAATCAATGTGATCACATCAGCAGAACAAAGGATAAACATCAGTGATCATCTCAACAGATGCAGAGACACACTGACAGATCTCAACATTCTTTCATGATAAAAATACTCAACAAACTAGGAGCAGAGGGAAATGACTTTAACCTAATAAAGGTCATAGATGAAAGGCCTATAGCTAACATCATACTCAATGGTGAAAAACTGAAAGCTTTTCTCTAGGATCAGGAACAAGATAAAGATGCCCACTTGTCACCATTTCTATTCAATGTTGTATTGCAAGTTCTAACCAGAGCAATTAGTCAAGGAAAACAAATAAACCTCTTACAAATCAGAAAGGGAGAAGTAAAATTATCTCTGTTCACAGAAAACATTATTTCATGTTTAAAAAGCCCTAAAGATTCCACACATACATGCACACACACACACACGAAAATACTGTTAGAACTAATAAATGAATTCAGCAAAGTTGCAGTATGCAAAATCAATATACAAAAGTTAGTTGTCTTTCTACATACTAACAATGAACAATTTCAATAGAAAATTAAGAAAACAAACTCGTTTACAATAACAACAAAAAGAATAAAATAGGAATAAACTTAACCAAGGGAGTGAAAGACCTGTACACTGTAAGCTACAAAACATTGATGAAAGACATGAAAAAGAGACACAAATGTTCAAAGATTGGAAGACAACATTTTAAAATATACGACTCAAAGCAATCTACAGATTCAGTGTGATCCCTGCAAATGTCCCAATGGCATTCTTTACAGAAATAGAAAAAAAAAAAATCCTAAAATTGTTGTGGAAACACAAAACACTCCGGATAGATAAAACGATTTTGAGAAGGGAAGATGAAGCTCACATCTGTTAGTATGACCAATATCAAAAACAATGACAGCAACAA
Source organism: Tursiops truncatus (assembly GCF_011762595.2). Lineage (NCBI taxonomy): Eukaryota > Metazoa > Chordata > Mammalia > Artiodactyla > Delphinidae > Tursiops > Tursiops truncatus. Next base: position 47,572,114 of record NC_047041.1, read on the forward strand.
CAACAAAACCTAGAAAACGTATTAGTGAGAATGTGGAGAAAATGGGAACCCTGTGCACTGTTGGTGGTAAGTGGGAATGTAAAATGGCTCAGCTGCTGAGGAAAACAGTATGGAGGTTCCTGAAAAAATTAAAAATAGAAGTACCAGATGATCCAGCAAACCTACTTCTGGGTATTTATCCAGATGAATTGAAATTGGGATCTTAAGGAGATATTTGCACTCCTGTGTTCACTGAGGCATTATTCACATTAGCCAAGAGGTGGAAGCAGCCTAATTCTCCACTGACGGATTAACAGATAAAGAAAATGTGGTATATACATACAGTGGAATATTATTCAGCCGTAGAAAGAGGAAATCCAGTCATGTGCTATAACATGGATGAACCTTGAGGACATTATATGAAATGAAATAAGCTAGTCACAGAAAGACAAATACTTTATGATTCCATTTATACTATATGAGGTATGCAGAAGTAGTGAAATTCATAAAAGCAGGAAGTAGAGTGGTGGTTGGCAGGAGCTGGGAGGAGGGAAATGAAGAGTCACTGTGCATGGGAATAGAATTCTAGAATAGAATTTTAGTCATGCAAGATGGAACAGTTCTAGAGATCTGCTATGCAACATTGTGCTTTATAGTCAACAATATTGTACTGTACACTCAAACCTTCGTTTAGAGGGTAGATCTAATATTATGTATTTTTTCACCACAATTTTTTAAAAGGAACTAAAGGGGATGACTATTATGGATAATAATGCTGTTTAATATTTTAACTTTCTAACTTGGTGGAGAGGAAGAGGAGATGTCATCGTGCCTTTCTGCTCCCTAATACATACTTGTAATATACTGTGAAATCAGTATACCTTTTGGACTATATCATTTTAAGAGGAACGTGACTTCGGTGGCTGAGGTTTGGGATTCTCTCCCTGCTTTACCACTGACTGGCCTCTGACTTGGGGAACCACTCCCCATTTTGTCCCATCTAGCTATAAAGGGAGAACAGTCTGAAAACACTTGAGAGAAAAACACAGCTGTCAGGAAGAGCAGCTTTTATGAATGAAGATCTGGCTAAAATAAACAGCAGCCATTTCTATGTTTTAGTATTATAAGACCACTAGCAAACTTCTTCAAAAAGATAAATTCATACACTTGCACCACTCAGCCACTGAAATGTTTCACATAATGACCTTAAGAACACATTGCTATTTTGTGTTTAAATTCAAAATGCTTATTTGTTCATTTTACACTAAGATGTAGAACATAGACCCAGACACCTATGTTGGAATAACCACTGAAGAACACTTTTATCTTCTTTCTTGCTTAATTTATTTTAATAAACACTAAACGCCTTTTGTGCTTGGTTCAGAGGATGCAACTGCAAAAAAAAGAGCCATCTCCCTTCCCTAATGGCTGTTACTTACATTCTGTTTGAGGAGAATGGCACAAAACAAGTAATAGTGCAATTCTTGTTTTAATTGCAGTTGTCGTAAATTATAATAGAGGAGCACAGGTGCTAAATGAGTGCTTAATGGGAGGATGACTTAATCTGTTCTGGAAGGGGGTGGGGCAGTGTCCAGGGAATGCTCTCTTAAAAGGTGACATTTGAGTTGAGCTCTGGAATGCAGGGAGAACTCCAGAATTTCTGAATAGAAGAGGCTTTGGGTTGGCAATCTGGTAGGAAGTAAGCTCTGGTAGACTTGTTTTGGAGCTGTGTTTCATAATGAGCCCACTCTTTTTAGATTGTATTCTGTGTTTCCTTGAGATGGCTTCTTGGAGGTTGTATCTTGATGCACCCTACAGAAGGGTGAGTAGAAATGAATTATGTGGAGGTGTGAAGAGGGAAAGAGAACACGATAGTTGGAGGGTTAAACAAGTTGGAGGGTTAAACAAGGTGTGAAGAGGGAAAGAGAACACGATAGTTGGAGGATAGTGAGGGATGGGTGAGACTGGGGAAAGCAGTAGAGGCTGGGTCGCACAGGGCAGGATTAAGGACCATGCAAGCCACTTTAAAGATTGTATTCTCTGTAGGGATAAAGATTCCCAGAAAACGAGACTTTATTCACAGTTATCAAGCAGGGTAGAACCTTATCAGATTCTCACTTTAGAAGAAGTCACTCTGGCCACTACATGAGCATGAATTGGAGTAAAGGTGGTGCCAGAGGCCAGTTACGAAGCTGTTTCACAAGTTTTACAGAGAAGTGAACGGTAGCTTAGACTAGGATGGTCATCATGGTGATTGAGAGGAATAGACAAAAGTAGAAGATACTTAACAGACAAATACTGTAGAGTATAACTGAATATGCCAGGTGGATCTGGAAAGAGTCACAGGAGACGTGACACTACTTTAATCTGGAAGGCTGAGAACAACTTCCTTGTAATACTGTGGTTCATCATTTAGGTTAAATTGTTAAAATATGTAAATTATAAATGATTATTACCTTTTATCAATATTCCTTTCAGATTCTCTAAGAAATGTCATATAACCTGTGTTCTTATTTCTCTAATAGTGTTACGAAGTTGGTTAGAATAGAATAAATATGCATTTCCTGAAAACCATTTGACAATGGCCTTTTCAATTCAGATTAATCCCCTCCCCACCAGCATCCACCCAAATCCAAGTATATTAGTGAGAATTTGGGACCTTTAAAATTTTTTTCTACTCCCTATTAAATCCTCTGTCCAAGTTAAATCTCTATAGCAATAGGGATGTGTCCTTGCACACTGTTAATTCATGCTTACTTTTGCCTCATAAGATTTATGATTAAACTGATATAAGTATTTTGGAAATAATTTTAGAACCTAAATTACCTTAACTATTCTGGGTTCTCTCTTATTTTAGAAGGTAATTGTGCTTAGTTCTGGAGGTTGCCTAGGCTGAAGGTTTTAGATGTAGAAGAATATTCATTTGTTAGCATTTGTAACATCTCTAGTCTTTGCGGTCACAGGAATTCACTGTACATACTTTTCAAATCAAGAGAAATTGTGTCTAATACTTTATACCATTTTATGATTATTTAACACATTACTTGGGGCTGCTAAAGGGCTTTTCTGCTACCCAGCCATCCTTTAGCAAGCACTTAGCTCTTCTTTCGTAATTAATATTTTCATTTCTCATATGCATAGAGTGCCTGCAGGAAATTTTATCTGGAAAAGAATCTGCATAGTGTTTTAGTGCAGTACAATTTATTTAGCAATTCATCTTTGATATTTATTTTTTATTAAACAAATTAAGCCAGGATTTTAGTTTTAAGCCCTTGCTTCAAAATGGGATTATATGAAATCATGTGTGTGAAACTTTTGAAAATGGTAAAGCACTATAGAATTTAAAGAATCTTTCATTCAATAAAAACAAATTTTAAATAAATTAAAATAAACAAAAACCTTCTAGTGGTTGTTCTGTGGAGGCACTACCAGGTCAAAGAGAGGTCAATAAGATGTATCTCATCTAGGCATTGCTCTGTGCGCCATATGCCCATGTTAAATCACAATGATAAGTAAGATGTGGACTTGTGCACCACTAATTCTCGTTTTGCCAGACTTTCATGTCATCCTATGGTCATTACAGTTGACCAATTACAGTTGATCGAATTGAATTATCTTTAATTAGTAGGTCTGTTTCATAGTACAGTGGGCTAGCTGGACATATTTATCTGTTTTAAGTGGTCTGTCCACAGACTTGGAAAGCCAAACGTCATTTTTGAAAAGGAAAAAATAACTGGGGGGGAGGGGGAGAGAGGAGGCTAGGATTATTTTATACGTGTTAAAGGGAAAGTACAATTTCAATAGTTTTGAAGCACGTTTAACGAAAGTTTGCTGTGGTCTTTAAGATCTTTGGAGGAAAGTCACATTAGTTAGGCAATATGTAATATTTATGTTTCTATATAGAAATGACATGCAAAGGTTATTAAAACAGCAATTCTCTTGTCTTTGTGATGGGAAGAAATAGCTGATTCCAAAGAACTCATTCATAACAGATTTAGGTCCCTATGAAGATTTATAATACCTTTGAGTAGTGCCCAGCCAGGAACTTTTCTGTCTTGCTGCAAGCTGCACACGCCATTACAAAATTATAACAAATTCACACTGACTCCTGCACAGATTGATTCTTATACTTGAGAGGCAAATGGATGAGAACAGGGCGTGTATTCCCTGAAGATTCAATGGGCCTCTGAGCAATGAAATCTGCCTGAAAAACTGGAGAAGCATCTATGGTTAGATAAGATTGGAGAGAGCCAAACTTATTACTTCCTTACATTCTCATTTGGAGGGTGGTGGATTGCCATCTCACATCAAGTCCTACTGTACAGCCATGCATCATGGCGACACCAGATAAATATGAAGTTCTCTAGGGCTTTATTTGACCCAGAAGGTCATTCAGCCATTAGCCCTTGATTCAGCATAAAAAAATGAAGCGGGGCGAGGGAGGGAGGAAGAAGAAGAGAAAAAGAAAGGGAGAGAATTTTCTGCTCCTTTTCTCACTGCGTATCACATGATGATCTATTTGCCTCAATTTTATGTTTGTAAGTATTGATAGTGATTCCTTGTTCCTCTTTCAGAAAGAAATACCATTAATGCCATTGTTATACCTACCCAACAGTTCAAGTCTTCACGTTTTTGTGGCAAATTTCCTTAATATCTCAAAATCAACAGTAAAGCCAACCTTAGAAAAATAGTTTGTTTCTGGAGCACTGCTGAATCAAATATTATTTTCTAAAAATGTTAGTCAACTCCGTCATTCTTCTACTCTTTCCTTCTATTAGACATCCACCCAAATATCTATTCATCTGTCCAAAAATGTATTTATCATAAACCTGCTATGATGTGCTGGGCAGGCAGTGGGCTAGGAGCTTGGGAAAAAATAGTCAATAACAGACCCAGGCCTGCCCTCTGAACTGACACATATGGGTCATTATTATTTAGCAAAGGTGTTTTGAATGCTTACCGTGCCAGGCAAGGTACTTATACCAACCCCTTGCACAGAATTTGGGAAACGTCTCTTTCATGCAGATACACGAAAAGAGAAATTCCTGCCCCTTCCTTTCAGGACTTTTATATATAACAATGATTTATCCAGCGAGTCCTAGTGTTGAATTGTAGGATATGTTGTAATCATGGCTTTTGAAACAAGAACCTTGTCGACTCAGATAGAAATGAGGTCTACACTGCCCCAGCACCTGGTTAGTCCACTGCGAAAGTGGGTCTGATAGCACCTGATGGTCTATAACTAGAATAACTATATCATGGGATTATATCACACTTGTTTGGTGCTGCATAGGTGGCGCTGTGCTCCCCAATCAAACCAAAATTATTTCCTTAGGGATATGTGATAGGGATAGGCATTTTGGCAAGAGATATGGAAAGTTTCAAACAGAATAAAAATTCTAAGTGCTGTAGCAATTAGCCTTTCCCTTTCCTGAAAATACTATGCATGGCTTCTGCAAACATACTAAAATTTAAAATTTAAAACAATCATGTCCTCTTTGGAAGGCAATTGCTTTAAATTGGATAGATTTCACTCATTTTTTAGTGAAAGAATTTGGAAATTCTGTCTTTGGAAACCAAAATACTGGATGGCAGAATTAGATGTCTTTCACTTCAAAATGCAGCCTCTCTCTGTGGTGAATGTATTTGTTGTGGTAAAGTATTTGAAAGGAAATCCTCAGAATAATTTGGGGTAAGGAAAAACACTGTGTCAAAATAAGCCAACCCATCAGTTTGGAACTTTGGGAATTGCTTTACTTTTGAATCAAAGAATTAATAATTGTTCATAGCATAAATAATATACGTTTGGACTATAATATATAATCATGTTCTAAAACACACTTCCAAATTTGAAAGCACTCTGGTATAATGCTGTGATCTAAGTGATTTTTCTGAATGAATCCATGTTCTTTAGAGTTAATACTGATCCTCTTATTTCGTTACCTCATGATTTGGTCTGTGTCTTGGCAAACCTCTCTCTAAATAAGTGATTCCTGTAAATGTTGGAAATTGTTTCACAGGTTAACCTCCCCATCGTTTTACATTGCTTACGCTATATGGTTTCAGCCTAGATATATTCTTTCTGGAAAGAAGGGTCCTGCTAGTCTGATAAGAAGCTCTCTTTCCTGAGGTCTGTATTTTGCGTGGGGATCAGCTAGAGAGGGAAAAGCCAGAATGCCAAATTGCGAAGAGTATGCTTTACTGTGGGGCTCCATCCAAAAAGGGTTTGTAACAGTGTACAGTCCTGTAGCCCAGCTGTGTGGAGCATTGATTGCTTCTGCCTAGAGCAGGGATACTGTCAAGTTGCTCTGTGAGTTGAGTCATCTATTGACAAAGAGCTACCAGCCCGCAGATAATGCTGTGCGGAGCTGCTCCCACGATGCGCTGCTATAGCAGCTGTCAAAGATACTGAGGGAACCACGGGAGAAAAAAAAAAAAAAAAAGACTTTTACAACTGCCTGGAAGAAAGGGGTGTGAGGGAGGAGACATTCCTGTGCAGAGCTGACCAAAGGCAAGAGTAGGCATCAGTGCAGTATGAATGCATACCTCACCAAGCAACACAGCTGCAGCCGGGGGTCCGATGGGATGGATGCCGGCAGGAGCGCACCCACACTGCTCAGGGATGCCCACTGCGCTTGTGGCTGGCAGAGGAGTCCTCAGGGGCTCGGGTACAGTTCTCAGACTATGCCCTCCTCGGGACCTGGGGGCCCAGCTTCAAACAGGACCAAGCTGGTCACTTTGTGGGACAGTGTGCGGAAAAGCTCCCACAAGACGAGCACCAAGGGCAAAGGGACTTGTGGGGAGCATTGTGCCTGCCCACATGGCTGGTTCAGCCCAGCACAGGTGAGCCTTTTCCTTGTGACTTTCCCGTGAGTATTGGAAGAAACTGAGAGCACGCTGGGGAAGGCTAGCACGGTTTGGAAACTTTTCTGGGTGCTCCTTGCTGACTGGGTACGCCTGTTTGGTAAATGGTAGGCCAAGAAATCCTGTAATTTTCACAGGTGTTTGTGGGCTCACACCTCTGTGTGGCCTGTGAAAGTCAAGGGATGCTGTGCTCAGTTTCTTTCAGTGACTCTTCCCCAAATTCAACTTCTCTAGTGCTCAGATGATTTTACTATTCTGCATCATAGACTTTAGCAGCACTATTACTTCTAATCATGGTTAACTTTTTCTATTCTGCCTAGCCTAGGGTTTTGTCTTGTTTTAAGGAAGAAAGAGAAAATGAACTTTAATCAGATACTTTCCATCTCTTTAAAGATAAAAAAACATTCATTTCTTCAGCTATGGAAAGCAGCAATTTAAAGTATCCTATTCGAATTTTACTCTTATAATGCTGTATACCTTTTCAGTGATGGAGAAGAAAATGTGTTTGTACTAAATAATTCATTTTATAAACAAAAGGAATATAATTGGAAGCAAGCTAGACAATTACACTCAGAATAAAATAATGAAACATTTCATTTATTCATAGAAGCAATAAGGTTATTTATATTAAAAAGTATAACTCGTATTCCCCTGTAACATATTTCTGAAGCAGATGTGCAGAGTCCCTTAATTTGATTCCTAGCTTATTCTTGCCCCAAACTACTAGCATTGTACCAGAAACGAAATTGGCTCATTTTTTCCTGTCTCCATCCAGAGGAGGGAAAACAACTTCCTGTAAATGCTATAAAATATAAATAAAAGGCACCTGTAATCATTGTCATAAATATAGAACTCTGTTCATAAAAATTCACTGAAAAGAGAAAAATCTGTGTTTGCAGAAAAAAATCCTCTCTTGATTTTAATATGATTTTAGCATAATTAAGAAGTGGGTATTGATCATGAGTAAAACGTTATGATCCGAGAGGTGTAGAGAACATTCCAATTTTAATATTAGTTTTTTTTTAAGTACTTGTAAGTATATATCACTAGATCTTAATGCTACATATGTGGCCTTATATGTGGCTTCTGATGCATTAATAACATGCATTTCAGCATCTTGATTTAAATCAAGAATATATTGTCATTTTAGAATCAAACTAGTTCACCTTGAAATGGAGCCTGATGTTTGGAAACTCAGTTATTTTTTAAAGTTAACATGAATTCCAAACTGAATAAACAGTCAACAATTATGAAGTCCCTGTTCTTTAACAAACACATGTGTTTAAATGTCTTTAGCCTATATCTCTTTATTGATTATGTTAAATTCTCAAGGCTTACATAGGCAGAGAAGGCAAACACATCTAGCTTATGGATTTTGCACAGAGTAGAATGTGCAAACATGCTTTATTTTTACAATTCTTTTTATCTAAGATGTAATAAACTTTTCATCATTGCTCAAACCAAAATCTCTAATACTATATTATAATAACTATGCTCAAAAAATCTTGGTACATTTTTCATCAACCAAGAGAAACTTTTCCCTTCCTTGGTTTTTAACAAAGTCAGCCTCCTACTTGCTTAAATTTATAGCCATTTAATGCTTTAAAGATTGAAATAGACTCTGCACTGATAATTAAAGATCCAGTGACATATGAGAAGGCAATAAAATGAGGCAGCCACCATCTCCCATTATTCTTTTGTATACACATTTCTCTACATTTTTCTCTCTTATTCACATGTACTTTATTACTTGCTGACAACAGTTACTCCCCAAATAATGGAGAACCGATACCATATCCTTTAGGATCTTCAGTGTTGTGACACTCTTCTATCAACTGACTCTTCTATCCTTTTACCATCTTAGTCCTAAAAATGTGCTATACTAGATTGATCAATCTCTCTTCATTCCACTCCCGTGCCCTTTCAAATATATTATGTCGAATATTTTTTAATATGTCTGTATATGCGCATGTGCATATATATATATATTTAAATATCTCTATATAGAGATATATATTTAAATATCTCTATATAGAGATATATATTTAAATATCTCTATATTAATATAGACATATATTTAAATATCTCTATAATATCTACTTTCATGTATTAACACATTTTCATGTGTATATAATTATACATATATATATACATGCATATACATATACACATATAAAAATTAAAGTTCTATATTATCCTTTTCTCTCCTAGAAATTACTAGCTGTTCTTATAATGTTTTTTCTCTATATAAAGTATATTGCCTTTACTTCTGATAGGTACTCGAAAATGCTGCTCTATGTATATATATATCTGTATTCATTTACATATACATCTATAAAATATGTCTAATATTTGAAATATACAGATGTGTATGTATTATATGCCCATGTAAACTATCACAGAAACAAGAGTGTGTGTGTATCAATATGTGTCCATTAACACTAAGTCTGTTTTGAGAATTTTTGGATACCATTTTTATCCCTTAAATTAACTAAAGATATCCTGTGAATATTGTAAAATAAAAGATAGAGGCTAATGATAGTAAACATTAGACTCCTTGATAAAGCAGAAAGAAGGAAAGTGCATGTTTTAGAGTTGCCTAGGGACCCATATGTGGTACAGAACGTGCCTGAGGGCTATTAAGTGTCTGGGAGCTGGGATCTTGCCCTTGGAGATAGTTGCTGTGTTACGTGGAAATCAGCAGTGTGATTTCCGGCTGCTATAATACAGGGCCATGGTAATGACTTGAGTTCCTCCCAAGGCTCTTTGCCAAACTCCTGTTATTTGGGGGTGCTGTGTACTAACAGGACTTTGTCATTGTGTTATTCCTCAGCAGGAATAAAAAACAGCTCCTGTCCCTTCTCAAATAAGTTTTCATTCCATTTGGATCTGTAGAATTAATATAACCATAATAATAGGTAAGAAAATGGAAAATTATAGTGTCCAGAAGTGAGTTCTAGAATGCACATCCAAGATAATAGTATCGGCCTTGGGGAAAAAAAAAAAAAAAAATGTCCATCGCTGCTTATGCGGCATTTCTGCCCAGTGCAAACTGGTCTGGGGAGGCAGCACAGACAGTGAAGACTCAGAGACCAGGGTTCTATGCATCTGTTCTTTATTCATTCATTCATTCATTCTTCATTTCTTTATTCAACTATCATTTCCTGAGTACCTACTATGTGCCACTCTGTCAGGCCCTGTGGATATAATAGGAAACAAAGTAGATACCACCTCTACCATTATGGAGCTTACGACTTACAATAGTATACAATACTTAGCAAATATATCACTATATACACAGAATAATAGCGTCATAAATCAAAATTTGGAAGTGGAACAAAGTTCCACGGAGTGCTGCAAATTCCATAGTAAATGTGTGTTCAGGATACAAAGGGACTACAAAGGAGAAAGACAAAAATATCCTTTTTTTTTTTTTAAGAAAAGATACTGTATGTCTTTATGCCTACATTTCCTGTGTTGTAAAATTAGGATAAAAATAGTACTTAACTCATAGGATTATGGTGAGGAGTGATTAACATAATACATATAAAGCAGTTAGCACAGTGCTTACATATAGTAGAGACTCAATAAATATTTGTGGAATGAATGAATCATAAATCCACAATAAAAGTTGGCTTCTATTAACCTATTCCTTAATTCACTATAACTGTTTTTTCTGGGAAGAGAAGAGAGGTGAATTAGTGAAGACTTCGTAGAGGTAGTGATACTTGGATGGAACTGAATTGAATCTTGAAAAAATGTGTGTTTATCAAGTCGGCAGAGAGAGATAGGATTTGGGGGCAAAAATAACAAAAACAGAAACAGTTGTAACGCCCTGGTGTCTGTGTAGAACTGCTCTTAGTTCCGTCTGCCCACGGAGAGATGGGCAGGGGATGGGTCACAGAAAGCCTGGTGGGCCTTGGTGAGGACTCTGCTGAGTCAGCAGCATTGAGCCACCGTAGGATTCAAGAGTTCTGCCACACTCTGTGTTAGGCTTCATGGTTAAGGAACCCTTCTAGGCCTCAGTTTCTCTGTTTCTAAGGAAACTGATTTTCCTAAATGAACCTCTGTATCCCTTCCAAAACTAATATTCTGTGGCTCTGTCACCTGACATCCATTAATGAATGAGACACACTTTGGAAAGGATTTATGCTTTAGAGCCAGATAATCCAAAGTTTGAACTTACTAGCTCTGTGTGATCTCACTTGCTTAACCTCTTTAAGACTCATCTGCCCCTCTGTAAAACTTAGAATGTTATAATCATGTTGCAGAAAAGTGTAATAAGAATTGACAGTACGCTATCTAAAGAGCCAAGCGTGGTGCTTAGAACACGGGAATTGTCCAATTTAAAAAATGGTATTTATGATGACTAGTGATATCCAAATTATGTTTTTTAACCTGAAGAACATATCATCCATCGAATTAATTATCAGTATTGTGGTCCTTTATTAGAGTTTCTAGTCTGTCCACTGAATTTTTTGATGCCTCGCTTATAGTGATGAAGGTTAGGCCAGGCAACTGTTCAGAAACACTTGACACAGTACCACGTTATGATGGGGTGTCATTTTGTCCTTCAGCGTTCTCAGAGGTTTACAATGGTGTACACTAAGAAAAAAAATCATGTAAAATAGACTTGTTTTGATAAACTAGCATTTTCATAAGCTTGCATTCAGAGGTGGGTGATGTTAGATTTTCTCAGTACATACTGCTAGAAAATCTACATTTGAAGTATTTAGCCAAACTGTGTAAATCTTCCCTAACAGTCCCTCTACAGCTCCTCCAGAAATAGCAGTTTACAGGAACTTGAGTGCAGAGGATTTTTTAGTCCAAGAAGTAGGGTTGCCCTAGGCTGAAATCTCAGGCTCAGCTTTTGTCTGGTTAGAAAGATCTGACAGTTTGTTTTAACTCTGTGGCTGCTTCTACTGATTCCTTCCATAGAGGGTCCCTTACTAAGGAAGAATAAGACTTTTTAGTCTCTGGGAAAACACCAGCAGCCTCCAGGCAAGGGAAAAAACATAAGAGAATAAGAGGTATCACAGAAGGAATAAAAGCACTGAGCATGCCTTGGGCAAATCTGAAGCCAGTCAGTCAGCAGCACTCCTGGCACCCCTGCTACTGGATGCTGACATCAGCAGAGCCTTCTTTCTAGGACAGGGCAGGAGAGACAAAGTGCAGAGGGTGGAAAAGAAAAGACCAAAGGTGACGGTATTTATCGAATACTCTCAACACCCACAATGTGTAAAGCCCTGTGCTAGGGTCTTTACATTAATCGTCACTTGGAATTCTTCCAACAACAGTAAAAGAGTGATTATATGATTCCCATTTTTCAGATATGGCAACTGAGGCTAAGAGTAACTTGCTCACGAGGGCACAACTGATAAAGGCAGAACTAGTTTCAAATAAAGTTCTATCGGACTCAACCTTTCCACCTCATCTTACAGAAAGGCCTGTTTGAGGTACACTGGAAGGGAGAATACCCTCAGAGACCTCTTTAATTCTTTAATTTAACAGGAAATTTCCTTGGGTGGGAGGACTGACACCTCCTAGCAGAATCCCAGATTTCCCCATTCTACTTTGTTTTCTGGTCTCAGGAACCCTGAGTTGGTTGAGCCCTTAAAGAGCCCTTTACTCTGTGATCGAGGTTAAGAACTACGCTGCTCTGAAGCAGTGGAGTAGATTCCCACAGCACTGATACCAGAATAAGGTACCTGCTCTTAGAAAGACCCCATCATCTGTAGTTATTTGCCAATGGATTTAATCTTGGCAATATTTATGGTAAGGAATCAGGAACCATGTATTTTAAACTTAATATAAGTACAAAATAAAAGTGCATGTAGAATTTGTCTTTCATAAGTCCGACAACATCATCTCACATTGCTGAATGAATGTGAATCTCATATGCATTGTCTAACTACCTATGCATCTGTTATGGCAAGAATCAAATACCTCCCTTTAATACCACCATCTCCATTGGCCATCTTCTTAGTTTTGGGGTTTTCTTTTTGATATTGTTTGATCTGTTACAAATGTAGCATCACCTGATTTTATTCTCCATTCTCTACTTTCATTCCTTTAATTTCCCAAAGGCATAGACAGATAGATAGATAGATAGGTATTTTATAATTATGTCAGAGCTGGATGGGAATTTAGAGGTCATCTAGTGTATTTTCCAAAGGAGAACGTGAAGCCCAGAAAAGTTAAAAAGACTTGCTCAAGGTCATTCAGTTTGTGGCAGAACTGGCCAGTGTCGTTGAACTCAGAATTCTTTTTACTGTTTCAGGCAGCTTTCCCTCTCTTACCTTTATGTGCTCCGCTTCACGAAGCGTAATTACCGACAAGAAAATTATTAAGCATGCAATTTGTTGATAATGCAGTGTTGGGCATTATACAAAGAATTACATAAACCTAATTTCTACATTCTTATAATTCAGACCAGCAGTCCCCAAGAAGATAAGGAGAGAGACGAGCCATTAGAAATCATTTTACAAACGCATGGAGGGACTTATGTATTGATAATGCCTGGGAGGTGATACTGGCATTAGGAGAAGGGGGCCAGGGATGCTAAATGCACTATAATGTGCAGAGCAGTCCTGAAGAATAAAGAATGACTCCATTAATGCACAATTTTTAACATTTCACTTCATATTCATGAAGTTTTTTTTTTTATTTTTAATTTTCTGAACCTAAAATCAAATTCAGTTTTATAAACAAAGTATTCTCTGCAAGGATTTAATAATCATTTAATATTCTAGAAATGTAACTCCTGTGTAAATCAAGGGATCATTGTACTTTGTTCTGTTAGGAATTTTATCAGGAGTTGGTGTCCAGTTTGGAAAATCCCTATCTTGAGCAATATTGCTGATCCTGGTATTTATGTCATCGATACACCTCTCCTGTATCAGTTTACATTTGTAAATGTCACCTGCAAATACGTAATTGAAGAGACTTGAGGTCCTTTTAATAGACATAGAACCAAACATTTTAAATTGGTAACAGCACTTGAAATACAAATAGTTCACCAAATTTCAATAAGATTGTTTTAAAAAATATTTTCTTTGATTGCCATACCTTATATTTATTTTTAAAATGTTATCACACTATAAGAAATCTATTTTGTGAAAATTATGTGAAATTATTTATTTTAGAGTTTTCTGTTGTTTTCAGTATTACTCTGATATTTCTCCAAAGGTCATCTATACTCAGTTTCCCTGTAGGCTCTTAGGTGGCTGGGGTTCTCTAGTCCTCATTTTTTATCAAAGGACAGAGTCCCAAGATCTATTGAAGCACTAGAAGTCAAATCAAGTGTCTATCTTTACATGAGGGGTAATTCCAAATAGGGATAGAGAGGTGATGATGATGATAGATAGATAGATAGATAGATAGGTAGATAGATAGATAGATAGATAGATTATGATAAAGTTCCTCACCGGTCTGCACCATATAAAGCAGAGAATTATTTTGACACTAAGTTATAAGTAATTATTTTGGCACTAAGTTATAAGTTTATTTGCAAAAATATGACACTTTTACTTTCTCCACTTTATCAGCAATCTTGTTAGATTATATTTCAACTAAAGTATTTCCTTTGCTCTCTTATTGTATACAAATGAACCATTATTACTTCTTCCAACACTAATTTTCATATGTGTCTACTCTTCATATGTCTACTCTTTCACTTCTCCTGTGTTTCTTGCAGATGTGATATCTGGTCTCTTTATTCCATTTAAATCTAAATTTATTCATTATAAGTACACGTAAACATGTGACTATTACATTTTCTAGTATAGTTGGGCTCACAGATTGCCGTATTGAAAACATACTATCTTAACATAAAGTACTTTCTTTTTATTTCTTCTTTTACTTCAGTTAAGGCATTATTTAAAAATGTGTAGGCAGTTGTATTATCCATGAATTTCATTTCAGATGGAGAAAAGAGGGTATTACAAAACATGTATTATAAAATGGAAAGGCTGGGTAGAATTGAGAACACTGGTTAGATATTTGAAATTGTTGTATGTATTGTTATGTGTGTGTATTTAGCTTGCCTTCTAACTAGACCAGGAGTCAGCAAAGTATAGCCTACAGGTCAAATCCAACTTGCTACCTGTTTTGGTATAGCTCAGAGCCAAGAATTTTTAAAAATATTTTTGATCGTTGAAGAAAATAAGAATAATAATATTTAATATAATTTTGTGAAAAATTATATGAAATCCCAATTATACTATTTATAAAGAAAGCTTTATTGGAGCACAGCCATGCTCATTTGTTTACACATTATCTATGGCTATTTTGGTACTGCAATTGCAAAGTTGAGCAGTTGTAATACAGACTGTAGGGCCAGAGAGTCCTAAAATATTTTCTATCTGGCTCTTTATAGAAAAAGTTTGCCAACCTCTGCACTAGACTCTCAGCTTTCTAGTTCCTTCTGATGGAATGTCCCATTCTGCGTAACAAAGCCTATATGTTACTTAAAAGTCTGGTTTAAGCATCCTCCTCTCTAATCCTTTCCAGTCCGTTTTAGCTCCTAAAACCTCTACTTAATGTGGTATCCTGCACAATTAGCACATTACCTGGCATTGTGGTTAGTTGTTTCCTTCTCGGTCTCCTGATTAGAGAGTGAAAGATTCCTCATATGCCTAACTCATAGTCACCAGCTGTCCATTCATCTCTTCGTGACAATTTTGTAGTATCACTATTCTGTTTTTGGACCCTGACTTCTCAGCTGCATTGGTGGCTGTGGAGAAGAAAGACTATGTCTTGTCTACCTTTATGTCTAGCTGGGCACCATGCACAATTCACCTATCACATTGTATCACAGTTATGAATAAGTATCTATCTGCTTCTCTAAGCCGAATTCAATTAGAGCACAATCTGTTTATTTACCCTTGTTCTCCCAGTAACCCAGCATGTAGCAATCAGTCAACTAGGTCTTGTTGATTTCTGAATGAATATTAACACGGGATCTTGTACATAAAGGTACTTAAGTTTCAAATTTGATTTATTATTATTATTACTCATTATACAAGTGCCATAAGATCAAGAGTAACATCTTCTGTCCTTAAAGTAGCTCTATTTAATAACAAGGAGATTGTAATAAAAAGTTGTTAGCACAGATTTATTGCTTTGCATATTTGTCTTGTTTTTAGTTTGACTCAGATTCTTCTTTTTGGTGGTGCTGTTAAAATATAGGAATCACTGTTCAGAAATTATATTCTGCATTCAAGTGGGTCATGCTGTTCAGTGATGGAAGGTACTGAACTGCACTTTGAGCGGACAATCAGAAAAAGAAAATCTGATTCTACACAGTTTCTTTGCCTAATTTAGGAGTCACTTGCTCTCTAGAAGGTTGAAATAATGTCGTGAACTATTACTTTATAATTAGTTTCTGTACAGTCTATTGTAGATTACATGACCTTTTTTCTCCATCATTTTCGTCATTAAATATAAGTGCTCTGAGTATAGTAGTTGGCAGCACCACATTAAAAATCCATAACTGAACACATTTGCACTTTATTCTGATAGGCTGTGCTATTTAGTTAGTGGTCAACATTGTTATAGTTCTTCAATAAGTAGTTTAAAAATGTACTAAGTTTAAAATTATATAAAAATTCCTAGATTTATATTACATTTTAGAGTGATTAGCAAATATATCTGCCTTTGCCAGACTGGGAAGGCAATCTTAGAAAATGCTTTTTGATTCTGTTTGTATACTGATCATTCATTTCTCTGATCTATGTTCTTTGTTCTCCATCACACATATTATTGCAATTCATTACAATGTTTTAGTTATTTTTTAAGACTTTATGTTTTTAGAGCACTTTCACAGCAAAATTAAGAGGAAGATACTTGCAGTGTATATATTTTTCTCTGTTTTCAACTTGAAGTTTTTTAAAATAAAAATAAAGTCTAAGTGGATAATCATAAATTCTCTTAGTTTAAAAGTGAGCATTTATATTACTCTTCTAAAATAATTTTATTATTTGGTTTAGATGTAGAAACAATACAAGTTTATGGTAAAAAATATTATTATAAGCTAAAGATATGTTTGAAAAATATTAAAATAGCTATAATTCCACCTAGAAGTAACCACAGTTAGTATTTTGATACCTTTTTAGTTTCTTCAATTGACTCTGCATGTGTATCTTCAGAAAAAAAATGTAATATATTATAGTAACATGAGCTCACAGATGTACCTAAATATAAAGTATTGGTTATATGTGTCTGCTAGTGGGGAGTTAAGAATATAAAACTGTATTGCTTCTTTTACATTAACATTAATTATGAACATTTTTCTGTTAGTAAAATATTTTTCTTTTTGACATAATTTTAATGACTGCCAAATATTACTGTTTCTACAAAAACTCATCTTGTTGGACGTTTAGGTTATATTATTATTATTAATATAAACAGTAGTGAAGTAAGTTTTGGCGTACATTAACCTCTAACCAGTTTTCTCATTAAGATATATTTTCAGGAAAGGAATCAGTGAGTGAAGGGTGTAAATTTTTTTAGGCTTAGAACGTTGTTGTTCAGTCGATTTTTATTCAACAATTAATTATTGAACAGTTCCCAGATGCCAAAGCACTGTGTTAATCAATGGGGACATAATGGAAAACAAAAGAGATTGATTCCTGCCCCATAGAGCTTAGAGTTAATTGCCAAATTGCTTCTAAAAGGACTTTACAAATTTATAGTCCTCCCATTCCAGGAGTGTGTGAACATGTCTTTCCTCCTGTACTCTTGATGGTTCTTTCTTTATAAAAAGCATTTATAAATTTGGTAAGCTAAAAATTGCATGCTGTTGCTTTTTTAATTTGCTTTTATTAGTTCATGAAGATGAATACTTTTCGTGTGATTGCAGCCAACTTTGGACACTGTTATGGCATCTTCTGTAACACGTAGCATAATGATAATACCCAGTTGGTAATTTAATACATGCTTAATTTGTTGACTGGATGGATGATAGGATGGATGGAAGGAAGGAAGGAAAGAAGGAAGGAAGGATATATATACAAATAGGCAAGTAGTTTCTGTTTAAAAGTTCTGATAAGGGACTTCCCTGGTGGCGCAGTGGTTAAGAATCCGCCTGCCAATGCAGGGGACACAGGTTCAATCCCTGGTCCGGGAAGATCCCACGTACTGCAGAGCAGCTAAGCCCGTGTGCCACAACTACTGACCCTGTGCTCTAGAGCCCGCAAGCCACAACTACTGAGCCCGTGTGCCACAACTACTGAAGTCTGCATGCCGAGAGCCCATGCTCCGCAACAAGACAAGCCACCGTCATGAGAAGCCCCTGCACCACAACGAAGAGTACCCTCGCTCACGGCAGCTAGAGAAAGCCTATGCACAGCAACGAAGACCCAATGCAGCCAAAAGTAAAATTAAATTAATAAAAGTCCTGGTAAGAGAAATTTCCACCTACCCTAAATATAGCAGGGTTGTTCTTAATCATCTTCATGAGTGATTTACGCCCCTTTTTCTCCTGTCACTGTAACTCTTCCTTGTGTCTGTTCTCTAGAAGGAAAAGAGCTGAATGCTCTTGTTTTCACGTTGCTGTAGGTGAGCAAGATTGAATTGAATGACAGATGAAAAGGTAATTAGTACAACAGATAGAAGTAGGCAGACCATCTGACTGTGTAAACAGAGAATTTGCTGAGGAGTGTAGTATGGTCATTAAATTGACAGGAAGAGATGTTGAAGAGGAAGAGTGATCTAACTGATCAGATGGGGAAGGGAAATATTCTGGAAATTTCCTGTCTATTTTATAGTATGTTTATATACGGTTAAGAATTTTATGAAATCTGTATGTAGACATATTCAAGGTTGAGTTGGATCCACATGTCTTAAAATGCGGGCAGTCTGCCCCTGCAAGTCAACCATAATATCTTAGAATGATTGTATGAAATTGTATCCTTTGAAACCACACCATTATTATATTGCTTATACCAATATTTAGAATTAAACTTCCATATGCAACAACTCTATGGACTCCCTTACCAAAACTAAGCACCTTCTGGCCATTCTAAAAAAAAAAAAAAATGTGAAGCCAACATATCAGTAATGTGAGGGCAGCTGTTTTCTAGTATAAGAGAGCACATCATTTTCAAAGGACTGAATGGAAAGGTGACAGGAAAACTGGTTGAGGACTGTAGGTAGATTAAGGACAGAAACTCTTGAGTTTATGAAAGAGCCTAGCATAACTGGAAGTTCCTTGTAGGCTTATAGTTATTATTTTTCCAATAAAATGAGTCAAAAACAGGTAACAGTTGACATGATGATCCTGATCCCTTTTTGTGCAGAAGCTTCAGCCGAGTTTTCATTACTCTTCTTCTTTCCTACCCCGCACTGCTCTCAAACCTGTTTTACAATTCACTCAGTTTACCATGTTAGAATATCAGGAAGTCTTCGTTAGCTTCATCACCTTCTACACCCAGGGCGATCACTAATTAATTGATGACTAGTTGATATAGAATTCTATCTTAGAGTGTCTCAGATATTTTCCCGTTTTACATTCACACTCTCAGGGCTTGAGTATAGATGTGCGTTATCGTTCACATAAGATATTTGCAAGCATCAGTGGCCTCCCAGATTCCTTCCATCCATTCTAAGTGTTTTTGTCGCCAAATTTATCTCTACACTCAGTTCCGTTCGTAACATTCATTAATTTAAATAATTGAACAACTCCAGATCACTTAAAGGTAGTGCTTCACTTTAAATGTACTCTAACTTCTGGAGAAGGCTAGTATGTCTGGAAATGTTAATGGGTCGTTTATATTGGATAACGTGTTAAGCAGTTGTTTATTTTTTATTATAGGATTTTTCAAAGCCTTTGGGGTTTTATATCTCCTAAAGGCAAGTAGAGTGTGCAGAGCATTTCTTAAGTGTGTGTGATGATGAAATCTCTTTTTCATGGATACATGTTTACCAGTATCTCCCGAAACATAGTTAGCCAAACACTAGTTTACAAAATAAAACTTGTTTCCCTAGCAAAGCATTAGAAGTTGTCTTCAATTTGGCCCCAACCTGCATTACCAACCCTATCTCCAGCCACTCCTATTGTATTCTGGTCACACCCCACCATTCACTGTTCCCTGATTCCCTGAAGCCACCATGCAGTCTCCTGCCAAATCTTTTCTATGTATCACTCTGTCTATAATGACTCTCCCTGTTTCTGTGTTTGGTAAAATTTCATTCATCATTCAAGGATCATCTCAAATGTTATCTTCTTTAAGCTTTTCTTTCTCTGTGGTCCTGCTTTTCACTTAACAGTGTGCTTGCTTACATTTCTGCTTCATTTACCATATTGGAAGCTTTGGGAGAACACAAACCATGCCTTATTTATTTCTGCATCTTTACTGCTAGGATAGGGCCTGGCATATTTTTTGAATGATTGAAAGAATGGTATCTTTAAAAATTGGTAAAGAGGAAATAGAGTGGTGTTAGACAAGGCATTCTAGAGGGGTACTTCTTTAGGTAATACTGTGATCAGGTCCCTCTATCCTATTTTTGTCTCTCTTAAATCCCAGATAGCCATTCTGATAAGTATCCAGAGGGAATTGGGACTAAGAAGCTGACTCAGATTGGCTAAAATATACATGACATCACATTATGACAAAATCATTTATTTCAGTGAAAAATGTAATTGTCAGATGAATTGAAACACCCATGTTCATAAAATTCATCTGTTTATTCATTCACAAAGATATATTGATCATCTGTTGATGTTCAGACCTATTCTAGAAAGTTGAAAATATAGCAATAAATACAGTTGGCAAGATTTGGAGCTTATATTGAGAAATACATAAAATTAACACACAAATAAGACTACTTCAGATGGTGACATACTATAAAAAAATAAACTAGAGCAATGCGATATGGCGGATAGGTTGGTGGAAGTGGGACTTCTTTGGATAAGACAGTAAAGTAAGAGAAGGCCTTAGTAAGGAGGAGACACTTGAATTGATATTTAAAAGATGAAGGTGGAAAGGGGACAATCTTATGACAATCTTCAGGTGATGTCACAAATAAAATACAACATGTTCAAGGACCCTAGGGTAGGAACAACTTTGATATGTTCCTGCAACAGAAGAAGCCTAGTGTGGAAAAAGAGAATATGGGGAAGAAGGACAGGAATGGAGGTTGGAGAGTGAGGTAAGGCCAGGTCATGTAGACTTTGGAGACTGTGGAAGTGAGTCTGAATTTTATTCAAAGTTCAGCAAGAAGCCATTGGGTTATTTTAAATAAGGACATGACATGATCTAATGTACATAGTGAGATGAGCTATGGAAGGAAGGGAAACTAGTTAGAATGTTATACAGCAGTACTTTCAAGGGAGAGATTATGATGACTTGACTGAGTAGCAGTGGTTGTGAAGATCCACTGTGTGAATTGAGGATATATTTTGGATATAGAGCAAGAAGATGGATTAACTAGCGTGGGTTTATTTGAGCCAGAGTATAACAAAATGAGACAGATTACAAGTCAAGGGTAACTTCCAGGTATTGGACTTCTTTCTTTGGGGGTCAAACCATCTTCAAAATTTGTTAATTATTTTAACTCAGATGTCCAGATTCCTTCCCACCAGTAAGGTCCTAGATTGATGGACAAAAGCTTAACCATCTGACTTCCCTTTTACTTTGCTTCCCTTCTTGACCCCAAACCTCCTCCCAAACTTCTGGTTGATACAGTTTTTTCTTTAGAGAGGATAATGTAGTCATTAGTTCTGCTGGCCTGGGTGTTCTTTCATTCCTTTAAGGTGGCCTTGTGTGGCTGAGTTTTGATCTTATTAGGGAGATCATAATGTACCTCGTGTTTAAGTTGGAAATTGGAAGGGTATCTTAATAAAGTCCCCAGATATTTACCACAAGGCAATAGATCATGGCTCACCAAATATCTGATGTTGACCCTCCTCTTCCTCTTCAGCTCTGGCCTTGACCCCTCTGTCTAATACTTTCATGAGAAAGATATTTGAAATTTAATACAATTTAATATGTTAGATGATGAATGTCATTTACCTAGGAAAGTCACCAGGTAAAGAGAGTCTGGATGGGATGTCGAGGAGGACATAAAGTAATCATTTGACCCTAAAGAAAACTATTTTAATTTCTTAGAGTATATGGTTGAAGCCTGTGGTCTCCTTGCCCCCTTTTATTCCTTACTTTTCAGTTGAGCTATGAGATCATGAGTATATCCCTGGAACGCCATTTATTGGATTTATTAGAAATTGCCCCAAATATGAAGGAGAATTGATATAGGAAATTGAGACCATTTAAAATGGAATCCTCTCTCAGTTTCCTACCATTAAACTTCAAGTAACAAAATGATGCCATAGGTATGTGTCCATTGTTCGTTCTGAATCTTTTATTTTAAGACTTGAGGCTGGTTATTTTGCTGATTAAATTTCAAGAGTGTTTTTGGAAAACAAACATTTTTCTAAGAGTTACTCTTTCTTTAAGCTTCAGTTTTATTTCAAGACAGTAATGAATGAGTTGTATTTTGGGGAATAAACTTCAGCCAGTGGGAACAGATAGTCCCTTCATATATTCCAGACCAATTGACTAAATTGATGTAGAAATTGATAAATCATATTTTGTAGTATCTGAAAGTATCCTCCTATTATGAGCTGCCTGTAGCTATCATGGCAGCAGCCTGTCATAATGTCCATTATCCTATCACTAAAATTACTGTATTGTCGACCCCATGATAGCACTGGCCTTGACAGAGTGAATGAAGAGTCTGCTAAACAGTTCCTTGTTTCATATCAGTCTGTAACTGTATATTGCAAGGGCCGAGGTTTAATTCATACCTCAGCAGAAATCACATAGTGACAGGCTATGCTAAGTGATCTGTCTCTTCCAATTTGGACTCATGCTTGAATTTCATAACTCAGAGGAGAGTGAGTGAGTGAGTGAGTGAGCTGCAGTGGAAAAATACAGAACTGGAGGTCAGGAAACTTGGGTACTTGTAGCTGGGCTACTCTGGACTCTTTGAATCACCCTAGTCAAGGTTCAGAATGTTAGGGTCTACCTCTCAACTGGAGGAAGTTAGAATAGTTTAAAAAAAAAAAAACGAACAGAAAAACCATGATTTATACATTTGACTGTCAACTCAGATTGATTCATGATGGCGCTATGGACCATGGTGCTAAGAAGGATGGTGAGGCTGCATCAGGCCCCTCAGGAAAGAAGACAGTAAAAATTAGCACAGTCAGCCATGAATTAGAAAGAAAACAGTGTGACCCTAGATCTCTAATTTCTTTGATAGCCCTGGCATTCAATGTTACCATGTGCTTCATGGGAATGACATAATTATAATAAATTATGATAGTAGCTACCATTTGTGAAGTTTTTCTTATATACCATTATCTTAATTTAACTTAACCTTCAAAATAATGCAGGAAGGTAGGTCATCTCATCCCCATTTTATAGATGAATAAATGAACTTTTAGAAGCAAAGTAACTTGCCTTAGTTCATACCTCTAACAAGGACCAGATTTATGGTTGGAACTCAGGTCTGACCCCAAAGGGCCACTCCTTTCATTGTTCTCTACGGGTTCATATGTAAGCCTGCATTTGTTGATGTTGACTTGACTTATGAGAGGCTGATAAGCATGAAGTTGTCAGAGAACTAAATTTATTTAGGTCACTACACAGTTGAAAATATAATCATTATGGATCTCTGCAAATTGAATAGGTTTGAGAATGAAGTAAGAACAATGTAGTTTTTAAAATAATTTACTTACAGATATTCTGGAAGCTCTGTTTAATTTTTTTTAACTTCTTAAGACTTCATAATTTCTTAATGGGAGTAAAGATGTCAAATTCTGGGATGAGTAAAACTTTTTAGCCTCCTTTGAAATTTGGAAGACAATTGAAGATGATTTAAGGATAACCCTCACTCCCCAGCTCAGGGTCCAGTGTGTCTGGTGTAGTTGTTCTCTCCAACAGAATGGAGGACGGACCTGTCACTTATCCCACACGATAGGTGACATTCAATGAGTCCTTCATAAATAACTGCTGAATAAAGAAATAGGATATTGCATTCCTAAGTTTCATCTCTTATTTCTACGGTAGAGAACAAGAGATGTTCTTCAAAAAGCTAGCTCAAGTTACCCACTTTTCCTTATGCATAATAACTTTAAGATATAAACACATACTACTCAATAAATTAAAAACAGAGTGCTTGTTTAGCAGATGAACCTGGTCCAGAGTTAGGCAGGCAGCTGTGACTTTTCAGTGCTGCTTTCTATCCACTAGAACTTGCCTCCTATCTGGTTACAGGATTACATCACTAGATGAATCATGTCATGTGGTATCTTTCTTGAACCCTTTATGTCCTAGTCTGTTATATAGGTGCTATTATGTGCGTATTCTTTTTCTGGTGGTGATGATGTCGGCACAGGGAAGGAGGGAGAAGCTGGTATTTTACAGGAGGTTTGTATCTTTTTTTTCTGCAGAACATCTAACTATTGCATGACTGGGAAAATTTGGCTTGTCTCTTAGACAATGCTTTTTAAATGAGGTGTGATTATTTCTGATGAGTTCTAGATTGGTCACATGGTCATCTCTTCATCTCAGCAACAGCTGAGCTTTAGCGTATCCCTCTTATTGGAACTCTCATTGTGCACCGCTTCCCCCCAGCCTCCGGCCCTGGGCCTTTATGATGTTTTAAAGTTGTGATTTCAAAGTAAGGTATGTTGGCCTTCTGTCTTATATTTCTTAGATTATAAGGGAATTTAGAAATCAATAGTGAATCAAGGACTAAATCTATTCACAAGGATCTTACCAGGAGTATTGGAACAGTCTTTAAACTGGCCTTTTGCCTCCAATGCACCACAAAACCCATCCGTTTCAAGCTGTCAGAATATTTCTAATACCCCCTCCTCCCACAAAATGTCTTGTCATTCTGCTTAAAATCCTTCAGTGGCATCACACTGCACATGGGATACAGTCCAAATTCCTTAAAGTGACAGAGAAGCCCCATAACCCACTGACTGACCAACTTTAAACCTTAAAACCAGTTTCTCCTCCATTTTCCTTCCTAAGTACATTACTCTCCTGAAAAAAATAGTGTCACATTTTGAATACACTATGTGCACTCTCTTGTTTCCAAATTTCATTCTCTATCAAGTTTGAGGAGGCTTAGTAATTAGCACCTTTTAAAAATTTTAAGATTAAAACCAGATAAGACAGAGGTGCCAGATTCTGATAGAGATTTTTTTTAAATCAAATTTATTATTGCTAAAAGCGAGTTTGGAGGAAATGGCTTTGGCAGGCAGTAAAATGGGTTTACCCAAAGCCTCTGAACTCTTGATTTACCCCCATACCCCAAACTGCCAACTTCTGCAGAGCCACAGTCTGCCTTTCTAAGCTTACCTTATAGCAAAAGAGAATGCAAGGCTCATGCAGCTTGGCTGGCTCCCAAGAGGAATAAGTGAGCTGAGCATCCCCAGTTCCTTTTTACAAACTTAGCCAGCAAAAAAACTTCCTTCTCCTTGTGGGGATGGAGAAGGAGATCCAGAGCGTTACACTGGGGAAGTCTTTCTACTTGAAACCAATACTCTGAGCCTGGGAAACCCTTTATTCCTCTGTCTTTCTGTGGAATTCTGGCTACCCCTGCCCATCCAGCCTCAACGATATTTCTTTTTGTCTGTAGCTTTTCCTGGTCTGCGTATTCCCCATCTCCCCTAGACTCCTAACCAACTTAACTGTGTTATTTTCCATTACACTCCATGTTCACTCCATTATAGTATGTGATGTCAATTTAGTGAAATGATTAGCTGGTCTGTGAAATCCTGAAGGTCAGGGGCTGTGTTATGCTTCACCAATACCTGAGAGTGAGTTTAGAACCTTGTGGGCACTTAATAAATAAAGATGTTTTCTAAACTACGTAGAAGGAAACTAAGTGAAAATTACTTACTTCGATGACCGCTTGCTAGGTGCTAGCTGGGATGGAAAGTTGTTCCTGTTATCTCACCTAATCTACACAACAACTCTGAGAAGCTGAAGGTATTACTCTCATTTTTCAGATGAAGAGAGAGGTTCACAGAACTTTGCCTAACTATCAGTGGAGCCGATATTCAAACCCAAGTTGGCCTGTTGTTCTTAGATGAACCCTTATACCTCCCTGATCCCTGGGTTATCTGTAAACTGAGATTGTTTTTCAGAATATAAATTAAACAGATATAAAAGTCATAACATAAGGACAGAAATCTCACACTCGTGTTTTTTAGCCTTTTAAAATAAGTTTTTAAATAGATAAGGGAGATTATATATTTAGAAGTTAGCATTTCAATATTGACTTTTTAATGCTTTCACTGAGGAGACCTTGTGTCTCATATCATTGAGAAGTTATTAATGTAAGTTATACAACATATGAATGGGTAACCCAGGTAGACTATAGGTTAGCTGTCAGTCAACATATTTAATTTTAAGATTTATGCATCGCCCATTTAGTCTTATTTGGCAATATTCCTTCTTTTTTCCTGACCTCATTCACTCTGTATTATCTTTATCTTGTTCCCATATATCTTATTGGATTTATGTCTTTAATCTGATATATCTGAGCTCACCCAGCTGACCTCCAGTCATTTTAGTCAATGTTTAGTTGTATGTGATAAAATCTACCTCATCTTCAAAATACTCGGAGTAAACTATAAGGAATTATGAGATTTTCCTGGATCATTTACTGAGCTGGTTGCTAACAAATTTTTCTTAAATGATAGAACAATAATAACTGATGTGTATTGAATGCTAACCCTGCGACGAGTATCCTGCTAAGTGCTACGTATGCATTTTTTTCTAGAAATCTTCACAACAACTGTGTGGGTTAGTCACTAGTCTTCCCCATTTTCAGATGAGACAACAAAACTTCAGAGAGAATTTAAGCAACCTACCCATGGCAACACTGACTGAGTGGCAGCGTTAGAGTTCAAGCTTTTGCTGACTCACTCTCGATTCCTGCATTTTTACACTGTGTTACCAAAAGCATAATTCTCACTTTCTGGAAGCTGAGCATTGCCTTTAGAGAGAGACAGAATTGAACTGAATTCTGTCTTTACAAATAACAAGCTCTGCGACCCTAGCTCTGTTACTCAATCTCTCTACCTCCTTTATTTGCCTGTGGAATGGGCGCAATGCCTATATCATGGGATTACTTTATTAAAAGCCCTAGTACAGAAGGAGCTTAGTGTTGTACCTGGTATTTGGTGGATGTTCAGTAAATGCTAAATCCCTTTTTCTTTCCCTCACAGAGAAAAATAATACTCCCTATGTTTCCAAAGCTTTTCCATATTTTTTTATTTGAGCCCCTAAGATCCCTGGTTTAACAAGGATTATTATTTCTGTTTTACAGTAGAGAAAATAAGGGCTCAGAAAAGTCAAAAGGCTTAGTTTTGGTCATACACATCTTGTCAGGAACAGAGCAAGGGCTTTATGTTTCTCACTCCTTTTCAGTACACAGTATTTACCTCTCGAAAAACAAGTACACTGAAGGCAGAAGGAAGGACATCGATAAAATCTAAAAGGTTCCTATATGAGAAAATGTTCTGCAAAAAGATATTTGCTCAATCTTCTAACCCTCCTTTCCCTGAGACGCAAAAATCTAGAAAGAACTCAGGAAGGAAGGGTAAGATCCATTAGGAAGATTGTTCCCTTTGCTCAGCGAAGGCCATAATTGAGTTGACATTTAATAGTATTTGCTTATTTCAGAGCTGCAGATACTCAGCTTTTAGTGAGGACTGTTTTGTAATAGGTTAGAGGCTACATTGCATATTATCAGAATGAGTAAACTTAGTTGCCAAGAGTGATCTTGCTGATCCTTGTTAATGAAAAGCAGGGAAGTCCCCTTATAAAACGCATTGCTAAATGATGGATCTGTTTACCATTGCCTGTTGACCATCCAGCAAATGGCACTTTGAAACAGACTTTCTTCCTTTGATCACCACGTAGCACCCTAAAATTCTTAAAACATATAAACTGGAAGTAGAAATGGTTAACGCAATCTGCTCAGAGTCCTGCAGTTTGCATTCAGGCTTTCCGAACCATTCCCATCCTCTTACTCATCATGCAAGTGAGACAGTCATGTGTGGATGGATCATCTCCCATAATTATCTAGGATTCTCTCCTTGCTTCTCCACTGGGCTCCGGAAAGTTGGAGGGTGATAGTAAAAGATTGCTTGTGAATCTGCACCTTAGGGTAAAGGCTCACTTATTTAGAATGATAATTTGCTCCTAGCTCTGGACCTCGAAAGATTACTTTTATTCATATTAGGATAGTGAGTCACATCCCATTCCCCATGAGCTGGGATGCAGAGCCCACTTTTCTCTCTACATTGTATAGAAGACTTAAATCACAGTTTCTTTTTCAATCCCCCACTGATGGTACAATATGGGATTTTTCTGTATTAAGAAACATAGGTCAGTAAAGGCCAAGGTTTGGTTGATTCTTGTAATTTTCCTAATTCCATCACAATAGCTTGGGCCAATATTCTTTAATTCCAGTTCTGTGACTTTACCGTAGAAGTAGTGTTACCTAATGTCTGTGCTTTTGTCTCCTGTCTTTGAAAGAGCAATTCTTTTGTTACATTTGAAAGGACTTAAAAATGAGAAACCTAAGGATTAACTTTTTAATTAGATATAATGATTAGAAGCTCTTCATCACAGCAGTTTTCCTTTCGTTATGAAAGGAAAGTTGACAGTTTCTGTTCAATTAATGTTCATTGAAATGTTTTTTAAATGAAATTATTGCTGAGTAAAAGGACATCGAAAAGCATATGACATGATTAAGGGCCTTGCTTTTTGACTTTTTTATGGGGAAAGACTGCTGATTTAAAAAGAATCCTGAAGACAACAAAACATTATATTTCTGCACAGGAGTAATATTTAAGTCTCAGTGCTTGTAAAACTGAATATCACAAAAGCTTCACCCCACTCTAAGTGTTTGCAATCCCCATGCTAACTGACCTTTGATCACATCAACATAGTTCAGTGAAATCAAATTTGCAAGGCTTATTTTGGTGAAACCCATTATTTGTGATGACGGTGCTGGACTTTCGACTTTGGAATAGTTTACCTGTTACTGTCTTGACTTCATAGTATAATTTCAAATGATTTAGTTCATTTAATTGGGGGTTTCGCCATTGATGTATTAGCATTCCATATGCAACTTCATTTTGGGATGAATAGGCCAGAACCTCATGAGCGCTGAGATTAAATGCTTTCCATGACTCTGAGACTTGGATTTATCTCTTGTTCTAGCAGAAAATCACCTGGTTCTTGTAAATAAATCCTACCTGAACTCCCTGCATCTGCAGTACTTACCTCTCTAGTCTCTTAACAAATAGCTGTAAATATTCTTTCAATAAAAATTATTCTCTCCTTGTAGATTTTTATTGCCTAAAGTATCAAACAGATATTTATCATCCTTACCCTGGAAGCCTTCTGTACTTTCTCCTTCCTGATAGCATTCATGGTATTAATGATAATGATAATAATATTGATGACACCCAACATTTATTTATTATTACTTATTCTAAGAAGTGTTATGTATAAGTAATTCATTCAGTCCTCACAATAATCCCAAGAGATTGATAATATTATTGTTCATTATTGTGATTCCCAATTTACAAGAGGGGAAACTGAGGCTTGGCAAGGTTAACTGATTTTCCCAAATTTACTCAGTAAATAATTAATGCAGCAGACACAGACCCATTTATTGTCCCCCAGCAAGATTTTTTATTAATTGCTGTTGTTCCCTGCCTATAAGCTTTACTAGAGTCAAGGACTGTCTCCTTCTTTATACTAGTTTTTCTTAATCCAAACTCTATTCCTTTGCTTTTTAGTTTTTATTTATTTTGCGGTACGCGGGCCTCTCACTGTTGTGGCCTCTCCCGTTGCGGAGCACAGGCTCCGGACGCGCAGGCTCAGCGGCCATGGCTCACGGGCCCAGCCGCTCTGCGGCATGTGGGATCTTCCCGGACCAGGCACGAACCCGCGTCCCCTGCATCGGCAGGCGGACTCTCAACCACTGCGCCACCGGGGAAGCCCTCCTTTGCTTTTTCATCTAATCCTTGCCCCTTGCCTGCCCTGGTAATCCAGGCTTACCTCTTATTGGCTCTCACCTGACCCCAGTTGTCTCACATAAGTTAGAAACCTCGAAGTCATTATTAATACTACCATCTCCTTCCATGTGAAATAGACCAATAAGATATTTCTGAGTGTTTGTGCTTGTGCGCGTGTGTGTGGGAGAGGGAACGGGAGAGAAAGAGAGATGAGGGGGAGGAAAGGAGAGAGGTGGAGATAAGGGAGAAAGAAAAGAGAAAAAAGGGAGTGGGAGAGGTAGGGAAGGAGAGAGCGGCTGAGACAGAGAGACACTTATGCAAACAGACTAAAAGATGTTGCTACCCAGTGGAGATGTATCGATTAGAGGAAGGAAATGAGAGGGCAAACTTCCAGGGAGCTTTACCTTAGGGCCATTTTGATATCTTAAAAGAGTTGAGACAAGAAGTGAATCTGTAAAAAAAAATTCTTTGGTGTTAACAGAGCAAAAGAATATTCCTAAGAAGACCAATGCTTTAGTCCTGGCCCTGCCACTATCTAATTGCATAATCATAGGTGCATCAGTCTGGGTCTCAGTCTCCTATCTGTAAAATGGGCACAACCATCCCAGCCTCATGGGATTGTTTTAAGAATCAAATGAAATACTTATATGATGAAGAAAAGGTAATGGAGATCAGATTCTTGCAGTGCTTATGAACTAGTGAAATGATAAATATCTGACATATGGACAGAGCTTAGCATTACACAGAAATAAAAATATGTTTAGGTAAAGAAGAAAGTTAATAGCTAATGATTATTTATTGTGTGCTTATTTTATGTTAGTCACATAAGCCGACTCATTTAATCTTCGCAACAACCACATGGCATAAATACCATTCTCAAACCCATTTTACAGAAGAGAAAACTGAGGTCCAGCATGTAGAGTAACCTGATCAAGGTCAGACAGTTAGTTAAAAAGCAGTCTAGCTAGGATTCTAGCCCAGCAAATCTGACTCCAGATCTTATACTCTTAACTCTCTATCCTCTCTGCCTCTTCCATGAGCTGGGAAAGAATAGGCATTGCTTGCAGAGGAGAAGCCCTTTGCTGCCAGTAAGGAGATTCTACCACCACAAAGCCCACCAACACAGTTCCTCTCCATGGCTGAAGGGCACCTCTGTGTCAGGTTTACCTCTCAACAGTGTACCCTCCCCTCCCTCAGCTACTTCCATATTGGCTATCAAAGCACTTAGGCCATTAAAAAACGTTTGGAAAAAAAAATTGAGTAACTGTGCTGTATAAATCCTGCTTTTCAAAACCTTGGAAAATAGAAGTGTATTAGGCATGTTGAAAGTGCAATTTAAAAGACTTTCTGTTTCCAGCTGAGATTTTTCTGCTTGGGTATGCTTAAGCAACATGGAAATAAAAGATTTCAATCAGGTATCCTTAGAAGTTCTTTCACGTTCTAGTTAATTCGGCAATGCCTACGTTAAGATCAGAGTATCTTAACCTGTCATGTGATTATTTTTCTCTAGGCCGTTTACTAGAGTGGACCACAAGGCTAAGAGTACCATAAAAGCAAATTCATTCCCGAGAGTTATTGATTTTTTTTTCCCCTCTTGCATTCCTATTACAACACGAGAAGCCCTAACCACCTCCCTCTTATATTTAATATGCCGTGATTTTTAAAAAGCATCATAGCGAGGCGTCACCGTAAGCCACTGTGAGGCCCTGAGCATTTCAGCCTTTGAGACAGTGCTAGGTCTATATTACTACTGCACATACTGCAAGGACAAAATGCAGTGGAGAACTTGGAAGGGAGAGAGGTTAAGTAATCTGAGAAGGTTAAAAAATGGTAATGGTAGTAAACTGATCTATGCTGATAAGAACTGAGAGTGTTAAAACCTAAGTCGAAGTCCCATATCAGCCATTTATTGATAGTGTGATTTGCATGCCTGTCATTTAACCATTCAGTGTATCTGTTACCTCAATTTAAAGTGGCTGTGTTAATTCTGTCTATACATACACCATAAGGTTTTTGCAATAACCAAATTCATTCATTTATTCAACATACATTCATTAAACACCTATCTCATCGCTAGACACTGTACGTACAGGTGTAAAATGATAAACAAAAGAACTCTTCTCTATCCATAATAGGGTAGTCTAACAATAATCTAGAAGTCACAAAAAAGATTTATAAACTAGGTTCTGTGAAAATCTATGATGGAATATCCTGATCAAGGTCTAGGGCAGAGGTTATTAACTGGGTATGACTTTGTCCCCCCAGGGGACATTTGGCAACGTTTGGAGACCTATTCGGTTGTCACAACTCGGGGAGGGGAGTGCTACTGGCATCTAGTGGGTATAGGACAGGGATACTGCTAAGCCTCCTACAATGCACAGTAGAACTGAGATTTGAAGGATAAGTGGGAGATAATTCTGGAGAAGAGGTGGGAGAAGATTTGAGGCAGGGTAACTAGCACCGACATGAGAATGCACTTCATCATAGCCTAAGTGCTAGGAGCAGGCCTGTGGGGCTGGGGAAAGGAGTGGGGGGAGGTAGCACAAGATGACATTGGTGAAAGACCAAGGGGTGGGACCATGCAGGGCCGGGAGGGTCATGATGAAGTGGATATTGTGGGTTCCTGTGCATCTGCCTTGAGCAACTGAGTGGAAGAAGCTGGGATTTACCGGATGAGGAAATGAAAGAGAAGCAGATTTGAGGGGGAGGAAGGAGGATAAGAGCTCAGAGTTTGAAGGCGTTTCCGTCTGAGATGTCTGTGAGATATTTGAGTGCAGATGACCAGCAGGCAGCAGGATATCCAATTCAGGAAAGAAATCTGGGCCAGGAATATAAATGAGGTATCCATTGGCATACTAATATTTAAATGAGTAAAAAGAGAGAGGGTAAAAAGTAAAAGGAAAGAGAATTCCTAGCTGTGAAAGTGCTTTGTCTTTCGAAATATGCTTTACACATATAAGGAATTCCTGTTATTATAAACATCAAGTACAATGCTTTTCACATCCATCCATTTATTTAACAAACCTTTGCTCTCCTTCGTTATATGCTAGGTAATGTGCTAGGGCCTGGGGTAAAAAGATGAATAAGATTGACCTTGCTCTCAGAAGGAGTCAAAAAAGCAAGTGGGTGGAGGGGAGACAGAAAATTCTTTTTTTTTTTTTAACCTTTTATTTTATATTAGAGTATAGGTGAAAAACAATGTTGTGTTAGTTTCAGGTGTACAGCAAAGTGACTCAGTTATACATACACATGTATCTATTCTTTTTCAAATTCTTTTCCTATTTATGTTGTTACATAATATTGAGCAGAGTTCCCTGTGCCTATACAGTAGGTCCTTGTTGGTTAGACAGTAAATTCTTAATACTGTCCTGTAAATGAGTTTGTGTAGCTTTCCTTCTGTCAGGAGAGTCCAGCGGAGAAGGGCTGAGGTCTCTTGAAGTGGGCAAAGATGAGGAAGACAGATTTGATCTGCCCCATAGTTCTATCCCGGGTTGGCCCTAGCTTTAACTCTGGCCTGAGGTTTACATGCTGTGACCTGGCATTCGGTAGAACTACGTTCAAAGACCTGTTGCCCTGCCTGCTTCAGTCAGCTTCTCTGGGATCCTCTGCTTTCTCTCCCTTATAGAACTGGGCTTATGATTCCAGACTGCAGAGTATATGGAATAGCACTTTACCACAATGACTTGCATCTCTTAAGCACATATGAAATATACTGACTGATTGATCAAATATATAGCACACTTCTCTATCGTAAGAATTCTGGTATCCCACAGGTCATATCATGCCCTCTGGAACACTATTGCATACAGTAAAAGTTCATGCTCTCTTTTATTTTGGTAAAGTCGCATGAGTCTTACCCCATCAAAAAAAACAAGTGTCACTCTTCTTAAATAGGAGAAAATGGGTCAGATATGAGCTTTTGGTAAGAGCCATGGCCAAACTCACCAGAGATCTTTGGAAATACAGAAGATTTGGGTAAATATACTAACATATGTTTCTGAAGTTTTAATATGCTTTTATCTATTTTAGGCCCTATTAATAAAAATAATATCAAGTGAACACTGAAAGAGTCTATGATGTTCCAGGCTCTGTGCTGGCGCTGACTGTACACTGGCTTCGCTTTTCTGATCCTACAGTTTACTTGGGGAGACTAGAGATTAAAAGTAAATAAATAAATATATTCCATTAAGATAGGAACCGTGAAGGAAAGAAACAGGGTTCAGGGAGAAAGAACATTAGGAGGATACACACTTAGACTGGGGTGTGGTTGTCAGGAAAGGTGAATCTGCAAGTACCTAAGTATTTTCCGATCAGTGGTCAAACGTGTGTTGAACAAAGAGCCGAAAAATATGAATTTATCTTAGGTCTTCTTTCTTTATTACTTACTTACTATTTAATTCTTACTTATTAAATAAGTTAAAATAAAGTTAACTTCACAAAGAATAACAGTGATAACTGTATGCTAGGCTCTGCTCTAAAGTTTTATAAATATTAGCTCATTTAATCCTCAACAGTCCTATGAGATAAGTACTGTTATCATCTCTATTTTATACATGAGCAACAGGAGCAAAGGAGAAACTAAGGGACTTGTCCAAGGTCACATGGCTGGTACATGGTGAAGCAAGTTACATTAGCCTCTGTGGACCTATTTATCTGTAAATTGAGAATAATACTTTCATGGGAATAAGATGGGTGCTGCATGGGAAAGTAATTTTTTAAGAAGTACAATGGTAGATTTCTATCTTTATAATTTTAATACCAATTACAATGTCACTATTACAATGATGTAGGCTCTGAATGTGAAATATTATGAGGAAACCAGAAATGTTAAGATGGAGGAGCCTACCCTCAAGAGTTTACTGTCTTACTAGAGAGATTATCAGCATACACGATAATGTACAATTCAAAATTGCATGGGATATTTTTGCTAAATTTAAGGCCATAGTTGTAAATGCTTAGTTGAGAGAAAAATGGGATTGTTGAGGATTAAAATCTATCCATAGATCACTGAATTATAGCTCTGAAAGACACTTGAGAGATGATTGAATCTAACTTCTGTATTTTGTAGATGAGTAATTGAAGCTTGTCAAAGCAAAATGACTGAACCAAGATCTTACTGCTAATTAGGGCAAGAATCATAACAAAGAGTAAGGCCCGTGGATATGAAATCTCAGCCCTTTCCTCTAGTTAAACTTTTTTATATTCTTTGCTTCCCTTCCTGCGGGAAGGTCAGTGTTTCTAACCCCCTCTCCACCTTGGGCAGATGGATCAAACTACAAGATTAAAACATTAAATGATAACAGAAATTGTCACTTTGGATCAAGTCCAGGAGATTGAGACTTTCTGATGGTTTTTCTAGGAACTTTTTAAGGAAATTTTAAAAATGGCTTCAGTGAAGTCTATTGATATTCCTTCCATGAACTGCACATATTAAAGATGTACAAATTGATGTTTTGACATATGAAACCATCCATTCACGATAATGAACATATCCTTCACCCTCAAAAGTTTCTTCATGCCTCTTTGTAATCTCTTCATCCAACTCCCTCCCCCTGCCCATTGTAGTTTATTGATATTCTCAAAAAAACTAGCTGTTAGTTTTATTTATTTTCTCTATTTTCCCTTCTAATCTTTTAACTTTTCTGCTTTGTGATTTTAATTTGCTATATTTTTTAATTTTAATAAGGTGCAAGCTGAGATCATTAATTTGAGACCTTCTTTCTTTTCAAATATAGGTGTTTAGTGATATATATGTTCCCTTAACTACTGCTTTAAAGACATCTAACAAATGTTGATATGTTGTGGCTTTATTTCATTCAGTTCAAAATGCATTCTAACTTACTTTTGATTTCTTCTTTGACCAATGGGTTATTTAAAAGTGTGTCATTTAGTTGCAAAATATTTTGGGAATTTTCAGAAATTGTTCTATTGTTGATTTCTAACTTAATTTTACTATGATCAGAGAATATGTTTTCTTTGACTTGAATCCTTTTAAATGTATTAAAATTTGACTTATGGCTCAGAATATGTTCTACCTTGGTAAATATTCCATGAGCACTTGAAAAGAATGCTGTTGTAGGGTGAAATGTTTTTTAAAGGTATATTAGCCTAATTTGATGGATGGTTTTGTAAAGGTTTGCTATATCCTTATAGATTTTGCCTGCTTATTCTATTAATTATTCAGAGTAGGATAATAAAATCACCAACTATAATCATGAATTTCTCTATTTCTCCTTGTTGCTTTGGTTCCTCCAGAAAACCAATTTTATATCCTCAATTCATCAAGTCCACTGGGTTCCAACTGGATCCACTCTCCTGCAATGTGGCCTAGACATTCAAGGTTGTAAAAGGGGCAATCATAAGACTTATCTTGTTTGTTTCCTGTCTCTTAGAGTTCACTACTTTTTGTTCTCTGATGTCCATTTTTGAAACTCATTGTTTCATATATTTTGTTCAGTTTTTTTTTTCCAGATAGGAATGTAAATCTAAGCCCTGTTACTCCATTTTTATTGTCGTGAAGTTATATTTAAACCAATCACTAGCAGAAAGCATTCAAATGCAGACCTTTTGAGCATGACAATAGTACCAACCATATAAAAGGTACTTTCAGACACTCTGAGGCCTGTAATCTAATTTAGAGCATGGCAGTATATTTAGATATGATGGACATATGGCCTAGTGACTAAGGGTTTAACAGAAAAATGGCAGCCGTGACATATCAGACATTGTGCTGGCAGGAAAAAAAATACATACAACATTCTACTTTGTGGGCAGAGGCAAATGCACACTGAGTGGTTCTTGAAAAGAAGCAGAGAATTGAAATTATATAATATTTATCTTTGTACTGTGTGTTTCTAGCACAGTGCTTAGCACATAGTAGAGCTCAATAAATGTTTGTTAAACTGAGCAAAATTGAATTATGTCAAATATTAGATCAGGTAAGACTCGTGGTGGACTCTATTTGAATACCAAAGGTAATAGACTTTAGAACTTATAGAAGTGATGGGACATGAGTGCAAAACATGCTATATGCACCTAATAAAAACTAAATAGTTAAGCAATATGGCCTAAATGATTGAGCTACCTAAAGCCTCCAAAAGTATATCAGTGTTCCTATTTTAAAGAGTGAGGAATAAATATATGAAATTTACTATCTCATGAGGTTTAGTTTCCCCGAATTTATGCACACTGATGCTCTAAGTATTAGTTAAAGCTAAGATTGATTAGCATAAGGAATAGGAAGCTATTGACTTTTTATTCAAGAGTAATAATTTTATTCAATAATTGTTACTTGGCTCCAGTAACAGTCTTGAGTATTAAGCTTTCTTGGTGTCATGTTCTTTCCAAAACACCAGTAATGATCTTTCCCACTCTGTGCCTTTGTTCTACCTTTTCTTACTCAGGAATGTCCCCTATCTATCTCTGCATGTCCAAATTTTACCCTAACTTCAAGCTCTAGCTAAGTGCTAAATCTTCTGGAAGCTGCCCTGATTTTCCCAGTTAATGTAACTTTTCTTTTTCATTGTTTTGTGAATAGTTTATACTACCTCTTTTATGGCACGTATCCTTTTTTAACTTGTCTTTTTGTTATTTGTGCCCATGTATCATCCCTTCAGTTAAACTCTAAGTTCCTTAAAGACAAAATCAACATCTGATATCCATTTGCCCGTAATACAATGAAAAAGTATAGCACATGGGAGATGCTTGATATGCTTGTTGGACCAATAAATAAATGAATGAATGCATGACTCCAGGGGCATTTTTTATGTAGAGGTCCTACATGCAGAGACTGTGGATTCTCTACCCTTTTGTGAAAGAGTAGGAAAGAAGGACCTTTTAAAAGATGCTGCTTAAATGAAAAGCACAAGGGATCTGTTGAACAAGAGATAGAAGTAGTCCAAGGCATGACAGAAGACCCAGAGGTTGGGGTCTGGAATAATGATGAACATTTGCTCAAGGAATTCAGAAAAAATAGATTAGAATTTTGGAGGATAACTTAGAAAACAACTTTTATTTTCCTGTTGTTTGATAAATATGGAACATCTACTAGCGAAGGAATATTTTCTGGGAGTTGTGGGCTGGCTGGTTGACAGTGCATGAGGGAGAAGCATGTGGCTGGGGCAGATGGAAGAGTATAAGGGCAGGAATGAAGGCAGAGGAGGGACTGTGGGTGTGAGTTGAACAGAATACCATGAATGAGAAAAAGAGAAGGTTGGTTGAATTGATATGGAAAAATAAACTGTCTAATGGCAATAACCTTATGGTGTGTACTCAT
Source organism: Tursiops truncatus (assembly GCF_011762595.2). Classification (NCBI taxonomy): domain Eukaryota; kingdom Metazoa; phylum Chordata; class Mammalia; order Artiodactyla; family Delphinidae; genus Tursiops; species Tursiops truncatus. The sequence continues at coordinate 47,610,291 of NC_047041.1, forward strand.
GAAATATTAAGGAAAAACAATCTCCTTACAAATTAGCCCAGGTAGAAATTTTGAAAGATCAATTCTACTTGCAATTCCTTCAATTCCAAATTGAAAAGTAATTGAGACAAGGGGAAAACTTTGCCTTTGAGACTTTCACACCACCAAGTCATTAGTATGAACTAATCCACCATCACCAGGGTACAAATGCAGAAAAACTAGGTAACCCAAATCATGAAGCTCTTCTAAAAATAATACAGCAAAAATCCTTCATTTATGTTATCACACTGTTTCCTACAGTTTGTACCTTGTTTTACACTCCTTGGATTTTCTAGGTCAATTAAAAGCACAATTTATTCATTATGCTGTGTGTTGCCCTCAGTTTACCCCTGACCTCTAGAAATACTTGAATAAATATCCCCATTGTTGGCTGTGTAACTAGCCCTGAGAGCATAGATTCCTTTGGAACTTCAAAGTGCTCAGCACCTTACAAGGTGCATTACCACCTGCCTCAAGGATGCCACAGAGTCTGTGGGGCAGGGGGGAGGGAGGAGGTTAGTAGAGCCTTACCTTGTAGGCTTAAGTTAAGGAACACTCAGAATGTGTTGCTATATTCTGTTGTTCAGATTTTATTCAGTGCTTATACCTTTTTTGTTAAAGTGTGCAAGCAATTTCTCTGGGATTAACACGTTCCAGTTATGTGTAGCCCACTCTCAGGTCCCACGAATATGTGAAGGTTCAATTCTCCTGGCATTATTTATGTAAATTCACCTGGAAGAAGAAATAAATGTGACTCTTACCTAATATAGAAGACAAGAGAAAGACCTTCTGATTACTCTTAAATTTTAATATAAATATTTGACTGCATTTTATGCTCACGAACTTTCTGGCTACTCTTTAGAAATAATCCCAGATAAATAACTGTAGTTAATAAAGGCAGTAATACTCTCTAGATGGAAAATATATCACGTCTAGATCATAACTAAACTGAGAGGAGAGTTGGATATATTAAATGACACTGTGAGAACGCATGTGTTTCACACAGAGCCGACAAGTGTACACACCTGCCTATGTACATATATGTGCATATGTAACCCACTCCTTCAATTTTACTACTTTTCACAAGCTGCTCAAATTCTACCTCCATGGCCTGCCACCCAGATCTTCTGGTGGAAATATTTTTTTACATCTCTCTCCCTCCTACTTCTTTCCCCCCACACACTTATGGTATGTGCAGTTTCGCCAGACCCATGTAAAGACAGGGGAACACTGATGGGATTGCTTTTCACAAGTGTGGGAACGAAAATCCTTCCCAATGAAAACATCTGTCTCTGTTCAAGTCATGCCCAGTTATCCCCCAAAAGAAATGTTCTGATTAACATTTTTTTTTAAGTCTTAAGATAGCAGTTTGTGTAGCAGATCTAATTAAGAAGTTTATGTAACAGATCTGCAGGGGTTTTTTTTCCTCCTTCAACTGGGTTCTTTGAGCTCAGTTTGAGTGTTACTAGCTTTCGCCATGCAGCGGCAAAGTGCTTCCCGGGCTGAAAATTATCAGCTTCTGTGGGATACTATTGCTTCCTTAAAACAATGTGAACAAGCTATGCAACATGCATTTATACCGGTAAGGAAAATTTCCTTTTATTTTCCTAGGGATTCTTTTCTTTTTCTCCTATTTTTTCTTTATAGCTATAGATAAATGGCATGTATTCTATGTATTTAAAGATGTGGTATCTTCTCTGTAGTTCTTGTTGGGGATAAACATGTCTCTTTTTGCTCTGTGTGAAATCTGAATTATTAATATGGTCAAATATTGATCAGTGAGAAAGAGTAAACAGTGGTCCAAGCAAACTTATCCCACTGAAGATAGTAGGTTCTAATAGTAACATGTACTAAAGAAAGGGCACAAGATTGATAGTCTTCATATTAATATTTGAAACAGCTTACAGTGCATGTTTCCTGGTTGGTTCCCCCAAAGTACTTAGAATGGCTTGAATATCTTTTGCAGTGGGTTTGATACATAGATCAGGAAGCCAAAAGTTAGTTCTTACGTTTCGATTCTTTGCTTATCCAAGTAAAATCTACCATAAAACCTCTTCTGAAAAGCGATTGTTCCTTTAGTAGTAACATACCACTTAGAGATTTGTAAAAATGGCTTAGAAATTTGTAAAAAAAAAAAAAAAAAAAGCATAGATATATAAAATCAATTAATTGAGTCAGTGTCATTGTGTTTTCCATTGCAGATATAATATTTGTGCTTATAATTATCCAACTAGAAGAACCAGGCTGGCTACATTTGATAGGCTGAGGTGGGGTAAATGGGACTTGGAAGAAGAATATAAAAATATTTGCTTCTTTAAATAGATCTATTTTGAAGGATTGAGCTAATCTATTCGAAATAAGAGAACACTCTTAAAAATTAAGACCTGCAAAAAATTATTTGGAATTCCTTAAGAAAAACATTATTTCTGACATAGAAATAGTTGGATTCAATCTTCTTTGAAATTCAAGTTATTTTCAAGTGGCTCAAGTCAGATGCCATATTTTTCTCTGTAACTGGGGAATCACCTGTTTCAAAGACTGTACTATGTTTAAAGTTCTTCTCATTGAATACTATTCTCTAATTGGATCTCTGTAAGTTGATCTTAATTGTTAAAGACATAAAACATATAATTTTTGCAAGGATTTAAAACACTAATGGTGGGAAGCTTTCTAAATCAGATTAAGTTATAATTATTCTGCTCTGAACTGGAATCTGCTGTGTATAGTTTGCTTCTCCTATCTTTATTAAACTCTTCCTCCTTTGTTTTAACAAGAAGATTATGATACCCCTTGTGAAGCTCTTATGTCTCCTCCTTCGGAGAGCTTTCTCTGGCTAGGCAGAATTATTTTCTTCTATCTCGGTTCCTTGCATGCACCACTGATTTATCACCCAACATATTTTATTGTAAGTATTTTCTTTTCTGTCTCTCTAATTATATTGTAACTTCTTGGAGCTAAGGAGGAAAGGAAAGTAAGTTGGAGAAAGGAACTGATATTTGTTTCTTTTCTTATTTTCCTGTCTCGAACTCTTTGAATATAGGCAGCATCTATTCCTAGGGTCTAACACAGTGTTTGGCAAAACAAAGAGTGCTTGGTGAACATGTGAGGAATGAATGAAATCAACTAATGAGAGTCTCCAGTTCCAGCATTTCTAGTTACTACCTGGCAGTTTTCATAACCAGCTTTGTCTATACTGACCTCATAAAATTACTTCTATTCAGATACATCTGGAGATAACAATAAACCTTGACTAAAGCATTGCCATGGGGTGATGGTGGGAGTGGTAGTGTGTTAGTGCAGGAGATAGACCTTTATGGGAAAAAGTAGCCTTGGATTCAATTCCCATAGTCCATGGACTACTTTTCTTCTATTCTCGTGTCTGTTTCCCCATACTGCAGGCATTCACATAGACGTATTCAAGTTTTATTCAGGTTTGCTTCATTTTGACTGCTCTAAATCTTTTTCCAGCAGGTATTAGGAACTTGCCAGTCTCTCAACTCTTCTCAAATTTCTTCCAAGTCTTGCATTAAATGTATCATTATGTCATCATAATTTTACAAGGACTGCTTTTAGAAAACATAAACATTATTAAAATATTACTATCAGTTGAGAATAATTCTGTTTAAATTGAGCCTCAGTTTATTTCATTGTTAGAATATATAATTTAGATCTCAGGAAAAGGACTTCATTTATTCCATATTTTATGTACTTTTTAAGCCCAGTGATATGTACTTCATACACACACACACATATACATACATGAATATGTGGCGTTCTTGGCTAATGATGCCCTTCATTATTTAGGATATCCAAATAAATCCTTAAAACACACATCTTTACAATGACGCATTAAGCATGTTAAGGAAGTGAAAAACTATATTGACTCAATCAGTTGCCTCCTTTAGAATAGACCTGGTTATCTTTTAAAATAAAGTACTTGGAAATGAATAGTATGTAGGAAGTGTAGACATACATTGATGTAGCTGATCTTAGAAACACTGACCTGAAAACTTCACAAGCTGTCTGTGCATCTCCTGTGAGTGTGGATTACTAACACATCATTAGAATACAGAGCCACCTAGATGGTCTGGACCATCTCTCACGTGTGCAATAAGCCATAGATCACAAGTGGTTTTTCAGTCAGTGCAGATCTGTGTACTAATAATAAACCTGACATAAAATCTCAAGCTATAATACAGTCTTCCCCAGAGAACCTCCACATACAGCCTAAAATATACACTGGAGAGGGGAAACTTAAAGCAGCTGTTACCTGGATAGTGTACTGCCCAAAACACTCTGTAGAAAGAAGGAAGACAAATTATAGACTCTCGAAGTTTCAGTATTTGATTTCACATAACAGATCGTCCCCTGTAATGATGAGGTGGAGATCAAATCTGGATTCTCAGGGAGGTTCATCTTCTTGACCCAAGAGCCTTGAGTATAAAACAGCAATGCAGAATTTCCCACATCTTTAGCATAAGTGCCAGCCAATGTAACCTAAATATTTATTGAATGAATGACTAAGAAAAAGCTCTCTCATGAAGTCCTAAAAATTAGTTCCATCAATGGAGCTGTAAGAGCATCCTTCTCGATAGTCAGTATCTTTGTATATCAGCAAATCAAAGGCTTTGCTGTTTTATCACTCAAATGAGCGGATATGCTTGTAAAAAACTGTCCCATATTTAGTAGTTATTTTCGTAGAGACTTGCCTGTGTTTCTATTCACTTATTAGTTCGTTCACTTCACTCAGATTTTAATGAGCCCCTACTATGTTCTAGGCATGGTCCTAGGCACAGGATAAGGACCTGAAGGTACACTTCAACTTCTTTGTGACACCATCACTTTGGAATAGAGACTGCATTACCCCTTGCCCAAATGGTACCTTACTGTCTTTTGTTGCCATGAACAAAGTTGATTTTCCCTGCGCTGGTAGTCATCATGTTTGGATTTGGTCTAATGTGAGGTTCATGCAGCTTGCCAAGCGTTGGTTCAAATACTAAAATGAATAAATCAGGAGAATCCCTGAGGATACTTACATGGAATTCTGCCCACCGGGAATTTTCAAATGGACACACAAATCACTCTAACACCAGATAAAAAGTGTTGAGTCCCTTAAGTACCCATGAATTACCATAAGAGTTAAGAAAAGGGGTGCCGGGCTTCGTGGAAGGGTATCTCAGCTGAGTTGTGAAGATCAAATAGAATTTTGATATGTAGTCATGATGGTGGAAGAGGGCATTCCAAGTAGAAGGGAATAGTAAAGGTACTTACTAATGGTGTAATCGTGGTTCGTTTTCCATCTGATCATTCACTTAACCAATATTTATCAGATACTTTTTATGTATCAGAAACTGTGTAATATGCCTAGGCATATAGCAATAAATAGCACAAGTTCAAACCCTACCCTGAGGGCATTTACATTCAAATGGATGAGACAAACATTAAATGAATAGTTACATATACATCTGTACTGCACACTTGAATCCTATCCTGTGAAAGTTCTTCATAGCATTTCTCAAAATTGTAACTTAATATTGCACATATACATACACATATATATATCTGTTATTAGAATAGTACAGCAACTGTAGATATTTTGCAAAGCCACTACAAACAAGACAAATAAATCATTCTTTCCCAAATGTTTTGTAGTCTTAAAGCACATGTTAATTTCTTTAGCAAACAGTTAGTACATCCTGTCTGACACATGCTGGACTTGATACTTTAGTATAAAAGTGATAGTATTTATTGAGCACCTATTGTGTGTCACGTTCTGTTCTAAACCCTTCACATATTATTTCACTCAGTTCTGTCAACAGCTCTCTGATGTAGGCACTATCATTTCCATTTTACAAAGTTTACAGAGGTTAAGTAACTTCCTCATGATCACATAGCTAATAAATGGAAAGGCCAGGCCTTGAAACTAGTTATCTGGCTCCAGAGCCCATCTTCTTAATAGGTTCACTAGAATAAGGAGGAAACCACTGAAACCAAAACAACTGCAGCACAGCATGTTAAAAGCAGTAATCAAGGGATATACAAACCACAGTAAATGCAGCAAGGTGGGAGTGATCCATCTGCTTGGAATGGAGAGGAAAGATGACCAAGGAAGACTGAAAAGAGGAGTGAAGTCTTTGGATGGTTTTAAAATAGTGGTTTATCAGATGAAGGAGGAGAGTGAGGCTGCAACAGTAGGTGCAAAGGCACTTAGGCCTGAAAGAACAGTATGGAGTGAGGGATATTTATCAACTTTCCTCAAGTCCTGATCTTCCTCTTTGAGCATTCGGAAGGAATGTCGGGGACAACAAGGATGAGAGTGGGCTCATTTATTTAAGGTAAAGATCCTGTAGGTCAATCAGAAAGGAAGAACTGAATACTTATGGAGCCTTAGAAGAAAATCTCCAGTGGACAAAGAGATGACTTTCAGACCTAGCTTTATTACCTCCACTACATATGGCCTGGCCCACAGGTTAACACCTGTCTATGCCTGGAACTGAGGAAATATACGTGGAGAAGCAGAAAAAGCTTGTGCACAAATATGAAAGAATGAAACAAATGTAGAAAGAGAAAAGCAAATAAGAAACCAAGTGGTCCCAAAGAAGGATAATGAGAGAGATGAGTCTGCCAGAAATGGTGAGAGGTTGGGAGAGGCTGGACTGTGGCTTCCTGGGTCCCTCAGAACTCCCAGTTCTTAGTTCCTATCTATCAAGTGCCTAACTGCTGAGCTTCTTCCCCTTTTAACCAGATATGTTCACATTTTGCCTAAGCTAGTGCAAGTGGCTTTCTGTTCCCTGCAACCAGAGAACCTTCATTACAACAGGGGCTGGTTAGTGGCTAGTGGTCCAGGGACAGGATCCATCCCTACACGAAAGGGCAGAACAACAGCTGGAGAAAAGGTGAGCAAATCGACAGAGTACATTAAGCTTCAAGGTGAAGTTCCATCCTTCAAGACTTAACTCACATCCCCTTCCGTGAGACTTACCTCATACTGTGTAACCAAATGATATGCCTTCTCCCTCATTATTTCAACCCTGATTAACACTCCTTGAAGAAAACTAAGAGTAGGAAACCTACTTCCACATGGCTTTAGTCTATACTTTCTCCTTTAATCATCGCAGTACCAATATGAAATGGCCCCAATATTATTGTCTCCATTTTAGAGGATCAGTACCTTGTTGAAAATCATATAGATGCTAAGACCAGGAGAGAAACCAGGCCTTCTGACCCTAATCCCACCTGCCTTTCTCCTTCACACCCACCGTGGTACTTTGCCCTATTTCTCTTGTGATGTTTCTCTGCTTTGTATTAGAAGCATTCGGGGGATTTCTCTTGTTTCCACAGGACACTGTAAACTCTTTGCAGAGCAAAACCATGTGTTTCCTCTTCCTAGATTCTGCAGCCCCAAGTACAGTGCCTTAAATATGATGTTTCCTAAACCAATCTGTATGGGCTGATTAATACTTAAAATGTAAGAACTTAGGCAGCAGTGAGATGATAATGAGGAAGTAATTCTTCTTGTCTCAAATACATCCTTGAAACCTGTCTCCTCAGCTCAACCATCCCTTCCACAGACCCTGCCTCCAGCCCCTGAATGTCAAATTTGAACCATCATAAGCTCGGGTCAGCTCTAAATAGGATTTGTTCAATGATGAGTTTCAGTCCTAGTTCATGGTGTTCCAAGTGTGTTTTGTCCTTTCTGGATTCTAAATATTACTTGACTCATCATCCTCAATCATGCCAGATGCCTTTTTCTATTTCATTCCTCTTAGCCTCACTTTGCACTTCTGTCTAGTAATACCCCAGTTTTTAGTCTATTTCCTTCCAAAGAATATGAACAAGGCTATTAATGGAATTTCTATTAGTAAAGGAATAAAGGTGACACATAATCTATAGAGATGTTCAACCTAAAGGGGAAGGAAAGAACCGTATCTGAAGTGACCTGGATAATTGCAACAGCCTGGATCTGAATGAACATTTGCAGATTTGTGGTAAAATGGAATGAAATTGTCACTTTTGTTTTTGAACAAAAGGCAAAACTTGCCATCTTCTTATCTTCCTCTCTTGTGCAGTTTGCATTTCTTTGACTGCTGGTCTTGTGATTTCTGTGCATAGGTATCTGGAGTCCGTGAAAAATTAACGCCCAGTGCAGGATGGCTTCTTTTTGTATCAGTATCGCTCATTGTAAAATGTTTGTGTTGACTCATCAAAATGGGGTATTAGTGCAGATATATGTTATGGTACAACAGAGTAAGCCCATCCTCTGCTTCTCCCACTTTCCTCACCTACTCCAGAAATTACAAAAGTAGGGCCCCAAACATATTTGTTACAGGACAGAAAAATAGACAGTTGCTCGGGGTTAATAATAGCAGTCCTCCTACAAGTAACAAAACAAAATTAAAACACACACATATCAAACCCTCAAAACCTTTAATAAGCTAATACTAGAAAAATAGTACTCTTTTAAGCTTCGTTTAGATATTTTTGTTTAGCAGGAACATGCCTAAGAACAATGGAGTTTCTAATGTTTATCTTGTGTAGACACCAGAAAATATACTGTACTAATGTTTTTACTATTGCTGCTGCTGAGACCCCCCACTACACTATTACTACTACCTTATATTTTCCTTATCTTTTTTTATCTTATTGCAATTTTCAAAGCAGTGTAAACTAGATTCTCTCTCATTCACAACTTTGTAAGGTAAGCAAGACAGGTTTTAATATCCCATATTGTTCATAAGAAAATTGAAGTTCAAAAAATTGAAGTGGCTGGGGTCAGAAGTGGTTAAGTAGTAAAACATAATGTAGTAGGGCTAGAGTCTGAATCTACTGCACTTTTGCTCAGATTCAGAGTTTTAGCTTAAAAAAATCTAGGTCCGAATCCTGGCTCTACCACTTGCTATCTTGGGTAAATGCTTAACTTCTCTGTACCTCACTTTCATCCTCTGTAAAATTAGATATTATACAGATATTTTTAGGTTTGTTTGTGGTTTAAATGATATAATGTGAGTTAAACCCTTAGCAAAACAGCTAAGCAAAGAAAGTGGCCAGTAAGGATTGCCACTATTAATGTTGCTGATTTTTAATAATTAGCCCAAATGTATCCTTTTACAAATTGTACAGGGTGTTTTGTTTGTTTGTTTTGCATAGGGTTTTTATATATTATCCCATTTGCTTCTTGAAGAAGCACATTAGGTTGACTAAATAATAATTTATAATCTCCATTTGTACATGAACAGAAATTTCAGAAAGGCTAAATTATTTGACTAAGACCATCATAAAAGTAAGAAGAAATGTCTTAAACCTTAGATGACCCAGATCCTAAACTCTTTTTATTACTGCTTTTATGATATTAAAAATTAGGTTAGTATTAAAATCAGGAATCATCCAATTCTTATTAGTAGTTGAATGTAGCCTTAGAAATAATTTAGGGAGTTAAGTGACCTGATCAAGTTCTGCAATGGTTCAGCTGTCCCTAGATGCCTCATTTGCTGACTCCAAGTATAGGGCTGGGAGGTGCTCTTCCTATAACATAGAAGCATAACATGCAAATGATGTTTGTCAAGTTAAAATGGGCAAGGAGGGGGTCATGAGATGTAAGGTTACAAGCATTATATTCATAAGGAAGTCATCATCTCCTTTCCACTTGTTTGGGGAAATCCTTTATAAAACAAATGAAGGTTCCGAAGTATCTGAGTTTATAATTCCAGTGGACAAAGTGGTCTGAGAGAACAGAGGAGAGTCAGCCTGGGAGCCATCATTTCACTCTCCAACTTGTGACAGAGTCCCCATGTACCAGAGAACAACCTTCTCTCTGCCTTCTTTCTCTTCATTTCATTCTCTCTCACTGCTATACTCTTTCCTCTAGCCCACTGCAACAGATAATATCCCTTCATCTTTCCTCTGATAGGCACAATTGTAGCATTATCCTAGGCCCAGGAGGAGGTAAACTGGCGAACAGAACCCTTGCTTGCAGAATAACAAAGGGTAAGAAAGCCACTGGAAAACTGAGAAACCCAAAGTAACATAGATATTGCCACTCTGGGGAGCTAAGGCACCTGCGGGGCTAGGAACTGGGTGGCATTTTTGGACCTAGAGATTTGTAGGCTCTTGGCTGTGAAACAAAGAGTTCATTGCCTAGTCAATGACAGTATACAAACACATCTGCAAAATATATTCTTTGACACCAGCAATTGCTGGCAGTATTTAGCCAACCTCTATTCTTCTAGTCCACATTCACTTCTCCTTTTTATCTATTCTCTCCCCCATGTTTTTCCTCATTGAAAATGATTTCAAATAAGACATTAATTTTGAAGAAAAAGTGGATAGAGGGGAGATTAATAGACGTATAGATGTTTTCAGCATTTAAAATAAGGAAAATTGATCTAAAATGTTGTCTACTCTGTTTTTTCCACAACGCGGCCCAGGTGCCATCGTTTAAAAGCAGGTATTGAAACATCTTCCAGGCCTAACATGAACGTAAGAACATTATCTCTTACTAATGATGAAATAGTAAACCAAACTCACACCTCCTTTTCATCTCTCTCCCTTACATTTCCTCTCATACACACCCCAGAAAAACATTCTAGATATGAAATATTTTAAGACTTTCTCCATGGCTGTTATGTTTTAAACTTTGAGCATATTATCTAGTATCAAATTATGATTGGTAGGGGAAAAAAATCAAGCAGACCTTAGGTGTTAAGAAACTTTTCCTGGAGTTAAGGCTAATCGAACATGGAGAAAGGCAAGAATGGAAGAAAGAGCTTGGTGATAATTCTCTGTTTCACTTCAAATCTTTTTGTCTCTTTAATATGGAAGAGAATATTTTGCCACTAATTGCATGGTCTTATGGCCAGAAAAGTAACTTATTCACAAGAAAAACAGAATACAGGCTCTAAACATGATCATACAAAATACAGATTATAAAAATGATCGTAAGTGGATTTTTGAGGTGCCTTGTCTAAGACGTCAGAACCTCATCCTTTATCCAGTTCATTAGAAGCCACTTTATATTATTGATCTTTTCCCAGCTTGACTTTTGTCTTTTTTCTGCCTGTCTTAATGTCATGTCTTCTGACTTTCTGTATCTGAATGATAAAAGCAGAGATCATCACCATCCAGAAAGAAGACTTGTATAGCATCCCTGCCTTCTTTCCAGTATTTCCCAGCAGGTCCAAATTTATGATGAGTGAAATCAGATCCTTGATGAGACATAGACTCTTAGAGGTCATCCATTTCACTCTTTATTTCTCAAATATAAAAATAAATTGGGAGGCTCAGTGAATTGCCTTTTCACTGTGAGTTACTGAACGTGATGGGTCAAATAAATGTCCAGTTTGGGGTGGATCTTTTGGGATATATCTTCACGCTCATCTGAGAAGTTTAAGAAATTCTGAGGATGTCATTTTACTTTTTTGACAATCTTTGAGTCCTTAGCTTTTTCACCAGATCCCAGGCTTCCTCTCACCTCTCCAACTTCTGAAATGTAAAGCGGGGTAGTAAATTAGAGCAAGGAACATCTCCTCGCTCCACACAGGGTGGTGATACCACAGAAATATGGATTTGGAGTCAAAAAGAGTGAGCCTTGGCTCCTCTAACTTTTAGTCTAGTGACCTTGGGCAAGTTTTGTTACAGGTTCATGCCGCACTCTCCTTATCTGTATAATGAGCATAATTATAGCATGCAACTCATAGGCTTGTAATGAGAAGTAGAAAAGAATGAGTGTAAAGGAACAGCATATGGTAGACACTGAAGAATCTTTCTGTTTATAACTTTCCCTAACTTACATGCTATGGTTCCGAGTAGCATGGTCTGTAGTGCATGGTAGCTCTAGATGCTATCAATAGCACCAGGCAGTGTGATACAACAGCTTGTCACCAAGGGGCAGCGTGCAATTACCCCTTTCTACCCATTTCGTCTAATCTGTTGCCTCACAGGTTTCTCATGAATCTTCTCTCTTGTTGCTGTGGTTCTAGTTCCAAAGGTTTAAAAACTCATTAACAAACATCTTTTGAGTATACTGTATGCCAAGCACGGTTAGGAGTGTTGGTGGAAGTGGCTAGTGAAGTAATGAAGTAGGATGAGGGCCCTGCCCTCACAATGACTACAGTTTCATCAAGGAGATGCAAATGTCACACATGAACCACTTAGCCATCAACATACGTGTAAGAACAGAAAGAAACGTTCATTAAGAATGGCAGAACTTGGTGCTTTCACGTAATTCCTTTTCCTTTATATTTATAATTTAATGTGAACTGAAGTAGTACAAATAATGAATGTTTTCAAATTTGAGAGGGGCAGGATGGACGGATTGAGGCCTGCAGTGAGGATTGAGGAAGCTTTCATGGAGAGTCTGGGGCTTTAGATTGTCCTTGCAGGATGGAGGGAGCTTGGTTAGGAAGATAAGAGAGGGGACCATGATTGGTTCAGGATGTGGGAGAAGGAAGAAATGTAAACAGTGACCTTATAGTAGGCATAAGCAAGGCGTATGCTTGGAGTAGTGAGAGTCCTGGCCTGATGGAAGTAAAGGAGATGAGAGAAGGAAACTAAACAGCAATCACTGATTGATCACCCACTGTGTGCAAGGCCCTGATCCAGGTACCACAGAAGAAACAGGCCCCACCTCAGCCTGATGAACCGGCTTTGAGCAAGATTTGACAGCTTGCTCAGAATTCTGGTACCCTAAATCTGGAAAATACAACGGGACTGCTAAGATTATAGCTCTTCAGTGGCTTTGCAAAATGGAGCAGATGGTATCCACATGGCTCTTTCCAGGAATAGCACCACGTGGAGTGAAACAGTGAATTAAGTAGGTATGGTTGTTGTGGCATGGGGCACATTGACTAAACCACATCTGAGATTTGAGCTAATGACTCCATTCTTCGTGCAAACTTCACAGAGCATTTGCACAAATGAAGCAGTTAGATCTGTAAATGCTCAGTGTGAATCAGTGGGATTTGTGGCATCATGGACTAATAATGGGAAAAAGCAAGGGGCTCACTGTCAGAAGACCTAGGTTTGAATCTCAGCTTTGCTTTTCTCTAGATGTCTGACTTTGGGAAATACACTGGATCACTCTGGGGTTCTGTTTACTTACCTATAGACAAGGGAAAGTTCCACCAGTCCCTCTGGGGTTCTGTGAAGAGCAGATAAGAAAGCAGAGGTGGAGAGCTTAGCATATTTCCTGACACACAGCGGGTATTGGTCAATGAATGTTAGTTCCCTTTCCTCTGCCTGTGGGAGTGAAATGATCTAATGTGTGTGGACACACATCATAAATTATGAAGCATGATATAGGTGGCCAATCTAATATAATTATCTATTTGAGTTTGAGTGATGATCTACAGACCTAGTTTTGGTGAGTCTTTTATTTTAGCCTTTTACACTAACTGCAAAGAGGTATGTGGAGAGGGTGTAGGATGGAGGTCTGAAGAGTCTTCATAACAGCTCAAGCAATTTATATCTGTTTCTCCAAGTGGGATTGATTCTAGAGAAATATAGTAAGAAAAACTCTGTTTAATTCTGGATCTTTACTTTCTGTGCCTCATTCTCCAGGCTGCCCCATCTTTTCTGTACTAGGGATAAAGAGGTGCCCAACTCAGCCTAACTGAGGCCCTTAGGATATCATTCATATTTTGCAAAATATTACAGTACCTTGTATTTTAAGGGAGGATCAAACAGACATGTTATCACTTTAATCCAAAGGGAAGAAATACTAATGGTGTATTTTCAAAGATCAGTGAAAGAACTTGTGTTGACTAAAACAGACTTCTGGATACGTATCAAATTTTAATAGGGAGCAGAAGCAAATATTTTGTATGTAAGTGTTACCCACTTTGGAACTAGGCTGATAGGTTTGACTCTTGACCTTGCCGTTACCAGCTGGATGACCTTGAACAAATTGCTTAACATCTCTGTGCCTCAGTTTTCTGTAGAGTGAGGATATTATTATTTTTTTATTATTAAGAGAGTTCAGGCAAGCAGAGATGAATCGAGTTCAAGCCAAACATAAATCTGACATTCTTTCTTCCCATTTTCTGAGCCAGTCTGGTGGTAAGCTAGGTAGGTAATGATCCCTGCGTTTTATTAAGTGCTAGGGAGAGGAACCAGGGTATTAGCTTCCTCCAAAATTGCTCCCTTGAGATATCCTGCCATGACCATTAACCTGCAGTTATGCCTTGGCTAGCCAAGCCTTGGGCGCTCACATTGATCACTCACCCACTCACCTGGTATTGCCTCAGTGTCCTCACCTGTGAGGGGGGTTCCCCTATGTCACTGCAGGGTAAGGGCAAACCAGGTGACAGGCCAGAACCACTTGGCGCTGCTATTGGTGATGACTCAGATCAAATTGCACCCACCTGGCCGGTCTTGGGGAGAGGGAATAGGAAAAGGGAGAGGAAATCCAGGAAAGCAAGAAATAACCACAGTAATAAATAATATAACCTTACATCTATAGAACACCTCTCTTTCTCACTTCACGTGCATTATTTCCCTAGCTAACTTCTTGGGAAATAGGTTAACTGGAAAATAGCATTGTCCCATTTTTTAAGCAGGGTTTTGAAAGAGATTAAGGGACCTAGAAACCCTCTGAGAATTGGGAATTGAATCTGAGTCAGTACGGTGAGAAATTTCTCTTCAGACTGCCAAAGAGAAACTAGCAACTTTCGGGGCAGAAAATAACTGCATTTTTCGCCCTTAACTGGAAAAACTCAGGAGAGGGAAGCAGGAGATGGTGGTGGTTACCAGCATGGGTTCTGGGGCTGGAAAGGCCTGGGTTTGACACCTGGTTGTGATACCTCTTAGATTTGTGACCTTAGGCAAGTGATTTAGCCACTTTGAGCCTCCCCTTCTTTCTTTCTTTCTTTCTTTCTTCTTTTTTTAAATGAGAGTGATAATGTTTTCCTTAGAACATCTTGGGAAGTAAATGCATTGATGTATCTTAAGTATTTATCACAACCCTGGAACATAATATTCATTCAGTAAATGCTTACTATTTTATTATTGTTATTCTTGTTGCTGTTATCCTGTCTTCTGTTTTGATATTAAATAATTGTGAGCTCTGAGGCATGCCTCTTCCTTTCTCTGTCTCCATTTCATACTTGTAAAATGAAAGGTAGAATTAAATGATTCTTAAGGCCTCAGCTTCAAGTTTTATGATTCTCGAGTAGATTTGTTCTTCCTGTTTTGTTTCCTCGTCTCTCATATAACCATCAATATGTCTTTAATCAGTAATTTACCAAAGAGTTTCTTTGGAGCTTACTCAAAGAAATCCTGATTGAGTCAGCCTGCGTGTGCCTGTGCTTCGCCTTCTCCTAAGTCGTGGCAACTTCAGGCTTGTTCATACAATGCACTAGGGCCAGAGGGAGGAGGGGCAGGTTTTGGAACCAGCCTGGATCAAGGTGGATGTCTAATTTGGCTTTCAGCTGGCCTCTGAGTTGTTGGTGAACAGTCAAAATTAGAATCTAAAGAGTTCTGGTAAAGTGTGATTCCATTCTGAAAGGCAGTAGAGCATGATTGTCAAGAGCATGGACTCGGGGTTGGGAGGAGGATAAATTAGGAGTTTGGATTAACAGATACACACTACTATATATAAAATAGATAAACAACAAGGACCTACTGTATAGCACAGGGAACTATATTCATTATCTTGTAATAACCTATAATGGAAAAGAATCTGAAAAAAATACATGAAAATGAATACATATATGTATGTGTAACTAAATCACTTTGCTGTATACCTAAAACTAACACAACATTGTAAATGAACTATACTTCAATTTAAAATATGGTAAAAAAATAAATAACATAAAAGTATATAGCTTAAAAAAAAAAAGAGCATGGACTCTGAGCCAGACTGTCAGATTGTTTGGGTTTGAAGACAATCTATTTACCAGATGTCTGACTTTGGGAAAGTTACCTAACCTCTATTTTCTCACCTGTAAATTGAGAATAACAGCGTCTCATTGGGTTATGTGAGGATTAACTAAGTTAATTGATATAAATAAGTGCCGTATAAGTATTTGCCTTTATTATTATCCATCCCAGTGTTAACATATCAGGAGATCTGTGTATGGTGGGTCATGGTACCGTGAGATTCCAGGTAGTCATGATGCTCAGCCAGTGATGATGATCAACCAGGCAACTACGGATCCTTCAAGTAGGTAAATCCTGGCATCTCCTTCAAGTAAGAGTAGGACCTTACCTGCGGACAACTAGGGGTGTGTGGCTCCACCCAACAGATTGTGGGAAAGAAGAAGAAGGAAGAAAGGGTTTCAGTCCAGAAGAGAACTACAGGCAGTCAATTGAGGCAGAAGTCCCCCCAACCACATCACAGTTTTTAATTTCCAGAATGGGCCAACATGATGGAGGATTAGGGAGGAAACCTAATAAAAATAACGTTGTCCTGAGTTCAGTCTTTAGCATACCAAATCAGTACTTAACGGGAGATATCTCATTTCAGAGCTGATTGGGTATGTGGGTAGTAACCCCCATGTTCTACTCCCCTGGTTAGGATCGGGACATGGTCTGATTGGGGCTCACCCTGATGACAGCCCTCTGTGGGAATTGTGAAGCTAAAAGACTGTTAATATGGTATCTTGTAGCATCCAATCTAAACCAGCTAATATTTATCTTGAGGTTCTGGGATCTCCACCTCTCTCAGTGAAATCATATGCCCACACAAATGGACTCATTTTAAAACTGTCAGTGAGTTCCATTTTGTTTTAAGTTGTCATGCCACACTGTAGATAGAGCCTGTGTTACTTCTTGCATATTCAGGAGCCTTGTCCTTTAAGAAGATAAGCCAAAGATTCTAGGCCCCCAGAACAGCTCACAAGTTATTCTTGCCATATTTACCTCCTGTTAATTTGGCCTACTGTCAACTACCTGCCTTCTACTTGCATGTTCCAGGTCAGCTGAAATCCCTGCACAATTCCTAGCCGCATCAACGTTACTATTCAGTTCGTGCTGTATCTGGGTCACTTGGCTGTGTGGGTTTCTCTTCTTCTCTACTTCGCTTCTTAAAAGCTTAGGTATAGGCCTGGATTCGGTCTTTTGACCCTCCCGCTGGTTAGCCTGTCCTTGTCGGACCTAAGCCTCGCAGAGTATGTTCTTTGACTGACTGGCTGCTCTACCACCCCTGCCAATACCTTGCTTGAAGGGTCTTCCTCTGGCTGGGTGACCACCCGCCCATTTATGTCAGAGGTATTTCACAGATCTGGCACTTAACAAGTATCACATCAGTTGGAATTAATGAACTTCTTTGGAAATTTGCATTCACTATATAAGATTCTTTATTAGTTACAAGCAACAGAAATTTAGTTTCTCTTTTACTATCATAAGCAAAGTTATTGATGTAATATTTGGGTATCCCATGGAACCCAAGGACAGGAAGGTGGCAGGAATTTATGAATAACTTGATCTAATAATTTAAATTGTATCAGTATTTTCTCTGCTTGCATCTGGCTTCTCTATGATTATCTTTATTCTTCCCTCTTGCTATAAACTATTTTTTTTTTCCACATGGAAGAGAATGTAATATAAGAGTCAAACCATTTACATCTTATAGCTGGGTCGTGCAAGAGAGATGAATTTTCTTAAACCTTTATATTTACATGAAGACAAGCCTTTAAGCTTCTGGTTTAAAGGAGAGTTTTTTTTGGGGGGGGGGGTTTGTATTTGTATCTTTCCAGTTAATGGAAATAAGCATATTGAAGGGGGATGCTGGAATCTGCTAAGTCATCCATTTGATTTAGGGGTTCATTTAAAGAGAATATCCAATATGGAAAGAGAAGGTGTGTATGGCGAGGCAGTGTGAAGTGTGGAGATGAAGCTTAGAGGGAATTATCAAAGTAACAGGGGAACTGGTTTTCAGACTCAGAAACCAAACTTGATCAAACTAGGCATGGACTCACATGATCTCAAAAGACAGAAAAGAAACAGGAGTCAGGCTGAGCCGAGAGAAAATCTGACATTAACAGCTGGAGAGAAAAGCACATTCATGGGCCATACCTAGAACTCTACTGCACTCTGTGCTACTACAACTTGGGGCTTTTATTCTCTGCTATTATGTGCCATTGAGTACCTAAAAGGTTCCAGGAAGCTTCTGGGAAAATGGTCTGGGGAGGGCTGTGGGGGTCCTGGAGCAGAGCAATGGGGAATCTTCAGAAAGTCTGATGTAGTGGGATATTGTGTTATTCAGAATAGCCCACCCTGGCATCTCCTTGGCACTCACATCAGGCAGTTGCCAATGTCAGATGTATGTGATGTATGTTTGTTCACACAATCCACACACGTTTGTTCATGCATTTTTAGTGACTTTTCTAGATGTAGGAATTAACTGTGCTTCTGGATCTTTTTAACACCAAGAAGGAGCAATGAACTTTCCACATTACATAGAATGTATTTCAATGCATAAATGCATAAATGCTTTTACATCCTGCATTTATGAAATAATTATTATTTCAAAAAACTGGATAATTAAGTGTTGGTGCCTGGTTAAAGAAAGAAGGTGATAGTGGATATTGGAAAAGTCATCACAGTTTTGTTGGTAACATAAGATATTTTGAGGTTATGTCAGAAATGCTCTCCAAAGCTTTCAGTGAGATATTACTTTCCTTTGTACTATACTTTATAGCTACATTTAGTCAGTAATCCTACGTATTTCCTGAGCTCCTTCTGTGTACCCAGATGCTGTGAAAAAATCTAGGAAAGTATACAATCCTTGTCATTGAGAGAGTCTCATTGGAAAGACCAAATTTACATACATGAAATGGAAAATAGCAATAGAAACGTACAAAAGTGATAAATGTCATTGTATAGGAACTGGGCCTATGCATAATATTTATTTCCAGACTACATTAATGCAATTTATAGAAGGAAAACAAGAGTAAGATGAGTTGAAAGTCCCAAATCAAATCAATGCATACTTATTGATCAAAGTGTAGTAGATAATAAGGGGAAATACAAGTATTGCATATGATACTCAGAAAGTTTGAAGTCTAGTCAAGGAGACAAGACACAAATCTTTTGAGAGTCCTGGGAACCAATTAGAAAGCACAGAAGAAACATCATCAAAACTAAAAAACAAACAACAACAACAAAAACCATTAAGGAATTACCAGTTTGCTTTCAACATCTAATATGCAGGATCCTGTGGCATCTCTTACCTTCAGGGTGGTCTTTGCTTTGCCTGGGTCTTACTTGCTGCTCTTGCTAGAGATCTCAAATCACTGCAGGCCTCTTGTGATGGAGACTCCTAGATAATGGAATCATAGAACAACTCAGCGTGGAAAACATGGATCAGAAAGGCTGGTGTGAAATCTCAGCTGTCATTTTCTCTGAGCCTCAGTTTTCTCATCTATAACATAGAGATAGTGACAATAATGCCTCATCAGTATGGTTTTGTGGAGATTAAATTAGGATATATGTACATATATATATTCTTATAAATGGACAAGTAATATGCGTTTAATAAATGGTAATTTTCATGATCTAATCAGTTCTTTTTAGTGCAACTGTGCCACTAACCTAGTATTGAGATCTCTGGGGCATAAACAATTCACAAACCATCCAATGGTATTTTATCCTTATGATAGTCCATCTTTAGGGGCATTAACTAATGATAGCATTTAACATTGATTCTGAAATTTATGTTTACAAAGCACATTCAAATATATCACCTCATTTATTCTTCAGACAACCTTTTTAGAAGGTGATTATTTCTATTTCCATTCTACAGAGAAGGAAAATGAGGCAGAGAGAGTTAGTGGGCTTGACCCCAGATCAAATTACCAAGAAGTTGCTGAGCCCCCAAATCATATAATCAGGAAGTTGCTAAACCAAACTTGAGCTCAGGTCTTCAGACTCCAAACCTCATGTTCTTCTCCCTATACTACAGGCCTCTTAACAAACACTGTTTTTTGGTGAGGTCCAGTGGCAACTGTCTTTCTCCAGAGCCCCTATTTATCCACAAGGTACTTGATATTAGGAGTTAACAAATAAACCATGAATATTTAGTTGACCCACTATGCAGATATGTAGAACAGGGTCGTGTTTTCACTGACCAGTGATTTTAGTTAAAACCTGGAATTTTGTTCTGTAAAATCTGCTGGATTGCCATTGGTTTTGCCATTAGATTAGGATTCCATAGGCACAGATTGACATTAAAAAGCTGTTAACTCTGTTAACTCCAGAGGGCATAGCTAATGAAATGTCCCAAAGTTGGGTACTTGTGCAAACTACCGTGTCGTATAGGACAGCTCTCGATTAATCATGATGAGACTATTTCCTCTATCTAAATGAAATCTGCAGTTTGGGAAGGAGATTAAAGATCCTTCAGGGCATGAAGGAAAAGTTGCTGTGAATATTCTAGAGACAGAAAATAAAGATAGATCTACTTAATATTCATGAAGTCAGATTGGTTGATGCAAATAGATTGCAATCTCTTATTTTCTAAGACTTGGCTTGTAACACTCCTGTATCAGTTTTACACAGATTCTATTCAACTTTAAAAGGAATGGCTGTATTTTGGACAATTTTTTTAAAGAAACTTTAGCATATATAATATGATTTTCTGTCACCTTTGACTAATTTTTAATTTTCTGAGGATATCTAAAGTATATCATCAAAGGTGCATAAACGACAAAGAAAAGGTATGACACAGCATGAAAAATAAGTAAATATATGTAAGATGTCAATAAGTGAACCCTTCTATTTTGTTTTGTATACAACATACTCTCAAAAGCCAGTTTAAAGAAAAGAGTTACATTGTTTTAGGTTTAATTTTGCTTCCATGAGAGAGAAATCAAAATTCTTTAGCACAGCCATTTCATAAAGAAATTTTTAACTCCTCGCCAAGTTTATTGGAAGTCCTTGCCTCTTACACTGTACGAATGCTCACTTCCTCACCTTTGAGTTCTGTTGCTTACTTCATTTCATTATGTGGTCAATGTTGCAAACATATATTTGAAGGGAGGAGGGTGAAGGGGACTCTGAGCCACTTCATTTATCCCCCCCGCAACACCTGACATAGTGCCTATACAGGTTCTCAAGAAATACTGTGGAGCTCTTGGTTAAATAAGTTAACAGATCCTATCTCAGAATAGACAACTTGTTATTTAAAACTTTTTTCTATTTCTCTTTTTTAGGCCAGCCCTGCTCCTATAATTGTCAACACAGATACTTTGGACACGATTCCTTATGTAAGTAACATTTTTATTAAGACTATCTTTAAAAACCAATAGAACTCAATCAGCTGAATTTAAAATTTTGTACATATTCCGTTTTACCCAATCCAGATAATCTCGTGAAATGATGTGTAGCATGAGTTCTCTTTTGAGTTTTCTTTTGATATTTGCTAACTCACAGCTTAGGCATGCTGACATTTTCCTCTTTGATTCATTGTTTTGTAAAGCACAAGGGCCTATCATGAGAAAAATAAACCGCAGCCAATTGTGATCAAATAATGTTAGTTTCTTAAGTGGTTCCCTGAAAAGAGATTGAACAAACTTCTCTGGGTTTCTTAATAAAGGAATACTCAAATCAATTTATATGATAGAGTCTAGAACATAATAAGTGATCATTAAATATTTAATGGATTTTGCTAGGCTTCTAACAAGAATTGGAACAAAATTTTGGGAGGATGAATTCTATCTATATATAATAAGATGTATGGTTTTATAGAAGCATGGGGCATGAGATAAAAAGCACAGGCAGATCAGTAAAGCCCCAAATTCTGTATCTGAAATATAACCACTATTATGGCCAAAATTCTTGACGACAGTCTGGCTGGGCAGGGGTGATTGGAAAGTGGTGCTGGGCCACAGTGGTATGAGTGGTTGACTTTATGGAGGTCCATAAAGTCGTAAAGCTTTGTGAGTCGCCCTAGCTGATGGATAGAGGAGAGTGATTTAGGAAGATGGGACACAGATGCATGCAGACAGAAGGTTTGAAGCAAAGAGAAGGGCTGCAGGCATAATGCACAAGAACAAACAGATCCCTGGTCTTTGATTAAATGAGTACAAAGTGCTTGGTAAGTACTGGCTATTCTTAGTCTTAGACCCCAACCTCAAATGCCTACAAGGACCAAGCAAGTCACAGAAATAGTTGGAGCAGGAGGCATGGGGAGAGAGGGTAATAGAGAGCATGTGATCTTCCAAAGTGAGAGCAGCTGCCACTTGGCTCCAGTGGGTGGGGACCAAAGGGAAATGGGATCAAGAGTTGCCTGATCATTCCGTTTCTCAAGAGAAATCAGAAATTTGAATTTTTATACAATTTTACAGGCAACTAATTCTCAAAAGTTCAAACCCTCTGTGCCAAAGTGTGTCTAGTCTAAAGGCTGCCCTTTGGGAGATACCTGCCTCAGAGGAACTGGAGGTCCTGAGCAGGTTCTGCAAGCCGGGACTCGGCCACAGGGGAGCAGAATGCCAGAAGTGGAGTGCAAGTTGGGACTTGATTACAGGGACAAGTGATTAAAACTGGGACACAGGGTCAGGACAGGAATAACAGCGAGCTTGACTTTAATGCTGAATCACCTGAACTACTGAACTAGGGCTTCTTAAATCTTTGTGAACAAGAGTCATTTGGGGTCAGACTGGAAATGGGGTTAAGCTTACCGGTAGGAATCAAGTGGCCCCAGCTGTGGAAAGTAAACGACTCTGTTGGAAGGAAGCAAAGCAAATATTAAAGACACATAGTGTTCCCTATTCTATCTGTCACTCTTCCTACCCTTCTTTGTTTTTCAAACGTTTATATTAGGATTATTGTATGCCTGACGCTGCTTTAAGCACTTATCAAATATTAACTCATTTAATCCTCGTAACAACCCTATGAGATAGGTACTGTTAATTTCTCCATTTTACAGATGAGGAAACTGAGTCATAAAGAAGTTAAGTAACTTTCTCAAAATTGCACAGTAAGAGGCAGAGCCAAGAATGAATCTAGGTATCCTGGCTGTAGAGTTTGAGATCTTACTTGTCTCTGATCTTTCTGCTGCTTGTGTTTCCTCCTTCCCTCCCTCCTTTTCTGCCTCTCAGCTTGAGAACAAAGTTTTGTTACTTACTCCTCAGCAATGTGTAGCTTTGGGTGGATGACAAGTTGTCACAGAAGCTTAAATACCCTTGAGGCAGGGATCCATATATATATTAAGGAATTCTATGTCTTTAATATAATGAATCTCTTTACTATACCCATTGGCATCATCTAAAGCAGATGAGCAGTGCTTTGAAGTAGACATGGAGCAGAGAGACTTGACCGTGTTAAGTAGGACTGCTTTCTTGTGATAGACCTATATTTATTCAAAGCCTTCTATTAGGGTTTTCATGACTGACTTCCAGATGCCATCATGTACAAATAATTTATGAATAAGAATCTAAGGATTTTGAATAGACATGCTCAATTGGTAGCCCAACTGATTAGCTAGTAAAATCAGCCATGTATAACAAATTAATCAAATTGCTCTCATTCTCCTAAATATCAATTCTGTATCTGATTTTGAGTTCTTCAAAGGGATTTTTTTTTAATTATCTTCAACTTTGTTGTACTTAATGCAAACCCTCTTTGAGCTTCCTTAAGGGTAGGATCTTTAGAGATGTTTGCTAAGTATGATGAAACTGTCCCAATTCTCATGGCAGTGTGTTGTTGAGCTATTCATTTACTCCTTCTGGACGTAAATTGATATATAAGATAGGAATTATAATATCTACCTCAGAGGTGTTAGTGAGGATCTCATAAGGTTATGTGTATGAAGTCATGCTTCATTAACTTCCAGTTAATGAGCGTTTATTTATTATTTTATTCAATAAATACATATGCAGTAACATGTGCTAGACCCTGAGAGAATATTAAATATTAATATCTTCCCCCATGTATGAGAAACATAACTATAATATGTATTGAAAAATGGCAGATTTAGCACACAAGCATTAATGTAGATCAATGTGCTTTGTGTCTGGACATAGGCCTAACCCTCCCTTTTGTTCCTGACTCACCTTGAACAAATCACTGTTCCTTTTGCAGTCTATTTTCTCATTCCTTGGTGTTCTATACTTTGTTTTCCTCTTTTCTGTCACATGTTCTAGTTCACATAATTTCAGTTCTATTTAATGAAAAAACAAATTCAGAGTTCCCCAGAGCATTTCAGTCATGTTGCATAAGAACATGTCCTTCCTTAAAATATTACCTAAATGACAAATTTTAACTTATGCATTAAAGTCCTCCCCAAAAATAATTTCATTACAAGTAAATGTATTAATTTTGCCAAATAGCAAATTTGGTTTTAGAAATATATGGTCCTCTGTGAAGCCATCTGTTCCTGGACTTCTGTTTGTTGGAAGATTATACTTTTTTTTTTTTTTTTGTGGTACGCGGGCCTCTCACTGTTGTGGCCTCTGCCGTTGCGGAGCACAGGCTCCGGACGCGCAGGCTTAGTGGCCATGGCTCACAGGCCCAGCTGCTCCGCGGCATGTGGGATCTTCCCGGACCGCGGCACGAACCCATGTCCCCTGCATTGGCAGGCGGACTCTCAACCGCTGCGCCGCCAGGGAAGCCCCCTGTTGGAAGATTTTAAATCACAGTTTCACTTTCAGTGCTTGTGATTGCTCTGTTCATATTTTCTATTTCTTCCTGATTTAGTCTCAGATGGTTGTACATTTCTAAGAATTTGTCCATTTCTTCCAGGTTGTCCATTTTATTGGCATATAGTTTCTTGTAGTAATTTCTCATGATCCTTTGTATTTCTGCAGTGTCGGTTGTTACTTCTCCTTTTTCATTTCTAATTCTATTGATTTGAGTCTTCTTCCTTTTTTTCTTGATAAGCCTGGCTAATGGTTTATCAATTTTGTTTATCTTCTCAAAGAACCAGCTTTCAGTTTTATTGATCTTTGCTATCATTTCCTTCATTTCTTTTTCATTTATTTCTGATCTGATCTTTATGATTTCTTTCCTTCTGCTAACTTTGGGGTTCTTTTGTTCTTCTTTCTCTAATTATTTTAGGTGTAAGATTAGGTTGTTTATTTGAGACATTTCTTGTTTCTTAAGGTAGGATTGTATTGCTATAAACTTCACTCTTAGAACTGCTTTTGCTGCATCCCATAGATTTTGGGTCGTCGTGTTTTCATTGACATTTGTTTCTAGGTATCTTTTGATTTCCTCTTTGATTTCTTCAGTGATCTGTTGGTTATTAAGTAGTGTGTTGTTTAGCCTCCATGTGTTTGTATTTTTTACAGATTTTTTCCTGTAATTGATATCTAGTCTCATAGTGTTGTGGTCAGAAAAGATACTTGATACAATTACAATTTTCTTAAATTTACCAAGGCTTGATTTGTGACCCAAGATATGATCTATCCTGGAGAATGTTCCATGAGCACTTGAGAAGAAAGTGTATTCTGTTTTTTCCGGATGGAATGTCCTATAAATATCAGTTAAGTCCATCTTGTTGAATGTATCATTTAAAGCTTTTGTTTCCTTATTTATTTTCATTTTGGATGATCTGTCCATTGGTGAAAGTGGGGTGTTAAAGTCCCCTGCTATGATTGTGTTACTGTCGATTTCCCCTTTTATGGCTGTTAGTATTTGCCTTATGTATTGAGGTGTTCCTATGTTGGGTGCATAAATATTTACAATTGTTATATCTTCTTCTTGGATTGATCCCTTGATCATTATGTAGTGTCCTTCTTTGTCTCTTGTCATAGTCTTTGTTTTGAAAACCTTTACAGACAAGTAAAAGCTAAGAGAATTCAGCACCACCAAGCCAGCTTTACAGCAAATGCTAAAGGAACTTCTCTAGGCCGGAAACACAAAGAAGGAAAAGACCTACAATAAAAACCCCAAAACAATTAAGAAAATGGTAATAGAAACATACATACTGATAACTACCTTTAATGTAAATGGATTAAATGCTCCAACCAAAAGACATAGATTGGCTGAATGGATACAAAAACACGACCTGTATATATGCTGTCTACAAGAGACCCACTTCAAACCTAGGGACAATACAGACTGAAAGTGAGGGGATGGAAAAAGATATTCCATGCAAATGGAAATCAAAAGAAAGCTGGAGTAGCAATTCTCATATCAGACAAAATAGACTTTAAGATAAAGACTATTACAAGAGACAAAGAAGGACACTACATAATGATCAAGGGATCAATCCAAGAAGGTGTAACAGTTGTAAATATTTATGCACCCAACATAGGAGTACCTCAATACATAAGGAAAATTATAACAGCCATAAAAGGGGAAATCGACAGTAACACAGTCATAGTAGGGGACGTTAACACCCCACTTTCACCAATGGACAGATCAACCAAAATGAAAATAAATAAGGAAACACAAGCTTTAAATGTTACATTAATCAAGATGGGCTTGATTGATATTTATAGGACATACCATCCAAAAACAACAGAAAACACTTTCTTCTCAAGTGCTCAGAGAACATAGATCATGTCTTGGGTCACAAATCAAGCCTTGGTAAATTTAAGAAAATTGAGATTGTATCAGGTATCTTTTGTGACCACAACATTATGAGACTAGATATCAATTACAGGAAAAAATCTGTAAAAAATACAAACACATGGAGGCTAAACAACACACTACTTAATAACCAAGAGATCACTGAAGAAATCAAAGAGAAAATCAAAAGATACCTAGAAACAAATGTCAATGAAAACACGACGACCCAAAATCTATGGGATGCAGCAAAAGCAGTTCTAAGAGTGAAGTGAATTGTGAAATTGTGATAATTGTGAAAATTTATGTGAATTGTGAAATTGTGATAATTGTGAAAATCTACAGATTCAATGCAATCCCTATCAAACTACCAATGGCAATGTTCTAGTTCACAGAACTAGAACAAAAAATTTCAGAATGTTTATGGAAACACAAAAGACCCCGAATGGCCAAAGCAATCTTGAGAAAGAAAAATGGAGCTGGAAGAATCAAACTCCCAGACTTCAGACTATACTACAAACCTATAGTAATCAAGACAGTATGGTACTGGAACAAAAACTGAAATACAGATCAATGGAACAGTATAGAAAGCCCAGACGTAAACCCACGCACATATGGTGACCTTATTTTCAATAAAGGAGGCAAGAATATACAAGCCCAAGACACAAGTTGAGTTACAGACTCTGCTCATATCCCATCTACTAACACCCCAGTGGCCAAAGTAAGTCATATTGCCAAATTCAAGGTGGAGGATGGAGTGAATATTTTCTAAACAAGAAACTAATTTACCCCACCAAAGCCTTAAATAAAAGGGCTAAGAATCTGTATATGTCCCCTTGTAAGAAAAAATAGGTACAAAAGAAGGAATCTTACACTTTAAAAATATTGGTAGAAATAAACAAAGTGCCAAGGGGAACTGATTCAACTGGTATGGAGAGTGATTGTCTACATTATCAAGGATGTCTAAGGGAAAATATTGAAAATAAAAGGAACATCTAGCTAGTATTAGCAGTATAATGATTTTGCTTTCCTCTGAGACATTTTGTTGTCTGCCACTTTATTTCCAGAGGTAGAAATAACAGTGGAGACAAGGAACTTTGTTCCAGAAATTCCAGGATTGTGTCTTTGAAAACCTCCCCAGAAAGTGAGAGAGAGAGAAAAGAGAGGAGAGTAGATGAGAGAAAAGAAGAAGGAAGAGTTAGGTTACAAAAATGTTGAGAGTCCTTAGTAGTAACACCCATTGTATTTGACTGCCAAGATCATTTATGTAAAAGCAATTTGAAAGCCACCATAATATTCTTACAATATTATCAGTGAGATTTTTATGGAGAGCTTTAAATGTGAGAGGTCACTGGATGAAAATAGAACTGTGATTCTGGGGCGGAGGACAAGAGAGTGATTTAAAGGGGATAAAACGACCCTAGGAAAGGCTGACAGTGTGAGTGAAAGATTGGTGAGAAGAGTTGGGGATGAGAGAAAATAAAAGATAATGTGGATTCAGGGACACAGAGAAACAATCAGATTAGCAGTGAGTTTCATTTGGGAGCCAAAGAATGAGCTTGAGACCAAGAGGTGTTGTTAAAGAAGATTTAAAATGCATTTCTGATTGATCCCAGCGGCAAGAAGCTGAGAATAAGAACTCTCTGAGGAGGAAGTTACCGTATTGCAGAAATGGAATGACCAAGCACTTGGTCATAGAGCTGGAGAGTTAGGCATTAATTTCTTTGAGTCACTTTGTACAAAAACAGACCCTTGTGATTTAGGCTACTATTCACTTTTAATTGGATGGTTTTCCAGAATTATCCATGAAGGGAGAGAAAGCAGAATTGTTTGTTTCTTTGAACCGTTCTGGCAGTGATTAATAATGGAGATAGTTTCGAAGAATTTGCTGATTTTAGTACATTTATTTTTCAGCAAACAAGTTTGTTTCTTTTGGTGGTGTTTCCTGTGAACACTGTTAAAACTATGTTGTTGATATTTTTATCTGTTGGATTTGTAGTATTATCCAGAAATGAAATATACTTACACGCCAGAAAACAGCTTAATATTGGCTTAACTATGCCCATGAGGCAATAGGAATTTAGCAATAGAGGCAGTGCTATCAATATTTGTTCCACAGTCAAACCTAGCCAACCTAAATCCATTTCTCAACTGCCACAGTCAGCAGATCCCTTTCCATTTGTTACTTTGCTCTAAAAGGCAGAAAGTGGAACATCTTTTAGTATTTCTCAAATATTAATGTACATAAGAATCACCTGGAGATCGTAAATGAAGATTCTGATTTAGTAGGTATAGGAAGACTCCTGACAGTATGCATTTCTAATAAGTTTCCAGGTGAAGCTGCTGCTCAGTTGTGCATCACACATTGTGTAACAAGAGTCTAATGAGAGAGACTAGCCTTTGAATTCAGGAGCAACTGGGTTCTGAGCCCACCTCTGCCAGTTAGTACTTGCCTGAGTTAAGTCAGCAAGTCAGGTTAAGTCAAATTATCCATCTCAGCCTCTGTTTTATTATTTGTAAAACAAGAGTAATAATATTTGCCTTTCAGGGGTTATTATAAATATTCTTCCCAGTATGTAGAAGATGCTTAATAAATGTTCATCATAAGATTGGGGGGTGCCTTTGATAAAACAGAGCATGCCTTTGACTTAATCATCTTGCACTGTTGAGACAAGAATGCGGAAGTCATAGCTAGTTCAGTGGTAGGGCCAATAGCAGTTATGTAGGTTTGTGGGCTGCCCTACATCTAGATCTTTACTTCTTAAAATGTGGCCCATTGACTAGCAGCATCATTATTACCTGGAAGCTTGTGAGCATAGAATCTAAGTTCTCACTCAAGGCCTACTAAATCAGAATCTGTGTTCTTAAGAAGAACCCCAGTGATTAGTATGCATATTAAATTTTGAGAAGCTTGGTCAATATGGCAGAAACTTCTTTTTTCGGTTTGGATCCTGCTGTCTTTGTCCTTTCACCACACCTTTTGGTCTGCCCCTGGGGCAGCTGTCCTTTTCACTCGTTCACCTTAAATATATGCATACCTGTAGGAAAAAGGATCAGTTCAGTTCAGCAAATAGACACATGTAGTGGCCAACTAGCATGTTGTATAAGCTTTTAGACCTGTGCTCTCCAAGGCAGTAGCCTCAAGCCTCATGTGGTTATTTAAATTTAATTAAAATAATATAAAATTTAAAATTCAGTTCCTCAAGTTGTACTAGCCACATTTGAAGTGCCCAGTAGCCAGGATGGTTAGTGGCTGCCACATCCAACAATGCAGATATAGAATATGTTCATCATTCCAGGAAGTTCTATCGGACAGAGCTGTCCTAGGTAATCATAAGAGAGAAACAGAAGGGGAAGGGAGCTAGTATTTATTGAAGGACCACTTTATTCTAGGTGTTTTATATATATTACCTAATTAATGATAAAATTACCCTCCCAACTTTTGTGAGTTGGTTTCATTTCCTTCTTAGAATTAAATATTTTCAAATCTTCTAAATAGTCATCCCTGTCCTAGGAAATTGTTGGGTATGTTCATGTGGAAGACATGGTCCCTGTCCTCATGGCCCTTAAGTGTTTGTCAAATTTAAAGGCTCTTATACATGACACACACGGAAGCAAATGCAAGCAATTACTAAAAGCTTTCTTAAAAGCTCACTGATTCTCCCATCAGTTTCTTTCCGTGAAATTATAAAACTCCTATTTAGACTGGAATAATTCTTTTAATTATTCCGGTAGAAGACCTGATCTACTTATTCATTCACAAACCTACCTCAATCTTTTTTCCCTGTGGTTCCCTTATAGAGGGCACTTTGCTGCCTACTCTACTCATCACTCCTCATCTGCTGGGAAGCCTGTACGTAGGCTTGTCGTATTGGACCTAAGGTGGGAAGCAATGAGAAAATATAACAGTTGTCCAAGTGAAGAATGTGATTGATGGATGAGAGTCACACACAGGCCCTTCTTCCTGTAATGGCTCCTTTGAAGGCACATGCCCCATATACCTAGGCAAAGAAGCCACTGTTGCTCTAAGGAGCTCAGCCTGGCAGAGCACGTTAAGAACAAGGGTAAATAATCCTGGGAAGGATTTATATAGTTTCTCTACAACATTGCTACTCAAGATGCAGTCTCTGAACTGGTAGCAGCAGATTTTACCAGGCAGATTACTAGAATTTCTGAATCTCCAGCTCCACCAGAGACGTGAAGAATCACAATCTCTGAGGGTAGGGCCAAGGAATCTGTTTTTACAAGCATCCCAGGTGATTCTTATGCACACTAAAATTTGAGAGATGCTAGTGGACACCCAAAGAAGCTTCTGGATGCTAGACTGAAGAAGGAGTGAAGGGTAGGGTAGGAAACACTGCATACAGGAAGAATGAAATAAAGCTATAGGGACTCACTAAAGTACAATGTAACACAGAATTAATCTGAGCCAGCATTTAATCCTGGTGTTGTTGTTGTTTAATCATGTGGGATGCTTTTAAAAAGCATTGACTCTCATAGTCTAGTGGAATCTAGCAGATAATGCAGTGTGATAGCCTGGCTCGCTCTTACTCATCCAAAAGGATTCAGCTTAGATAATGCTCCTTCTGGGAAGCTAAGGTTAGGCGTAGTACTCCCTGTTGCATGCTTCCACTTCAGACGCTGATTTCCCTTCATAGAATTTATCACACTACCTTATAACTGTTTCTTTAATGGTTGATACTTCTTCCTAGAGTATAAACATCATAAGCACAGAGAAAAATTGCTTCATCTTTCCCACCATTGTACCTTTATAACCTGGAACATTTTTGCTGGACTGGCTGGCTGAATAAATGAATGAATGGAGATGTGTAGAAACTGCTTTAAAGGAATATGCTGTAAGGAACCATCCCATTGGAGGAAGTCAGAGAAAGGCAGAATTTTAGCTGGCTCTTGAAGGATAAGTAAGACGTATCCAGGCAAAGTACGGAAAAACATTTCAGGGACAGGGAACTGTTTGGGCAATGATCAGACCCCTGGAAACTCATATGTCCTGAGTTCTGTGTGGCTGAAGCATAGAGCAGTAGTATAACATGAGGCTGGAAAGGTAGGGCTGAGTCTGATTATGAAGACCTTGTTTGCTTGCTATGAGTTTTGGACTTTATCTGGTCCATTAGTATCATCTAGCCATATATTTGGGAATTTGCAGACATCTTTTTTCACTACTCTACCTCATGGACCCTGTCTGTGCCTGCTATGTGGTTGGTACTCTGAAATATATGTTGAATAAATAAAGCCAAAAAGCAATAGTGATCATTTAACAACAACGAGGGACAAGGTTTTCTTGAGCCTTTGCTATACTTCCTTATCTCCCTGCCGTTGTTCACTTTGTTCCATTAGCCCAGAAAGCCGTTTTCCTCCATACCCATATATTAAGATCCCATTAAATTGCCACCTCTATCAGCAAGCCCTCATCAGTCCCTCTAGGCACAATTAATGTCTCCTTCCTCCTTGATTTTATAGTATTTTACTCACAGAAGGTTGCCTGCTTTAGTGGAAAGAGGATGAACTCTGGGCTCTTTTGATCCTACCATATACTAGCTGGCTAACCTTGGAAAATTAACTTTTCTGATACTTTTCCCTCAAGTAGAGAGTAGTAACTGTCTTTCATGGTGTGTTATTTAATATATATTTTCATTTACATTTAACAGAGACCAAAATAACAGTGCTTTTGCAAGACAGAAATGTATTTCTCTCACATATAACAGTCCATGAGTGAGTTGTCCAGAACTGAAATGTCTATTCTGCTCTGCAGGGTCTTATGTAGACTAAAGCACCTTATCTCCTTGCTCTACCACCCTTGCACATCACCTTTGTGCACATAGGCACCATGATGACCTACCAAGAAGCAGGTGAGAAGAATTACAGAGAGGTATGCACGGTTCCTCCCTTTCAAAGCACCTCTAGGAAGTTGTAAACACAATTTCCCATTGTATCCCAAGGGTTAGAACTTAGGCACAAAGGACACCTACCTGCAATGGAAGACGAAACTTTATTCTGAGCTGACTTGGGCCCAGGTAAAAATTGGGGATCCAATCGCTATGGAAGGAAAAGATATTGAATATTTGGGGACTACCAGTGGTCTCTGCCACACAGCATAGTTAGCTGTATTCTCCAGTGTGAGAGCTTTCTCCCAGGAAATGCTAAAGATGATCTATGAAGTACTGGATGCTTTTTCTTTATATTTTCTCATCATTTCTAATCTCAACATTTGAATATATTTTATAATAAATATAGCATAGTATCACAGTTGTACAAGTATATAGTTACCCTACAGATTAGCACATATAGGGGATGCATGGTCACAAACATTTTACAGATAGAAACAATCAATAAAAAACTATAGCAATCACTGGTTGGAAGCATTAGAGACAACAGTTAGATATTGCCTGACTCATAATAAATGTTCAACAGTGATGACCATTGTTACTGTGCAGAATTAGTATTTATGACATTCTTCCTTGTTTAATGATCATCATCATTCAGTATTGGCCAAAATATTTAGCTTATCTTTAAATTTCAGGAATTATCTGAACTCAAGTCCATGCATAGAGTAGGATTTCAATAAAACTTGAGTTTGTCACTGTTACATTCTGTTGTATTATTCAAATTTAGTTGTTTTAATAAAGAATACATTTTTATTTCACAATGTAATTTGTCAGGTAAAATTGTGTTTTAGTTTAAGCCACATGATCACATGGATTGAGATACAGGCTTCCATCCAAGAGTGGGGTGCCCAATTTATTGGCTTAATTTGCAAATGTTTAACATGTTCATTCATAACAACTCCTTTCAAAGTAAAATGCTTTTAAAATGCTTTTTTTCTCACGTGCATTTTTGAAAGAAAATATAGGCAGTCATATATCATAAAGGAGATCATGGTTAGTTAGGTGAGCTCAAATAGAAGAAAGAGAAAAGAATGATAGTTGAGTAAAAAGCAAAATCAGTAAAGGAAATGATAGCAGAGTAATAAAGAGAAATGGCTTAAAATCTTTACATTATCTTCCTTCAAATTTCAGAACATTATCATTGGAATGAAGTTAGAAACCCCTACTTCAAGCTTTTTAAAAAAAAAATAAGGTAGAAATACTAAAAGATTATTTCCTAGCACCTCAGGAGTTTTATGTGATGCTTAGAGTAGTTTATAATCATGCCTCTCCCTTGTTAAATTTTGTTGGACTTTTCTACACTGATATTGTTCAGGAATCAGTTCTTGGAGGGTGACTACAGTTACTTATTCTCTGGAAAATTAGGCAAACCCCGTGTTTCTTTTGTGACTATTTTAATATAAATCATTCTTTTGGTGCCCACACATCACTATTTGAATTTATGAAAATCTTCTTTCCATTGACATTCATCTCCCTTTGGTTCATCCCCAGGACACAGGCCCTTTTTAAAAAAGAACTGTCTTTTTCTTAGTGGCTAGTTGTCTTTCTGAGAACTCTATAGTATTGGCCATGGAGTTACTTTGGTTTTCTTTTCTGGCAGGCATAAATTCATATCTTTTTGGTTTACCTACTAGACCTATAACACTGAGCAAGTTACCTAAAAGTTCTGCACCTCAGTTTCCTCACCTATAAAATGGGATAATATCACCTACCTCATAGATTCATTCATTAAATGAAGTAATGAATACGAACCACCTAATATTGAACCTGGCACAGAGCAGTCAATTACCTCAGATCTATGATTTTTTGTAGAAAAAATCCATCTTTAAAATAAGTAACATTTTGACCAAAAATATTTTTTTGAAGATTTGGTTTTTAAAAGATGCAAGTGATTCAGTCTCCTATGTCTATAACAACAGGATCTAAGTCAAAGCGGCATTGTCACACATGGATATATGCTGGAAGTCTTCTACCACATGGCTTTCAACGGTTGACTTCCCCAACTGTCTTCTCTCTTCTCAGTGTATTATATCTCAGCCTAAATTATTTCTCCTCAATTGTCGCTTAGAAGTTCCAGGTTTGTTTGAATATTTGATTAGCAAGATGAACTTTCATGAGCTTTTCCTTTGGTGAAAAAGCATAGTTGCTGCTTCACAAGCAGCTTTAATAGCGATATGTTTTGATTATCCTGATTTCCACCAAGTGATGCCAATGATGTTTTGCCCAGAGGTGGTTGTTTTTGGAAACTCAGGAGCATAAAGCTCAAAGAATAGCATTCTAATGAGGTATTACATGAAGGAAATGTAGTCAGGAAATAAAAAAGCCAGATCATTCAAGCAGCGTGCTGAGAGGAGCAGATAAACAATAGCCCATCATAATCAGTATCTCTTTAAAAACAATCTCAGGGAATTTTTGTTTGTTTGTTGCTCTTAAACAAATTGCTAATACGTTTTCTGATCCCCTGAAGCAGTGATTCTCAACTTTAGCTGCACATTTTATCTGTTTGTGTGCTTTAAATATACTGATGCCTGGATTCCAGTAACAGAGAGTCCTTATTGGGCCTGAGTGTAGCTGGGTATGAACACTGGGATATTGAAAACCTCTCCACGTGATTCCTTTGTGCAGCTAAGGTTGAGAACCACTGACTTCGAGTTGTTAAATGGAGAGTGTTGGAGGAGGGTGGAGACAAGATGGCAGAGTAGAAGGACTTGGGCTCAACTCCTCTCATGAAAACACTAAAATCACAACTAACTGCTGAACAACCATCAACAAAACAGACTGGAACCTACCAAACAAGATATTCTACATCCAACGATTCTACATCTAAAGATATTCTACATCCAATGATATGGTAGGAGGCATGCTTTCAGGATATAATCAAATCCCATACCTGCCAGATAGGCAACCCACAAACTGGAAAATAATTATATCGCAGAGGTTCTCCCATAGGGGTGAGAGTTCTGAGCTCCACGTCAGGCTCCCCAGCCTGAGGGTCTGTCATCAGGAGGAGGAGCCCCCAGAACATTTGGCTTTGAAGGCCAGTGAGGCTTGAGTGCAGAAGCGTCACAGAGACTTCACTCTTGGAAGGCACACACAAGGTTTCACATGCACTGGGACCCAGGGCAAAGCAGTGACTCCATAGGAGCCTGGGGGAAACCCACCTGCAGTTCTTGGAAGGTCCCCTGGGGAGATGGGGGTCAGCTCTGGCTCACTGTGGGGACATGGGGACAAGGACACTGCTGGCAGAGGCCCCATGGAATATTCATCAGTGTGAGCTCTGCTGGAGGTCACCATTTTGGCACCAAGGCCTGGCCCCACCCAACAGCCTGCAGGCTCCAGTGCTGGGACACCTCAGGCCAAACAACCAACAGGGTGAGAGCACAGCCCTATCCATCATCAGACAGGCTGCCTAAAGTCATCCTGAGTGTACAGCCTCCTCTAAACACACCCCTTGACACGACCCTGACCACCAGAGAGATAAGACCCAGCTCCACCCACAAGAGGGCAGGCACCAGTCCCTCCCACCAGGAAGCCTGCACAAGCCCCTGGACCTCACCCCCCAGGGGGTAAACACCAGAAGCAAGAGGAACTACAAACCTGGAGCCTGAGAAACAGAGACCACAACACAGAAATTTAGACAAAATGAGATGGCAGAAAAATATGTTTCAGACTAAGGAACAAGATAAAACCCCAGAAGAACAACTAAGTGAGGTGGAGATAGGCAATCCGCTTGAAAAAGAATTCAGAATAATGAAAGTAAAGATGATCCAAGGTCTCAGAAAAAGCATGGAGGCCCAGACCAGGAAGATATAAGAAATGTTTAACAAAGAGCTAGAAGATTTAACGAACAAACAAACGAAGATGAGCAATACAATAACTGAAATAAAGAATACAGTAGAAGGACTCAGTAGCGGAATAAGTGAGGCAGAAGAACAAAAAACTGAGCTGGAGACAGATTGGTGGAAATCACTGCTGTTGAACAGAATAAAGAATGAAAAGAAATGAGGAGAGTCTAAGAGACCTCTGGGACAACATTAAATGCACCAATATTCACATTATAGGGGTCCCAGAAGAAGAAGAGAGAAAGAAAGGGCCTGAGAAAACACTTGAAGAGATAATAGCCAAAAAATTCCATAACATGGGAAAGGAAACACTCACATCCAGGAAGTGCAGAGTCCCATCCAGGATAAACCCAAGGAGAAACACACCAAGACATATTTTAACTAAATTGACAAAAATTAAAGACGAAGAGGGGACTTCCCTGGTGGCGCAGTGGTTAAGAATCTGCCTGCCAATGCAGGGGACACAGGTTCGATCCCTGTTCTGGGAAGATCCCGCATGCTGTGGAGTGGCTAGGCCCGTGCGCCACAACCACTGTGCCCACACGCCACAACTACTGAAGCCCACACGCCTAGAACCCATGCTCTGCAACAAGGGGGCCACCACAATGAGAGGCCCACACACTGCCTCTAAGAGTAGCCCTCACTCGCTGCAACTAGAGAGAGCCTGCACGCAGCAAGGAAGACCCAATGCAGCCAAAAAATTTAAAAAAAGAAAGATGAAGAGAAATATTAAAAGCAAAAAGGGAAAAGCAACAAATATCATACAAGGGAATCCCCATATGGTTATCGGCTGATTTTTCAGCAGAAACTCTGCAAGCTAGAAGGGAGTGGCAGGACGTATTTACAGTGATGAAAGGGAAAAAGCTACAACCAAGAATACTCTACCCAACAAGGGTCTCATGCAGATTCGACAGAGAAATCAAAAGCTTTACAGACAATAAAAGTTAAGAGAATTCAGCACCACCAAACCAGCATTACAATAAATGCTAAAGAAATTTCTCTAGGTGGAAAATAAAAGGCCACAGCTAGAAACAAGAAAATTGCAAACGAAAAAGCTTACCAGTAAAGGCAAACATACAGTAAAGGTAGGAAATCATCCCTACACAAATATGATATCAAAACCAACAATCATGAGAAAAAGGGAGTGCAAATGCAAGATATTGGAAATGCATTTGAAATTAAGAGACCAGCAAGTTAAAACAATCTTGTATATATAGAGACTGCTATATCAAAACCTCATGGTAACCACAAACCAAAAATCTACAATAGATACACACACACAAAAGAAAAAGTAATCCAAATTCAACTCTAAAGATAGTCATCAAATCACAAGAGAAGAGTACAAAAGGGGAAGGGAAGAAAAAAGACCTACAAAAGCAATTCAAAACAATTAACAGGATAGCAATAAGAATGTACATATAAATAATTACCTTAAATGTAAATGGATGAAATGCTCCAACCAAAAGACATAGACTAGCTGAATGGATACGAAAACAAGACCCATATATATGCTGTCTACAAGAGACCCAATTCAGATCTAGGGATACATACAGACTGCAAGTGAGCGGATGGAAAAAGATATTCCATGCAAAAGGAAATCAAAAGAAAGCTGGAGTAGCAATACTCATATCAGATAAAATAGTCTTTAAAATAAAAACTGTTACAAGAGACAAAGAAGGACACTACATTAGGATCAAGGGATCAATCCAAGAGGAAGATATAACAATCGTAAATATATATGCACCCAACATAGGAGCACCTCAATATATAAGGCAAATTCTAACAGCCAAAAAAAGAGAAATCAACAGTAACAGAGTAGTGGGGGACTTTAGCACCTTACTTACATCAAGGGACAGATCATCCATACAGAAAATCAATAAGGAAACACAGGCCTTAAATGACACATTAGACCAGATGAACTTAATTGATATTTATAGAACATTTGATCCAAAAGCAGCAGAATATACATTCTTCTCATGTGCACATGGAACATTCTCCAGCATAGATCACATGCTGGGCCACAAAGTGAAGTTCAGTAAATTGAAGAAAATTGAAAATAGCAAGCATCTTTTCTGACCACAATGCTGTGAGATTAGAAATCAACTACAAGAAAAACTAAAAAATACAAACACATGGAGGCTAAAGTCAGAGCAGAAATAAATGAAATAGAGACACAGAAAAAAAAATAGAAAAGATCAATGAAACTAAAAGCTGGGTCTTTGAAAAGATAAACAAATTGATAAACCTTTAGCCAGACTCATCAAGAAAAAAGGGAAAGGGCTCAAATCAATAAAATTAGAAATGAAAAAGGAAAAGTTACAGTGGACACCACAGAAATACAAAGAATCATAAGAGACTACTACAAGCAACTATATGCCAATAAAATGGACAACTAGAAGAAGTGGACAAATTCTTAGAAAGGTACAATCTTCTAAGGCTGAACCAGGAAGAAATAGAAAATATGAACAGACCAATCACAAGTACTGACATTGAAACCATGATTTAAAAACTTCCAAGAAACAAAAGTCCAAGACCAGATAGCTTACAAGGGAATGCTATCAAACATTTAAAGGAGAGTTCACACCTATCCTTATGAAACTATTCCAAAAAATTGCAGAGGTAGGAACACTACCAAACTCATCCTATGAAACCACCATCACCCTGATACCAAAACCAGACAAAGATACCACAGAAAAAGAAAATTGCAGGCCAATATCACTGATGAAAATAGACGCAAAAATCCTCAACAAAATACTAGCAGATCAAATCTGACAATACATTAAAAGGATCATACACCATGATCAAGTGGGATTTATCCCAGGTATGGAAGGATTTTTCAATATCTGCAAATCAGTCTGTGATACACCATGTTAACAAATTGAAGAATAAAAACCATATGATCATCTCAGTAGATGCAGAAAAAGGTTTTGACAAAATTCAACACCGATTTGTGATAAAAACTCTCCAGAAAGTGGGCATAGATGGAATCTACCTCAACATAATAAAGGCCATATTTGACAAACCCCTGCTAAACTCAACAGTGAACAGCTAAAAGCATTTCCTCTAAGATCAGGAACAAGACAAGGATGTCTACTCTCACCACTTTTATTCAACATGTTTTAGAAGTCCTAGCAATGGCAATCAGAGACGAAAAAGAAAGAAAAGGAATCCAAATTGGAAAAGAAGTAAAACTGTCACTGTTTGCAGATGACATGATATTATACATAGAAAATCCTAAAGAGGCCACCAGAAAACTACTAGAGCTAATCAATGAATTTGGTACAGTTGCAGGATACAAAATTAATACACAGAGAGACTTCCCTGGTGGTTCAGTGGTTAAGACTCCATACTCCCAATGCAGGGGGCCCAGGTTCAATCCCTGGTCAGGGAACTAGATCCCTCATGCTGCAACTAAAGATCCTGCACATGGCAATGAAGATCCTGTGTGCCACAATTAGCACCCAGCGCAGCCAAATAAATAAATATTTTTTTCAAAAATTAATACACAGAAATTCCTTGCACTCCTATACACTAACAACGAAAGATCACAAAGAGAAATTAAGGAAACAATCCCATTCACCATCGTATCAAAAAGAATAAAATAACTAGGAATAAACCTGCCTAAGGAGACAAAAGACCTATACTCTGAAACCTGTAAGATGCTGATGAAAGAAATCAAAGATGACACAAACAGATGGAAAGATATAGCATGTTCTTGGATTGGAAGAATCAATATTGTCAAAATGACTATACTACCCAAGGCAATCTACAGATTCAGTGTGATCCTTATCAAATTACCAATGGCATTTTTCACAGAACTAGAACAAAAAAATTTTAAATTTGTATGGAAATACAAAAGACCCCGAATAGCCAAAGTAATCCTGAGAAAGAAAACGATACTGGAGGAATCAGGCTCCCTGACTTCAGACTATACTTCATAGCCACAGTAATTAAAACACAAACAGAAATATAGGTCAGTGGAACAGGATAGAAAGCTCAGAAATAAATCCATGCACCTATGGTCAATTAATCTATGATGAAGGAGGCAAGAGCGTACAATGGAGAAAAGACAGTCTCTTCAATAAATGGTGCTGGGAAAACTGGACAGGTACATGTAAAAGAATGAAATTAGAACATTCTCTAACACCATACAGAAAAATAAACTCAAAATGGATTAAAGACCTAAATGTAAGACTGGATACTATAAAACTCTTAGCAGAAAACATAGGCAGAACACTCTTTGACATAAATTGCAGCAAGATCTTTTTTGATCCACCTCCTAGAGTAATGGAAATAAAAACAAAAATAAACAAGTGGGACCTAATGAAACTTAAAAGCTTTTGCACAGCAAAGGAAATCATAAAGAAAACGAAAAGACAACCCTCAGAATGGGAGAAAATGTTTGCAAATGATAAGGCATTAATCTCCAAAATATACAAAGAGCTCATGCAGCTCAATATCAAAAAAAAAAAAAAAACCTAATCAAAAAATTGGCAGATCTAAATAGACATTTCTCCAAAGAAGACATACAAATGGCCAGAGATCACATGAAAAGATGTTCAACATCGCTAATTATTAGAGAAATTCAAATTAAAACTTCAATGAGGTATCACCTCGCACCAGTCAGAATGGCCATCATCAAAAAGTCTACAAACAATAAATGCTGGAGAGGATGTGGAGAAAAGAGAACCCTCTTGCACTGTTGGTGGGAATGTAAATTGGTACAACCACTGTGGAGAACAGTATGTGGGTTCCTTAAAAAAAACTAAAAATAGAACTACCATATGATCCAGTCATCCCACTCCTGGGCATAAATCTGGAGAAAAACCATGATTCGAAAAGATATATGCTACCCAGTGTTCACTGCAGCACTATTTACAATAGCCGAGACATGGAATCAACCTAAATGTCAATCAACAGATGAATGGATAAAGAAGATGTGGGGGCTTCCCTGGTGGCGCAGTGGTTGAGAATCTGCCTGCCAATTCAGGGGACATGGGTTCGAGCCCTGGTCTGGGAAGATCCCACATGCCGCGGAGCAACTAGGCCTGTGAGCCACAAATACTGAGCCTGCGTGTCTGGAGCTTGTGCTCCACAACAAGAGAGGCCACAACAGTGAAAGGCCCGTGCACCACGATGAAGAGTGGCCCCTGCTCGCTGCAACTAGAGGAAGCCCACACACAGAAACGAAGACCCAACACAGCCATAAATAAATAAATAAAAATTTAAAAAAATAAAAGAAGATGAGGTACATATATACAATGTAATAGTACTCAGCCATAAAGAAGAATGAAATAATGCCATTTGCAGAAACATGGATGGACCTAGAGATTATCATACTAAGTGAAGTAAGCCAGAGAGAGAAAGACAAATGTCATATAATATCACTTATACGTGCAATCTAAAAAGATGATACAAGCGAACTTATTTACAAAACAGAAACAGACTCACAGAGTTTGAAAACAAACTTATGGTTACCAAAGGGAAAAGGTGGGGGGCAGGGATAAATCAAGAGTTTGGGATTAACATATACACAGTAATATACATAAAATAGATAATCAACAAGGTCCTACTGTATAGCACAGGGAACTCTGCTCAGTATTCTGTAATAACCTATATGGGAAAAGAATCTGAAAAAGAAGATATATGTAAATATACGTAAAACTAAACCACTTTGCTGTACACCTGAAACTAACACAACATTGTAAATCAACTGTACCCCAATATAAAATAAAAATTAAATTTAAAAAAAAGATACCAAAAAAAAAAAAAAGGAAAGCGACCTATATCGAAATGATAAAATTTGATGCCAGCACTCAACACTACTTATTATTTTGAAGGGAAAAAAAACAGTAACCACAGTGTGGACTATGTCATAAATCATCAAGCATATTAAAGCATCTGGTCTGTCTAATCCATGGTGATTCTGGAAAGGCCTTCCAGTGGGAATCACTAGTTGAGTGGGCTCATTATCGGTAATAAACTCAGCTTGCCCCCTGTTAACTTGGTAACAGGCACAGCTACAGCTAACAAAGCTGTCCTTGCCAGACACATGCCTCTAGGTTCAGACATGATCACATTAAGGAAATGCCCCTCCAGGGGTTGTTCTGATGACACATGTCATCATTTTCAGTTAATTAAAAAGAGAGACATGGCCTGTGGTTAAGCATTTTGACCTAAGGGCCCCCAGCAAAACTGAGAAAAGAAATTTGCAGGCCAGGTTACTGATGAAAGCTGGTCTGGGGTTGACCTTTAGGTAGGTCATTGTAGTAACCTGGGGCTAATTAGAAAGAGTCAAATATCTAGACTCTTCTCAAGTCCTCCAGAAGCTTTCCCATCTCACTGAACCTTCCTCTTATCTTAATGGCTGTTGCTCTTAGTTGAAGAAGTATACTGGTCAAAAGTTTATTTAATTCAAGTTTATTTGATGGCAACTTGGGTTAATAAATGTCTGCTTTGATGGGGAAATGATCTGGTTCCTTTAAAGTGGAGCATTTTGTTGACACGGCCAAGAGCATAGACTTGGGGTTCAACAGAAGTGGCTTTTGAATTTGATTATCAACACTGTCACTTCACTACCTATGTGAACTTGAGGAAGTTACTTAAACACTCAGAGCCTTGGTATTGTATGCGGTAAAATGGGGAAAATTGGAAATAATTTCACGGTACTGGTGAGAGAATTGTCTGAGCAATTTCATACGTGGTTTAATAAATGGGAAGAATAATAAACACTAATAATTTTTGAACCATATGGTGGGCACTATTAAAATTTTTTTCATGTGTTAATTTATGCAATCCCCACAATAACCCTGTGAAGTATATTGTTATCTCCACTTTACAGGTGAGGAATCTTAGGCAAGAGATAGATTCTTAACTTGTCCAAGGTCACACAGCATGTACTGAGGGGCCTGCAATAAGAATTACGTTATGCTCCCTGCATCTCAGTAGTTGTAATAAAATTTAATTTGCTGAGTTACTCACTTAAGAGACTGAGAAAGACACAAAAGCAGCGAAGGTCAAACAGAGTATAGTTTTACACCTCATTGATAAAAGGTCAAAGAGCTACAAAGAGAGGAAAGTTGTTCTATCAATACAATGTGGTAAATAGGGGAAATTTGCACATATATAAAATATGTTGTGAAAGTTAAAACAAGCTGGGAGGAGATCATAGAAGAGGTATTAATGATGTCATTGTATGTAACAAATAATAAATAGGAATTGAGAATGAGAGATTGGGTGAAAATCCTGAACAACACACTTTCATGTATTATTTTTTTTCATGTATTATATTTTATTTAATTCTCAAAACATTTATGAAGGAAGCAATATTTTTTAAAGCTAAGGAAACAAAGATGCTTTGAGATCATGAAGTTCGTAAAGCTTGTGTCATTAGTAAAGGGCAAATTGGACTTGAACTCAGGTCTTCTACCTTCTCCCACATAACTGGCTGTGTCATTTGGGGAAGGTCTTTATAGACACTGCTGGAGCTCACCTTCCTTCTCCTCCATCAGATGAGGGAGCTCACCTATGTGATGGCTTTGGTCCCTTCAATTTTGTAATTTGTATTTATGATCTCAGGGGTCCACACTGCTGTTAGGTACTGTGATAAATTCATATAACAAAATTTTTTGAGTGCCTCCTGTATGTCAGGCACTCTTGAATTCAATTATTAGGAGCAAACAAATTTCTACTCTCATGGAGTTTATATTCTAATCGAAGTACGCAATAAACAAAAAGGAGGGCCTCCCTGATGGTGCAGTGGTTAAGAATCCACCTGCTAATGCAGGGGCACGGGTTCGAGCCCTGGTCTGGGAAGATCCCACGTGCCGTGCAGCAACTAAGCCCATGGGCCACAACTACTGAGCATGTGCTCTAGAGCCTGCGAGCCACAACTACTGAAGCCCACGTGCCACAACTACTGAGCCTACGTACTGCAACTACTGAAGCCCACGTGCCACAACTACTGAGCCTACGTACTGCAACTACTGAAGCCCACGTGCTGCCACTACTGAAGCCCCTGCGCCTAGAGCCTGTGCTCTGCAACAAGAGAAGCCACTGCAATGAGAAGCCCGCGCACCGCAATGAAGAGTAGCCCCTGCTCGCCACAACTAGAAAAGCCCGCGTGCAGCAACGAAGACCCAGTACATCCAAAAATAACATAAATAAATTTTTTTTAAAAAAAACAAGAAAACCATAACCACACATGGTGATTATGCCTAAAACAATTTAAGAAAAAAAGGATGTTGGGCTTCCCTGGTGGCGCAGTGGTTGAGAGTCCGCCTGCCGATGCAGGGGACACGGGTTCATGCCCCAGTCTGGGAAGATCCCACATGCCGCTGAGTGGCTGGGCCCGTGAGCCATGGCCGCTGAGCCTGCGCGTCCGGAGCCTGTGCTCCGTAACGGGAGAGGCCACAACAGTGAGAGGCCTGCATTCCGAAAAAAAAAAAAAAAAAAAAAAAAAGGATGTTATAAAGTAATAGTGCTCTGAAGAAAATAAAGTGATGTGATAGTGGGACTGGAGAGGGCAGTGGCTTCTTTAGAAAGAGGATTTGGAGATGGCTTCTTGGAGGAAGTGATGTTTA
Organism: Tursiops truncatus; assembly: GCF_011762595.2. NCBI lineage: Eukaryota > Metazoa > Chordata > Mammalia > Artiodactyla > Delphinidae > Tursiops > Tursiops truncatus. Next base: position 47,655,084 of record NC_047041.1, read on the forward strand.
AGTTGTAACCTAACTACAAGAAAAAGCCAGAAATGCTTTCATTATTCCTGTTTTTCTTTTCTATTTTTCCCTCTACCTAGTCCCCAAAACCTGACTTTCATTTGCATTTTTTATTTCTCTTGCTTGCTCCTTCATTCCCTGTCTTAGTGAACATCACCTTTAACTCAACTAACCAAGCCATTTTACATTTCTAGGAGTCATCCTGACTTCCTTCTGCTTCATAGCACTTCCCTTATATGGTTACTAATTCTTACATAGTATGTTTGCTAAATATCTTGTCTCTGTCCCATATTCTTCATTGTCAAGGCCCTTAGTCCAGATCTCTTTACTGTCCAGGATTCCTGCAGTTGCCTCGGAACTTGTCTCTCGTTTTTTGCTTTTACTTCTTCTAGTCCACGTAGCTCTTTGCGTTATTATAAAAGCCAGTTATGGTCCCATCATTTAACTATCTGAAAACCTTTAATGGCCCTTAATTGCTTCACAAAATCTAAACTTTTTAGTATGATATTTAAGGCTTTTTACTGGTGCCTGTCATCCCTTCCCAGTTCTCCCCACCTTCTTTCCCACAATATAGTCTGTGTTCCCACCTCACAGAAGTTCTCTCAGTTTCCTGAACACACTGTGTTCTTGATGATTTCCATGCACATGTTGGTCCTTCTCTGACGCCCTGTTTCCTAGTAATCTCCTTCCTTTCCTTCAGTAACTACTTCACATCTTTATTGAAGCCCTTCCATATTCCTGTACGTGTGACACTGAGAATTAGAATAAGTGGCATACAAACCCCAAAATAAGAGCAGCAAAATCAGTGGGAAAAAAATCATTTTTCTCTCACATAAATGAAGTTGAAAGCTAGACAACCCATAGTTGATATGGGTTCAAGAGACCTAGAGTCATTCCATCTTAACTTTTCTAGCATTCGAGCACAAGGATCCCTGTTTCTTGAGCACCTCTTGGCTCAAATGGCTGCTCTAGCTCCAACCATTACATCACATTTCAGGCAGCAGGAAGGAACATTAAGAAGAGTGTGCTCCGGGCTTCTCTGGTGGCGCAGTGGTTGAGAGTCCGCCTGCCAATGCAGGGGACACGGGTTCGTGCCCTGGTCCGGGAAGATCCCACGTGCTGCGGAGCGACTGGGCCCATGAGCCATGGCCGCTGAACCTGCGCGTCCGGAGCCTGTGCTCCACAACGGGAGAGGCCACAACAGTGAGAGGCCCGCGTACCGCAAAAAAAAAAAAAAAAAAAAAAAGAGTATGCTCCCTATTTTTAAGGACACTTCCAGAAATTACACACAAGAGTCAATTCATTCACTGACCAAAGATGGTTCCACAGCTACATCTAACTTAGAGAAGTTAACATTTAATTCTTTAGTGTGGTGACAGTTTCTAAGGAGAAGAGAATAGATATTCATAAGCAGCTAGCAGGCTCTGCTACAGTCACTCTGTATAGTAGTGTTCCTTATGAGGTTTATTCTTTTAGGGTTTATCTTTTAAGTTTTCATTCTTCTAACATAACCCATGCCTGCTATAGAATAGAAGACACCTGTTGTCATCTATTATCTGGACCTTGCCTTTGTCTCTACTATTAATTTCCAGGACTGTTTATCCTCCTCAGTGCCCATTCTATCTAAGGTTTCTGTTTGTCTGCTTCACACTTTTATAAAATTGCATGATTTTTCCTTTAATTGGAATGCTCTATCCCACTCCTACCTCTAGTCTATGAGCACTCTCTGTATCCATCCCCTATCCATCTTCGGTTGATCTTATTTTCAATTATTTGTTCACCTACCTGCCCCCAACTAGACCCTGAGCTCCTTGAAAATACAGACTATGGCTTATTTATTTCTAAATCCTCAGCACCTAGAATGTGACCAGGAAAAAAAAAAAAAAAGTCACACTCAATGCATTCTTGAATAAATGAATGAAATGTGCAATGGAGGTATATATTCAGCCACTTGTTTCATATTTTTTTGCAAACATTTGTTTATTAATGGTATGTCTAATTTCAAGCAGCAAGCTGGATATTGAGATACAGCGGTATGTAAAACAATGACTGTCCCTCCCTTAAGGAGTTTAAATTCACGATGAGGGAGATAGGCCATAAACAAGTAGCATAATTCTAGTTGTGAAAGAGATTAATACAAAGGAGAAGAAAACAAGTACCTATAATGCTGTGGGGCTACAAGCAGGATACATTTCAGTTATTCATAAACATGTTTAGTTCTTATTTTTGTTGCATTCTTCATGGAAAAAAGTAGATTAAGAAGTTTGTGTTCTGTCATGACAGATTCGTGCCTCTGAGTACGGTTATCGCCAAGAGAATTGTTAATTAGCTTCTTTTTTGAGTTCAGTGACTTGAAAAATTATAACGTGCCAAGCTTTGGATATGGAGATTAATGTGACTGCTGACATTAATGGCTTAAAATAAATTATTGTGGTAAATTAAACTCAATTAAAATTTGTGGGATGTTCATTTCTGTTGACCGGCTAAATGTTTATAATGAGGAACCCTTACTTATTCATAAATTATATTTATTGAATGCTCAGTACTGGGTGCTGTTTTAAATGCTTTACATTCATTCATTCATTGAGTCCTCACATCAACCATTTTAGATAATGATCTAATCGTCATCTTACAGATTAAAAAAAAAAAAAACTGACACAAAGGTAGGTTAACTAATATGGCCAAGGTCATGTAGCTGGTAAGTGAAGGAGCCACAACCCAAACCCAAGCAGAGTCTGTGCTTTACACCCTCACTGCTCAAAAGAAGAGCCCCCAGACAAGCAGCATCAACACCACTGGGCAGCTTGTTAAAATGCAGATTCTCAGGCCCAGTCCAGAACTACTGAATCTGAATCTGTATTTTTTAATAAGATCCTCAGATAATTCAAATTCATATCAAATTGGAGAAGCGCTGGTCTAAACCACTATTCTATACTACCTTAGACCAGCTTAAGTTTGGGTATACTCTCAAATGCCAAGTGTTTATTTAGTTCCCTTTGTATCTTCTTGTAGCCCCCGGCCACATAAGTGCTTGCTCAGAGAATATGCACTTTCCATCTCTTACATTCTATATCAGAATGCTACATCCTCTCTGGGAATCTGGCTGCTTGTTGAGATTTAATTAAAATATTTGTCAAAAATACTGACACCATTGACCTCTGTTTTGCAAACTCCTTGGGTCATGTGGATTAAGAGAAATGCGGTATCATCTCATCATTAAAAGTGGTTATACTATTACATTGGAAAAATTTGGAAGCAGGAGGTAACATGTCAACATGAAAAGAATATTTTAAATCCTCCATTGATTTTCTCTCTCTGTGTTTGCTCTTTTTTATTACAGGGATACCTGCCAGCATCATTTTCTTCTTTCTCTGGTTTGTAACTTTTCCATTAAAAAGTAATTTGAAAGACAGTATGACCAGAGAGTTTTATCTGTACCTTTCTTATAGTACTTTATCATTTTGTCTCAGAGTTATTTGAGTGCATACCGGAGTATAGTTAGAATCTCCAGCTTCTGTAGAGTATACGTGAGAAACCATGAACTGTGCGAAGTGGTTTTCTTCCTTAGGTAATTCATTTGATCCTCACCACAATTTTCTCATGGAGATATGTTTATGATCCTCATTTAAGACGTGAGGAAACTGAGGCCCAGAGAGTTTAAAAGCATACCCAAGGCTCACGGCTTGTAAACAATGGAACTGGAGTTGAACTCAGGCAGTCTGACTCCAGAGCCCCCTGGCTTTACCAGTGTACCAGCCAGCCAGGATTTCATCACAAGCAGCAAGTGTAGAAATGGGCATAACAGTAGTAGGATTTACACATTGTTTTTTGCTAGATCCTGAAAGGCAGTTGTTAACTTCCTTGTGTTTCTAAATTATAATTTTGGTCTCACAAAATTATACTTTTTAAATGATAAATGTTTCAAACATCTTATTGTTCAAACAACCCCCTTTTCTTTCATGCATCATATTGGATGAGAATGTGTAGCGTTGAATTAGAATAACATGGGTGTTCATTTTGAAGAACACTTAGCCAAAACTCTGAGAACCACTTGGAATTTTTTTCCCCCAGAATTGGCTGGCATGGACCACATATGAATTTGCAATACATAGTTAAGAGTAAAACTCTGATTGAAATCTGATTCCCTATTGGTAATAACTAACAATTGAGTAGTTGCCAAGAAGCATCAATTGAATAAGTGCCAATGAGGTTCAAGATAAAGGTGTCAAGGGCTGGCGTGCCAAAAACAATTAGTCTCTAAATTCTTTTGAATCATAGTAAGTTTATGACCAACGCAATTAAAAGAGGCATGATTGCATCTGACTAAAAAAGCAATAGAAGAATTCTGGAAACTGTCCCCAAATAGTCAAGTTCAATGGAAGCTGGAGGAGGAGTAAGAGACTGAGTCCAAAAAAAAGGTATTAGAGGAATACGGAAGTCCATCCGATCAATGAGGCAACCAGAAGATGTCAGATACTTAGAAAAAAGCATTCATGAACTAGTTTGTCATCTTAGTTTTAATTAAAATGAACATAAGATTTTACAGTCTTCCCATATAGCACCATAGATTCAAGCCTTTGAGTCCAGATTTTGTGGTACGAGAAGGTGTAATTTACTCATTCAACATACTTTTTGTTGTTGTTGTTTTAATTTTTTATTGAAGTTAGTTAATTTGCAATGTTGTATTAGTTTCTTATATACAGCAAAGTGATTCAGTTATATATATAACTTTTTCATATTCTTTTCCATTATAGTTTATTACGAGATATTGAATATAGTTCCCTGTGCAATACAGTAGGACCTTATTGTTTATCTCTTTTATGTATAGTAGTCTGTACCTGCTAATCCCAAATTCTGAATTTATCCACCACCCCCCTTTTCCCTTTGGTAATCATAAGTTTGTTTTCCATGTCTATGAGTCTGTTTAGTAAATAAGTTCATTTGTATCATATTTTAGATTCCGCATATTAGTGATATAGTATGATATTTGTCTTTCTCTGTGTGACTTACTTAGTATGATAATCTGTAGGTCCATCCATGTTGCTGCAAATGGCATTATTGCATTCTTTTTTATGGCTGAGTAGTATTCCATTGTATACACATAGCACTTCTTCTTTATCCATTCATCAGTTGATAGACATTTGCTTCCATGTCTTGCCTATTGTAAATAGTGCTGCTATGAACATTGGGGTGCAAGTATCTTTTCAAATTAGAGTTTTCTCCAAATAAATGCTCAGGAGTGGGATTACTGGATCATATGGAAACTCTATTTTTAGTTTTTTAAGGAACCTCCATAGTGTTCTCCATAGTGGCTGCACCAATTTACATTCCTGCCAACAGTGTAAGAGGGTTCTCTCTTCTCTACACCCTCTCCAGCATTTATTATTTGTAGACTTTTTGATGATGACCATTCTGACTGGTGTGAGGTCATACCTCATTGTAGTTTTGATTTGTATTTGCTTAATAATTAGCAGTGTTGAACGTCTTTTCATGTGCTCAGTGGCCAGCAGTATGTCTTGGCTTCTGCCCTCAAGATGTTTATAGTTTAATACAAGAAAATTAAACTGTGGTGGACAAATAACTGTAACTCGTTATAGGTGCCATGACAGAAGCAGATAAATGGCTCACTGGGGACCCAAATATGGGGGTGCTCAATTCTCTTTGCAGTTTTCCATGATCTTCATGACCTGAGCGAATCTCATCCAATGCCTGGCTTCCTTTATATCCATATCGACTGTATGTTTCTCTCCCTAGGCCTCAGTCCCTCTGGTCACACAGAATTTGTTTTCCGAGTCATTCCATGATCTTTCCTAACCTGCATGCTTTTGCATATGTTCTCCTCTATGCCTGGAGTATCTTTTTTTATCTCCATCTGACAAAATCTTGTTCCTCTTTAGGGCAGAGCCTCCTGAAATGCCACCTTCTCTGTGAAGCCTTCCCCCTTCTCCTGTTAATTGCACCCTCCTCTGTGTTCCAGTGAAGTTTAAACTTAGCTCTGTTGTAGCACATGTCACATTATATTTGGTTATGCATCTGTAACTCCCAGAGGCAAAGATTCTGTCTTTATATCTGCCCCAAGATTTATCAGAGTGCCTGACGTGTATTGGGCTTCCAGGAAGTGATTTTGGTTTGGTTTGGTTTTTGACACACAGAGGGATGAAATAAGTTGATTTAAGTCTTTCTGTAACCTATTTCCTTTTTTGGCCCATGATACAGATAGTCAGTTGATACATATTATGGTACATGTGCTCTTGGCAGTAGTACTTCTAATTGATTCTACACTGACCTGTTTGAGGTTTAAAAGCATGTTTGACTAAGGAGTCTGTGTTTGACCTATCTTCACTTTGTTAGGGATTTATATGGCTTTTCCATTTCTGAATTAGAATGAAGGGTATCAGGCTGGTCCTGTATGAGTGAATTAACTTTCTTAAACATTATGCCTGATTTCAGGAGGTGCCTGTTTAAGCTAGGCAGCTCTGAAAAACTAGAGAATTTGTAATCTGCTGTTCCAAATGAATCAAAACCAATAAGCATAAGTTAAATAAATACCATCCTTAATAAGTAATAACACAAAAATATTTCTGTTAAAATATGCTTAAAACATGTTAGTATCCTAGTTGGAAGATTGCTTATAGGTCTAACAAAATTTTGAATAAAAATTGAGCAATAGGGCTTCCCTGGTGGCGCAGTGGTTAAGAATCCGCCTGCCAATGCAGGAGACATGGGTTCGAGCCCTGGTCCGGGAAGATCCCACATGCCGCAGAGCAGCTAGGCCTGTGCGCCACAGCTACTGGGTCTGTGCTCTAGAGCCCACAAGCCACAACTACTGAGCCCATGTGCCACAGCTACTGAAGCCCATGTGCCTAGGGCCCATGCTCTGCAACAAGAGAAGCCACCGCAATGAGAAGCCCACGCCCCACAGTGAAGAGTAGCCCCCACTCGCCACAACTAGAGAAAAGCCCACGCAATGAAGACCCAACACAGCCAAAAATAAATAAATAAATTTATTTTTTTAAAAAATTGAGCAATAAATTTACATAGACTTATCATGGTGATCACTTTGAAATGTATAGAAATACCAAATCACTATGTTGTCTAACAGGAACTAACATAATGTTGTAGGTCAATTATACTTCAAAATCAAACAAACAAACTCATAGGAAAAGAGATCAGATTCGTGGTTATCAGAGGCAGGGATTGGTGGTAGGACACACAGGATAAAGGCAGTCAAACAATACAAACTTCCAGTTATAGGGTAAAGAAGTACTAGGGATCTAGCGTACAACATGATACATATAATTAAGACTGCTGCGTGTTATATGTGAAAGTTGTTAAGAGCGTAAATCCTGAGTTCTCATCACAAATATTTTTTCTATTTAATTTTCTATCTATATGAGATGATGGGTGCTCACTAAACTTAGTGTTATAATCATTTTATGACATATGTAAGTCAAATCCTTATACTATGCACCTTAAGCTTATACAGTGCTGTATGTCAATTGTATCTCAATAAAACTGGAAGAAGAAAGCAAACAAACATGTAGTTTGCAATATAAATATGAGCAATAAGCTGACTATGCAAAGATAGTGTTTAAGTTTACATATTGATTTTATAAATATATTTTGGAGCAACTTCTCTAGGTAAAAGAGTGTGATTAATGCTATGGGAAACATAAAGGTGAGAAATATAGAAACTTCATCCTCCAAGGAATCTACACTGGGGGAAAGGACGAGGTTTGGAGGGAAGTGCACCTCCATGCCCCATTGCTGTGTGTGTCCCATCATGGTGGCACAGAGCTGGTGGCAAAAAATGCTCAACGAAAGACAAAACTGCCTTGAATCACATTCTAGTGGAATGATCATAGTAGAATATCCTTGAGAAATGGAGGGAGGGATAAATTAGGAGTTTGGGGTTAACATATACACACTACTATATATAAAATAGATAACCAACAAGGACCTACTGTATAGCACAGGGAACTATGCTTAACATTTTGTAATAACCTATAGGGGAAAAGAATCTGAAAAACATAGATATATATGTATATGTATAACTGAATCACTTTGCTGTCCACCTGAAATTAACACAAGAATGTAAATCAACTATACTTCAATTAAAATAAAATAGTAGAATATCCTGCATAAAAACGAATAAGTCAATTTGGGATGATTAAAAACCCTGACACAAGACCTTCCTGGTGTTGGGGAAAGAATTGTCATCTCCAGATCCCCAGAGCAGGGTTTAAAGTTGGAGGAAGTGATGCTATTCTCTCTGAACCTAGCTTTCTCAGTTGTCAGTGAGGCTAATGGTCCCTGCTGTACAGTTTGCGTGAGTGTTTGTCATATGTATGTGTGTGTCTATGTAGAAAAATAAAGGAATGCATAAAAATCATACCATAAGCTCTTAAATGCTATCCATATATTGTTGTTAATAAGTCATTCATTCATTCATTTATTACAGAAATATTTATTAAATACATTTACTATGTGCGAGACCTTATGTGATGTACCACTGGAGCAAAGAGGAATAAGATACAGAGCCCATGTCTTCGTGGAGGTCTCAGGCTTGTAGATGATAAAGATATGTAAAAAGACAAATGAAACGCGATATGATAACTATGAAGAGGGAGTAAGAAGTACTGTGGGACACAAGCAAGGGCGTAATTAATATTGAGTTCAGTAGAGGCAAATGTTTTAATAAATAAATCTTTCTTTTAAAAAAAGATTTTATAAAAATCTTATGTAAGAAATTTTTCAAATCTTAATGTATAGAAAGGAGTCCCCAAGGGAGATAAGGTTTAGGGAAGGGCAATCCATGGGGAAAGGAAAATATAAAGAAAAACTCAGGGAGATTGGGATTTACATGTATACACTAATATGTATAAAATAGATAACTAATAAGAAACTGCTGTATAAAAAAATTAATTAAATTTAAAAAATAATAATAATAAAATAAAAAGAAAGACTCAGAGAAAGCTTAGCAAATGCAGTAAGCTGTTTCTAGTTTGGTGTAGTAGGAATAAGGTCTGCAAGCTGAGGAGTGGGGAGAGATGACAGAACAGGTGGTTGTTACTGTAGCGGTATAGCATGATACAGTGGTTAAGAGCATTGGCTCATCCAGACTGCTGGGGTTTGAATTCCTGCTCTGTGGCCCACATGACCTTGAGCAGTGACCTTAGCTTCCTCCTCCATGAGATGGGGGTAACAATAGTACCTATCATAAGGTTGTTTGAGGACTGCATCAGGTAATATATGTAAGGTCCTGCGAAAAGTGCCTAGAACATCATATAGAGTATATGTCTTAGCTGTTACTATTATCGTGATTTCCCCCAGCCTATTCCTAGGAAATAATGTATACTGCCATTGGTCCTTTATTCTGACTTTCCCATGTATTATTTTATTGAAGGATTCCCAACATAAAAGTGAGGCGGACAGTGAAAGAGCTTTGTCAGGCTTGGTCATTGAGATAGAGGCAACCCAGGATGGGGTTGCCTGACTCTTAACTGGCTGCTCCAACCTTCCTCCTGGCAACACCATTCTTCCTGGCTAAATTCCTGCACTCAGGAAATGACTACTCTTAACTTCCTCTAGCCTAGGTTAGAGCTCTCTGTTGCACCCTTCTTCAAAGTCTTCATAACCTTTCTGTTGAAATAAAGTCAGTGATGTCTGGGCAGCAGTGGGGATGGACATGTGGGAGGAGATGGGGAGATGAGTATTGTGTGGATAGAGAAGCTCTCTATCTTCCATTCTCCACTTCTTCCTGCCAAGGACCTGGACTCCTAGACCCTGACCCTTGACTAGAAAGGCAGGCCTCTATAAAGGTGGGAAGAGACCACTCTTCTCTCACCTGGCCTTCTTGGTGGGTTGATATTAGAGTGTGTGTCAAAAAGAGGGTAGAAGGGTAGAAAAGATGATGTGACCTTTATATCCATGTATGATGAAAATTGTTGTATTTTTTTTTCCAATTAATGGCCTTAAGAGACCTATGTACCTCCAAAGCCTGGGGCAGGAGCAAGAGGCTCTGTGGTGGGCTGGCTATAACATGGCCCACTGAATGCTGCACACAGGATAATAAAATGTGTGGATATCGGTGTATAGAAAAATACAGGGAAGTATCTTAAGAGAAGTTAAATTTCTAGAAATCTGTTGTTTAGACTTATCCACCCAGAAAAGCACGTCTTCCACACTATTTTCTGTCTCAGGCAATTTCTTATCCAGAACAATAACATTTTGTTCAATTCTGTGGTGCTTCCTGGTCTGACCACCACTGAATCTCTCCTCATTGTTGGGTCATGTGTCCTATTTTTACAATACAACCTGATGTTTTCTATTGCCATCCCATCTTAGTATTGATTAGTCCTTATAAGCTCTAATGATGCTCATCTTAATATTATTTGGGAGCTGAACAATAACAGATTCTAGAACATTTTGGCCTGTTCAGGAATCTGACCCTGCTGTACCCCTGCCACATTGGAGAAAGGTTTCATAGCAGAGAGATATGCTCAGGTTTCCCATTACACAGACCTGATGAGTTTCATAAAATATACCCAAGTATTAAACTCATTAACATCTTCATTATGCCATGCATTAGCCAAGGATTTTATTACCTTTTTTGTTCATTTGCAATCTCACCAAATTAGTCATCTGATCTTAGCATCTTTCCCATTAATAGGAATTAGAGAGGGTTTTTAGTAGTCACTTAATTAGTTTTAAACATATGTTTCTACATCCATCATTAAGCTCTAGACTGGATTTCTATAAATTGATGAGAGTGGAGTAGGTAGAAGCTACAGCGTGTGACTTTGTACGTGCCTACTGATCTCTCTGGGTGAGTGTCGGGCTCTCAGGCTGTACGACCAGAATACTGATACCCATCTCCTAAAGTTGTGGTGAGGTGAGATTAGATGATATATGTGAAAATATTTTATAAACTTTAATGGACATAAGGAAAATTGGATATTGTTATTAAATAACCAAGGAAGAGAAGCCTGCTTTACAGACCTTTCTTCTCATTTGTGTCTTTCTTGCAATATGAACTGTAATTGAATTCTGAATTTTACTCGTAAGTGTATTAAAACTTAAAGATGTTATAGTTTGACATCTCTGTGAAATGTCATCAGAAATTAATGTATTATAAACACCAGCACTTAAAAATATTGAAATACACTGATTGCTATATTAAGACTAACATTGTATCAATGTGCTAACAGTATGTCCTACTAGTTCTTTAGCCATTTATTTAACATTAATAGAATAATAACTGTAAATGTTAAGAGAAATAGAAAAATGGATATGGTTTTTTCTATGTATTTAGAATTGAATGTCATAGGAAGATCAAATTCATTCATTCACTCAGCAAGCATTTGCTAAGTTTCTAACATGAGGCAAATGTCGCACTAGTTACTAGTGATAAGCAAATGAAAAGAGAGTTTCAGCTTTCAAATGCCTAAGCTAACCCCAACTCCCAGTTCTCTTAAGAGAAAGCATTCTCTGATATTTCTTAGAAAAGTTGAAAGGAATCTTCTTGGCAAAAACAGGGCATGTAAAAGGAGTTTTCTTTAAATGTAGCATGTGAGCATCAAACTGAACAGGTATACGTGAGAAAACTTTTGATAGAAAAATATCCTGGAGGAAACTTAAAAAATTCTTTGCTATTCAGCACTTTACATAAATAGCATTAATTGGGAAGATTTGCTTCCTAATATTAAATTTTAATGGTTGTACAAATACAGGCCTTTTTTTATTTCACATAATCAGGCTGCTTCAGAGACTGCATGTGATACTATTTCAGCTAATATAAATTCTTTGTAATATAAATAGTATGCTCAATCCCCTTAACTCATTTGGTTAAGGGAATTGAGCATACATTAAAAATAATGTAATTTTTTTACATTATTGGGCTTTTACTCCTCGTTCATTAGCAAAACTTCTTAAGTGTGTAATTGTTATACATGTGTTAGAAGATTGATATTATTCCCTGAGTATACTAATTTATAGATCAGCATTGCCCAAGTTATAGTTTTGTTTTATGCAACTCTATCTTAATTTTCATTTGAGTTTGTTAACACCACAGGTGAAACATAGGAACCAATGGAATTAAGTTTTTGTGCATGTTTTGTGAATTCTCTCCTTGGGGTCACTGGGATATTTGAAAAACATATGGTTAAAAAATAGTAATAATCTCTAGCTTTTGTGTGAAGCACTGAGTATTAGAGATATATATTAAGCACTAACTATGTGCAGGTCTACATACTGTGTATAAATCAGTAATCTGTGGTCTACTCCCTTAAGGAGTCTAGTAGAAGAGATAAGAGAAGATATTACCAAAGTTCAGGGCCCAAGGTGATGAGTCTCTGCACAGAGCTTGGTACTTAATGACTATTTGCGGAATGAATAAATCAATGAAGTGAAAGAACACACAAAGAGAGATACTGACTAAGGAGATTATTTTTAGCAGATGTCTCAGGGAAATTTTCAGGGTGAAAGTGAGACATTTGGTAGAGTGGTAGAATTTGGACATGAAGGAATTCCAGAAAGGAGGAGCAACATAAGGTTTTACCTAGATTTTTTTTGTTTATTTTTCTAATTGTTCTTTAGAATCTGAACTTATTATAAACAAACAACTAAAAATAAGAACCTAGTTACAGTACATACAAAGGGGCAACTTTAAAACCAATACACTAAAAAGATTGAATGACTACCAAAAGAAACCCAGATGTGAGCTGACTGCAGGTCCTGAGTATTACAAAAACAAAACGTAGCCATAAGTCTGAATATTCCGTGCAGGCCCATGTATGTATCTCTGGGCGGAAGGAGAGTACTTGAACAATCTTAGGGATTTCTCACCGCCCTGAAGAAACTCATTGAAGGGTAAGCAAACATTTGCCTCAAGAGAGAGGAATAGCAAATAGTTCAGGGATCCTGGTACAATCTGTTTCTTTTTCCCTAATGATTTTTTATGATTTAATAAATACTTACCGTGTTCCAAGTACTATATTCATTCTAAATAATAAACCCTAAACTTAAAGTTTTCTTTATTTCTATTTTACAAATGAGGTAAAACTCAAAGATATATACTTAGTGATTTTTCAAAAATTATAATTTTAGTATCAAAACTAGGATATAAATATGTCTTTTCAATCCTCAAGTCCAAGCTCTCTCTACATTAGGCTATCTCCTACTCCAGAGAAAAAGTACAAAGAATTTAGAGGCAAAACCTTGAGTTCAAGTTCGGTTTCAGCCACTACTTAATGTTGTGACAATATCTAAGCCAACTAGAGACAAAGAACCCATTTAAGAAACTGTTATAACAGATCAGGACGGAGAAGATGTGTATGTGTAAGATATTACCAGTGAAAATAGAGATTGGAATAGATTTCAGAAATTCTCTGAGGGTAGAGTCAGCGTGTTTTGGCAACCAGTCTAATGTATTATCTTGGTATTTACAGTATTCATTATATGGTCTGTTTTTCCTGAAGTATGGTCTTTGGAACATTAGCTCTGGGAGAAACTACATAGGAGTTAAGGTAACAGTAGCTGCTGTACCAAACCCTGAGAGTTCAGGCTCTTAATACAACAGAAATACTTTTTTTCACCTAACCGTCTAATGAAGGGTTTCTCAACCTTGGACTAGATAATTCTTTGTTGTTGGGGACTGTTCTGTGCATCATGGAATAATAGCAGCATTCCCTGCCTATACCCAGTAATGTCATACCACCCCCTTCTCAAATGTGATAACCAAAAATATTTCCGGATATTGCCAAATGTCTCCTCAGAGACAAAAATCACTGGTCTAATATATATTCTGGCTACTGAGAACTTTGCTCCACACAGTGATACAAAAGCCCAAGTTTCTTTCATCTTGAGGGCCTGCCATTGTCCTCAGTACCAGCTGACAGAGGAGTAAGAGATCATAGGGAAGGCATACCCATTTCTCAAAAGCCTTGTTTCGGGAAGTTACTCACATGATTTTCCCTTAAATTCCATTGGCATGAATCAGTCACATGGTCATACTTAGTAGCAAAAGGAGCCAGGAAATATACTCCTTAGCTGGAAGTTTTTTCCCATTCCACTTTCTACTATGGAAAAGAAAGCACAACTTTGAACAGCTAGCCATCTCTGCCATAGTCTGAACTAAAAGAAATTTCCCTAGTCATAGATGTTCAGAAAATCTTCAAATTATATTCCTCCATTAAAGACTCACAAAACACATTAGCACTTTAAAGTCTCTGAACAGTTCAGCATGAAATACATTTGTTCAACTTTGTGTAACTTAATATGCCTTGAATGTATTTGATTTATAGAATCTCTTCCTTGCTTTTTGGGGTTATTTTGAAGTAATATCAGTGTTCTGCTGAACCCTGGAAAATGGTCATCATGTCTCTTACTTTTCCTCTTTTTCCTGCCAGTTTATTTCTGGTTCCTTTCAGAGGTATTAGAACCTTGACTAGACAATGGGCAGGAAGAAGCTCAAAGGGGTAATGGACAGTTTGACTATATTCATTGATTTGTTAGTTTAGGAGACATTCTGCCTAGCCCCATCTATTGATTTGATATTGGCTAATAATGATCAGGTTCTTTTAGTAATTGAACTTCTTTCTACCGTTAACTCATTTTTTTAGGAGCTGAATATTAGCTAACCACTCATATACATACTGTCTCCTCCAGTTGTTACTTTATTTTGATGATTGCATAATGTCAGTTATTGAATGCAGAAATACAAAACCACTTTATTCATTATAATTCATTTATGTAGTGGGGAATCATAAAATTTTCACCATATTTAAGCTTCTTCATACCTGAACTACCACAGGCAATATAATGTTCCCTATGTTGTTAATAACCCACTATAAAATCTCTCCACTGATTCCCTGTATCAACCTTATTATATCCTTCATGCTTCCAGTTGCACATCCCCTGCTTCTTTTATTCTCCTTACTTATGTCTACACTTTGCAACATATGTCATAGTTTGCTCTGTTCCCTCTTCTTTGTTTTCATTTTCCCCCATCACCAAATTAGACAAGTTTATTCTTTTACATCTTTCTCTTTCTTAACTCATCACTCATTTGAACCCAAATACATTGCAATTATGTCCGTTTTGTGATAACCTATTAGACAAACTAAATGCTTACATATAAAACAAATATTAGAGATACAGATTTCTATTACAGTGTGGTAGGCAGAGTTTTGGTCCCCATGGTCTCTGCCAATTGGTGTCATTCCTGTGTAGTGTCACTGCATTCCATGGCAAAAGGAAATATGCAGATGCAACTAAGATTCCTAATAAGCTGACCTTAAGATAGATTATCTTGGATTTTCTGGATGGGTCCAATAGAATTACAGGATCCCTTAAAATCAGGAGAGGAAGTCAGAGAGGTCTGAAGCATGCAAAGTACTGGCCTGTCGTTGCTGCTTGAAGCGTTAAAAGACCACATGAAAAGTGTGAGAAAGAAATCAGTTCAACCAGTGAACCTGAACCCTAAGCTCCAGATGAAAACCACAACCCTGGATAATACCTTGATTTATCCCAGTGAGACTCTGAGTGTGGAATCTAGTCATGCCATGTCAGACTTCTGACCTAGAGAGATAGGAGGTAATAAATAACTATTGTTTTAAGCCACTAAATTTGTGGCAACTTGTTATGTAACTATAGAAAACTAAAACATGGGGAACAAGTCAGTTCTTCGCTTTCCAGAACAGCCATACTGGAATTTTTTAAGCAGTGAGCAATTGTCATACACTAAAATTATATGCTGGTTCAAAGAAATTGCCCAATACATTATTTTTCTAGATATTTCTACACTAAAAATGAGGTAATCCTGTTCATGACCAGTGATGGTGCTTCTTCTCTTTTCATGCCATACTATGCCTCTATTTATTCCCCTTCATCAGTGATTTTTTGTTTCTACTGATGCTAGACCCTCTGTTGATACCATCAAACTTATCATGCTCACTAGTAACATTATTAGTGCTCCCCAGTATCCGGTTCTCCTCTCCTTCATGGGCATATAGAACAATACATTTCCTAGCCTCTTGGAGTTTAGGCAGGGTCTTGTGATTAATTCTAGCCAATGGGCTATGAACTGAGGTGGTGAAAAGCCCCCTCTTGACCTTCGGCTTTTAAGGAATGGCCTGGAGAACTGCTCAACTTTCAGATTTGTGTAAGAAACAAAATTTGTAGCATTAAGGTACTGAAGTTCAGGGGTTAATTTTGTTCAACAGTGTAACCTAACCTATCCTGACCAATACAGGTAGAGCAAGGATAAGTTCTACCCAGTGACAATATTTTGCTAGGTTTCTGGATTATTCTCGATTATATAGAAATCAAACCAAGACACTATGCCTAAAATCACGTGAAAGTTTTCTAATTTGTGTTGAATGAAAATTCAGAATGTGATTTTTGAAAAGCAAAACTAAGTTTTGACAAGTGTTGGACTTGTGTATTGATTAAAACAGGCACATGCTTAATTCCCCCAAGCAAAGTCTCTACTGTGATCCATACTCTTTTTCCTGTGATTTTCTTTGAAGCTGCTTCATTCATTTGAATCTCACCTTGAAGAACAGAGCATCTCCAAGACAGTCATTATTTCTTCACTGTGACATGACTAATAGCTTCTGCCATAGGTGACAGTTCTTTGCAGTCTTTCTATTTCTTTTCTTTTTTAAGATTTGCATTGAAATGTATCTTCTTCAAATGGATATGTTTATACCTATCCAGAATTAATCACATTTATATTATGTGATAACTCTTTTCAATAGATTACCTAACTGCCTGAAAAGATAGCCACTCTTAAGATAGAACCAAGATGATTTTCTCTCACAGTCAAGTTGGAAAACATCCAGACAGTTGGTGATCTGTTCAACAAGGGGGATGAGGAGGAGAGCTGTAAATTGAATGTACTAGTTATGGTTCTCTTGTGAAATTAAAACTAGCTGAGCTTTAATTTCCAACCTGAGAATTCATAGGCACATACATTTTAAAAGCTGAGCTGCGAATGCACTCTGGCTAAATTTGATTTTATCTAACTTCCAGCATTAGTTCTCCATCTTGAGCTCCCAGAGCAGAGAAACAATGATCTACAAAGTTTGCAGTGATCAGGCTTGGGCTTTTGAAAGATTTATTTATTTAAAAAATAGGACAAGACACCAGGTTTGGATCTGAATTTATAGCTCAGCATTCATGTCAGTATTGTAATATTCATCATCATCTCCTTTCCACCAATTCTACTATGTTTGTGCTTTTTCTCACTAAATATTAAATTTCTTTTATTTCTTGTTTGTTTTTTAAATTAGTATTTTATTTTGTTACTGACAAGAAAGAATAAGTAGAATAATAGTCCATTGGGTCATCTGACCTTTGTGTGACTAACATAGCCAAACATATTAAGAACAAATGAAGAAATGATTGTAGTGAAATTTAAGACTATATTATTTTTGGTATGGTCTCCTCCTTTAAAGCTAGTGGAATAAAAACCACAATATTTCTCACATTTTAATGTGCCCAGGAATCACCCAAATATCTTGTTAAAATTCACATTTTGATTCAGTAGGTCTGGGATAGTTCTGGAAATATTGCATTTTTAAGAAGCTCTCTGATGATGCTGATGCTACTGATCTATGCTTTGGTCCTTACTTTAAGTAGCTTACCTCTAAAGCATTCATTCGGTCAGTCAGTCAATGGATATTTATTAAGTCCCCAATATGAGCTAGGCCTTTTAGATTTAAAGATAGGACATTTCCTTGCTCTTAAGGAGCTTCCATTCTAGCAAAGTTAAGCTCAAACGCAAATAACTAATGAAAAATTTAAAAAGTAATGTAATTGAGATGACTACAAAGGCTGAAGAAGGTCAGATGGGGAGTGACTAATTCTTCTTGCAGTGCAGCAAGAAGGTGGAAGCAGGCAATGGAAGACTTCCTCTGACCTAAGACTTAAGAACTAGGAGTTCTTTCATTTTGAGGATTTATCTTTGCTGGAACAAGGCCTAAGGAGTTCGTAAACTATGTGAGCAGCTACTCTTACAAGTGAAGAATACTAAGAATGTGGCTCACAACCTGACAGCAATTTCCGATGGGAACTATCCTCATCTCCCCACCGACCCGAAAAAATAAAAATAAAAAAGTGAAAGCAAGTACAATAGTTGAATTCAGTTAAATGAGCAATTAGAAATGAGTCATTAACCGCTTATTTTCAATTCAGCTTAAGAAAATTCAAATGCTTACTTGATGGTTTCTATATACGTTTTAAGTAGACAAATCCTCTTGTCATCACCTCTGAAAAAAAATTATTTGCAAAGGTAGATTTATCTGTAAGTTAATATGCTTAAAGTTCATATGCTCCAGGTCATTTATTTTAACAGCCCTTTCTAAGACCCTAGGAAAAATTTTAGCAAACTTGTTCTTATAATTTTGTGTCTTTAAAAAAAAAGCTCCACGAAACCTGGCTCCATCCCTGAAAGCATACCTTCTATTGTAAGAATGATTACAGTTTTCGTGTTTGCTTTGAGGAATGTGTTCTGGCATCATATAATTGGTAAATGATATTTAATCAGTTTTCATACAGTTGAGCTCTGCAGGTAATAAACAACCCAAAGAAAGGAACTCTCCAGGGGTGATAAAAATTATCTCTTGCTCATGAATATTCCATTTACTCATTTTCTACAGATGGATGATTTCATTTGAAAGTAACAGAAAAACACAGAACAACCTGCATGAAGTGAACAGTGCTTACTGTAGATGGATCATAATGAAATCAGCATGTTGGCATAACTGTTGATGTGCAATGTAGTGAGCCCCTCTCCTTGAGGATCTATACAAATCCATCCTCTTTCCCTTATATTAGAATGGAAGTATAGCATATATTCTAAGTTTGGAATATTGAAGCCATGTACTCTATTTAATTTTGAGTAATGTGTCTTATCTCCACAACAAACAAATTCTGAATATAATTAGTCCTTTTCTTCCCTACACAGTTAAATTTGATTCTTATAGCCTAAGTTTCTTGTAGGTGATAAAACTGGATAACATCTTTTTTAAACATAGTCATAATATAATCCTAAGGAAGGTCTACTTGCTCTTGGTTAAAAATTTTGTTTTCTTTTTTTTTTAGTTTTATTTTTTGTCTAAAGCAATAGGGAAAATTTGGATAGTGGGCGTGCTCATGTAATATATACCTGTAGGCTTATCTTTTTTTTTCCTTTTTTAACCTTTTAAAATTAAATTATTCAAAATAATTTTTGAAAGCTTCTCTTGCACAAGATGTGCCCTCCCAGAAGCAGCCAGTACTCTGATTTCTTTCTCCATAAATGAATTTTGCCTGTCCTTAAACTCATATAAGTGGAATTATGTACATATGTGCTTTGTTCTGGTTTCTTTCACTCAACATGTTTTAAAGATTTATCCATATTGCAGTGTGTATTAGGAACTTGTCCCTTTTATTTCTAAGTAGTATTCCATTGTATGAATATATCACAACTTGTTTATCCATTTACCTATTAATAGGCATTTCAGTTTCCTATATTTTGCTATTGTGAATAAAGCTTCAATGAAGATTCTTGTACAAGTCTTTCTGTGGACATATGTTTTATTTTGGGTAAATATCTGAAAGTAGAGTTTCTAGATCATTAAGTAGACATGTGTTTGACCCTAACAAGAAACTGCAAGTGTTTAGTAAGGACCTGCCAGACAAATTTCTATATTGGTTGTTCCATTTTACACTCATACCAGCAATGTATGAGAGAGCAAGTAGCTCTGCATCCTCTCCAACATTTGGTATTGTTAGTCATTTTAATTTTAGCCATTCCAGTGAGTATAGAGTGGCATCTCTATAGTTTTGATTTGCATTTCCCATATGACTAACAATTTTGAGCATCCTTTTATACATTTATTGCTCATTCATATATCCTCTCCTGCAAAGTGTCAGTCTAAGTCTCTGCCCATTTTTTAAAATAGACTTCTTATTTTGGAATAATTATAGATTTACAAAATATTTGAAATGATTGCTCAGAGAGTTCCTTTATACCTCTCACCCAGTTTTTCCCATTGATAACACTTTATATTACCATGGTATATTTGTCAATATTAAGAACTCAACATTGGTACACTACTATTAGCTAATTCCAGACTTTATTTAGATTTCATCAGTGTTTCCATGACTGTACACTTTCTCCTCCAAGATTCAGTCCAAGGTTCCACAGTGCATTTCTTTGTCATGTGATTCCGTGTCCTCTAGTCTGTGACAATTTCTCAGTCTTTCTTTCCTTGTTTCTTGTGACCTTGATGATCTTGAGGAATATTGACCAGGTATCCTATAGAATGACCCCAATCTGGATTTGTCTGATTTTTTTCTCTTTCATGATTAGAGTTATGAATTGTTGAAAGAATACCACAGAAATCAAGTGTTCTCATCACATTATATGAGGGGATATATGATATCTACATGTCATTCCTGGCAATGTTAACCTTTATCACTTGGTTAAAGTAATGTTTCTAGGTTCTTTCAAGGGAGAGTACTAGGTAGTATTTGTATGTATATTATCGCATGTAACCATTATAATCTATAATTTGTATATCTTTTCGTTTGTGTGCTGAGTCTATATAAACAGTTCTTATTGATGTCTCTGACTCTAATCCAGTTTGATAGGATTTATTCTAGACTTCCTCTCTTTCTTATCTGTAACTTCCCACCCCCCTACCCTCTGACAGTGAGAAGCCTGCCTTCCACCATCTACCATCCTTTTGCTTACTTGTTTAATACCAGTGCACATGTACAGTAGTCTCAGACTTTTTTGCTTGAATTCTTGTGAGAAATAAATGTATCAGAATACAGTGTTTATGTACAGTATAGGGGCCCTTTTCTTTTTAACCATATAGTTTCTGGTCAAAACAACATTTTCCAAAGTTACTTAGGTCTCCTCCTTTTTTCCCATTTAAAAAATAATTGTGTTGTTTACTTTTTTATTATCCATTTGTAAGGATTTTTTTATATATTCAGGATGCAGTTTGTTTGGGGATGTTTACTTTGCAAATATTCTTTCCCAGACTGTTACTTACATTTTTATTTTCTTTACAGTGACTTTTGACAAGAAGAAGTTGAAATTTTTGTGAAGTCCAGTTTATCAAATTTTCTTTTATGGTTAGTGCCTTTTGCATTCTAAAATACCTTTGCCTATCTCCAGGTCACAAAATTCTTCTTTTAAAATGATTTTTTACATGTTTTCTTCTATGAATTATATAGTTCTAGCTTTTACATATAGACCTTTAATCCATCACAAATTAGTTTTTGTGTATGATGTGAGATAGATGTTGAGGTTCAATTTTGCCTATACAGACATCTAGTTGATCTAGCATGATTTATCTACCCTTTTTCACATCCGAAACCACATGCAGAATTTTCCTACCTGACTTTCCTCTACTCTGTTTATGTAAGTTCCAGTTTCCCTAATACTGATAAAGGGTTAGCACTCTTTTCATACTGTTCAATCTTACCCCTAATTCTGATGTACCATTTATTTGACTCTTTTTACATAGTTGTCTTGGTTTTATGTCTGTTTTTGAAGAAGCTGTGCAATTTATTTACAAAAACATTCATGTTTTTCCGTATATTTTGATGTTGCATTATCTATAAAATAATACTGTTGTGCCGGTTATTTGTTCCCTTGTGCTCTCTTAAAACTGGAGTAAACTGTCAGTTGTAGGCCCGTTCAGTACATTTCAGTTTCTTTAAAAATAAAATCAAGAAAAAACTCTGTTTACCTTTTCTCAAATACATTTCTCTAAAACTCTTGCTTCTTCTGAGAATTCCTAATAGACAAAAAATTTCAGTAAGGGTAGGCTCTAACTTTACTTCCTGCATTTTGCATTGAAAGCATTATGATATCATAGAAAGAACATCACAGGCTTTAGTTTCTGAAGAATGGGGATTAATATACACTTGCTACCATTTTGTCCTGCATGACCTTGGGCTAGACATGTCCTCATGTATAAAATGGGAGTAATAGTATTTACTTCATACAGTGGGTGTGAAGCTTAAATTAGTTATTAAGCCAGACTATCTATACCTTTGGGTAAACAGAAGTGGTCCAGGAAGGTACTCAAACCAAAGGAAAAATATGGCTCATTTTCTTAGATCATTATGCAGAGGTTTTAGGGAGAAGTATATTAGTATCATATATACATTGTTTTAATTTTAAAGATGAAGTATGAGATAATAATTAACTTTGGATAGGGGCTAGGGAAGCAGTATGTAAGCTATACCACCAAATATTTTGTCTCCCAATTCAATCGTTTTGTAGCCATTACACAATTTAGTGAAAATATTTGGAAACCTCTAGGTTGACCCATAAACAGTGTCCAGAATTGCTTGGCACACAGCAGGGGCTAACTAAACCTTGGCTGTTATTTTAGTTACTTGAGTATATATCTGGGACATAATTTAGCTTTAGAAATTTTTTTAGTCAATAATGTGCCACACTTTTATTGTTGACATTTAGGTTGTTTTATTTTACCTTTGATATAGGAAATGTTATTAAAATTTTTTTTAAATCTTTTTAAGTCCCATAGTGTTGAAATATTCCCCACTTAGTGTATACATTTTTTTTAAATGTTAATAGTTTCTTGACACTTTGGAGGCTTTTTAGTGATTTACATTTCACATGACATGGGTGACATGGGAATCATTGCCCTGGTCCTGAGTTGAGCAATAGGTTATCCTTAATTTTTTTGGAGAACAAATAAAAAATGATAATGTAAATTCATTGCAGTTTAACTATAATATCATAATTTTATGCATGGGAGATTTTTTGTTATGTTTTGATTATACATATAGACCAACTCACACATCTTGGATCCTTCCTTTTCAAAAATAACATGATATAAGTCATTAGGGACCTATTCAAAGGGAAATGAGTGTATTAGGCATGTGGACCTAGAGATAATTTGGAAATCAACTTTCATTTTTCCTGTATATTTAATATACCTTAGATCACACTTAGTATCAAATTATTCAACATATGGTCCAAATCCTTCTATTTAAAAATAGATATTCATTTGAACTTCATTTTGATTTCTAACCTAGAAAACACACCATATACAGAAATAAATTTAAGTGACAGGATCAACTCCTTCCCTTTAATTTATGATAAACTACACTGGCAAATTAACTGGAAGTCAGTCTTCCTGAAACATCACTTGACTATATTATTTTAAATTCTTCAATAGTTTCCTGTTAACATCAGGATAAAATTCTGTTTCCCCAAACGGACTTAATACTTTGCAACTTATCCCCACTGTTATACTTCATAATTCCTCAATAGAATCTTTTTTTTTACACCTCAAACTGGCCTCATAATTATCATTCATAGTCTTTGAGAGTCATTCTGACATCTTAACACTTTTTCATGCAGCTTTCCTTGCCTAGAATTTCCTGTCTTCTCCTTTCAAATGGAGGCACAATGGAACAAAGGAGGATATTTCATAAGAAATATCTATAATATTGTAGTTCTTACCATAATTTCAACTAAGTCAGTCAGAGTCGTCTAATTTGACCTGTAAGATACGGTACACAATTCCCTATAGAGTATAGGACCCAGAGCAAACTATGATATGTGTCTTTCCAAGATGAAATTCAAATAAAATGAAATATATGGGTTTAATCCAAAAAGGAAAAATTTCCCAAAATATTCCATAGAAGACCGAGAGAATTAGTGGCCATTTTGCTCTGAGGATGGATGGTTCACTATATAAAAACATTTCACATTTATTCATTATTTATTATATGCCAGCCACTGTTCTAAGTGCTCTTTTCATATGTTGACTCATTTTACACTCACAGTCTGGTCCCGAGTTCCTCTTTTAATCACCAACATTCACTTCCTGTCCAGGTGTCTTTTCTCTGGGCTGCCTATATGTTAGTTTAGTATCTACGAATCCCAGGTCAGTCTACCGCTAGGAGATGGGGCTGGTTGTTTTTTCCTAAAATTAGTCTCCCTGAGTCACTGTTTAGATCCATGGTTGTATCAAGTGTTCCCCTCCTAAGTTCCTGCCAAATTTGGGGGCCTTGGATATTGTCTTAATTTATTATTCTCCAGGGGTGACTTTTTAACTAGAATGCATTAATTATGCTGTCATGTAGATGCCCCTCTATACCACCCATACCATAGGTGCTTAATAAATTCTTGTCAGTTAACCAATCAACTGCATTCATTGTCCACCACTTAAGAAATAGATACAAAAATCATTCTTCAGTGGATTAAAAATGATTATTTTAAAGCAAACATTCAATAAAGTAATTTATAACGTAGAATCAATTCTGATTTAATATGAGAATATTTGCTTCTTTCCCCCAAACATTTTCTGAAGAGTTGACATCACCTAAATAGCAATGTGTATTGCATTTGTCATGATTAGGAATGTTTACATTGGGGGCCTCTCAGATGTCAATACAGTTTCATTTATAAGGAATTTTTTATTAAAATTGTCTTTCTTTCCCAATTTCTTCTGATCAAAAGAGAATGTCTCTTTGGAGAAGGCCCATGTGTTCTTTATATGTGTGTCTTTTTTTAACTTATTAAACTGTTAACTTTATTCAGAAAGTATTTTAGATCTCTCTCACTTGGCAAGCCCCTAAATTATCTTACCATTACATGCAGGCCAGATTTTAAAAGTTATGCAGAAGACAATGTCATATTTATAATACTCATCCACTCTTGCTGACTTAAAATATTTCCTATTGTTTTTAACATATTAAAAACAAACTTCCTTTTTTACCCAGAGCTGGGAGGTATATGTCTCCTCTTCCCTGTTTTCTGAATCATACAGTTTCTCTACTGGTAAAGTACTAGTAAAAAGGAGTCCAAACTCCTGAACTCAGGCTCCCATGGGCAGCAATAGTACCTTAATGGCACACTTTGAACTAACCTAACCTTTTTATGTCCTTTTAAATTTTCATTTATGTTCTAGCAAATCTTCATGGTGTTATTAGAATGCCCCGTTTCTATAACAGGAACGGGCTAGTTGATAATAGTAGCTCAGGGAAATTCCAAGATGCTACTCCATGCTTGGGTTTCTTTATCCTCAGCTTGTTGGGGTTTTCTAAACTTTCAGTGGCAGATTTAACAGAAGGTTCTATGTACAAATTACAATTTGTTCTTGAGTTGGCTGCCAGAACGGGAAGCTGAACTAAATGTCCACAGTCCTTATCCCCACTACCACCACTCTCCCTACCCACTTTGTAGATTCAAGTAAGACTATTCAGTTGTCAGTGATGATTTATTAACTGATAATAACCATCTGTTCCAGGATCCTTGCAAAAATTATTTAATATAAGCTACTTCTTCTAGCTAAGGATTTTCTTTAAGAAAATGCCATGAAAAGTGTGATCAAATATTTCAGAAGTTCTAACTTTGGATATTTGTAACAGCATTAACAACCAGCCTTTTTCAGTTCCCATTTATATGGCCCTTTAAAAAAAAATTTCGGCCAAAGTTTTCTTAAGAAATGGGATATGTGTTATGGGGTATACGTTCTATGCAGTTTCTATTGTAATTTTTGAAAGGGGAGTAAGCCATCTTGTCCAAAGATTTGGTGATCTTTCCTTTTATGGGGCAACCATATCCAAATTATTTTTTGCTCTTTGTTTTCCAGCTAAAATCACATACAGTAAGACTAGGAATGAAAGATTAAGACAGTCCATTTGAATAATTCTGTCTGGAGTCCTGGAGCCCTATCTTGCAAAGCTCACACGACCGATCATTTTCCTTTCGTCTTAAAATTGAAATTTCTGATAATCGTGAATGTTTTGGATATTAAAAAACAAAAACAAAATGAAACCTTAGAGATCATTACTCAACTACCTAACATTATAGATTCAGAAACAGGCCAAGTAGAAGATTCAGCTTTCTCCAGATCGTACATTTGGTTGGCAGTAGAGTCGGGGCTAGACTCCAGGTCTCCTGATTCCCAGACCACAAACCAGGCTGCAGTTTAAATGAAAAAACTTTTAATGTTTTTACCCTCTTTTTTGCATCTGATGTTCTTTGCCCTTCTCTTAAAATTGTTTCAAAGACTGCTCAGTAAATATTTAATTGAGCATTATCATTATTTTAATATACATAATACTAATCGACCAGTATTTATTTTTCTCTTTATCAATAAGCCAGCGTCTCCCAACTATTTTTTGTAGGAGAGCTATTTCCTAATTGCATGAAGTCTCGAAAGGAATTTATCAATTGACAAAGAAGTGAGGGAAATCATTTTGGATGGCAAGAAATTTTTGAGTGTGAAGAAAGGCCACCTAGCTGCCCTTTCCTTTTAGCCCTAGAATATTGCAGATCATCGCAAATCTCCCAGCAAGGAATCCCTGGTAGGCTTCCAAAAAGCCCAGGCCGTTGCTATTTCATAGAATATACTAGCCCATTTTCTTTTCTGAAAGAGGAACTTTCATGTTCTAAAAACTAATTTAAAGTGTCTGAAAATTAAAACCCTGAATTATTTTAACAAAATTATGTGCCTTACATGCATAGTTTGAGTCGGCTTCTGGTTCCAAATCCAACTGTGTAACAATAAGGTATATTAAATCAGATCTATTTTTGAAACTACAGACTTAAACTTTGCTACATTTTCTAATCATGGTAAACTCCTTGTAGTCCAGAAAGTTCATCAGATACTTTCTCTTTATTTCCTCTTGGTGTTTATGTGCCTGGAGCCATTTATCTGGGCCTCTAGAGAATACTTCCCATCTCCTCAATTCTCCATTGTATTGTCTATTCATCCTTCAAGACTGTTTAAGCATTGCTACCTCTGCAAAAACTTTTCCTAGATACCTCTTGTGCTCCAGTCAGGTTATGTGTATCTTCTATAGACTCCCACAGCACCATCTCATCACCTTTATCATGACACTTACCTTACTGTGTTGCCTGTCCTTCACACTAGTCTCTAAGATTTTAATAAAGTTCCTTAAGTCATAATACTTTAGCATTGATCATTCATTGGTCCTAACGTTAGCACTGACCCTCTTTAAACCTACATTGTTCATCATTTCCAGAACATGGTAGGCACCTAAGACATATATGAATGAATGAGCGAATTTCATTAATGGGCTTCATTGCACACCCTACTACATCTTGGTTCAACTTTGAACCTAGTGAAACAGATAATTCAGTGACACAAAAAATCTTTTAAGTTGGGCACTAAGGATTTTTACTGCAAGCACACTCAAGGCCTTGTTACAGTCTGTCTTTTCTTGTTTTTTTCCCCTAATAATTCTGCTTTTTGGCTTAGTGGGCTGCTCCTTTAAGGGTGTTTTTTGGCAAAAAAATAAGCAACTCTTTGCCAACACCTCCCTAATGGAGAAGTAGGAGGAGCAGAAGGGAATATTTAGGGAGAGCTGTGGCTTTGGGGTTGCAATTTTGAAGCCAGTTTTTTTTTATAAGGAATGATTCTTGTTTTAAGTTTTTACTCCAATATTAGCTCAGTGGGAAAACATTTTCTTGCAAAGCTTATGAAAATTTGTTGAAATTCCCAAGTTTTCAGTGGGAATCCTGAACCAGGAATCAAAAAAATATAAATGCTCACCCCAACTTCATAACTTGTTCACTGAACTTGGTCAAGGTACTTAACCTCTCTAAGCTTCAGTTTATTCATATGTAAAGTAGGGATAAAATCATTGCTTATCTCATAGTAAGATAATGTATGTGAGAACACCTTGAGATATTATTACGAAACAAGGATTTATTACTTAAAATGTGTCTGTAATTGAGGGATTGAAAATTTTAAAAGAATATAACTGCTTTGTTTTTCAGTCTAAGTGGCTCCCTCAAGATTCCAAAAGCTTTTTCCTGCTCCAGTAATTGAATCGTTGGTCCAAAAATTTGTTCTCACAAGACCGTTTAAATATTTGGATACTGGCAAGTTTATAGGATGCTGCATTTAAAATGAATCTGAATGTTGACCATAAACCAGCAAAGTAATTGTATCCTATTTGATATTGGGAAAGCCAAATGCTGTGGGCATTCTGCTAAGATTTTAGGCAGTAGTGGTTACACTTTAGAGTCTGTCTAAAGATCTCTTCTAAAGAACACATGCCACGTTGCCAAGGCAATTTGCTTTATGTTGAGTACTTTCTGCTTTTTAACCCTATGTTTAAAGTGATCATATATATTACTAAAAGAATATTTCTGTTCTATCAGCTGATAGTTTTAAGTAGTCTGAAGGCCTTTACTGTGAACCCTCCATAAAGATATCCTACATCAACTCTAACAGATAAGAGGTATAAAGCAATCACTATTCTTTTTACCTAGAATAATGCTCATATGGGCAGATTCTGCTGATGACATACCAAGAATACTTAGCAAAAACAAGGGGAAAATTCACTTAAGGCTAGACATAGAAAAAATGGGTTCTTGGTTTAAAATGTATTTTCTCTTTCGGTTTTAAGATGCCCAAATTCCAAAACAGCAATTGCGTGAAATAATCCTTGGTCCAGTTTGATTCGTAGCTCAAAGAAGACAGAGGCATCTTTTATTCCTTGTGATGACAAGGGATAAAATC
Source organism: Tursiops truncatus (assembly GCF_011762595.2). NCBI lineage: Eukaryota > Metazoa > Chordata > Mammalia > Artiodactyla > Delphinidae > Tursiops > Tursiops truncatus. The sequence continues at coordinate 47,683,628 of NC_047041.1, forward strand.
CATACCAGTACACTTCCTCTGAATCTTTACAGGCCCCTTGATTGCAAAGGAAATTGACAGACCACCCTCAAGAGGCCTTTAAAACAAAACTCGTGCTCTGAAAATGGGAACTGCATTTTATCTGTCTTCTTTTGTAAGCCTAGATCTCTGGAAAAGTATTATAAAGATAATGAATATAGTAGAAATATACCAGCTCTGTTCTTATCAATTTTTACTAAGAAAGAATGCTATCGTTTTATCACATTTTTTCAGTTGAAACATCGACATCTTAAGTATGTATTCTGTGTGTGTGTGTGTGTGTGTGTGTATATACACACATATATATATAATTTTATAAGGGTATATGCATGTATACGCATATATATGTATAAATCTCCAAGGATAGATTTTGCGTAAACATCAGTGTCAAGTGAAGTAAATGCCCATAGCACTCACCATATTTCACTCCAGTTACAAGGATAAAAGCAAGTTGAAATAAACAACTGAGTGGTACTTAATTCTTTTCAGAAAGATATTTCTCAATAATTACTATTCATACTTACGGCTTTGCTACTAGCAGGTAATTCTAGCTTCCATTCACTTACTTAAGTCTTATTTATTTCTGCTTCAAAACTAATTTTCCAGCCTTAATGCAATTCAGCATAACACTGCTATTTTAATGAAGCTGATGATGTTGGCAAATTTATTATATAAATATACTTTTAAAAAATTCATTCTCTATCATTTTAAATTTTATTTGGAGCCTGTAACTGCAACTGGGTATCTAGGTAGAAACAGTGTCCTTAGGCAGCATATATTCACTTACCTAGTATATGTACAACTCTGTGAGCCCCTGAAGCAGATTTTAAGAACCCCTAGGTTTGGATCTGATGAAGTTCAATTTAAAATATATCTACTGAATATCTACTGTGCACCAGATACTCTGCTAGGTACAATGTATAGAAAGATGAATAAGAAATGACTCCTGCCCTTGGGGAGCTGGAAGTCTAATGGAATAGGGAAATAGATAGACAATTGCAGTATAATATAATTACAATAAGTGCTGCAAAGATGACAATGATGAAGATACAAATAATAGTGGAGGATTTTTACATCCATGTTCATGAGCAATATTGGTCTGTAGTTTTCTTTTTTATAATGTCTTTGTCTGGTTTCCTGGTTAGGAAATATGTATGTTCAGATTGTCTTTTTCTTCTTTTCTGAGTTTCAGCAGATTGCCTTTCAGGAAATGGTTCATTTCATTTAGCTTATCAAAGTTGGGGGCATAGAGTTTTTCATAATATTCCTCTATTATCCTTCTAATGTCCATGGGATCCGTACTGATGTCCCCTCTCTCCTTTCTGATATTAATAATTTGTATCACCTCACATTTTTTTCTTATTTAGCCTGGCTAGAGGTTCATTGATTTTATTGATCTTTTCAGGGAACTATCTTTTGCTTTTGTTGATTTTCTCTATTGATTTCCTTTATTCAATTTCATTGATTTCTGCTGGGGTTTTTTTTTTTCTCTTTCTTTCTTTCCTTTTTTTTTTTGCTTGCTTTGTATTTAACTTACTCTTCTTTATCTAGTTTTCTAAGGTGGAAGCTTATATTATTGATTTTACATCATTTTTCTTTCTTTATATGCATTCAGTGCTATAGATTTCCCTCTAGTTACTGCCTTTAATGAATCCCACTAATTTTGTTAAGTTGTATTTTCATTTTCAATTAGTTCCAAATATTTTTAAATTTCTCTTGAGATTTCTTGTTTTCTCCCTGTGTTATTTAGAAGTGTGTTGTTTGATGTCCAAGTATTTTAGATTTTTTCCAATTATCCTTCTGGTTTTGATTTCTAGTTTAATTCCACTGTGGTCTGAGAGCAGACATTGTATGATTTCTTTTTTTTTTTAATTTGTTAAGGTGTGATTTATGGCCCAGAAAGTGGTCTATCTTGATAAATGTTCCACATGAGCTTGAGAAGAATGTGTAATCTGCTATTGTTGTGTGAAGTAGTCTACAGACGTTAATTGTATCCAGTTGATTAATGGTGCTATTGAGTTCAACTATGTCCTTGGTGATTTTCTGCATGGTGCTGAATAGAGCATTTCTGATAGAGGGGTGTGAAAGTCTCCAACTGTAATAGTGGATTCATTTGTTTCTCCTTGAATTCTTATCATTTTTTGCCTCACTGTTGCTAGGGGCATACACAGTAAAGATTGTTAGGACTTCTTGGGGTACTGACTTCTTTATAATTATATAATGCACCTCATTATCCCTAATAATTTTCCTTGCTCTGAAGTCTTTCTGAAATCAATAAAGCTACTCTCAGTTTCCTGTGATTAGTGTTAGCATGGTATATTTTATCCATCTCTTTACTTTTAATCTCTCTATATATCTCTATATTTAAAGTAGGTTTCATGTAGAAAATATGTAGTTGGGCCTTGTTTTTTTGATCCACTCTGACAGTCTCTGTATTTTAATTGTTGTATTTAGATCATTGACATTTATAGTGACTATTTATATTGTTCAATTAATATCCACCACCTTTCCTAGTTTTTATTTGTTGCCCTTGTTATTTGTTTCTATTTTTTCCCAAACTTTTCATGCCTTTTTTGGTTTTAATGGAGCATTTTATATAATTACACTTTTTCTCATTTCTTAGCATATCAATTATTCTAATTCTTTTACTTTTTTTTGTGGTTGTCCTAGAGTTTGCTCTATACATTTGCTAATTCAAGCTACTTTCAGATAATACTATGCTGATTCATAGGTAGTGCAAGCACCTAATAATAACAAAATATTCCTAATTACTCCATACCATCCCTTGTATTATTTCTGTCATTCATTCCATGCATACCTAAATATATACATACATATATGTGTATATATGTATGTATATGTATGTACACACCCACATAAAAACACATAATTGAATATACTGTTGATGTTACTATTTTGACAAATCTGTTAGGTCAGTTAAGAATAAGAAAAATAAAGTGGTGTTTTTTGTTTGTTTTACTTATTTATTCTCTGATACTCTTTCTTTATGTAGATCTATTTTTCTGACCTATATAATTTTCTTTCATTCTGAAGAAATTCTTTCAGCATTTCTTGCAAAGCAGGTCTGGCAATACATTTCATCAGTTTTTCTTTTTGTCTTAGAAAGTCTTTATTTCTCTTTCACTTTTGAAGGATAATTTTTCAGAGTACAGAATTCTGGGTTTTTTTTTGTTGTTGTTGTTGTTGTTTTCCTCTCAACGTTTAAAATATTTCATTCTATTCTCTTCTTGTTTGCATTGTTTCTGAGGATAAGTCAAATGTAATTCTTATTTTTGCTCTTCTATAGATAAGGTGCTTTTTTCCTCTGGCTTCTTTCAAAATTTTTTCTTTATCTTTGATTTTCTGAAGTTTGTATATAATATGCCTAGGTGTTTCTGTTACTCACAGAGCTCCCTGGATCTGTGGTTTGATGTCTGACATTAATTTGGAAAAACTTCCCAGTCATTATTGCTTTTAATATTGTTTTCATTCCTTTCCCTGTTTCTTCTCCTTCTGGTATTACATGTATATTACATCTTTTGTAGGTGCTCCACAGTTTTTGGATATTCTGTTTGGTTGGGGTTATTTTTCAGTCTTCTTTTTTCTTTGCTTTTTCAGTTTTGGAAGTTTCTATTATCATATTTTCAAAGTTAGAGATTCTTTCCCCAATCATGCCCTGTCTACTAATGAGCCCACCAAAAACATTCTTCATTTCTTTTACAGTGGGTTTTGGGTTTTTTTTTTTTAATCTCTAGCATTTCTTTTTGGACATTTCCAAGATTTTCCATCTCTCTACTTACACTATTTACCTGTTCTTGCATGTTGTCTACTCTGTCCATTAAACCTTTTAGAATATCAATTATTTTTTTTAAACTCCTGATAATTCTGACATTCCTGCCATATCTGACTCTGGTTGATACTTGCCCAATCTCTTCAAACTGTGTGTTTTGCCTTTTATTATGCTTTGTAATTTTTTGTTGAAAGGACATCATGTGCTGGGTAAAAGGAACTGCAGTAAATAGCCCTTTAGTAATGTAGTGGTAAAGTAGCAGAGGAGGGGTTAGTGTTCTGTACTCATATGACTTGGTTTCAGTCTTTTAGTGAGCTTGTGTTTCTGGACTGTGAATGTCACCAGTGCTTTTCAGTTTTTCCGCCTTTCAGGTGGTACTGAATGGCTAAAGGGTGCTGAAGTTGGTATTTCCCTTCCCCAGGTAGATTAGGCTCTGGTAAAACTGCAGCAGGTTAGGCTCTGATAAAATAGTTTCTCCTGAGGATAGACCTTGTTAAGAAGAACAGAATGCTTCTACATGTTTCAAAATAGTTCCTTTTTCCCTCACCTGCTGGAAGCATGAGGAATTTTTCTCCACTCTTCACTTTGAGAACCTGATAGATTTACTAGAGGTAAAACTCACTTAAATATGGCTGTGACCCCAAAAATTGAACCTCTCTGGATCGAACCCCTGTTTAATCCTCAGATTTGTCCACACTGAGCCTCCACAATTCATCAATTACAGTTTAAGTTTTTCCTACCCTGGCACTGGTTCCTGTGGCGATTTCTGCCCTAGTAATAGTGATTCTCTCTATCTGCCCACCTGTCTCTCCAATTTGGGGGGGCAGCAGTTTACTCTGTGACCTCACTTCTCTGACAGACTTGATTTTTCAGTTTATTTAGCTTTCTATTTGTTATTAGGACAAAGTGGTGACTTGTGATTCTTACATGCTAGACAAAAACTGGAACCTCTGGTGGATTTTTCATGTCAGTTGTCATACTTTTCAACTCCAGAATTTTTACATAATTTTATTTTATAATTTATGCCTCTTTATTGATAGTCTAGCTGATTATTCATTGTTGTCATACTTTCTTTTACTTTTTTAAAGAGGATTCCTTTAGTTCTTTGCACATATTTATAGCTGCTTTGATGTTTTTTCTGTCAATTCCAACATCTAAGATGTCTCAAAAACAGTTTATTTTTGCTAATTATTTTCTTATGTATGGGTCATATTTTGCTTTCTTTGACTGTCTCATAGTTTCTTTTTGAAAACAGGCCATTGAGATAATGTTATAGTAACTCTTAATTCTTATTTGCCATTTGCTGTTTCTTTGTGTTTGCTTGTTTGTATGTTTAGTCACAGTTCCTGTTTCTTTGTGTTTGCTTGTTTGTGTATTTAGTCACATATCTGGGCTAGATCTGTAGAGTCTATCTTTCTTGAGGTGTATAGCTACTGATATCTCTTCTGTGTTTTCTTTTTTTTTTTTTCTTTTTAAATTCTGGCATCCTAGTGTTGCCTCTAGATCAGCATAGCTTAGTGGTGAGCCAATGATTGGTCAGAGATTACACTTAAACACTTTGAGCCAGTAAGTCTTCCATCCTTTGCCAGTGGATTTGTGTATGGACAGGGAAATGTGTTTAAATTCAAACGGTTTACAAATATGCGTGAGATTTTATTTTATAATAGACCTATTATGACTCCCCTGCATACATGCAAGGCCTCACATTCAGCTAGGGATGTGTAGATGGCCAGGACCTTCTCCAATCTCTACTGAGTCTATGAATGACCTTGCACATGCACTCAGTCTTCCAGCCTGGCAGAGATCATTTGGAGCTATCAAGGCCTGCCATGATTCAACAGATTTTCCAGATATATTTCTAGCTAGTCTGGACAGCCTGTAGCTTTCGCCAACCAGTATTGCTAACTTAAGTTACTGCAGTGTTTACTTGTTCTAATATTTACCACCAAAATCACTATTGTTTCTAACAACATCCCTGATTATGAGGTTTGCCCACATGCTGCTCCAAGTGAAGCTGGTCCCCTGTGTCAGCAAAGCTTCTGTTTCATAGCCTTTCCTGCCCTCGTAGAATTATTGCATGCACAGAATTTGAGGGAGGGGATGTGTAAGAGCAGTCGCAGGCCTAGAACACCAGATTCCCACTGCTGTTAACTGAGGTTCTTGAATCAAAGTTTTTCAATTTTCTATATGCCCTTAGTCAGTTTTCAGAGTCCAGAAATGGCTATTTTTGGCAATTCTGTTTTAAAGTTGTTCTTTGGGGAGAGGATTTTCTGAGTACCTTACTCCACCATTCTGTAATAATAATGGATAGTGTAGTAACAGGTACACCTAGCACGTCCCAGGCTATTGTTCCAAGTATTTTACTTATTCTTTTCATTTATACTAATTCACCAATTCATCCAGTCTTCACAGTCCTATGAGATTATGAACTCTCTTTTACAGATGAGAGAACTGAGGCAGATAGCTCACAGCTAGTAACTGGCAGAGTCAAACTCAGGCAATCTGGCTCTCGTGTATAAGTAACCTTACAATTTCTATATTTTATCAACTGGAGTATCTAGTGTATGTACTCTTGAGCACTGTGCTATACTTCTTATTTAATTTAAAATTCCTAACAACTTTATTGGAGTAAATAAGATTTTACTGAGGAGGAACTGAAGCCATGTAACTTCTTTAAAGTCACAACTCTTGTAAGTGGCCAATTTAGGATTAGCATCCCTGTCTGATTGAACCTAAAGCCAGAAGCTGGTAGCCAACACATTATGCAATCAGGGCAAAAGATCTACACAAGTACTCTGTAAACACAGAGAAATGACATTAGCGCAACCTGGCCTTTGTATAGGAGGGCTAGAGAAAGAAAGGCAGGGTTTATGGTAGCATTAGATAGCTGGAAAGGGAGAAGAATCGTGGAAGGTTTTTTGGAAGCATAAATAGGAATTACACAGAGAAAACGTGGCAAACAAGATCATCCTAAGGTCATTAAGAAAAATGATACCGGGGTGAAAATAGGATTTTTAATTTCCCTTCATATCTTCTCCCTTCCTACAAACTGCCTTCAATCCTTGGTGCTTCCCACCCAAGATTTACTGTCTGATTAATATTTGTTTACTATGCTTAAGCTATTTATGGAATTTATTTAATTTAATGTAACTGGGGATTTATGTTGGTACCCTTTTGAGTATTCCTGTTCCAAGAAGATATTAAAAAAAAAAAAAAAAGGAGCAATGACTTATGGTTAATCATGATGCACTGTTTAGAGCTTATACTATCATCTTACCAGTTAACACTGTGCCGGAGCACTTAAAAGCCCTGGGGGGTGGGCAGACAAGAGTCCAGAGAGAGAAAGATTTGGTGCATCCAATTTGCAGCCCAGAGATCCCTGTTGTGACGAGCTGTTGTCAGCCACAGCTTCAGTATGCATAACCACTTCTAAACGCCCAGATCCAGTTTAGAAAGCCCTGATACAAATGTAGAAACTTGAGCTTTTAAATTTTTCTTTGAAAAATATATTATACTTTTTTTTGTCACTGTAGGTTTCTATTTGATCTAAGTTAATTGAATCTCACAGGGGAAAGAGGGGTAACTCAAGTCCTCTGTGGGAATATTGTGCACAACTTAACAAATATATGTTAAGTTTTATAAAATTTCCTACAAACAGTAGGTATTCATCTCTATACCTGCCATTCTCCCTCTGCCCCAACACTCACATGTGCCTACACTGGTTTCTGTTTAGAAGAGTGAATAGGCAGGACTTAAAATATGCCAATGGCAGACCTAGGAAAAACTTTAAAATAATTGCAGTTAATATTTTTGAGGGTTCACTAGGTGCTAAACACTAAACTGTTACAAAATTGTATCATTCAATCCTTATACAACCCAGGAAGATAATTACCATCCATTTTCTAAATAAGGACACCACGGCTCAGAGAGGTTAAGTAACTCACCCAAAGTTTTATAGCTAGAGAGAGAATCATGCTATGAACCCAGGCAATCTGACTCCAGAATTCTGGCTCCTAACCACCATGCTAAGTTGTTGAACCATGCAGAACTTACCATTTTGTAAGTCAGAAACAGTTAAACATCAGCAACTTCAAACGATGCAATCAGATTCTCTCTCACTTTTAGAGGATAAGCTATGTGTGTAGCATAAGGTAGTGGGATCAGCTCTAGATTCAGAGTCCAGAAAACCTAGATTTGTATCAAAACTCCAACATTACTAGGTGAGCAATGTTGAGCAACTTATCATCTCTTAGCTATTTATTCATCTATAAAATAGAGATATCAACCCTCATAGGACTGTTATGAGGAGCAAATAATAATGTATGTGAAAATAGTATGTTAATGATTAATGCTGCTGTTAGCATAATATGAAAAAGATTACATATAAACAACTTGAAACCTTCCAATTTCCATATTTTATCAACAGGCTAGGCGGCTGGGGACAGAAACAGCATTAATACTAGCTCCCCGTCATGATGCTAAGGGGATTCAAGAAAGGTGAAATAACATAAAGCAGCAGAATGATGTCCCTTAGCATCTGATCCAGAAAGATTGATCTGACCTTTTTTTTATAACAAGCGTACCAACGCATTTTTTCCAGAATCACAGAACTTAAAAAACTTCTTCATGTGATCTTGATGAAAGAGCAGATGAATTAGTGGAGTGATACAGCTCTCTAGCTCTTTTCCAAGGTTGTGAAGATACTGATGTACTTTTAAAATCAGGTGAAAAGAGATCATATGAGCTGGCAAAGAAGGTGGGGAAAGTCACTCAATAAATATTTGTTGATGGATGGATTGGTGTTGAAGGCTGCTGAAAGGGTGAGCTGTATTCAGATGAAAAGGGAGACAGCTTATTGTTAGCAAGTTGTGAAGTAAAATGATTAGAGAGAAATTAAGACAGTTTACTCCTTTGGAAACTGACAGTGGTGAGTAGGACTTTCGAGTACAAAGGGATTTTAAAAGATTCATGACAAATAAGAATCCCTTCCCATAAGGTTCAATTGATTTATTTCTTCAATAACTATTTATGAAATGGCTGCTATGGGCAAGTCATTATGATAGGTGCCGCAAAAGACAGTGCCTCATCTGTACAGTAGGACAGTATATCAGGAAAGATAAAGCACGATGTAAGGAGCTGGACCGTGAGGAAGACCACAAGTACAGTGAGAGAGGGACTGTGCTATGTATGACCAGGGAGAAAGGTTAGTATTTTAACATTAGACTTCCCTTGATTCAAACAATAGATGCTTCCATTCTTTCCTCTCTCCTTATGCCACTCCTTCTTTAATTTTCTTCCACAAATCTGGATTGAGCATAAACTTCCCATCACTAAGTGATGAAAAAGATGAACAAGATAGTCCTAGTTTCATGTTACTTACAACTAGATAAACTCAGAGAAGTTGCTTAACTTAGAAACTTGGCTTTCTCAGTAGTAAAATTAAAGTTAAAATGTCTAGCTCTCAGGATTATTTTAATGTTTAGATCAACTGATCATAGTGCCTGGCATATAGTAGATACTTAAAACAAAAAAAAAGCAACAGTAGTAACAGTCGCAGTAGTAGTACTATCATTATTGTTACTATCACGGAGGGGTAATTTAGAGAATAGAGTGATGATTTTCAGAGGATTGTTAAGAAAAATCTTTTTGACTTTATAGAAGAGGCAGCCTTTGGCTGACAGAAATGGAAGCTTCCCATATCCCCAAATAGAATCTAGCTCTATGAGGGTAGGGACTGTGTTTTGTTTACTACTGTATCCCTAGGACCTAACATAGTACCTGGGAAATTCTCAGCATTCAAATATATTTTTCTAAATTAATTAGTATTTTAATAAGCATAAATTAAATATATTTAGGGTGGGGTATATGACATTAATAAAGATACGAAAGAGGATATGCTTTATTTAATTTCAGTTACTTGGCTAGAAAATGTCTTTGAAGATAAGAAGTAGGGTCTGTAGCTAGACAGGTAGACTGGGGACAGCTGGTGGGTATTCTGGAATGTTCTTTAAGGATAAAGAAAAGTTACTTAAAGCTACTTGTACAGCAAAATTATACAATGAAAATGTTGCTTTTTAGAAAGATACATCTCAAAGGATATGAAGAATAGATTGATATTGAAAAATTAGAGAGGCAGAGATATTTTTAGGAAATTATATTGTTGGTCCTAAGAAAGTGATAGTTTAGGTCTTAAAATAGGATAGTGGGTATGGATAACAAATATAAAGGATATATATGAAAAAGAGGATTCCCTTAACAGGTATATAGAGTAGCCTGGAGGAAATGATAGTTATAATTAGGCAAGATGATTAGTTCTATTTTAGACTTACTGAGACTGGGGTGATACTAGGGCATTTACTTAGAAAACAAAAGTTAGGTGAGATGAAAACTCAGGTAAAGATTGTATAACAATAAGGGCAGACTTTGTGAATGCCCATATCTGGCAAGAGGAAAGGAAATGGATATAAATGCTTTGAATAGATCAGTAGGGAGGAGACCAGCAAGATATCAACCATGTGACAAAAGAAAAGGGGATTTTTAAGTTACGCTCCAGATTGTCAAATACTGCGTGAAAACTAGGGAGTATGAAGGCTGGGGAAAAAATCATTATATGGATACACACGGATCTTTGTTGATCCTTAAGAGCTCAGCTTTTGTGTGGTGGTGAAACAAAAACAAGATTGCAGGGGGTTAAGGAAAGAAGTCAAAGATGAAGAAATGTACGACAGTGATGTTCTGCCTCACACTATGGTTGTATTATACCCAAGTGTAAGAGAAAATATTCTTGGCTCTCTGCTGACACCATCATAATATTTGTGAAATCTTATCTTGTGGTGCAACACACACTTTGTTTCTGTTTCTCTAAATCTTTTGGGTATGTGCTTTGAGCTCTTGATTCTCTTGGACACTTTACTTGCAACTGACCAGGTGGTTTGTATATGAGGGTGGTCAAGTGAGGGAGGGGCCTTGATGGGATAAAAACCTGTATCATGATGCTTTCTTAGTTATTCGATTGTACTCTTTAACACCATTTACTGCCCTCAGAGAGCATGTTCAAATTTTTGGAATATTTAACCCAAAGAATAAAACAGCCTGCAACAGGCTGGAGCCAAATGAAAGCATTCAAGCCAGCTGTTATTACACCATCCAGCAAATGGTGCAAAGTAAGGAAGCAAAGCTGGGAAGAAATGTGCCATTTCCAAACCAGAGGCAACTCCAGTTCTGAACTTAAGTGACTATATTTTTCCTTCTTTACAGAAGCCTTTAATCAAGACAACTTTGTATATATAAAATGACTTTCTTTTTATACATGTAAGAACCCTAAGCTATCTTCCTTGATTTCTCTTGACAGAAATACCAGGGAAAATTATCACAATTTTACAAGGAAGAAGCTACTTAATTTTTTAAAATCTGTGGTTTATAATTAAATTTAAAAAAATACATAGTAATTAATATTAAGTCGATCACTTTTCTAGCCCCAAATTTCTATGTGTTATGAAGTCTTAATGACAAAGGCAGAGGAAATAAAACCAAAAGAAAATTGTTTAAGAATGGAACAGATCATAGGATACTGATTTTTTTTTTTTTCTATATTTGCTGGAAGCTATGATTTAGCAGTTCACTGAACTCAGAAGTTTGTCTAACTAAGATTATAAGTTTAACTTGAAATCAGGGTTTACTGGTAAGAACACATTCAGGTGAACAATAAGAATAGTGCTCTTACCAAAATTAGAATCTTAACTAAGAATATCAACAGTTATTTCTGTACTTTGTGTTTGTTAAAAACAAGAAATTCTAACTATGCTTAGCTTCTTATAAAACTGTACATTTATAAACCAGTCCCATTATAATTGAATAGTATTCCTAAAATAAGCAGATGCATACCTCAGATTAAAATAGGTGCTCACTAAAGCTTAAACAGAAAATCTTTTGCTTACTACAGTTTAAATAAACAACATTGACACACAAATGTGTATAATACTTAACAAAGATGACTTCTAACAGCTTGTAAGTGACAAAACTGCTGTTGGAATTCAGGCCTTTTAGATTCCAGAGTCTGAGCTTTTAATTTCTCTGTGATAATTCCTCTTAACGTGAAGAGAGGACACCATTTTAGCCAGTGGAGATAGTCTAGGAGAAGGGACATTATTAAAGAAAGTGATGGACAGCTTAGTTGTGTGCTACAAACCTCCAGGCTTCGTCTAATGATGCTCTCATCCCGATTAGAGCCTCCATGCTTGTAGATTAACTTTCACTTTTTTCAGTACTTGATTGTTTTGCATCCATTCAGCAGAGACATGTAAAGTTAAATGTGATTAAAAAGATGGAGATAATGAACATCAGCCTTCAGTTCTTTCTTTTGGATTAGAGTAGAGCAAAACTCCCTTTTTGTCCCCTTTTTCAAAAAGAAAGAGCTACCTTTTATTTCTACCCAAAGATTTGAGATCTCTAAGAAGAAATAGGGAAGGTGCTGAAGGTGATGTCCTTGAGTGGCGCTAAGGAGAGCAGGTGATACTGCCCTCTAGTTTCTTCCCTGATCCTTTCAGATCAAGGAGAAGGGCCATGGCAGAGGTACATGGAGGTTAGGGAGATGCTAGCTGGTAGGATTATGGGTTGCTGATTGGGACCTTTGGAATAAAGAATAATAGAAAAGTCCTTAGTTAAGTTTGGTCGGGTGCACCTTGACCAAAGTGACAGGCAAAGTAAATATAATTTAAACAGTAGATGGGGAGAAAAACCCTGATGTGAGGAGGTCAGAGCATGGAGCGACCTCAGAGATCATCTGTCTGCATGAGAAAATTGAAGCACCATGACCTACCCAGGGTTACCCAGTCTGTTAAACCACAGAATTAAGACTACAATACAGGTCTTCTGACTCTAATGCCAGTGTTCTCTCTAGCAGAGCACTCTGAAGAAGTGGTTCGTGCTGTTCCCTCTGCCTTGATAAGCTGGTCTCTTTCCTACTCATTCTGATGAACACCTGCCCATGAACACATTCAGTTCATACCATCTCCTCTATGAAGCCTTTTTTGACAACCTCCATGTGCAATCACCTATCCCTTTCTTTGTGTCATCTCTGCAGCTGCTGTAATCCCAGGCATCTACCACAGCAGTCATATCACTTTGTTGCATGTTTTCATTAGTCTCCCTCTGCTAGAGTGAGTTCTTTGAGGGCAGAAGCCATATCTCATTCATCCCTGTATCTCCAGGGCTTATCACCATACCTAGCACATGGTAGGTTCTAAATAAGTGTTAGATTATGTTTTAATTCATGTATTCAGTATTTAAATTAGAAATTACCAATGCATGTGCATAAAAATTTGCCGAGATGGAAAGATAAATTCAAGTCATATATCCTAGGAAAAGACCACAGTTATTAGGGGAGGCCTAATACTTACTTGAAGTTGGAGAAGAATTCAATGACAGTGCAAATTTTGGCATTCTCACGTGACCTGGTTCTAAAGATTCTTCTGAAGACATACTATGAACAAGGCACGGTACCAGAAGTTACAGGCGTACAAAAAATGAGTAAAATAAAGTGTGTATCCTTATGAGCATGGGGTATAAGGGATGCAATGAGAGCAACCTTAGGAAACTGAGTACCAGTAGCAGAGAAACATGATGGTCAAACTGGGAAAGAGAATATTAAAAAGAAAATACAAGAGCGAGTGGACAAAAGATTGGGAGAAAATCCAGTTGCAGTTATATTCTGAGTGAAAGCTACACTGACCTGATTTGGGAGAGACTGCGAAGACAATTCCTGCCCATAAGGGAGTACGTCTTAGATGGGTTCATGAAAGAAGTCTTTGTGTTAAAAAAGGTTTTTAGTGGATTTTGTAGAAGAAAGCAAGTTTGTTTGCTTCTTAAGTGATATTTTGTACTACTGCTGAAATTAGCAAGCATTCAACATTTGATCAAATAAATCTGTGACCCTTGCAGATTTCTAATCCAGAACTCAATAGAATAGCTGTCACTATTGGATACCTACTACGTGAAAGGCAGTGAAGGCGTGTAATCTCATTTATTCTTCCCAACAATTTCATGAAGAGAATTGTGTGCTATTATAGCTAAAATTTCTATTTTTATTTTTATTTATTTAACATCCTTATTGGAGTATAATTGCTTTACAATGTTGTGTTAGTTTCTGCTGTATAACAAAGTGAATCAGCTATATGTGTACATATATCCACATATCCCCTCCCTCTTGCTCCTACCCTCCCTATCCCACCCCTCTAAGTGGCCACAAAGCACTGAGCTGATCTCCCTGTGCTATGCAGCTGCTTCCCACTAGCTATCTAACTTACATTGGGTACTGTATATATGTCAGTGCTACTCTCTCACTTCGTCCCAGCTTACCCTTACCCTTCCCCTTGTCCTCAAGTCCATTCTCTACGTCTGTGTCTTTATTCCTGTCCTGCCCCTAGGTTCCTCAGAACCTTTTTTTTGTTTGTTTTAGATTCCATATAAATGTGTTAGCATATGGTATATGTTTTTCTCTTTCTGACCTACTTCACTCTGTATGACAGACTCCAGGTCCATCCAACTCACTACAAAAAACTCAGTTTCATTTCTTTTTATGGCTGAGTAATATTGCATTGTATATATGTGCCACATCTTCTTTATCCATTCATCTGTCAGTGGACACCTAGGTTGCTTCCATGTCCTGTCTATTGTAAATAGAGCTGCAATAAACATTTTGGTACATGACTCTTTTTGAATTATGCCTTTCTCAGGGTATATGCCCAGTAGTGGGATTGCTTGGTCATATGGTAGTTGTATTTTTAGTTTCTTAAGGAACCTCCATACTGTTCTCCATAGTGGCTGTATCAATTTACATTCCCACCAACAGTGCAAGAGGGTTCCCTTTTCTCCACACCCTCTCCAGCATTTATTGTTTCTAGATTTTTTGATGATGGCCATTCTGACTGGTGTGAGGTGATACCTCATTGTGGTTTTGATTTGCATTTCTCTAATGATTAGTGATGTTGAGCATCCTTTCATGTGTTTGTTGGCAACCTGTATATCTTCTTTGAAGAAATGTCTATTTAGGTCTTCTGCGCATTTTTGCATTGGGCTCTTTGATTCTTGACATTGAGCTGCGAGCTGCTTATATATTTTGGATATTAATCCTTTGTCAGTTGCTTCATTTGCAAATATTTTCTTGCATTCTGAGGGCTGTCTTTCCATCTTGTTTATGCTTTCCTTTGCTGTGCAAAAGCTTTTAAGTTTCATTAGGTCCCATGTGTTTATTTTTTTTTTTATTTCCATTTCTCTAGGAGGTGGGTCGAAAAGGATCTTGCTGTGATTTATGCCATAGAGTGTTCTGCCTATGTTTTCCTCTAAGAGTTTTATAGTGTCTGGTCTTACATTTAGGTCTTTAATCCATTTTGAGTTTATTTTTGTGTATGGTGTTAGGAATTGTTCTAATTTCATTCTTTTATATGCAGCTGTCCAGTTTTCCCAGCACCACTTATTGAAGAGGCTGTCTTTTCTCCATTGTATGTTCTTGCCTCCTTTATCAAAGATAAGGTGACCATATGTGCGTGGGTTTATCTCTGGGCTTCTAACCTATTCCATTGATCTATATTTCTGTTTTTGTGCCAGTACCATACTGTCTTGATTACTGTAGCTTTGTAATATAGTCTGCCATCAGAGAGCCTGATTCCTCCAACTCCGTTTTTCTTTCTCACGATTGCTTTGGCCATTCGGGGTCTTTTGTGTTTCCATACAAATTGTGAAATTTTTTGTTCTAGTTCTGTGAAACATGCCATTGGTAGTTTGATAGGGATTGCATTGAATCTGTAGATTGCTTTGGGTAGTAGAGTCATTTTCACAATGTTGATTCTTCCAGTCCAAGAACATGGTATATCTGTCCCTCTGTTTGTATCATCTTTAATTTCTTTCATCAGTGTCTTATAGTTTTCTGCATACAGGTCTTTTGTCTCCTTAGGTAGGTTTATTCCTAGGTATTTTATTATTTTTCTTGCAATGGTAAATGGGAGTGTTTCCTTAATTTCTCTTTCAGATTTTTCACCATTAGTTTATAAGAATGGAAGAGATTTCTGTGCATTAATTTTGTATCCTGCTACTTTACCAAATTCACTGATTGCCTCTAGTAGTTTTCTGATAGCATCTTTAGGATTCTCTAAGTATAGTATCATGCCATTTGCAAACAATGACAGTTTTACTGCTTCTTTCCTGATTTGGATTCCTTTTATTTCTTTTTCTTCTCTGATTGCTGTGGCTAAAACTTCCAAAACTATGTTGAATAATAGTGGTGAAAGTGGGCAAGCTTGTCTTATTCCTGATTTTAGAGGAAATGACTTCAGTTTTTCACCATTGAGAATGATGTTGGCCGTGGGTTTGTCATATGTGGCCTTTATTATGTTGAGGTAAGCTCCCTCTGTGCCTACTTTCTGGAGGGTTTTTATCATAAATGGGTATTGAATTTTGTTGAAAGCTTTTTCTGCATCTATTGAGATGATCATATGATTTTTATCCTTCATTTTGTTAATATGGTGTATCACATTGATTGATTTGCATATACTGAAGAATCCTTGCATTTCTGGGATAAACCCCACTTGATGGTGTATGATCCTTTTAATGTGCTATTGGATTCTGTTTGCTAGTATTTCGTTGAGGATTTTTGCATCTATGTACATCAGTGATATTGGCCTGTAGTTTTCTTTCTTTGTGACATCCTTGTCTGGTTTTGGTATCAGGGTGATGGTGGTCTTGTAGAATGAGTTTGGGAGTGTTCCTCCCCCTGCTATATTTTGGAAGAGTTTGAGAAGGATAGGTGTTAGCTCTTCTCTAAATGTTTGATAGAAATCGCCTGTGAAGCCATCTGGTCCTGGGCTTTTGTTTGTTGGAAGATTTTTAATCACGGTTTCAATTTCAGTGCGTGTGATTTGTCTGTTTATATTTTCTGTTTCTTCCTGGTTCAGTCTCAGAGGGTGATGGCTTTCTAAGAATTTGTCCATTTCTTCCAGGTTGTCCATTTTATTGGCATACAGTTGCTTGTAGTAATCTCTCATGATACTTTATGTTTCTGAAGTGTCAGTTGTTTATTCTCATTTTTCATTTCTAATTCTGTTTGAGTGTTCTCCCTTTTTTTCTTGATGAGTCTGTCTAGTGGTTTATCAATTTTGTTTATGTCTCAAAGAACCAGCTTTTAGTTTTATTGATGTTTGCTATGGTTTCCTTAATTTCTTTTTCATTTATTTCTGATCTGATCTTTATGATTTATTTCCTTATGCTATTTTGGGGGTTTTTTGTTCTTTCTCTAATTGCTTTAGGTGTAAGGTTAGGTTGTTTATTTGAGATATTTCTTGTTTCTTAAGGTAGGATTGTATTGCTATAAACTTCCCTCTTAGAACTGCTTTTGCTGCATCCCATAGGTTTTGGGTCATCGTGTTTTCATTGTCATTTATTTCTAGGTATTTTTTGATTTCCTCTTTGATTTCTTTAGTGATCTCTTGGTTACTTAGCAGGGTACTGTTTAACCTCCATGTGTTTGTGTTTTTTACAGTCTTTTTCCTCTAATTGATATCTAGTCTCATAGTGTTGTGGTCAGAAAAGATACTTGATACAATTACAATTTTCTTAAATTTACCAAGGCTTGATTTGTGACCCAAGATATGATCTATCCTGGAGAATGTTCCATGAGCACTTGAGAAGAAAGTGTATTCTGTTTTTTTTCGGATGGAATGTCCTATAAATATCAGTTAAGTCCATCTTGTTGAATGTATCATTTAAAGCTTTTGTTTCCTTATTTATTTTCATTTTGGATGATCTGTCCATTGGTGAAAGTGGGGTGTTAAAGTCCCCTACTATTCTTGTGTTACTGTCAATTTCCCCTTTTATGTCTGTTAGCATTTGCCTTATGCATTGAGGTGCTCCTTTGTTGGGTGCATAAATATTTACCATTTTTATATCTTCTTCTTGGATTGATCCCTTGATCATTATGTAGTGTCCTTCTTTGTCTCTTGTAATAGTCTTTATTTTAAAGTCTATTTTATCTGATATGAGAATTGCTACTCCAGCTTTCTTTTGATTTCCATTTGCATCTAATATTTTCTTCCATCTCCTCACTTTCAGTATGTATGTGTTCCCAGGTCTGAGGTGGGTCTCTTGTAGACAGCATATATACGGGTCTTGTTCCTGTATCTATTCAGACAGTCTATGTCTTTTGGTTGGAGCATTTAATCCATTTACATTTAAGGTAATTATTGATATGTATGTTCCTATTACCATTTCTTAATTGTTTTGGATTTGTTTTTGTAGGTCTTTTCTTTCTCTTGTGTTTCTAGCCTAGAGAAGTTCCTTTAGCATTTGTTGTTAGGCTGATTTGGTGGTGCTGAATTCTTTTAACTTTTGCTTGTCTGTAAAGGTTTTAATTTCTCCATCAAATCTGAATGAGATCCTTGCTGGGTAGAGTAATCTTGGTTGTAGGCTTTCCCGTTTCGTCACTTTAAATATGTCCTGCCACTCCCTTCTGGCCTGCAGAGCTTCTCCTGAAAGATTGGCTGTTAACCTTATGGGGATTCCCTTGTATGTTATTTGTTGTTTCTCCCATGCTGCTTTTAATATTTTTTCTTTGTATTTAATTTTTGATAATTTGATTAATATGTGTCTTGGCATCTTTCTCCTTGGATTTATCCTGTATGGGACTCTCTGCACTTCCTGGACTTGATTGACTATTTCCTTTCCCATGTTAGGGAAGTTTTCAACTATAATCTCTTCAGATATTGTCTCAGACCCTTTCTTTTTCTCTTCTTCTTCTGGGCCCCCTATAATTCTGAAGTTGGTGCATTTAATGTTGTCACGGAAGTCTCTGAGACTGTCCTCAATTCTTTTCATTCTTTTTTCTTTATTCTGCTCTGCAGTAGTTATTTCCACTATTTTTTCTTCCAGGTCATTTATCCGTTCTTCTGCCTCAGTTATTCTGCTACTGATTCCTTCTAGAGAATTTTTAATTTCATTTATTGTGTTGTTCATTTTTTGTTTGCTCGTTAGTTCTTCTAGGTCCCTGTTCAACGTTTCTTGTATTTTCTCCCTTCTGTTTCCAAGATTTTACATCATCTTTACTATCATTATTCTGAATTCTTTTTCAGGTAGACTACCTATTTCCTCTTCATTTGTTTGGTTTGGTGGGTTTTTACCTTGCTCCTTCATCTGCTGCATATTTCTCTGTCTTCTCCTTTTGCTTAACTTACTGTGTTTGGGGTTTCCTTTTCACAGGCTGCAGGTTCGTAGTTCCTGTTGTTTTGGGTGTCTGCCTACAGTGGGTAAGGTTGGTTCAGTGGCTTTTGTAGGCTTCCTGATGGAGAGGACTGGTTCCTGTGTTCTGTGTTCTTGCCTTTCTGGTGGGCAGGGCTGAGTCTGGTGGTGTGTTTTGGGGGGTCTCGGAACTCATGATTTTAGGCAGCCTCTCTGCTAATGTGTGGGGTTGTGTTCCTGTCTTGCTAGTTGTTTGGCGTGATGTGTCCAGCACTGGAGCTTTCTGGCCATTGGGTGGAGCTGGGTCTTAGCGCTGAGACAGAGATCTCTGGGAGAGCTCTCCCTCATTGATATTATGTGGGGCTGGGAGGTCTCCGGTGTTCCAATGTCCTGAACTCAGCTTTCCCACCTCAGAGGCACAGGCCTGACACCCAGCCAGAGCACCAAGACCCTGTCAGCCCCACGGCTCAGAAGAAAATGGAGAAAAAGAGAAGAAAAAAAAAAAACCTGATAAATAAATAAATAAATAATGAACATAAAAATTTTTTCTTAATTAGTAAAATAAAAATTATTTTAAAGTAATAAGAAAAAAAAGAGAGCAACTAAACCAATAAAGAAATCCACCTATGATAACAAGTGCTAAAAACTATACCAAGATAAACATAAAAATCAGAAACAATCAGTCACAGACAGCAAACCCCAAATCTGCAGTTGCTCCCAAGGTCCACCGCCTCAATTTTGGGTTGATTTGTTGTCTGTTCAGGTATTCCACAGATGCAGGGTACATCAAGTTGATTGTGGGGATTTAGTCCTCTGTTCCTGAGGCTGCTGGGAGAAATTTCCCTTTCTCTTCTTTGTTCACATAGCTCCTGGGGTTCAGCTTTGGTTTTGGCCCCGCCTCTTCGTGTAGGTCACCCTCAGGCATCTGTTCACGTGCAGACAGGACAGTGTTAAAGCAGCAGCTGATTAGGGGGCTCTTGCTCATTCAGGCCGGGGGAAGGAGGAGTATGGTAGTTATAATTGGAATGCAGGGTGAGCCTGCGGCGGCAGAGGCTGGTGTGAGGTTGCAACAGGCTGAGGTGTCCGGTGTGTTCTCCTGGGGAAGTTGTCCCTTGATCACGGGACCCTGGCAATGGCGGGCTGCACAGGCCCCCTTTGGGATTTAGATAGTGACCTGTGCTTGCACACAGGGTTCTTGGTGGCTGCAGCAGCAGCGTTAGCATTTCATGCCCATCTCTGGGGTTCAAGCTGATAGACTCAGCTCATGCCTACTTCTGGAGCTCATTTAAGCAGTGCTCTTTCTTCTGTGGGCAGACAGGGAAGGCATCCCCTCTCCTCGCACACCCCGAAACAATGGTCTCTTGCCTCTTAGGCAGGTCCAGACTTTTTCCTGGACTCCCTACCGGCTAGCTGTGGTGCACTAGCGCCCTACAGGCTGTGTTCACACAGCCAACCCCAGTCCTCTCCCTGGGGTCTCACCTCCAAACCTGGAGCCTCAGCTCCCAGGCCCCGCCCACCCCAGTGGGTGAGCAGACAAGCCTCTCAGGCTGTTGAGTGTTGATCGGCACCGATCCTCTGTGCAGGAATCTCACTGCTTTGCCCTCTGCACCCCTGTTGCTGCACTCTCCTCCATGGCTCTGAAGCTTCCCCTGCACCAACACCCTGTCTCCTCCAGTGAAGGGGCTTCCTAGTCTGTGGACACTTTTCCTCCTTCACAGCTCCCTCCCAGAGGTGCAGGTCCCATCCCTATTCTTTGGTCTCTCTTTTTTCTTTTTTCTTTTGCCCTACCTATGTACATGGGGATTTTTCTAGCCTTTTGGGTAGTCTGAGGTCTTCTGCAAGCGTTCAGTAGGTGTTCTGTAGGAGTTGTTCCACACGTAGTTGTATTTTTGATGTATTTGTGGGGAGGAAGGTGATCTCCACGTTTTACTCCTCTGCCATCTTGAAGGTCCTCCCCCATTTTTTATTTTAAGACATTTGTTGCAGATATCTTTAAATATTGTTCACGTTCATCACTCTGCTTTATATGCTAAAGCCATAAGATTCAGAGATAAGTCTTATTTACTATATCATAATCACTTATAATAAAGGGCAGAATTAGTACATTATCTGTCATATTCTATACTACTAAGGAATCAAATATATATAGTAAAATAGTAAATAGTAAATAGTAAATAGATCTGTACAGATCTTGCATGTGGCAACAGTGGGGCTGTGGCTCGAGTCCACTTGTATATTTTGTGTATTGGATATCACACTTCTGTGAGGTTTTAATATGTTTGTGTTTGGTACCTCTTTAAGGACTGTATGTTTCTTGAGAATAGGGATAATGTCGTAAAATCTTTATTTTCTCACTACCTGTCACATCACTTGGCACACTATGCATGCTCAATACTTGTTCATTGGGTGGAATTGTGTTTAGTTCTAAGAAGCCAACACTTTGATATTCATGTTTTAGCATTTGTTTTCATCTGTGATATGGGAATGTATAAAAATTCATTCATCTTACATTTTAGTATGCTGTTAATTTTAATGAAATTAAAAATGTGGAAAAGAACAAAAGAAATCATTACTTAAGATTCCAATTAAAGAGCATTAAAACATGGACTAGTTCACATGTGTTATTCATGAAAAACCTCTTTTCAGGACGTAAAAGTAGGTCTCAAATCAAATTATATTATCACCCAGGCAGGTGGTACTATAGCACTGAAGGGAAAAAAAAGAAAATCAGGGAAATTAACCTAAAGACTGTCAGAGAGAGAAAAATATATGAAAAATATTCAAAGTTTATGAAATTAGAACCTTAAATACCAAGTTTGAATTTGAGTAAGTTATGCTCTTGTCTTAACTTCCGTATGAGGCCAGGAAGGCTACATGCCCAGAACTATGCAGGACAATGTGTGGCATCAATTTGATTTTCTAGCCACCATGGAAACCTACCAGCTGTCACTACATAACCATTAGGTTCAGAAAAATCAAGTATCTGAAGAAAAACATATTTCAAAACTGGGAAATTCCATCTACTTTAGTGACCCTCCATGTCTAAAATACTGCCAATCCTCTCACTTTTCCAGGTGGAGGGGAGACGGTCAGTGATGGTCAGAGCCAGATCTGAAATAATGAGAGCCCTCACCATGCCGCTGTACAGGCTCTAAACTATCAGGATCATAAAACATTACCAGGGTGCTTAAATATCACAGGAAGTATTACTGCTCAAGAAAAAAAAAAAAAAAAAACCATATATAATTGGCAGTATTTTTCAGGAAGAGAATCCTTTGTGAATTAAAAGGCATATATTGTCAAACTAATTGGGAGTAGAGTGAGGCCACTGAGACAAGTTCAAACAATAGACTGTAAACCACGCCCCCCCAGCAGATGATGGGAGCCATTCACAACAGTTTTTCTTGGTTTTTCTGAATAAGAATACACGAAATTATGGCTAGGAGGGAATTACTGTTCATGCCTTTTGTCTCCTTACCACTCAGTAAGCAACCATTCTTCTAGGCAAATGTGAACAAAAAATATTTAAAGACTGTTGAATTGGTGTACTCCTCTGAAAAGTTAACTAAATTTTCACAAATGTCACAGCATACTCTTATATACCTCTGTTTAGAATGGAGGTATTCTTAGTTCTTTCTATTTCATTCTTTCCCCCAAGGTCTTTGCCAAGGGACCTTGTAGGATTTCTTATCTTAGAGGTCCTTAGGCAGAACACAGATCATGCTCTCCTAGTGACGAAACAATAAACACTAGAACCTCTTAAATGTCTTTCCTAAATTCCCACTCTGGCTCTTATTATTCCATGTTTTAAATGCTCCTCAATTAAAGGTTGAAATGTTACTTCGCCTATGCTAAAATCCTTTCACTTCTTTATAATTTCACTAAATCCTGTTATAGTCATGGAATATGTTCTTTTAAAGGTAAGGTTACATCCTAACCTGGATGTCATCTTCCCCTCTTACAAAGAGATCCTGGATACTACAGAATTAGGCAAATGACATAATTTTCTTGGGTTGAAAACTAAAGACCCATGGAGTAAATGTAAGCCATCAATGGTTCACCTAGCTGACTGGGGAACTTCTGAATACAGATTAGGTTGCGTATAAATAATGCTTCTAGGATCTAAAAGTCAACATATATGATCATACAAATGTTCAGCAAAGATTTTGGTAGACCCCAGCTATGCAATGTGTGTCACTAAAATATTCTTGTCTTTTAAGCACTTCCTAACAGAATTTTCACCTCTGATATTTATTATCTGAGGCTTGTTTTCTTCTCTTTGAAGTTGTCTTTTTCTCTGCAGTTTGCAACACTTTAATAACGTGAAGGGCTCCACTCTAGAGAAGCACTGAAGCAAAGAAGAGCTCCATGGAGCCACACTGCGAGAATTAAAACACATCACATTGACTCAGCCTTCCCCCTCTGCCTTCTCTCTGTCAACTAAAAAAAGTTATGAATAAAAAGGATTAATATGGAAACACACATATACAGGGAGTTTTGAGTTTCCTTTTGTACTTTTACGTGTGAAGAACAAAAATATGTCTATAAAGTTGCTAAAGCTTAGTTCTAACATCATCAAGTTCTCTTCTCTGAGTCATTAAGTTGCTGAAGCCCAGAAAATCAAATTTGGTTTAGGGCTGTTTGATAATATAGTAACACAGTAAAATGTGATTCCCCAATTAGCTCACGTAATTAGAAAATCAAACAAAAACATGCTCTAAGTGGCTGGTGGGCACACATAAGTAAAGTCTATTGTCATTCTTTATTATTTGCTGATGATAGTGTTATGCCTTCAATTAATGATACCATATACAAATTCCTTATGGAAGAGAACCCACAAGCGTCTGTGTTTATAAATCAGATAA
Organism: Tursiops truncatus; assembly: GCF_011762595.2. Taxonomy (NCBI): domain Eukaryota; kingdom Metazoa; phylum Chordata; class Mammalia; order Artiodactyla; family Delphinidae; genus Tursiops; species Tursiops truncatus. The sequence continues at coordinate 47,707,523 of NC_047041.1, forward strand.
ATAATTTAATTACTTAGTTCAGTCATTCATTCATTCACTTTTTTTCCCCTTCATCATTTCTTTTTTGCCAGCCTCTATTAGGTAATGGGGCTATCTGATCCTTGCCTTCTATAGAGCTCTCAGTATGTAAGAACTATATTTAAATTCTTCTAAGGAAGGGACAGTAAACTGAAGGTAGAACATTACAAAAATTATGGCTTTTTGGTTGAAAATTAGATTTTTCTGGCTGATTTCTAAATGTGAATGATTTTGCCAAGACATATATAAGAAAAAAGAAACCGCCTATTCAAGAATTTTCTTGCTCAGAGGTTTTGTCTGGCTGAGAAGGGCTCTGATAGATAAAAGTGGGAATTGAATATTTGTTAGATTATTTTAAAGTAGCTCTTCATATATTCTGTATTCATGTCTGTTGAAATCTAAGGCATATGTTATATGTTGCCTGGCTATATTTAAAATGTTTCTCTCTGTAAGTTTAAATAAATTTAAGGGTTGGTTGGATGGTGAAAATGCTTTCTCACTAGGAATTTCAAACATGTCCCGGTTTGTTCTTTTCTCATTGCTACTGAAGGCATGGTTACATGGTCCAGGGCTTCCCAACAAATATAACAAGAGGATAGTGGGGATAAATTACCTGAGCTTGAACCAATAAAGAAAAGGCATTTCTTATCTGACATGGTCATTCTTAATGCTGTTTAACAGCCAGAAATGTCATATGGTTGTGCTGCCCTTGCCACTGATTTCTTAAGGTCATATTTTAGTGTCTATTCATGGAAAATTTTAAAGATATTAGGAAATTTTTTCCCCTTGTAACTGTAACATTGCCCCTAGTTGGTTTATTCTTTGTAAACTCAGAGTGCACATTTTGTATTGTTTCCTCTCCCCCAAACATCACAAAATTCTAAGGGATGCAATAAGCATTTTTTTTCTAGAGTCTCACTCACATTTTAGAATAGCTTGGATTATATTTCATTTGGATGAAAACATACAATCACAAACGTCAATAAAGTGCGGTTTATTCATAGCCAGGATGAAATTTAACCCCCTAATGTTATTTAAAATGCAGCTCTCTCCTCCTCAAAATGTATTTAATATGTCTCTCTATTTTTTTTTTTCCTATTTACAGGTCAATGGAACAGAAATTGAATATGAGTTTGAAGAAATTACACTGGAGAGGGTAAGTAAAAAACCCAATAATCCAAAACCCTAATCTTGCATTCCACATTCTGCATCCTAATGGGTTGTCTTGTGAAAATGTGCGATTGTGTCTTATACCCTGGAAATTTCTAACAGCACTCACAATGAGAATATTAATGAAATGCTTGCAGTGGAGGGCATGGAGACAAGCAGACCGAATCACCAGAATGTTCAGTATGTAAACTACATTGCCAGGATTTGGAGAAATGAATAGGAAAGACAAATATTCAGTGAGCTTGTATGATACTCTTTTCCTGTTGTTTTCATTATACATGTTTTTCTGTACATTTTAAGATATATTATAAAATATTTTCATTTATGTGATATTAATACTATCTTCATAACTACCATTACCATGCATTTTTTAGTTTAAAAAAACAAGTGATGGATTTTAAAACCTCCCCCACAGAGAAAAACATAGCAACCCTGCAGAGCTCTGCCAGTGTGTTGTTAAGACCTTGGCATGGGTTTGACAAATTAGGGAAATTCTGTGTACCATAACCCTAATATATAAAGATATTTTACAGAAGAACAAAAGAAAGGCCAAAGACCGCCTAGAAAAAAAAAAATGACTGAAAGGTATTAACAGGACATTCATCAAAAAAGAAAAGGCCAGTAACATCCAAAAACCTGCTCAACCTTATTATTAAACAAAGAAAACAATGGTACTAAACAGTTTTTGTCAACCCCATTGACAAAACATTTAAAAGAAATGTTAATGTTCACTGCCATTGAGTGGGCCTGGAATTGGAGTAACCATGAAAGAGCAGTTTAGAAACATGGATCAAAAGCTTTAAAATGGACACTTTTTGACCCAAGAGTTATAGAAATACACAAGTCTACAAAGAATGTTCACATTGGTATTGTTTATAATAGTGAAGACTGAAAAAGCCAAGTATTTAATAATACATTATTATATGTCCACATAACAGAAAATTGAGTTATATTAATAGTATTTTAGAAAAATATTTAATTACAAGGATAGGCGGTCCAACCAGACTCTATTATTAAATTAAAAATCAAGTTTAAAAATGACATTTAAATATAATCCAATAAACACAAATAAAGCTATATATGAATAATACACATTCACAACTATTTACATAAAGCCTGGAAGAATATACACCAAAATGTTAAAAGTGTTTAAAAAGTTAAGGATTTTTGGGTAGTTTTTAGTTACTTCTTTTTGTTTATATTTATTTCCTATACTTTCCATAATAAACATGTAATACACATATATTAAAAAATAAAAATGTAAGTATTTTTCCTAAGCTATCATTCAAGCATGAAGTCAGACTCTAGATCTACATTTACATGTATTTTTCCTCTTCAGTTTACTGATAATTCACTTTCCTGAGTCAGGGAATTTCTCACTTCCAGCGTAAATTTTATTGTGAGTGGCTTTAAAAGGAAATTTACATTAAAAGTTAAGAATTTGACAGATGGGTTCTTTAAAACTTCCATTATGAACTTTGATAAAATTTTAAAGGCAGGTTAAATGGAGAAAAGTGAGGTTTGTGGAAAATTAGCTTCAATGAGAAAAGAGAAGACATTTCTCCTTCTAAATTACTAATCTTCTCTCTGGAATTAGCTACATAACTTGTGGGATGCAGTGCAAAATGAAAACGTGAGGCCCTTGTTTAAAAACTAGTAAGAATTAAAAGATGGCAACAGCAGGAGCCTTCCAAATGTAAGACCTTGTTCAACTACACAGATCTCATTCTCATGGGGCCAACCTCTCTATCTCTGAAGTAAAACGCCATTTAGTTACCCTGGCTTTACAGGTCAGAAATAGTTAGAAGCTAACATAGGTGTGAGGTAGAACATTCTCTAGGAGTCAGACAATTGTGGGTTCTAGTATGTGTTCTGATGCTTACTTGCTTCATGAGACAGCTTGCCATCTCACTGCCTTTACTTCCTGCCCTAGGGTTCCTGACCACACTCTGAACCTTGTGGTGCCCATTAGCTGTACCCCCTCCAGGACCTCTGTGTCAACCATCATCTTCTCAGAACACCACCTCCTCTCTGCCCTTAACATTTATTCTACTGCCCCCACTCCAAAAATTCTTCACCCCCATTGGAACCTCGAATTATTGATTTCACCATTTACCTCCTGTTTTCACCCTTCTTTATGCCCTCCCCTTCCTCCTCCCCTATAGCATATGTTTCCTGGTCCCATCACTCTAATTCTCCTTCTCGCACGCTCAACATTTTTTTTTCCTCTCTCTTTTTTTGTGTTCATCCAGCAAACTCTCAGCCCTTGTTAATCTACCCTGGTTAGACCTACACCTTCCTACTTACTCCATGCCAGCACCTGTGTAACTGAACATAGCGAGAGAAGCACCTAGTCATCTCACTTTAAATTTATAGCCATTGGTTTCAAATGAACGCTCAAAACACCCAAGCAATTCTTATACATTTCTTTAGAAGAATCACTTTCTCTTTCTCTGGGACAAAAGTTTCATATCTCATTTGCTTCCCTCAAATCTCAAACACTCCCTCCCTCATCCTCACTCTTAACTATTGATCTCTCTTCATATGGCCTTGAGAAAATCCAAGCTATCAAATGAAAACCACCTTACTTTCCTACCACCAGGTCCACTAGTATGCTCTCCCCGTTACAATGAAAGAATTTGCCCTGCTGCTTTCCAAGGCCAGCTCTTCACCTGTGACCTGGTCTCCATAACCTCTTATCCATTTAAGGACTTTGCTTCTGGAGTTTTCTCCTCTCTCTCCTGCAATATCAGTTTCTCTCTTGCTTTTTCCCAGATAAATTTAATATAGACATGATGTAATATCTCTTATCTTAAAGAAAAAGTATGTCCCTTGACCCAATGTTCCCCACCCCCATTATTGCCTCATTACTCTATTTTGCTTAACCAAAAATCTAGGGAAATTGTCTATTTGCATCAACTCCACTTTAGTACCTCCTTTTCTTATTTTAACCTATTTCATGTTTTCATCCTCACAGTAGTCCTAAAACAGTCCCTATCAAAGTCACAGCAGGTTCCATCTTGCTAAATACAAGCATCAGTTCTCAGTCCTAACTGACTTCTCAGTAGCATTTGATGCAGCTGTCATTGCCTCCTTCCTCAAAGATGTTAATTTCTTAGCTTCCAGAACAAAACACTCTCCTGTTTATTTACCATGTCTTCAGTGCCCTTTCTCAGTCTCCTCACCAGCTCTTCCTCTAATTGTTGGAACACTCCAGAAACCCAGTGCACAGGCCTCTTCGTAATCTCTCCTCATTCCCTTGGTGATTTCATCCAGACCCATGGCTTTAAATACCAACTATCAACTTCAGATTCCCAAATCTGAAGTCATGACCTCTTTCTCACATTCCAAATGTGTACAGCTAGCTGTCCAGCTGGCATCTCTCCTGAACATTAAGAAGATCTTCTAAACTTGATATATTCCTAACAGAATTCATGATTTCCCTGCACTCACTATCCTTAGGGCCAAAACTGCTTCTACCCTAATATTCATCATCTTAACTAATTGGCTCTATTATTTTCCTTGTAATTCAGGCCCCCCAAAACAATAATAATATCTAAGAGTCTTGTATAATTACTCTTTTCCCTCCGTATCCAGAACAAGTCCTACTGGTGCTACCATAAAAATATATTTCAAAATCAGTTGCATCTTACCACCTGCTCTGCTGAATCCTGGTCCAAGTCAATATCATCCCATGCCTGAACCACTGCAATAACCTCTACTTTTGCCCATTCTTCTCCACAAAGTAGCCAGAGTAACCTTTTTCAAAATAGAAACCAGATCCTACCCCTTTCATTCCTAAAACCCTCCGAGAGGTGATGATTACACTCATTATCATCACCTACAAGGCCTTATACAATCTGACCTCTGCTTCTGTCTCCAATATTATGCCCTAACCATCAACATCTAGAACATTTCACTTCAGCCATACTGACTTTCTCATCAGTCCTCAAATGCCAAGCTTTTCTCAACTCGAGGCCTTTGTATATGGTATTCTATATGCCTGGGAAAGTCTCCTGTCAGCTCTTTATAAGGTTTGCTCATTTCAATGTTTAAATGTCAACTCAAATGTCTCCTTCTCAGAAAAAATGTTTCCTTTGTACCCCATTTAAAGTAGTGCCAGCTTCCCTATCACACTTTTTTCCTTTTCATAGCTTTATTCTTTTATAATTATACTTACTAATATCTGAAATTTATAGTACTTATTATTGTTTACTTTGTTAACATCTATGCCCCCCCTAAATGTATACTATATATAAATATATAGTCAACTCTATATCCAGTTTGCCTAGAACAGTCTCTGGAACGTAGTATGCATTCGGTGACTATTTGGTGGGTGATTGGATTATGCCTGTGCTCTGCCTCTAAGTACAGTGAAGTAGAGACACATGGCCTATGTTTGACTCCTGTCTCTATCACTTGCTGGTCAAGTTACTGTGAGTTGAGTCCTTAACCTTTCTGTGCCTCAGTTTCTACATCTGAAAATGAGGCTAAGGTATTTGTAATCACCTCCCAGGACTCTTGTGAGTAATCCACGCGTTAAGATAAAGGTTTAGAATAGCATGCATCATAATTATTCTTAACATTTCCGTTATGCTAATGTGGTAGTTCTCACAAGTGTTATTTATCAGGATCAATGTGGAGCTTAAAACCTAGCTTCCCAGTGTCAGTGAACAATTTACGTTAATCTAACAAGAACTCCTTTCATACCAGCTTTCCCTTTTTTTTTCCTTTTTTCTTCCCCAGTTACTTGGTTAGATGTCAGACATCCAATGATGAAGTTATGGTCTTTGCTATATGTGTTTGCAGCTTACACGTTTTCTACATTCCATCTCCATAACATTTAATTTAGTAATAAACTAACCCCCTTTAGTAACATCCCTGTGAGGTGGATATTGCTAACTTCATTTAACACATTAGGACACTCATAATTTAAATGAGTTTAAATTAAACTCAGAAATTAACTCACTTGTCAAAAGTCACAATCTTAGTAAAAATGGAAGTAGGATTCAGCCCCATACCCAACAGACATGAAAACCTAAGCTCATTGCCACTAAGTTAAACTGCACCAAATTAAGCTCAAGTGTTTTTTCTCCAAGAAACTTTTCTCGACTTCCCCTCTTAGGAAAGGTGCCCCTTCATAAATTAACACAAGGAGAGAATTTCTCACACTAAGTGATGAATAAAATGTCTTTCCACTGATCTGTGAGTTCTCTGATGGAAGGAATTTTATTCTAGTGTTCTTTATATTACTATGATGATATAAAAAGAAAAGGGAAAGCCACTGGACAATTTGAGGACAAGCTGATGACTCCTCTCCTAGAGCATCACTGGTCAATGCATTGACCACTTGCCACACATGGTGAATCCCGCACATGTCTTCTGTACATTTAGCTGTTGAACACTTTCTGAACAAGGGCATTGGGCACAGTCCTTGTTTCATAAAATTTCACTGCCTGGGGGAGGACACAGAGAAGTAACTAGGCAGAAACCATAAAGAAGAACAGAATGCTGTGGCTACCTGGCCCAGAATGGAGTACGCCCCTGAGGCATTATACCTGAGCTTGGGTTAAGAAAGGTGAGAGGAAGCTAGCCATGGAGAAGGGAGTAGAAGAAGAGGGCCTCTCAGGAAACGGCAAGTGCAAATGTTCAAGGGTCCACGGAAGAGTAACATGCTGAAGGAACTGCAAGTAGTTCAAGATGACTGACTGCATTTCAAGGTATGAAGGAGGACTCGGAGAGAGAGAGACCAGGCTGGAGAGATGGAGAGGACTTGGAATATAGGTGCCTTGGATAACATTTAAACTTAAATTTTAAATTTTATCTTGAAGGCAGTAGAGAGCCTTTGGAGAATTTTAAGCAGAAAAAGTGACATAATCATACTTGTGGATTCAAAAGATCACTTTAGCTGCAATATTGGGTGTACATTTCATGGGATTCAGGAGATGATGCAGGTATGCCATTTAAGACATATAATTAATGGCTAAATTCTGTCAATGGTGATGAAAGAGGAGATGATTCAAAATATGTTAAGAATGTTAGAAGAACAGATTCTGATGTTTTGTAGGATGGGAAAATGCTAGAGAGAGCAAGGAACTCAAAGATACCTAGACAGTAATCCAAGAAATTCATTAACACAATCTGGGCCTCTCAGCGATGGACACCTGTGATATTTCAAGCCTTTCTGACACCCTCAGCTCTTGTGACGTTAATAAAGGTAGCTGAGTATAAAGTTCATGCCTCTGAGTGACTTATCCATTATCCATATATGAAGTTAATAGGTTACGTACCCCTAACATGATTTGTATCAAGAGAAGCTAGTTGACCCAGCATGGATAATAGATTCATCATGCCTTCATAACCCTGACCAGCATGCATGTCTACAATTTAGCAGAGATGTTGAAGTGACTATCTGACCATCTGCCAACCCCTACCCCCAGCCTCTAAAAAAAAAAGAACATTTGCAGTGCTTTCCTGACAGCTGCACAATTTATGACCGTGTGACACTATACGAATGTTCTGTCTGACAAGTCAGGGATATTCTTTTGCAATTTAAAAAAAAAATCAAAGAGCTGAGCCATCTTCCCAAATATAAATCATTGACTTTTGTTACTTATTATTTGACCCGTGATAAAATAAACAGATTTATAGGGAAGAGAAAAGTGACTGATTTATTGCACCCTGCAAATTCCTGCAGGTGAACCGAGTTTGGGGTATAAGGTGGGTAACGTGGGAATTTTTTAAACAGTATTTGTGAACCGCAGGTAAGAAGTGACCCATTAAAGTTGTCTACTGATGGACTTTCCAGACTCATCCAGGTATCCAATTAGTTAGAAATTCATTGGATGTCTGAATCACTTAGGCCAAATTTATTTATCTCACACTATTGAGTTTTCATGAAGATGAAAATTCCTAAATTCAAATGGAATTAAGGGTCTATTGCTTCAAGTAATGTAGAGGCTTTAGGGTTTCTAAATGTCTGGGTTTTTTCTGGGTCTCTTTAGCTATTTCAGATTAGTAGTAACAGGAACAACAAGCCAGAGTCCTGAAGGTATTTGAGGGGGTTTCATATAGTCAGCTATAGCACAGTCTTATTCTATTTTAGTTAAATAAGTTTTAATGCTAGATAATTTTCTTAAATTTTATGTATTTCCAATTATCAGTGTATATTTTAGTGTGTTTGAAATATATGCACACGTATGTCTATTTAAGGACATAGATACCATCCAAACCTAAGTGTGTATTTAGATATAAAAACATTTAATATGTATGAATTTTGATCAAAGTTTTATTGGCTTTGTGGAAGGTATTGCAAGATTTGTAGAACAAAAGTAGATTCACATAAGCAGTAAAAAAAGCACAGTCTTTGAACTCAGACCTTATTTTGAATCCAGAATCAGCCACTTTCTATGTGACCTTGAACAAGTGACAGCCTGTGAAGCCTCAGTTTTCTTCATGATGAATGCGACACTGATATCTATTTTGTTACAGCATTGCTGTGAAAAATAGAAATAACATATGTAAAATGCCTAAAATAGTTCATAGAACGGCATAGATTCTCAGTATTATTAGTTTTTATAAAGTGAATACTCACACCTTTATCTAAGCCTCATTATTTTTAAAGATGTCACTGTTGGTATAACTTCAGGCTATGATTCTAGGGCTAAGTCAAGTGGCAAATGTATGCTTTTCTTTCGTGTGGACGTGTGTGTGTGTGTGTGTGTGTGTGTGTGTGTGTGTGTATGTGTGAGAGAGAGAGAGAGAGAGAGAGACTGTATTTATGGTAAATGATAAGCTTCTTAAGTAATCTCCAAAATGTATGTGTGCCCAATTATCAATGTGTTTTTTAAGCATGTTAAGTATATAAAAGGAGTCTGCCCTGAGTTTGCAGCCATAGCTTCCTCTAGAATAACCCCACACTATTCGTAGCTCTAGCTTCCCTTCTTTGTTAGCTCACAAAAATTTAGTTCCCAGCTAGACAAGCAGTCACAGTGTTTTCTTTTGTTTTCAATAGCTTCAGGCTATGATATTTGCTTCAGATGCTCTAATACCTCCTTAAAATATTTTGTAGAGATATAGTGAGCCACTCTTCTTTTTGTTTGCACAGTACAACTTGCAAGAAGAACATCCTCCTTTGGGGGAACTGCTCCTTGCCCCGTTCCAACCACATCATTCCGGGACCACCTGCCAGTTACAGTACCCATGGTCATACAGTTGATTGGTCTAGTGCTACTTATTGGAATTACCAGGCAAGCTAGTAAACACTTAATAGAGATACCTGAGCCGTGCCCTAGACTACATAAATCAGAGCCTCAGGAGTGTGGAACATGAGAAATCTTGACTTTTAAAACTTTTCTTAGGGATTTGATGTACAGTTTACAGACTGATACCTGAGCCAAACTGAGCCGATAAGAGTGCTCCTCAGGATTTTTCACCCTGAAGTTTGGGGGATGAGAGGTGCTGCATTCCACCTGGGCAGTATAGCTGTGAGATGTGAGGTGTAAGAGTGGCTGCCGTATGAATTTCCTGCCTCGTGGAGTAAGCTCATCTGAGAAAATGAGGCTTCCTGCTGAGAGAGCCAGAGACAGAAGATAACAAAGAGGGAGAAAAAGAGAGAGAAAGAACTGGCAGCATCCAGTTTCTACGTTATATCTGTCCTAAAGACCCAACCAGACAGCCACTCTGTTTCCAGTGGCAAGATGAGCCCTTCTCTTAAATTCTTCTTAGCCAGACTAGTTCAAATCCATCAACCATAACTTGCCAACAAGTGGACTTATACAAATGTATCTTGGTGTTGTATTTTAGTTATCACTGTGTGGAAGTTGTTGAATAGGTCCTGCCCTAGGCTCCTGCTGCCATAGACTGTCCTCAAAATAAATGCCACCTTGCTTAGCTGTATCTTCTCTAAATTCTAATTGTGCCTCTTACCGCTGAGGTAAGTTCATAAAGCAAAGCTCTCCGGTAGAGAATGTTTTTAGCAGGTTGCAATAAACCTTAATACCCCAAAGCTTACACATACCATCCCCTTTAATGTAACCCATTACTGTGTTTCAACTCCCAGAATTAAAGAACAATTTTTAAAAAGTGGCAAGTAAAGAGAATGCCTAGTGACAGGTCTATGAACTTAGGTCTCTACTGTCTAGAAACTTTTCTGGTTTGGAAACTAGCAAGTTTGCAGTGTTAACCATCGGCCTCAGATTTCAGAAAAAAATTGACTGTTAGAAATATGATTTACAGACATTTGGGTGGGTCATTAATCTAACTTTTCTTTAGACGTAAGCATCAAAGTCTCAGGATTGAAGATCACCTGGTAAACATACTTCAAAGGTCTGATATAGATGAATTGGCACAAAATGCATTTAGCTGAAATTCAGCTGCTGTCTCCAGCCTTCTCCATTTTCTTTATACCTCCCAACTGATTTATCTCCCTTCTTTCACCCCACACACTGTCACCAGGGTATTAACAAGTGCTCTCTCCAGTTCCTTAGTGTGAGCCGTAGTGCCCTCACATCATCTAAACTGACCAGTATATTTTCTTCTGCAAGCCACTTGTTATACTATCACCCCTGTCTTTTTTCAACATTGCTCTTGATTATTACAAGCACATCTGATGCTAGTATAATGGTACTTCTAAAACTAACAGCTTTAAGATGAAATCTACAATGGAAAGACTTGCACGGAAATGGCAAAGCTCCCTTGTTCCCAATTGAGTTTTCTAATCAGAGTAGATCTATTTTCCTGACTTGTATCAACGAGGTGTGGATAGTGAAGGAGGTTTGGCAAGGAAAGCTCTAACTCAGGGATGCCCTGAGACTTCAGAATCCTGATGGAGGTACTAGATCCTGAGACTACTGGAAAGCAAAGACCCAAGAGGCAGTACAGGACGGGGGCCCAGCAATCACACCTGAGTCACTAAACACTAGATCTTGAGAGCTGAAAAGCTGGGGATTTTATTACTTGCAACTGAACAAACTCTGAGTGATCTAGCTCTATTTTTCTGTAGGTCAACTATCAGGCTAGTAGCAAATATAAACTGAGTCACTCTTAGTGCTTTTTTTCGCAAACACTTCAGCCCCTTCCGGAATTATCCCATAGTTCTATGGCCTTATACAGTGACAAGACAACCTACACATTGTTTGGCCATGTTTCCTCAGAGGTGACTGCTGCAACACCCATAGTTCCTCTCTGAGTTGTCCCTTTCAGTCTGTCAGTTTCTGCTACACCTTTCCAGTATAGTAGACATTTGTCAGTTATCTACCCTTTTCACCCCTTCCCTTTTGCTAACTGTGCCCGGATTTTAGTTCAGATGTCTGCCTTCTCCCACACAACCCATGTACTGTGATGGAAGCTAAAGTGACTCTGAACTCAAGGGGTAGGTCCTTATTGATTTAAGCCAATGAGCACTGATAGAGGCCCTTAGCCTCCATCAGTGGTGACTATGCAACCTAATCCAGTACAATCACAGTGAATTCTGTGACTCTTGCTTAGAATTCTGAGACAGAAACCCACTCTTTTCCACGGTCATGAAGTGATGGAGCCTATAGCTCAGACAGTAGCTTGGAGCCATTTTATGACCAGAAGAGGATTCCAGCTTTAGAATGAAGTACCATTTTAGATGGCAGAGTAGGTAAACGGGGTAGAAAACAGTCTTGGTGACATCTTGAGACCATGAAGCAAACCATCTCTGAAGCACTCCTTCTGAATTTTTGTTAATCTCCTTTATTGTGTTAGCCGGTTTAAATTGTGAGTCCTGTTACTTGCAACTAAACAAATCCTAAATTATATAAATGGGTCATGAGACTCTTTAGCAAACTGTTCAGGGCCCCATCTTCTTAGACATGCCTCAAAATCATTTATCTTTGAAAATTATTCTTTCTCCCTTCTTATTCCAGTTCAGTGAATCTGTCCCCACCCTGCCCCCCTCCCCATTGGGGAAGCCTCACGCTAATTCCCTCTGCAGAGGACTCCTCTCCCCCCTTTTACTTCCTCCAAAAACCCTTTAATTTCTTCAAAGGGCTTAGGTTTTTGGAAACAAAAGCAAGGAGATCTTTGCAGGCTGCTTCTGATTTCAACTCCCTCTTACCTCCCCCTACAATGAATAACTGCTTTAATGGGGAGAAAGGAAAAGGAAAAATACAGGGAGAAGAAAAAAACACTAGTATCTCAAAATAGAGATACATAGTAGGAAAACTGAAAGTTATTTCAAGCATTTGAGAAATGATTAGAACTAGTTGATTTAAAAGCTTATATTTTATCTACTTAGCTTGATGCATTTTTATACTTTCAAATCATCTATCCTTTGGAGAAACAAGATGTACATAATATGAAAATTTTCATAGACACCAGAACCTCCAAGATGTATTACCTAGTTTTATAGTTTAAAAATGTTTGGTCTGTATAGACTCAGCATAAATTAAACAAAGCACATTTAGTCATTGAGAAGAATGTCACCTTGCATTTAATTCAGGATCACCAACTAGGTTCTATTCCTATTATTGCTCTTCACACCTTTACTAGTTTTGCCTGAGAAGCTCTTACTCAAAACCCAGCTTATGTGTTACCTCCTCTGAAAAGGGTTGTCAAGTTCCCCAGTCAGAGTTAGCTTATCCATCCTTTTCATCACCTCAGGGCTTTCTCATCGTCCCCTGTGTTCATATCCTGTCTACCTTTTATATAAATTTTGAGGCCCTTAGAAGCTAAAATCCTTTTAATTTGGCATTTTACATCTGGCTGTTTTTAATCACTAGAATAACAAAGTATATCACTAACAGAATCACTAGAAGAATATTTAAGTCTTTTGACAAGGTGTAGAGATTTGATTCTCATCCTGATTGTGTGTGTGTACACACATGCATATATATATATACACATGCACATACATGTATAAATTTTATGTACATTTTGTGATATATACATTTCTTTCACGTATTTGTATTTACATATGTTTGTAGATGGATGGATGGATAGACAGATAGACAGATAGGATCTTCTTTTAAGCCAGAGCCGATGTTCATGCTCTTACTAATGCTGGTGCCACACTAAGTGTATCAACATCATTTATTGAAATTTTAGCTTTGTATGTTACTTACTCTTCTTTGGTCATCTCAAATCTTAGCAATTAGTCTATTACATAAGTTGTAGGGCCTCTCTTTTACAGAGAAGCAAACTGTAGGTCAACGAAGTTAAGGCACGTGTCCATGGTCACAAAGCTAGTATACGGCAGAGCTGGTTGGTCGGTCTTCAGTCACTATGAGGTGCCGTTAGTAAGCATGAAAAATATGGAAGACTTTTTGGAGTAAAATATTCTCAGACCAGCCGTGATATATTCAGATTACCTTTAAGGTTTATACATTTATCGAAAGGAAACACTAAGCCGAATGGCAAAATGGCTTAGGCTAGCATCGGAAGGCTGAAAGCAGCTTCTAGCAAAAGACAAAGACAGTCCTAGGTGGATGGAGATGCCTTTATTTCTCTGTAGGATTATTTCTTAATGTTTGAGAAATAAGCCACACCCATCTCCCCCGATTTACTTAAACTTTACTCAAAGCTCAGTAATGCTACCCTAACTTGGGAAAAACAGCAACAAAAATGATACCACCTCTTGCAAATTTAGCACTCTTCTGCTTCAAGAAATCCAATTCAAGCAGCGTTCCAATTGTGCTTTTAAAACTTTCCTCTTGAAAATATATCCCGGTTTTACGAAGCTAAAATTGGTGAGGTTGGTAGTTCTACTATGCATACAGTATTAGTATTTCATTCAATTGATATACACATTCTGATACATCTCATACTTTAAGATTACTTCATTGTTTCCAATGTTTTTTTCAGATATGTCTTTTCATCCTTCAAACCACCCTGTGAATTAGGAAAAGAAAACTTGCCGCTCCTCATTTTGCAAATGAGGATGCGAAGGCTCAGAAAATGTTGCCATAGGTTTCCCAAGGTCACTCAATACAGAGCAAAGGCTGGTCTAAATCACATCTTTAACTTCCAGCCTTGCTCTTTTGTCTCCATCTCTTGCTGTTTGGGTTTTGTTTTAACAGCAAACAAATCCAAATAATTGGCCTATTCAGGTAGAACAGACTAAAAATATCAAAATGTGGTCATTAATTTCTGAAACTAAGAGATCAGAAGAAAAGTTTCTCTCATGTCAAATTGGATTTTAAATCACCCCAAATCACTTAAACTTGCTTTTCTTAAAGCAGCTATCATAAATGTTTAGACTGATGAGAAGCACTTCCGAATACCAAGTTTTTATCTTCCACTGCCAGTAAGTGGGAAAAACCCTTTAACCCTCTAAAGTTTGAACATCACTGTTTAATATTTCTTATATTGATTTGAATTCTCTTTTAGTAATTTCTTCCACACTATTTTAACAACATAACAAAGTATTTCAAATGTGGGCTTTACGGCCGTTTAGCCTAAGATCAAACTGTGGCTTTACCACTTACCAACTTTGTGAATGGGACCAAGTCACTGAGCCTGTCTGTACCTCAGTATACTCATCTGTAAAATAGGGATGATAATGATACCTCTCTCATAGGGTTGTTGTGAAGACTAAATGTGTTCATAAATATAAAATGAGGTACTTAAAACAGTGCCTGGCCCTAATACGTACTATATAAGAGCTAGTTATTATTATTATTACTGGTCTAGTTCTCTTCATGTGAGAGGCCTTGAATTTTAACAAAAAAGAAATCAACATCTACTTAGTCCCTGGACTCTTTCTTCTGCAGAATCACCACTACTCCCCTATTTCTTTAATTATTTCCTACACAGTCTTCTTCCTCTACCAATGCTCCTGATTATTACCTTCCTTCCTAAAATTTTCTTTCTTTCTACAGATATGCATCGATTGTGATGCCTGGAATTCATGCTTTGTTCACTCAACAAGCATTAATTGAGCATCTCTTCTGTGACAGGTGTATTAGAGGCTGTGAATAAGTGAGAGGTGAGAGAGTCTCTGCCCTCAGAGAGCTTAAGAGGCAGTAATGGAGACAGACAGGTGAATGAGAGTCATTACTTCAGGGAGATCTATTTACTACTGTGGAGTGTTGACCAGGCCTGTCATCTTCTTGTTTTATGCAACTATCTATGACATAAGCCTGAAGAAAAGAAAAGTGCTTTTCATACTTTCCTGTGGTAAAATGAAAACCCAGGCCTTTGCACTGACTGCTTATTACAGTCAGTGGTATGTTTCTCTGTGTCTGCGTTCAACGATGAAATATACAAGTGGCCAAGTATTTTGTGAGGGCTGTTTATTACTGCTTCAAAATTTAACTCATGTCAGTGTTACTTAACCACCTTCTCTGCAAACATGTTACTTTAGGGACAGGCTGTTTTCAGCCTGGGCTGTTCCAACAGAAATTGCAACACATGCTTTTCAGAGCAGTGCCTACAAGGCTGCCCTTAGGTGAATGGACCAACTCCTGTGCCAACACTTGAGGATGTAATTGAAACTCAGTACACTGCTTTGCTTGGACCACCTATGCATCACTCAGATGTGGCTATTCTTCTGAATAAGCAGGGGATTTCTTTTTCAAATATATAGAAAAATATTCTGGAAATCTGAACTATGTGATTCAATTTATTTGTGTTACTTTATGTAATCTTACTTGCAGCTACTCTATGAAGTAATTATCATCATACTATCTTGCAAACTGAGGCACTGAGTGATAGCTTGATGTGTCCAAGGTTGCACAGCTCAAAAGGGGATACAGCAGAAATCTGAACCGAGATGGGTTCAATGCTAAAGTTTCCCAAAGAACCTCTTGCTCTATAATTTCAATGTCTCTCCACCCATGATCCAGGCTGCCTGTGCTGTTGTTTCACATGGCATGGTGATTTTCCCTTTGGAAAGCTTGGCATTTGAACAGCTGATGTGAGGATTCTTGCCTCTGGTTTCCAAAGTGATGTTTCTCAACTTGAACATAGTGTCTGCATTTGTGCTCAGTGGGGAAGGAAGAGTAATGACATTAAGTGAAGGCAGCACTGACTGTGAAATCAGTTACCTTTTAAATCTCAGGGTTCTTGAATTAATGAATTAGTCTTAGAAGGCTGTGTATCATTCTTGGAATTCTGAGAAGAGAAATTGAGTATTAACCCAGTTCAAATCCATAATGCACAATTTATAGTCACATGGAGACTCAGCCATATGGTGGAAACATTCTTTCAGATTATTTTATGTTGGTTGCCCCACATACAGCAGGTCTTCTAACTGACTTGTCTTCTGTGATCAAAATAATAAAACATCTGTTGATAATAACCTTGAGAACAAATTGGTGTTTCCCAATCTTGCTTGAGCTATAAAATGTCTACTGTAATAATGAATACAGGATGTGGAGACAACGTTTTAAATGCACACGTGCATGCGCACACACACACCCACACACACACACAAGTTGATCATGTCACCTCAGAAAAAGGTTGCCCACCAGCATTGCTGAAACCTCATTCACAGAAACAGCTTCACTGTGAATACGTGGGGCTGTTTTTTTAATGGTAGAAATATGGTTGTGAGTTCTTAAAAAGTCTACAAAAGGAGATTAAATAACCATACTTAGGCAGTTTCCTATGAAGCATGTCAAAACTGCATAGTTTAAAAACCTCAAGAGAAAGTTGAGCCTTCTGAACATTTATAAGCCACCAAAGAATTCCCAGGGCCCCAAACCATCACAGAATTTCCTGGCTGTCTGGTAAGTTGCCACAGCCGACGTAATTGCAGCCAAAAACATACTCTGTGCTGGAAAATCTGCGATTCTCATCACAAGCTCCCCCTTGCACGCACTGGGCCCACAGTCTGGTTAGAATGAGAACGTGGAACATTTTGTAGTGTTTTTATTTCTATTGTGTCCCTCTCCGTTCAGTTCTGTCCTTGGGATGAAGTTTCTTTGGGCAGACCAGAATCCTTCGTAGAAATTCCAAAAGAAAAATTCAGTGAAACATTTCCACCTTCTGCTTTGGATGAGGGTAGTCAGTACAATAGACCTTTCAGCTCCAAGCAACTTTGAATCTCCTGTTTTATTGGGCCTGAGTGGAAGTGCACTAAGTTTTAACAAGTGCTGTTACCCACTTGCCTTGCCACATAGAGCCCTCCAGAGACTTCGCCTTGACCGTAAACACAAATGAACTGTTAGCCAACTGCAGAGTTCCTGACCCAGTGTTTCCTGCCATGCGTTAGCTGAAAAATCTCAGTTCGAACCAATTGTTTCCTGTTCATTATTCTGCCTCTTGAGTTCACTGTTAAAATTTTGCTCATTGCCCTTTCCCAAGTATACCAAGCCATATCCTTCACTTCTTTAGAAACTGGCCCACTAAATGAACAGAATAGTTTATAATGTGCCATTTACTTTTAACATACATGTGATGATTATACTAATAATAGCTCCTAAGTATTTGAGATATACTATTGAGGCCTCCATTATTTTATTTGAGCTCTACAAGTAACCTTTTAGCTTTTTTATCCTCATTGGGAAGATAGGACAACTGAAGATGATAGTAGTTAAGTAACTTGGATTTAAAATCATTGCTATTCTGGGGCCAGAATTTAGTCCCAGCTCATTTGATTATATCTGTGCAAGTCCTGCTTCTTGCTATAAACCTATGTGGTAGCTGTTATTAAAAACCTTATACAGATGAAGAAACTGAGTTAAGGGATTTACCCAATGTTCAGGGTTTATTTGAAAAAGTCAGGGATAGAGAAAAATCATGCACTGTGTATCTCTAGAGCATTCTAGTATTATCCTTCTCTGGTATTCTCATCTTGGGATTACCATCTATTTAGCCAGAAAGCAGCTCTTACTGTTCACATCTAAGCAGCCACTGAGTCAATTCCACCTCTTTAATCCCTTTCAAATCCACCTATTTTTCCCCAGACACACTACCCACTTCAGGCCACTATCGTCTCTCACCAGGATTACAGCAGCCTCCAAACTGGTGGTTATGTCCCAGTCTTTAGCCCCCTTCAGTGCATTATCCACACTGTAGCCAGTGTGATCTTTCTTACCCTAAAGCATGACTGTGGTACTCAGTACTCCACATTGACTTTTAGGTGAAATCCATCCTTCTTGGCTCGGCCTCCAAGGCCTTACATGTTCTTCCTACCTCTCACTTAAGCTCCAGTTTATCCCTTATCATTCTTTCCTTGCGTCTGTATTCCACCCACATGGTATGAGTTCAAATTTCCCAAACACATAGGATTCTCTTTTTCTCACCTCCTCTTTCCTACGAATGCTCTTCTCCACGCCCCACCCCATTTGCCTCACTAATGCCTGCTCAGACTTCCTGTGGGAGTTTAGGTATTATCTCCTTCTAGGAGCCTTCGCCAGCACATCCCTTAATTCTCAAGTACCTTCCTCTGTTGGTTGTTTGAATGTCCTCTAACAAGAAGACTTACAGCTCCTCTTCCAGAACTTATGAGTTGATGTCCCTTGGTAGCTGCTGAAATTAATATTAACAGCCCCAATTTTTTTATCCTTCAAAAAAGAGTACATTTAATTAAAGAGAAACAAATAGAGTGACCTAGTTGCCTTCTCTGCCACAATTGTGCAGCCATTCATTGGTACAAATTTTCCATCCTACCAGAATCCACCTAGAGATGGAATCAGATGTTGAGTCTTTGCTGGTTTAGTGACATTCATTCAGTCAGTCAGCCTATAAATCTTTGTTGATCAACTGTCATATATTATGTACTATTTAAGTCTCAGGCCATATAACAGTAGGCAAAACAAATAAAAATTCTTACGCTTAGAGAGCTTATATTCTAGTGGTGGAGACATTAAATACATTAAATAAATAAGTAAAATGAATATTATGTTAGATGTCAATAAGTGCTCTGGAGAAAAAACAGTGCAAATTGATATTGACCTCAGTTGCCATAAGAGATAAAAGCCATTTAATGTTTCCCCCTGAAATGGGAATTGTCATTTAAAATGGTCATTGTTCTTCATCCCTTGACTAGTACAGATGAATGATGTGATAATTACTCCCTACTGTATGGACCCCAGGCACCTCCAGAAAAGTGGAAGTATGAAATTAGCAAGTGTTGCTCTTGCAGACGCATCAGGGTCATTGTACAAATATATCAGTAATACAGACTTACAAACAGTCCCAGTCTCAGATTATGTTACTTCACACAGACACACACACACAGACACACATGCACACACCCTAACAAAGGAGGTTCTTTGAGACAGGATTACATGTGATAGAACTCTACTTTTATCTCAGAAGATGGCAACTTCAAATATTTGGTACTGGAAACCAGACCTATTTCACTGGTAACTGGGTGACTGGGAATTGACTAGGTCAAAAGGCACTGTGTGTGCCCTGATGGATGTTCAGAAGATAAGAAGTTAAGCTTTGAACATGAATGGGCTTCTGAGCATTGTCAAGGCCTGAAGTAAGATGTAGACCACTGGTACTTGTCCTCAGAGTCCCCATGTTTCATAAACTTTGAGAAGTAGCACTTCTCAACCCATATTAAAATTACCTCTTTTCGATGGAACCAAGAAAATAATTCAAGAGAGCAAAGTTTAGTTGCTGTAAAGCTATATTTGCTAAATAATTGTTTGTTCCTTCCTCCTCAGGAAAACTCTACTTCCTTAGTTGGAGCAGACATTCCTCCTAGATGATACCATAACACCCAGGCACATATCACACTATATCACGATTGCCTGTTTCCTGGTCAGTCACCCCATTCTATCCCTCTGCCAAACTGGGCTTCCTTGAGGGCAGTATCATTTTTGCTGAATTCCAAGCATCTACCTAGTAAGAAATACTTGAAGGAAGGAAAATGGGTTTCTTCTAAAGTAGGGAATTAATATTATGGAATCAGAAAATATTGGAGCTGGAGAAGGTTGACAGCTAATTCAAACCTATAATTTGATTTTGATAGATAAGGAAAATAGAGTGTCACAGAGGTTGCAAGGGCTTACCCAGAGTCAACACAGGAACCCAATATTAGGACCAAAAATATACACCCCATATCATTTCTTCCTCTGGTAGGAAATTTCTGATAATTATATATACTAATAAAACATATCCTCTTTCAAGCAATCAAAAATAAAATGATTTATTTTATTGTAAGGTATTTTTTAAATGAGAATGAAATACTTCAGTTTAGCTATATACATTTTGCAACACAGTATTTTTCATATGTGGTTTGGCTGCAACTCCAACCTAAAACAGAATGCTTAAAATAAAAAAATCCTATAAATATTTAGCAGGTACAACCTCCTCTGGCCAAAAGTGTTCATTCTGAGTTGATATTTCTACCAGTTTCTTTTTTTCTACCTGAAGAAATCATGTGACATCAGTTATGCCTCCAGAACTGAAAACATCCAAAATAGGAATAGAATATATTTCCTCCTTTATTTGCCTTGAAATGTTCATTCTGTTCCCTTGAGGATACTAGACTTTTGAATTTTTGAATTTCTTTTTTAGTGTATGTATATATATATTCTGATTCTTATGACTTCATCTTATCACTATTTCAGAGGAGAAAGATTTGAGGGAAAAATATTCCTTCAAACTTCCTGCCTGGTTGTCTGTGTCACAGAATGCCAGCCTCGGCTTGACTGTTTAAACTTTTAATTTTTTTTTTTTTTTTTTTTTTTTTTTTTTACAGCTTTTCAATATATTTGCAGTGACCTTTGGTCAAGGGCAATAATCTTCTGACCTAACTTCTGTAAACATAGCTTTCCTTTAAAGATATTCTAGTTGTTTGCTCCTGATAATTTTGTTTTATTTTTCCTGTTTCCTATTTAAGGCTTAGACACTTTCATGCCATGAAAAGCCAAGATTTAAAAAATGCTAATTCTTCAGCCAAAATGCTGTTCCATCTCCCTTTTCCTAGCAACTTTCAGCCATCCTTCAGGTCTTAGTTTAACTGTTATTTCCTCAAAGAAGCTGTCTCTGACCTTTGAATCTAAATTAGCCATCCCCTGTTATTCACTCCCATAGTACTTGCGATTTTGTGTTTGCTTATTTCTCTTTTTAACATCTGCCTCTACCATTAGATATTAAACTCTACAAAAGAAGATACCATCCTTGTTTTTTTCACCAGTGACTATGTAGCATCCAGCATAGTGCCTTGCACACAGTAGGCTCTCAATAAATTAAGGGGTACATTAAAAGCAATTTTTTCCAAGTATCGGGTGGTAAAAATTCTGGGTTCTGTTTTTTTTTTTTTAATGTACCATTGTCCTGGTGCTCACTTTTATAAGCAATGTGTGTGTTTAGGAATTATTGCCAACTGGGAGAGCGAGAAGATTACAGTAGTGTGTCAAATAATTTTATCGTGCTTCCTGTGTTCTTTTCTAAGCACCTCTCCATCCCCACCCCATCACATGGCAGAATTCTGCAAGCAGAAACCCAAAGCCACTACGTAGCAGGTATCCTGATAACACCTTGGTGAATCTGCTCTGCTCACATCAGTATTTCAGTGCAAAACTTTTTAAAACAAACACTTAGACTAGGCTGTGCATATGCTAAGTTCTTTTATAACCACCTCCATTCAGCTGAAAGCCTTGACCTAAGCTCAAGCCAGGAAAGACTCAGTTCATATCCTGCTTTCCATATACATAAGCATCTGGGAAGCAGAAAGGATTAGAAAGCTCCATGTGAGACATCATAATTAAAGAAGTAATCCTGATATATGTCAGAAGAATTTTCTTCTGCCTTCTTTTTGTTTCTTCATTCTTTACACCTCAGTCCTAATTCTTCAGAGCCCAGTGTGGTCATGCCTGAGTCACCTTTCCATCTGCACGCATGACCACTCTACCTCACCCCTGCTGTACTACGTGTGGATACCGTTCATCATTATAATCCTAGTGCCCTAGTACTTAACTGAGAGTAGACTCTTGACAAATAATAGGCGAATGAATGAAATTTTATGTAGTCCAAGAGAAGAAGGTACCAAAACCTCAGTGCTTAGAGTAAGCAGGTGAACAAATAGACCCCATTTATGTATGTATGTGTGTGTGCATGTGTATGTATCTGCATGTGTGCAGACACACACACATACACAAATCTGAAAGGGATCAGGTCTACTTTAGAGGATACGAGGGCATATTTATCCTTAAAACACTAGAATTTTATCATAGGCTGTGATCATCTAAGCTGGCTCATCTCCCTCTTCACTCAACTCTCTCTTCCCTGCTTCCCTGCTTTGGACAACTGGTCCTCAATTCCTCACTATACCTATGTTTCCTAAGTTGCCTCCTTCTCTCTGTAGAGGAACCTCATCCCTTTCCACTTTCAAAACCAGCTTTACCTCTTATCTTCTCCACAATGCCTTTCCAGCCTGTGTCACAGAGGACATGCCCAGGCTCTGGCTGTCATAATCGGGGACACAGGTTGTGCCATGCATACACTTGCCCACCTACAAAGTACATGTAAATGCTGGGTTTTCTGATTTCAACATCTGGATTACACTATCTTCATCCCAGTGTTTTCTGATATGTTTGTCTTCTGAATGATGACCCCCCCGCCTTAGTTTTTCTGTTCTCTGTGTGATTTTGTTTCTCAGAGCAGGTAGTTCCACTTGAAATCTGAGATACTTCCCTAAAAGCATTTTGAAGAGGAGAGTCAATCTGGCCCATTTACTTCTAAGTTTACAAGTA
This sequence comes from Tursiops truncatus, assembly GCF_011762595.2. Classification (NCBI taxonomy): domain Eukaryota; kingdom Metazoa; phylum Chordata; class Mammalia; order Artiodactyla; family Delphinidae; genus Tursiops; species Tursiops truncatus. Next base: position 47,730,334 of record NC_047041.1, read on the forward strand.
TAAATTTCATGCATTTTATCCTCTACTTGGATTTTTATCCATTTTGAGAAAAGTGGTTTACTTCTGCTCTTGTGACCATTTGGACACAAATGGGGTACTGAAGAAGCAGTGATATATGATTATTTTACCCTAGTAGTTGCTTAGGAATGATCATTCTTATAGATATATACTGCTACTTTTCTACTTGTACATATTTGATAAGTTCTTATAGAGATTGCCCTATATAACGTCTATGCCCTGTATTTCTTTGTATCCTTGACAGTGCCTAAAATAAATTTTTGCCTGTTGTAGGTGTTAGTGAAGGTGTGATTTTTCTCTTGATTCCAGGGGAATTAGCAAGTATTTAACTTGTCTTCCTATGTAGAACAAAAATGTTACAATGGTATTTTTAATACTATCATAGGTAGATTCATTTTGAAATAGTTTATTAAAATATTTTTAACTTATGTGTAGAAGATAGTTTCAGATTCATACTCCCCCTTTTCGAGGTTGTGATAGGTCAGTCTAGGCCTTCTATTTTATGTGTCATGGGATATATTCATTATGTGCTATTGCAAGAATACATATACATGTATATATATATATATATATATATAACTTATAATTGGTAAAGCTAAGGAATAGCTTTATAAGCTAGAACTTATGTGAAATTACTAAGTACTTAGTATAGTACTAAATACTTTAGTACTTTTATTATTATCTGTGAAAGTATTAAGTATTTAATATGGTACTAAATACTATGTTACTCTATGTTAATAATATTATGAAAGTTCTAAGCTTGAGAATAAAGAAACAGTAAGTTTCTGGAATTACAGTCACTTGTAGTTTTGTTTTGTTTTTTTTTGAGATTTAAATCACAGATAACTCACTTTTTTTTGAATTTTTGAATTTTATTTTATTTATTTTTTATACAGCAAGTTCTTATTAGTCATCCATTTTATATACATCAGTGTATACATGTCAATCCCGATCTCCCAATTCATCACACCACCACCACCATCACCCGCCACTTTCCCCCCTTGGCGTCATACGTTTGTTCTCTACAACTGTGTCTCTATTTCTGCCCTGCAAACCAGTTCATCTGTGCCACTTTTTTAGGTCCCATATATATGCATTAATGTATGATATTTGTTTTTCTCTTTCTGACTTACTTCACTCTGTATGACAGTCTCTAGATCCATCCACGTCTCTACAAATGACCCAGTTTCATTCCTTTTTATGGCTGAGTAATACTCCACCGTATATATGTACCACATCTTCTTTATCCATTCATCTGTCGACGGGCATTTAGGTTACTTCCATGACCTGGCTATTGTAAATAGTGCTGCAATGAACATTGGGGTGCATATGTCTTTTTGAATTATGGCTTTCTCTGGGTATATGCCCAGTAGTGGGATTGCTGGGTCATATGGTAATTCTATTTTTAGTTTTTTAAGGAACCTCCATACTGTTCTCCATAGTGGCTGTATCAATTTACATTTCCATCTAACGGGTGTGAGGTGATAGCTCATTGTCGTTTTGATTTGCATTTCTCTAATCATGAGTGATGTTGAGCAGCTTTTCATGTGCTTCTTGGCCACAGATAACTCACTTTTAAGAAATTTCTTTGAGGGCGCTAAGGGGAGGTGCAGGGTGAACGCCTAAAATGCATATTTAAGACTTCATGATCACAGAATATAGATCTTATTCACTGTAAGCTTTATGATTGAGGTTCAGATTATCCCCTCAGTTTTTCCTCTAGCAGAATATTTGCAGAGTAAATGAACTTAGGGATGCATATTTTACCTTCTAAGGAAGAACAGTTATAAACTCCTTGCCCTTCCACCTGCTATGGCTGTTCTGAATCAAGATGGCAGGTGTCCCCATCAATAACTCATTCTTAGTAATATATCATTTGACAGTAAAATTGTGCGCAGCATTCAAATTTGAAAATTATTGGCACATGTAGCCTAGGTATTAAAATTGGGGGGATAATTGGACAGTTCACTGCGTAATTAAAATTGAGATCATCATGGAAAATTCAGATTACAGGCTAAGGTTTTCACAAGTGCTCTCCCAGGCACCAGACCTTCCTGCTGCCATCCTCTTAAAGCCAAAGATCTTTAGAGAAATCACTTTACTCTTTGGGCCTATACCTTCTGCTCTGTAAATATAGAGAGGTTCAGTTAGATAACCTCTGGGGCCTTCCCAAATTTAAAAGTTTCCTTCTAGGCCTGAAGGACTGAGCATGTTATATTACATCTAAGTATTTTCTCTTCAGTCATTCTGGAAAAAAAGAAACCTGTAAAAGAAAACCTGTGCAGGTCCCTGAAACACTTTTTCCTCGACCCAGCTGGTGTACTGTTTCACGTCATTTTCATCTGCCAGAGACTGAATGACTTTGCTTGCGTTCAGGGTCATTAAGCTAAAATAAAGAGACTGCTTTTAAGAATGCTAATTGACAGCTTAGAAGTCCCTAGCAGAAAATGCCCAAAAAAGGTGAATTATTTTATAAATTGTAGGGTGAACTCTGAAGTGAGAAGAAGTAGTTTTAAAACTCACACATTTGTTCAACTTAAACTGCTGCTGCTTGTGTTGTTTCCCCTTATTTTTCCTGGTTTACCAGGTGCACAGCCTCAGTTGATTATATCAATCAAGTGGGTATGGCCCCCTAAATGCCTTATTGATCCAATTAACCAAAGATTAAAATTTCTTAGTCATGGTGCAACAGAGGGGTGGGAGAGTTTTGAATATATATATATATATCTCTCCAATGCAGGCTGACAAAATTGAGAAAGAATCTGATAGAGGGGAAAAAAAGAACAGTAAGATGTATCTGGTCATATATGTATTATCCACATCTCTATCAGGAAGAATTATTCTTGTTATAACTAAGACCCTAAATGATGAAGGGCTGTTTTGAAATTTGTAAGTGATAGTAAATGTATAGACTATTGGTAAAATATAGAACTGCATGAGAAATCAATAATGTAAAAGTGTTTAATCACTAAAATGCAATTTAATTATTAAGCAAAATAATCCCTTAAAATATATATTGATAGCATTTAGCACAGCAAAGCAGGCCAATTTTTTATAAGCAGACATGGGATATAACTAACTACACAGATTCGTAAGTGTATCAAGAACACAAGGCCATCTTGATCTGGGTCTCAACTACTGGTCTAACGTCATCTTATATCCTCCTCCTACCTATCCAGCTCCCTGCTCCACCAAATGGCTACAGTTCATTCATTCCACACGTATTTATTAAAGCACCTACTGTATGCTGGTCCAGTTTTATGCCCTGGACATATAACAGTGAACTAGCAAACTAATACGCCAAGAAATAAACATTCTTAAGGGAGAATACTTTCAATAAACAAGCAAACAAAAGTTTTACAATATGTTAGAAGGTGTCAGGGTTATGATGGCTTGAATTGTTCCCCCCAAAAAGACAATGAAGTCCTAACCCTCAGTGCCTGTAAATGTGACCTCATTTGAAAACAGTGTCTTTGTAGATGTTCATATTAAGATGAGGTCATTAGAGTGGGCCCTAATCCAATATGACTGGCATCCTTGGCAAAAATGGAAATTTAGAAACACACACACACACACACACATACATACGCAGGAAGGACACCATGTGAAGATGAAGACAGGATGGACATTCCTACAAGCCAAGGAACGTCAAAGGTTTCCGCAAACCACCAGAAGCTAGAAGAAAAGCATGGAACAGATTTTTCCTCACAGTCCTCAGAAGGAATCAACCTTGCCAACACCTTGATCTCAAATTTCATATCAATCAAGTAGGTATTGCCCCCTAAATGCCTTATTGATCCAATTAGCCGAAGACCTCATGGTACAACAAAGGGGGAAATTTTGAATATATTAGAGGCAATTCCAATGCAGGCTGACAAAATTAAGAAGGAATCTGATAGAAGGGGGAAGCAATGAACAATTAGATGTATCTAGGCATATGTTATATTATCCACATCTCTAGCAGGAAGAATTGTTTTCGTTATAAGTAAGCCTTTAAATGGTAATGAGCTGTTTTGAAATCTAGCCTCCAGAACTGTGAGATAATCAGTTTCTCTTAAGCCACCCAATTTGTGGTGCTTTGTTACGGCAGCCCTAGCAAACTAATACAAGGGTTAAGGAAAAAAAATAAGTAGGGAAAGGCAGTAGGGAGTGTCAGGAGTTGAAATTTTAAGTGATGTGGTCAGATTGCACTGAAAAGATGGCATTTGAACTTGGACTTAAGGTGAAGGAGCAAGTCCTGCAAATAATAAGAGGCAACAGCAAGTACAAAATGAGAGACAAATGAGGCTGTCATGTTCTAATAATAGAGAGACTGAGCAAGGTGGGAAATGGTAAGAAATGAGATGAGAGAGGAATTAGGAGGTCAGCTTTTCTCAGGCAAGTCATGCTTCTCAAAGGTTTGGGTCACTGGACTACTTTATACTCTTAAAATTATTGAGGACACTACAGAGCTTTTGCTTATATGACTTATATCTACTGACACTTACTATGAAACTAACAAATTTTAAAACTGTTCATTAATTCATTTAAAATTGATGATAAAAACCTATTGTTAACATTATGGCACTTTTATGAAAAAACAAGCTATATTTTCTGAAACAAAATAGTGAGAAGAGTAAGCACTCTAAGATGCTTGGGCAAGTTAATTATCCTTTCTGGGTCTTAGTTTCCTGATCTGTTACTAGCTCATAGGATCGTTGGGAAGAGTGAATGAGATAAAGCACATAAAATGCTAAGTGTGGTACATAGTACATATGAATGCCCTGTGGGCAATGCCTACTACTTTGTGGCTTTTATGACTGTTATTTATAATTACATCAGTGTCAACAGTGAGGACACTGGACACATACTACGTGCAGGCGACTCTCCTGAGTTGTTGGGAGGAGAGGACAAAGGTAATTGAGCCCCTGCTTTCCAGGTGCCCAGGATCTAATTCAAAAGGAGGGAATATGTAAAATCGTATTTTATATTAATTCTCTGTACTATTTGTAGTGTTTCTCTAAATTTTATCATATATATGTATGTATTTTATATTTTCTTCAAGATCATACAAGATGATGTATGTCAATTGCAAAATAAGTAGCAGGTAGAGAATTCTAGGTGTTCAGAAAAGGGAATTGTTCCACAGGATTAGGGAATTATAAGAAGGCTTTGCAGTGGATATGGAATTTTGCTCTCTTGTATAAATAGGATAAGTAGTCAGAACAAAGGAAGGCATTCCAGGCCCTGAAATGAGGAATAATATCATCAAGACTGGTCAGTTCTGAATTGAGCTATTTGTAATGAGGTGGATAGACCTAGAGTCTGTCATACAGAGTGAAGTAAGTCAGAAAGAAAAAGACAAATACCATATGCTAACACATATATATGGAATTTAAGAAAAAAAAAAATGTCATGAAGAACTGTTAGACCTGCGCGGTCTCCTAGGAGTTTCGACTCGCCCAGGAAACAACAAGAGTTGGAAGTCGATGCAAAACGCAAGAGGTTTATTGAAGGCCGGTGCACCGGGGTTCCTTGGTCCTCACGCAGGAGGTCGAAGAAGGAACCCTTTTGGGCGCGAATATGTCAGTTTTATAGTTTCCCACTTCCCCGTATGTAAATTATAGATTTGGTTGTGTTCTCCTGCTGATTGGTCCCGGCTTAGGCTCGGACCAGAGAGGGAACTTGTCCCCAGCTGCCTGATTGGTCTTTGACAGACACCTTTTTTACATTTTGTTATCTCCCTCCTTCTCCCCAGCTGCCTGATTGGTCTTTGGCAGACACCTTTTTTACATTTTGTTATCTCCCTCCTTCTCGGAAGGGGGCCGGACATCCTGGAAATTCACCCATTGTCTAAGAAGCCCCTATTGTCTGGAGAGTTCTTAATCATTAGCTGGAACAATGTCCCTCGAGTCCCACATTCCCCCCTTTTTCTTGTGACTATTGATTCCAATCATGGAATCTCAACCTTCTGTCCGTAAACTTTGGTACTGTTGTCTTAACATTAGAACTTGTACAGTACTGATACGTTCTCTAATAAATGCTATCAAGCGATTTAGAACACATGGTCCAAAAGTTAAAATCAACAATAAAACAATAAGAGGTCCCAACAGAGTAGAGATTAAGGTGGTAAACCAGGGGGACTTATTGCACTAACACACAAAAGTCAGCTGAAGTATTAAGAACCTCTAAAGAGACACAAGGGGTGAGCCCCGTGTTACATGTCCACCATCCATCTTGAGGAGGTACAAGATATCCTGAGCCTGAAGGGAGGCTAAAATCATGACAAAGGTGTCTATGGGACTGGGGAGGTGTTCCTATACAAGTACCATTTCCAAAAACCGAGGACAGGGTTAATTTACTGTTCCCTTCTTGCTTCCATCGATATTGGTCTGAGGAGGTAGAATTAGTATAGGTGGAGCTATATCCTATAGCATCATCATAAGGGGGAGGGGCAGCATAGCAAAGCCAACATGATTTTGTAGCCTCTGGGTTTGTAGCATTGAGAACCGTAAAGGCTGCCTGCACCAAAGAAAGCATCCTATCCTGAGGAGTCCCAGGCTTAACTGTGGGTTCTTTGGATCCAGAGGTTTCATTAGTCTCATTCTTTGTTGACGTAGTTGAAGGGGCCGGGGGAAGCAAAGGGGGGCCAAGTATGGGATTTGGGCCTATTGATATAGGAGCAGGAGTCTCAATCTTTAGCTTAAGGGTCATTAATATTCCTAAATCATATCCCCTCATGTAAAATCTAACGCCCCAAGAATGACCATTTATCCATTTTTTATCTCTTTTTCCGGGATTACTAAAGGAAATTTTAAGGGGATGACACCATCCTGAACATTTACTCCGGTGTCCGGTATCCTCATTATGAGAATAATTAGCCGTTACAGTAATAAAATCCCAAGTTGAGATGGGTTTCCAATTAGTATCCCCGGTAGTTTCACATCCCCAGCTTTTGCAATAAAAGTTTTCAGTTCCACCACATTTATAATTCAGAGATCAAGGGCGGTGGAACCCGTGGCATACGTAGAAAGTGAGGATACCAAGCATCATTCTTTTGCCTGCACTTTTGCAACCCGGCCCAAACCAATCAGTTTCCGAAACTTTGGAAGGGGCAGTGTTCATATCATGAGAATCTTCTGTATCCCAATAAGGTGCTCCTATAGCCAATTTACAAACATCAGGAAAAAGATCTGGCCACCAGGTCCAGGGGAGTGCAGTATGACTAATGGACCAGGTTACATCTCCAGTCTGAGAAATTACCTGCCAAGTTAAACGTTGGGGGAGGTGAGGGCTAAAATCACTTACAGTCAGTAAAGGCAGTAAAACCAAAATTATAAGTCTTAGGTTCGTAGAAGCTTGAGTTTGAGCGGGTTGTCGGTTCTTTGGGCCTGCCATCCTCATGATGCCGCCGCTGGTGCAGCTTTCACGTGTGAAGCATGGATCCAGGCAGCGATGCCGTCCACTTTTATGGCCGTTGGGGTGGTTAGGAGGACGGTGTATGGTCCTTTCCATCGAGGTTCCAACGTCTGGGTTCGATGCCGACGGACGTATACGGAGTCTCCGACTTGGAAAGGATGAGTTTCTCCCGGTGTTCCCGGTTGGTAGGCCTTGGCGAGTTGGGACCATATTTCTTTCTGGACCAATTGGAGTCCCAGTAGCCTAGCATATAAGTCAGTGTTATTTTGGCAATCAGGTTTTATTTCTTTTCCTAAAGTGAGGAGGGGAGGCGGGGCACCATATAATATTTCAAAAGGAGTAAGATGGTATCGGGAAGGTGTATTTCTAACCCGGAATAGGGCCAATGGAAGGAGCACCGTCCAATCGGTACCGCCAGTCTCCAAGGACAATTTAGTTAGGGTCTCTTTTAGAGTCCTATTCATTCTTTCTACCTGACCTGAACTCTGGGGTCTATAGGCACAATGTAATTTCCAATCAGTCCCCAAATATCTGGCCACATCCTGACTTACCTGGGCGACGAAGGCTGGACCATTATCAGACCCTATTACCTTTGATGCTCCAAATCGAGGAAAAATTTTTTCTAAAATCTTCTTGGCTACTATAGCAGCTGTTTCTTTCTTTGTTGGGAAAGCCTCTATCCATCCTGAAAAAGTGTCTACAAAAACTAAAAGGTATTTATTACCGTACCTTCCAGGACGCACTTCGGTAAAGTCCACTTCCCAGTAAGTTCCTGGGCGGTCCCCCCCGAGTCTCTTTCCAGTTTCAAGTTTCCCTTTGTGAGCGTTTACCTGTTGACATGGGACGCATTCCTGCACAATTTGTTCAGCTAATTTTGTCATTCCAGGGGTTTCGTACCCGGCTTTTTGTAACAAGGCTACCATCTTTTTAGTCCCCAAATGTGTCCATCTGTGCATCTGTTGTAACATGGATTCTGCTTGTTGAGGGGACAAAGTTCCTTTTGTTGTGGCCGGGATGATTTCTTCATCGCGGCCTGGTTTTTCAGGAACTTTATCTGACAGTCCTAAAATGACTTCTCCCGATGCTATTTCTCGGGCCACTTGGTCAGCCATATTATTTCCCCTAATTATTGGGATATTTCCTTTTTGATGTCCAGGGCAGTGGATGATACTGACTTTAGTAGGAAGCATGAGTGCAGTCAACAAAGCCACGATTTCGTCTTTGTTTTTAATTTCTTTGCCACCTGAAGTTAGTAGCCCTCTCTGTTGGTAAATGGCACCGTGGATATGAGCGGTAGCAAACGCATATCTACTGTCTGCGTAGATGTTTACTTTTTTATTCTCTGCCATCTCTAATGCCCTCGTCAGGGCAATTAATTCAGCTCGTTGGGCTGAGGTCCCTTGTGGTAGCGCCGCTGCCCATATGACTTGTTTTCCGTCTACCACGGCTGCCCCAGTTCGACGCTTACCTTCCTCCAGGAAACTGCTCCCATCCGTGAACCAGGTGAAATCAGCATCAGGGAGGGGCAGGTCCATCAGATCTGGCCTACTGCCGTGTGCTGCGGCTAGTACTTCCTGACAATCATGTATGATGGTGGAGCCTTCCAAGTCAGGATCAGGTAGCAAGGTGGCTGGATTGAGTCCTGTGGCTGGAGCAAACTTGATGCGATCTGAGTTTAGCAACAGGGTTTGGTAATGGGTCATCCTGGCATTAGTTAGCCACCTATCCGGTGGTTGACGGACTACATTTTCCAGGGCATGAGGAGCTGTTATCGTTAAATTTTGTCCTAAAGTTAGTTTGTCAGCATCTTTGACTAGAACGGCCACTGCAGCGATTATCTTTAAACAGGTGGGCCATCCTGATGCCACAGGGTCCAATTTTTTTGACAAATAAGCAACTGGGCGATTCCAGGGACCCAATTTCTGAGTCAATACTCCTTTTGCAATGCCCTTATTTTCGGCCACATATAAATGAAAAGGTTTGGTTACATCTGGCAGTCCTAGGGCTGGAGCTGAAAGTAAAGCTCGTTTGATTTGGTCAAAAGCCCGTTGTTCCTTATCGCCCCAAACGAAAGGAGTGCTGTTTTTGGTTAGGGGGTACAATGGGGCTGCCAGCTCAGCAAACCCTGGAATCCATAGTCTACAGAATCCAGCCGTCCCCAAAAATTCTCTAACCTGCCTGGCGTTTTTGGGAGCCGGAATTTGGGCCACCGTATCCTTTCTGCTCTCCGTGAGCCATCTTTGCCCCCCTTTTAATAGATACCCCAGGTAACTGACCTGTTGTTGGCATATTTGTGCTTTCTTGGCTGAGGCTCTATATCCCAGGGTTCCAAGTTCCGTTAACAGTTTTTCAGTACCCTTGATACAATCTTCTTGGGTCTCAGCAGCTAATAAAATATCATCAACGTATTGGAGTAATGTTACCTGGAGATTTGATTCTCTATATAATGCCAAATCCTGATGGAGTGCTTCATCAAAGATGGTCGGGGAGTTCTTAAATCCCTGAGGTAGCCGTGTCCATGTCAGCTGACCAGACATTCCCGATGTTGGATCTTTCCATTCGAAGGCAAAGTAGGGTTGGCTCAGGGGAGAGAGTCTTAAACAGAAAAAAGCATCTTTAAGGTCCAAAACAGTATACCACGTATGTTGAGGTGGAAGAGTGCTCAGGAGGTTGTAAGGGTTTGGAACTGTGGGGTGGAGGTCTGCCACCCGTTTGTTTACCTCTCGTAGATCCTGCACCGGCCGATAATCATTTGTTCCTGGTTTCTTTACCGGCAGGAGAGGGGTGTTCCATGCTGATTGACATCTTATTAAGATGCCCAAGTCTAGTAGCCTCTGTATATGGGGACGGATACCGTCTTTGGCTTCTCTACTCATGGGGTATTGACGGACCGTTATTGGGGTGGCAGTTGCCTTGAGTTCCACTAGCACCGGGGGCCGATTTTTGGCCATCCCCATTCCGGCAGTTTCTGCCCAGGCTTGAGGGAACCGAGTTACCCAATCAGTAACATTAACTCGTGAGGATAAAGGCTGCTCGTATAATTTATATTCATCTTCTAATTTCATAGTCAATATTTGAAGTAACCTTCCCTTATTATCAGTTATGGTGGGACCTTCTGGCTGAAAGTGGATTTGAGCCCCTACTTTGGAGAGTAAATCTCTTCCCAGCAAAGGATAGGGGCATTCCGGAATAATCAAAAATGAATGGGTTACTCGTCCAATCCCAAGATCTACTGTCCTTCGTGTGGTCCATGAATGTTGTTTATTCCCAGTGGCTCCTTGTACCCATGACCTTTTAGCTGAGATAGGACCTTTTGAGTGGAGAAGGACGGAGTGCTGGGCTCCGGTATCTACCAAAAATTGAACAGGTTCCCCCTCCACTTTAAGAGTTACCCGGGGCTCGGGGAGAGGGTTCGAGCCCTGACTTTCCTAGTCTTCTTCTTCCAATGTTAAGATTTTGTTTTTGGTTGGCCTTCCTCCATTCTTTTTCTTAGGGCATTCTCTCGCCCAATGTCCTTTTTCTTTACAGTAGGCACATTGGTCCTTGTCTAATGGCCGCCTTCTGTCTGCCGTTCGCCCTTCCTGCCTATTTCTATCCCCTATATTTCTTCCTCCAACCACAGTGGCCAGTATCTTACTTAAATTCCTCTCCTGTCTCTTATCCCGTCTTATTTCATGGGCTTCCTGCTCTTTCTGCTTTCTTTCTTCCTTCTCTTCCTCTGTTTCTCTTTTGTTACATACTTTATCTGCCTCTTTTACTAACTCCTGAAGCGAAAATCCCTGCAAGCCATCTAGCCTCTGTAATTTCTTCCTAATATCAGGGGCCGCTTGATCTATGAAAGCCATTGCTATAGTAGCCCTATGTCCCTCTGAAGTTGGATCATAAGGGGTAAAGCGTCTAAAGGCTTCCATTAAACGTTCCAGGAACACAGTTGGCGATTCCTGGGGCCCCTGAGTTACTTGCCTTACCTTAGCCAAATTAGTGGGCCGTCTGGCCGCTCCATGGAGACCCGCCACCAGAGCCTGGCGATACATTTTCAGGCGCTCCCTACCTTCCGGGGCATTGAAATCCCAGTTTGGCCTGACGAGTGGGAAACCAGCATCAATCTCGTTAGGCAGCTGGGTAGGTTGCCCATTGGCGCCTAATACATTTTTTTCTGGCTTCTAAAAGAACCCGTTGCCTCTCCTCAGTCGTTAGGAGAGTCTGGAGCAGCTGCTGACAATCATCCCATGTGGGCTGGTGGGAGAAAACAAGAGATTCTATTAAAGCGGTAAGGGCCTGTGGATTTTCGGAAAAAGTTGGGTTATGCATTTTCCAATTATAAAGATCTGCAGAGGAAAAGGGCCAATATTGGAGAGGTCTATTCCCTTGGCCATCGGGGGGGCCATATTCTCTAAGAGGTAGGGCAGTGGAGTCCGGGGAGATAGCCCTCCAGCTCCTAGTGCCCACTGAGGGACCCCTTTCTTCTTCCATCATGGATGGTTCCCTTGGTGCCGAGGGCAGTGGAGCTGGGGGTCCTCTAGGTGGTAGGGGATTCGGGGCCGGAGGATAAGGGGGTGGGGAATCCAAAAGAAGCAAATCGGACTGCGGGTCAGGATAAATCGCCTTCGGCAGATCCGGGGCGTCGGGTAGCTTCTCCGTGTTGGGGTTTTTCTTTAAGGCTAATATCTCCGACGCTGCTGATGTATGCGCGGACGTACCTGTTGAGGAAACAAAGGGCCGGACCCACGGAGGTGGGGAGAGAATTAAATCTTCCCAGACCAAGACATATGGTACTTGGTCTGGATGTCCGTGGGGATCTATATTAAATATCTTAGACTTCAGCAGCTTAATCTTGTCTAATAAAAAGGATCCTTCGGGGGGCCATCCTATCTGAAATGTTGGCCATTCAGAGGCACACAAAGTCTGCCACTTTCCTTTCTTTACCTCTACCGAAAAATTATGGGCTCTGGCCCGAACTTCGGTCCAATAGCTTAGGGTAAGGGAAAGAGGAGTCGTCATAGTTTGTCCCATTGTCGTCCGTCAGAGAAGAAGAATAGACCACAATACAGAAACAGTTAAAACTCCACGAAACACATATACGTATGGGCCACCGCGAGCTCGCTTCAAAACCGAAACTTCTTCAGATGGCAGTTACCACCAAGGGAACTGCCGAAACCGAGCGAAGGGGAGACAGAGTTTGCCTCTCCTTCCAGATGAGCCACCAGGGCGTCCCCTAGGGCTCATGGACGCCGGCTATTAGCACGTCTGCCTAGCCAGAGGTCCGATACAGATTCCATAATAAGCCGATTCTTACGGCTTTCCTCCGATAATGGCCCACAAAGAACAAGGGACAAACAGACAATCAAGCTCGAGCTTACCTGGTACCTCCAACTCCCGATGTTCTTGTGGTCCGGGGCGAGTGGAATCCCGGACGAGCCCCCAAATGTTAGACCTGCGCGGTCTCCTAGGAGTTTCGACTCGCCCAGGAAACAACAAGAGTCGGAAGTCGATGCAAAACGCAAGAGGTTTATTGAAGGCCGGTGCACCGGGGTTCCTTGGTCCTCACGCAGGAGGTCGAAGAAGGAACCCTTTTGGGCGCGAATATGTCAGTTTTATAGTTTCCCACTTCCCCGTATGTAAATTATAGATTTGGTTGTGTTCTCCTGCTGATTGGTCCCGGCTTAGGCTCGGACCAGAGAGGGAACTTGTCCCCAGCTGCCTGATTGGTCTTTGACAGACACCTTTTTTACATTTTGTTATCTCCCTCCTTCTCGGAAGGGGGCCGGACATCCTGGAAATTCACCCATTGTCTAAGAAGCCCCTATTGTCTGGAGAGTTCTTAATCATTAGCTGGAACAATGTCCCTCGAGTCCCACAGAACCTAGGGGTAAGACAGGAATAAAGACACAGACCTACTGGAGAACAGACTTGAGGATATGGGGAGGGGGAAGGGTGAGCTGTGACAGGGCGAGAGAGAGTCATGGACATATATACACTAACAAACGTAAGGGAGATAGCTAGTGGGAAGCAGCCGCATGGCACAGGGATATCGGCTCTGTGCTTTGTGACCGCCTGGAGGGGTGGGATAGGGAGGGTGGGAGGGAGGGAGACGCAAGAGGAAAGAGATATGGGAACATATGTATATGTATAACTGATTCACTTTGTTATAAAGCAGAAACTAACTCACCATTGTAAAGCAATTATACCCCAATAAAGATATTTAAAAAAAAGATAATGAGAGATTAGTGTTACAATCATGAACTTAACACATATTTACAGCTAAATCTAGCCAAGCCTAAGTGGACTAGTGGACGTATGAACAAAAATAAATTATTGTACTCTCAAAAAAAAAAAAAAAAAGACTGGTCAGTTCTGGTATACTCAAGTAGTAGTAAATAAAACTATTATTTAGAGGACCAAAAGATCACATAGAGCTTTAGCAGAAGCAGAATTGGAAAGGCTGATGGTTCAGAGCTAAATGTGAGTGGGAACCTTATGATCGCTAAGGAATATTGGAATCTGTATCAGAATTGGGTACCTGCTGAGTTTAACCCTCGACTTAAACAACTGGCTTCATCACTTGGGTTCTTCAGCAAACTATCTGTGTAGTGATTTGAGATACTCCTGGGAATCGGGCAGTCTAGGTTCAAATTCTGGTGCAGCCATCCACTCATTCTCTGCCTCAGTTTCACCATCTCTAGAATAGGGAGAATCATACTGCTTCATAGAGTTATTCTGAAAAGCAAATGAAATCACACGTGTAAAATTCTTAACGCTGAACTGTTCTAACATGGGCCTGGTGTAGCCCTGTTGAGACCCAGGGAAAATTATGAGAATCTTCAGGAACTTCCACGCCATCCTTTTTCCATTACGTACTGTAATTTCCCACTCCCCAAGACACATTTACTGCTATCCGCCTACTTTTTTTTTTTTTTTTTTTTTGCGGTACGCGGGCCTCTCACTGTTGTGGCCTCTCCCGTTGTGGAGCACAGGCTCCGGACGCGCAGGCTCAGCGGCCATGGCTCACGGGTCCAGCCGCTCTGCGGCATGTGGGATCTTCCCGGACCGGGGCACGAACCCGTGTCCCCTGCATCGGCAGGCGGACTCTCAACCACTGCGCCACCAGGGAAGCCCCCACCTACTTTTAATCATCCATGAGCTAAACAAATATTTACTGTTTCCTCTATTTGTGCCGTATAACGCGAGGTGTTCAGACTAGATAGTTCCAGTACCTTCAATGATTAAACTGCAGGCTATGTGCCCTATTATTATCCGATCCACAATATGCACGTTTTTACTTTGTTCCATAGCCTTCCAGAGCTTCTTTCTCATCTTATCACCACAGTCAGATCTAGGCCAAGAATGAGATGATGACTTGAACTAATCCCACTGCTCTCATGAATCAGACAAAGTGAGAAGAGTTGTGAGCTTTATGGAGGAAACAATGTCAGAATTAAAGGAGCCGTAGACAAATGCAACCTATCATACATTTATTGGGGAAGTGACATTTTCTAAACAAAATATCCTAGCCCTGCCTAAGAATGCTATTGCCCCTGAAAGCAGCACTATCAATGCCGAGCTAGAAATATGCATCAGAAACACCTGTGCATATAAATTAGGGCATTTGTTCTAGAAAAGAACAGGAAACAGAAATAAAAGTGGTTTATCTTCTGAATAGGGAAACTTTGTAAAGAAAGAGGCTTTATTCTAATGCAAATAGCACAAATGAGTTACTAAAAAACCAGAATTACTCTATTAGCTAATAAAGGCCACAGGAGTCAGAAAATATACACAATTCTATTTAGAGATTGCAGTTAAATTCTATAATTAATGAGGTCATTAAATTTTCACATCTGCCTTAAATCCTTCGGATGAAGATTCTAATCTAAGTTTGGCTTAAATATGTTATTAGACTTAAGTATTTAAGATGATTCTAAAAACAGAATTTTTTTAAAGGACAGATAAAAAAATATAGTGCTCTAAAAATAAGAAAACTCTGTGCGTGCAAATGTTTTTAAAGGTTGGAGTTAAAATTAGAGTAATTAGGAATGATTTGAAATTTATAAAAATAGGTCATCAGTTTTCTCTCTTCCAAACATGTGGGAAGAAATTTAGATTTTTCTAAGTTCTAAAGAGTCCTGGAAGAAATTCTTAAGCTATGTTTAAAATATTTTTCATGTCCTATGTAGAAATTTTGGAAGACAGAAAAAAAGCTCAAAGAAAATAAATTCTGTGTATTTTTTGTGTTTATACATCCCAAGTTGTTTTTTAGACAAAACTGAGGTTGTATCATACGTATTGCTTTAAAATGTAAGTTTCTCATTTAACAATATAATTGAGCATTTTTCTATGCCATAAAAATAATTCTAAAATCTTAATTCTAATGGTTGTTTAGTTAGTATATAATTAAACTTATGTACCATAATTTATTTAATTGGATATTTATTAATGGACATTTAAATTATTTATAAATTATAATCAGAGTATAGATAACTTTGATGAACATCCTTATCCTACATTATACAAATACTATTTATTTTGAATAAATTCCTAAAAATGTATTTGCTAGCTTGAAAAATATAACACTGACCTTTGATAGATATTTTCAAGCTTCTCTCCAAGTGGGTTGTACCACTTCATGCTCCTTCAACATAATATGCAAGGGCCTGGCTCCCTCACCAACGTTCATTCATGCATTTATTCATTCAGTACGTGTCTATTGAGGACCTATCATGGACCAGACATTGCACAAGGAATTGAAAATACAAAAGTTATCTCGACAGGCATTTTCTTACCTTCTCAAAATGTCCAGTTTAGTGGGCAAGTAAGAGATTAAAGTAAATGAGCAGACCAGTATATAAAATAGTTATTAAAATATTTCAAGTATTACAAAGGAAATAGACAGATGGTCTAATTTTTATCTATACCAGTTGGATAGGCAAGATTGTTTCTTACTGTTTTAATTTGCATTTTATTACTAGTGAGGTTGGACGTAGTTTTATAAGCCTACTGATTGAATTGCACTTTTTTCTTTTCTGAATTATCAGTATATGCCCCTTGTCTATTTTCTAATTCATATGCTTACACATTACCTTATTGGGTCTTTAAATCTTATTATATATTAAAGCCATCTATATTTTGTCTTTTAAATTTTTATCAGATGATTTCTGATGCATGCAAATGATCAACTCTGTTAGTATTTCTTCCCTGTATTTTTTTCCTACTGTACTTCTACATTCTCCATCAACTTTCTTCTTTTTCTTGAATTTTCAATCTCTCTCTTTTGATCTCTCCCATTAACATATAAATTTCTTCAATTATTTACCAACATAAATGGAATCCTTTCTTCCATACCCCAGGTAAGCATCCTAACTGTACCAGCTCTTCACAGGCACATTTCTCTTGCTCCTCTATTTCCTCATCTTCTTCTCATTCCTCAAATTACCCTACTACTGTTTCTGTGACCACCGAGTCCCACTACAACTCTTGCTAATGTCTCTAGTGACCCCCACATCAGTTCGTCAAATGGATTTGCAGCTACTCAGAGATGGAAAAGTTAAACCACAATATTCTTTATTTCAACAGATGATTCCATCCTCTTTATTTAAAAAAGTAAATCTTGATCTGTCCATTAAAGGTATCTCAGTTTTGTTTTGTTTTTTAATTTAAAGCAGTTTTTTATAGGTAAACTTGGTATAGAAGAAATCTTACTTGCTCTCATGGTGATAGGAACTTGTAGCTGGTTTGCATGAGGTTCCTCAGGCTGTCCTCTGAGTCCTTGCTGAATGATGTGGCTCTTTCCATCATTCCTGGCCATTGGGCATCTTGCTGGCATCTGCCTGCAGCCTACAACCGGAGAACTTGTGGTCTATGCTTTAGACATTTTGAGAGCCCAGTTATCCCCTTGGTGTATTTGCCCCCATCTCAGATCTTGCTGGCTCTAGAGATCCTCAGCATCATAACCACATCTTCTAAATGATCTTGACATAGGTTGTTTATCTAGAAATGCCTGCTTAGGGGTCACCTTATTCTTCAGCATGACAGTACTATGGGAAGGTCCACTGGTTGCTTTCCTTTGAAATTCTACAAGAAGCACGTGGGAACTTCTGGTTATCCTCCATATCATATAAAAGCCATGGAGAACTAGGAAACTGTGAGTGGGAGGTTGGATATATAGTATGACAAATACTGTCTCAGCTTTATTCTCCCTCTGCCTCTAAACAACCACTTCCACTTTTACTGTATTACAGACTCCAAGGAGCACTTTTCCTCAGAGTACCAAAAGGCTAGTGAGACACAATCCCCACTTTTCTGGAAGTTTGCCCCCAAATCTACACAGTCGTTTCCAACATGCCTCCACTCACTCCTACCTCCAGCATGTGGGATTTTGACCTAGAGGAAGGATCAGGGTAGTACACTTTTGATCCTTTGCCCTTGCCTTCTCCCTTTTGGAGGACTCTTTGTACTTCCTTTTCCTGTTTGGTAGGATCTTCCCTTCTATTGAATCCTAAGTTCTTCCTTCCTTTAAGGACTTCTTGTTCAAGGCCTTTCCTTCCCCTGGACTATTGTTTCAATGGACAACAAGCCCCAGGGCAGCATTCTTTAAGAAAAATTAAAAACACATCTGTTGGGCTTCCCTGGTGGTGCAGTGGTTGAGAGTCCGCCTGCCGATGCAGGGGACACGGGTTCGTGCCCTGGTCTGGGAAGATCCCACATGCCGCGGAGCGGCTGCGCCCGTGAGCCATGGCCGCTGAGCCTGCGCGTCCCGAGCCTGAGCTCTGCAACGGGAGAGGCCACAACAGTGAGAGGCCTGTGTACAGCAAAAAAAAAAAAAAAAAAAAAAAAAAAAAAAAAAAATTACATCTGTTGATATATAGCACAGGGAACTATTTTCAGTATCCTGTGATAAACCATAATGGAAAAGAATATGAAAAAGAATTATATATAGGTATAACTGAATCAATTTGCTATACAGCAGAAATTAATACAACATTGTAAATCAACTATACTTGAATAAAGTAAATTTTTAAAAATATATCGGTTTAATATTTTAAAAATATTATGCCTCACTTAGGCATTTTTTGTCTCTTTCTGACCTCTCAGCAGTGTTTAATACTGTTGATCACTCCCTTATCTTGAGATAATGTCTTTTGTCTTTCTTGATAGTAGCAGCTCTTGATTTACATGTCTCTCTCTGGTCAGTCTTTCTTAGTCAGCCTTATCAGTTTCTCTTCCACCCAACTTCTAATGACTGGGAGGCTCCAGCCTCAGTCCTGAGTCTTTTTATTCTCCACTCTCTCCTTGGTTGACCTCACACATTCTGATGGCTTCAAGCCCACCTATCTGTAATTAATTTGCAAATATATACGTTCAAACCAAACATTTCCTTTGTGCTCCAGACCTGGCTACCTAATTGACTACTCTGCACTTCCAATAGCATGTCATATAGGCACTCAAATTCAACATGTCAAAATTAATCTAATAATCTGATACTCCAAACTCACCTGTCTCAGAATTCTCTATCTTAATGCACAGGGCATCTAGTCTTATAAGCCAGAGACCTAACAATTGGAATTTCTCTTTGCTTCATTGCCATTTCCAAACAATAACCTAATCCTATCTTTTTACCTTCTAGCATCTCTCTAATATATTCACTTCCTGTGTCTTCACTGTCAGCAAACTAGTTTAAGCTACCTCATTTTCCATTAGGCATTGGCATAGTAGACTCTCAATCAATCTTGCTACTTTCTTTTTCTGTCCTATCTACCTCTCCTCCACATTGTAGCCAGGGTCACTGCAATCCCTTGACTTACTTAATCTTTCTGTGTTTCACTTTTCTCATATATAAGATAGAGATATTAATAGTTCCTATCTCATAGAGTGATATAAGAATTAAATGGTTTAACACATGCAAAATAGAATATTGCCTGGCATGTAGAATAGAGTTCAGAATTCTTAACATGGCTTATAAGGCCCAGCATGATCTGGCACCTATGTACTTCTCCAATCTTAGCCAGTGCCAAAGTGTACTCCTCTCCCTGTGCTTAAGACACTAGGCTATTCTTTTGTTTCATCCATTATGCTATGCTTCGTTCTACCTCAAAGACCTCACACACACTGTTTTCTCTCCTCAGAATGCTCTCCCTTGCACTCAGTTAATTTAGTTGATTTCTGCTAATTCAAATACCATTTACTCAAAGAAACCTTCCTTAACTACCCAGAGCTGGGCAGGTCTTCTTGCTATATTTTCCCATATGCTCTCTTCTCCTTTGTAGCACCTAGAGCCATCATAAATCAAATAATTTACAATATAATTAGTTGCCTAATATCTGCCCCTGATTTCTACCACTGAAAGATATGCGTGGAGGAACCAGCTCTATTTTATCATTATATTCCCAGAATTTAGTATAATGCCTTGCGCATGACAGGTAGTCAATAAATGTTTATTGAATGATCATATGTACTAGTGTCTTAGTAAATTTTATAGCTTTTTATTTTCATGTAAATTCTGCATATCTTTAGGCTCATGTTGTGGATGGTGCTTTATAAGTGGTTACAATTAGTATACAGGAAAGCTTTTAAAATATATTTTGTAACTGGTGAATTTACTCAGCTCTGTCATTGGTTCCTTTTTTTTTAGTTCAGTTGCTTCTGTTTCCAGACTCAAAGATATATTATCCACAGATTATATTGTTTCCTCAATGATAACTATACCGCTTATTTGTTTTGCCTTATTGTGTTTGCTAGAATATTTTGAATAATTGTAAATAATTGTAATGATGGAGTTACGGTCTGTGTTAGTTCTAGACTCAGAAAGGTATTATGTACAATGTTTATGAAATGTGGGTTTTTTTAGATTAGGAATGGCTGCTGAATTTTATTAAATGTTTATATGATCTTCTAAGATGGTCATGTAGTTGATATGATGAAATATATTAATATTGACATAACTTTATATTCTTTGAATAAATTCTACTTGCTTATGGTATATCATTCTTTTAGGATACTGTCCTCAAGCATACATAATAATATATATATATATACACACATATACACTGCAAGTACATGTATATGTGTATGTATGCCTATGTATGTGTATATATATGTGTGTGTGTAGGTGTGTATTTAGAAATATACGTATTTCTAAAAGCCTAACAGAAATTGAAATTGTATTGGAGATAAGACCACACACAACAACTAACTGAAACATCAATGGCCTTTGCTTTTGCCTCTAGTTCTGCCAACCCATTGTCATCACACTGGTTATCTTAGGCTAACCAGGAGCTGCGACTGGCAATTATATACATATTTCATTAATTAAAGTGAAAAAAATTATTTCTCAATAAATAAGATTTCCTAGGAGGAACAACAAAAACATGTTGGCAGTATTCATGTACCATCTCTAGACGCAATCAATTAAGTTGGTTTGGCACATTAAATCTTTCAAAATAGGATGTCCGTGGTAGGCTAGATAATCAGAGTTCCTTGGTCATGAAAGACTTAAATGTCTTCAGTACATATTGCTTGGGGCTGCTACTATCAGGTTTATGGTAAAGCTAGGGATAAGATGACAGCAGAGAGATCTGTCACTAAATATTTGTTAAGCACCTACCATGAGCAGAAACCTTTGTTCCACAATAAAAATCTATAGATGAATATAAATTATTTCCCACCCTACTAGAGAGCATAATGAGGTAAACACATTCAACAAATAATTTCTTCCCTTAATTTATATGATAGAACTTGAAGAATGAGGTTCTGTAGACTCACAGTGGAGGTGATCTTATAACCTGGGAGTTAAGGGGAACCTTCTTGGAGATAACACCATTGAGGACTTTCCCTAGGCTGCTCTTTTCCATTGTCAGGTAGAAATAACAACTCACAGGCAGATACGTTTTATCAGAGAACATGGAGATTATATTTTATGTCATCTCTCTAGACCAGTCTTAGATGATATAGCTTTTAAAAAGTGCCTACACTTTAGAACCATAATTCTTTCTCTCTCCTTAGGTAAAATAAATAAATAGTTTTCCCCTTCTTACTAATTAACATGTGAGTGTGCACATGGTGCTGGGTGTTTGGTCTCTGTCTCTCCCACAAGATTATGAGATATGCTTAATTAAATTTAGGGTTAATGCCGCCTCATTTTAAGCAGTACATCTAAGAACTGCTTTGGTGAAAAGAACAGTAGTTTATTTATGTTCATAGATGCTTTTTAAGCCCTTAATACATGCTTTAAATGAGTTAACATCTCCCAAAATACGGCATTGACACCTTTTCTTATTTGCCCTAGTGTGATGAAAGTTCAAAGTTAAGCCTCTCGTATGCAGTGGATTTAGAGTTGTGAGCTCATAGGCCACGTGACCCCAGGGACAAAATTAAGAACAAAGAATTGCAGTGAGGAGAGGCATCCCTGGTCATCACTTGATTTATAAGTCTCCAGCTTTATGGGATATTGCAATATCCTTTCCTGAGATGTTCTGCGTGCCCTGAATTCCCAGTGAGAAAATCTGGATTCTCTGGATTCAATTCAATCCAATTCTTTGGATTCAACAATTATATTTACCACTGATTGGCTGTTTTATTTTGGATAAGTCAATCTCTCTGAGTGTCTACATCTTCAGTGGGAAAATGGGGCTAACAAGCCCTGAGCTGACTATGTCACAACATTATTTAAAGATATAACATGGAAATTTGTACAAATTATCTTTAAAATTAAGCAAGGGGCAAAAAGTGAGCAGCTAGACAGATATAAATTGTCACAGTTACTGCTGTTATCTTCTACAACAGTGGCTACAAAGAGGAAGGAGAAACAATATTATTCATAAATATTAGCTACCATTTAACGTACACCCGCTGTTTAACTGATCTATATGTTCACTGTTTGATGCATTCCTTGACTCTGTCATGAACGTATAGTTCCCACTATATGCCAAGTAATCAGGGATACGCAGCTGTGAACAACACAGGAACACAAAAGCCCAGCAAGGAAGATATTATTAACCCCATTTTACAGAGGAGGAAACTGAGACTCAGAGAGATTAAGTAACTTGCATACAATTATAGCTGTGAATCCTGTTCATTCATAAAACTTTTTCGGTTAATGAGGGATCCATGAAGTTAGGACTGTGCCTTTTTAGTTCGCCCTGTACATCCAGCATGTCACTCATTACCAAGCAAAGAGTAGATGTTCAATAAATAAATAAATGAGTGAATAAATGAATAAACAAATGAATTAATTAACAAGAGTTTGTATGGAGTAGAAGAAAGACATAAGAAACTAGAGGAATGTTTGTGACTTGGAATTCATTGTTTTGCTGTGCATTTACAGATACACATTTCCCAGCCAACCACCTGCACCAACACGCAGTGACCAAATGTGGGAGTGTAGTTATTTGGAAGACTAGGCACTACATACTAATATAAGGTTATATATTTACTATGCTTTTAAACACAGCTCAGATATTTTACTTTGGCACCTCCATAAATGACTATCTTAGCTTCCTTCTTATGCTTTTAGTTCTATTTTGATGACTGGGCACAATAAAAATTTGCTGAGTGGGTACAAACTGCTGAGCTACTGCAAGCCACTCAGTCTAAATTCTTAGATTAATTTTTAATGAAAGAAGCATATTTTATCTTTGCAGCCCAAGCAGTTTAAGGCTCAGTGTCTATCATACAGCATCCTTACCCTCTTCTATTGAAGACCTGTCATGTGAATCTGTCTAGACCACCACTTAATTTAACTGGGCCTTTTTTTTCCTTATCTTTGATGTAGAGATACTGATACAAACCTTTCTCAGAGCCACAATGAGGAACAGTTTTAAAAGAATAGATGTTAAATTATTATCTGTATATCACCAGTCACATAATCAAATAATTTCTGTCTTTTCCTTAGGGTTAAGAGAAATGAATGGGGTATCCAAAATTAGCAGCTTTCTTGAGTGATTGAAGTGCTCACTCTATTTCATCATCTGGGGATACTGTTTACCCATTTTCAAGTTGCATACTGACGTGTGAAATCTTTAACATAGTGAAATTCCTGGCCAGTGCGTAAGGTTTCATAGTTTACAAACAGAAGACAGAATATTAAATAAGCCTGTAGACGTTAGGCACATTTGAGAATTAGTTACTTTTTCAAGGAGTAAAAACGAATGCACCTTACCCAAAGCCTGGACAATTCTTGCTTTTGTCTTTAGATGAATTGAAATTATCTAAGGACAAAAGCAAGTTCAGGCATCAAGCCAGTTGCCTTCCTACTCCTCTCCTCCCAGCCAAAAAAAAAAAAAAACATAGCAGTTAGTAGAAATTTTGCTGCCTCTGTACTACTCACAAAAGGAAACAAATGTTCCAGTACAAAGTCAGTAGGATGCATTTGATACCAGATTCATTCTCTTTTCTTTCATTGCACTTGGATTTATTCATAAACACACCCACACTTTTCAAGAAATGGTCCTTTAGGTTCTAAGTAAGGCCTTGTTAATAGGTAACCTAATAAGATGTTTTAAGCAAAATACAGAAAGATTCGTGTACTGTTCCTGAGCATCTTAAGAAGTAAAATGCTTAGAGGTTTGCTCTGTTTTATAAACTTGATATATGTGCTTTTAAGAGCTAGGTAAAAATGGGGCACATTTGTTTTAAAAAAAGACTTTTTTCTGCTTAACTTTTTTAATATCTCCTGATTTAATCTAGATATGGCTATCAGCTAAACAAATACAATCCTGATTTATAGTACAAGTTCAGTATTTTTAAATGAATAAGTGATTGAACAAATGGAAGAATGAATGACTGTTCTAGCCTGCGATTGGGAATCTCTTCTTCATCCAAATGCTGTCCTGTACAATCTGGCTTAAAAAATGGGAACTGTTCACTCTTCAGGCCTGCCATGAGAAGTGGTTATGGGAATTCTTTCACCTGTGCAAGAAATTCTGCTAGTGCTTTTAGGGGAAGACTTCTAAGATGTCTCGAAGTGGCCTTTCAATGGGATATGTATAAATATAAATTCATGAAATTGTATTTCATTGTGGTTTGTGCCTATGTGTTTGCATGTGTAGATATATAATACATATTTATGCATATATGAGCATATTTATGTGTTTATATGATGTATAAGTGAAATTTATGTACACGTATATGAATTCATATATACTTATGTGAATTTGTTGGTAGCATCCTAAAACCCTCATCTTCATAGTCTTATCGGCCCCTACTTTGCCATGTAGTTAAAATCTTTGGCCTTATCCTAGGATGAGAGAGCAATAGACCCTTACACAGACATACTACCCACCCAACATTAAGTGCTGTGAAATGGCTATATTTGGGTAATAAGGTTTTGTCTCTAAAATGCTGTGCCATGCTTTGCTACCAGAGATTTGTGCCCTGACCTTCTAAAGAAGCTTCTGTTTTCAAACCAGCTTTCGTTTTTTCTGAGGTTGTCACTTTTGCCATCTGGTGGATGTATCTTCTGGGAGAGAAGGAGCTGCATGCACAAAAACTTTCAAGGAAGCATTATTGCATAATTTGCTTGAGGTTCGAGCCAATATTCTGGAAGCTGGTTCATCATTTATTGTGATGTGGCAGATATTAGAGGACTTTATAAACACATTGTGCTTTTGAAGTGTATTCCCAAAAGATTGAAAATGGCAGAATGTGGCAATTCATGTTTATGCCTCAAGGAGAATTATTAACCTGCCTAAAGTACAATGATAGACCAACGCTTTTTTGTCAGCTCTACTTACCCTTGGACTTCAGTGTCTGAAAGATATTTTAGGGAATCACAGAAGTAAACAGAAAATATCTTTTTGTTACCTGAATCATAAAAATAAAATTTATTTCCATTGAAAAATAGAAGAAAGTAAATACCCCATATTTCTGCTTCTACTTCTAAAAGGCTAAGTACAGAACCAAAGAGATTTTTTATATTCTACTTAAGTACCTTCTAAAAGAAATATATACCTCTCTGTTGCACTCCAATTTAGTTTATTTACTTTACCTTCAGATGTAGAAATAGTCTAGAGTTGATGCTGAGAATTAAATGCTTTATATTGTATTCTTAAATCCTTTGTCAAATATGTTCTCTTTAAAGAAAAATGATATAGGCAGAATTTCACTCCAGTAGATGAGAGAAGACTCTAAGAGGAATATAAAGTAGATTTCAAGCCTCATTTTCTTTTAAAGTCTGATTGGATTCTGCCTGTGATTAGGGAATTAAGGGGAAACCATAGAGGTGAATTAGTTCCTTCAGGCTTCTATTGGGCAAACTATTATTCTATTGTACCTCTTGATACAGCAGGAGACTGAACGAGTTTCTTTTTTTTTTTCTTCTTCAAAAGGTAAACTGCTTAGTTTTTGGTAACTGGTAGAAGCAAAAATAAATAGAAAGAAACAGATATTTAAATATACTATTTTAAGGAATAACTAAGATAAAGCCCATAAAGTGCTTAACATAGTAATAATCAAGAAAAGTAAAGTTCTCATTCATTCATTTATTCAACAGATACTTATTACAGATTTTTGATGTGCCCAAAAGTAAAATTAACATGGTTTCTTCCCTATGAATACAACTTTTATAATGTAATCTGATAACTGTTGGCAGCAGAAGCAAGATCAGTGTACACTGGGAGCACAAAAGAAAGCCTATTTAAGCCCAACTAGTGAGTCACATAAGATTCACAGGACAGATGATGCTTGAGCTGAGTTTAGATAAATGGGAGCGGGGGGAGTTGGCATGGAAATGGAAATGTCATGATTGTATTCAAGAGACTATAAGTAGGAGTGGAGAGGAGGAATGGAGGGAGATGGGATGGGACAGAATATGAAGGGCTTTTGTGGGCTGAGCAAAGGTTAAACAGTATCCAAAAGCTAAGAAGAGACGTGTTTAGCACACTGTGAGACAGGATCATGAAAGAAGAGTTAATTAAACATGGTCTTGATTCTCAAAAAGCTCTGATAGATTCCGTATATATGTGTTAGCATATGGTATTTGTTTTTCTCTTTCTGACTTACTTCACTCTGTATGACAGAGTCTAGGTGCATCCACCTCACTACAAATAACTCAATTTCGTTTCTTTTTATGGCTGAGTAATATTCCATTGTATATATGTGCCACATCTTCTTTATCCATTCATCTGTCAATGGATACTTGGGTTGATTCCATGTCCTGGTTATTGTAAATAGTGCTGCAATGAACATTGTGGTACATGACACTTTTTGAATTATGGTTTTCTTAGGGTATATGCCTGGTAGTGGGATTGCTGGGTCGTATGGTAGTTCTATTTGTAGTTTTTTAAGGAACCTCCATACTGTTCTCCATAGTGGCTGTATCAATTTACATTCCCACCAGCAGTGCAAGAGGGTTCCCTTTTCTCCACACCCTCTCCAGCATTTGATGTTTGTAGATTTTTTGATGATGGCCATTCTGACTGGTGTGAGGTGATACCTCATTGCAGTTTTGATCTGCATTTGTGTAATGATTAGTGATGTTGAGCATCCTTTCATGTGTTTGTTGGCAATCTGTATATCTTCTTTGGAGAAATGTCTATCTAGGTCTTCTGCCCATTTTTGGATTACTCCACGTTAAGTGCTTTGTAAGAATTATCTCATAGACTATTTATGACTGCATTTCTTAAACATTTTGGCCTCAGGACCCCTTTTCACCCAAAATTATTGAGAACTCCTATATTGTTTATATGTGTTTTATCTGTCAGTATATATTGTATTAAAGATTAAAACTGAGCACTTAAAAGTATTTATTCATTAATTTATAAGTAACAATAATAAATTCATTACATGCTAACATAAGTAACTTTTTATTAAAAATAACAATATTTTTCAAAGCAAAAAAAGATTAGCAAGAAGACTGGCATTATTTTATATTTTTCAAATCTCTTAACTCTGGCTTAATATAATAAATCTGAATTCTCTTATCTTCATCTATATTTAATCTGTTGTGCAAGTTGTTTTAGTCAAAGTTAATGAGGAAAATGTGATTACTTCACTGATATGAATGCAGAAAGGTGAAATGTTTCTATAACCTTTTCAGGTAACTGTGGGTGTTCTTCTTTGATACTACATCAAAACTTGACAAATCGTAGTTTTTTAAAGATTAGTTTCAAGGTAGAATCTGAAACCATATCAATGAACTTTTTGTACTATGTTATAAAAAAATTATCTATCTTAAGCTTTAAATGGACCTTTTACTCATGTGTGTGTGGGCTTGTAAAATCATGTATTAGTTAAATGGAAAATAATGGTTCACTGAATTATAGAGATCACTCAAATGTTGACTTATTTCATTATACAATACCAAAAAATCCTATTTGTCAGTATTATGACCCATCCCATCAGAAAAGTCTGCTGTGTCTTGGGAAGCTGTCATGCTCATGGTGGTGGATACTTGAAAACTCAAACTTTACAATTGACAAATACTATCAGCTGTTTCCTTGAAAAAACAAACTCACTTCATCAATTTTCCGGAAAGTTTTTGCCAGATACCCAAGACTGAATAATTGAAGTTTGTATTTCAGTCATTTTTTCTCAAGTAAAAATGGCAATCAATGAAAATGTGGTTAGTTTAGCTTGCAACTCAAATGATTGCACTTTTTTTTCCTTGGGAAAACCATATGCAATATACAAAAGTACTTTAGGCATACCTCTCATTTCATCAAACAGAATACTATAATGTTATGGACTCGAAAGTAATGATTTTATAAAATTTATAATCTTCACTGCTTCATCAAAGATAATTCTTAAGTAAAACTGACATTTCTTTGTTTTTGTTGTGAATATATGTTTAGTAAAGAATCCAATGATAACCAGTCCACTTTGGTACCACTGCCTTGTTTTATTCTAAGGCATCATCAGTGCAAAGGTAAACATGGTAAGAAAGACAAATAATATCTTGTTATTATGAAAACACTTTTGATCTTGAAGACATTTTGAGTACTGCTAGTTTATAACCAACACAAAAGCTGTTATTATTCCTTTTTTTCAGATGAGGAAGCTATACTTCAGAGAACTTAAAAGAACTGTTGAGAATCACAAGCCAAGAAGTGGTAGAGCTAGGATCTGAACACAGCAGGAATGACTCTGGAGCTTGGTTTCTTAATCCGTTCCAAGAGAGTGGTGCCTAATAGGTTATAGCAAGTGCCCATCTCCATCCCTCTTGGCCTAGTCAAGATTGATAGAGATAGGGGTATGGGTTGAAGGCTTGTAAAATCAGAGCCACAGTTAGTTATTCCCAAGTTACCACTTCAAAGGAAAGTTACTTTTAAGGGACATAAGTTTTTAGTTGTAGGTTGTAACAAATAAGCACCTAGGGTACTGCCAAGGAGTGGTAAAAAGAAAGAACAAGTGTACACTGCCAGAAAAAGAGAAAAAAAACAAAAACTCTAGGAATCAGCCTTTTTAAAAAATCCTCATGGTTCAGCAGAGAGTGAAAAGATTGTTTTGTTCAAAGGTTGGTGGTTTTCAAAGATTTGGGATAGAATACAGAAGAAGATCTAAATTGTTGATATGAGAGAAATTGGGAAAAATTATACTTTTGAAATACAGTAAATCAAAAGAAATGGTGTATAAAGTGACCATTCCCAGACACTGGGATTTTGCAGTATCCTGGGCAATAGGAAATGAGGAAATTAGCTAGGCTAGAGGAAGTGGGAATAGAAATAAGAGGATGAAAACAAGAGGTACTTAATAGATAGAATGAACAAAACTTAGCAAATGATGGAGGAGAAGGCCTAGGGAGAGGAAGAGCCAAAGATAAATTTGAACTGTCGTGCCACCCCCCACCCTGTGTATATGGCACATCTCCCCAACTAGATTTAAGCTCCTTCAGAAATAGAACGACATCTTTTATTTTCTTTTGTTCACAGAATTTGATACAATGTTGAGCACATAGTAGGTACTCAAATACATAAATAGAGGATTAATTAGGTGATTTAACCTTTAGCCCTCTTATACTAAAATCAAGTAACCCCCCTTTAACTCCTTCACCTGACCTTTCCTTATTAGCTCATTAATACAAATTATTTAGAGTATTCTTCAGGGTTTTTAAAAAATTTTTATTGAAATACAGTTGATTTACAATGTTGTTTCAGGTGTACAGCAAAGTGATTCAGTTTTATATATATATATATATATATATATATATATATATATATATATATATTCTTTTTTCACATTCTCTTCCATTATAGGTTATTACAAGATATTTAGTATAGTTTCCTGTGCTATACAGTAGGTCCTTGTTGGTTATCTATTTTATATATAGTACCTTCAGTTTATTTTAACTCAGCAAACATTTACTGAACATTTGCTCTTACCAGGAATTGGATGGCAAATATAGTGTATCCCCTGTCCTCCAGATGCTAAGAATCTAGAGGAAGAGGGACACATATACAAATAACTTTGTGGTCTTAATCACATTATGAATGAAATTGTGTGGAATCACAGAAGAAAGGGCAATCATGTATGCCTGAGCAGTTGGAGAAAACATTGCAGATAGCATTTGAGGTAAATTTTGGTGTCTGAACAGGAATTCAACAAGAGAAGAAGTATTTCAGGCAGAAGAAGCCCTTCAATTTAGTTCATGCAAGAATGCATTCAGTTCTTTTCATGCATAGGTACTACATGATTCGGGCACAGAAAATGTATAACTCAGTTTTGATGCTTTGGATTGATGCTCACAATAGAATAGGGAAGATAAGCAAGTAAACAATACAATACAATGTGCTGCGTGTAATAGTAAAGTTGTGAACCAAGCACAAAATAATATAGAGAAGAAAATGAAGGAGAAAGTGAGGATCTACTCTGGGTCAGGCATTTTTTCTTTACATGCTACCAAGGGGCATATAAAGCTACACAGAAGAAAATACAACTTAGTCAAATAGTGAGCAAGTTACAAAATACTGATGCTTAGATCATATCTCTGGCTTGGGGACATATTTTCTTTGGTCTTCACAATGTTGCACAATGTTGCAGTCATGGAATGTGCTTCTCATACTGCCAGTTTCAGGGAGCATAGTTGACTAAGAACATATATATATTTCAATTTAATAATTTTATAACATTTAAAATTGGTATTTTACTTAAGAAAATTTGATTCCTAACTTCCCTCAGCAGAGAAAAACAATCTCCCAACATTAGGCCCGCATTCTAGAGTGCCCACCATCCATAAGAGCTGAATGGTACCTCTTCCCTTTAGATGAGATATATGCTCGATCCCCCCTCTTCCCTATTTTATTCCCAACATGAAGACCAGTTGCCATTTAACCACACTCTTGCTGTGTTGTTTTACCTCTCCTGGGTCCATTTTGCCATCCTATATGTCTTGTCTGCCTTCATTGTCATTTGAGTTTGATATCCGTTATTTTGATCACATTCTGCCATGAGAAGGATAGAGTGAAGTGACACAGGCCCGGAAGCCACAGGATCAATGAGGAGAACTAATGAAGTTCTAAGCCGAGCAGTGATAATTGAAATTGAGAGGAGCTGGTTGGATTTGAGGGATCTTTCAAAGAGAGAATTGACAAGTCATGATGTTTAATAAAATGCGGGGACTGGTAGGCCGGTAGGAGTCAAGGATGGCTATCAGATTCCTTGATGTGGTAACTGAGTATTTCATATGCTTCCCCATTTCTTTCTTATTTTCTATATATAAACTGTCCTAAACAGATATATGCTTTAATCCTTCATATGCCAGGAAGTTTTCAGAAAACACAAGAAGAGATGTCATTGGAAATAGAAGGCTTAATGGGCATGCAAGAGAGGGACTCCATTGTTAACAGCTTACATTGAAAAAATGATCAAGACGTTAAGAGACTATGGAGGTAGCTGTTGAGAAGTATATATTAGCTTCTAGTGGCATTCAGTTAAATACTATGGCAGGGTACAAGATAGATGTTCCTTAAACGTTTTGCAGTTGGAGTGTCATTGACAATGTCCTAAATCAGATCTTAAGAACTCACAGCTCGAACACTATATTGGAGCCCAAATTACTCTCCTTGCTTTCTGACTCAATCCATCAAGCCTATTCTTAATTCATCCTATACAAAGTCTTCGAATTAATTGTAGTAAAATGCCACATTTATCATGTCACGCCTTATGAAGAAAACCTAGTTTCTCCAGGAACCTATACTCCTAGGTCTGGTATTCAGAACACTTTCACGTACACCCTCAAGGAGATGTTATGGGGGCTTGGCACATCTTGCTCCTCTGCTTGGAACCCTTTCAACTGCCACACTGCCTCACATCCTAGTCCTTTCCTCATCTTTACCCTGGGTCTTTCCTCACTCTCACCAAACAATTTTGGCCTTTTTTTTTTCTTTTGTCTATTTTGTCTCTTTCTTTCTTCCAAGGAAACTTCAGTGTTGGCTACAACTGTGACTTGCCCATCACTTTAATACATTCACATGATTTGACATTTATGCACTCCCATGACTATCAATGAGTGTTACTCCATCTCTGAAATCTTGAACCCTAAAATCCCATCGTGTCCACAGCTTGCCACCCTCTCTTCTGTTCCCAGTTCCCCATAAATCCATCATTTGACCTTGCTATGACCTCAGTCTATCTATCCAGTCTCTGAGCATCCTCCTTGCTTCTCTTCCTTTTCTATCCTTTGTGATTTATATACTCATTCCTTTGAGAGTCAACCACATTTGCTTTTCAAACCTCAGCCCTAAGGCAATCAAACCTTCCCTTTTTGCTGTTCAAGATTACTAAACTCTGTGGGAGAAAATCTCATAATCACGCTGACGATGTCCCACCTCAGTGCTGCTCACCAGACCCCTACCGATCCCAACATGTCTCTCTTGCCTCACAGCTGCAATTCCAACCCTTTACTGCTTTACTTAAGTCTCCACATTCATTCTAGACTTTTCCCTCTAATATCCTGACATCTAAATATATAGAGCAAAGACATGTCATCAGTCAAGAACTCCTTCAGTTTCCTTCTCCTCTATCTTAAAAGGACCCTATCACTTCTTCCCCCTTAAAATAACACTATAATTTTATCTAAAGGGTGAGACAAAATGGACTTGGTAAAGAAGAAAAGGTATCCCTCTCCCAAGCCAACTCTGAGTTATGCTATCTTAAAGCAAAGTTTCCTTTGTTCTTTTGCTAGACAAGTTTTACAAATATAATGTGTGTGTGTTTATAATTTATAAGGAAAAATTAATGATGGACTTGTTCAAAATGACAAAAGAAAAAAAGGTCTATAATTCTGATATCTATGAGCAATATTAACATGTCGGTGAACATACTTCCAAATTTTTTCTATGCATATATATTACAAAGCGAGAGCAAAGTTTAAATCCTATACTGTTTTCTGTTTTCTTTATCTGAAGATGTACTGTAAAGATCTTTTCATCTCATGATACCATTGTATTCCTTGGTATGGCTATAGCACATGTATTTAACCAGTGCCTATGGTAGGACTCAGAGAATCTGTACTCTAGACCCTCTTCTCAGTCCTCCTTTGTCAGGATTTGTTTCCCACGCGCTCTCCTTGTCGCCTGTACCTTCAGTCTCCCTTTCCATGGGCTTCTTCCCCCTACGCCACAGACATGCTGAGTCCCCTCCCTGCCATCCTCTAAAATCTTTCTACTACCCTGCCCCCTTCTCATCAGATACTACCATGTATCCCCCCTAAGAACAGAACTCTTTCACAGAAACAGGAATCTGCCTTCACTATGTCACCCATTTCCTTCTCATAAATTTTTTGGTCTACTGTAATCTGGCATTCTCTGTCCACCTGTTTTTGAAACTGCTTCCTCTCCACCATCCCCTTAAAACACTTTCCCCTAAGCAGTTACCAGTCCCCGAATGCAGATCTCCTGATGGCTCCTCTACTCAGCAGCTTCCAGAAAAACACAGTTTAATAAAGCAAACTTTGGGACATCCTAAATGCAACTCCTAGAAGTTGTAACTGAGTGAAAACAGGCATCTCTTATTCCTGGGCTAAGACCTTTAGTCAAAGATACATGGATTGTTAGCATGTTAAGAAGAAAAAAAAAAAAAGGAAAATTTGAGGGGGAAAATTTTTTGTTGTTGTTAATCGTAAGCAACAGTAGTTAGGAATGTCTGTGTTACATTCATATGTTTATACCCTAATAGGGGGCCTGGGGCCATTCATCTTTTAATATTGCAGTATGTTGTAGAAAATGGATGAGAGAAAGACTTTGAATGATTTTCAACAGGTAATAACTATGAAAAAGATATCTTTTTATTCTCTGTGACATTCTAGATTTACTGTCTAAAATAAAATTACTTTCAGGAAAATTTAGAAGATTATTTGCCAACTAATAGACCTTTCTATCCAGTGATGTTTTTATCCTGGCCTGTAGCCTACAGAATTCTTTAATTGCTATTATCTGTTTTAACTTTTTAAAAAATATCTTTATTCTACCTACTTATATTGGTCACCTTTCTATAGTATTTGTTGATCAATTGTCAAGTTGTGCACTAATAATTTTCAATCTCAGTGCATGTCAGAAATTTACAGATGGGAGGCTAAGGTATAATTATATACTTGAAAATAACATATATATTATTTTGTAGTATAAATTATAGTAAATAAAAATAAATGTCTTGCTGGAGCAGATATGCAGACAATAGGCTTGTTTGACAGTCTTGGCAGGGAGTGAAAAGAAAATATAGATCCTGCTGAAATGAGGGGAATGCACCAGAATCTTGGGGTTGGTAACAGGATATACAAAAATTCAGTGTATCAAAACAGGCCATAGGTGTTGAAAGTTTAAAAAATAGTGTTTGAGTCTTCCCTTATCTAGCTTTTATTTACCTAACAATTCTCAATACTACCTACCTAACCATCCCTTCTCCCATATTTAGAATGTGTAATTAAATTATCTTTACCAAGTGAAATAACATATAGTAAAATTGTAGGTTAAAATTCATCAACAAATACTTGTTGAAGGTATGAATGAAAGAATACATTGTCTATCTTCTATTTGCCTTTATTGTCCTCCTATTTGTAAGGACCCTTTTAACAGTGCTGTGTCAAACCAAAGGAAGTGAACTAACATTGACTGATCATCACCCATGTGCCAGGATCTATGCTCTGCTAGCACATATGTCATTTACTTTAATCTTTCTAACAATTCTGTGAAGTAGTTACTATTACGTACATTTTACAGACAAGGAAACTAGACTCAAAGTTAAGAAAGGTACCTAGGGCTTCCCTGGTGGCGCAGTGGTTGAGAGTCCGCCTGCCAATGCAGGGGACACAGGTTCGTGCCCCGGTCCGGGAAGATCCCACATGCCGCAGAGCGGCTGAGCCCGTGAGCCATGGCCGCTGAGCCTGCGTGTCCGAAGCCTGTGCTCCGCAACAGGAGAGGCCACAACAGTGAGACACCCGTGTACCACCAAAAAAAAAAAAGAAAAAGAAAGAAAGGTACCTAATGTCAAACATCCAGCAAGGGCAAAGCTGGCACTCAAACCCAGGTCTGAATGGTCCCAGTACCTGCTTTTCCATTACAAATTTTTTGAATATTTTTATGATACTGATAGGAGCGGTTTAGACTCTTTTCAAAAACAAAGTTTAATGGTTTATTATTGCTATTGTTTTTATTATTTCCTTACCATCAAATTATTTGTTTAACCCAGAAGAGGCAGTATGATGTAACAGGGAAAAAATTAGTATTTGGAGCCTAAAAAATCCTGTTTGAATTTCAATTCCACTATTTACTTACTTTCTGTCTTTATGTAAGTTACTTCACTCTTCTCAGCCTCAGGGTTTTTCTTTTCTTTTTATTTGTTTTTGTGTTTTGTTTTTTAATATATAAAAAGGGGAAAATACTGTCTACCAGATAGAGGATTGTAAGAAGCCTAGCTCAGTGTTTAGCATAAAAAGAAAAATGCACTAAACGTTAGTTCCCTTGAGGACATTTTTAGTATTTTACTAAGAACTTTATAACTTAAAAAAAGTCTCCCTTTTAGGTAGTTTGAATTATTACTTAATATTATAATAATAGTAATTATTATAGTTTTACTATTACTAATTAGTAAGTAATAATGTTCTTACTAAAAACAAGTCATTTTTAATATTTTAGTGGTGATCATACTTTAATTAAAATTTCATACACTTTTTATTCCTCTCACATTTGTATAATGAACATTTTCTATTGTCATTAAATATCACTACAGTTTTAATGGCTCCAAAATGTTCCCACATTCAAATAGACATACCACAGTATTTTTTAACCATTTCTCCATTGTTTGGATATTTCCGTTTACGAGTTGTTTTCTGTTTTGTTTTGTTTTTAGAAGAAGCATGATACTGCCACAAAGCTTTGAACATAAATCATTGTACACATCTTTGGTTATTTCTTTAGGATAAATTCCTAGAATTGAATTACCAGATTAAATAGTATTTTAAAGTAGGAATTTCTGACAGTCAAAGAAATTCTTTGTCAGTAGGACATTCTATAAATATATATGATTATGATATCACTTTATTTTCCTCTTCTTTTCTACAACCCCATTTTGGGGGTAATTTTCTATTAGAGAATAATTTTTTAATGAAAGAGGAGTTTCTGAGGATATTGTATATATATTTGCAACCATCAGTTAAATGGTAAATTGTCTTTTCTTTTTGCTAATTATTTTTTTCTTTCTGAGAGGAGATAGAGTGTAGTACATGAAGGAGAAAGTACAACTTGGCTAGACAATAGGCTTGTGCTCCTGGGGGAGAGTCAGCCAGTGTGGAGGACTGGGAACCAGGAGAAAGAATGGTCCCTGCCAGCCACATTCTCAGGCATGGAATCTGCCCAACAACGAAACAGCATCCTACCTGGAACTCTATACAGAGGCTGCCCTCACCAGCATGGCACCTTGCAGTTTCCATTGACTGTGTCAGGTACCAACACTCAGTTAATTAGTCACAATTTTCAGGATCTAAGGGTGTCAGCCAGGGGTCTGCCTGTTCACATGGAAAGATGGGTGCTCAGAGAGAGAGGTTCTGGGGTCTGCCCTTGCGGCTGGCTGGCTCTGGGACAGTTGTCAGGGGACTGGAGAGATTCAGCCATGGAGAAGAGCAGGCAGTAATTTCACTGCTGCTTTTTATCTCTCCCTCTCCGCTGAATGCTGCTGCTGGTAGCAAAGGCCTGAAAGGGACGGCTGGGAGAGAATAATAAGGGGAAGAAGGGAAAGCACTTTAAATAATTTCCTTAGCTGAATTCAGATGAGCCTCTTCTAAGGAACCATGGCGACTGGATAGGCCCAACTTGCAGACTGGTTTTAACTGAAATACAAAAGCTTTTGGGAATCTATGGGACTGGAAACACAGGTCCAGTTATACTGTCTCTACCTACCTCTTTTTTCTTTTTTTTTGGCTGTGCTGCCTGGCTTGCAGGATCTTAGTTCCGCAACCAGGGTTTGAACCTTGGCCCCTGGCAGTGAAAGCACCAAGTCCTAACCACTGGGCTGCCAGAGAATTCTATCTACCTCTTTTTATTGTGGATTCTCTGATTCATCCATTCCTTTTTCATTCATTCCTTTCCTCAGAGTGGATTTGAGGGCAGGGGCATGTATGTTAGTAAATACCAGAGCCACCATATTCTCCATATGAGAGTCAATTCTAAAAACGATGGTTACATACTGCTAGGTTGTCATCAGAGCTGTTCAAAGGTCTGTGAATTCATACAATAAGTTTTAAAAAATACAGCAGTGACTTACATCCCCCTCTGAAGTTTCCTCTAGCATTCCTTTTTTTTCCTGCTGGCAAGAACCGTTTTCCTGCAAATCTAGCCAGAGATCCAGAAGAATCCTTTGAAGTCATCCAGTTTAACCTCTCAGTAGATGTTTGGATCCCTCATGTTCAGTGTCTAGCCAGCTGCCCACTGAGTGAAGCATCCTCCCTCCCTTGCAAAGCAGCCTATTCCCAACTTGAACAGCTCTTGTCTCATCATTCATCCTTCAGCTAAGCCACAATTTGAATTTCTGAGCTTTCCATTTTTATTCTTGGAGCCACAAAGAACAAAATGGCTTCTAATTCTGTATTATATTCCTTAACACATTGTGGACTTTTGTTGGGCCCTTTCTGAGTCTTCCCTTTATAACTTGAATATTCTCAATAAATTGGTCTGTTCATTCATTCATCAAATATTTAATGAACAATACTATGTGCCACACAGGGCACCAAGAAACAAAGATGAATATTGTATAGTTCCTGCCTACTATAAGGTCAGTTTGAAGGAAAGATAGACTCATAAATATATAATGTCAAAATACCACAGTATATGACATAGCTAGGCAGAGAAATTTACAAAAACTCAAAAGAGGAGTGACTTATCCAATGAAGAGGAATTGTGGTGGTCATTTAATATTTCCTGGAGCAGATGCCATCTAAACCATCAAGGGGGAGGTGGGAGATTTCTTGTAGAGAATGCAGAATGAGTAAAGGCCAAGAGATGAGCTATCATGTGTACTGTTCAGGAAAGAGACAGCAGTTCAGTTCAGTGTTCCTGGGGGCTAAAGTATGAAGCTAGAAATAAAGGAGACAGGGTTAAGAGCTAGATCATGAATATTTTTCTCAAATGACAAAGTATTCAGTGCCCTCTCCAAAAATTTTGATATTATCAGGAGAAATCATTGGGATATCTCCCAATCTCTGCTTGCCTCTTTCCCTACCCATATGAATGAAGAAATTGTTATCCCTGAGGTGTCAGCTCTGGTAAGACCAATATACTCTAGTTGATGTTTTTGGAGCTAACCCAAATTACATTGAAAATACTCACCTTCCCCTTATTTCCTTCTAAAACCCAAGATCTTATTCTATAATTTTCTACTGCCTCGTAAGTCACCTAAATACTGTCTTGGTGGCTATAGACCTGACACTGTGGTTGAGGTTATACAGTGAAAATGTACTGATCACCAAACACCAAACTATCACTGTCTTTTCTGCTCTGCCTTGAATTCCATGAAGGCAGAAATCACCTGGTCTTAATCACCTGGCCTTAGCTTCAAGGCAGTCATGTAGAAGATATTCATATAACACCAATGCAGTCATCTGGTGTCAATAGGTAATTAAAACCAAAAATGGATTCACATACATTCTGCTCTGAAGAACCTAATGATCAAGGCACATCTCATCCAATTTTCCTTCTTGCTTTCTTCATTCTAGCCTCATCGTCTGTTTCTTGGACCTGGCATACCCGTCCTTACGTCAGGGATTTTACATATGTTCTTCCCTCTGCCTGGAACATTCTGTCCTCCTCTCCAACTCCCACCTTGACCCACTTAAAAGTAACTAAGTGCTCGTCACCTTCAGGAAGAGTCCCTATGTGTGGCTCTCCTGTTAGCCACTCTTACACTCTGCACTTGCCTTTCGCATGACTCATAAACTGAAACGTTCACCGCTGTAGCTCCAGGGCTTAGTCCAGTGCCAGGCACAAAGCTGGTGTTGAATAAATATTAAACAAATTCATTATTTGACTACTGCTAAGTAATATCTCTGTTCAAAGAACACTGGAATTTTTCAAAGAAAACAGAATTAGAGAGAAGTCAGAAGTACAAAGACGAGATTTTAGTGGCTGTGGTTGAATTATTAACTTCAATCTTTCAACGTATAATTGTGAAACCCACCCTCTGAAATTCAGTTTTATTAATTCAGTCAATAAAAATTGCTAAGCATTACCTTGACATTTGCAGTGGTGGTATAACTGTCAAGTTATACTTGATCTTATCTTAACATTGAACTTTTCTCACTGAGTGCCCTAATTAATTTTTCTGGATTAACTACTAAATTCTTATTCCTCATCTCTTTTTACCCAAGAGCAAAATTGAATCAAATGATCATAAATTTAGCAAGCTATATTTGTTGTAAGAGTATATAGAGAAATTAAATATCCAGTGACAAGGGACTGGTTAAACAAATGACCTGAGTGAAATATTATTTAGTCATTTAAATGGATAATTATAAAGACTATCTAGCTGTATGGAAATGGCTTAAAATATACGGTGGATTAGAAAAAAAATAGAATATAGTATGGAAACATAATGTAGCCATGGAGATGGAGATTTTAAAAGCATATGAAAATAAAAAATAAGACGGTTTGTGAATTTGGGAGAGATGTTTAATTATGTATTACATACAAATTTTAGAGGGCTATATGTACATTGGATGTCAATTACTATAGTCTACAGGAGTAAGTATGAAAGCTATATTAGAGTATAAACTATTCAAATTTACATGCTGCAACAATAATGCATTCCTTGTCTGTATCTACAGCACATTAAAACCTGTTTATTACTGAAAAGTGTCTCACATTTGCTATGACTCTAGAAGAGGTCCCTGCCTTCTGAAGTCAAAGTTCCTTATTAATAGGAAAACACGTTTCTTTGCTGGATAAATAGTATTAGAGCAACAATACCAGAAATAGCAGAATGAAAACACCTAAATTTCACTACTCTATCAAATCAAATGTTTTTCACGTGACTCATTTCCTTCCATTCTTTTTCGTATGTGTGTATAATTTTTACAATGGACACTAATGATTTTTTACATTTTCTCATATTACACAGTTTGTAAGCATTTATTTCCTACTTCATAATGATCATTTTAATTGCTAATAAAGGAAGCATTTCTTAGAAGCAAAAATATAAGGCCCTTGAATTGTTGCAATGCAGGGACAAACCTGAGTATTGTTCCTGACCTTCCTTTGTCTGCTGACAGTGCACTTTATAGCTTTGCATACAAGGCTGTTATCACCTGATTTCCATTTGAGTAGTAAGATGATAACGCAGAGTACAAGGGGAACTAGGTTTAGGTGACAGCCACATCATTTAATGTCTGCTTATTGTTTCTACAGGGGAATTCTGGCCTGGGATTCAGTATTGCTGGAGGGACAGATAATCCCCACATTGGAGATGACCCTGGCATATTTATTACGAAGATTATACCTGGAGGTGCTGCAGCAGAGGATGGCAGACTCAGGTAAAGATCTGAAATGTTAGAATTATTTGGAAAGTAAATCTGCCACATCAATGAGACGTACTTGTGCCTTTGCAGAGTAATAATTCTCCAAAAGTTCTGTACTTGAAAGAGAAGACTGTCAAAGCAAGCTTTCTGTAATGACCTTCCCGATCTCTTATTACTTACTGAATTTCAGCTAGTATTTAATTTGTGTTTGTTGATGGCTACCACATTCAACATTGAGCCAGGCAGTGTGAGGAAGGGATACAGATGTATCTTCTGTTCCACGAGGCCTTCAGTCTGATTGGAAAGAAGAATGCTATGAGCTGATGGGCAAATAATAAAAAGTGTAGAGAACAATATATTGTAACTATTGTAGTGTTAGCAAAGAAATTCCATGTCATGCACCTTGTGTGTGTTCATGGATTTGGCAAACATTTCTAAGGGCTTTCTGTAGGAGTTTGGATGGAAAGAGTCTGAAAAGCTATTCTGTAAGAAGATTCCAGTCTGAGTCTTAAAAAAATAATTTATTAACCCCACAAACCTGAATGAGAACACAGAGGGAGAAGAATCAAGTGGTCCCAGGAAAGAAAGAAATCACGTGTCTTGGATGAAAAACACCAGGTGAGGTTCTGTAGCTGGAGTGGAGCCAGATCTTGCTCAGGATAGAATAGTGGTGGCTTGAGCCAGGGACCCTCTCTTTAAAGAACTAAAGATTATTTGACAAAATAAAAGAGTCACCCACATGGGGCTCTTGGTAAATAATATAAAATTCTATCAGAGCTCAAAACAGTAGCTAGGGGCTTCCTTGGTGGCACAGTGGTTGAGAATCTGCCTGCCAACGCAGGGGACACAGGTTTGAGCCCTCGACCGGGAAGATCCCACATGCCGAGGAGCAACTAAGCCCATGCGCCACAACTACTGAGCCTGTGCTCTAGAGCCTGCAAGCCACAACTACTGAGCCCACGTGCCACAACTAGTGAAGCCCACGCACCTAGAGTCCGTGCTCCACAACAAGAGAAGCCAGCACAATAAGTCCATGCACCGCAATGGAGAGTAGCCCCCCGCTCGCCACAACTAGAGAAAGCCCGCGCGCAGCAACAAAGACTCAACACAGCCAAAAATAAATAAATAAAACACTAGCTAAAGGAATTGTAGATTGAACAATTAGGAGAGATTTCCTTGGGGAGAAAAGCATGTCCCAATGTTATTTTAGCACCTCTACTAGATTGTCAATCTCCTCAGGCCAAGCAGTTATATTATAGATGTGAATCCATAAATTCTTGCTGAATGAATGAGAGAGTTTTTGAATGAATGAATGAGTGAATAAAATGAGAAGAGAAAGGAAGGTAAATTAATGAGTGGGGAGAGAGGGTAGCACAGGCCAAGGCCTGTAGGTAAGAATGGTTTTAGCTTGCATGGAGCCGCACTGAAAACTGTGACCTAAGTGGCAGAAATGTAAGCTTTGTAGCCCTTCCTCAGTCTGCTTTTTTAAGCATAAAGAAGCTAGCTTACTGGTTTTGTATAAAGCAGCCAAGGACACTTTTTCCCTATCCAACTGTTCTGATGCAGTGATTACTTTGGACAGCTGCATCATTGCAGCTTGTGGAGGAAAATCACGCTTTTTTTTCAGGTACATCGGCATCCCCTATCAACAAGAAAAGAAATAAGTGACGTTCCCGCAGGAAACACATGCTTTTTGAGTAGAATTTTCAGGCTGAATTGACTAAATTAATTTCTGGGTGAGGGAATGTCCATGCTGCAGAGTGAGAGATTAGAACTAGATGCTGTGTAATTCTAGGACTCATGGTGGGGATAGTGATTGCTAATACTGGACCCTAGAGAAGCTCCATTTTAAAAGTTTAGAAATAAAGTTGTTAAAGGAA
Source organism: Tursiops truncatus (assembly GCF_011762595.2). Taxonomy (NCBI): domain Eukaryota; kingdom Metazoa; phylum Chordata; class Mammalia; order Artiodactyla; family Delphinidae; genus Tursiops; species Tursiops truncatus. The sequence continues at coordinate 47,772,550 of NC_047041.1, forward strand.
ACTTCAGAAAAGTGGGCCACAATCATTATTTCATCCCACTCTTTACCTAGACGTAGGGGAACTTTCGCCTCAGCCAAACTTTGGCCCTAAGCTTCAGATAAAATAAACTTCATGTTATGTGCTTATTCTACAATTAAGAATGAAAAATGGCATCTCTTAGAGTACCACCACTCTTTGCTCATGCCTACGGAGATAAAAGGAAGTTCTGCTGTGTTGGGAGCATCATTCAATAGTTGTAAAGAGAATAATCATAATGACAGCTAACATTTTTTGAGCTTTCATCATGTGTGGAGCATTGGGCTAAGATAGATAGGTAGGTAGGTAGGTTGGTAGGTGGGTGGATGGTTGGATGGATGGATACATAGATTGATTGACAGATAGGTTGATAATATAAATAGAGATGTAGGTACACACAGACACACAATCTTCTATACACTTACCACAGCCATATGAGGCAGGTACAGTTATTATGGCCATAATAATACGGACTCAGGAAATTAAGAATTAAACATCTTAAGAAGATCACCCATCTAACTTTGAATACATTCCAAAATCGAGTCCTGTATATCGCTTAAGTACTCTCTAAACTCTAATTCAATAGGAGAATCCCCTACCTCATGTGGTCCTGGCCTGAAAATTCCCAAAGATAAAGTTTTTCACAATGGTAATGCGCAACTCTGAACAATTACAAAGTTTGCTATTTTTCTACTGAGCCACAGTTGTTTTTATTATGAACTCTACCCTCTGGTCTTCGTTCTGGCTTCCTGGAGCCAGGGCCGTGGCCTATGACTGTATATGTGAATTTTGCCTGGTGAGGTTGTGCAGTGAATGACCTGAAAAGCTCTGAACAGTGGTCCTAACAGGAGCAACCCTATACCAACTCCCCAATCCGCATCACAGCCTTGTGCCTGTGTGAAGACAGCTCTGGTGGGGGTCTCCAGTTCTTTGTGATAGATCCTTGCTACTACCACTGAGACTGTTTCCCACCCTACTCCTTCCTGCCATGAACTTGAATGGTTTGGGGACATCTAAGAGTTCAGGAATAACACTCAGTTGAAAATCTGGCAGCGTGACATTAAGATAGATTTCAGAATTTAGCAATTTATCTGGTTCAAAGCCTACTTTTTACAGATGGGAAAGCTGAGGCTCAGACGAGTGATTTATCCTGAGGCATAAGTCATTTGGGAGGTCTGTTTTAACTAGACTCCAAATGTCTTTTTTTTTAACTTTTTATTTTACATTGGAGTATAGTTGACTAGCAATGCTGTGATAGTTTCAGGTGGACCTCAAAGTGATTCAGTTATAGATGTACATGTATTTATTCTTTTTCAAATTCTTTCCCATTTAGGTTGTTACAAAATATTGAGCAGAGTTCCCTGTGCCATACAGTAGGTCCTTGTTGGTTATCCATTTTAAACATAGCAGTGTATACCTGTCAATCCCAAACTCCCTAAATATCCGTTCTCCTGACCCTTCCCACCTGGTAACCATAAGTTCATTCTCTAAGTCTGTGAGTCTGTTTCTGTTTTGTAAATAAGTTCATTTGTATCATTTCTTTTTCAATTCCACATATAAGCGATACCATACAATACCATACGATATTTCTCTTTCTCTGTCTGACTTGCATCACTCAGTATGACAATCTCTAGGTCCGTCCATGTTGCTGCAAGCATTATTTCATTCTTTTTAGTGTCTGAGTAATATTGCACTGTATATATGTGCCACATCTTCTTTATCCATTCCTCTGTCGATGGACATTTAGGTTGCTTCCATGTCTTGGCTATTGTAAACAGTGCCGCAATGAACATTGGGGTGCATGTATCCTTTCGGACCCTTAGACTCCAAATGTCTTGACTCAAGTAATTAATGATCTAAGGTAGTGTTAAGTGGCAGTAACACCTAAGCCTACCTAAGTCTTTTCTCAGTGTAATGGGAACACTCTTTGAAGCTGGACTAACAATGTGTGAGGAGTACTTTCTATTTCACCATTGGTCCTTGTGAACATGGAATCAGCAAATAACAATGAACTCTGGAAAGATGTAGGTTCTGATGCCTGTATACTAACATAGTTGATTTTGGAAAGATTAAACTCTTTTGGTTGCTGTTTTCTTATCTATAAAGTGATGACAATTATACCTTTTCTGAGGATTCAGTGAGATAACCTAAGTCCCTAGCTATGCCAAGAATATAGTACATGCTCAGTAAATTTTAGTAATGTTTCCCCCTTTTCTTTACCAGCCCTCTCTACCTCTCAGTGGTCTTTCCTCTTCTATTGCTTCCATTCCTTCTTCTTTTTCTCTCCTCTCATCCCTTCCACCTTTCTTTCAGTTCCCGTTCATCCTCTAGGGCCTTCCCTAAGCTTCCTGTTCCTATCTTTTCACATGCCCTATTCTCTTGATCATAACATGAAATTAAAACCCATTTAGAAACAGGTATGGTACTAAAAAAGGTTCTGTGTTTCTATTCTCAAGTTTGTAATACCGTCAACTGAATCTGCTATGTTTCCCTTCCTTAAAAACTAAGCCCATAAACTAAACATAGTTTTGTTTTGTTTTGTTTTTTAACTTGACAAATTCTTTGGTGCTGTGAGTTAGGAACTTGTAAAAATTTTTCTGATGTATCCGTCACATTATAAATTATACTTTTGACAGTTAAATAATACTAAACTTGAAAGAGAAGCTGAGGCCAGAAAAGTGAGGTGTTGGGTCTGTTCCAAGGAGAGTAGTAATCTGGACTTTTCAGTGGATATATAATAATCAGGTCAATAATAATAATAGCAAGGACAACATAGTACTTCAGTGTGCCAAGTACTTTTCTGACACATTAACTCATTTAAAGTGTATAACAACTTGACGAGACCTATACTTTTATTACTCCCTCTTTTCAGGTAAGAAAATCAAGGAACTGAGATAAGAGGTTAAGTAACTTAGCAAGATTGTACGGCTAGTAAATGTTAGAGCAGACTTTGAACATAGGCAGTCTGCGTCTAATGTCCATGTATTTATGTTCTAAGTTACACTGCAGGGGGAAAAAGAATGACATTTAAAAGACACATTGTGGTAGGCAGTATTCTAAAAATGCCACACCTCATGATTCCACACCCTAACCCATAGAACCTGTGACTTTAATGAGCTGTCACTCCTGTGATTTTGTTTCAGTGCATGGCATAGTTGACCTAAGATAGGGAGAATATTGAGGTGAGCCTGATCTAATCACATGAGCCCTAAAAGTAGAGAGCTTTCTCTGGCTGGTGGCGGAAGAGGAAGTCAAAGAGATTCAAAATCTGTGAAGTACTCGGCACTGTTCCTGGTTTGAAGATGGAGGAGGCCATGTGAGAAAGTACAAGGTTGGACTCTAGGAGCACACAGAGGCCTCTGGCTGATAGCTAACAAGGAAGCGGGGACCTCCATCTTACAACTGCAAGGACCTGTGTCTTACCACAACCTTATAAGCTAGGAAGAAGACCCACAGCTCCAGATGAGAATGTAGTTGGTTGACACTTGGATTTCAGCCTTGTGAGAACCTGAGCAGAGATTCCAGCCACACTGTGTCAGACTTCTGACTTATACAGATAGTGAGCTAATAAATAGGTCTTGTTTTTGGTTTTGGGTTTTTTTTTTTAATTTATTTATTTTATTTATTTTTGGCTGTTTTTTAATTTATTTATTTTATTTATTATTTATTTTTGGCTGCATTGGGTCTTCATTGCTGCGTGCGAGCTCTCTCTAGTTGTGGTGAGCAGGGGCCACTCTTCGTTGCGGTGCGTGGGCTTCAGTAGTTGTGGCTCGCAGGCTCCAGAGCACAGGCTCGGTAGTTGTGGTGCACGGGCTTAGTTGCTCCGCGGCATGTGGGATCCTCCTGGACCGGGGCTCGAACCCGTGTCCCCTGCATTGGCAGGCGGACTCTCAACCACTGCACCGCCAGGGGAGTCCCTAGGTCTTGTTTTAAGCTGCTAAATTTGTGGTAATTTTGTAAGGAGCAACAAAACATTAATATCTACATTATTCGAGGAGTTCTGAGTTCATTATGAAAAGTCTTCCTGTATGTGCTCCATCACACCCAATATAAAGCAAGTGTGTAGGTTTAAGACACAGATAAGATGAGAGGTGACTTTCTCCTTAATTAGATCAGACTCCAAACTGAACTCAAGTCCCAGTGTTTGCCCCAGAAGAGAGATATAGGAGAAAGAACATACTATTTGGAGTAGAGGACCTGGGTTTCAAGTTCTCCTTTCTAGCTAAGTGACCTTGGACCTCTTTTTTTTTTTTTTTTTTTTTCCTTGGACCTCTTTTTAAGCTCTCTGTGCTCCAGTTCCCTTACTGGTAAATTGTAAGTAGGAGCATATATGTCAGGAAGCTGTAATGCATTGCTTTAAACTGCAACTGCTCTGGTAACTTGTCAGGGAGCAATAAAAAGCTAATATGGACTCTATGGCATTTTGGACCCTAATATTCACTTAGGCTGAGGTGCAGACTGGCTTGTCTCTGCCAGCACTACCACACTCTGATCTTCAGAAACAATGATCAGGCCTCATGGCTGGGCTCAGGCCCTTCACACACCTGGAGGCAAGATGTGAAAAGCAATCAGAAACAAGGGGTGGATCAAGGTCAGAAATAGGGAAGAAACCAGTCCCTCAAGGTGAGGGACAGCAGATACAGAGATTAGCTGAAATACACTGTTACATCTGACGGCTGGGGATGTTAGTCTGGGCTGGAGTGGAGGGTGAGAGCCCGAAGCTATAAGGAAAATGTGAGATGAAGGCTAAGTTAAAAGGCAAGGCAAGGGCTTCCCTGGTGGCGCAGCAGTTGAGGGTCCGCCTGCCGACGCAGGGGACACGGGTTCGTGCCCCGGTCCGGGAAGATCCCACATGCCGTGGAGCGGCTGGGCCCGTCAGCCATGACTGCTGAGCCTGTGCGTCTGGAGTCTGTGCTCCTCAACGGGAGAGGCCACAACAGTGAGAGGCCCACGTACTGGAAAAAAAAAAAAAAAAGGGCAAGAGAGCATATGAGGGTTTAAATGAATTCCTTTGGCTAGTGATCCTTTTCCTGTGCAACTTCTTTTTCCTGTGTATATTATATAAAATTCAGAAAAGTAGATAAAAATTAAACAAAGCACAACACATTCATGTTTACACTAAATAGAGTCAATAAGTATTAACATTTTTGTACACTTATTTCTGGAAATTTTTTTGCTATTTTACTTATTTTTATTTAGTTTAGATCACACTGTATATAATATTTAGCATTTGTTTAATTTCACATAACTTTATTTCATAAACCTTTCCCCATATCATTTTTTTAAAAGCCTTATACATATTTTAATTGCTGTTTAATAATACATTTACTGTTTACATTGTTAGGAGTTTAGGTTGTTTTCAGTTTTTCCACATTTTAAATAACTGGCAGTCTATTGGAAGACATTGCTGACTCTCTCATAAATTCCTTAGGATATATTTGTAGCAGTAGAACTTCTGCACCAAAAGGTATGAACATTCTAAAGAATTTTGATACATATTGCTAAATTTCCTTCCAGAAGGACTGTACCAAATTTTACTTCTACCACTGATGTTAGGGAGGGACTATTTTACAATATGTCATCAGCATTTCATGTGCCTGAATGCATATGATTTTAGGCTGTTTACCAAGGCAAACAATGGTATATTTCCTTGCTTTGCTTTGCATTTATTTGATTAACAGAAAGATTGAACTTTTAAAAAACTGTAACAAGTCATTTGTATTATTTCTTCTAGAAGTTGTCATTAAAATTTGATAACATTACCTATCTTTAAAGTTAGAACATTTTTGAAAGAGCATTAGGTTTTCTTCCAGAACAAAATAGGTATATGTCCATGCTTTGAAGAATGGTTTCGATTTCGACTTTTGTATCTGAACCATAAAAATGCCCTCTGTGTGGCTTCAAGTCTCAGGATTGCTGAGCACCAATATTGATCTGTCATCCTGGGGAAGAGCTATCCCATGACAGCCTCCGCTTGGCAAAGCAGCAATGACATTTTACACAACAGTGCGTTTATTAAACCCATCCACAGCACAAAAGCAGCATGTAGTGGCAGGCAGAAGAGATGGCTACTTGCCAATTTCCTGACAAGTGACACAATTTAATCTCTTAGCCCTCAGCACAATCATTTCTACTCCCAGACAAGATGGAAAAAAACCCCAAAAAACAAGTTTTCTTTAAGTTCATTACTTCATTTGTTCCTTCTGTGTCTGTTTACAAGTAGGGTTGGCTTCGTCCTTATAAAAGCCATATATGTTGATTTCAAATAAGAATGCTATTGTTCATACTGAGGCTTGACTATACTGACTGAAGTCGAGAGGTAAAGGACAAATGTTTCAAGAACACAACCTCTGTGTATAAATTACAACATCATCCTTTGGCTGTCATACGGCAATTCATGCTTTTGATTTTTCATTAATTCATACCCATTAACTCACTAGTAATTTTTAAATAATAACATGAGGAAAAGGGAGGCAAAGGGGAAGAACAGAGGGAGAAAAAGGAAAAGGAAGAAGAAGAAGAAACACTGGTGATCATCAGAAGGTGAAGACATCATATAACTTAGAAATGGAGAAGGCAAACCTAAATTAAAATTTTTTCTGTGCCAATGAGAAGCACTGAGCAGTGGAAGGGGAGCAACTTTCAAGCATCACAGTCTGAAACTTACTCCCAAGACTCACTTTCAGACTGTTTAAGGAAATAAAAGATTTCCAGTAAGTGAAACAGCATAAGAGATTGCTAATTCCATAGAATACCTCTCCACATTGAACTTGCATTAGTTTGGATGGTGGGAAACAAAAACCTTGAGTTACCAAGTCCAGCATGTCAACTTCCACCAAATGTGTGACTCTTGCACCAAATGACTACAATAATGCTAAATCTTTCATTCAAAGGCAAAGACTCTCCATGTCTTCAAAGCCGTGTGAACTTTTCTCTCATTATCGTTTTGAGGCAAAAGCAGCACAAAAGCCCAACCATTGCCCTGAACAAGAACATTTTCATGAGAAGGAAGATTTCATTATGCAGTGCAAATTATACCAGCACTCTCCTTAGAAAAAAAGTATGATTGGGATCTCAGTGGACTCATAGATTATTTCCTTCCATCTCTGCCCACAGAATGAAAAGGGGTACGATGGAACAGTCCTCTGTCCTTTGATTTCCTCTATCAATATTATCAGCCCAAAAGAAAAAAAAAAGAAAAAAAATTATCAGCCCTAAATATGCTGACAACCTGTTTAGACAAGAAAAAAATCAATTAGCACGTAGTTCCATAGTGACTGGTAATAACAAGTCCTCGACAATTTAGAACTACACAGGAAAATTTCTAAACAAGAATAATAATTTCAGCTACATATCTGGTAGTATGCCAAGTATACAGGTGCAGTCTTTCACAGCTAGAAAGGCATATCCAACAGTTTTCTGATTTTCGTCAACTGTTACATAATCTAATCAAATAAATCTCTCTATGGGTTAAATGAAATAGCTTTTTAGCAAACATGCCCCCTCTTTTTTAACAAATTGTGCCAAGACTCCTGAATATCCCCACTCAAAAGAATTAAGTTGGGCTTTACCTCATACCATACACAAAAATTAACTAAATATGAATCATAGACCTAAATGTAAGAGCTAAACTTATAAACTCTTAGAAGAAAATATAGGAGTAATTCTTCATGACCTTGGATTAAGCAGTGCTTTCTTATCATAACATTAAAAGCAACAACAGGGGGCTTCCCTGGTGGCGCAGTGGTTGAGAGTCCGCCTGCCGATGCAGGGGACACGGGTTCGTGCCCCGGTCCGGGAAGATCCCACATGCCGTGGAGCGGCTGGGCCTGTGAGCCATGGCCGCTGAACCTGCGCGTCTGGAGCCCGTGCTCCGCAACGGGAGAGGCCACAACAGTGAGAGGCCCGCGTACTGCAAAACAAAAACAAAAAAAAAACAGATAAATTAGACTTCATCAAAATTAAAAGCTTTTCTGCTTCAAAGGCCACCATTAAGGAAGTTAGAAAACAACACACAGAATGGGAGAAAATATTTGCAATAATATATCTGATAAGGAACTTGTATTCAGAATATGTAAAGAACTTTTACAGCTCAACAATAAAAAGACAACCTAATTAAAAAATTGGCAAAGGACTTGCAGTCATTTCCTATTGATACTGTAACACATTGTAAAAAGCTTGGTGGCTTAAAATAACACAAATTTATTATCTTGTAGTTCTGGACGTCAGGAATCCAAAATCAGACTCATTGAAATAAACTCAAGATGTTCATAGGGCAGCTCCAGAGAATCTATGGGACAATCTATTTCCTTGCCTTTTCCCAGCTTCTTGAGGCCACCTGAATTCCTTGACTCATAACCTTCTTTTCCATCTTCAAAGAGCATCAGTTCAACCTTTGCTTCTGTCAAATCTCTCCTCTGACTATAACTCGACTGCCTCCTCCTTTAAACTCCTGTGATTATATTTAACTCATCCACATAATTTAGGATAATCTCCCTATCTCAAAATTCTTAATTTAACCACGTCTGTGAAGTCTCTTTGGCTTATAACATATTCACAGGTCAGAAATGAGGACTTGGACTTTTTAAAAGGACATTATTCAGCCTACCACATATTTGAATAAATATTTCTTTAAAGAAGATATAGAAATGGCCAGTAGCGCATAAAAAGATGTTCAATATTATTTATTAGGGAACTGTAAATCGAAACTACAAAATGACACTACTTCACACCCAGTAGGATGGCTATAATCAAAAAGATAGATAATAAATGTTAGCCAGGATGTGGAGAAATCATCACCTGCCATGCACTGCTGGTGAGAAGGTAAAATGGTGCAGCCACTTTGGAAAACAGTCTGGCAATTTCTCAAAAGTTGAAAGAGTTATTGCATGAACAATTCTGCTCCTAAGTATATACCCAAAGAGAATTGAAAACATGTATTCGTATTAAAAACTTGTACATGAACTTCATAGTAACATTATTTATAATAGCCATAAAGTAGAACCAATCCAAATGTCCATCAACAGATGAATGGTTAAACTGTGATGTATTCATACAATGGAATATTATTCTACCATGAAAAGGAATGAACTTCTTATGCATGCTACATCATCGGTAAACCTTGAAACAATATTCTAAATGAAAGAAGCCAGATACAAAAGGCTACATATTGTACAATTTTTTTTCTATGAGATTCCAGAATAGGGAAAACCATAGAGATAAAAAAGTAAATTTATGGTTGAAAGGGGCTGGTAATGAGTATGGAATTTCTTTTGGACACAGTGAAAGTGTTCTAAAATTAGATAGAGCTAATCATTGCACAAGCCTGTGAATACACTAAAAATCACTAAATTGTACACTTTGAAAGGGCACATTTTAAAGTACATGAATTGTACCTCAATACATCCGCTATAAAAAATATCCAGTTGGGCTTCCCTGGTGGTGCAGTGGTTGAGAGTCCGCCTGCCGATGCAGGGGACGCGGGTTCGTGCCCCGGTCTGGGAAGATCCCACATGCCGCGGAGCAGCTAGGCCCGTGAGCCATGGCCAATGAGCCTGTGCGTCCGGAGCCTGTGCTCCGCAACGGGAGAGGCCATAACAGTGAGAGGCCCACGTACTGAAAAAAAAAAAAAAAAAAAAATCCAGTCATTCTTTTCTTGCGTAAAATATTCACTCTTACTTACAAATCTTTCTAGTTTCAGAAAGCTCATGACTTCTTCATATTGCTGTCAAGTTATAGATTTAATTCATCTGAAGTTCCGTCATTTAGGAAAGTTCTTGAATCTGTTCACCCAGTAGAGAATACCTTTGGTTTGGGCTCCATCCCTATATGGTCTAAGTAATCTTTAAAGTAGGCAAATATCATACAGTGCTCCTATTTACTAGATAAACTAGCAGAGATTTGACCTTGTGTGCTAGCTGCTAAAGTATCAATAATTTACAAAAATGATCTGATAAGTAAAGTTTATATTTTCAAAAGCCAAAAACAAATCAGTGAAGTGCATTAAAATTTAGGAGAGTTAATTCAGAGTTTTTCAAGGTCCAGTTATCCAAATATACTTAAGGAAGAAAAGAACATATCGATTTTTCACAAAGGAACCATAGGATTATTGAAACATAGATGTGGTGATTCATACCCCTTAAGATTGATTCCATGAGGCTCTAAATATTCTGATTTAATTCTAGTCCCTGCTTTGTGTATAGGGAGCAATTTCTGACATTATTTGTAGGTCTAGACCCAAACTTCTAGTTCACACTGAAAGTTAACAAGATGCACTGCTCTAGTGAAGGTAAGAGAGATACCTGAGCACCTCTGCCGCTAACTAGCTCTGAGACCTTGAGAAGGTTCCACAGCCTTCTTAACCTTAGCATCTTTCTCCATAAAATGAGTATAATAGAGGAGCTTTGGGAATTTTCAGTTTCAAAATCAAATTTTGATCATTTATTTGACTTTCGTTGACAGTCTGAGACATTCAGAATACTATTATCATGGCCAGGAGATCAATCCTTTGTTTTGATTAAATCTGTAACTCTGAGAAGATGTAATCTTCATCACAGTCCTATAGCAAAGAGCTGATCACAACTTTAAGTGCTGAGAAGGCATTTGTTATTATTTATTTCTAATAGTATCCCAGAAGGAATGTTGTTATTCTAATATTCTAAAACTGTATTTGATATTGATTTTAGCAAATAGCTCCTTGGGATCTTTACCAAAAACGAAATGGTTTGGGGGAAGGAGGGAAAGACACGCAAATTATCTCCTGGTTTCTAGTTCAATGGTAATCCCAGTTATTTTCAAGAATGGTTTTTCTGAACGGTTATAAATTATGTCATTATTGAGAAAGGCCCAATAATGTGGTAAGCTCTGTGCAAGCATCGTGTCATTGCAAATTGGCTTAACAGATGCCAAAATCATAAATGTATTATATATATATTAGAGCTACTTTCTATTCATTCAGTTTCTACACAGCGGGTGTGGCCACAGCAAAATGGAGACTTACATACCACCTTCCACCTCCCAAGTGAGGTTTCTCTTCACACTGCCCAGTCCAAGCCAGGCAACCTTTGCTCACAAGATACCCCTCCACCCTCCCACATCCCCTTCCCACCCACCTCTGTACGTTGCACTTTAGTTTCCTAGAGGAAGCTGAGACTGGAAAACCTGGTTAGAACTTAGAATTGTTAGAGTCGTGCACTGGAAATTTCAGCACAGGGAGAGCAGGCCTCAGTCCCCAGCTCGCAGTCCCTCCCCGCACTTCCCTTCCTAGTTCCAGCTCCTCCCAGCACTGTGAGGGCCCTGGGGGCATGCCTGTGACTCTCAAGGTTGCACACCCAAACTTCATCCACATCCTCCATGAATAGCTGTTCTTTGACCTCTTTGAGCCTCTGGCTGTGCCTAAAGCCTGCACCATCAACCCTTAGGAACTTGAACTTGGGAAAGAGGTCCATACAGCCACTAAAGTGGGCTGCAGTCAGGGAATTCCAGAATATGTCTGTAGTGGGAGAGGGGAGGTAGACCCCATATATTTGCCTCCCCTGGGCTTTGTAGATTCCTATGAAGTGATCATTAGTGAACATTAATCCCTTAAAGGTTAATTGGCAGGTACAATCAGGGATATTACATTCACTGAGTTTTAGGGCCTAGTAAAAATAAAATGAACAGGATATGTATGTTATTGGTAGAGTTCTTGGCTTTTAGGATTTCTCATATTAAGTTTTGTTGCCTTCATCCCAATTTATAGAGAATAAGTCTTCCTTTGCCTTCGTGATAACTTATTTATTTGCTTTAGATGACTTATTTTCTTGACTACTATATCTGAAGAGAGGGAACATGGGAATCTCTAAGCCCTCTTAATATGCCACCATTCTGTGGGTCTGAAATCTCATGTTATTTATTCTTTATTCTATTTCCTATGACATCCCTGTCCCTTACTAGCACTGTCCCTTACAATAGACACTTGGAAAACACGAGCTGCCACCTATTAAGCTTACTTCCATAAGCTTATGGAGGCTCAAAGAGGTTAAGCTATAAGCAGCTGAGCCAAAATGCTAATCGAGTCTGTTTGATTCCAAAATGCATGTTCTTCCCACCACAGCACATGGCTGCAATTAACTGCAGATGAATAACTGAACATATATTTAAGAATCTATAAACACAGATCCCTGCCAACCTCCCATGTCATAGTGTTAAACATTGAAAACACAGACACACCTAAGTGACACCCAAATTTTTGGTTCTTCAGGAAATGACTGACTGGCATGATCTGGAGGTCTAGGCAACTTTATATGAAAGGAAGATAATAAAGATCAAATAATATTGGTTTTGAAGATGATGTAGTTCTCTGATGAGAAAGTAATGAATGTTCATTATATAAAATGTGGGAAATATAGATATTTATAAAGTAAATTAGAATTGCTCACAATCCCATCACCAAAATGATCTGTTTATTATGTTCCTTCATATTCAGTGCATGGTTTTATATAGTTGAACTCTTCATTCTATCTTTTTCATTTAATATCACAACATAGGCATTTTCTTACCTTAAAAAAGTACGGGGCTTCCCTGGTGGCACAGTGGTTGAGAGTCCACCTGCCGATGCAGGTGACACGGGTTCGTGCCCCGGTCCGGGAAGATCCCACATGCCGCGGAGTGGCTAGGCCCGTGAGCCATGGCCGCTGGGCCTGTGCGTCCGGAGCCTGTGCTCCGCAACGGGAGAGGCCACAACAGTGAGAGGCCCGCGTACCGCCAAAAACAAAAGTACATTTTTCTTACATTAAACTGTAAACAGTTTAAATAGCTGCATAATTTCATATTATATGAGTATAACATTATTTAACTTTTACCCTACTTTGTTTATTACATTACAATGAATATCTTTGTGGAAGGGGTTTAAAAATTTGATAGCTATTAGAGAAAACCAGGTTAACTTATCCCTAGATCAGTTGTTACACATTTCTTGGTTTAAAATGCTTGAAAATGGGCTCCAGTGCTCCTTATTACAAACTTTTTTCTTTTTTTTAAATTATAGATCAGAAGTTTTCTTTTACATTCCAGTGGACTGAATTAAGAACCACAGTTTTTACCAAGCACCTGGAGAGGTGTTAACATTCAGTATCATTGTTACTCCACACCCTGAGTTAAGATAATTTACAAGTCAGCCTCAGGCAAGTGACCTAGAATTTGTCTGTAAAGACCCAGGTGTTATCTGAATTCAGCCCAAATCATTTTTAGTTATGCAGGTTAGTCCTGTATTTCAGGACCACAATTTAAATTACCATCCCCTGCTACTAATTAAAATGTTGGTCTAATTTCCCTTCTACTCCTACCCTCCATTAACTCCTTTGAATATTACAGTCTAATTTTCTAGTAAATTACTAAAGAGAAAAGCAGAAGATTAAGGGGAAAGAAAGCAATGCTTCCTTTCAGAAAACAATGAATTAAAGAATGAATTAGTAGCTGCTTTCTTTGTTCATGTCTGTATTAAAGCATGAATGAACTCTTTAATATTCATTATCCCAGATATATATTATTGTAAAAATACCTTTATTTTAGAGCTTCATTTAAAGGCATTCTACTGCCTAACAATTGTGCTGGGTGTGAGAGCGCCAGAGCTGCCTTATGTACCATGAACTCATCTCCCCTGTATTTCCCCTTCTCTGGCATTCAGACTGGGGCATCAAACATGCAAATCTGAGTTAGCAAAAGGAATGGGCAGAGCCACTTTTGTATGAGTGTGGGGAGTGAGAGGAGGAGTTTCAGAGTTTTCAATGTAGTGGGGTAAAAAATCTCGAGTGGGCTGAGGTCACTGTCATATCTGCTCCTGTGGCAAGTCACTGAAGTTGAGAAATCTAGTGAAGTGACAAGCAAGAAGTAATGCAAGTATTTATTAAACTGACACTGAGTCTTCCATTTTACTCCCAGACTTTTGTTACCCATTAGTCCTATAAATATTTACTGAGTGTTCTGCTATTGATCGGACAGTTGGAGCTGGGAACAGAGCAGGAAACAAGCAAACAAAAAAAAACAGAATCTGTGCTCTGGTGGAGCGTTCAGTCCAGTGTAGTAATAAACAAATTTAGAGTTGAAATGAAAGGAAAGTACATAAGCTGTGAAAAGCTGTAATAGCATGACCTGATCTCATCTGGGGATCCAAGGGAAGCCTTGTAGGGAGGAGGTATTTAAGCTGAAACGTAAAGGGTAAGCATTAGCCAAGTGTCAAGGGCTGGAGGAATCTTCAGACAGAGAAAACATGTCCAAAGGCCAGAGGAGAAATAAGGAAGAGGTCCCCAGGACTAGAATTAGTGAGAAAGGGATAACAGGGACAAGATGAGAATGCAGAGGTGGACGTGAGAAATCATGCAGAGCCTTAGATGTCATAGTGAGTAATTTGTTCTTTATCCTTCTAAAAGCAACATGAAACTTTGGATTTTCAATGAAAAAATGGCTGAACCAAATTGTTATCTATAAAGATCACTCTGATGGCTGTGGGAGTCTGGCTTGGCTGACAAGAATACATGCGGGGAGAGCAGCTTAAGAAGCTATTGCGGTAATTCAGGTGATAAATGATGGAAGCTGGGACTAAGATGCTGATGAAAAGACTGAGAGAAGTGGATACATTTTGAAATATACTTAAGGGGTAAACTTGAGGAGGCTTAATGACTGATTGGAGTGGGGTGTGAGAAGTAGTATTCCTTCAAATAAAGCATCAGTGCCTTCTCTGCCCTGGGCCCCATGGCAGGTGCTAAGTATACAATATCCTTGACTTCATAGAGTTTGCCATCTAGTAGAATTATCAGAGGATGACTTTGAGCTATGGATCAGAACGATTGACAAAGACTGGTGGAGAGGCAGTTGGAAGATAAGTTCCAATTTGGACAATGTTAAGTTTAAGGTCCTGATGAGGAATTCAAGTGGAGATATCAAATAGGCAAGTGAACATACAGATTCGGAACTCTGAGAGATCTGTCTAGGGACGAAATTGTGAATGTTTAAAGCCAAGAAAGTTAAGAGATTGCTTTGAAAATGTATACAATAAAAAGAGAAAAGGACCTAGGACTGTCTTGAATTATTCTAAACTTTTTGATGTAAATTAGACCAGAGATTTTTAATCTGAAAAATGCATACCCCTAGGAGTATCTTTATGTGACTCAATTTCCGGATCTTTAATTTGATCTGCCCACCAAGTAGGCTGCAGCTTCATACTGGTTCTTTTTTTCTCACTTTTCCATTTATCATTGCTCTTCTCGCATTTTACAAATGAAAGCTATATGACCTACCCATCCCAAATCCTGCTGTGGCTCTGTTTACCACTTACTATTATTTACTATTTAGGACTATTTTACTACTTACTTAACAGTACAATTTTACCACTAGGTGAAAATAACAATCTGAAACATTGTTGCCCAGGATGAGCTAGTCAGTGTCTCTAGTGATTGAGTAGTTAATCCTTTTCTAAAGTCATGTGGTTTCCCATTCTTTGCTTTAGCAAAATTAGAAAGCAATTGTCATCTGATAGATAATTAAAATAATTTTTTATGATAGGTCACAGGATTTGGGGCATTTAACTTGGAAGGAATTCAAAGTTCTCTTCCCATTCCCATCTCCTTGTTTATGTGAACAAAGTTATCTTAGCACTTAAACATTTGTAGAAATGAAAAATAGGAATTCTGAATCTTGTCTTACTCTACCCTTAATTCATATTCATCCATGGAAAGGTGAGCTAATTTTAAAAAGCTCTACTTTCCCCATTGAGAAACAAATCCCCAATACAATTACATTTTCATTGTTTTAGATGTATACATTGAAATTCATAGTTTATTTAGGTTATTTTGATCAATGTATAATATTAATAATCATCATGATAACTCAGTCCAGAATAACTTTTTTTTTTAACATTGGAGTCTTATATTGCAGGAAATTTTTTTTTTAATTCGTAGGATTTATATTTGTACATACATTTCTGATTCAAATAAGTATATTACAGTGATCCATATAAGATGTTCTAACATAAAATATATTAGGATAAAACTCTGTGGAAGTAAAATGAAAACATAAATTCAAGGAGAAAAAAAAATGTAAAATGTCCAACTGCTCAAAAATATCTTAATTTGTATCTTAAATTGGTGATCATGGATTTCAAATTGGTATATACTTGCATTGCGCTATATACATTTGAAATAATGATGTGACAGTTAAAAAATAAAAGTTTACAATTCACAACAGGCCAGAAATTATATCCTTTGTTACTATTTAAACCTATGAGGAAAACATTAGATGTCAACTTAAAGCATACAAAACAAAGGGTAGTTTTGTTTTGCTTTGTTTTTTCTTGCTTCTGTTTTGTAAGCATGGAGATCAATAAATTGGAGAACAACTAAAATGAGAATTTCAAAAGGAGTGACCAGAGTGGTAGGAAGAAAAGCAGAAGGGTCACAGAAGCCAAGAGAAAAGTGCTTCACGGAGGAAGTGAGCAATTGGCCTTAACATTATTGTGAGATCAACTAAGATGAGGACTAAATAGATGGCATTAGATTTGGCCAAACCTAGATTTGTGGTGAATTTATTTATTTATTATTTTTTTTAAGTCTTTATTGAATTTGTTACAATATCGCTCCTGTTTTATGTTTTGGTTTTTTGGCCACAAGGCATGTGGGATCATAGCTCCCTGACCAGGGATGGAACCTGCACTCCCTGCATTGGAAGGTGAAGTCTTAACCACTGGACTGCCAGGGAAGTCCCTAGTGGTGAATTTAGTAGGAACATTTTCTGTGTTTTTCTTGGTAGGGGCATTGTGAGGGGAACTCTGATTACAATGGGATAAAGAGAGATTAGGGAGGAAGAAATGAAAGTTATGTGTAAACAGCTCTTTATAACTTGGTCTGTAAAAAGGAAAAAGATAGGACAAGGGGAGATTCCAGGTCAATGGAAGGCTTTTCAAGTGATGGGAGATACCAGAGTATGTTTGAATGTTCAGAGAATGAGTTAACTAGAGAGACTGAGTTTGAGAATGCAGGATGTTAAGAGATTAAATGATTAAGTGAGGTCTTTAAGAAAATGTGAATGGATGGACCTTGGTGTCAGAAGAGACACTTCCTCCCCTGTAATAGGAAGAGAGAGAACAGCGTGGCTTTGCACATAGTCAGGTAGGTATGTGCTGTAAGTGATGTAGGAAAGGGGTTTGGAGACTGTCATTGCAGAAGAAAGGATAGCAAACTGACCAGGGTGTTTGGAGATCATGAATTTACAGGGACACCCACTATTCGTGGGTTTTCTCCAGCCCTTCAGTGTTCAGCTGCTCTGGAAGAAGCAATGAGAAAGATGGAGAGCTGGGTTCAATCAGGATTGAAGTTTTGCAGACAATTGTAACAGAAGGACTAAATGACAACAGCATAAACAGGAGTGATAGATGGCCAGGAGACAGGACCAGGAGCTGTTAAGACTCATGTATAATTTTTATTTCTCTCTCTTCCCTGCTGTGTGAATTTGAGTAAGTTATTTAACTTGTCTAATCCTCAGTTTTTCCATTTAAAAAGGTAGAGTATCTGCCCAGCATATTTTTAGGCTTTAAGAACGAAACAAAATATTGTTGGGGTGTTATATAAACACTTACTGTTCCCAAAGGTTACTACCTTTGCTGTGACAGGAGTCCTAGGAAATGTGTGGTTTTACTTTGGGGTCTCTTTCTGATCTCCTTTATCTTCTGAAAGCTGCTTTCCTCTCTCCCCTGGTGCCTATGGCTTCTTCTAATAAGTTCTTCAATGAAATTGCCCCTCGAAGAGTCCCCTGATCTACCCACGCTGTAAAATGAAGTCCCATAGCCCATATGGACAATTATGTATAACATGGGGATGGTTGACACCAATGGGTTTCTCTGTATTTTGAAAGAGAAATTTATTAATTCAAATAAAACCGATTTATTGAAAGCAAGAAGGTATTTTTGAGCAAAGGTGCCCTTCATGGTGCCTAATCCTCCTGGCTACCATCCCCAGGTCTCTGAAATTTATCTCCACAGCTAAGAACAACTGTAAGGGACTGAGCCTACCACGGCAAACACCAGTTCAACCACTAAATCAGGGAGCTCCAGTTCTGGTTTTATGAAATCACAAAATATCCCCAGTAATTTCAAAATATGTCATGAGTTTTCAACACAAAATTTATTTGAATTTATTTTATGAAATGTGATTTAACTTAGGAAAAAATAAGGAGTGTAGATATTATGAAATCACATAAACAATAACAGCTGATTATGGTAGCTCAGAAAAAGGTCAGGAAACAGCATCACTAATCATCTACCCTCGAAAATTAGTATCTCCAGGCAATTTAGCATTTTCTGCTATATAGAGAATTGTTCACAGTTTTTGTCAATGCTAAGTAATTCCAATAATTATGGGTTTGGATTTAAGAAGGTCTTCAAGCTAGAGCTATCAGAATTCAAATTTGGGCAGCAAGACTGTATATACTTTGTAGTTGACAAACCCACTTCAAATTAGGTAGAACTACAATTCATTCATCCCTTCATTCATTCATTAATTTGATATTCAACTATTTATTGAGTTTCTGCTATGGACTTGGCACTGTCCGAGGCACTAAGCATAAAATGGTCAACAAGACAGGCAAGTTTCCTGCTCTAAGGAAATTACATTTTCGTCTACTGGGCAGAAGATAAACAAACATACAAAATATCATCAGTAATAAAAGCTATGGAGAAAATGAAGCAGAGAGATGTAGATGAGTGGCTGGTTCTACTCTTATACTGAGTGATCAAGGAAAGCTTCTCTAATGAAGTGGCAGTTAAGGCAAGATCTCAATGACTAAAAGAAGCTGGCCAAACAGAGGTAAGGGAAAAGACTTACAAAGCTGAGGGAACAGTAAGTACAAGTGCCCTAAAGCAGGAGTGAGCTAGGCACATACTAGAATTAAAAGTAGGGCCAATGCAGCTGGCATGAAGGGGACAAAGGGAAGAGTGGTAGAAGATGACAGCATGGGAAGAAGTGGGAGCCAGGGCTTTGTGAGGTGGGGGGAGGGGCTTGGGTTTTATTTTACATAATATAGGAAGAGCTTGGACGGCTTAAGCAAGGGGTAAGTGACGGCATCTGATTTAAATTTTAAAATTATGTACTCTGGCTTAGAGTAGAGAATATAGAGAATGTATTGTAGAGAACAGGAGAAGAACCAGTGAGCCAATGTGTCCAGGTAGAAGTGGTGGTGACTTGGACTGCATGGTGGTACCAGAAATGGAATGAAATTGATGGATTGGGATACATTATGGAGTTAGAAGTAATTGATGTGGCTAATGGCATGGATATGGAGGGTGAGGAAAGTAAAGGAATATGGAAAATTGGGTGGATGGTGGTACTTTATTGCGTGAAGAGCTATGCTAACCACTGGTGATAAAACAGAGAAAATTAGAGGTAAGATTTCTTCGTTCGCAGAGCTCCATTCTAGTGGGGAGAGATGTAATAAATAAGAAAACAAATAAATCAAGTTATACTGGTATCTTATTTGTTATTGAACTGTACAAATGTTGAAAATTGTTTCCCTGTAACAACCAATGAATTTACTCACCATGAGATTAAACATTTATAATTTTAAGAATTTTAAAGGTGTTGAAAATTTTCTCTTAAATATTTTATACATCTCATAAACTGTTGAAATCACTTACCATCAAATAATCTGTATTTGCTCTGCCTAAGTAAAAGCACACAGAATATCAGTTGGCTCATAAGATAGTGCACACTTCCCATGGTGGGGGGCACTGAGGCAAACCTCTTATATCAATACATGGTAAGTGAAGAGCAATTCAAAATAAGGGAAAAGATTACAAGCATCTTGCCACATGGTTTACTTGAATTCTTGCTTATGGTTCAGTTCTCTCTTTCTATGAAAATTGAGCTCCAAGAATTAAAATAATCATATGACTAATAAAAACTTGAAATTAATACCTAAACTCTTAAGGTTAAAAGGTGTGCTTAAACTAGAATTAGTCTTGTATGTAAGTAATAAAGGCTGCTGTCCTTGTGATGTGATTTGGGATCTTCTTGTAAATCTCTTCCTCCCCACGTCTCGCATCTGGGGCCATCAGTATCTTTCTCATTCACCACTGTGTCCTCAGTGCCTACACAATACCTGGCACTATATAGTACATGCTCAATAAATATTGGTTGAATATGTGTGTGTGTAATTATATCTTTCAACTAATATTTGATATCTTATCTTTGGTGATCAATTTTGTTTAGACCGTGCCTTCTTACTGGTGTTCTGTTTTTTTTTTTTAATACAAATATGCCTGTGAATGACAGGCTGTTTCTTAGGTTGATTACATTTGAATTGATTATATTTATTGCAGGAGAAATGAGAGGACATGGGAAGACACAGAATTCTCATGGGACAAGATCACTGGAAAGAATGAGGGAAAAGTATGGATACTGACAGCAGAGGTGTCATTATCAACTTCCCCACTTCTAAAATTCATTGGTTTATTTATCAAACATATATTAAGTGCCAACTCTTCCAGGCACCGTAGTAGGCAGTAAAGATACAAATATAAGTAAGATAGGATTTCTCCCCTCAAGTGATTCATGATTTGTAGATAGAAATAAACATGTAAACAAAATATTTCCTCCTTTTCCTCACTTTCCACAACCAATCGATCAGTATATCTGGTAGATTCTAATTAGCCCTTTCATCTGTCCCTTTCCCTTTATCGTGATTGCCACTGCCACTAGTCTAATCCAGGCCGCCATGCCTTTTATCAAGATTATGTAATAGCCTCTAACAATAATCCTTGCTTGCTTTTTTCCAGACTCCCCTGCACCCCAAATCTATCCATGTCTGCACATCTCTACACTGTACCTTGAGAACTCTTTCTAAAACATTCTAGTTTTGAATACTACAATGGCTTTCCATTGTCTTTAGGTTCAAGTCCAATTCCTTAACAATGCCTTGCAAGGGCCTTCAATCAAGGCTTGATCTCCACTCCTCGCCTCACCAGCAGTTAAACTGTTCCTGGAACACTTCTCCCTCTCTTTATTCACCTGGCTAACTTCTATTTGACCTTCAGATCTCAGCTACCTCAGTTGCTCCAAGTTTTCCTCAGCCTCCCTAGCCCCAACATGATTCTCCCATTATATGCTGCTGCAACACCCTATATTTCACTTGCCATAGGACTTATTATACTGACTTTTACTAGTTTGTTTTACTATCTCCCCCCGTTAAACTGTAAAGCTACCTCAGAATGGACATTAGTCTTAAAAAATGGGTAAGGCACTCAGACAAATGTGACATCTGGAGGTGGCTATTGCAGTCAGGGAGAGAGGCCTGAGTCATGAACTTGCATGGGGTTTGAAGAAACTATAATGTTATAGCAAGAGACACGGCTGGGGAGGTGAATAACAACCAGTTGTGGAAAGACTTATATGTTATGTGAAAGTCTTTGAGGTTTATCATAAAAGGCAAGTGGACTCAATCTGTGTTCCATAGAACCCTGTGAATAGTGCTACCACTAGACCACAGAAGCCTTTATGTGATTTTAATGTGATTTAGAAAAAGATACTTCAGCAGACACTGGTCAATGCCAGGGCACTTGGCCTGGAGAAAGGGCATGCCCTGGATTTCTTTCAGTAATCACTGGCCCCTGCTCAGTCATATACGATGCCCTGACTGTGGATTCCTCAGAGCCCTCTGTGGAGTCACAAACAAGGGCCTTCCAACAGGCTCTGCTGTGATTCCCTTCCCTCCCCACCGCAGAAATCACAGAAAGTCTGCCTTTGTTATATACAGACAATTATAAATGTACATTATGTAGCTTCTGAGTAAGATTTCCCTCCCCACCACAGAAATTACAGAAAGTCTGCCTTTGTTATATACAGACAATTATAAATGTACATTATGTAGCTTCTGAGTAAGATTTCATCTGAAGAAAGGGTTTCTTCGCTTATACTTTTTTTTTTATTTTTTAACATCTTTATTAGAGTATAATTGCTTTACAATGGTGTGTCAGTTTCTGCTTCATAACAAAGTGAATCAGTTATACATATACGTATGTCCCCATATCTCTTCCCTCTTGCATCTCCCTCCCACCTTCCCTATCCCACCCCACTAGGTGGTCACAAAGCACCAAGCTGATCTCCCTGTGCTATGTGACTGCTTCCCAGTAGCTATCTATTTTACATTTAGTAGTGTATATATGTCCATGCCACTCTCTCACTTTGTCCCAGCTTACCCTTCCCCCTCCCCATATCCTCAAGTCCATTTTCTACATCTGCATCTTTATTCCTGTCCTGCCACTAGGTTCTTCAGAACCTTTTTTTTTTTTAGATTCCATATATATGTGTTAGCATATGGTATTTGTTTTCCTCTTTCTGACTTACTTCACTCTGTATGACAGTCTCCAGGTCCATCCACTGCACTGCAAATAACTCAGTTTCATTCCTTTCTATGGCTGAGTAATATTCCATTGTATATATGTGCCACATCTTCTTTATCCAATCATCTGTTGATGGACACTTAGATTGCTTCCATGTCCTGGCTATTGTAAGTAGAACTGCAATGAACATTTTGGTGCATGACTCTTTGAATTATGGTTTTCTCAGGGTATATGGCCAGTAGTGGGATTGCTGGGTCATATGGTAGCTCTATTTGTAGTTTTTTAAGGAACCTCCATACTGTTCTCCACAGTGGCTGTATCAATTTACATTCCCACCAACAGTGCAAGAGGGTTCCCTTTTCTCCACACCCTCTCCAGCATTTATTGTTTCTAGATTTTTTGATGATGGCCATTCTGACTGGTGTGAGGTGATACCTTATTGTAGTTTTGATTTGCATTTCTCTAATAATTAGTGATGTTGAGCATCCTTTCATGTGTTTGTTGGCAATCTGTATATCTTCTTTGGAGAAATGTCTATTTAGGACTTCTGCCCATTTTTGGATTGGGTTGCTTGGTTTTCTTGATATTGAGCTGCGTGAGTTGCTTGTATGTTTTGGAGATTATTCCTTTGTCAGTTGCTTCATTGGCAAATATTTTCTCCCATTCTGAGGGTTGTCTTTTCATCTTGTTTATGGTTTCCTTTGCTGTGCAAAACCTTTTAAGTTTCATTAGGTCCCATTTGTTTAGTTTTGTTTTTATTTCCATTTCTCTAGGAGGTGGGTCAAAAAGAATCTTGCTATGATTTATGTCATAGAGTGTTCTGCCTATGTTTTCCTCTAAGAGTTTGATGGTGTCTGGCCTTACATTTAGGTCTTTAGTCCATTTTGAGTTTATTTTTGTGTATGGTGTTAGGGAGTGTTCTAATTTCATTATTTTACATGTAGCTATCCAGTTTTCCCAGCACCACTTATTGAAGAGGCTGTCTTTTCTCCACTGTACATTCCTGCCTCCTTTATCAAAGATAAGGTGACCATATGTGCGTAGGTTTTTCTCTGGGCTTTCTATCCTGTTCCATTGATCTATGTTTGTTTTTGTGCCAGTACCATACTGTCTTGATTACTGTAGCTTTGTAGTATAGTCTGAAGTCAGGGAGCCTGATTCCTCCATCTCCGTTTTTCTTTCTCAAGATTGCTTTGGCTATTCGGGGTCTTTTGCGTTTCCATACAAATTGTGAGATTTTTTGTTCTAGTTCTGTGAAAAATGCCAGTGGTAGTTTGTTAGGGATTGCATTGAATCTGTAGATTGCTTTGGGTAGTAGAGTCATTTTCACAATGTTGATTATTCCAATCCAAGAACATGATATATCTCTCCATCTATTTGTATCATCTTTAATTTCTTTCATCAGTGTCTTATAATTTTCTACATACAGGTCTTTTTTCTCCTTAGGTAGCTTTATTCCTAGATATTTTATTCTTTTTGTTACAATGGTAAATGGGAGTGTTAATTTCACTTTCAGATTTTTCATCAGTAGTGTATAGGAATGCAGGAGATTTCTGTGCATTAATTTTGTGTCCTGCTACTTTACCAAATTCATTGATTAGCTCTAGTAGTTTTCTGGTAGCATCTTTAGGATTCTGTATGTAGAGTATCATGTCATCTGCAAGCAGTGACTGCTTTACATCTTCTTTTCCAGTTTGGGTTCCTTTTATTTCTTTTTCTTCTCTGATTGCTGTGGCTAAAACTTCCAAAACTATATTGAATAAGAGTGGTGAGAGTGGGCAACCTTGTCTTGTTCCTGATCTTAGTGGAAATGGTTTCAATTTTTCACTGTTGAGGACGATGTTGGCTGTAGGTTTGTCACATATGGACTTTATTATGTTGAGGTAGTTTCCCTCTATGCCCACTTTCTGGAGAAATTTTATCATAAATGTGTGTTGAATTTTGTCAAAAGCTTTCTCTGCATCTATTGAGATGACCATATGGTTTTTCTCCTTCAATTTTTTAATATGGTTTATCACGTTGATTGTTTTGCATATATTGAAGGATCCTTGCATTCCTGGGATAAACCCCACTTGATCATACTGTATGATCCTTTTAATGTACTGTTGTATTTGCTAGTATTTTGTTGAGGATTTTTGCATCTATGTTCATCAGTGATATTGGCCTGTAGTTTTCTTTCTTTGTGACATATTTGTCTGGTTTTGGTATCAGAGTGATGGCTTATGTTTTTTAAATGTTTGAAAATCTGCTGTAGGCAGTGAAAAGCAGTCAAAGACTATTAAATAGGGGAATAAAGCAATCAGGTGTATTTTCAATAACCCCATTCTGGCAATAAATTGGAAGATGGATTGTAAAGGACAAAACTAGAAACAAGGAGACTGGTTACAAATTTTTTTCCAGAATCTGGGTGATTGACAATAAGAGCCACAGTAGGATAAATGAGCATAAAGAAAAGTTTAAATCTAAAAAACTGTGTGACAGATTGAACGTGTGTCTGAGAGAGAAGGAGAACTCCCCATTTTTGGAGATGGAATGATTTACTTTGATAGAGAATAAAAAGTAAAGTACATAGTTGTCCATGGAGAGAGAATAAGCATAATTTGGCATTCTGCTGCATTTGAAGTACATTCCAGACTTCCAAGTGGAGCTAGGTGGCAGGCTGAGTTAGCCTTGAATTTAGATTTATAGAACACCAGAGTTAGAAAAGAATTGTAAAATCATTGAACTCAATTTAAACAGAGACAAGAAAAAAAATGCCTTACTTAAATGGAAAGTGTGAGGATTAGAATTCCAATCTGGCTTATAACTCACTATTCTTCCCACCATACCATGCTCCTTGTGCTTCTCAACTTTTCACTAAAATGTTCATGGATATCACATAGTCAAATCAAATTAGAATCAGAAAATGTAAAATTATCGATTTCACATATGCTGATCCATATCAATTTCTGGGATTGGAGTAAATCTTAGTAGAGGAAAATAGAAAATCAAATCCAACATTTGAAAATGCATTTCTTAATGTATAGTACTTAATTATAGGTTCTGCAGGGGTACCAGATCAATCTGTAGCTTTTTCATGAGAATCTACCATGCATTTGCATTTCAGGCATCATAGGCAATGAGGACTTGTGTGATTAGGAAACATTTCATGAGGCTGGAGAGTGTGAGCTTGCCTTTAAATGAGGCTGGTTTGAACTAGGCATTTGGGAGGCAGAAAGCACCATGAAATAAAATGTAGAAACAGGAATGAGCTTGTTATATTTTCAGGACAATGAGGATGTGGATTGACTGAAGCAGGAGTTTGAGAGGTATAAGAAGAGGCTAGATTTAGAGACCCTTCAATGACACTCATTCATTCTTAAGTGACAACTGTATAGCAGACACTAGGAATACAAGGATAAATTAACCACAGCTTTGATTTTATATAGGTTAAGTGACTCGATGAATTTTGAGGGAGAGGAAATAATGATAGGGTTGCTTTAGGAAATTGTAGCTGAGCTGGACTTGCCTGTGGGATGACGTAAAGAGGGACTAGGTAACCTGGCATCAGGAAAACTAGCTAGAAAGCTACTTCATTAATCCAGATGGGAGGTATCGGGACCTCGTTTCTTGAAAGTTGGTATGTAGTCCTGTCTGTGGACAGAGTATTGGACTGAGCGGACTAAGTACTCTCCAGTCCTATGATCCTTTCCCTTTGAAGTCCCTAGTTAGTGCCTCTTTTCCATGTT
Organism: Tursiops truncatus; assembly: GCF_011762595.2. Classification (NCBI taxonomy): domain Eukaryota; kingdom Metazoa; phylum Chordata; class Mammalia; order Artiodactyla; family Delphinidae; genus Tursiops; species Tursiops truncatus. Next base: position 47,798,656 of record NC_047041.1, read on the forward strand.
GCATTCACCGAGTTACCTGGCCTGAGGTTTGTTACTGGACTCTCTCCTTTTCCGCGAAAGTGCCGAAAGACCAATCACTGACTCTAAAATAGCAATTTCTTCCCCCATCGTGGGAAAGCTGTGATTTTTCCCAGATGACAGCTGCAGAGAATCCTGGAAGGGTTTTATATATGGGAAATGAAGTGGCAAATGGAGAGAGAAAAACAGTATATTCACTGTAGGAGACGGCTTCTACGGATCATAAACTCCAGTTACTCTCACCCAGAGTCAGAGACGAGAGCAGGAGCCCTATTTTTAAAATGTAGAATGGAGTGACTATCTGTTGGCCTTTGCTGTAGGAAAACAGTAGGGAAAAGAGTCTCATATAAAATGAGTGCTGGAAAATGGCTCTCACACACAATTTCACGTGGTATGGCAGCTGTGGTCTCCTGGTCCATATTCCCTTAGAGACTTCATTCCAAATAATGAAGAGCTGCAACATTGAAGGGATTGGGTTCAGAGTCAGAGCTCAGAAATTCCAGCACAGTCACCTGGGTCTACATAAGACTGAGTAGTCCTGTTCATTTTAGAATGAACCACACACTAGCCAAGTAGAGTGACCCTTCAGAACCTTGAGCAGTGGTTTTCAGAGGATGTCCCAGACCAACACCACCAGCATTATCTAGAAACTTGTTAGACAAGTGAATCCTCTTTCCTGCTGCAGACGTACTGAATCAGAAACTCTATGGCAGTGGAGCCCAGCAATCTATGGCTTAAATCCTTCAAGTAACTCTAATGCACGCTAAAGTTTGAGAACACTTTCTAAATCTAGTTTTAAAGTATAGAAATCTGATTCTAAAGTTGAGAACTAGATTTTCTTTAAGAAAAAAATTTAGGTTTTGCTATTTGGCTCGGCTTTACCACTTTCTAGTATGATCCTTAATCCTACTGATAGGTAGCATTTGAGATTGGTCCTTAATTATGTCCCCAAATTATTTTTAACAAACTAGAGATATGGATGGTGCAGTGCATAAGCTTTGAGATTACCTAGACAACACTTACTGTCATTATAGACTTCTTTTAGCTTCAGTTTTTGTTGTAAAATGAAAGAAGCAATATCTACCTTTCAAGGTTTCTGTTTAGGTTAAACAGATTAAAGAATATATACGTAGTACATAGTGTAAATATCTCCCGTTATGTACCAAGGATTATACCGTTTGAATAAACCAGAGACCACAGTTCAGTATAATAAGCACAGTTTAGTGCTTTTATAAATACTGTACTTTTATAAACACAGTATGTACGCCTAATTAAATTTGAATAGCAGATAAACACAAGTAATTTTTGAGTATGTCCCAAACATGGTACAGAACATACTTACACTAAAAAGTGTTTATCTGAATAATAATTAGTATTGTTTTTATCTGAAATCCAAATTTAACTGAATGTCCTATACTTTGATTTGCTAGGTCTGGTAACTTCATTAATATTTTGTACTGACTACCTAGTAGAGGGACACTGGACCAGCCAGTTGAGCCAAGGATGACTTCCCAGAAGACAAGATAAACTTGAATTAAGTATTAAAAGGAAAATAGGAATGAGGTAAGGGATATAGTGCATGCAAAGTGCTGGTCACAGAGTCTGACTGTATTAGTTAGAAATTTTTGTTGATGAGTAACAAAGATCTACCTGAGCTTACTTAATCAAAAAGGGGAATGAATTAGAAGGACACTTGGAATATCTTCTGAAATTCAAGGCTGGATTGGACAACCATGGACTGAAGCCCTTACTTCTTTCCAAAAATTTGCTTTATTCCCATCTTCTTGCAAATAAGCTTTTGCTACTTTTCAGTCAGTGTGGAAGAAAAAGGCCCCGATATGAAGCTTTCAAACTTCTATTTCTTCTGTTTAGATAGAACCTCTGAATCTCATCATTTCGATTCCAGATTCCCCAAAACAGGGACTGTCAGACTTGACAAGTGATCCATGATAAGCTGTATGAACTGTCACTCTTCCTGCAACCCTGTGAATGTTTGGTAGAGAAAAAGTCCTAGTAGATATTACTACATCAACTCATATCTGATGCTTCCAAAACATCAGTCCTTTACCTTTCCTAGAAAACTGTTAAATTGTGCTGATTTTTATTATTTTATTCTCAATTTTAATGGACTAATAGCACCTAGTGAGGTCAATGAAATAAATGGTTTTTTAAGGTGAGAAATTTCGATAAGGAGGAACCTTAGCTGGTGGAACTTTAAATATACCCGGTGAACCCACATGTGCTTCATGAGAGGATACTGGAAGACAGCAGACAGACACAGTTAAGTAGATTTAGAAAAGGTCATAATGATTTGAAGCCATTTGGGTCAATCTGTGTGTGTGTGTGTGTTGTGTTTTTTCTTTTCTCTGGTAACGTAAAGCATCTGTCTTTTCTTAAATAAACTTTTGAGTGTCTATTATTTGTTCTTAACCTACCTTTAGTGACTCTAAGAATAAAAGAAAAGTAAGGCATTTTTGCAACCTTAACCTTGAGAGCCTTTCTGGTATCCTTATAGTTCACATAAAATCTATGCAATTATTCTTTTTAAACAGATTCTGATTGTTATAAATCATTGATCTCTTTAAGCACAGACAGTGTAATTCCCAGCCAGTGTTTTCCATTTGATAATGTAGTATTGCATTTCATCCAGCACATTAAACATTGATCAGCTTTCTCCATGATGTGGCCCTTTGGTCTGTAATTAATTCATCTATTTGACCAAAGAGAGTAGGACTGAGTGGAGACAATAAAGAACAAGCCGATCAAGACACCAACCCACCCCATCTTAATAACCATTAAGTTTCAAAATTAAGCTTCAGACCTGTGACCTAAAGCCTCCTTTTGAATCAAGCCTTGAGCAGTCTGAGTGACTGGATGTGTTTACAGGTGTGGAGTGGGGCAAGGACAGAGTAGTCACGAGCTGGTGGGAATTCTGCCAAGTGAGCTGATCTTTAGAAGCTTTCTCTATGGCTACCATAAAGCTATAGTTTATATTAGAACTGACTATTTTCTTGATGGTAGGGGAGAGGGAAGATGAAAGGGGAATAAAGCTATACTCCACAAAACAAGACTTACTTAAAAGCCTTATTTTTACATTTTTCTTCCCCCAAGTCCCATTCATTGCATCTCTTTCTCTCTTCTCCATATAAAATTTCAAAAATACTTTCAGTACCTGATGGTAGCCCTCTCTTCCTTTCTGTCCCTTTAGAATTTTTTTCCCCTCCACTATAGTCTTTTCACATCCTTTCTCATGCAAAATTGTTCTTGTTTTTTTCATGACTATAATAGCTTACCATTTTTCAGGCACTGTGCTAAATATTTCACATATATTATTTAATCCGTACAGCAACCTTATTATCCCTATTTTCACATGCAAAAGCTGAAGCTTTGAGATGTCAAAGGACTTGCCCAAAGTCACACAGCTCCTGAGTTCTAGAGCTGGGACAAGATCCCAGTCGTGTCTTGGTGTGGCCAAGGCTCCCAGGCCCATGTTCTTAGGTTCTCTGCGATGATGTATGTCCATTATAAAACTTTTGGAAGAAACAAATATAGAAATATGCTTTTTAAAACATCCGAATAGGTACATTGCGCTTGTGCATGGAGGGCCGGAAGTCAAGTCGGAGGCGGAGGTGACTCTGCTTCCGTTTCTGGTTTTGCTCAAACGTTTTGGTTTTCTTCGTGGCCACCCAAGATGAACCGATTCTTCGGGAAAGCGAAACCCAAGGCTCCGCCGCCCAGCTTGACTGACTGACTGCATTGGCACGGAGGACAGCAGGGCAGAATCCATTGACAAGAAGATTTCTCGGCTGGATGCTGAACTAGTGAAGTATAAGGATCAGATCAAGACAATGAGAGAGGGTCCTGGAAAGGTATGAGCAGCAGCGGGACAGTCTTGCCCAACAGTCATTTAACATGGAACAAGCCAATTACATCATCCAGTCACTGAAGGACACCAAGACCATGGTTGATGCTATGAAACTGGGTGTAAAGGAAATGAAGAAAGCATACAAGCAAGTAAAAATTGACCAGACTGAGGATGTACAAGACCAGCTAGAGGATATGATGGAAGATGCAAATGAAATCCAAGAAGCACTGAGTCGTAGTTACGGCACCCCAGAATTAGATGAAGATGACCTAGAAGCAGAGTTGGATGCACTGGGCGATGAGCTTCTGGCTGATAAAGACAGTTCTTATTTGGATGAAGCAGCAGCTGCCCTGCAATTCCAGAAGGTGTTCCCACTGACACAAAGAATAAGGATGGAGTCCTGGTGGGTGAATTTGGATTGCCACAGATCCCTGCTTCATAGACTTGCATCATTCAAGTACATCATGTAAAATAAACACATATTCTGGGACTAGGAAATATTTATCTTTCCAAGTTTGCCATAACAGATTTAGGTTTCTTTCCTTTCTGTGGAGGAAAAGTTGATTACATTGCTTTCATTTTTTTTCCATTAAGAGATTCATTGCTTGAAGGAAGCTTTCTTCATACTAAATTTTTATTCCTTTTCTTTTATCAAAGACTAACTTACTTAAAATTATCATTGGGTATGTATAACTTCATTCCTTAATAGTTATTTTGAAATAAAACCAAGGAAATGGGAATCTTTAAGTTCTATGACAGCATATCTCCACAATCTCAAATTGACCTGATAAATTGATGACAAAGACGAGATTAGTGGGACTGTCCATATTAGGATTCAAAACCATTTTCTCTTGTGGTATTATAGGTTGGTTAAAGTGATGGCCTTTTTTGGTGAGTTTTGTTGTGTCTTGTGAGTAAATCATTACTGTGTCCAATACTGGAATGGAATTATCACTACTGTATCATGGGTGGCTATTTTGATTCTGTGGTTCCTTCAGTGTTACAGCGGACTTGTAATCAATAATGAATATTTCTTGATATTTAATGTATAGGACATTTATTTATACTCAATAAATATTTTGCAAAAGGAAATCCATAATCTCCACATCCACAAAGAACCAGAGCTGAAACTTTATCTTTCCTCCCACTATTTTTTAATACATAATAAACAGGTTTTTTAAAAAAAATTAATACAAGCATTTAGTGATTATTTTTAACGAATTAACATCCTTGCAAATGTATAAAATCACAAATCTTGTTTTACAATAGAACATACTTTAATACCTATGAATGAGAGTAGACATTACATGTTATTTTAGATATCTTTAGAGTAGAACAAATAATTTTTAAGTATTAGTTGACTTTTCAGTGATACTATATCATATTCCAGAATATTTGTTTAGTGCAAATTTTTTCTTTTGGCCGCATCACATGGCTTGCAGAATCTTAATTCCCTGACCAGGTGTTGAACCCGTGCCTTCAGCAGTGAACACGCTGAGTCCTAACCACTGGACAGCCAGGGAATTCCCTGCTTAGTGCAAATTTTAGATGTGATTCTGTGGACATGTTAGTGATGAAATGTACTTTTTGTTTCAAAGATATTTTCTGCAAGGAAATGTACCAAAATGTCCAAAGGAACTGAGACTAGGAAGATTAAAATTAACCTTTTAATTTCATGGGCAATACTGGTCCACAAAAAGGATATTGTAGACTTATATCCAAAACAGCAAGCCCTGAAAGAGTGAAACCATCAACTTAATTATGTGGGTACAGTAGGGAGAAAGTTTGTATGTAAATGGCTTTCTAATACAATGTCTCAGAAATACGATAAAGACTTCACTTTTCACTGAAACAGTGTTATTTGAGTTTGAAGCTAGTGGTATATTTATATGTTTCAGAATGAATTCCAGTGCTGCCTTTACTCATGGAGATTATCTACTGGTAGAGAAAGCAAATTAATTCTAAATAGCCATGACCCTCTCCCCAAATGCTATTTCAAGTGATTGGGAGGAAGGAAAGTTGAGTTCCCTAGTTTGGCTTGATATCCTTTCTTTTCTGTTTTAAGAATTTGAATATAAACTTCTCCCCTCACATTCCTTTTTTTTTTTTTTTTTAAACAATCAACTCTGAGTAACTTTGTATCGGCATAGGCTCCACAAAAGGACAAAACTAGATTGGAATCGTGTTGCTGCCCTCACTCACACGGTGACCTTGTCAGTAAAATTTCATTGTCTGTAAAATAAGAATCTGTGTTTTATAAATGGTTTGATTTAAACACGAGCAAATAAATGAAGTCACCAAAATGATATCTGGCACATAGTAGACCCTTTAGAAATTTCAATTTCCATCCTATTTACCTTTCAACAAATTCTGAGCACAGCATCTTTGATTCACCTATCAATAGCTGCAACTCTCTCATATACGGTACGTTACAGTTTACGCATACCTTCATATATTTATCTGTCTGGTTACTCCTGTCATTAACTCTAGGCATGCTTACTCTCTTTTCATGGGAAACTGAAGTTCAAAAAGATGAAGTGACTCGACCATGGTCGCACAGCTGATACACAGCTGGGACTCAAATCCAAACCTCCTGACTGCTAGTCCGGTGGGTTTTTTTTAGTGCACTAAAGCTGCCTACTTTGTCCACATGTTCAGGAAAAAAACATCTGATTTAGGCTGTGATTTCCTCACCCCAGCATTTGACAATTAAGGATTCCAGTGTATACAAAAGGAAAAAATTTAGTAGAGTTTGAATAGATAGAGCATCCAGAATTTTCTCTTTAATGTCAGCCACTCCCTTCTATGGAAAGCAGTGTTTTAATATATGATTAGTATGCTGAGCATAGGGTGATGGTAAACATTATGTTTTTGCATTATCATGAGATGACAAAATTACCCACTCTCAAAGGACCAGCTGCTGCAGGGCGGCTGGCACCCGTGATGCCTACATTCTCAAAACTATTTTAATTGGTAGTTTTCCATGATTTTTTTTAGTCAGTCAGAGAGGAAATGTCTGTATAAACCTATTAAAGCCATAGCATCTGTTATGATGAAATGACACCACTGAATCTTTGTAAGTGAAATTGTTCTAGCTCAAGAATTTGAAGCTAATCAGGGTTCTCATTGAGCCAAGAGTTCCTATCACTCAGTTCCGCAAATACATATAGAAAAGTTATGAACAAAAAAGATAGGAAAATTCTTCCCATACTTTTTATATTTCCACTACCGTGTTACAATTTTAAATTGATGCGCACAACATACATGAAACTATTCATCACATTAGACGTATGTGTCCTAAGAGGAAAGAACAAATTTTGAAATAAGACCTAGGATCATATCCAATCTCTAATCAAATTGCTGACAGCTTTAGACAAAGAACTTAACCACTTGGAACAACTCTTATCTGTGTAATATGGGTAATAGATCCTATTCCACAAGACTATGGAAGGAATCCAATAGTTAAGAATATTGCAAATCAACAAATTGTGCACTGCTACCAATAACAACCATTTATTAGGTGCTTATTACATACTGGGGTCTGTGCTAAGGACTTATATGGACATTACCACATTTAATCTTCCCCAAAGTCTTTATCGTAGGCATTACTATTATATCTATTTTATAGATGAGACTGTGGAGGCTTAGAGAAGTTAAAAAAAATTATCAATGTTTACAAACTTAGGAAATAGAGGGCCCAATAATTGAACTTAGACTTGCTCTTTCGTTCATTTAACAAAAATTTGCTGAAGAATAGATCACCTGAACAAAATCAGGCACTGTTTGGAAGAAGGAAGTGGGGAATGGAATGGAAGGGGGTTAAGCAACCAACCATGTCCACTTTATCCTGGGCACTGTGGAGAATGAGTTGGAAGGTGACAAGAGAGGATCGGAGAGACTAGGTAGGAGGCTGTGGAAGTAGTTCAGGTGAGAGATGATGTTGACTTCAGCCAACAGGGTAGCACTGGAGATGAGGAACCTGGATGGACTGTAGATGTACTTTGCAGGTGGAGCCGAATGGATGGTGGGAGGAGGGGTGAAGCAGGGGTAGCCCCTTATTTCTTACTCCGAGCAACACAGCGAACTGGGATGGGGAACACGAGAATGGATCTGTGGAGTGAGGGGAAGAACTCCTTCTAATCTCAAGTCTCACACCCTTAACCATTATTAATATTCTCACTAATTATTATTGTGAATATAAAAGAGATTTACAGTTCATGGCCACTATGAACTATAAAGTATCTAGAAAGCTTAATGGAAAATTCAGCTTGTTCCTTCCCATGAAAAAAATGGCAAAAAGGAAAAGTCTAATGTAGGCCGTGTCATAATTCTTAGTTTTTAAAGAAAGTACGTAGGGCAAGGATTGAGATTTTATTTGAATTTTGTGAGATCTGGACTTTAATCCCTATAATATCGTGAAATGAATTTGAGGGGGAAAAAAAAACACTGGAAGATAATTTGCCAGAAAGCTAACATTATTTCAGATGATTGAATCCTGTATATATTTTTTTCTTTCTGCATGTTATATTTTTCAGATTTTCTAAAATGATTATATATTACTTTTATAGCTAGTAAATTAAAAATTCAAGAAAAACTAATTTATAAAGTTACATTTGCTATGTCTATATAGTCTGTGGGAGTAAGTTCTGAGAACCACTCAAATTGTAACCCTCAGTTAAGGCAATTAAAACCAATCAAAATGCTGATGTGACTGACAGAGACCTTAAAATATGTGTCCTTCTAACTGCCCCCTATGTGATGCAGTCCCAGTCAGAGTGGACTGGAGTTCAGTATGGGACCTGACCAGTAGGGTGGTCCATGTTGGGAAAACTGTGAAGGCTGAGGAGTTCAAGGTTTTCTCGATTTCCTTCATTTGAAGTATTTCTTCCAAGTATAAATATTTTTAAATTGCCTATACCTTTTGCCTCCCCACATCTTAAGGTTAGATACTCATACGATTCTTTCAGAAATTCTCTTAGCCACTCCTGACCTTTGCCTCTTTTCCTTTCTTTCAGGGTCAATGATTGTATCTTACGGGTGAACGAGGTGGATGTGTCAGAGGTTTCCCACAGTAAAGCAGTGGAAGCGCTCAAAGAAGCAGGGTCTATCGTTCGGCTGTACGTGCGTAGAAGACGACCCATTTTGGAGACTGTTGTGGAAATCAAGCTGTTCAAAGGGCCTAAAGGTAATAGACACATAAATAACTCACAATAGAACACCAGTGACAACCTATTTGGCTAAGATTATGCCATAACCCATCTATGTAGTCCATTCTTCTATTGTCTGATAGTCAGCGCTTACCATGAGTTTTGAAATCCTATGATAATGGTAGGTTTTTACGTAGAGTAAAAGAAACCACTACTGTAAATATGAACTTAGAGAAGGAAAGGATAGATTTCTGAGGAAATTTTCTTATAAACAATAACAACAACAACCATCTACATTTTTCTATAAATTTTTAATCTTACCGGATCATCATGACTTAGCCGGCATGTTAATACTTCTCTAACTTTTCAAATGTAAATGGTAACCTCCCTCCTTTAGTAAAATAGTAATGTGAAAAATAATAATTGAAATAGCCTATCCTGAAATAACAATTATTATATTTTTATGACACTTGTGATTCGTTTTGATTTTATAATACTCTTATCTGTTGTATTCAAGTACTACATAGCATTTTATACTTGCAAGAGTCAAAATAAGTTAAAATTTATTTTTCTGAAATGTTCACAAATCTCTTGAGGTAATTGCAGTTACCCTGGGGAATCACATAAACAGTAAGATGAATCATTATATTAATTTTTAAGAATAGTCCTTTGAGCTCTGCTCTTCAGAATGATGACAGTTAATATTAACAGTATTTCAAATGTTTTAGAAAAATCAAATAATTGGCTTGAGTATTTTAAATATTTTAAAAGATTTTGAATACAGAGTCACTATACTCTTTTAGTAAATTATTTCTCTTTCCCTTAAAATCTATGTAATCTCTAATACTATATGTGATTTACAAATAAGCACACCACCTTCTCTGCAAGGTAGTGGTGGGTGGTATTTAAAATCTCAGACCCAAGACTCAGGCAGGACTGAGTTTAAAAGCCTGGTTCAGCCACTTACAAGCAGAGTGACGTTGGTTAGACCAACCCCCTTATTAAATGGGGATCATAATGGTAGCATCCCATTGGGCTTATGAGAATTAAACATTTAACTAATAGCTGGCAAGTGGTGAGCAGAAAAGCTTTCTGGTTGAGTGCAGACTCCAGAGCCAAAGTGCCTAAGTTGGAATCCTAGCTCTGCAGCTCACTAGCTGTTTGACCTTGGGCAAATTGCTTAACCTCTCTGAGCCTTAATTTTCTTATCTACAAAATGCAGGTAATAATAGCACTTGCCCCTAGAAATCTTGTGAGGATCAGACGAGTCAATATACATAAGGTGATTAGAATAATGGCTGGCACAAATTGACAACAAGTATTAACTATATAGTATATACATGTTATTTGTAGTTTGCTCCATATACTTTGAGCCTCTGCTACAGTTGTTTGGTAATCTAATAAAGTTATCAAGGATCCCTCGTGAGTTAAATTCAAATGCATTAAAATCACATAATTAATTCTGGGGGAGGTAGGCGGAAAGAAAAGAAGTAAAGCATTTCCATACCACAATGTCTGGTGATATGAAAGAAAAGACCTTCTATCCTACACATGTACTAAAATCATATTTGCCATGTGCTTTAAAGTTAAACCAAATGAGCATCCCACTACTTTGATTAAAAAGATATACTATATATAAATAACGTAGATATTTCTACAATTCAATTAACAGCAATTATTCAGCACAGCCTTAAGGCACGTACTAGTTGAAAGCACTCAGCAAAGCATTACCATCCATTAGGAGGTCATCGAGTGCTGAGTCACTCGATGACCTCCAGCTGCTCAGCAGAGCACTTAAAGGTTCTAGGGAAGCGAGAGCCAAAACTCCTTAATTTTATCAGGAACACATTTTTGGGGATCTCTATCTTTGGTATTAGGGCCCTAGCTGGTTTACTTCTGTCTGAACTATATTCTCCTTGGAGCCAGGAGTGGGGCAGGAATTTCCCTGGGACAAAGAGAGTGAGACGTGGGGACCGGTGAGCATTAATCGACCAGGAATACCCAGGCAATAACCCAATGAAAGTATGCAGCATATGGGTGACGGGCTTTTCTTTTGGTTTATTTATTTATTTTTTAACATCTTTATTGGAGTATAATTGCTTTACAATGATGTGTTAGTTTCTGCTTTATAACAAAGTGAGTCAGTTATACATACACATATGTTCCCTTATCTCTTCCCTCTTACGTCTCCCTCCCTCCCACTCTCCCTATACCACCCTTCTAGGTGGTCACAAAGCACCGAGCTGATGGGTGATGGGCTTTTTCTACTGGGGAAAGGAGAACCAGGAAACTGGTAGAGTTAATTTTACATCCCTGAAAGCAGGCTCCTGCCAAATTCCTCTAGAGGGCTGTGGGCCTGTTGGTCCTGTTGGGTTTATGTTGAGTCAGTCATACTTTTTAGTACTGTCACCATACAAAGATCACTGATGGGGATTTGTTTCTCTATATAGAGCTTACTGATTTACAGAGAAAGAAACTGTTTTAGTCATTGTTTAAATCCTTGATGCCTTTCCCTGTGCCTTGAACTCAGGACGTGATGAATCAGAGTAAATTGGATTCTACACTAAATCTGATGATACCTTGCAGTCTTAACCTCCCTTGGCACCTTTATTCTTTATTTTTGAATGATGATATATTTTTTTTTAATTTCTGTCAATGTTTAACTCATGCCATGGAAACTGTTATGCAGTGGAGACAATGAAGATGAATCAGATGTGCTTCTAATGGGAGAATCGGAAAGTTCTAATGGGAGAGAGAGACATAAAGCCAACTCACTTTAATGCTAGACAGAATGAAATCAGCTCTGTGGTTGAACTTGAGCCATGATTCCAATTGAACAAAGAGGAAGATGTGATTCATCTTAATCAGGAGATCCAAAATGCTCCAGAGAATTTAAAATTTAATATGTGCTTTCAGACCCTGATCTTCCCTTCACTGAGCATGTGGGCATTCTCAATAGTAAATATCAACACTCTCGCCAACTGGGCTAACTAGCCTCAATTATGAGTATATAATACAGAGCTAACTGAATGTGGTCATTAATTTAGTTCTTCAGTGATTCAGCAAATATTTATGAAGTATTTATTGTGGACTTGACACAGATCCAGACAATGAGGATTCACAAAGAAAATAGAGAGAATTCTCGCTCAAGAAGATTATGGTCTGATGTAGAAAACATCAGAGCATACATGATTAAGGAGGCACGAATTAAATAGTGGGTCAAAGAAGACTTCCCTGAGGAAGTGCCACTTAAGCTAAACTTTGAAATACAAATAAAATTAGAAGTTAGCTGGACAAAGAGTGGAGGAGAGCATCCAGACAGAAGTAAAAAGCATGTGTGTATGAAGGCCCCAGTGTAGGAAAGATCTTCGTACCTTCCAGGAACTGAAAGAAGTCAGTTGTGATTGAAGTTTAATGACAAGATAGTGAATGACACGAAATGATATTGTCAAGGTGAGCAGGGGCCAGATCATGTACAGCTTCGTTGACCGTATTTACAGATTTGTTATTTTATTTCAAATGCAATGGGAAGTTCTTGAAACATGTTCAGCATGTGATATGGTCAAATTTGTTGTTTTTAGAAGATCACTCAGCTGCTGTAAAGAAAATGCATTGAAGGGGGCAAGAGTGGGAACAGAGATCAGTTAGGGGACACTTGGAGAAGGTAGAGAAAAATGGATGGTGAAGATGTAAGTGATGCCACTTATTGGTAATCTAGATGTGGGGTATGTCCAAGGTTGAGGCCCTTGGACATACTCTAATTGGTCCTTCTAATAGAGCAATCTAATGGATTGGGGTGCCATTTGTGAGATGGGGAAGGCTGTGGAGGAACCCGTATGGGGACTCTACTGGACATGTTGAGAAGACTGTGCAGATTCTGAAAAGGAGGCAGAACTGGAAAACATCTGTCTGAAAACCCTGTTAATACTCTGAATTTTTCCCATTTTTTATCAAATATCTGGAGTTGGGGAAATACCTAAATGATTGACTTTCTCACTTTTACCAATAGTCTTTAATATAAAAATCATGAATATGGCTACTTTAGCTATTTTGAACAGTTATAAACATTTAGTAGATCTATTTGATAGACATTCTTAATGCCCCAGGCCATTTTTGTTTGGGGATTATTTTTGGTTTTGTTTATTTGTTTTTACATGGGACAGAAGGTAAACAGTGTTATTCCTTTTTGTTATATAGATGCAATGTTAAGGGATTCCTTGAAAAAAATCATTTGTGGTAGAATTAAATTTACAGTTTTCCAATTTACACCCTTATGTTTATTCCACCTATCGTACAAATCACGAATTCTGAGATGATCTTTGATGTATGTGATTTGTCTGTATAGCAGTACTAGCCTTCCCAATATTCAATTAGAATCATCTGGCTAATGGTTTATAGCCATGTATTTCAGTAAGGGATATTTGGGTAATATGCACTACTGATTTAAAATGTCTCTTCTTAACAATATATAAAAATTTCCCTAACCTCACAGTTACAGATTTGGTCATTGCAAGCAGCTGGGGTGTCTGTGTGCAGGCAGTCAGTTGAGAAAAAAATGGCTAATCATGTATAGGAAGTTGTGATTAGGCAAATCCATTTAGACTTGCCAAACAACCAGAAATATGCGAGGAAGAGAATCTGAAGTGTGCATGTGGTTTCCCAGGAAATAGGTTTATAATAAAAGTCTTCTAGTGACTTTCCCAAGGACACTTTAAGTCATAATTTCTAAGGAACTAGATAAGTAAACACTTGTGGACTGTTGGTTTCTGTGGCCTAAGCCAAAGAAGCCTAAACCTATATAAGAAATGAGATGCCTTCTAAGATGTTCTTGCTGCTTACAGATAATATAGCTAGTTGAAGGCCAGGTTCTAGAACGGAAATATTAAGGCCATAACATTGTTAAATCCAAAGGTAGACTTTATTTAACCACCTTATTTTTTATTTTATTTTATTTATTTATTTATTTATTTATGTTTGCGGTACGCGGGCCTCTCCCGTTGTGGAGCACAGGCTCCGGACACGCAGGCTCAGCGGCCATGGCTCACGGGCCCAGCCGCTCCGCGGCATGTGGGATCTTCCCGGACCGGGGCACAAACCCGTGTCCCCTGCGTCGGCAGGTGGACCCTCAACCACTGCGCCACCAGGGAAGCCCTAACCACCTTATTTTTTAATAAAAACTCAAAGAGTGATAAATTTTGTCTAGCAAAACATTTCACCAATTCTACATTATTTTTGAAAATGTTTTTAAACATCTTCAGTTTTGATTTCTTCATAGTTATATACATTTTTTCAGTTATAAAAGTCTGTAACAGTGCGAACTGCAAATGCAGTGAAGAATGCTCTCAGCTTTGCACAAGAAGTAAAAATAACTATAAAACACACTGACTGTAAAAGTCACTATACTAATGGCCATTTATAATGTGTATAATTCAACCACTAGAGAGGCCACATATGTAGTGATGAAGTTCCTGGACGTCTCTCTAAGTAGGTATGAAAGCTAGAGTAAGTGTCTTAACCTCTTTGTGCCTCACCTTCCTTGTCTGCAAAATAGATGTAATTTGAGTATCTAATTCATAAGGTTATTTTCAGGATAATAATTGTAAATTCTCAATACGTATTTAATTATTTTTACTCTTTTTATTATCATAATTGACTAAAAGTTGAAGAAAGAAAAGCAGCAAAGCACATACTCATTCTGGTGCTTTAAAGTGCTTCCCATAGTATTTTACACAATCTAGTCCTTTAGTAAGTATTCATATTTCTTGGATTAAAGACTCGAAAGTTAATTAAAAGTTTTTACTATTAAGCAATTTCAGATGAAGCCAATATATATTTTCATGCGTTGACTCAGATTTCGGCATGTATATACACACACACATATATTTTTAATATATTGGTGCTGGCATCTGTATGTGCACATATATAGTATGTTCAGCTGTGTTGTTCTCTCTAGCTCTATATAAATTTGTTTCTAACAGGTCTGAGTTATGTGATATATGAATCTATGTTTTATGAAAATGTGCATATATGTCTGTTTGTATTTTTCCTTAGTTTTCCTAGTTTGGGCATAGATTTCAGTAGCCTCCATGTGCAGAAGTATCTCCAAGCATGTTGAAAACTGACCTCATGATGTCTCCTCAGGGTCAGCGTCCACCGCCTGTCCTCCACCAGTACAATCTGCTCTTCCTTCTGTCCTCTCCATTTATGTTAAAGATTGTCCCACTCATCCAGATTAAAAAGTTCAAAGTCCTGTTCTTTTGATTCTTCTTTCTTCTTTGCCACCTCTATTAAATCAGGCCTCATGTCCTTTGGAAACTACCTCCAACATAACTAGTCTTCTCTTTAAAATCTCCACCGCCATT
This sequence comes from Tursiops truncatus, assembly GCF_011762595.2. Lineage (NCBI taxonomy): Eukaryota > Metazoa > Chordata > Mammalia > Artiodactyla > Delphinidae > Tursiops > Tursiops truncatus. Next base: position 47,814,048 of record NC_047041.1, read on the forward strand.
ACTATGGTGTTCATATCTTCATTATGTCTTGTCTGATCTACTGTAATAGAATCCATTGCCAATCCCTCCCTTCCATTCCCACACACTTCTAGATCAATCTTCCAAAAATCGCAGCTCTGTTAATTGTTCTGCCCTGCTCAAAAGTCTCTAGTGGTTCTTCCCTGGCGCTAGGTAAAAATCTAAATTTCTTGTTACTGTATTTCACACCCTCTATGATCTCCCTCTGCAGCAACGAAATTTGATTTCAGCCTTTTCTTCTCTCTTCTCTCATTCATCTGTCTTCTTATCCAGGTAAGCTGGACTATGCACAATTTCTTAAACACATGCCATACTTTCCTGCCTCTAAGCTTTTGTCCTGTTCCCACCTTTGGAATGCGTTTCCTTACCACTGTGATCACTACCTTTTGGCATCATATCCATCCCCAAGAGTCAAGCCAGTTCAATTCTATCTCCTCCACAAAGCTATTACGAATCAATCCAATCAGAAGCAGCCTTTCACTTCTAAGAGCTTCTAAAATACTTCATTTCTTCCTCTTCTGTTCATTTTCTTGTTACCGGACCATCCAAGTAACCTTAGCACATAGAAAAGATAGATATCAACAGCCCAAATTAAAGAGATAAACAAGCTGCAAAGTCTAACACTTAAGACACTGAGTTTATGATCTCTACCCTGGCCTGTGCTAAATTTGAAGCATTTAATGAACACTTAAAAGGGAAGTACAAGCCCTAGGTTTAGTCTGCAACCAAACTCTGTGTCGCAAGTGGGAGGAATTGGGGTGGAGAGATGGAGTAGAGTCCAAGACAGATCATGCTCATCACTCATCAGCTCATACTCATCAGTATGGCAGGAGGAAAAAGCAAGGGCCAAGATGGAAGCTGAATGATTTTACTGCCAAGAGGAGTTCCTTATGAGGCAAACCCTTGCATGGACCCCTTACAGAAACTATCCATTCAAAAGATTGGGATAAACAGTATTTGAAGCATCTAGCACTTTGCTTAACAGGCCAAGTAGTCAAAAACCAACTTCTAGATTATTGAGGATTTTTATTTTATTTTTTCTTAATAGCCTACATAACAGATTTATTGTCCAGCCTGGTTAAATGTCAACTTAGCATGCCTCTGATATTACAGACAATTTCTCAAATATCTAACTGGAATGAAGTTTACGACTTGTCTCGATATCTGCATACTCAACTCTTTTCTCTCATCTGTCCTTCTTCTTCCATCTGTTCTGGTCTTTTTTCTCTCTGACACTAACGTGGCCAGAGTAAACTTTCTCAGAGTTGATATGAGAAACTCAACTGGCAGTTTTCAGAGATGGTCATTTGGTAAATTAACCATTTCACAACTTGATTTTTGGTATATAGACCTAGAGCTACAGGTATTGAGTATATAACAAGTGCTCGATCAACATTTGAATGAGCTAAGATTTTAATTGAAAATTGAGTGTACCATCCTTACAGCATAGTACAGAGACTGCCTGCACTGAAATTCTTCTTTTTATCCCATCTGTCCATGGATAATTTTGCTGACGGCATTCTATAACAGGTTGTACAACTACCACCTGACCATGATAACTTGGGAATGTTTAGGTTAGCAAAGTTTTCAGTTGTCCAGAATTCAGCTCTTCATACCCAAATGGATCACCAGACCACTGGGTAAAAACTGAACACAACAGTTATGCAGTGATTTTGATTGCTGGCATCCAACCATTTACTGCATCAAGGGACACCATACGTTTCCCCTTTCTTGCCATGGGGTAAATTATAATGTATATTCATTTTTCAATGCACATATAAATGTGTCTCTGAATGCAAGGCACTGTTTACTCTTTATTCAGTCCCCTGTCCCAGGCTCTGAGTTCTACGTGGTAGGTAGACCTCTTTGTGGTGAAGGGCCTTTCTGAATAATGGTTTGACACTTTTTCTTTTCTTTTTTAAACCAGAGGGAGTTTTATTTTTTATTTATTTTTTTATTTTTGGCTGCATTGGGTCGTCACTGCTGTGCGCGGGGCTTTCTCTAGTTGCCGCAAGTGGGGACTACTCTTCCTTGCAGTGCATGGCCGTCTCATTGCGGTGGCTTCTCTCATTGCGGAGCACAGGCTCTAGGCGCGCGGGCTTCAGTGGTTGTGGCTCACGGGCTCAGTTGTTGTGGCGCACGGGCCCAGTTGCTCTGCAGCATGTGGGATCCTCCTGGACCAGGGATTGAACCCGTGTGCCCTGCATCAGCAGGCGGATTCTTAACCACTGTGCCACCAGGGAAGTCCCAATGATTCTTAATAAGCACAAATAGCAATTCAGCTGTTTGGCATGAGATCTCAAAATACTACATTTTCCTTTTAGTGATACATTTTTTCAGTCCTTTTGAATTACCCAAATTGTTCTCTTGGAGGAAACAGGGATATGCTTGAGTGCATGTGTAGTGCAACGTTTAACTGAAATATAATATTCAGAGTCTAAAAGAAAATGCCTAACTACGTGTTAAGCCAGGGAAATAGTCTTCTTGGAAATAAATTGTGACTAAATCACCACTCTCTGATCTCCCAAAGAACAAATACTTTTTTTTTTAATAATTGGACAAAGGACAACATATTTGATGAGTTCACCTTGTTCCTAGGCACTTTCTGTAGAATTTCTTTAATATGTACATGGTTAGTTTCTGATCATTTCTGGATAAATGATATGTACTTGTGGGTTGGGAGGCTCTTTCTCTAAGCTGATATTTAGTCCGTCTTTGTAATGACATCCGTAAAAAAAAAAACCTCTCTCCTGAGCCTTGTAGCAAGTGCTTTATTCATGAAGAAACAAACTACAAATATTTCTACTATCGTCCCCACCGTTCTGTACATTATAACATCATAGGAGTGTAAAAACAACTAATTATATTTACTAAATCATTTTGGAAATTAAGGAATGATGCCCCACCTCTCATTTGCCCTTTGAGGTTAACACTTGGCCATTGTTTCTTTTCTTCTTTTTTGGTTAAAGCTAGTTCAGGAATTTTAACAGAATTTATGATCAATGGCTTTTTGAAAGTCAAAATTATTTTTTACCATGAAAACTTCAGATATAAAAAAATGCCTTGTACTAGATGTAGTTTGGTTTATTGACATTCAAAAGTTTTATAATTCACATAGAAAACACTGTTTACCTAGCTGTGAATATTTGCTCAGGTAAATACTTACTTGTATAGCATTTTTTTCAATTTTTTTTTATTAAAGTATACTTGACTTATAATATTTTGTTAGATTCAGGTATACAGCAAAGTGATTCAGTTACTTTTTTCTGATTATATTCCATTATAGGTTATTACACAATATTGAATATAATTCCCAGGGCTCTACAGTAAATCTTTGTTGCTTGTCTATTTTATGATATCTGTTTATCCCATACTCCTAATTTATCCCCCTTCCGCCTCCCCTTTGGAAACCATAAATTTGTTTTCTATGTCTGTGAGACTGTTTCTGTTTTGTATGTAGATGCATTTGTATGTATACTATTTTTAAAAGTTTTAAAAGTAAATGTGTTGCTGTGGTAAATACTATGACTATAAATCTTTCCAATTTAGGATCAGCAACAAAGCAATTCCATGAAAAGATTTTAGGATATGGACAGCATCTAAGTGTTTTAACCCTAACTGTTAAATGGGCATATTAAGTAGCCTTGGTTATTGTGAGCATTTAATGAGATACCTGGTACATCTCAGTGCCCAATAATTTTAAAGTGTTCTCCTTCCTTGTTTATATTTTTAAGAAGCAAATATGTGCAGAAAATAATCCTCCATTCACTCAAGAAATATTTTATTTCAAAAACATTTATTAAACCAGGCATTCTAAGTGCTAAATCAAAGGAGTGACAATAAATAAAGATTTTTGGCTTTTCTCTCAAGTACCTTCCTAGAAAACTGTCATTCACCTAGACTGAAGTAATGCAGTCCTTTTCTGCTAGCTGGCACTGACTTCATGCTAAATTCATCACGGTCCCCTAACTAAATCCATTTTGGTTCCCAAGCTCATCAACCAGTGTACATTAAATTCTTCTTCTTCTCTGGAACATTGAGATCCAATAAAACTAAAGATTGCAGTATTTTTTATTCATGGACCATGACTCTGAGTGCCATTACCTGTCAATCAGAAGTCTTGTACTACTACATGGACTTTGTCTCTGAGCGTAATTCAATTGCAGCGAGATAGACACATCATCCCTTACAGAAAAGTTAATAGGAAAGATTAAAAAAAAAAAATTTCCGCTTTTAATACCCATAGAGAAAGCCAACTTAGGAATTTTTAAACATGCTATGGGCTAGCCAATTATGAGATCCCACCAAAAATCCACTGTAAGTAGGAAATTTTCATAATAAAGATGATATTAGGAAAGGTTGAGAATTTTCAGTCAACGCTAAACAGAGAGCAAATGAAAAGACAATGCTCAGAATGGGAGAAAATATTTGCAAATGAAGCAACTGACAAAGGATTAATCTCCAAAATTTACAAGCAGCTCAATATCAAAAAAACAAACAACCCAATCCAAAAATGGGCAGAAGACCTAAATAGACATTTCTCCAAAGAAGATATACAGATTGCCAACAAACACATGAAAGGATGCTCAACATCACTAATTATTAGAGAAATGCAAATCAAAACTACAATGAGGTATCAGCTCATACCAGTCAGAATGGCCATCATCAAAAAAATCTTTAAACAATAAATGCTGGAGAGGGTGTGGAGAAAAGGGAACCCTCTTGCACTGTTGGTGGGAATGTAAATTGATACAGCCACTATGGAGAACAGTATGGAGGTTCCTTAAAAAACTAAAAATAGAACTACCATATGACCCAGCAATCCCACTACTGGCCATATACCCTGAGAAAACCATAATTCAAAAAGAGTCATGTACCACAATGTTCATTGCAGCTCTATTTGCAATAGCCAGGACATGGAAGCAACCTAAGTGTCCATCAACAGATGAATGGATAAAGGAGATGTGGCACATATATACAATGGAATATTACTCAGCCACAAAAAGAAACAAAATTGAGTTATTTGTAGTGAGGTGGATGGACCTGGAGACTGTCATACAGAGTGAAGTAAGTCAGAAAGAGGAAAACAAATACCGTATGCTAACACATATATATGGAATCTAAAAAAAAAATAAAAGGTTCTGATGAACCTAGGGGCAGGACAGGAATAAAGATGCAGATGTAGAGAATGGACTTGAGGACATTGGGGGAGGGGGAAGGGTAAGCTGGGATGAAGTGAGAGAGTGGCATGGACATATATACACTACCAAATGTACAATAGATAGCTAGTGGGAAGCAGCCACATAGCACAGGGAGATCAGTTCGGTGCTTTGTGACCACCTAGAGGGGTGGGATAGGGAGGGTGGGAGGGAGACGCAAGAGGGAGGAGATATGGGGATGTAAGTATATGTATAGCTGATTCACTTTGTTATACAGCAGAAACTGACACACCATTGTAAAGCAATTATACTCCAATAAAGATGTTAAATAATAATAATAAATAAATAAAAAGAGAGCAGTTACGAAGAGGGAAGAGTAAAAATAACAAAGGAAACAAACGAGGCACATTTTTCTAGACGAGTCAGTGCCTTACAGTCCTGAATGAAGACATACATAGTTTGTTCAGTCTAGCACATTAGTCTTAGGAAGAAAGAGTTCAACAGTTGCTTCCCAGGAACCTAAAATATTCATTGAATATTCATGAGTAGTTGAATCATATGGGAAAATTTAGCCTTCACAGATCAATTCATTTGAATAAACTGTGGTACCAGTTTTTAAAAATCATGATAATTTTGATGTCCAAGCATTCCTATTTATCAAATATTCTAATCTCTCAAAATACACACATTCACTCATGTGTTTAGTAAAATATTAATTGACTACCTCCTGACTGTGGGACTAAAAGTTGGAGATAGAGACCCAGTGTGCCCTTGAGGGAGACAGTGGTCCCAGCCTAGTGTGTGAAATGTACCTATACATAGATAATAACAAATACCATCTGATACTTACATATATAGGCTTTTGTGAGGAAGTCTTGACCAAGACTTCAACTTCTACTTTAATGCTCTGGGAAGAAATAGCTTTTTAGCACTGGTGATAGCTATTCACTTGGGAGACTGCCCCAATCATTGGATTTTTTTCCCTATAATTGAGCTGAAAGTTGGAGTTTTTTGAAACTGTCCATCAGTTTTATTTCTGCCCTTTCCAGCTATGATGACAACTCTTCATAGAAGAGCCCTTCATACATTTGTAGGCTACTGTCAATTCTCCTTTTAGGCCTCTCTCCTTTAGACTAAGGAATCCCAGTTTATTAACCATTCTGGATACAGTGTGATTTTCAGACCCTTTATTTTACTGTTTCCATACTATTAATTTTTTCAAGTTTGGCAATATCCTACCCAAATAACAATACACAGAGTTACGTAGAGAGATCCATTGATATGCTTGTAAGTGCAGACCATGGTGAATAGAGTTCTTTATGTGAACTCCATACTCTGATTATTTAATGTAATATAAAATTGTGTTAATGTTGCTTTTAAGACTCTTTTTGTTGGTTCATATCAAGATTATAGACAGTTAAATACTTCATATGAATCACTGGCTATCAGATATATTACACTCTATTTTAGAATAACTGACTTTTAATGTAAATTTATAAATTGATATTTATCTCTGTTAAATATAATATTGTTAAACTGAGCTTAACATCCAGAGCTATTGATATCATTCTTTTTTTTTTATTAAGAACATTCACATTGTGTTTTTTTTTATTTTTCTTTTTTTAATTTATTTTTGGCTGTGTTGGATCTTTGTTGCTGCACGCAGGCTTTCTCTAGTTGCGGCAAGGGGAGGTTACTCTTCATTGAGGTGCACGGGCTTCTCATTGTGGTGGCTTCTCTTCTTGTGGAGCATGGGCTTCTAGGCGCACAGGCTTCAGTAGTTGTGGCACATGGGCTCAGTAGTTGTGGCTCGCAGGCTGTAGAGCGCAGTCTCAGTAGTTGTGGCGCACGGGCCTAGTTGCTCCATGGCATGTGGAATCTTCCCGGACCAGGGCTCGAACCCATGTACCCTGCATTGGCAGACAGATTCCTAACCACTGTGCCACCAGGGAAGTCCCGATATCATTCTTAATAGTAATTCAACCGTTCCTCATATTAGCCACCCTTTCCTCATTTGTGTCGATTACAGATGACCTGAAGGTAAACAGATGGAATTCTTAGAAACAGGATTTGGCAGGGATGCATGTTGCCCAGCACACATAGATATGAAATGAATCCCACAGTTATAAGGAAAGACTAAATACTGAACCAATAGAAAGATGAAGATAAAAATAATGCTTATAGGCAAAGTTTTCCACCAAGCAGACTATATGCTACTAAAGAACTGGTTTCCAGGTTATGAGAGCAGATTAACCTTATCTGCTTATAGGAATTCTCTCCTTCAATAACTCACAAAATAAACATAAGGAAAATCAGTAACAACAACAAAAGTATTCTAACAGTGATGAAAGAAGGCATGAAGCACAACTCAATGCAATATACTCAAAAACTGTGATGAAGGAAAGAAACAGTAGCAGAGAGATTTAGAAAGGCTCAGGTGCTACCCCACTCCCATTCCCCTCCTGAAACTGTGTTGGTAATTGGCAAAATCCTGAGACTTCTTTCTCACTGACACCACTAAATCTTGGGAGAGAGGACACTGAGCTGCTAGTCTTATCTTTTTCAGAGTAGTTGAACTCGCTGTTGGGAGAATCCAACATGGAGAAAGTAAGCAGCAGTGTTGATCTTCTCTAATGGAAATTAAAGCTCTGTAGCTGCATCTTGAATTAGAGAAATTACCCAACTAGATGCATCTTGATTTAGGACATTAAACAAGATTCTCAAAAGACAGCAGAATTTGGGTGTTCTAAGAAAAATGGCACACTTGACTACAGCCTCTACTGACCTCTCCCCCAACTCATTCCTCAGCTATTGCCTCAGGTGCAGAAAGTCATTAGAATACAAAATACCCAGACCCCCATACTATAACTTAAAGGAAAAGCAAAATGAGTATATGTACAAAGGAAAAGAGTAAACTAGTCACGGGTACTATATCAGAGCAAAGTGTCTGATTGAGCTGCCCAAGATGAGCAGGATGAAAAAACTTCAGTAACCTCTAAACATACCACAATCAAATAGTTTTAAATCATATAGTTTTAAGCCAAAGGAAGTCATCCAAAAATTATTTCAAGCAATAAAAGAATTTAGAAAGGTAGCTAGGTATAAAATTAATATATAGAAATCAATAGCATAATGAATATATATGCACGTATATGAACACAGTAACCAACTAAAAGATATAATAAAGTATATCATTTATAGTAGCAACAAAAATGATAAACACTTAAGAATAAATGAGTGAGATTTATATAAAAGTAACTAAAAGACCATTAAAGGGCATATAAGAGGGCAACTCTATAATATGTCATTGGAAAGAAAGATGTGGCATCAAAAATTGTCAATTTTCACTTTTTCACTAAAGATTTAAAACAAAACTACCACTGAAAAAAAATTTAAGCAAGAAAAGTTTATTCTAAAGTTTATATGGAAAAAATTAATAAGCGAGAATAGCCAAGAAAATTCAGAAAAATAATGTAAATGAGATAGGTCTTAGCCTATCAGACATTAAAATATTAGGAAGCTATAATGAAAAAGTGAAAAGATATATCAAAGTAAAGGACTAAAAAAATCATAAATAGACAAGAAACATAGAGAAATTTAGCATATGATAAAGATGGCATTTTGAATAAGTGGGAAAAGATAAATGGTTTAATAAGTCATATGTGGAAATTTGTGCATCTATCTTAAAAAAGTCTCTACATAACCTAAACCCAAATAAGTTAACAATCAAATTTGTATTTTATTTTGTTTAAGAAATAAAAATATACAGCTATAAAGATAGAGATGGGTAAATTGAACTATATTAAAATTCAGAACTTTTGTTCATTAAAAGAGAATAGAAAAGGAAGCCATAGAGTGGAGATGTTCCCAATAAATCTATCAGACAGTTGTATAATGCTTTACCTTACTCATAATGAAAGACTGCAAATTGAAAGTACAAGATACATTTTTCACCTATCAGATTGTCCACATTCAAAAAATGTGACAGTGCACTGTGTTGGCAAGTGTGGTTAAAAAGGCTTCCTCATATATTGCTCCTTTATATTGGAGAGCAATGTTAAAATACCTCTAACTTTTTAAATGCTCAAACTATATTGATTCTAGTTCAAATGCCACTATCGTGATTCTACTTCTAGGAATTCAACCTGTAAATGAACTTGCATAGGTGTGAAATAAAGTTAATTGCATAAATGTGTCTAGAATTTTTAAAAAATGACAAAGGAAGAATGGCTACAGAAATTTCAGTATATCCATGTAATACTATTCCACTGTTAAAAAAAATAATAATAAGGAGTTCTATATGTACTAATAGGGAACAAAATCTCATATGTTGTAAAACCATATACATGATGCAGACAATATACATAATGTTTTATCATTTGTTTAAAGGAGAGATGAATATAAATAATATGCTTGTATACACAAAAATCATTTCTAGAAAAATAACTGGTAACAGTGGTTGCTCCAGAGAGAAAAACTGTGTGAGAGGAAAACTTATTTTTTTACTGTGTATTCTTTGTACCTTTCGGATTTCCTGTCATATACATAGAGCATATTTTTAAATAACCAAAAAAAAAGTTTTTTAAGAAAACACAGAAAGTTGAGAAATGGAAGGATGAGCAAAAATCGGAAAATAGGTTTGGCAATATTAATACCAGCAAAATAGAATTCACACTTTAGAAAGTGCACATTTTTCTGGTTATAAAAAGTAAATAATACTCTGTACAATGATATGATAACCAGTCATAAAAATAACTTAATATTAACATTTATAAATCCAGAAGTGTTAAAATTCATCAAGAAATGGAAAGAAGCACCACTTGATATATACCGTGAAAGATGCTTGACTAGGAAGAGAAATGCTGAGTAGATTTAGCTCAATTCATTCAACGAACATCTAATTTAATATCTCTCACCATGGACCACGGAATGTAGAAAGGTGTAAGACTTTCCTCTCTTCTTCAATTTCCAGGATATATTTATTAGAGCCTTTAAAAGTACAATCCTTCAGTCAGAACTGTCTTGAACTGAGTTTTTCCACATTTAAATCAGTATGCCAAATAAACAATCTGAACATCTCACTTGAACCAGGGTGGATCAAAAGTATTGTTTTCCCTGTCTGTCAAGCCTACTCTTTTCTCATAAAAAGAAAGTAGGCTTTTTTTTTTATGGAACTTGTCTTCAGAAGCTTCAACTGTTTTTTCTTTGATATTCTATTTTTTCCCAGGTGTTTGCCCTTTGATTTTCTAATGAATTGAAGCAGCGTGCGGCTCTTTGTTTAAGGAGAGAGATGTTAGAACAAAAGGTGCATCATTTTCAGAAGTTTCTTTCCCCTATGCCTAAATTTAAAATCAAATTGGTATTTTTCTTTTTTGCTGAAGAGGAAGCTAACCCTTTGAGACTCTGCACTGACATTAACTAATAAAAGAATCTTTTAGGTCTACTATCACATGGATTTCCTCACTGCTCTAAATAGCACAGCAGTGTATTCATTTGCTTGATTATCTGTCACATACATTTCCATCCTAGATTGTCACTGGCAGCAAGCATTTTAGATGGCCCCAGCAAGACTGGTAGTGATCATTTCCTCATGGTTCCATTACAGCTGGCTTCAGAAGGGTTATACTTTGGATGAGTGCTTGCAAAACAAAATATGACAGTTGAGTGTTTGGCAACTCACCAGCTGGTTGATGAAATTGAATTGCTCCCTTCTACATTTTTCCTTCGGCACTTGGAAATTTGTCTCTATTCATTCACAGAAGGAGCTGTGACCTTCACAATGAGGAATCATGCCTGGTTGCTTTGCTCATTGACTTAGTTGATACAGTTCCTCATTGTTGTAATTCACAACTTTTAAAAATTAGCTGGGACTTTCTTTTGGAACTTTTCTCAAGAAAACTCTTGCAATTTAAGAAAACTTAAGAAAAAACAAAAATTATTCTAGAGATTAATTATAAATTCAATATAATTTCTCAGGAATAAAACCCAACTGTTAAGAAGAGTACCAGGGAGGATGGAATAGTAAATTGTGAAAGCCTCAGCTTTTCTCCTGCCATTTGTATTCATAATGGCTTTGAGTTAATATCAGTAACAGGATTAGATGGGACGTCTGTTAGAGTGGAACATTTGAGCCATTAGACAATGTTTTAAAAAATAATTTGAGGTTTCTGGCTTATTTTTTCTACCTTGGTTCTCAAATCCTAGCAATAATATTTCATTTTCATGAGGGATATCAGATATTTTCCCAGGAAAAAGCTACTTTGGTTTTCCAATAATATCTTCTCAAAATGTATCTGTGAAGATATATAAGTTTAGGGAAGGAAATTATAGAGGTTTTCAAACCTTTTCTTTCTTTAACCTCTAAAGCCTAAAGTTCCCTACGACTCAGTGCTGACACCTCCTTGGTGGTCCAGCAACCTGTCCTCCTAGGTTTTCTCATCTGGTCTTATGACTTTAAGTTTCATCCCTATACTATATATGTAATATAGTTATCCTCATGCTATACATCTAATAGGTATTTCAAGATTGACATATATAAAACACAACTCTTTATTTTCAAAGCTAGCTCTTCCTAGAGTCTTCCCTAGCTTATTAAATGGCCCTCAGTTGCTTACAAAAATGTAGGAGTTATCCTTGATTTCTCTTTCTTCCTCATACCCTACACCTCATTCATTAGCAAATCCTGTACTCTCAAAATAAATCATAAATTAAGTCACTTTTCACCAACTCTGCTCTTGCTGTTATCATCTGAACCACCATCACCTCTTGCCCAGATTACTCTAATAGTATTGAAACTAGTCTCCGTTTCTGCTTTGCCTCTTCTACAATCTATTCTCCATACAACAGATAGAGTGATTTTTTTTTAATTAACCAGATTATATCCATTCATCCTTCTGCTTCGAACTATCCACTAGCTTCTTCTTCCACTTAATCAAAATTAAGGGCCTTACCATGGTCTACAAGTCCCTGGCTACCTCTTAGACTTCATCCCCTGTGAATCTCCCTTTGCCCATGAGGCTTCAGTCAGTCTGGCTTTCTTGCTATTGCTCCAAAGTTCTAAGCATGTTTCTGCCCAGGGCTTTGTACCTGCTATTCTTTCTGCCTAAAACACTCTTCCCCTTGATGTTCACATGGCTTTTCCCCTCACTTTACTGAGGGCTTTATTTTTCCTCATAGCATGATCACCAGCAGGTATTATATTAAAAATTTATTCACTTGTTTATGCTAGGATATAAGCCCGGGAGGGCAAAGAACTCTGTTTTGTTCATTGCTGTATCCCTAAGTAACCTATAACAGGAGCTCTCACAGGGCAAGTGCTCAATATATGTTTGTCGAATAAATGAGACAAATATTAAAGAGTTGTAATACAAAAGAATTTTGTCCATCTAGAGGGCAGAACTAGGAAAAGCAGGTGTTATTGGGTAGCAGACCTTGGCTTTGGGAGAAGAAAAGCATGAGAACTACCTGACGCTAGAGCACAGAGCCTTGCAACACACATGGTGAGTTCTTTGTTGCCACAAGGGTTCAGGCAGAAGCTGTAAGCGTCCTTTTACGGGGGAGATCCAACTGTGTCATCTCTTAAGCCCTGTTCATCTATGAAAATCTATGTCCAAGGGTGGTAAGCAGAGAAGGAAAAGCTTGCATTTGATTACTTGGAGAATATGAGCGTGAGACAATTATTCACAGATGCAACCACTTTAGGTCACTGCAGAAAGTTCCCCAGAAAAGACATAAGGTGGTCTCCCACCTCATCCATACTCTGTTCCAGGATGCCAGATAGGCTGTCACTGCATCTGTGAGGAGCCCTTCTGATTTATGGAGGGCAACAAGCCTCTATCGCTCTTGCTGCTCTCTGGCTACTTGCTGTCTCCCGTTGGATTGTGGATATAGCCCACCAAGTACAAATTCACAGGCTCTTGCATTTTAACTTTTAGATGAGGAAGCTTCCCAGAACCTCATTGCTCTTTCATCCTAAATCATATTGAGGAAAGACTGACCCTCCTTTCACTAACTTTCACTAAGTCCTTTACAGAATAGAAAAACCCAGACCGGGGGTTGGGGGGTGGTCTGGGTTTTTATTCTGTAAAGGACTTAGTGAAAGTTATTATGGTGTGAAATAGTGAAATATTCAAGGAACAGCTTCCAAAATATTCAAAAGTTTATGCCCTATTTTGGGGAGAATTTGTCATTGGAAAGAGGGAACAGAGAAATAATATATATCAAGCACCTACTGTGTACCAAATGTTTAGATCCTCGCCATTCATTGAACTTCAATGCTGTGTGAAGTATTTTGTATACAGTCATACCTAGTTTGTTGAATGAACTAGATTTAGTAAGGTAAAAGCAGAAACCAACTTTATTTTTTCTCTCTGACCTCCCACAAAACCCTCTGAGGATAAATGTACCCCTGCTTTTGATACAATCTCAGGTCATTTACAATAATAATTAAAAGTTCCTTTGGTCTGATGATCCCATAAGTTTAACACAGTTAAATGTAAAAACCTCTGAGCTCTTATCTGATTTTAAATGTCTTTACCTCCCCAGCTCCATCTTGCTTCAGACCAAAAAAATCTGCAATGATGAGCCTTTTTGCTCAACATGGGAAGCAGGAGATCATGGGAAAAGGACGTAGTTTTACAGGGTGAGATCATTGTAATCTGGTTTCAGTACCCTTAGAATGGCACATGTATAATCTCTGATGCTTTCTCCTTCCTGGGGCTTCTGTGGGTTCCTCTGAGGTTCTCCTGATGGCAGACTCAAAACTGTGGTTCTCTGAATGGAAGTAAAACTTCCTTTGATGGCCATATTTAACTCTTTCTCAGCCCTGGGTGTACAGTGATCCACCCCTCTATTGAGCTGCAGGCAGTTCCCTTAATGAGGAAACCTGACTAGCTTCCCCCCTCTGGACCCACATCTAGTCCGTGGGAAACAGGCACATTTTCCTTTTGTCAGAGGAATTTCAGCTCTCTCCCACTGCAGCACCCAAGCTTCACTCTGCTCCCAGTTGAAGTAACTCTAGCTACAGTCTCTCACTTTACATTCTTCTGGTGGAGGCAACATCCAGATTTTTGACTCTTACAATCTAGGAGACATATGTCAAGAGCTCTAAGTCAATCCAGAGAGAGTCTGTCTTTCTAAACTTAAGTTAAAGGGAAAGCATCGCTAAGACTGACAAAACCAGTTTAGGATCACCTCCTTTTCAAGTGACGAGTGGTACTCTAGCACCTTAATTCTGAAGTGAGGTTATTTTAGAGTTCTTCCAAAATAATAGGAAGAGTTGTACTTAAGATTCTATTTCATGTTAATTTTTTCCAAACAATCCTGTAAGTTAGATACTATTATTCCCTATTTTATAATTTAAGAAACTAAATCTTCAGAAAGTTTAAATTAGTTACCCAAGAACACACAGCCGACATTGGTGAGTATAAAGGACATTGTCTCTGTTCTCACAGCACTTATTTCTTTGAGGGAGACAGAATATAAGCTAATATACAGGGAAATAAATGCATGCCTGTTCATATATACATGCATACAAATTACGAAGTGCTGTGAAGAATAAGAACAGTGTGCAATGATGGAAATTGACAGGGAGGTCAGAGAAGACCTTTTCAAGAGGTGAATCATTAAGTATAAGATTTCCTTAAAAATATAGTTTCCTTATGAAGCATAAGAAAAGAACACTCCAGGCAGAAAGACTAGCAGATGCAAAAGGTAGAAAAGAGCTTAGCAGGTAAAGAACAGAACACTGGCTGGAACACAGCGAGTGTGGGAGAAGTTGCATAGGGCATGGTTGGACAGGTAGGTGTGGCTCAGAAGACTTAGATGAGAGTCCTGGGAGGTAAAAGCCTTTGCTCCCTTCCCCTTTATTGTACTATAATAGAAGTTGTAAGATCAATGTCAGCAGGGCTCAATTCTTACACTTTGTGACACCCTTGCTTTTTGTCCCTACCATTTCCCTCCCTCTGAATTGTGTCTTCTCTTTTTAGTTCTCTCCATGCCAGCATATCTTCATATATTCATGTAGCTCACCCCTCAAACCAGCTCCCATTTCAATTTCCTCTGGAAATCCTTTGGTTAAATTTAAGAAATAGAAAAAACAAAAAAAATCTGGTCTTGACTACATTGTTTCGTTTTGTTTATGTCTCCTCCCCTATTCAACCCTCTCCTCCCCTCTCTTCCCTTTGAAACATGCTGTCAAAATGAGAGGGCTCACCCAGAGAAGCTTAATTTGCAACCACCAACCAATCCACCAACGAAGCTACAACTAAATGTTCGTGTGAATGAGAGACCAGTTGAATACTCTTTACTTACTTGCTTCTGATGCCGCTAGGCTGTACCTTTTCTGTTGCCCCTCAGTCTGAGCTAAAGTTGAACAAGGGCCTTTAGTTAGATGTGCATTTCTAAAAATTTTAACTACAGTTCAGAGATTTTGCTTCATTTTTAGCATTTGTGTTGGAAATACAGATCTTTCTCACGACTTAAGATCTCTAGAATTTTTCCCTCTGTCGTAAAGGATACGCTATCACATAGAAGTTGAAAACCTCGGTTTTCTTTTATAAACAGAGAAAATAGAATCTACCTTATTTAGTGGTTTATTATGAGGACTCAGTGAAGCAATTGTTGCTCAATATTTGTCTTTCTTACTATTATTGCCAAATAATACCATCATGATTTAGGGAGACCTTTCAATATGATGGCTAAGAAAGGGTTAACAGTTAATCTCCTTTAGAAAAATGTTCAGGCAGTAACTGATTGACCATAAATTTAGAAAGCCATCCTCTTCTTGGTGGTCCAGTATCTTGAAGCATTTTACTTAGTTTTCAGCAGACTCTTGACAATTTTACTAGTCATAAAGTATCCCATTGAACCTTCTAGTTTTTACCCCCTAAAGACCATAGATACCTGCAGATTGCATTTGTAGTAGTTTAAAGAAAGAGAAAGAGAAACAATATTTTTATTGTGTTCCCACTGCTTATATACATTCACTCCTTTAATTCTCAAAACAACTTTAAAGATGAAGATTCCTCTTCAAGTAACAGCTGTTGCTTCCACATCATTTCCCTTAATTGCATCTTGGATTGCACCAACAAAAAGCAACAGGAGAGTTATTTACTATTGCCCCATGGAGACTTGCATTAGCATTTTGGTCACCACCTTTGAAAGCTTTTTGTCCAATAAACTATCTTTAACTCCCAGATGTGTTTTTTAAAAGCATGTTGAGCAACCTACTTCCCATCACGCACCAGCCCCCCCAAAAAAACATGTTTCTGATGTTTCCTCTTCAACTTGTTATTCTACTTTTTCATTTTCTAAAATATTATTTCAACAAGGACCATCATTTCAGTATTAAAAAGATACTTCTGCTTTTGCTCAGAAGTCAGACTCTAAGGCAAAGTGATTTCTGCTTCACTTAGGTTTCTTTGTTTCCTTTGGAGAAAAGGAGGATGATGAAGAGGTTTTAAAAAAAAATCCTCTCCTGCTAAGCAGCTGAGTCCTTTTATTTGCCTGGCCCAGCGGGACTTTTGTTTCTCTCGTAAAGAGCCCTGTTATTTTTTCAAAGGCTTCTGTGTACAACAATCCTTCCTGTGGTTCTGTTCACCCAGCACATTTTACAGGAGTTAATGTCAAAAAGACTAAGTGCTGTTGAGTTTGGGTGTGTTTTAAGATGTTATTGTTCTCCCTCCAAATCTTTCATGAACAGGGGCTTTATTCTGTTGCTAAAGAGTGGATGTGTTGGCCATTTTGGTTGCCTGTTTGATTTGGTGGTTTGGGGTGAGGGAAAAGGATGCCCTGAATCTTTTTAACAAGCTTCACCTTTGAGTATTGCTGTTTCTTCAGATACTATCTGTAATCTGACAGAAGAGCATCCCTGGGTATAATAGTGGTGAATCTTGAAAGTATATCTCACCTGAAATTTTGCCTATATTCAAGGTTACCTCTACACTGATGTGTTTGGTAAGAAGTAGATGTGAACATAGTTAGGAGCAAACAATAATGAAAAGAAAGTGAAATTACATATTAATAGTTAGAAAGCTTTTCTCTAAGTATTTAACTTATGCCAACAAATTGATGTTACCAGATATCTGGATGGCAGAGATTTCTCTACCTGGAATTCCACCCACAGGTACTATCAGGAACTCATGCTTCCTAAGCCATTGCTGCTGACAGACTTAGGGAAGACTATCCTCCCATTAGCAGTGACTTAAGGATCAGACGGGTGGAAGTTCCAAACCTGTCAGCTCTTTCTTTTGAGACCTACTGCAGCAGAACCACCAGGGTCAGCTCTTATGTCAAGAATAAGTAGAAACATGAGCTCTTGGACAGAAAAGATTCTATCTCATAGCAGACTGTAGTCCCTTTTTGCTTTGTCAGCATGGCAACTTGGAAAGAGCACAGGCTTGGATGTCAGACTAAGTTCAGTTCCTGTATATGATTCTTGTTAGTAGATGTCCATAAACACAGTGATTTTCTGAGTCTCAGCCACCTTTGCTGTAAGTTGAGAATAATAATACCAACGTCAGAGTGTGGTTTTCCACTTTAAGTCAGGGAATAGCAGATGTAAAGGGGCTAGCACACAGTAGACGTTCCACAAATGGCAGCTCTTATAATTTGTGTTCTAGAATTAAATAAATACTCATCTCTTTTGGTCCCTCTCTCTGTTGGTCAAGTGATTCTCAGTACCCATTTGCTGATTCATAACAACAAGCTACCCAGAGCCTACTGATTTCCAAAGAAAGCGCGGAGGTTCCATTCTTGACATTAGGGACCCTGGAAGTGGTACCCATTGTGAGAAGTCACCCTCTAATTGCCCTTGTAATTGGCTCTAGTACATTAAAGCTTTGAAAATGTAACCAGCAGAGCTGCCCACACAGTCACTTAATGACAACAGTTATAATTTATGGTCTTTATATGCAGAGAAGCTGCCCAGAGAGGGTTGAAATGGGAGACGTTTTGGGGGGGAGGGGTGGTGCTATGCAGATAGCGATACGAACGTCCTTGCCCACAAGGCATGAAAGACAAACACTGGAAATGAAGAAAAGGAAAATAGCCAAGAAGTACAGTGGCAGAAATAACTCTCGTGACTTCAAAACATTAAAAATAAAACCGCTTTCCTTGTGTGCCTGTCCTTGACAGTGATTTCATCTTTTTAGTTGCCTTTCAGCTTGTTTTATTTCCGGCTGTGAGGGATAGAAGCCTCTGAATGAAGAGGACTTTTTCTCTTTCTCACACTGAGACATGTACATCTTCATGTGCTCTCTGTATACATGTTAATATGCAAAGAGATAAGCAAATAAAAATAGGTTTATTATAGGTTTAATATACGTAGATATATACTTCTTCGGTAACACAAACACATAGCTTATCTGTATAAACGCAGTTGTTCCTCGTGTATATATTAATAAATATACATAGCACCTAAGCACGTGCTATCCTCAATATATGTCTAGATTTATAACCTTTATGTCACAAACTTCTCTGCCCTCTGGAAGCACCCTTTCCTTTGGTATCTCAGTCAGCCTTCAAGCCCTCAGCCTGTGTGTTGTAGGCTGCAAATTGTTTCCCGGCCACCTCTAGTCTCAAAGTTCTTCAACAATCTCACCGCAGGGAATTTCTCCCTGGTACCTTTCCCTTAAGTCCAGAATTTGCCCTCATTTTGCCCTAGCCTGTTCTTTCCCTGTATTTGTTTACCAGGGCTGCTGTAACAAAGTACCTCAAACGGGGAGACTTAACCGAAGTTTATTGTTTCTCAGTCCTGGAGGCTGGTTTAAGACCAAGGTGTCACTCAGTGGGGTTGATTACTTCTGAGGGCTGTGAGGGAGAATCTGGTCCATGCCTCTCTCTTAGATTCTAGTAGTTTGCTGGCAATCTTTGGCATTCCTTGGCTTAGAGATATATCACCTCACCCCACCTTCATCTTCACACGCTGTTCTCCCTGTGTATGTGACTGTTTCCATGTTCAAATTTCCCCTTTTTATAAATACACAGTTATATTGGATTCGGGTCCACTCTAATGACCCCATATTAACCCAGTCACATACAAAGTCCCTATTTCCAAACAAGGTCACAGATACTGGGGTTAGAGCTTAAACATCTTCTTGGGGACACAATTCAACCCACGACACACCCTCTCTCAAGAAAAAAATCCTCCTTACATCTTTCTCTCTACACCTGCAAGGGAAACATTCTAAAATTCCTGATCTTTTATTTTGTAGAAAATGTAGCTCTCTTTTGGTTTCATCCTCTCCCAACCAGTTCATTCTTGAGACCAATTTTGACAAAATTAAAAGTCCACCCAGGAATTTTCTCTAACCAGAAAGCTATTATTGGCCGAACAGGAAATTTTATATTCTCCTAAAACAACCCGTTCAAACTAAAGTCAGCTTTTAAAGCACTTCTTTTTTCTTCCTCCTTCCTAACCTGTATATAATCTCTACAAATACATACACACATAGAGGATAGTGAACAATGTTTTGTGTGTGTCTGTTTTACCATATTTTTGTGAAACAAAACACAGATACAGAAAAACCCCACACAAAATAAATGTGTAGCTTACTGAATTATTTCTATATAATTATTATAAGGCAAACATCCTGTAACCACCACCTGGAACAAGGCAAGAACTCTGCCAGACAACAGAAACCTTTCTATGGGCCCCATTGTAATCACGACTCCTTTCCTCCTTGCTAACGTAACCACTAATCTGACTTTTATAGTAATCACTTCCTTCCCTTTCTTTATATCATCCATTTCTTTGTTTTTATGTACGCCTGGATACTCTATTTTAGTCTTGTCCAGTTTTTTTTTTTTTTTAGCTTTATGTGTCTTTTAAGTCTGGGGTTTACAGAATCCCACTCCATCACTTTATTTTCCTTATAGTTTATCTGCTGAAGAACCCAAGCCGTTTGACCTGTAGAGTTTCCCAGTCTACACATCTTGAATAACTCATGATATAGTTCAACATGTCTCTCTCTCTGCTCTATATTTCCCACAAATCGGCAGCTGGATCCAGAGGTATAATCAGACTCATGTGTGATCCTTTTGACAAGACTGTAAGTGGTGGTATGCTCTTTTATAAAGAAACAAGTAGTACTAATTTTCACTCTTTTTTAATGTTAGCCAATACTGGTGTTTAATTCTTAATTGTATTATTTCATTAAGAGGTGAAAATGGCACTATTGTAGTTCTACCAGTATGTTTTCATTTATTATCTGGAATTTTTTATTAAGGATTACTTCCCCTCATCTATTATAGTTATAGAGTTAATATAGGAAAGTCAGGGTAAGTGATTAATTCTTTCCTATTATTTCTCAAGTTCATAAGGTTATGAATTAGTTCCCTGTCACCCTCAAAAGGTGACCAATTAGTTGTATTATTATCATTTTTATTATTATCAGTACTAGTAGTATTGTGAACTTACGGATTTAAACATGACTGAAACAAAGAGAAAAAAGACTGAAAAAGAAAAGGAAAAGAGGCTCAGTGGCCTGTAGATCACTGAGTATTAAGCAGTTTAACATATGTGCAACTGGAGTTCCATAAAACAAGAGGGAAAATGAGTAAGAAAAGAAAAATATTGGCTAGAATTTTTGCAAATTTAATAAAAGACATCAACACAGAAATCCAAGAAGTTCAGTAAACTCCAAACAGGAAATACAAACAAATAAAATAGACTACTGTAATAACAAATCACAGACACTGCAGAAAACCAAAGATAAGGTAATAAAATCAGCCAGAGAAATCAAATACTTGACATATAGGAGAATCATGACAAGAATTATTAATGCCTTCTCCTCAGAAACAATAGAAGTCAGAGGCCAATGAATGACATGTTTAAAGTGCTGAAATATAGTATGTAAAGTGCTTAGACCAGTGCTTGACACATAGTAAGCACTAAATAAATTGTTGCTATTGTTATTACCTTAATTGTCCATTTTCTCCTTTAAGGTGGTGGTGACCACTGAATGAATGTGGAATTCTTTTTTCAGTACCTAAAGGGATAATTTAAAGGCTTACTTTCTGGTAGAAAATGTAACCTTCATATGAACTACTAGGCCACCTGGGGCTATGGTAGTCATTCCATTGATATTATTCAAAAGTAGCTAGTTGGATAAATGAAATAAAAAGATCTGCATGAGAATTGCTGCTCTTTTTATTTACAGCTTGGATTTAGAACCTCCACTTTGGTTAGGTACATAATATAGAAGACATTCTTCAAATATTTGACCTTAGAGTGATAATTAGAAAAGGGGAAAAATAAATGGACTTTCACTTTAAAATGTAGTAGAGAACCTCTTTCTAATTGTGACTGGTTTCATTTATATGTAATGTGGCTTTAAACTTCCCTGTGAATTTATCCTTGCTCATTTCCTTTATTTGTTTATAATCTTCTGTGAACTTATAGGAGAGACTATGCTTTATTAAATGAATGCATTATTCAAATAGACTAATATTTGAGAAAGCTATGCTTATTTACAAATTTTTTTAAATGCCTCTCTTTAAAATCTGTTGGTTCGGGGCTTCCCTGGTGGGGCAGTGGTTGAGGGTCCACCTGCCGATGCAGGGGACGCGGGTTCATACCCCGGTCCGGGAGGATCCCACGTGCCGCGGAGCGGCTGGGCCCGTGGGCCATGGCTGCTGAGCCTGCGCGTACGGAGCCTGTGCTCCGCGGCGGAAGAGGCCACAGCAGTGAGAGGCCCGCGTACTGCAAAAAAAAAAAAAAAAAAAAAAAAATCTGTTGGTTCGATGTTCTCACTGCTTCTCCCAGTTTGAAATTATAATTCTCTACAATGATGAATTGACATCCTTGTTTCCCCAAAGTACCATTCTCTCTCTTTTTTCTCTCCTTGAGACGGTACCCTTACCTGGTTAACTTCTAATCTTCCTTCAAAATCCAGTAGAAAAAGTTACTTCCATTGGGGAATACCCTCCTAGATGTTTTCTGAGCACAGAATACTTCTATGAATCTCTCTGCTTATATAGGCAGTAGAGTGTATTGATTAAGACTCCAAGCACTGGATTCAGATTATATGAGTATGAATCTGGCTCCACTACATTCTTGCTACATGACCTTGGGAAGGTTTCACTTGATCTCTTGTGCCTCTGTTTCCTCATCAACAAAATGAGGATAATAATCGCATCTATCTCAGAGAGTAATGTGACAATTTTAAAAAGATTAATACATACAAAGTTCTTAGAACAGTGCCTGACACATGGTAAATGCTAAATTAATAAGCACTAATAGAGCTGTCACATTTAATAATCATTCTACTTGGCCCATGCCTCACATACTAGGTAATCATGAATAATTGTAATATGAATGAATGGAACCATAGTAGCCTCTGCTTCGGAATTTTTGTCTTGTAAAATCAATCTATTTAGTATTTATTGAGTACCTAGAGCATGGCTTGACACTTCGATATTTATTGAATGGATGAATAGGTAGGTGAATGATTGAATAGATAAGATTCCATGTTGGATGCTATTCTATAAAAGTTAAAAGAAGAATGAAATCAATGTGAATTGGTTTCCTTTGTAACAACTTCTCGCAAAAATTAATGAGGAGCTAGATCTGAGAGTATATGTATTCAAATAGGTAAAGAGAGGAAGGGGGTCCTTCCAGAATGGGAAATAAAAACTGTGAAGGTGGAAATAGATGGTGCAGAAAATGTCAGCCTTTCTCCCCTCAAAATTAAATGAAGAGAAAGAAGCCTGTGTCAGGATTAGGGTGCACATATGCCAAAAAATATGGTTGCTTTACATCGGATGGCGAAAGAAAAAGTATATTTTGTAATTGCGTATTTTGCAAGACCTGATTAGAAAGCCATCTTTCCCATTTATCAGCTGTGAGATTGTGAGCACTTTATCAAACATCTCTAAGACTCCCAATCTGTTAAATTAGAGTAATAGTTGGTCTAAGGATTAAGTAAAATAATGCATGCAAAGCTTTCAGAACTGTGCCTAGCACATGGTACACAGTCAACAAGAACCCACATATCTAATAGGAGCAAGATCATTGGCTGGTCAGTTATTGAAAAAACTCTTTAGACATTTTATTTTCATTTAAAATATGAATGTATATTAAATGGCCAATTTTTCTTTTAAGTGGTCCCCATTTTTAGAGGTCCCCATCATTTTGTGTCTGTGTGGTGGTCAATTTCTATGCCACTGCTGCCAATCACATCTGATAAAAGGACAATAAATATGATGCAAACTATGCAACAGAAGTATTATGTTTTAAGAAATTATTAAAGAAAATAATTCTCTGAAATACAGGCTCTCTGTCATCAGTTCAGTTATTCACATAGCAGAGGACTTAGAATAGTCAAAACAATTTTGTAGAAGGGAAACAACCCACCTTTCTTCATGTATAAAATATACCAATAATCAAAGACATTGGGGATATAATCTAAGTGTCAAAATACTTCTAGACTTTGTGGGGGGTTTTCTCAATCTTTTACAGTTGCCTTGCCTACATTAATTTGATAGCATTTGTAAAAACAACCTGCTTTTAAGTTTTCCAAAAACGATCACCTTACCTTTTATAGAAACAACTCTTGCAGACTGGTATTTCATCAATTCACAGAATAGTTAATCAGATTACATAATTACAGCAACAAGTGACGTGATTAACAAGTAAAAGGGAGGTAAATGAGCTTGGTAACAAACTCAGATGAATCTCGGTAAGCAAGTCCCCTACATACGAACCTTCAACTTGCGAACTTTCAAAGATGCCAACGGGCGTTCGCATGTCCGATCACGTAAGTTAGTTCGCGTGTCTGATGTACATTGTCACGTGTGTGCATCCTCTGCAAGTGGTTGTGTTTTTGTGTACTTTACAGTACTGAATAGAGTACAGTAGTACAGTATTTTTATTTCAAGCCCAGGATGTTTGCGAGCAAGTGTAAAAGCAGCAGTTATGTAGCTGGTTCTACCGTACTTTTCAAGGTACTGTACTGTAAGATTAAAAATGTGTTTTTTATTTTTTGTGTTTGTTTGTTCTTTATGTATTATTTGTGTGAAAAGTATTATAAACCTATTACAGTACAGTGCTATATAGCCGATTGCATTAGTTGGGTACGTAGGCTAACTTTGTTGGCCTTATGAACAAATTGGACTTATGAACGAGCTCTCAGAACAGAACTCATTTGTATGTAGGGGACTTACTGTAGACAACTCTACTAGGTCGGTATACAACTCTACTTGGTAAGTGTACAGCTCTACTTTGTGAGGAACACTGTGAAGGTACGTTCAAGAGTAGCTTCCTAACCATAAACATCTAGCATGCCCTGGTCCAGTCAATAGAATGATGGGTTTTGGTTAATTCGTCAAGTCCTTAACTAAAGTAAGGAGACTTCTACTATACTATTGCTGCTGTTGAAGAGATTACATTAGCCCTTTTCGCTGAAATAGCACTTCAGTAACACTCTGCAATCATTCTGACATCCATGTTCCCAATAGAAATTTAGATGTACTACTTAGACATATTACTTCATACCTTGTGTCACAGTTAATTTTTTTATTATCTTCCACTCTAGAATCATTTGATTATCTATCAGTTCCTCAATATTAGGTACTTGTCCTCATTGTGAAGCGCAGTCTCTAGCCCATAGTAGGAACTGGAAGATATCCAGAATACTCTGTAGTCTAGAAGCCATGTCTCAAGATAAAAATTAGAAGAAACTGGTTTGCTTAGCTCAGAACAGAGAAGACAAGGGTGGCTGTGACAGCTGGCTTCAAAACTCCTGCTTTTGGAGTAACCCAGCCTGGCTTCTATTTCAGATTTTATAATTAAACAGTTTTGTGACTCTGAAAATCACTTCATTTTTAGAAGTCTTGGTTTACCTAATTGTAAAATTAAGGAGAAAGAACAGATGACTTGGAGAATCCCTTCTAAGTTAGTTCCACTGTTTGAAGGGCCATTATCCATATTCATGCGTGATCCAACTTTTACTCTCTTTTCCTTCAGAAGACAGAACTGGAATGAGTAGGTAGAAGCTATAGTATTACAGCTATTTGATTCACATAGCAAAAAGTTTTAATGGTTCCATCTTGGTTACAGAGTATTCAAGGAAAGGCTTAGACCATGGGTCCCCAACCCCTGGGCCACAGACTGGCAGCAGTCCACAGCTTGTTAGGAACCAGGCCGCACAGCAGGAGGTGAGCGGCAGGCGAACAAGCAAAGCTTCATCTGCCGCTCCCCATTGCTCCCCATCACTCACATTATCGCCTGAACCGTCTCCCTCCCGACCCCCCGTCCATGGAAAAATTGTCTTCCATGAAACCAGTCCCTGTTGCCAAAAGGGTTGGGGACCACTGGCTTACACAACCACATGCGTAAACCCAAAACGGAGGTTGGATTAATTTAACTCCAAGGTCCCTTTCAATGATAAGATTCTTTGATTATATAGGTCAATGGGCCAAATGAAGCAAGACACTCAACGTCTTTTCTGTTTAACTTTTCTGGCTGATCCTGCTTTCCTACCCTTTGTTCCTATGTAATGTTTTACTGAGAGTAATTTTAAATTTACTGTTCTCCCCTTCAACCTAACCACAGGCCCTGTTTTGAGACACTTACTATTTTGACAGAAACTGAGACAAACCACAGCTACATAATCTCCTTGATAGGCTGGGGGTGAATCTCAAGTGCGTTGGCCACCTGTATTCCAAAGCTTCCAGTAGTCATGCCTCCATGCAGTATATAAATGCCACAAAATGCAGCCATTGAATGAATCAGTGGCAGTCAAGGTTCGTGATATTGGAAGTCTCACAAAGTTTTCCAGAGAAAACAGGAACCTAAGATTAGTTTGACTCCCTGTTTTTCTCCTACTCTGTACATTTCTTGGGAAAAAATGAGTCTATATTTCTGTTCTTTTACAACTATTGCGCAATGGCCTGGACTACATGAGGATATTTGCGAATGGCTGAGAACAGAGCAACAATAACTAAGTTGTTTGATGGCAGCTACTATATTGGGGAAATTATTTATTCTTAGATGCAAGTTAATCACCTTCAAAAAATACCCTTAGCAGATTTTGTTAGCCCTGAAAAGCAAGTGAACTGTCCATTTAAAAGCTAA
The DNA here is from genome assembly GCF_011762595.2 of Tursiops truncatus. Classification (NCBI taxonomy): domain Eukaryota; kingdom Metazoa; phylum Chordata; class Mammalia; order Artiodactyla; family Delphinidae; genus Tursiops; species Tursiops truncatus. The sequence continues at coordinate 47,840,301 of NC_047041.1, forward strand.
ACAATATGTTTTATTGTTTTTTTATAAGTCTTACAGAAAATATCTTATCCTTAGACTTTAATCAGCATAAGGAATAAGTTCCATCCAGCAAATTACTGCTCCAAAATCCAATTAATTGAAACATTTGGTGAAAATACAATCCGTGTTATATTTTACTTGTTTTCAATTAAACCATATGTTCTATGGACATGCACTTTATTTGACAAACAGAAAACATTAATGCTAATGGTTGGCAGTATTTTTTAGTGTCGAGGTTTTAATAACTATTTCTTGCATTCATAGAGCACATCCAAATGTATTTGACCACATTCATCGCCTCATTTGGTAATGCGCTCTGCTGTCACTGAAGGACTGAGGTTTTTTTCTCACTCTCTCAACAGTTTAGAATCAAATTGTTTTTATTCCTAGATACAAAGCCTTGTCCTAGCCCTGGAAAATATCCTGAGATATCACTGATTCAAATGACTGAAAATGCTAAATGACAGTAAAGAATCTTCTCAAAGAGGGAGAAGAGAAAAATTGTTTACTGTATTCTCTAAATGCGTATTTAAATGAATATTACCAAAATCAAACAACATTTTTTAGGTTCACTCACCTTGTTTTATTTTTTGTTACAGTGGCCATAAATATTCTTCATGCTTTTCAAAGTAAATAAAATAGTGAAAGAATATAAGACAGGAATAAGAAAAAGATTACACAGTTTTATGATTAGCAATAATTTGAAAGTAATTACTTGGAATTTAAAGTCAATTTTTAATGTGATCAAGTACACGACTTGATAATGTAAGAACTGTATACCCAGTTACACATTAAAATTAATTGATTGAATCAAGACTTCCGTAACCACTAAGTACAAAGACACAGTATATAATTAACAATAACATTCAAGTGTTTATACTGAGTCAATAGGTATTTTGATTTCTCTCATTTTAGTATTCATGCCAAATGAAAAATACATTATTTTGAAATTTATGTCGGCATATTTCACTTGGTGCAGTATTTAAGAAAGGAGTTAGGACTTTTCCTAGCACATCAACTTTCAGTTCTATTGAAATGCACGTCACAGATTGCTTCACACGAAATAAATGTCAGTGGTCGTAATCATTGATGTCATTGCCTGAAATCTTTAAATAAGTTAAAAATTTAACAACGAACGTTACAGTTAAAACTGAGCTTCAGCTAATGTCCAGTGTGAGAAAGATGAGTATTTTCATACCTTTCTCTTTAGATTTATCGCTACACTTGCTAAGAGTGGTGAGTATATGTAGAACGTTTTAGAGTTTGCCAAAGTGGAACACGATGCACAGGCTGGTAGGCAGAGTAGAACAGTAGTTAAGAGCAAAGGCTTTGCTGCCACAGTCTTGGGTTCATGTCCTGGTCCCCTGGTTATTAAATTTCTGACCTCGAGAAAATTACTTGACCTCTTTAATCTTTATTTTCTCATTTGAAAAAATGGTATAATACCTTCCTCATTCTTTTTTTCTTTTTTTAATGAGGTTAAATGATATATTCATAGCATATGAAATATGCTTACCATAGTGCCTGGCATAAAGTAAATAATAAATACAAATATCATTATCGTTCCTCACAAATTTATCTTATTTAATATTCATTTTCTGAAAGGAGTAGTCTTTTAAGATGCTGCTCTGTTTAGTGTCCAACTGGAGAGCACAGTTGACTTGGTCACCCACCCAAGGACCCTCCACTTTAGCTGCTAACTGCTGACCCCTGTAGGAATCAAATGAAAATGCATTCTTGGTGAAACTAGTAGGCAGCTTAGATTTCATTGCTAAATTAGTCCTTCAAGTTATACAGCCCCAAAACAGAATAGATCAGAAAGAAAAATATACTATATAAATGACAGAATAAGAAGTACCCAGTATGCTCCTTTTAGGATGAGAGACTTGGGAGCTTTAGTTAATATTTTTATGGATATACTTTTAGACTGTCACCTCTAGAATCATCGCTTTTGTCTTTTTTTGCCTCTGTAATACCAAAATATCGTGACAAATGTAGAAGGAGATATTGAAATAAAATGGAAAGATCACCATGATGCAGATGGACATACTTCTCACAATCTTAATAAGCAGTGCTTATATCTTAACATTTCTGATCTTCTAGGCATATTTTACCACAAAATTCCCAAATCAGGGCCAATAGGATACAGCATGTGTCCTAGTAACATGAATTAAGATATAAAAAACTATAGTTAAGGGGTAAAAGAATCAGACATCTTTTAAGACAACTTGTTTAATTAGAAATGGACAGTTATGAATGTTTATTCATTTAGTCAAATATATATTAAATATCCAGTATTTTCTGGGCACAGAATATCAAAAAGAGAAGTCATTTGGGTACTGCCTGATTGATTCCCACTTTAGGCAGAAAAACTGTCTATTAAGACAGGACCACTAGATGTGGCTGCACAAAAATTAAAAAGGGAGAGAAATATACCTTAATAATAACCTGTCCATCCTAGGACCTCTTATTTGAATGGATCTCCATTCATCTTAAATCTATATTACTCCTTGCTTGTTTGTTTGTTTTTGTTTTTTTGCGGTACGTGGGCCTCTCACTGTTGTGGCCTCTCTCGTTGCGGGGCACAGGCACCAGACGCGCAGGCTCAGCGGCCATGGCTAACGGGCCCAGCCTCTCAGCGGCATGTGGGATCTTCCCGGACCGGGTCACAAACCCGTGTCCCCTGCATCGGCAGGCGGACTCTCAACCACTGCGCCATCAGGGAAGCCCTATATTCCCCCTCGTTTTGTCCTACCCAGAGTGTAAACTTCATGCTGGAAGACGGAACCATCATTCAAATTTAATTTTGGTAGTATAGTATGAATTCACCTGACTTCCTTTGTCAAGCTTTTTAAAAAATATTTTTCTTTCTTCTATTTCTCTTAAAACACTTAAAGCTTTTACTGCATTACCTGTTGTGTCGTAGGTATTATTGTGAAGCTGTTTCTTTAATCTTCTCCAATATACTTATAAAAAAAGTCTTTGGTGATCTTTTGGAGAGTGAGGAATGTTCTAGAGCAGTGATTAAACCAAATCCTCATTAAATCTCCATCTACCCACAGCTGTCTGAAATAGACTCATATCCCAAAATTGCTGAACACATATCTCTGAAAGATATGTGCTAGTTGTGGCAATTATTGATATATATTCATAGTTTCTGAACATTTGGAATTGTGTTGCCAATGCCAGCACAATTGCAAATGTATAGACATCATTAATTAAACTTTATATCATGTACATGTAGAACAAGTTAAGGAACTCACAACTTAAGCAAAGTGTAGAGTAACTGGAGATGATTCACTAAGAAGATGATATGAGGAAGGGATTGAACCCAGATCTGTGTTTAATCTCACTGTCTTACACGGGATAAACCAATTGTCATTATGAATAACAGCATTTTAAGAGAGTTTGGGAAATAAATGATCTCACAGTTGTGTGTCTGATAACTCACTTTATATTCTAGTATTTTATCATACTTTATACATTAATAATACCTAAAGTTTATATAAATATAAGCGATTTACAGTTTATAAAGAGTTATTATCACATTTGACTCGCATTACAATCTGGAGAAGGAAGGCAAAGGAATGGATATTCTTTGAATACCACTACTTAACACTGTGCGGTTCCTTCTCATACATTATCATAATCAATTCTTGCTGTGATATTATGAGGTAACTATTATCCTCCTGATAAAACTGATGCTGAGAGAAGCTAAACAACTTTTTACAAAGTCACACAGATTCTAAATGACAGAACCAAGGTTAATGCCAGTAGGCACACAGTGGTCATGGCATATATTATTATATCCATCTTATATATTAGGGAATAGACCTATTGAGAGTAAGTGACTTGTTCCAAAGGTCCATTTATTATTTTGTCATGTAAATTATGGCATATCTTTTTTTCCAGTTTTATTGAGATATAATTGACATATACAAGTTTAAGGTATACAGCATAACAGTTTGATTTATATATACTGTGAAATGATTACCTCAATAAGTTTAGTTAGCATCCATCATTTCTTATAGGCACAATAAAAAGAAAAAGAAAAAAATGTTTTGCTTGTGATGAAAACTTTTAGGGTTTACTCTCTTAGTAACTTTCCTGGGTATCATAGAGCAATGTTACCTGTAGTTATCATGCTGTACATGATAACTGCTGTACATGATATCATGCTGTACATGATACATGATGTACATGATTACATCCGCAGCACTTACTTATCTAACTGGAAGTTTGTACCTTTTGACCACCTTCTTCCAATTCCTCCTCCCCCTAAGCCCCACCTCTGGTAACCACAAATCTGCTCTGATTTTCTGTGAGTTTGTTGTTGTTTTTGTTGTTCTTAGTTTCCACATTTAAGTAAGATCATACAGTATCTGTCTTTCTCTCTCTGATTTACTTCACTCGGCATAATTCCCTCAAGGTCCATCCATGTTGTCACAAATGGCAGAATTTCCTCATTTTTTTATGGCTGAAAAATATTCCATTGTGTATATATATATCACAACTTCTTTATCTATTCATCTGTCACAGACACTTAGGTTGTTTCTTGGCTCTTGTAAATAATGCTGCTACAAACATGGGGGTGCATGTATCTTTTCCAGTTAGTGTTTTTGTTTTCTTCAGGTATATCCCCAGAAGTGGAATTGCTGGATCATATGGTAGTTCTACTTTTAATTTTTTGAGAATCCTTTATGCTGTTTTCCACAGTGGCTATACCAGTTTACAATTCCATCAAGCATGTGCAAAGTTTCCCTTTTCTTCACATCCTCGCCAGCATTTATCTCTTATCTTTTTGTTGGTGGCTTTTCTAAGAGGTATGAGGTGATATCTCATATATCTCATTGTGGTTTTGATTTGCATTTCCCTAATGACTAGTAATATGAGCATCTTTTTTTTTTTTTTTTTTTTTTTTTTGTGGTACGCAGGCCTCTCACTGTTGTGGCCTCTCCCGTTGCGGAGCACGGGCTCCGGACTCACAGGCTCAATGGCCATGGCTCACAGGCCTAGCCGCTCCACGGCATGTGGGATCTTCCCGGACCAGGGCACGAACCCGTATCCCCTGCATCGGCAGGCGGCCTCTCAACCACTGTGCCACCAGGGAAGCCCTGCCTGTTTTTTAATTGGATTATTTTTTGTAGGTTTGTTGTTTGGGGGAGTCTTTTTTGTTTGTTTTGTCTTTTTGTTTTATTTTATTTTGTTTTTGCTATTGAGTTGTATGAGTTCTTTATATATTTTAGATATTAGCTCCTTATCAGATATATGGTTTGCAAATTTTTTTCTATCCTGTAGGTTATCTTTTCACTTTGCGGATTGTTTCTTTTGCCATGCAGAAGATTTTTAGTTTGATGTAATCCCACTTGTTCATTTTTTATTTTGTTGCATATGCTTTAGGTGTCATATCCAAAATTTAATTGCCAAGACCCATATCAAGGAGGGTTTTTTTCCTAAATTTTTTCTAGGAGTTTCATGGTTTGGGGTCTTACATTTAAATATTTAATCAATTTCAAGTTAATTTTTATGAGCGGTGTAAAATAGCAATCTACTTTTACTCTTTTGCATGTGGATATCCAATTTTCCCAGCACCTTTTATTGAAGAGCCTGACTTTTCTCCATCGAGTAGTCTCGGATTCCTTGTTAAATTAGTTAACTATATATGCTTGTGTTTATTTCTGGGCTCTCAGTTCTGTTCCATTGATCTGTTTGTCTCTTTTTATGCCAGTGCCATACTGTTTTAATTACTATACCTTTATAGCTTGCAGTCAGGACATGCGATGCTTCCTGCTTTGTTCTTTCTCAGATTTGTTAAGCAATCCTTAAGGAGATTCAAATCTATACCAGGATTTCTTTGTGAAAAATTAAACCTATTTAGCTGAAAGTATAAAATTAAAGCCAAAGGTGCATGCTGTTTGCTTTGTGCAACTAGATATGCAACATAGAATAATTCGTTGTAAAAATTAACAACCGATAGAAAAGATTTTTAGTCCCAATGAAACAGTTTTTATGGCAAAGCAAAAGTGCTTTAGTTCAATTGTTGTATAATTGAAGATACTAGCACTTGTCATACATAATGTAATAAGGGAGCCTCTGTTACTCAATAGTTTCAAACATCTTCTTTGGCGTATCTGAAATCATACAACAAATACTGGAAATATTGGTTAGCCACTTCATACATCTGAGCCATAGTGTGTAAGTCCTTCATTGTTTCATAGTGAGCAAAATGTCCTTGCAAAATAGGTACTTGTGTAATTATTTCAATTACATAACTCTCACTCTTTCCTAGGACCTAAGATGAATCCAGATTTTCCAATTATCTCTTTTACAAAGAGCCCCCATAAGGATGATTAAGTGAAGTAGTGAAGTCAGACATCTGCTGAAAATGCCCATTTGAAATCTTTGGTGGATTAAAACAAGCTTATAAATGAATTTATGAATTTGGGGTTAGCTGTTTAGATTCTTAGCAGATTACAAATGCCTGTTGATGTTATATTGTATCTTTTGAAGTTTGGTTTTTATGGGTAAGCTATGACAAACAGAACGGGGGAGGGGGAGAAGGCAGGAAAAGCTAATATTTCAAACTAAATCATGAACATGGGATTGAGAGACAAAAAGTTTCCCCAAGTGAGTTTTGTGGGTTTTTTGGGGTTTTTTTGTTTTTTTTTTTTGCGGTATGTGGGCCTCTCACTGTTGTGGCCTCTCCCGTTGCAGAGCACAGGCTCCAGACGCGCAGGCCCAGCGGCCGTGGCTCACGGGCCCAGCCACTCTGCGGCATGTGGGATCTTCCCGGACCGGGGCACGAACCCGTGTCCCCTGCATCAGCAGGCAGACTCTCAACCACTATGCCACCAGGGAAGCCCCCCAAGTGAGTTTTAATGAGTGATAACTGGATATAGTGAAGAAAAGACAAAAATGTGGGAAGGAAAAAATTATGCTTTATCACAAAATATAGAACATCATCCCTCACAGAATATAATTTCATGTATTTTTAAAACAGCAGCAAACACTGATGAGGAAAACTGGTGTGGACCAAATCTTATCATGTCATGCCCCTGCTTAAAACTCTTCAAAGGCTACCCATTGCCACTAATACAAGATCCAAACTCCTTAACAGAGCACCTCGGGACCTTCACGAGCCTCTGTTTCTCCAGCTTCCATTCTCAGTATTTCCTCCTAACCCCATTCACTCCTTTGACTATAATGATCAAGGCCATATCACCTATCTACAAGCTACTCCCTCACTCTGCTTAGAGTACCTAACTTTCTTCTAGCCATTCAACAGGGCTCAGCTCAGTTGTCACTATCTCCAAGAAGTTTTCTCTGACTCTGCTATCTGCCTTTTCTTGAAAGCATTTGCTTGTGTTCTGTTTACTTCTCGTTTCCTTCACTGTGGTCTGTGAGCTCCTCAAGGACAAGAATTGTGTCCTCTTCATAGTAATCTTTCCCAGCGCCAGTGTCATGAGTTGAATTGTGTCCCCCCAAAAGATGTTGAGGTCTTAACTCCCAGTACCTGTGAATGTGACCTTAATTGAAAGTAGGAAATTTGCTGATGATCCAGGTTAAGATGAGATCATTTTGGTGGGCCTTAATCCAATATAACTGGTATCCTTATAAAACGAAGAAAGTTGGATACAGAGACAGACACATACACAGGGAGAATGTCACGTGAAGATGAAAGCAGAGATGGGGGTGTTGCCTCTATAAGCCAAGGAATGCCGAAGATTGTCAGCCAAACACCAGAATCTAGGAGAGAGGCATGGAACAGATTTTCCTCCAGCCCTCAGGCAGAACCAGATGTCTTGATCTGGACTTCTAGCCTCCAGAATTGTCAGACAATAATTTTTGTTGTTTAAGTCACCCAGTTTTGTGTAACTTTGTTCCAACAGCCATAGAAAACTAATATAGCCTGGAACTTAAATGTGTTTTAAAGAATGAATGAAGTAACTCACCACATTATTTTACCAGCCTGAGCCCTTTCCTTCACAGTTCATTAAAGTATACTTATGGAAAAAGGATTCAGTGATTTTTATTTGACTCATTCATTTTAAAAATCAGTTTTGGAGTATCGACTTTGTTCATAATGCTCCTGGGGATCATAAATAAAAGAGTTATTGGGCTTCCCTGGTGGCGCAGTGGTTAAGAATCCGCCTGCCAATGCAGGGGACACGGGTTCGAGCCTGGTCCGGGAAGATCCCACATAACGCGGAGCAGCTAAGCCCGTGTGCCACAACTACTGAGCCTGCGCTCTGGAGCCCATGAGCCACAACTACTGAGCCCACGTGCCGCAACTACTGAAGCCCAGGCGCCTAGAGCCTGTGCTCTGCAAGAAGAGAAGCCACTGTAATGAGAAGCCTGCGCACGGCAACGAACAGTAGCCCCTGCTCACCGCAACTAGAGAAAGCCCATGCGCAGCAATGAAGACCCAACGCAGGCAAAAATGAAATGAATACATTTTAAAAAAAGAGTTATTATTCCCTCTACATTCAAAGTGCTAACTGTCCAACATGGGGGACATTAAACTTTTCCAGAACAGAGCTGACAGTTAGGTGCTGCATACCACAGTAGTGGTTTATGGCAGGCGCCTGTTCTGATTGGTTGGTGTCCATGCTATACAAGCTATTAAATGTTTTCAATATCAACCCTTCCTATAAGTAACTCATTTAATATAGAAAATGATGTCTCATTAAAAGTGAGAGAGAGAAATAGCATTAAATGTGGTCACGGACACATTACTTTTAATTTAAAAGATGGGTATTAGGGAGGACTTTGCCGAAGAGGTGTTACTGGATAACAGCCTTTGTGGATGGAAATTTATCAAGACCCATCCGATTACCCTTCAGACTTTCTGCTCTGATTTCCCCAGCAGCAACCCTGCCAATTGGAACATTCCTATCAAGACTTCAAACTATGAGTTGATTTTTATCTCTCTCAAATAATCTGTTACTTTTGATAACTTTATGTGTTGGGGTCTAGATGCCTCCAAACAGCCTGGACTGTATTCAGGGTCGATATTAATGACTTTGGTTTACATTGGCAACTAGAGTCAACTTAGGAAAAAACATTCAGGCAGACGTGGTTGATAGGTAAAGGCAGCGCGTATCACTTTTAAATGCTGGAAGCTTGGAGGATATTCCATTTCAAGTACAATAAAATAGACGGTAAACCAGTAAGAGAACATCTGATCACACTTTGTCATACTGTCCCGTGAGCAGTCAGCTGTGGTCAGAGCAGGTTACTTCCTTTGTAAGGATGCAGGCAAGGAACTGCTGATCATTCTTAGATTTAATAAAGAGTAAATACATTTCTCATTGGTAATCTCTATTGTTTCTTTAGATACAATAGACACTTCATTAATTCCCAAGCACACGAGGCAGTAGTTGGCACATTAAAATGCTCAGTATGAGTTATTCTGGTCACTTTTTTTTCTTGAGCTAAAGCAGTCTGCTAAAGTATACACATCTGTTAATGTGAGATGCTTGACACTTAAAAGTATACCTATGCCATGTGATCATTTGGTCTTTGAACAATTCAATCATTAATTCATCCTGTAAATATTTATTCAACAATTACCGTATGCCAACAGTGTGCACAAGATGATCTATTTTATGCAACCCCTACTTTCTAGGATCTTATGATTTAGTTGAAGAGAGAAGATCAATGCACACAAAAGATTAATTTCAAAAGTGATTTAATCTAACTTCTTACACTTTCTGTGCTTATACCTAGACTGCTGAGAATTGCTGAAGGGAAAAAAGTTACTAGAATAGTGCTATCATTAATTCATAGTCACTAAACCCTAACGAGACAATCAACAGTTCCTTGCAATTTTTCTGCGTTTCTCTAATCAATTATTTCTTCCATCTTCCCTAAGAGCTATTTCAAAACTTCTGTACTTACTCAAATCTCTGACCTCACTACTTCCCTCATCTTAGCCAGTACCACACTTTCTTGTTATCAGAGTAAATTGAAGATGAGAACGACTTTAGTGTACTGCCATTAAGCCAATAATCTTAACCTTTATCTACACCATCCTCTCCTTCCCTCTTAATTCAGTGGAGAAAGAGTCCTCCTGTCTCCATTTATTCCAAACTATTTATTATGCATAGTATCAGGGGCTAAGTGTACATTGGTGAGTATAAGGGGTATGGTTCCTCTCCTCCTGCAGCCTGTATTCTAACTAAGACTACTTGTTGCTTTCACATGAAATATTTCTCAAATAAGTTTCTCAAATAAGCCATGTTATCTCCCAACTCTGAGTCTTTAAGTGCATGTTTCCTTCTACAGGGATGTTCTCTACCCATTCCCTTTCTCCTGGCTCACTTTCATCTTCTAGGTCTCAGATTGGCTATCAGGACTTATAGTTAGCACCTGTTCCTCTCCTATCAACACTTACCACACCGGGTTTTCATTGCCTCTTTACTTGCCTTACTCTCCATTAGAAAAGAACCATAAACACTGATTCACTGATATAACCACAATATATATAGGGCAGTCCTTGGCCCATGAGTAGTTATCAATTAGTGTTTGTTGAATGAGTTAACTCATTCTATTTAAACAGATGTAAAAAAGCTGATACGTATAATTGGTTCTACTGGGGTTCAACTTAGAAATGAACTACTTTGAGTTGGCAAAGACTTGAGTGGTCTTGAAAATTAAAGTGGTGAAGGCATTTCAGATGGGAACCAGGAGTAACAGTAGAAAAACAGCACAGCAAGATCATCTTGCTTGGGGGGAAGCTTAGTAGCAGAGAAGTAAGGAATAGTGAGAAGAGGGGATATAGCATTCCTGTAGAAAATGAACAGTGACGGACAATTTCAGGAAACAGAGCAACACAATGGATGTAGAATTTTAGGGAAAGAATAACCTGGAAAATCTTTGCTGAATGGATTGGAGAATCAGGCAGGGAAAGACTGGAATCAGGGAATGTGGTCATGAGCCTTTTACACTAAAGCAAGCATGATTGGATAAGCACTTGATTTAGTGAAGTAGCAATAGAGAAGACATATGTACATATATATAATACGTTTACACATTTTGTGCCATCCCCTCCTATTATGGGAATGAGTGAGGTAACTATAAACTAGCAGTTCCACCAGGCAAGGAGCCCAGCCAGTCATCCAGAATCTTCCTCCAAAAGGACTGGAAATTTCAGTCCTTTGATGGGTTTTTGTTCTTTCTGCGTTACATAGAACCCTACTGATTTCTTTTACATTCCTACCCTTATCACATTATACGGCCCTGTTTCTTCTCATATTTCTTTTACTACTTCTCACTTAATTTTATCTTTTTCTATTGCTCTGAAACAGTGGTTCTCAGAATGTGGTCCTCACACCAGTAGCATTAGCATCACGTGGGAGCTTGTTAGAAATGCAAATTTGGGGGCACATGCCAGATATTCTGAATCAGAAACTCTGGGCATACAGGCTAAATTCACTTCTCTCAAATAATAGTTATTCCCCAAGGCACATACTATAGAATCCTATTCTCTCTGTAATCTCTTTCTTGTTGGAGAATCCATTTTCATAGTTTCAATGACCACTGCTATGTTGATAAGTGCCCAAACTTGTGTGTGTGTGTGTGTGTGTGTGTGTGTATGATTTCATTATAAAGAGGTAGGTATACATACCACCACTTAGACCATTAGAATTAGATGATGTATTAATTTCCTGGAGCTACCTTAACAAATGACCACAACTTGGGTGGTTTAAAACAATAGAAATGTATTCTCTTGCAGTTCTGGAGCCTGGAGGTCTGAGATCAAGAGGTCAGCATGATTGATTCCTTCTGGAGAGCTCTGAGGGAGTTTGTTCCATGGCATTTCTTGGCTTATACATGTACCATCCTGCTCTCTGCCTCTGTCATCACATGCATTCTTCTCTGTGTGTTTCTGTGTTTCTGGGTCCAAATTTCCTCTTCTTACAAGGACACCAATCATTGGATTGGGGCTCACACGAATCCAGTTTAACTTCATCTTAAATTGATTGCATCTGCAAAACCCTGTTTCCGAATAAGGTCACATTCACAGGTAACAGGGCTTAGGACTTCAGTCTGTCTTTTGAAAGGCGTAATTCAACCTATAACCACTGCCATTTGAGTAGATTGTGGTATATGGAGTCAGATGGAGGAGACTGAGGAAAGTATGTGTGATACGGAAATGCAGTTAGTAACTAGAGATCACTGTTTACAAACTCCAGCTCTTACAGTAAATGAGGCAGCAAGTTCAAGAGAAGATTTTTTTTATTAATTTATTTTTTTTAATTAATTTATTTACTGGCTGCACTGGGTCTTCGTTGCTGTGTGCGGGCGTTCTCTAGTTGCAGTGAGCGGGGGCTACTCTTCGTTGTGTTGCACGGGCTTCTCATTGTGGTGGCTTCTCTTGTGGAACACGGGTTCTAGGCAGGCAGGCTTCAGTAGTTGTGGCTCACAGGCTCTAGAGCGCAGGCTCAGTAGTTGTGGCGCACGGGCTTTATTGCTTTGCAGTATGTGGGATCTTCCCGGACCACGGCTCGAACCCGTGCCCCCTGCATAGGCAGGCGGATTCTTAACCACTGCGCCATCAGGGAAGTCCCAAGAGAAGATCTTTCTAGGATAGGACAGAGCATGGTCAAAGCCAGAATAGAAGAAAAGCATTGATGGTAAGGGACTGAATATTCTAGAGGGGGGAAGAAAAGGAATAATGAGTAAAATTCAATGGTGAAGGGGAAGATTTACGTTTAGAAAAGAGGAATGATACTCATTCCTTTGAGAAAGGGTAGGTATAGACATGGAGACTTTTCACAATAAAATAGGCATTGAGTGATGCCTCTTTTTAGGCAAAAAGTATAAGTTGGTTTTCTGTTGTTGTTGTTTTTGTTGTTGTTTTTGTGGTTCGCGGGCCTCTCAGTGTTGTGGCCTCTCCCGTTGCGGGGCACAGGCTCTGGATGCGCAGGCTCAGCGGCCATGGCTCACGGGCCCAGCCGCTCCGCAGCATGTAGGATCTTCCCGGACCGTGGTACGAACCCGTGTCCCCTGCATCGGCAGGCGGACTCTCAACCACTGCGCCACCAGGGAAGCCCCCTAAGTGGGTATTTTGAGGTACATAGTCAGGAGAAAAGCTTGGAACATTGACTGTGGTAAGTGAATTAGGTGATCTGTGAGAGATCCTTAAGCAGGATTGAGCCTGCCTAGCCAGTGCCGAAGGCATTTTGAACAGAACCACCTCTTTCAACTCCAGACTTTGTCGTTTGAACCCAGGGAGAATCCAGAGAGTAAGAACATACAGCTTTGGTCTTTAATCTCATCGGGCACTGTAGATATGATTAATTAATTATTCTCTCAAATTAAAATGAAAGACACATTTTTGGTATTTTTTTAAGCAATGATTTTTTTCTAAAGAAGAGATGTAAAGTAGTCCGTTACCTGTGTAGACCAGACCCGCAGGTGAAGTTTTTGTTTTGTTTGTCAAATGAAATGTATGCACATTCAGCAGTTAGGTTGCCTGTATTTCCTAAAACAAAGCCTGCCAGGCTTCAGGATGGATTCCGTGTTTCCTTTAATAAAATAGGATCGTATAGTCAGAACGTACAGAATACCACTATAGTATTTTTTTTTTTGTGAAGCACTAAACACCCTACCTTGCAGATCCTAGATGAACTGTGACAGAAGCAGTCTGCTTAATAATATTAAAATTGTGGAGGCGCCCCAGAGTGCCCTCCTAGTAAAGTCACATAAAATGAAGTTGAACCATGTTGGTGAATGATTGATTATAAGACATCATGGGGATTCGTTCTTTACACCCATAAAGACTATATGGGTACATTGTAGTCACATGACTCTTTCAGGTACTGGGGTTTTTATTCTAAGCTCCCCACACACAGAATCAGCCCGTTTTCCCAAGACTTCCTCCTTCAGGCCTCCACCTTCCACTGGCACCTGCTCCTCAGGCACCCAGGGGAAAGGGTGAACTGGGATCATTCCTCATGTTCTTTTTTCACAGGAGAAGGAAAAGATTTTGCATGGTAAAAGGTTAAGTTAAAGGCTTTAAACAACGTTCAGACATTCCTTTCCCTACGCCTGCACCTCCTGTGTTAACATGAGGATATACAATCTGGGGATGTGCAGGAAATACGGAAAGAAGAACCCAGCTTTATGCACTAGATGTAATCCTGAAATTGTTTGCACATCAGGTGTGTCAAACAGATCAGTTTTTAATTGTTTGGGAATTAGGTGTTTAAATTCCACTTGCTTTTTTCCTTTGCCAGAGTACTGAAATAGCCACTGATTTTACTTCCTTTTGTGATTTTAATACTTACATTGTTCTGTGTCAGCTTTGTTTATTACTGACACATGTATAGGCAGGTTTAGTATTATTCTCAATAGCCAAACTTTCCACAGTCGATAGTGTTAGGGTCACGATTTTAGGATGAGACCTACCAACTCTTGTCACTGAGTTTATTTTATAATTGATTAGTCAATTTCTTGATCATGGACACATCTTTTCAATATTGTAACCAATTCTCTAAATTGGTCACTTACCAAAAATCAGTGTTCCTTACTCAAATCGTTATAATACTCATTGTATTTGTCTTGTTAGGGGCCGCTCTAGCTTATCTTACTGTAAATACAGGTTTTGAGTGTTCGCTAGGCATTTTTGTCTCAATTTCCAGCACAGGGGAGCTGGGATTTTATGAGCACTGTATGATCTAAGTCAGGGCAGCTGACTCTTTAGTTACTTAGTCTGATGTATTGGTTTTAAAGATGCGTTCTTGGGCTTCCCTGGTGGCGCAGTGGTTGAGAGTCAGGGGACACGGATTTGTGCCCAGGTCCGGGAAGATCCCACATGCCGCGGAGCGGCTGGGCCCATGAGCCATGGCCGCTGAGCCTGCGCGTCCGGAGCCTGTGCTCCACAACGGGAGAGGCCACAACAGTGAGAGGCCCACATACCGCAAAAAAATAAAAATAAAATCCCTGTCATCTGGAGTTTATATTTTCACCAAGGAGATAGGCAATAAAAAATTAAATAAAGTACATAGATAATTTATATCGTATATCACAAGGTAATAAGTGCTAAGGGACACTGAAAATAGAGCAGGATAAGGAAGTGGGATGGATTGTTAGGGGACAGTATTAAATAGGGAGGTCAGGGTCAGGGTCCCAGAGAAATTGAAATTTTAACAACAGCCTGAAGGCAGGGTGTTCCAGGCAGCAGAAACAGCTAGAGCAAATGCCCTAAGGTGGGAGTGTGTCTGGCATGTTCTAGAAATATCAAGGCAGTAACTGTGTCTAGAGTGGATTGAAGGAAGGAAGTATGAGCAAATGAGGATAGAGAATGATCCTATAATGTAGACAGACTACCCCTGCTTTCACAGAGCGTGTGCAAGGAAACCAGTACCTCCAAACTGATCATTTGGATTTGGTCTTATGGCTTGGTGGACCTAGACCACATTTGTCTTCATAGAGCAGTCCTCCAAAAAGCCAAGACATCATCTGGATTTAGACCATTGCTTCAGCCAGGTTCAGCCACAGTCACTCATATGAACTCATGGATCATTATTTCTGTACTGTTTCTGGTCAATCCATTTCTTTACATTTATGTTGGCTACAGTTGATAGCAGCTGTTATGCAATGCATGGTATGTACTCAGGAGATTCTTGTTGAATGAGTGGATATATGAGTGAGTGAATGAATGAATAAATGAATGAATGGATGGATGGATGGATGGATGGATGGATAGATAGGACCAGATTCGATTTTATAACACAGATGGATACTTCCACCTGTAAATAACCTTGTATTCTGGATGTAGACATAAGCTATACGTTTACCTATCATGTTGAATTGAATATCTGGAATATGGTTGAATGTTGACCAAATATTGATTAGTTTTAAATGTATCCATGTTCCACCAAAGTAAGAGAAATTAAGGGAAATGTTTAGTTCTGTACCTTTAGAGCCATTCTCTGGCTCTTACTAAAAATACTTTAGCTTAAGCAGTCACCAGTTAAGAAGTGCTTAAGCCTAATCTTAGCGGAAAAAACGTTGTTTCCTTTTTAGCTGATATGTTTATGTCTGCGGTATCCACAGTGATTTCATTGTCTTGGTAAAATCTTCAACTTCAAATCTCAACTACATAGTTACTCCCTTTGTTGGACTTAACCTTGTTTATAGTGGTAATTTGTTTCCTTAGCTCTTCTGTAACTCAGACCAGCTGTGGCATGTACTGTTGGCATAGTAGATGTAAATCAGAGTCCCTGAATTTTCTTTAACCTTTTGTCCACAGTTCGGAATGACTTCTGTACTATTGTAAATGCAGTAGATTGATCCTAGCATGTGGCTATGAAACTTTTGTAAATATGTTTCTTAAGCTTTCCTATAATCATATATAAATATGAAGTAACAGTTTTAGAAAACATGAGCTGATATGTATTTTTAATTTCATAGGAAAAGCCAGTTGGGGACATTTTATCTACCCTTGGTCATCTTTCACTTGGTAAACAAATTCTTTAAATATGAGGGAAACAAATATGTTTATAGATCTATGCAATGTCAAAGCATCAATAAAGAATAATTACCCACTCTAGTAGGAAATTAAATAACACTTATTTTAATTGCCCTATCAATTTAAATCCATTTTCCATTTATTGTTAACAACTAATTTAACAAAAAAATCATTTCCTTTCAGGTATCATTCCAGAGGTGTTACTTTATAATTTACCATGCCATTATTTTTCCATTAACTAATCACTTATGCTATCTTAAGAGCAGCACATAGCCCTACTCAATATTTATTCAATACAAGGATAGTGAAATGGAGTATTTTTAAAGTGTTTTTCATTGTATAAAGTGCCAAAAATTTTTATGATTGTCTTATCATAAAAGAAGTGTGTGGTTTTTTAAAACTAGGCAACTAGGGGTGTGTGTGTGAGGGGGCGTTTAATTTCTTAAGCAAGTTACAGAAATGTTCTGTCTTTAGTTACAGATGTCTTTGACTTATATCTATCTTTCTGAGTAATTTGCATTATCATTTCAAAATACAATGAAAATATATGCTATAAGTATTGTACCGAATGTGTATTCAATTATATTCTGAGAAAGATTTTTTTTGTTCTTATACTTTTAAAGAGTCTATCAGTCATTCTTTTAAAATGGCCTCATAATGATTTTTAATAACTATTCTTGTTATCATTCCATAGTTTAATATAAATAAAAGTTTATGACAATATGTATAGACCCTGAGGATGTTATGCTAAGTGAAATAAGTCAGACCGAGAAAGGCAAATACTGTATAATTTCACTTATATGTGGAAATCTAAAAAACAAAACGAAAGAACAAGCATAAAATGGAAACAGAGTGATAAATACAGAGAACAAGTAAGTCGTTGCCAGAGGAGAGACGGGTGGAGAGGAGAGAAGATATAGGTGAGGAAGATTAAGAAATACAAACTTCCAGTTACAAAATAAATGAGTCAGTGGTTGTGAAATGTGCAATGTGGAGAATATAGTCAATAACCATGTAATATGTTTGTACGGTGACATATTGTAACTAGACTTATCATGGTGATTATTTCGAAATGTGTAGAAATACCTAATCACTGTGTTGTGTAATAGGAACTAACATAGTATTATAGGGCAATTATACTTCAAAAACAAGCTCAGTCACAGAAAAAGAGATCAAATCTGTGATTACCAAGAGGTGGGGGAAGAGGAGAGGGGGAGTTAGATGAAGGCAGTCAAAAGGTACAGACTTCCACTTAGAAGGTGAATAATACGAGGGATATAATATACAACATGAGAAATGTAATTAACACTCTCTTAACTTTCATGTATGTTATACATGAAAGTTAAGAGAGTAAATCCTAAGAGTTCTCATCACAAGGAAAAATTCTTTCTATTTCTTTAATTTTGTATCTATATGACATGATGGATGTTCACTAAACTTACTGTGATAATCATTTCATGATGTATATAAGTCAAATCATCATGCTGTACACCTTAAACTTATACAGTACTGCGTGTCAATTATATCTCAATAAAACTGAAAGAAAAAAATTATAAGCCATAACATAGTAAAATTCTTCTCTCAAGATGGAAAATTTCCAAAAGACAAAAATGTTTTTTTAAAAAAGGAAATTTTCCATGTTTAAAATGATTTCATATTTCATGGTTTGTTACAAACATAATACAAAGAATATAATCTATTTGTTTATTCTTTAGACTGTGTGCAGGGATGATTCGTTTGTGTTCATTCTTTATTAACTATAAGTTAATAACAGGAAGTGCCAGGAAGTGTGAAAATATGACAACGTACCCAGAGAAGGAAACATGAAGGGCAAGCATTGAGCTTCTTTTCCTTATCTTCTCTCTGAAATTATTACACCAATATCCAATGTATCTTCCTCATGGCTCTTATCTCAGAATTTGTGGAATGTTCGAATTGCTGTTCTTTTCATTCTAAAATGTCAGAAATATCTAGGTCTCTACCCAAATGACTGGCAGGACTTCTGTTCTCTATGCTAGAGTAACAACAGCAGCAACAAAGTTAAGCCCATAGACTAAACGTGGGCAGGATTGCACTTGTGTTTTGCCTCATTAGCATTAATCAACAAGCTTTCAAATGTTTAAAGGACACAGTTGATTGAAGTAGAATTTATTGTTATTTATACTGTTGTAATAAATTGAGGATTAATTTTTTTTCGACTGTTGAAATGTGACTAATAGCACTTTCTTAAACAAATACAATGCTTTTCTTTTTGTTTCTTTTCCATAGGTTTAGGCTTCAGTATTGCAGGAGGTGTGGGGAACCAACACATTCCTGGAGACAACAGCATTTATGTAACTAAAATTATAGATGGAGGAGCTGCACAGAAAGATGGAAGGTTGCAAGTAGGAGACAGACTACTAATGGTGAGTGTGACTGAAGCAGAACTATGTGTATATTTATAAAGCTCTTGTTTCCCAGTGTATGACTGTCTTAGTCATTTCAGGCTGCCATAACGAAATACCATAGGTTAGGTGGCTTAAACAACAGAAATTTTATTTTCTCACAATTCTGGAAGCAGGGAAATTTAAGAGCAAAGTTCTGACCCATTCGGTTTCTAGTGAGGTCTCTCTTCTTGGCTTGCAGACAACTGTCTTGCTGCTGCATCCTCACATGGCCTTTCCTCTGGGCTTGTGCTGAGGGAAAGCTCTCTCTCTCTCTTTTTATAAAGCCATTAGTCCTATCAGATTAGGACTTAAGTCATGTAATTAATAACCTTAATTGCCTCCTAAAGACCCTATCTCCAAATACAGCCATATTTGGAGTTAGAACTTCAACATAAGAATTTGGGGGGAGGAAGCAGTGACCTTGGGTGGAAATAGAAAAGGGAGAGCAGATTTTGTGGTAAAAGATATCAGAAGTACAGGTATAATTGGAGATGATTTGTTGATATTTTAAAAACAGAAATCTAAATTTTCACCAGTTTTCATAGGCACAGAGATTATGTGTTGCTCTTCCGGTATCTTCCATCTCCTATCAGCCAGAGAGACTGCTAAATCCAGACTGGTAGAGAGATGGGCTTTGCATAGCAAAGTGAAAAACACTATCTGGTTTATTGATCTGTACATTTCTATGCCTGTGTTCTTTGGTTCAACCAGTGTAGACACAGTTCCTGACTTCCAAGAGTTCTGTCACGTGTGCAAATGGATCCCTTCCCCCTCTCCTTTCAGACAGGGTTTCTACTGTTTTATTTGCCAGTTACTCACATGCTTCAGGAGTCTTGGGCAACGACTGACACCAACACGCAGCCACCCTTTCTGAGCCATGGAGTTATACGATAAACGAAAGCAAAATGTAGGCAATTATAAGCAGTAAAAAATTGGTGATTGCACCTAAAAACTGTTTCATCTCCATTTACTGTTTTATATTAAATCTACAGGATAATAATCAAATACTGAAAATTAATAGAAGATAGTTGTCAAGTAAGAGAAGTATATCTAGTCGTATCGAGTCATATGTCTCCCTTTGTAAAACAGGATCTTGAATCTTTGTCACAAGGAGCCATTATCTCCAATACTTTCATGAGAAGTGTTTGGGAAGGATCAACCTATACAATTTCAACAGAATAGTAATTTCTAGGACATGTGCAAGTTTTGGGGGTTGAACCTCAAAGTTCATTGTACCCATGTCCCTGGACTCTAGACAGGTTGTTTGTAGCCGCACTGGCCTAATTTCATAGTTGTCAATGATTTTTGTATTGAATTATCTGGATAAGAGCTTTACAATCATCTTGATAACTAACATTTATTTGGCATTTACTGTGCTCCATGTATTTTTTTAAATGTTTTTCTGTAATGTAGTATGTATTTCTCACAACATCCTCTTTTATATAAGCAAAGGGAAACTGAGGTATAGAGAGAGGTGTACTAACTTGGCCATGGTCATATAGTTAACAATGGACAGAATTGGATTTCAAATGCTTGTAACCACCAAACATGGTCTTTGCATTTGTTTCCTAAAATCTGTCAGTCAGTTCTTTCCTTCCTTCCTTTAGTTATCATTCAGTCATCATTTAGTCATCATTCAGTTATCATTCATTAATTCCTTTATTTAACAAGTAATATATTGAGCACCTACCATGTCCCAGGCAATAGGCACTTCTCAGGAAGGAACTCTGTCAGCAGAAAAAGTATGGTCAAACTGAATGGGCAAAAAATGTGGCATTAATGACTTCAGTCAAAGTTGCAACTAAGAGTTTTTGGCTTCTTTACTACTTGAAGTCACTACAATTTTATTTTTATTTTTTAAACCATTTTATTGAGGTATGACTGACCTGTAAAAAGCTGTACATATTTAATATATACAACTCCATGACTTTGGGGATAAGTACATACCCATGAAACCATCACCACCATCAAGGCTATAAAGTTATCCATCACTTCCCAAAGTTTCCTCTCACTATCATTATTATCATTATTATTTTGTGTGTGTATGGGGTAAGAACACTTAACATAAGATCTACCTTCTTAGCAAATTTTAAGTATACATTACAGTGTTGTTAGCTGTAGGCACTAGGCTGTATAGTAGAACTACCATTTTCATTCTCAGGACATTCTGAATTTTGTTTGCTTGTTTTTGCCTTTGACGTGAATGTTGGTTCTTTTTTTTAAAAAAAACTTAAAGCTCTTTTGTGTGTTTTTTTAATTTTATTTATTTATTTTTGGCTGCATTGGGTGTTCATTGCTGTGCACAGGCTTTCTCTAGTTGTGGCAAGTGAGGGGCTACTCTTCATTTCACTGAACTGGCTTCTCTTTTTGTGGAGCACAGGCTCTAGGTGTGCGGGCTTCAGTAGTTGTGGCACATGGGCTCAGTAGTTGTGGCTTGAGAGCTCTAGAGAGCTGGCTCAGTAGTTGTGGCGCACGGGCTTAGTTGCTCCGTGGCATGTGGGATCTTCCCAGACCAGGGCTCGAACCCATGTCCCCTGCATTGGCAGGCAGACACTTGATCACTGCGCCACCAGGGAAGTCCTAAAAGTTGGTTCTTATGATGTTGTGTCTTCTGAAACAGAAAAGTGTTATTGGGATATGAGACAACTTCTCTCTAACAACTTCTCTCAAGAAGACAAACTTTATAGTTTGTGGACTTAGGGATAAAATAAACTGTGATATCCATTTTCTACATAGTGCTAAATTGAAAAATGAAGAGGACAGTTTCATTCTAAAGTAGTGCGTCATAGCGACTGATTTGACCTTTGGCTCATTGTTCTGTAAGAGTTTGGATGTAGACAGCTCTTCTGGACTGCTTCTGTTATTTCTTCAACTGCTGCTATTATCATATCATGCTAGATGTCATGTGCTGATTTCTTGAAGTTCTGTTTAAATTTTTAGCGTTATATTCAAATTCTTAAAAAAAACCTCAAAGTCTAAATAATTCTGTCAAAGGATTTTCCAGGCACCGTGCTACTTTTCCATTATCATTTTCTTGATATTCATTGTAGACAAAATGATTTCAAAAATAGCTGTGATATAATCCTTAACATAATCCTTAATCCTCCTTTGAGTTTTAAAGCATAGTTTAAAAAAAAATGAAGCTTCGACAACCATAGGTCTCTCTCCTCTTACGTAAGGAAAACATAATTAGTACTTTCAAGGCAACTGCCAAGCTGAATCTGGAAATGAAAGAAAATGGTTCATTTTATAAAATTCTGAAAGAAAAATGAGCCTGAGGGAAAGCATAAATTAAAAATCCCAGAAGCCACCCCAAAAGGTCAATTATCTTGCTTCAACCAAAAATATTTATTAATGCTCTCCTCCTGTCATTCCTTTCCACCTCCTCTTCCCTTTACTACCCTACATTCATGTCTTCTTCATCTTTCTCCTCTTCTACTCTCCTCCCCCAAAGGAAGTATGAATAATTTAGATTCTGTGATTTACCAGCTGTACCACACTCTATTTTTCTATAAATAGGTTTTTTCTAAAACAATTTGTACCACTCCCTTCGCTCACTTCTTAGGAAAAATTCCTCCATATGTTATTCATTCATAGTTCTGTAAGTAAGTTGATCGAGAATAAAATTCCATTAATTTCTTTAGACTTTTGTGTATAGATCACCATAATTCAGGAAGTCTCCCAGCATCTACCCTGCAGTGAGAGCACAATCTTTTTTTTTTTTTGGGGGGGGCTGGGTGGGAGTGGGGTTGGGGATCTTTAGTAATAAACCTTTCAGTTTCTCAACTGAAATAACTTTAATGTTGGACACCATCTGAATCATACCATATATACTGGGTACTTTTTTTTCCCTAAATACTTCTTATATATCAGAATTGAAAAGTATCTATCTTAGATATTATCTTATTCCAACTCTCATTTAGTACATCAGAATCCCACAGAAAAGCAACCAAGTGAAATAGCCCCTCACCTCTGCTAGAACTCTCTAAGGATGGAGAACGGAATGCCTCGTCGAAGCTATCCATTAGATACTAACCATCAGTAAAAATGTTTTCCTTAAAATTATATCAAAATATACTTCCCTATACAGCTCTCCCTTTAGTAAAGGTCTCTCCCTTTAGTAAAGCTCTCTCCGTTGGAAACACAATGATGAATATGAATTCCTCTTCCACATTTGTTTAAAAAGCTATGTCTTGCCAGTTCTCCAGTTCTCAGTCTTTTAAGATGTTTCACATTTTTCCTCTCACTCTTGCACCAAATTTTATCATACATCCATTTATCCTCTGCAAATAGATTACCCTTTTAACAAAACTTCTTTTGATTTTTTAACATGTTATTCCCCAACTTAAAAGAAAAAAAAAAACAGGCTATATTATTGCATCTGACCTTTACATTTATTCTACTGTAAGAAAAGATTATCCTGCCTAAAACCTTTGCGATAACCCCCTTAGTGTTTCAAATAAGATGACTTTAATGTCAGACCTCTCTGATGTTTCATGGGTCACCCAGATGCATGGTATATGTTCTCTTTATCAAAATAACAATTTTTTAAATTTCCCCTGCTACTGGCACTTCTTATCATTCACTAGAATTTTGTTTGTTTTGTTTTGTTTTTTATTTTTTCAAATGACAGTGACATCTGATTTTAATGGATTGTACCAGTCGCTTAGTGCTGCAATCTCAGACTGAATAGATTCTCTCTTGGCCTTGAACTTCATGGAACAGATGGTCAGAGGTTAACAGTATTGATAATTTTCTAATTCTTTCATATATTTTTACACACTCATTTTTATTAAGCCCTACCATGGTGATACATAGAGCCACATATATTACAGAAATGTGATCTTCTTCATCTTTTTTCTACACGATACCAGAAACTTTGAATCTAGGGTCATCTAATTGTCTTCTCTAAAGGGACAACATGAACTGTTAATTGGCAAAGGCCCTGTCGCATTGTGATTTAAAGTTTATAATCTTAGTCTCTTTTTTCCATAACCTTTGCTTGACGTTTGAAGAAAAAATTGTCAGTGAGAGACCTTTTACATCTTTTACAGAAAATAAGTCTGTATGTTTTCTTTGCTTAAAGGGAAGCTGAAGACAAGAGGAAAGGTAAATGAGGCATTGAAATAATATGGAAAGACAATGGACTCAGAGATAGGATATCTGGATTCAAGTCCCAGGCAGCCAGCATTAACTCTACTTAACTGACCTTGGGCAAGTCATGTTCATCTTTGGTCTTTTGCTATGTCCTCAATACCATGACAGCATTGCCTTAGATCAGTGTTTCCCAAGTGTGTTTTAAAATATTAGTCTCATGTCTGTGTCACGTGAAAAGACTCTACAGTCAAATTGAAATTCTACAACCTGTATCTCACCTCTTTTGTAGATTCTCAACAAACTTTAGCATATATAAGGGTCTATGAAGTCCTCCAGTCAAGGAACTAATTTAACTTTGGTACCCTAACTTTCAAA
Source organism: Tursiops truncatus (assembly GCF_011762595.2). Taxonomy (NCBI): domain Eukaryota; kingdom Metazoa; phylum Chordata; class Mammalia; order Artiodactyla; family Delphinidae; genus Tursiops; species Tursiops truncatus. The sequence continues at coordinate 47,864,697 of NC_047041.1, forward strand.
TATATTTTACTGTGGAACTTTTTTTCTTAAGTAATGTTTATGAAATACCTAGAACTAGTGTTCGCTGGAGTCACTCTGGGATATGCTGTGTGTGAGCATCTCCTATTTTTCTTCCAGAATGTGCATCCTATGGTAAGGACATTAGATAGATTTGGGGAAGATGAGTAGAAACAAGATAATTTTCTGAATGAGTATTAGTTGTGAGGACCCACTATCACCTTGTTTCATCCAAATATCAATAAGAAAATCACCTTGAAGACCACGCAAATATGTAGGAGTTATCTGAATAATGAAGAGGATTTTAAAACACTTTCATTGTTTAGGCCAACCTTAAATAAGAACCAAAAGCTATAACTGTCCCTGCACATGGCTCTTTCCTACCACCAACACACTGCTTCCTCCTTAAGAAGATCTTTCACCCACAGCACCTCCTCACTCCAACACTTGAGAGATGGATAGGGCAGTCATTACTGCTATTCTTATTTTCCGGAAGAGAAAGTTAGAACTCAAAGATGCAAACACTTTTCCAATATTACATAACTAATAAATGGTGAGATTGGATTCAGACCTAGACATCAATTTTCTAAAGCCACATTCCTTTCAGCTGTTTACTCAACCCCCCTGGTTCTCGATCTTGGTTACACATTTGAATCTCATGGTAAGTTCTTGAACGCTATGGATGCCCAGGCTTCAATCAACCCTGAATAATCAATTCAGAATCTCTGGAGTAGGAGCCATGCCTCGTTTTCATTTTTTTTTTTTTTTAAGTTTTCCAAACAATTCTAACGTGCAGCCAGGTTAAGAACCATAATTCTACCTTGACCTAATCACATCCTACCCCACTCTGCTGCCGCTCCACTGCTTCTCCTGAGGGTGACTTCTGAGGTAATGCTCATTCCATCAAGCTGGTATAGCATCATTTAGCAATTTCCAGTCATGGGCTAAAAGGCATTAGAAATAGTTCACCCTTCAGACTCTGTCTCCAGTAGTTAGATTACCTTCTGAAACACCAGGGGGAAAAAATTTTGGATAATTATTTCTTGAACTCCCTTTTAATTTGTCTCAGATACAATAAAATTACAATATAATGCAAATGCAATGATATATTTTATTTAAGGGTTTAAGGGCTTTATTTATAAAGGGATTTTATATAAAGGGTTGAAGCCTTCCATTATATTGTTTATTTCTTTTGCTTGTATTCAGTTTAATACCCCTGTTTATAGAACTTACTCTATAGTCATCATATATCGGTACCTAGTATAAAGCGGTGGTTTTAAAATTCTTTAACAGCACACCCCATCAGTAAAACACAAAAAGTTGTCTTTTTTTTTTTTTTAACATCTTTATTGGGGTATAATTGCTTTACAATGGTGTGTTAGTTTCTGCCTTATAACAAAGTGAATCAGTTATACATATACATATGTTCCCATATGTCTTCCCTCTTGCGTCTCCCTCCCTCCCACCCTCCCTATCCCACCCCTCCAGGCTGTCACAAAGCACCGAGCCAATATCCCTGTGCCATGCGGCTGCTTCCCACTAGCTATCTACCTTACTACGTTTGTTAGTGTGTATGTGTCCATGACTGTCTTTAATATATGTATATCTCTCTACTTTAGATTGCATTCATATATTGTTATGGTAATATATACATTTTATTTTAAACCATACACAAGAAATAGAAAGATGAAGATCGATGTGATAAATATTAATGGAAGTTCAAATATTTCTTCCTGTACCCAGCTGATTGCCCTGGGGTTCCTATCATACGGTCCATTTGGTGACCACTGCTATAGAGGAAGCTGGAGTCAATCAAGACGTCAGTGGCACTTGCTCTCTCTCTCTCTCTCTCTCTCTCTCTCTCTCTCTATGCAATTGAAGGTGAAGAAATGCATTAATGGGACTTCCCTGATGGCGCAGTGGTTGGGAGTCCGCCTGCCGATGCAGGGGACATGGGTTCGTGCCCTGGTCTGGGAGGATCCCACGTGCCGCGGAGCGGCTGGGCCCGTGGGCCATGGCCACTGGGCCTGCGCGTCCGGAGCCTGTGCTCCGCGACGGGAGGGGCCGCAGCGGTGATAGGCCGGCGTACCGCAAAAAAAAAAAAAAGAATCCATCTGCCAATGCAGGGGACATGGGTTCCAACCCTGGTCCTTGAAGGTCCCACATGCCGCGGAGCAACTAAACCCGTGCACCACAACTACTGAGCCTGCCCTCTAGAGCCCACGAGCCACAACTACTGAGCTCGTGTGCCACAACTACTGAAGCCCGCTCACCTAGAGCCCATGCTCTGCAACCAAGAGAAGCCACCGCAATGAGAAGCCCATGTACCGCAATGAAGAGTAGCCCCTGCTCGCCGCAACTAGAGAAAGCCCACACGTAGCAACGAAGACCCAACGCAGCCAAAGATAAATTAATAAATTAATTAATTTTAAAAAATAAATGCTACATAAGTAGTTTTAAAAAAAAAGAAATGCATTAATGATTAATGGAGGAGGAAGAAATTTGCCCTGTTGGAGCTCTGATTATGTCCCTTATAAGCTGATGTGAGCCGGTGTTCACATTTTGCACCAGCCTTTCATTCTTCTATCCCATGCCTGACACAGAGTGAGTGTCCAGTAGATGTGTATTGTTGGTTGAATGACCTTCATTCCTTATCCTTTCCTCTCTGACTCAACACAACTGTAAAATAGAAGCTCAACACAAATGTCTCATTCTTCGTATAACATAGGGAATTTTGGTTGCTTTTCCTTTGATATGCCACATTGGTTTTTGTTTGTTTGTTTGTTTGTTTTGCGGTACGCGGGCCTCTCACTCTTGCGGCCTCTCCCGTTGCGGAGCACAGGCTCCGGACGCGCAGGCTCAGCGGCCATGGCTCACGGGCCCAGCCGCTCCATGGCACGTGGGATCCTCCCGGACCGGGGCACGAACCCGCGTCCCCTGCACCGGCAGGCGGACTCCCAACCACTGCGTCACCAGGGAAGTCCCCACATTGTTTTTTTAACTTATTTAGCGGATGTTTCAACATTTGTTAAGTGCCTACTGTTTACCCTGTGTCAGCTGGGGGAATACAAAGATGAAAACATCTAATCATGGCCCTTGAGAAGGTCACCCTTTGAGATGGAAAGAGGCACTGCAGAAGTAAGTGTTGTACGAGATCAGTTTCACAGGAAGAACCCTGAACAGGAAGAAACTACTTCCAGCATTAGGATCAGCAAAAGCACTATGTCTGATTTTGATGTTTGATCGTTATTCGTACGCTGCTGTATGTTATACAGTGTCTTTTCAGGTTCATGGTATCATTTCTTTCTCATAAACACAAGTAAATCAACAAATAAATCAATAGTATCCCCATTTTACATATAAGAAAATTAAAACTCAGTAAATATGTTAACTGGTCAAAATTCATAAAACTAGAAGTTGATAGCAGATCTGAGTCTACTTTCAAAATTACTCTCATTGTAAAAATTACTCTCAGGTGGCCTTCATTTCTAAAAAACACCTAGGTTTAAAATATGGCTGTTGGGCTTCCCTGGTGGCGCAGTGGTTGAGAGTCCGCCTGCCGATGCAGGGGACGCAGGTTCATGCCCCAGTCTGGGAAGATCCCACATGCCGCGGAGCAGCTAGGCCCGTGAGCCATGGCCGCTGAGCCTGCGCGTCCGGAGCCTGGGCTCCGCAATGGGAGAGGCCACAACAGTGAGAGGCCCGCGTACCACAAAAAATATATATATATATAAAATATGGCTATTATTTCTCATAAATTTAAGTAAAGTCACTGGGCATGAGAAATCAACTTCCTTCTTTCCTATTCCAATTTTCCATTACTCATGAGGTCTTGCTATGTGTGTCTCATAAAGAGGTCACCACACTTAGTTTCTGTTCTCCCTTACTTAAGGTTTTTGTTCTTTTTCATTTGAAAAATAGAGTTAATTTTGTTCTAACCATAACTAATTTTGTTCTAACCATAATTAACCATAGTTAATTTTGTTCTAACCATCTCATGGCTGAAAAGATGAAAAATAAGAAAATATTTATTATTCAGAGATAACCATTATTAACGTTTCTCATGTATTCATAGTTATTTGTAAAACAAATTTTATTATAGCAGCTCATTGCAATGGACTGCAGAGATTTCAGTCTTTGGTTCATGCATATTTCTTTTCATACCATTGACGTTACTACATTAGATTGGCCCCCTTTTTAAGTTATTTTACAATATGGTGATCATCTACTTTGTCTTCTCTTTTAAAGTTAACTTTGGAGTTTGTGATGTTTCTTTCCAGTGTTTCTAGAGTCTCACATTTCCTTGTACTATGTCTTAGTACAATTTTTATGTCCCTGATACCTCCCAGTTTGTCTCACTACATTGCTATTCCTGAATGAATATGGAAAGGTCAGTATGTTGCCATCTGTACATTGCTCATTTCTCCTTATCACACCCTCTCATGCCCGCACACCTCCCACCTTTGTACCATCACATATGTATTTGCTAACACTTATTTGAATTCCCACAACACTTGCCATGTTCCCTTCTTGCAAGTCTCCTGGCACCTCTTTCTTCAACTGGTTTGCCCTCTTCTGTCGGCATCATGCTCCAATTCAGTGCACCCTCTTCCATTCGAGACAATGAGTCATCTCACCTCCAACCTCTCTCTCTTGGCCTCAGTCCTCTGTCCTATTGAAATATATGGCCAGGCTGCACACATGTCCCCCGCTCTGTGTAGCACACCCCACAGAAACACTTCATTCAAATGCACATGATTTTTTTTTCTGAAACCAGGCCAGTTGCTCAGTGTTCACCATTATAGGCAGATACTTGATGCAAAAGAAAAAAGGAAAAGGAAAAGACAATGGAAAACAATGACAAGAGCAGCCAGCCAATCAGTATAATGTCCCTTCTCTCTGTGTACAATCAGCTCCAGCTGTAGGCCCTTTATCTTGAGAGTTCAGAGGATAATGCACACATATAATTACCCCAAATAAACCCACTTTCGTGAAAAACATTTTGAAGACTTCAGCACAAAAGAGCACTTTTGGGTCCAGATCCTATACTATTCTGAATTTTTAAAAAGACCACACAGAAGCCTCATCAACAGTTCTCTAATTAAACTCATCAGTTCACAGATGTTTACAGGAAAATGCTCAGCGAAAATTTTCACCAAGAATTCCTGTTTCCTGAGAAGAGAGATGGATGATGACAATAGTAATAGTAACAAGAGCTCACGTTAATTAGTAATGAGCCTGCCACTTTACATAGGTCAATACATTTAAATCAATAACCCTTTTGAGGCAGTGATTATTCTCATACCTATTTTACAGAAGCCAAAACTGAGGCTAAGTAGGTTAAATAAGTTTCCCAAAGTCACACAGCTAGGTAGTGCCAGGAACAGGATGAGTCCTGGTTTGCATGACTCAAAAGCATGTGCTCTTAATCACTACATATTGCTGCCACCACCTCTTCCATGACGAAAATCAGTGTAAATTTTCCAACATTTCATAGTCACCAAACAAAAACTGACTGAACTACCACTATTTTAAATGACTAATATTTTCCCCAATATCCTCTCTTTCCTCACTCCTCACCTCCAACTTTTCCTCAGCTTCTGTTTTCTGCTCTAAAGATTTTCCTGGTGGTCTGAGAGTCTGTTAAGGCAGCCATTCTCAGAAAACACACTTAAAGATAACATCTTCGGGCTTCCCTGGTGGCGCAGTGGTTCAGAGTCCGCCTGCCGATGCAGGGGACACGGGTTCGTGCCCCGGTCTGGGAAGATCCCACGTGCCGCGGAGCGGCTGGGCCCGTGAGCCATGGCCGCTGAGCTTGCGCGTCCGGAGCCTGTTGCTCCGCAACGGGAGAGGCCACAACAGTGAGAGGCCCGCGCACCGCAAAAAAAAAAAAAAAAAGTTAACATCTTCTAGACTGTTTCAAGGCCCAACTTAAAAATGGAAAAAGTGCAGTTGAATATACACTGGCCACATCTCTTTTTCACTGATAATCTAATGAGCTGTGTGCTTTCTGTACCCTGGAGAGAGAGACAATGAGCCCTGTCAGAAACAGAGCTTTTGTGCCACGTGTAGTCTAATCCAGTTGTTTTCTAGCCTTTAGGGTCTTTATATGTTGGCTTCTGATCCTCACTGTTTATGCCAACAAATACCTCCTCTCTTCTCTTTTTTCAATATAGATATTTCTGGGGTGCATGGTCACAATATTCAGAGCCACCTTAGGCAACCATTGTTTAAGAGAAAACGCCCACTTCCATACACATTTTAAACCATTGTATATGAGCATTATTTGTAAATATTCATTATCTAGGTACAAGTGGTACCGCCCTTAAAAAAGTGATTAATCGGGCTTCCCTGGTGGCGCAGTGGTTGAGAGTCCGCCTGCCGATGCAGGGGACGCGGGTCGGTGCCCCGGTCCGGGAAGATCCCACATGCCGCGGAGCAGCTGGGCACGTGAGCCATGGCCGCTGAGCCTGCGCGTCTGGAGCCTGTGCTCCGCAACGGGAGAGGCCGCAACAGCGAGAGGCCCGCGTACCGCAAAAAAAAAAAAAAAAAAGTGATTAATCAAATATACAAGGAGGTTTTGAAGAAACATATATATATCAAACTACTTTCCATTTTACTTATTTATTTTTTGACTTTGTTAGTGTATTTGGCTGATGCAATATATTGTCACCACTGGATTAAGTGAGAAGGGTAATGATTACTCAGGCTTTTATAACACTTAGGAATTCACATTACTTCTATATGTAAACTTGGAAAGAGACTCTTCTCCTAAAGGGAGAAAGAATAGGTGATGTAAGCCCTAGGTTTCAGTGAACCAACACTCAAGGGCCGTCTCATTTTCATCTTTTCAGGAGGACGGTGATCCAACTGATGGCTTTGCCACTTGGGGTCTGTGTGACCTATTTGTTGCAAGTTAACTGCTTCAAATGTCAGTTTTTCTCACCGGTAAAATGGGCCTAATTATTCATGTCTACCTCATGGAGCTATAACCAGGACCAATTATATGACTTATGTCAAAATATATACATAGTACTTCCAAGATATATGACATATAAGTGTTAAATAAATGTTAACTCATTATTATTACTGTCATTTTTGTTATTTCTCCGTCTATAACTAAAGGCTGCCATCATCAACTGTGTTCCCCATGCCTGTAGTCCCTCTACATTCCCATTCTGTATGGGTCTATTTTTCTATCCATTCATTCTATAAACAGCTATGTTCTATTAGAATGTGAGTCTCATGGGAGCAGGCACTGTGTCCATCTGGAGGAAGCAGTATAGATGAGTGGTTAAGAGCATGATCTCTGGAGCCAAACTGCTTGGCTTTGAATTCTGCCTCTACTACAAATTTGATCAATGACTTTGGGCAAGTTTCTTAACCTCTCGGAGGCATGCTTTTCTCATCTGTAAAATGAAAGTGATTATAATAGCCAGCACATAGGTTATTGTGGGGCTTTATCGTGTTAATATACATAAAATAATTTAGAGTAGTGCCTGACATGTAATAGGGCTGTATGTGTCTGCTATGATTATGATTATCATTCTTATTTTTTATCACTATATCTCTAACATGTAGAACAGTGGCTGACACATAATAGGTATGCAATAAATATTTGATCAATGAACAAACAAGTGCTAGACATTGGAAATACAAAAGATTTACAAGAATGTCACTTGTCTAGAAGAGAACTGTAGGAACCAGTAGAGAGGCTTACAGCTTACTGGAGAGCTCACGGTCAGCAGTCAGGTTCAGTTCCCTCCTGTTCCAGGGTCCCTAACCTGGGCTACACCACCAAAGGATTAACTGACACATGGAATTTATATAGCAACATGAAGCAAAAATAAAAAGCAATGCTACGAGGTATTAAATGACTAAAGTGCTGATTCAATAGTACAGAGAATATGTAGGAATCCAATCTATTTTATTTATTTACATTTATATTACATTTATTTGAATTCCACATCATTTCAGCAGGAACCAACTAAAGAGTTGCTTCATAAAAAAAACAGGAGCCAAATAAGGATAACCTAGGTGTGCAAAATATTTCCTAAATATTTGAAAACCATTTAAGAGAAGTGTTGCAAAGACCCACTGTAAGCCACTGCCATGAAGTAGTAATTGCTCAGGTATCACAGGCTTTTCTGTCCAATAACAGAAGAGGAGTTGCTGTTAAAGCCGATAGCATTAAGGTACTCTTGAACTTGTTCACCTGAAAAGTTCTGTGTTCCAACATTAGCACTCTTTCCTTAGAAAATAGACTCATGTTAAATGACATTTTGATGCGAACAGTTTTTAAAGTGAGGAAAGCCAAGTTTGGTGAAGCTGTGGGAAATGGGGGCTCTCGTATAATTGTGGTCTAAGAGTAAACTGGTTCATGTTTCCAAAGGGCACTTTGGACATAGGTATCAGAACCCTTATAATATTCATATACTTTGTGCAGTGTTCGTTTGTATGAGTTATCCTGAAGAAGTCATCAAAGTGGTGTACAAATATAGAAAAAAGTTTATTGCAACATCATTTATAATAGAATAAAATTAGAACCAACATAAACATGCTTTAGTAAGAGATTAGTTAAATCATTATGTTATAGCCATGCAGCACAGTGCTTTGTAGGAAACAAAACTCATATTGTTGAAGTACATTCATGTTAGAGGCAAATGTTCACTCGAAGTTAAAAAGCAGGTTCTAAAACAGTGTGTGTAATATGGTCACAGTCGTCTAAAGAAATATATCCATATAGGGAGATTAGGGATAATATTTATTTTCTTCTGTTGTTTTTGTTTGTTTTCTTCAATGGATGTGTATTACTTCTGCAATCACAATCACTATAGCATAAGAAGGACATTTGACCCCTTTGTTCCTTTTTCCACAAAGAGTATTCCGATTTCTATTATAAAATATCGTTTCCTCTTAGAAAAAGGCAGAAGCAACCTTGTTTTTTAGCATCAACAACTGTACCTTATCTGCTTTGGCTAATGCCTTTAATCTATCTGTTCTGTCAAAGTGTGATATAGATACTGGACTGTAATGATTGCAATTTAATCTTTACATAAGTCATAATTTTGTGTATCTTCTTGCCTGAATAGTTCTCTTCACCTGCATAGATTTGGCTCTAATAATGAATGTTTTCCCCTTTCAGGTAAACAATTACAGTTTAGAAGAAGTAACACATGAAGAGGCGGTAGCAATATTGAAGAACACATCAGATGTAGTTTATCTAAAAGTTGGCAAAGCCACCACCATTTATATGACTGATCCTTACGGCCCACCTGATATTACTCACTGTAAGTACCACGCTCAGTGTCATCTTTGAACAGCACGCCAGGTTTGCAAAATCGGAATTCTACAAAGCTTGGCAAAGTCCTCCACTTGCACCTTCACTCTTTTTAGCCTGTGGAAATACTTCACGGAGATCCTGCACTTGACTCCCCAGTTGCCTTGGAGGCCTTGCCTGATGAGTTGTCAGATTCACCCTTATGGAAAGGCTCGATGATGTATGTTATGGACAGTGTGATTACAATAGCATAGGGGCAACACATTTTCTAAATTTTTTTTATTGAGGTATAGTTGATTTACAATGTTGTGTTAACTGCTGCTGTACAGCAAAGTGATTCAGTTATACATATATATATGTATACACATTATTTTCATATTCTTTTTTACATGGTTTATCACAGGATATTGAATATAGTTCTCTGTGCTATACAGTAGGACCTCATTGCTTGTGCATTCTATATATAATAGTTTGCATCTGCTAATCCCAAACTCCCAACCCATCCCTCCCCCAACCCCTCCCCCCTTGGCAATCACACGTCTGTTTGCTATGTCTGTGAGTCTGTTTCTGTTTCATAGATAGGTTCATTTGTGTCATATTTTAGATTCCACATATAAGTGATATCATATGGTATTTGTCTTTCTCTTTCTGACTTACTTCACTTAGTATGATGATCTCTAGGTCCATCCATGTTGCTGCAAATGGCATTATTTCATTCTTTTACATGGCTGAGTAGTATTCCAAGGGGCAATGCATTTTTAAAGTCTGTTTCTCAAGCCCCTGAAGGATGATAGCTCTCATGTCCTAATAGTCTCTCTTCCTAGTTCAAATCTATATAGCCACAGAGTGGAAAAGAGGGACAGGCAAAATAAACCAGAGATAGCACTGTGCTTCTTCCTGGGGGAAAGGATCTTGCCGTCAATTGGTGAAATCATAATCCTTAATAACTATCATTATAGTTACCTTTACCAGAATTTGATATATTGGCAGGGAAGCCAGAGAAAATTGTTGATCACTCTGGCAGTGGAGATGGGGTGGAGGTGCGTGCTTCTAGGGCAACAAATAACAATAAGATGCTCTACTGCGTCCTCACAAAGTCCACTGCTGCATAAGCCCCGTGTTTTCCCCTCTTCTTAATAGGTCAACAAGAAGATTCTGTCCTTGGGGACTAGATTTAGAAGCAATTCATTTCTTTGATGTGAGTTTAAGGGATAGTTTTGTCAGCATGAGTAAATGTGCTCATTCTGAAATTTTGAGAAACCAATTGTGAGGCTGGGAACTCAGAATGTCTTCAGGACCTGTCATTAATTAGTACTACGGTCTTAAGCAAGTTGTTTGACCTCTCTTAGATTTGGACGTTTCTCTTGAAATTTAAATGTTGAATGATTTTGTTATCTGCCCATTACATTAGCTATTGCTTTTCTTAATGGTGATTCTAAAATGACTTGCCCCAAAATATGTCTTTTTGTCAAGCAAGCAGTAAGATGAGATCAGCCTTACCTCAGGATATGAAAGAGTGTTAACTTTCAGAGTTTTTCAAACTGGATAAATTTAGAAAAATCTGTCTTGAGCCTCTGTGAGCCTCTTCTTGAAGGGCATATAAGATCAACGTCAAAGAGAAAAAGGAGAAAACAAAACTTGCTATTCAATTCAAGAAATGTGTATTGAGTAATTTCAATACATGCAAGACACCTTGTAAGGTAATATGTGTGATACAAAGGAGATAAAATCATGGCCTTCATTGAAAGGAAGGCTAATGCAGATATATAAATAGTAGCAATATTTGGCAAACTGAGAGGGATGTACATGCTATGAGACAGGTAAAAATATATGTCCTTTGGGCACTCAAAGGAAAGGGATATCACCTGTCTTCGGAAGATCAGAAAAATCTTTATGCAGAGGGTGGCGTTTGAATTTTATCTTGAAAAATTGGATGAGATTTCAGTATCAGAGATGAGATAGGAGAGAGAAGTTGCAGGTAGCTGGTAGAGTGGAGCAAAGGTACAGATATTGGGGAGAACAGGCCTTATTTAAGGACCATAGGAGATTCATAAGGGGGGATATTAAAATGAGTCAATCTTGTAAGCATGGTGAAAGGGAGAATTTATATTCAATACAGTAGTGGCAATGGAGAGTGTGTAAGCAAGAGAACAGCATGATCAGACCTGGATTTCTCAATGTATAAAATGGATTTTGGGAGAGAACAGCAGCAGGAGACCCAGTTAGGAGGCTTTTCAGTCACCCAAAAGGGGGATGAATTAGGGTGCAGGAACAGAAGAGAAAGGCCAGAGTTAGCCTGTCTGGCATGGGAGTAGAGCATATTTAGGGATTAAAGTCTTATACAAGAACTTGCTCCTAAGAGCCTTCTGCTTTTGATGGTTTGATATTAATTACATGAAAAGAATGCAAGCTCTGCAATTAAAAAGCTAACATTTTTATTTCAATAGAAAATTAATCATTGTTCTGAAAATATGAGTGCTGGGTCTCTCCTCCAGTTTTTCTCTTCACCTAATTATACGAACTGGGCTTACAGATATAACTGTTATTACATCTTTCCAATCCTAAAGGTCACCATGTGCTTGTACATATTAAATGCAAACAAACAGCAACTCCCTCCTCTTGAAGGATCAGAAAATTCTTAGCGGGTAGCAAAGCCTTTCTATTTTTAACAGAACTGTAGCATGACACATTGAATCAGCCACATAACAGATTTCTTTTCTTTTCTTTCACCCCTTAGCTTATTCTCCACCAATGGGAAACCATCTTCTCTCTGGCAACAATGGCACTTTAGAATACAAAACCTCCCTGCCGCCCATCTCTCCAGGAAGGTACTCACCAATTCCAAAGCACATGCTTGTTGAAGACGATTATACCAGGTCAGATATGCTTTTGGTTAATTGGGTTTGCGATCATTACAAGGAAGAAATTGCATTTGCCTAACATGGCAGCTGTTGCTTCTCAGCCCCATTCAAACTTATGATAGTCTCACCTCAAGTGAAAATCTGCCAAGACTTATAAACATGTGTCATTGTCATCTGTTGGAAGCAAAAACCACAAATTCTTTGTGGAGAGGTAGTAATAGACACACAACCATCACTTTGCAATCTGTTAGGACTTTCGATATCTAACAACATTTGAGCTTTACAGCTATACTGTAAGATAGGTATCATTACTCAAAGACAGAAGATGGTGCTGAGGTTCAGAAAGAAGGAAGTAGCATAGCAGTATGTACGAGTCCCCTTGTAACCACATATCTGGTTCGTAGAAGAGTCAGAACTGAAAAACTCTGGGGTTTTTTTTTACTCTAAATTCCATGTTCTTGCCACCAACAGCTACACACAATTCACTGGAACTGAGGCTTCAGTCAGTCCTCCCTTGAGTGCAGTAACTACAGGTGGAAAGGAAAGGAGTGAAATTAACTCCAAATGGTTTGAATTTAATATATCTCAGTCTCAAAGGGGAACAGCGCAGGATTTTAGGACACAGCAGAGAACCACATGGCTAACCCCACAAAATAAAACTACATTTAGGGCTTCCCTGGTGGCGCAGTGGTTAAGAATCCGCCTGTCAATGCCGGGGACATGGGTTCGAGCCCTGGTCAGGGAAGATCCCGCATACCGCGAGCAACTAATCCTGTGCGCCACAACTACAGAGCCTGTGCTCTAGAGCCCGTGCTCCGCAACAAGAGAAGCCACCACAATGAATAGCCCACACACCCCAACGAAGAGTAGCCCCCACTCGCCGCAACTAGAGAAAGCCCGCACGCAGCAACAATGACCCAACGCAGCCAAAAATAAATAAATTAAATAAATAAATTTACTTTTTTTAAAAAACTAAATTTAGCTGGCATGCCTCTGAAAAAGTCAGGTCTGACAGTTCAGAGAAGACCAACTTAGTTTACATCATGGTCACTGGTTAGGATTAAGTAACTTTTGGATGATGAACAAATGAATGAATGAAGAGGTGGATGAATAATAGGAAAGGTACATTTTTTCTTTTTTATCTTTAAATGTTTTTGTTCCAAAGTAATGCGTGCTCACTGCATTTGGTGAGGTAATGCAAAGATTTTCAAGAAACAAAAATCTCTCTCAAGCCCGGCAAGGTTCCCAGTGTGGCATTCTGGCTTGAACCGTGCATACCTTTTCTGTGTTCATACAGACGTGTACAAAGCATACTCAGATGTAACTGGGGCTTGACATTGTTTTTACAAAATAAGTTTGTATTTTACACATTGCTTTGCAACTTGCTTTTCTCATTGAGAAAAACTTTTACCCAAAATGAGATTGCATACGGATATGTACACTTTTTTTCTGAAACTGTTTGTGTGGAAAAGCGATACAGATGGATCCTTTAGTTTTATATCCTGCCTGTCTACTGAAGTCATTTGTCAGCCTTTAAAAAAATTGAGGAGACTTCCTGCTGCTTAACTTTCCTTGCTGGTGCCCGTGTGTGCTTTGGTCTTTTCATTCCTTTCCTATTTCTTTTTAAATGATTAAGCATTTTCCATTTATTTTGCAATTTCAGGTTTGCTGAAGTGGCTTGTTACAACTTTAGCCAAGGAATGGAATGTTTAGATGCTGCAAATGTGCATCTGTGGTTTAAATTAAATATAAACCTCTTCCTACGCTGATATGTCTAATCTCTCTGCTCTTAATTAAAATGAAGGCTGCAGCAAAGATAATCCTCATGTTTCTCTAAAGATTGTATAAATATAGCCACCTTTATTCACCAGAGCAATAATCTATTTGCTCTCATCCTATCGCCACTATTTGATAGGATTTTAATTTGAAGATGTCATTTTATCATACTAGGCCCCATAGTGAATTAAAATTTATTAAACCCCATTCATAATCCAGGCCCTTTGCTAGCTGTTTTACTTACACTATCCTTTTAATCCTCCCCAAAACACAGGAAGAAGGGCTGTCATCCCCATTTTAGAAATGCAGAAATTGAAGCTCAAGGAGGTTAGGGAATTTGCTTGTGGGCACACAGCTTTTAAGTAGGAAAACTGGGTGCCCTGCCAGCTTTAAAATTCTGGCTAGGAAGAAACATGTTAATTTTCTCCTTATTTTTAAAATGAAAACCAAGTCATGTAAAACTGTTCTCATCGTAAAAAAAAAATATGTGGCTAGAAAGGGACCCAAGAGTTTTGATGAGCTCTGAAGACAATTAGATGCAGTCTGAGACATACTTCTACCACTGGCTGACTGTGTGAGCTTGGGCAAATCTTTTTTTTTTTTTTTTTTTTTGCGGTACGCGGGCCTCTCCCTGTTGTGGCCTCTCCTGCTGCGGAGCACAGTCTCCGGACGCGCAGGCTCAGCGGCCATGGCTCACGGGCCCAGCCTCTCAGCGGCATGTGGGATCTTCCCGGACCGGGTCACAAACCCGTGTCCCCTGCATCGGCAGGCGGACTCTCAATCACTGCGCCACCAGGGAAGCCCTTGGGCAAATCTTTTAACCACTGCAAGCCTCAGTTTCTTCATCTCTACAAAGGGGAGAGTAATCAAATCTTTCTCAATAGGTTGTTGTAATGATTAAATGAGATAATACCTGCAAAGAACTTATAACAGTGCCTGATACATAATGAATATTAAATGAATGTTATCTGTTTGCTGTAGGTATACTCATTATAATTCTCAATCTACCTATTCGCATGGAATATTTCAGATGGTGTCTGGGGAAGAGATTTCATTTCTTCCTACAGTGATATGCCTCAGTGTCTTACTTCTTGCCTGCTTCCTTCCTTGCTCTCTGACAGGACAATCTCATAACTTTGCATAAAATCTTCTGAATGTCTGGTGCCTGGGAAACTTGTGAAATAAATTATATCAGCTTACACACACAAACACACAGACACCTCCCTCACATCCTCACCACCGCTGTATCCTCTCACAGGTGCTCTGTGCTATAAGTCATTACCACAGGTCTCAGAGATAAATATTTTCTGAGGCATATTCATCGCATTATTCATGAATATTCACTGAATACATCCTACTAGACAGTGGGTACTGCAGTAGAGATGCAAAATGGAGTAAGAAACAACATCTCTAAGAACTATCAAATTGGGACAAAAATATACGTGGAACCAGTGGACCCCCCAGTACCTATTCCTTGATGATGCAGACCCCGTCCATGAAGTTTCCCATAAAGCCTATATGTATATTTTTAGTCCTGAGATTTTATACTTTGGTGTCAAAATGGCCTTTCTTTTATGGTAGTCAATGGCAGTTACTTATTATATCCTAACCTAGAAGATGAAAAGTTGGCAACTTTATATTAGTCCTCGTTTTTTAGATGTAAAAGTACTGTAAAATCCCAAAGCGTGGGAACTACTAACAGAAACAAACAAAATTAGATCAGTTCAGTGAAGTGCTCTCGTGTTGCCCTAGCAGAGTTCCCCAGCACCAGAGAGGCACGTAGTAAATATTTATAAATAATTTTTTTGAGTTTTCCTTGAATGCCACAGGAAAAGCCTATGACATCAAATAAAGTTTTAAAGAGGAGATAACTCTTGTGTTTGAGCTTGAAAAAAATGTGTAGGCATTCATCAGGGAGTCAAGAGATCAAGAAGGGGACTCGTGGTAGGGGATAGCACATGCGTACTCAAGGAAGAATGTGAAATAGAATAAAATGAACACAACTGTTATAGTTTGAATACAAGGCTCATAAAGAAAAATGGTACCTACCTTTAAGTTGTCTATTTCTATCCTTTCTCTCATCTGCAACCTCGTCATAAGATTGGAAATACATAGAGTAGTAAAAACAAAAAGATCACTGCTATGCGCTATTACGCTAAGTGCTTTCATATACATTATTGCTCCGATATTATTTATATAACATTTTTAGTGTTGATTTTTACAGGTAACAAAAATGAGTTTAAGTAATTTTCTCATATCATACAGCAAGGAAATAGAAGAATCAAAATTTGAATTCGGGTCTGTCTTCAAAGTCCTCCCCCCCATCCCTCCGACCCACCATCTCATACAGTCTCTTTCTATGTAGAGATGTTGGGTAAAGGGGATTGGGCTTGTATCAGGAGGCTGGTACTACCGCTTACCACCCAGATAACCCTGAACAAGTCATTCAATCTCCTGAGTCTTGATTTTCTCATCTGTAAATTTGGGTCCTCAAATTTCCTCATGGAATTGTGAGGTTTTAATGTGATAATATGTGTGAACGTTGTCATCTTTAGAGAGCTATATAAAATTATTATTATCCTAAGGTGCTATAGTAGCTTACCTTTGGGGCCTACTTTACATTTTCCTAAAATAATAAATCAAGGGAATGAATCTTTAATGATGGGACTGGGGCTGACAGGGAAACATTTCTGTGAAATGGGTACCTTCCAACAACCTATAAAATTATATCAAATTGGCAGTCTTTTGTTCCAAATGTTCATAATATTTTCCTATCTTCCTGATTTATATTCATTTTTGTTGGGAAATACAGTAAGAATTTTAAAAAGAGTCTTGATTAGAAGAATGCTACAACGGCTTACCTGGAATTGTTTTAAATCTCTTTTACTATTTAAGGAAATGTGTACCGAGTAAGCTGGGAAATTTTGTTTTTCCTCAATTTAGAGAAAGGAAGCCTAAACAA
Organism: Tursiops truncatus; assembly: GCF_011762595.2. Classification (NCBI taxonomy): domain Eukaryota; kingdom Metazoa; phylum Chordata; class Mammalia; order Artiodactyla; family Delphinidae; genus Tursiops; species Tursiops truncatus. Next base: position 47,881,573 of record NC_047041.1, read on the forward strand.
AAAAGCCTTGGATGAAATTCTCTTAGTAGAAACTCTACTGAGGCCCTTATAAATCAAAATTATTATTATGTAAATACTCTGGTCGTCAATTTTGGGGAAGCAAAGCTGTTACAATGATGCTGAGATGGTTTTTTGGCTCATAGAATTATAGACTATCAAATTTGGAAGGGCCATAAATGACTGTAGAGTCTAATCTTCCTCCATTTGATGGGTAAGAAACACGAGGCCTAACATGATTTGTTGGCTATCCCTAGGTCTCACAACTTGTGAGTAGTAAAATCAGATTTAGAACCCGTGTCTTCAAACACCCAGTCCAGTGCTCTTTCTATTTCTCTAAGCTGATGTTCATTGTTTTATGATGGAGTAAGAAGCTATAATCAGTCAGTGATCACCTGTGAGCAGTGCCCACTTTGTACATTAGCTGCAACTGTGGATCCCCTCTCTTCTGAGCCAAGTCTTCCCTGGTCACCTAGAAGAGATGCAAACCACACACCCTCACTATCTGGTTAAGTATTCTCAGGATACACAAACAAATCATTGATACTAAAATGAAACCAAAAAAAATTGAGGGTGCAAAGTACAATTTCTCTTTCAAGATGTGGGGACTTAATTTCCCAAATTATGAATGCGATAAATGCTGTTATGAAAGCCAAGGGCCTTAACTATCACCGTGAGCAATATATTTCCCAGTTTTAGAAACCAAGTTCACCTGGCCCTGAACTTATTGTACCCAGGTGTCTTTCTAACTGGCTCTATATAATGTTCCCTCACATAATTTGGTTGAGCAAAAAGCAAAAGCCGAATAAAGTCTCAAGAAAGATTTCTCATCTCCAGAAACTTTCAAGGACCACTCTAAACTGTGACTCTGATATTCAGTTTGACTCCCTTATTACTAAATAGATATGAACCCATCAGACTAGAGTCTGCCTCCCCTCTTCTCTCCCCAAATTATACAACATTAGTTTACTGGACATAGTATCTAAAATATATTCTAGTTCTTTTCTCTTTCTCCCATTCATTCATTCATTTACCCATTCAGTGAATATTCAAGCTTCTACCATGTGTCAAGCACAGTTATTAGCCACAAAATTACAGTGGTGGGCAAACCAGACAAGGCTCTGGCCCTTAGGGACTTTACATTCTAGTGTATTGAATAGAAGATATATAGATAAATGAGTTATAGATAAAAAGTGCTATAAGGAAAATAAAATTGTATGATATGCCATAGACAGAGTTTGGGGAAGAGAACAGTGTAAAGGAGGACAACCAGGGAATGTCCCTCTGAGGAGATAGGATATGAGCTGAGACCTGAATAAAAAGAATAAAATTGGTGATATAAAGATCAGAGAAAGAACATTCCAGGAAGAGGAAATAGCAAAGCCAAAGTCCCAGAGGCAGAAATAAGTTTTGTGGGTTCCAGGAATATAAGGAAGTCAGGCTTGGCTGGAAGAGATGAGCTAATGGGAGCATGGCAACAAATTAGGTTGGAAGAGTCAGCAGCCAGATGATGTGGGACTTTGTAGGTAATGATGAAGAAGTGTAGGTTGAATTTTAAGTGCATTGAGAATCTATTAAAGGGAAGCAACCAGGAGAATGAAATTATCTGATTTATGTTTTATGAAAACAAAAACCCTCCTGACTGGTATATGGAGCAGGTCAGGGACCATTTGAAGAAACAAAGGAAGAGATCATGACAGCTGGGGCTGGGGGAACAGGTGGCAGTGGAGGAGAAGAGGGGCACAGGAATCTGAGCTAGATTTTAGAGCTAGATTCAACAGCCGTCTTCCACAGGACGGACAGGCCTGCTTCAGTCAGGCTGATCTACCACTGGCCATTTCTATGCTTTTTATTCGCTGTCGAGTAAGCTTTCAGAAACACTGTAAGTGTTTGCCACTGTTGTTGTTGTTTTCCTTGGTGTTTAACTTTGTGGATCAGAACTGGTTAGAAGCTAAATCACTGTTTCGCAAATATTGCTACCCACATGCCCTTAGGCTTTGAAAAAGGAATTTGTTCTCCTCAGGATCTGGGGTAGAACATGAAGCTTTCTGTGCAAGCATGAAACATACAAAGTCTTATGTTTTGTCATAAAATTTTGGGAGATATCCTTGTTTGCTTTAATGTGGAAATATTTTGATTAGAAATTTAATTGTTTTTATTTGAAGTCTTAATGTAAAGTTAACATACCAGATGGGTTTTCTGGGGATACTAAGTCCCTGGCAAATACCATAAGCCCCAAGTTGCGGGTGAATACCCAACTCTGAGAAGCACTGAGCTAAGTTACACAAACATGCCAGTTATTAAATCTGTGCTATAGAAACCACCTCTTAATTATATCTCAAGTTTTGTGGTCTCCGTTAGGGACAGGTTCTCAAAGGATCAGTCAGTGCTTTCCATCAGTGAAGTCTGGTCCTGTTCTAGGCTCTCTTCTTTTTAACTTATATTTAATGACTTAAAACCATTTCTGGATGAACTGGAAGGTCCTTCTTTTGACATAGGGAAGAAATCTTTTCTTACCTGCCATTAACCAAGTATAGGAAGAAAGAACTGGGTGTGCCCTAGGCAGACAACTGTGCCTGCTTTAGAATCGGGATCTGGACAGCAGAGTGTTCAGGTGGGTGTGCCCTGGAGCCACCCTGCTCAAGGTCCTGCCTCGACCGCTTCCTGGCTGTGTGACCTTGGGCAAGTTATGTAACTGTGCTTTGCCTCCGTTTTCTCATGTTTAAAAGGAGCAGAGTAATACTTCCCACCTCATAGGCTTATTGTGACAAGAAACTGAGTTAGCACATGTAAAGTTCTTAGAAAAAAAGTAAGCACTTGATAAATGTTACCTCTTGTTAATACCATTTAAAACAAGGATTTAAGATGAACTACTCCACAAATAAAATCATTTTTTGGTGGAATGGAACTGTAGCCAACAAGGGTATGCAGACGCTCAAACAAAATGTACATATAAGTTTTTTTCAACTAATTTATCTCCCAGCACACCTCAGAATATTGTATTACAGGAAGTCTTATAGTCTTAATGCTTTATTAAGGATCTTTATTTTTATTAACACAATGAGTATCTATTACCCTCTTCATTGAAAATACAATATAGGATTCAGTGGAACCAAATATGATAAAAACTAGTCTATCAGTCTGGCTTCTGTGGCCAGATACAATTATCCTCTGGATAATTTCTTGATTTTGCCATATATTATTCATAGTAGCGCTCAACAACCAACACCATGTAGCTTTTCCCTCAAAGAAATTCTGCCAAGTATGGCATCAGACTCCTCACAGCGTTTGTAAAGGGCATTATTGAACTTAACCAAGTCAGAGATTCATCAACAGTGTCTCTCAGTTATCTGTTTTGCTCTGTGCTGCATGCCTGATTTCTGCAGTGGGGATCCCGCCTGGCATTATAATACCTGTCTTGAAGCAAAGGATAGTAATGAGAAGGGGTGACTGGGACAAAAGGGGTGAGACAGATGGAGGATAACCCACTTAGTGGAAGCCTCCAGGGGAGTTTTGTCTTTATTGATGGCGGCTCCCCATAACCATTTAGGTTTACTTACATAAACTGTGAGGCTTGATTGATAGAGCTATCCTGCTAGAAACAGAGAGAGTGGGTATGCTAATGGGGATGAATCTTAATCAAAGGAAGATATCCAAATATGTATTGGAAAACATGTTAAGCTGCTGTTTGTTGTCAGGGAAATTAATTTAATGATAGGAAAAATGAAACAGTAATGGGAATTTTAAGACAGCCTTTTATAGGTGTTTATCATTTTGTATGTACCTAATAAATTAACCAGACATAAACATACAACACTAGGCCTTATAGTTTTATGGAAGATGGTTATTGCATATCTATGACTATTGTTATTATAGATGTAAAATTCAAATAGATAGTTGTTTAATCAATGCTGTATTACATTTTAATAGAATGAATTTATCCTTGGCCTCCAGGGCTGGTTGAGACAAAAAAAAGGGTTAATGGTGGGCAATGGAAAATTTTGGAGGCATCACGTGTAGAAGCAATCGACTATTAATTGACTCCAGGCCCCTTAAACTGCAAGTTAACTACTACCACAGCACAATGTGTAACTTATTTCTGGCCCTTATCTTGTGACATTGAAACAGGGTGTATATTATGATCCAAAACAAGTAGACAAAGCCTCTTCCTCTAGGAGTTTGTTTTCACATCCAGGTGTCAATAAAGTAATAGTAGACAGAAGACAGCTGGTTCTTAATTGTCCACATGTGGTGTGTGCTTTGAAAATTATCCAGGACAGCACTGCCATCCCTGAGGGACTCCTTCCACCTCCTGTGGCGTTTGCTACTGTGGGGAAGGCTACCATGTTAATGGGAATGTTTGCTTTAAGAAAATGTAAGAAAATTGTGGCACACAATTATTGCATTTCAAAGACATATTCTTATATAATATAGACATAAATTTCGTAAGTTTTGGGTTGCATCATTCACTTTTTCTTCTAGTAATTTCTTTAATCTAGATAATGAAGCAAGCTATATCTGAGTAAACACATCTTAAAAATACTGCCTTCATACATTTTCTCCAGACATCCTTTTCAATCTTTAATCTATTTCTTGCCCCTTTTATTGCTTTATACCCCTCTTCAACTGTTTCTCTCCAAAAAGTGTTAATATTTTCCCTAATTGTAAAAGTAATATGTATTTGTAGAAAAGTTACAAAGTAACAAAAATATAAAGAAAAACTCACACCACAGAGGGATAATCATTATTATTATATGATACATTTCCACTAAGTTGTTTTTCTACATATAGTAGGTAGCAAAGTTGAGATCTGAATACAGTTCAGTCTGGCTGCAAAATCCATATCCTTGACCCCTCTAGCAAGGGTCACGCAGTTGGTGTAGAACAGGATCAGGATTCAAACTGACTCCAACGTCTGGCTCTTTTTGCTGTACTGCATGGGTAGCAGTATTAGTTTTAAGATTTCTAGAATCTTCTCTGTGCTTCAAATTAGTCTCTCTCTGGTTTTTCTTTTGTCCATAAAGGTAAAACTAAAGTTTTATGTCATTGCTTCCTCCCAGCAACACTTACAACCTGTTCAGGGGAGGCAATCTGTTTTACTCAGAAAGAAGGGAGGCCTTCTGCATGGTGCACTACCAGGTGGGGGGTCAGTGAGTCCTTAATGCCTTTCATTCCGGCTGTAACACCAGACCCCCTATGGTTGCTTTAATGAACATTTTAAGTCCTCCCTGAAAGAACTTAGCTGTCCCCGTGAGTATACGTGTCTCTGAGTATAAACATCTAAATATCAACCCTCATCCTAGATCTCGTTTTAAATTAGATTGACCTTGAAGTAGAACCATGTGAGTCCTTTATTATGCAGACTGTGTCCTACATGGAAACTCTGTCCGCTGAGCCAGTATTGCTCGATATTTTGTTTTATGTTTTTTTCCCCCTAATCTTTTTCTAAAGTCTCATTTACCAGGTTCAGACAGGGGAAGAAGGCAGAATGAAAGAGCTGAAATAAATGTGATAGCCAGAGATTTCAAAGCCAATTATGTGAGGCCTTGCTCTGCATGTAGAGCAGAACTGGTAAACCCTGATAGCTGTCCAGTACTGCCCAGATACTTTCCTGTTTCTCATTTAGTTCCTATAACACCATACGAAATGAGCAGAGAGATGTTACTATACTTCTTTAACAGATTGAGAATCTGAGATGATAGAGATGCCAAATTTCCCCTGTAACAATGGAGAGTAAGTGGCAAATCCAAAACCCAGAGTCCAGAAGCAGTGGCATCTTGGTTAAGAGCTCAGATTTTGGATTCATAATAACTTTGGGTTCACCACTTACTAGCTGTTTGACATTGGATGAGTTCTGTAACTTCTCTGTGCTTGTTTCCCCACCTATGCCTATACCATGGGTTATTATTAGGATTCAATGAAGTAATCTATGTAAAACAATTGGAACAGAGCTTGGCACAAAATAAGCTGCATTCAAGTTAACCGTTATTATTATTATTAGTCTTGACTTCTAGTCCAGGACACCATGGTGATTATAGGACCGATTGCAGTTATTGATAGCAGTGCTGGTTGGAGATGGGGCAATGAGATTAGGAAGTGAACCAAAGGGAAATATGCTTCCAGCTAGCCTAATAATACTTAGACTTATACTATATTTACACTTGCCTTAAAAGGGCAGATTTTGAAACTTTATGTTGATTTAGTGATGTTTCCTTTATATTTTAATTTCCTTTAAAATATATACATATATATAGAGAGAGATTCTAATTAAGAAGACTTTATTCAAAACCAAGCCTAACTATTAAAGTTATATAAAAAGAAAAGTCTGTGTTAAAGAAACTGATTTTTTTTTTTAATTTATTTATTTTGGCCGTGCCACACGGCTTGCGGGATCTTAGTTCCCCAACCAGGGGTTGAACCCGTGCCCCCTGCAGTGGAAGTGCAGAGTCTTAACCACTGGACCGCCAGGGAAGTCCCTGATTTTTAATTTGAAAACTCTAAAATTAAAAATTCTAGAATGTTAAGTAAACACAAATACATACTTTTCCAAATACTCAGATTTACTATGCAGGCATCCTAAAACTTTTTAAGTAAATGGAGTGATTGCTTTTGCATAGCTTCATGATTTGAGCACAGAAATCAAGTACATGCAGAGCAACACCTATGATGAGACTTCCCACTTCCCAAGGGTAGTGTTAATTCCACGGCTTTACTGTACAACAGCAGTCCCCAACTTTTCTGGCACCAAGGACCAGTTTCATGGAAGACCATTTTTCCACACACATGGGGTGGGGGGATGGTTTCGGGATGATTTGAGTGCATTACATTTATTGTGCACTTTATTATTATTACATTGTAATATATAATGAAATAATTATACAACTCACCATAATGCAGAATCAGTGGGAGCCCTGAGCTTGTTTTCCTGAGACTAGATGGTCCCATCTGGGGGTGATGGGAGACAGTGACACCCGAAGTGTGTGGCTTATGTCCAGTCTACTCCGTAAGATGCAGCTTCATTGTCACTTGCCACTCACTGATAGCGTTTTGATACGAGTCTGCAAGCAGTTAATTTATTATGGTCTCTATGTAGTCAAACCTCTCTGCTAATGATAATCTGTATTTGCAGCCACTCCCCAGCACTAGCATCACTGCCTCAGCTCCACCTCAGGTCATCAGGTATTAGATTCTCATAAGTAGCACACAGCCTAGATCCCTCGCATGTGCAGTTCACAGTAGGGTTCGCGTTCCTGTGAGAGTCTCATGCCACCGCTGATCTGACAGGAGGCGGGGCTCAGGCAGTAGTGCGAGCGATGGGGAGCGGCTGTAAATACAGATGAAGCTTTGCTCGCTCGCCGGCCGCTCACCTCCTGCCGTGCGGCCCGGTTCCTACCCCGGGGGTTGGGGACCCCTGCTGTATAACATTAAATTGGACCATAGATGGTTGGATTAAGTTTCACATACAGTATGTATGCAAATCCATGTAATGCTGAGTGTAGCTCTGATGACGTTATGCTGAGTTTAAAATCATGAGGACTAAAGGGAGATAGGAGGAGTTACAAGTGAGGAGGAGCTCATAGGGAGAAGGTGGTCTCCCCAGTTAAATCAAAGTAGGATCTTCCCAAGAACCACTGTGTTCTGTAGCTGAGAGAGAAATATTTGGTTAAATTCTGCTTACAAAAATTAAATTTTATGTATCTCACTGGTGAAATAAAGAAGAGTAGAACTCCTTACCATCCCTTGGAAAAAGAACTTAATACTTACACTCTACAGATACTAATATTTATCAGCTGAATATTACCAAGTCAAAAAAATTTAAAGCAATACCTGTATTGTATAGTACTGAAAGAGACGATGCAATTCAAAATGTGACTACTTCGTAACTCTCTCAGAAAGAAAAGGTCTACCGTCTAAAACTAGTTCCAAACTCTCACAACAAATCAGTCACCTGCGAAACCTTTGTAAACACAGAGTCCTGAGTCCTACTCCGGATTTACCGAATCTGTGTGTCCAGGGATAGAACTGGGATATTAATATTAAAAAAAAAAAAGAAAAGAGGCCAGAAAGCTAGCTGACTGTTTTTCTGCGTTATGAGGACACAGCAAAAAGACAGCTCTCTGTAAACCGGGAAGAGGTCACTTGCTAAGAATATGACCATGCTGGCACCCTGATCTCAAACTTCCAACCTGCAGAACTGTGAGAGAAAAAAAATGTCGGTTGAGGCATCCAGTCTATAGTAGTTTGTTCTAGCAACCCCAAATGACTCAGACATTCACAATGAAATATAGACAAGCATTCTATATGCAAATTGGAGGCAAAATATCCTTATAGGATCTATATTTTAAAATTCTGTCAGTAACTGGATTTTTTTAAATGCATGTAGCATTGCAAAAATTAAATGTTTCCATAATTTAAAAAATAAAAAGTAAAATAGAAATAGAACAAAAGCCCTCACAGATGATTCTGATGCAGGCAAGTTTGAGAACCACTGACTTAAATTCATTATGTCTTTGACTTCAGAAAAATCGTATTACCAAAAATAAAAGCAAAATGGAGCACATTAGAAGAAAACATGGTCAGGCGTTTCTCCCATAGGATGAGTTTTTATAAAAACATTGGGTGACACTAAATCACTGACAATACTAGTGATAATATGCCCAAGAAAGGGCATTGCCCCTGAGCAAGAGTTAACCAATCACAGAATTTGTTCAATGATGCTTAGATTTTACAATTAAAATTTTAGAATTTTTATTTAAATACACCTATAGCAGATATGCATTTTACTTTACAAACACATGTTTTTTAAATGGCACATGACTTTATTTTCTTTAAATCAAATTACACCTGATAGTAGGGCCCTATCTTGCCTACTTCTCCTCTTAAAGTTCTTCCTTGGACAACGATCCTTTAGGAGCTCAGACTTTTGAAGAACAAAAACTTGGAAGAGCATTTCTTTGGGAAAATTCTGCTTTCCCTCCTGTATCACAAGTCTCCAGTGAGCCAAGGGAATATAGTCAAATATAAGTTCATTGCACTGACAGAATAGCTGCTTCAAACTTGGGGAAGAAAAAACATAGTAAGTTCCAAACACAAATTAATATTTCAATAAGTTATCCTACCCCTCTCCTTTATTATTTACATTGCTTTAGAAAAAACAGGTTATGTTAGTCAAATTCAGATATGCCACTACCCCTTTTTATTATGAAACAAGTGTTATATGTCATAAATGTTAAATGTTATAAAGGAATCTTTGGTACTTCTAGGTCCCTTAAGTACATAGCTACCATCTTACAGCAGACCAGACAATGTCCTTATGGCTAAATGCATATCTGAGTCAGGAGTAGCTGTTGATCATTTCATGGACCTATCACAGACGCCAATGGCAAGAAATTAGAGGCTGTGGGGAGGTGAATTGAGATTTCTAATCCAATTTCCGTACCCCCATTAGGCTGCCACCTAAATACCTTGAGTCTCTTGTGTATAACTACAAGCTTCTTATAGGAACCCATTGATCTAGATGCTTCAGTAAACACAAGAGATTCAACAATGCAGACAACTACCACATACACTGTTGGCAATTCTTATTTTGCTTTACATTTTCCCACTTAGTATCCTTCAGTGAAATATTGCATAGTGAACACTGGAGTCAGAGAGACCGGCCTTCAAATCACGTTTTGACCACTCTCTCATTGGTACCACCTTATCCTCTCTGAGCCTCAGTTTCCTTATCCAAAAACTATAGGTAATATCCACTGTGAAAGTCTGTTGCTATGAGGATTAAAGGTGGTGATGTATGTGACCAAACAGTGACTGAGAAATAGGGATTCTCTGCTATTCATAATAAACTTATATTCAACCATTTTCCTTCCCTACCCCGCTATCCCCAAAATTCAATTCCAAAGCTCAAAATTCAGTTCCAAAGCTCAGGAAAGTCATGTAGATTTATCAAAATATTTCATATGAAGACAAAAGAGAAGATTATGGAATGACTTTTAAGCTCTATATTCTGCATTCCACCTTGCTGGCACTGAGGTGTCCTGAACTAAACTGAAAACCTATGAAGTCCACTGGCTCTTTGATGCTCTGACCATTACTTTTCACTGTCTCTTTCTTTATTATGACCCTCGTGTAGTTTTGCTGCATGATATCCATCTTAGTTGTGATCGGAATGTATCATTCTAAATTTTCTCCCTTCTGCTGAATCTCTTCCAGATTGGTTAGATATGGTAGATGGAAGCCTCCACTCTATTGATAATCTTAAAAAGAAAAAGAAAAATCTCCACCATCCGGTTTCACTGCTGTATCTTCATTTCAGTAGTTCATTTAAAAGCCGCTTTTGCTTCCATTGGATGTACTGGTCTAGTTGGGATTTCCCAAAAGAAGCAGTCTTGTCTAGATCCTCCTTATTGACCAGGAGTCCTCTTTGCAGATGGACTTCAGTGCCAATTATCTCATCCCTCTGGGTGTTTTGTGCTCTTACTCAGCCTGCTGGAAATACCTTGGACAACAGCATACAAGGAGAGATCTCTTATTTAAAATTCCTCAGAGCATGAACAAGAGGTCCGTCGGTATGATTATCCCACAAATGTGTTTGGCAGGGAGGGTGGGGAGGTTTGGGAAATGATGAGAATAGTCTGGTGACTGTGGGGAATACAATTAATATTGGCTGAGTTCTGCCAATGTCAAGCATTCTGATAAGTCATTTGGATACTTTTTTCTCTGTTTATTTTCACAATAGTCCTGTCATGTACTATCTATCACAATTGTGCAGAACTGAAAATCAGAAAGATGAGGTAACTTGACTAAATCTGCACAGCTGATAGGTAGGAGGGTTGGGACTCAAACTTGGTTTGTTTCACTAAAATGTGTTACCACCTAGAATATTAAATATTCATAAAATTCTTCAAATATACCTAATCCCAAGATTTGAGGGAGTTTATTTTGTCTATTAAAATAGAAACTCTGCTATAAATGGGTTCCTATGATGTGCATTGCCATATTTTCAGACATATCTTCCACTTTTCCCCTTCGTGCCCCCATGCTCCAACCAGCTTAACCAGATAACTAGCTTTACCAGCCTCCCTGACTACTCTTGCAACACTCGACCAAACATATGCTTCCCTTAGCCATCGCCATCCTTATTTTCACATGTCCAAATACTATCCATTTTTCTCGTCCCAGCTCCAATGATGCCTCCTCATAAGATTGTTCCTACTTCTTTCTGCAGGATACCATTTCCTCTTCATTTGAATTCCCAAGACAGTCTATCCTTCCCCGCCATCACACGTAGCTGGTTTTAGCCTTATTTGATTAAACACACACACACACACGCACACGCATATGCACATCATCTCTCTAAGACAAAGTGATGCTTGAGAGAAGAATCTATGTTGGATCGGATTTTTATCTTCCACATCATCTAGATTCATACATAAAAATAGAACACAAATATAGTTATTTATTGAGCTCCTACCATATGGCAGTGATTATTTAAGGCTTTGTATATTGCATCTCATTTAATCTCCTAGCAATCCTATAAGGTAGGGCTTAAGGTAAAGCATTTTCTAGATAAGGCAGCCAAGATTCAATTTAAGTAATTTCCCCAGAGTCACACAGCTAAGAAAGTGGAAGAACAGAATTCAAACCCAGATTTTGTAGTCTGAAAGCTCATGTTCTTTCCACCATGTCCATAGCCTCCCTGTATGGTTTCTAAATGTGTAAGTATATGTTAAATGAATGAGTAGATGCATTAGTAAAAAGACTACAGTTGCTGTAAATGTGTTTTAATTGTCATCATTTCTATAAAAGGATCCTAGTTAACACATAATTTCCCTGAAGTAGACTAAACCTTAACTGTAATCTTCTTTTTTTTTTAAGTGTTTTTATTTTTTATTTTTTCAAATGACCAGAAATTGAGTTTATTCAGGAATAGTGGAGGAACTGCAATTAAGAAACACATGCTGTGAACCAGCTCCAGTGAGTCCCTTGAGGATTAGGGATGGGCTGTATTTATGGACAAGGAGTGCAAAGCAGGGGGAGGTCCAGCCAGAGTCCCAGCAGCAAGTTCATTGGCTTGAGGATGGGGATGGATTCTCGGTGTAATCGTCTTAATATTGAATATATTTGTATAACTCAAGACATATGAGATTCTGACAAATTTAAATAACAAATATGCTGATATCCATTAAGCCATGCTGTTAGTCATAACCAGTTTTCATAATGCTACATTACCACTCTTATAATAACTTGTTAGTACCTATACATCATACAGAAATAAAAGTTACTCATTATTAAATAAAAATTAGCCCTATAATGGGAAAATGTATATTTTCCATTTCTGTTGTTTGAGAATATGTAGATCTTTGGGGCCGAATTGAACAAGACCCAATACAAATCTCTAATAGTCCTCTGGAATAAAAGAAAAATTTTTTAATAATTTTAAAATATGGGAAAATAAGAAAATCAACATTGCCTATAATTCCACCACTCAGAGAAAGCACTGTTAACATTTCAGTGACTTTTCCAAACTTACATATAGGCATAGAGATATACCTCTCACAGAATTGGCCTCATACTACATATGCAGATTTATGGCTTTTTATCTCTCAGCTTATACAATAAACACTTTTTAATATCATTTAAAAGTTATTTAGAAAACATGCAATATTGAGAGAAAATAAAAATTTTATGTAGATGTATTTCCCAGACATGATATTCAGTAAATTCCCTGACATATGCTTCCAGACTCTTTTTTTTCTCAGTATCTATTATATAAAATTGAGATCATACTTTATGTTTTTTATTATTTACAAAAATTGAATTAAACTGCATATATACTATTTTAACCTGCATTCTTCATTTAATAATATGTTGTGAATATCTTTTCATGTCACCAAATCTGTTTCCATGGCAATGTTTTTAGTACTTACATGTCCGTTCAATACTGATGACCATACATGTTTTTTCCAGTGTTTTGCTTTTACGACTTTGCAACCATGACATTCTGTGTATACCTATTGTACTCAATTTTGTAGGACACATTCCTGGAAGTGGGATTTCTGGGTCATAAGTTCAGCAGTTTATACCACTGCCACTGATGTATAAAGCAGGTCTTTGCAGCTATTAGAGAAAAGGTAGATGGTGCTATCTGTACTGACTTGGAAGGATGTCTAATATACAATTTAAAATTTTTAAATAAAAACAGCTGCATAATAATATATATATTATGATCTAGATCAAATTTTTATTTAAATATTATTTGTCTCCAACTTATGTGTAGATTTGAGTATAGATATGAATTCGGGCATAGGTATAGAGATATAGCATTGAATACTGGGAATACAAAAATAAATTAAGAACATTTGCTGACTTAAAAGAATGCACCAAACCAAAATGGGACTCAGAGTAAACAATTAAATTATGCCAAAATATATGCTGGAAGGCGGAATACTGGTGACACAGTGGAGAGCTTGCAAGGCAAAGGGCCATCTGGCTGCCAGATAAAATAATGATGCCCATTTAAATTTGAATTTAAACACTGGATTTCAACTATGATAAACAATGAGCAGTTTTCAGTATAAATATGTCCTATGCAATATTAGCACATTTATATTAAAAATGATTCATTGTTTACCTGAGATTCACATTTAACTGAGCATCCTGTATTTTTATGTGCTATATCTGGCAATCTTAAGCATGGCCAGAAACATGGTTTTGTCATCATAAGAGGAAATCAACTCTTAAGAATGAATTCACATCCACAAAAGGGACTAAAGATGGATGTATAAACTGGGTACCCGACTGCCAGATTTCTTGTTTAAATGTCTGTGGCAGGGCTTCCCTGGTGGTGCAGTGGTTGAGAGTCCGCCTGCCAATGCAGGGGACACGGGTTCGTGCCCTGGTCCGGGAAGATCCCACATGCCGCGGAGCGGCTGGGCCCGTGAGCCATGGCCGCTGAACCTGCGCATCTGGAGCCTGTGCTCCGCAACGGGAGAGGCCACAACAGTGAGAGGCCCACGTACCGCTAAAAAAAAAAAAAAAAAGTCTGTGGCAATCATGACATTTACTAAGTGCCAGTTAGGCGCTGTGCTAAGTGCTATTCAAGCCTCATTCCGTCTAATACTCATCAGGCCTTAAGAGGTAGGCGCTATTCCTGATCACAAGAGAAGAAACTGAGGCACAGAGCTAAACAAATTGCCCAAGATCACATGGTTTCTAAGTAATGAGGCTGGAACTTGAATCTAGACAGTCAGACTCACAGCTTGCTCTCTTTGTTCTATTCTCTACTGCCTTTAAAATAGGAGCTATAATTGCCAGGATGACCGAGAAATATAATTAGACCCTTGAGGGAAAGTATATGCTAGACAGAATTTTTTAAAATAAAACATAATGGTTACATACCCAGGCTTTGCAGCTAGGCGACCTGGATTCAAAGCCCATCCCTACCACTAACAGGTCAGCTCTGTGAGGAGAGGCAAGGTACTGCTAAGTCGTGCAGATAATAGTATTATATATGCCTTAGAATTAATGGGTAAATTACATAATATATGATAAATAAGGCATATGTAGCACAATGCCTGCCTCAAAGTAAGTTCCCGAGGTATTTGTAAGTAGATGTTGATGATGTTGTTGTTGTTATTATTATTTAAAATACTCAGAGTACAAAACCAAGTGGCAATCATAAAGAATACACTATATAGGAGTTTTGAAGAGAGAAAAATCTGCAATCCACCTCCATAAACTTCAGAGACTTTATGGAGAAAGTAGAATTGAGACCCTGCTAGAAACCAGGAACAAGTTATACATACATTCACAGGAACTTCCTAAAATATATGGTTGGAAGAAAGGACCAATCAATGTAAATTTTAGTTGCATGTGAACCATCAACTCAAGATAACTTATGACCTCAGGCTATCTCTTTATCCGATTTTAGAAGTGCAGTCCTCTGGAAAGAGGGCAAGGCAGTGTGACAGCAATCTTTTGTTCTTATGGATGTCTTATCCTTCCTTCCTGGGTACCAGACAGTCTTCATAACCTGCTGGCAATAACAGACCCAAAAGAGTAAATGACAACAGCTGCATGAAATAGAGGAAAATGTACCATTTCCTAAAGGACGGAAAAGAAACCCATTTAAGGGATTTGGTTAAAGCCAGTTCATCCTTCCTGTTATTAGTAGAGCATATATTTGAACATTATCTTTCCTCCAAGGGAGCTGCTCTTATACTCCACTTGAGCTTTCATTCAGTTAAAGGCATAAGGGGTTTTCTCCCCTAGAGTCAGTATTAATAATGTAAACTCGACATACAGAAGTATATAGTTGAATTAACATATTGCATTCTGTTTTAGAAGATATGATTTAGCTAAACATATTCAGAAATTCGTACGTAGGTGTGAATTTTAAAATTCAAGACCTAATCTGATTTAGAAACCTTTAGTTGCAGCGTTACAGATAGAAATCATCTTGGAGCCTCTGAGGAAAGAAAATTATTGTTGTAGAGGTAGAGTTTTCGTTTTGCAATATTATGTTTTAATACCATGATAAACAGAGAGAAACCCTAGTGAGATATTAAGCTTTGGACCTTGTTGGAGGCGGGGGGGATTGTGATGCTCCCCATATTTTTCTATTGTTCACACTCTTTTGTTGTTTCCAAATTTTTCTCCCAAAGGAATGGTTTTGCTTTCTTTATACCATCTTTGAACAGACCTGGCTGAGAATATGAAGATGTGGGTAGTTACTCCACAGGCCAAACCTTAGAATACCTGTGGGATGCCCAGCTTACCTCAGATGGTTGTGCCCCGCCTACAGCTCTGCCAAAAGGGCAAACCCAAAAGGATCGGGTGGCTCACCCCCCAGCCAGACCCGAAAGGACTGAGTGTGTACTTGACCCAAAGGAGGCCAATTTAGAAGCTAGCCAGTGACCAATAATGTGCTTTACTCAAAAAAGTGAACTAGGTCTGTCAAATTCTCTCTTAAGAATTTTTCATTAAAAAGTAGGCCAAGTGAGCAACTATAAGTGAAAGGAGAAGCTAATAGTTAATGATGTAAAGGAGGCCAGAGGGTCCATCATGAGTCATGTGCAAGTTGATGTTATTAGGAGGCATAAGCTAAGAGCAAGCAGAAACTGTGAGGTAGAGAGTATCTGATTTCTAAACTGTCAGTTAACAAAAGTGGTGAGTAGAGAGAGAAGAAAGAAATAGCACAGAGAGGAAAGGTGTCCTCTTGAAGGGAAAGCTCTGGAATAAAGATCCAGCTCATCGGATCTCACCCTTCCTCATCTCCGCCAGTTCAGCTTTTTCTGAGTTCCCATGTGCATATGTCCTACTACTTGAAGTAGCTCAAATAAGTCACTGTTCCTTACAATCAAATTTCCTTGCCAAAAAAAAGTTTGCTCAATGACAGAGGGAACATTTTATCTTATTCACTAATCTATATGTATCTAGTACCTCTCTCTGGGCCTGGTACAGAGGAGGCCTTTGGTAAATATTTATGAAATGAATGAATGAATATGCAAATGAACAGTCAAAATGATTAAACTCATTTAATTGCATTCAGTGCCCACTAATCTCCATGGCTTCCCATCGCCTTTGAATATTATAGTTGTACGCAAGACCTGCCCATCTTCTCAAGTCTGTCTCCTACTCAAGCCTTTAAAAAACTCCCTAAATGGGGCTTGTTTTCAGATTCCCCTTTAACTTTGCACGGGCTGTGTATTACCACTTCCTAGAAAGCCCTCTTTCATCCCACCCCCGCCCTGCACCTGAATCCTACTTTCCCCTGTGGTTTCTGTCACATCTTAGTTCAAATCTCTTTCCCAAGTGGTAAGAGAATTAAGTGTTCTCACTTCCCACTCCCTGACAACCCCATATATAATTTTGTACTCCAATAAAATATTTTCCTGTATCGTTAACATTTTTCATGAATATTAACTTTAATAATTAAACATGGGGATATATCTTAGGTTCTATACCTTTATCTCTTTGTTGGACATTTTGATTGTTTCATTTTGTTCTGTTTTGCTCTTATAACAGACCACAAAGACTTTCTGTGGAAGCCTTTCTTCACTTTTTTTTTTTTTCTCTTCTTAAGATTGCACACAGGAGGTAGAATTGCTGAAACAAAGGGCAGGATTATTTCTAAAACTCCTGAAATATATTGCCAAATTGCTTTCTTGAGATGTTTTAAGGGGGTTTTACACTTCATAGCACCAGCAATATGAGTGTCTATCTTACCATACCACAACTAAATAATGATTTATCGATTTGAAAATCCTTTGTTATTTTTAAACAGGCAAAGGGCGAGTATCATTTAATTTGTATTATTTTTATTCCTGCTGAGGTTAAACATTTATATGTGTGTGTCTGTTTGTCATTTTTATTTCCTCTTTTGTGATGGGGCACTAGCAGCCTCTATTTTCCATTGAAAGTTTGTGTTTTTTCTTATTGAGTTGTAGGAACATCTTTAAAATATTGATAAATATATTTGAGTAGATGTTTCCCCAGCTTGTTTCTTGTTCATAAGGTTTTTTTACTTCCGTAGTTTTACATTTTATGTAGTCAGATCTCTCATCTTTTATGTGATTTCTTCTGTTTATCCTATGCTTAATATTTTCTTTTCCATCAAGATGCTATGTAACTATTAACCTGATTTTTTTCTGTGGATTTATATTTTATCCCATGAGGTCAGTTAAAAAAATTTTTTTAAATCTTTAAAAGTAGGTTTACAAAGAATAAAAGAGTTTAAACACTACAACAGGACATATTAAACGTTCCTCCAACAATTCAAATCCATGTCTCAAAGGCCTTGGTCTGGCCGTACTGATCTGGTGTCTTAGATTATATTTGTTTCAACATCTTTCAGAATGCCACAAAAATACTATTGGAGCTGGACACATTCACCCAATGCCACAGTACTGTGATTCCTACACTCTTTGGAAATATGCCTGTTAATAGTCATCATTGTCAAGGTCATCGACTTTCAACATCTTATTCCAATAAAACACTCATGAACCATTTATAACCCACTGCCATAAAAGGGGCCAATTTTGCTGAAACCCAAACATTCTTTTGAGGAAATAAAACACTTAATAATGCAAAACTTTTAAAATGACTTTAAATGGTCTGCCATTTCTCTCCTCAATAAGCAAACGTAGTAAAATATAACTGAGAGTGATGTTTATAGAGAGAAAATGGGGAATCCATCCTAATTTCTGTTTTTAAAAAGTAAATATTTATAGATTATGGTACATGACTATTATTAATAACAAATTACTTATGGCCCAACAGTTTGCTATGACACCACAGCTGTGAGCCACACAGGAAAGCAAATCATTATGAAGGTGCAGGCATAAATTTGGGGTTAGGGTTGGGGATGATGTCTTGTTAAAGGCAAAGAAAATAATTGAGGAGCTCAGAGAAAGTGAGCATCACCCTCACGTGGCTCTGATACAGGATCAATTGCCTTTAGAATCAGGAGCAAAAGTGAGCCTTTAGAAGGCACCATTAGCCAGTGCCTTTTGTGATACTGAAAACCACTGATTGTTACTTCCCTCCACGTTATAATAAAGTGAGAGCAGCATTCTCAGAGGCTTTGCTTCTCTGCAGCGTGAGTGCCTGAGGGTAATAATCGAGATAACATGGCTGCTGTTTGATGAGGTCGCAGTGAGTGCCATGCACTGAGCTCGGTGCTTTAGGTGCGTTCTTCCTCTATTTCTCACAGCTACCCTCAGGCTGGTATTGCTGTGCCCGCTTCACAGATGAGGATGCTGAGGCTGAGAGAAGTGAAGAAACAGCAGTTCACACAGGGTAGAATTTGGAGAACCAGAATCCAAACCTAGCTCTGTTTCTTTGCACTCACCACACTGCTTCATGATAATTTACTTCTGTGTAGAGTTTTACAATTCACAGCTTTGCTGGTCTACAAAGGTTTTTTAGTATCATTAAAATGAGGAAGCTAAGTTTTGTAAAAGTTACATGAGTGTGGTACCAATAGGCGTCTACTCCAAGGGCCCCAGTGGTAAAAGTCTTTGGGGGCCCAATCTGATGATGCTAGAATTAAGGGGATGAATGGGCTCTTACAAATCATCTAGACCAATCTGTTCTCCAGATCTCTCTATATCAGACTTTAAGTTCCTGATAGTACCTTCGCCAAATGGCTAACACTTTTCTGCTTCAAGTGTAAGAGAAATCAGCCTCTTCCTTAATCCTTATCATTATAATGTCAAATTCATGTGTTGAGCTACATAGTTCACTCCTTGATCCGATATTCTCTTTTATCCCCTAATTACTTTTAGGCTTCCCAAAATTCTGTGCTTAAGACCTATTAGCCCAGGCCTGAAATTCAATGCTCTTATGCTTCCTTCTCCAAATCCTTTGCTCAAAAAGCAATGTATTATTTATAAAGAAGAGTCTGAGGCACGCTCTTAAGGTTTAAACATCTTTTTCTCCAAATTACATCAGGCAGTGTTCTAGATGCTTAGGCATCCAAGCCCTCGGCCAACCAACTGCCACCATTAAGGCAGTTTGGGTCTATGTCCTGCTAAGGTAGTGCATGGGGCTGGATGCTCCCTGCCCATTTAGGGCAGCCAAGGAAGGTCACAGCAGGATGAGGGTTGGAGAAACTGAATGGAATACAGATTTATCCATCTCAGTCTATATGACAGAGAGATTTATGGTCAAAGGCGTACAAATACATAACCCAAATCCTTCCTACTGCAATTTTAGGCTCTTCCTTTTAGTTCTAGGTCAGGAAGAGAGAATTAAAAGTACTGATCATGTTTTTTTTATTACAGCTCTAGTCCTTTTCTATGACAGTGCTTCATTCATACCTTCTTATGCTCATGGAAGCTATGGGGAAACAAAGATAGATGAGATTTGGTCCTGATCCTCTATGAGCTAATAGTCTAGAGAAGGAAAGAGCCCAGTGCACCAAATATGACAGTAGAATGAGGTGAAAACCCTGCCTGAGATGGCCTGAGGACTTTGAGAGCAGTACCTTTAATGGAGACATGGAAGACTCAGTAAAGTGAGTCACTCTTCCTGTACCTTCCTTTGACCTCCTATCTTCAGGTGTCATACAGATGAGTATTTACAATCACCATCACTGTCATCATCATCACTGTATTTAACTCGTCTCTGGTACAGGGCTGGGAGTTAGGGTGTGGCAAGTGAAACACACAGGTCAAGTGCAACATTTAAGGGGGGTACCAGAAAACTCAGTAATTTAGATAATAATATTTTAATACAGTATTTTAGAAAATAAAAGTAATGCAAAGTGAACAAAATTTTAAAGACAGGATCAGCATGGTATTGGTCTCAGGTTCAAGCATTTGTCTTTTATTTTTGAGTGGCATAGTCTAATTGAGGTGATCTGAAAAGGACAATGAAAACAAAGTACCTGTTTCATTTTCACTCTTTTGATTGCAAACAAAAGATCTGACCTAAGCTCCAGTAAGGAAATATGGTAGGATGTGATAGTTGATTTTCATTATACAACTGATGTCATATGGGAACCAGCAGAGAAGTTCAGTAGCATGAACCTTAATAGCCCCCTTAAAAAATGAACCTAGACCGTTATTTTGGATTCAAGAAACTGCTAGATACTTTGCACAACAAAACTTGGTGCTCCATAATTAATGGGCACAGCTACAGCTACCCTATACCTGTCTGCATCTTTCCCTTCTGCTACCAGTTTACAATTATTTCCTGCTCCTTTATTCACTTTCCATAATTGGCGTTGACTTTTTTGAGCACTACCGTACAAGCCATGGTTGCAGAGTCAGGGGTCCAGTCCTGGTCCAAGCAGCTTTGGCTAGGGAGGGGACTGAGTTGGGTTGAAGTCAAGTGGAGCAAATGGGAAGGAGCAGTTGCAGGCAAGGTAATTTTCCTTAGAATAGGGTTAGGTGAAGCACCTGCCTCTAATACACCAGCATTGTGGACTAGCAATTGAAACTGCCCCCAGAAAGCAGACAAATAGCAAGCGCTAATGGTGTTCCGAGAAAAGAAAGATCACCAAGGGCCAGGGTGTGCTAATTATATGCTATAAGAGCCTGCAATTATAAACCCATAGATATGCAAATAAATGCTGATGGCTCAGCACGGGAGACTACAAAGCCATTTATCCATGGCCCCTGATAAGTGGACAGCAAGATAAATGATTTGTTTATAAATTCACTTAGAGATTACACTAATATCTCTAACTACCTTTCCCCCCTTCTGGGGGCATCCACAAAATGAAGAGAGCCAATAGGTACCTTGGATTGGATTTCCATATTCATTACCTTCTGACCTAGGCTACTCTGGAGGTTTGCAGTGGGATAAACAGGCCCTTTCAATTGTGTCTGGCTTTCCCTGTGACACTTCTTTACTGAATACATTGGAAGTGATGGTGACATCTGTTCTTGCCACCCAGATCCCCGTGACAGCTCATAAGTTGGCGTTTCTTGTCTGTCTGGCAGAGAGGTCACAGAGCATATAACTGCAGGGAAATACTAAGGATGCTGTCTGCTGGCATTAGGCTTTATGGAACTCAAGGCTGAGAAGCCTCTGAGGGGCCCCGAGCTTGTGGGGTGACTCTCACAGGAAGTGAGAGCAGGCATTGCTGTGGCCAGACTTGCACATACATGAAGCCCATCCCTCTGAGAGTTGATAAACTGTGCACACCAAGTATTTAAAGCTGTCAGTTCCTAGTATTGAAATAAAGAAGTAATTTGAGATCATTAAAAAATTTTTTAAAAAGAAAAATACCTGTCAGTTCCTGACAATTTTGGGGTTTCTGTCCTTCCGCCATCTAACCTGTAGTTAATGATGGTCTAAAAATTTTAAACCTAGTTAGGCGATTCAGAATAACTTAGGGCTTCTTGAAAATGCCAGAAGTCTTTCTTCATTTCTCTCAGTGGAGAATGTTTATAAAAAAATCTATATCTATACCTATAGATATACATCTCCATCCATTCATTCCAAGAGACATTTCTAAAGTACCTACTATGTGCCATTTCCTATGTTCAGACAGTAGTAGTAGTTACTGGATATTTTACTGTGGCTGGTATAGTACGTAACACATAATAGAATTCTAGGACTGTAATAAAGCTAGCAGACAGAAACCTTCAAATGTGAACCCCATTTTTATGTCACGTAAAAGGAGATTCTCGCTGATATTTTTAATTTAGTTGTTTGGTTGCATGAGGACTTTGTCAGTGTTTCAAGAAGTCTTGGTCAAGCCTGTCAAGTGTTTTGTCATGTTTTGGTGTTTTTTCATCTACCCATCTTCTGAGATATCAAGTGTTCTCACAATCAAGAAAAGAAACTGGATTTGATATGTCTACTCTTCAGCCAGTGACTGTACAAAATAACATGCAAAAAAACAGAAAAGGAATCAAAGCTGAGTGATAGGTAAAAATAAGCCTGCAATACGAGTAGCTGTATCTCTTTTGATTGACTTTGATAAAACTTTGAATCAAGAGTAATTAAGCTTAGGCAAAGAATCAATCCACTATGAAACAATCTGGAAGTGACTTTCTAAAATCCAAGATATTTAAGCCTGCGCCAAACACCAAATCTTCTAAATATGTGAGTTGTGAAATAATATTATGGTCATAAAATGGTTCCAAAAAATATAGGTAAAAGGCTCACAAGTTCAGCACTGAATGGTGTGCTGGACCTCATTTTTTTTTTTTTTTTTTTTTTGTCTGGAATTTATTGTAGAGTTCAGAGACTAAAACGTTTTCCCTAATTTAGATGAGTACAATACAGGTAGGATTTTTTTTTCTTAAGGTATGTATGTATTAGCCAGCTTTGATTCTGATAATTTGTCTCAAAATATAGTGCTACCAAGGTAAGAAGACTAGAAGAAAATTGGTAACATCATTTTCTTGGTCTGTGGACTGACTGAGAAAATTGAATAAGCTCTTTAGGCAGAAAGTGCAATGTTACTGAAATGACATCACCATGACAATGTTCTATGGCCTCAAGGAAGTCATTGATTCCTTTATTCTTAGGCCCTGGGCTGGCAGTTTAGATCAGCTACCATTTTTTTTTTAACATCTTTATTGGAGTATAATTGCTTTACAGTGGTGTGTTAATTTCTGCTTTATAACAAAGCACATCAGCTATACATATACATATATCCCCATATCTCCTCCCTCTTGTGTCTCCCTCCCACCCTCCCTATCCCACCCCTCTAGGGGGTCACAAAGCACTGAGCTGATCTCCCTGTGCTATGCGGCTGCTTCCCACTAGCTATCTATTTTACATTTGGTAGTGTATATAAGTCCATAGCACTCTCTCACTTCGTCCCAGCTTACCCTTCCCCCTCCCCATGTCCTCAAGTCCATTCTCTACATCTTCGTCTTTATTCCTGTCCTGTCCTGCCCCTAGGTTCTTCAGAACCATTTTTTTTTTCAGATTCCATATATATGTGTTAGCATACAATATTTGTTTTTCTCTTTCTGACTTACTTCACTCTGTATGACAGACTCTAGGTCCATCCACCTCACTACAAATAACTCAATTTCATTTCTTTTTATGGCTGAGTAATATTCCACTGATGTAACATATGTGCCACATCTTCTTTATCCATTCATCCGTCGATGGCCACTTCAGCTACCATTTTATATATGTATTTTTTTTAATAAAGATTCAGTGGGTTCTCTAAATAGCCAGGGGTTCTAAATTATATAGTCAGAAAATAACATTCTTTAAATTTTTCTCTGTACAAAGAAAGTGTTATTTGGACTTCTGATAGAGTTAAGTGTATTAGTACCTTATGGTAGGCCCTATCTGTAGTTATTTCTTTGTATTAGATGATCAGTCTTACATTTTGTGGGAGTATATCAGTTAATATTAAGTCCTATTTATAAAACAAAAAATTACACTCGCTTAAACAAGATAGTTTATTTTTATACAAAGAAGATATCCAGAGTAGGTAGTCCAGAGTTGGTATAGTATCACTCCATGTCATCAGTGACACAAGCTCTACAATTATGCTCTACAATCTGTATCGTTTGCCTTCATTCTCAAGGTTGCTTCATGGTCCAGTGTGATTGTTGAAGCTCCAACCATCATATCTGGGTTCCAGGTCAGCAGAGGGAGGACGTGGGAGAGAATACAATTGCAGGGGTCTCAGCTAAAGTAGCTTCCCTTTAAGCAGCCATCTCAGGAATCCCACAACCACATCCATCTACAAGGCTGAGAAATAAAGTCTTTATTACAGGAAAAGTGCCCAATGAAAAAGTTGCTATCTATTAATAAGAAAAAAGGATAAGAAATAAGAAATAGGAAAAATTAATGTTTGGGAAGCAATCCAGCCATCTCTGCCACAGTGGCTCTGTTTCAGCGTGGAAAAATTGGAGAATAAAAGCAGATCCTCTTGTGATCACCTACCCAGAATCATTCCCATAGAGCTCATGCATGCCTCTTCATTTCTTATTTAATTCATATTTATGCAGCCTATTAATACAAAGCTTTTTCCAAGCTGAATTTTTGTGTAGACAACACATTTTAGGTACAAATAAGACTGTGATCTCCCAAGGCAACTTTAACCAGAATCATGAGTCTTTCTGTCTCTAAAACTATGGGAAATGTACATTAATCTTCATAAAGCTGAGTATATCAACAAAGCAAAAACAGACCCCCTCCCCCCAAATCAAACAATAGTCAATCTGACTATTTTAAAAGATGTGTTTCAGTGGCTAACTAAAAGTATCTTTCCTTTTACATTACTTCCCACAGTGTGAATTACTTATAAAAACTGATTTAAAAACAAAAAACTTTTTAAGAATGATTTTGCAGCTGCCTTTTTTAAGGGCTGGTGTTTACCATTATAAATTATGTGTGTGTATCATTGATAAACAGAAATTTACAAGCTTACTAGATTTTTTTAAAAATAGAGCACTTGTCTTCCCTAAGAATAGATTCCCTAATGTAAGAAAAAAGTCTGGCTCTTTTATTTTAAAAACCTTTAATTCTTCTTGTAAATGTTACAGGGTTAGCCACTGGGATAGAACAAGCCAAAGTACTTCATTTTACCACTGAGATAGTTATTCTGGGGGACAAAATAGGCCTCCAGATTCCTCCTGCCTACTCCTCAGCCCTTCTACTGTGTTATACAAAATAAACAGATCAAGGAATCTCTTTCCATGTGGTGGAAAGCTTTGTGTTAGAGAAGAATCCAAGTCTCTAGACAGTATGTCTAAGCCATGATTGGCCACAGTAATATTATAAACTAGGTAGTTTGTTTTTAATGCTTTGTTTATCCTCCTTTCTTCCCTGTTCTCCATCCTCAGTCAGTTCAGGAAGCATTGACTGAGCACCTGTTATACATTAGAGGCCATGTTGGGGGCTAGGGCTACAGAAACACAGACTGTGCCCTCACTGAGTTCACCACCTACGCTTCCTGTGCCTTTGTTCAGGCACGTGGCCACCAACATGGCCTCTGGTGTCTTGTGGCCCTTAGGGGCGCTATCTGCCTCCCCTGGGTATGACCTCATGGGTATCGCCTGGTTTCCTGACACGCTCCTTACCTTCCCGGCTAAGCCTACCCTTCCTGGGTCCATGGCCCAGACTGCCAGTAGTACTTCCATTTAAGTTCCGATCTTTCCATTCTTACCTTATTGGAAAGGTATTGGTAGTAATTGCAGACCATGTGTTTAAAAAGTGGCGAATAGAGTTGTGAAAAAACTGTTTTAATAACCAAGGACTTTGTTTTTACATGGATCTGTGACCAAAAATTGTAGAAAAGTTTACCCAGTCATACTATGCATGTTTGTAAATAGCAGCTGTAACAATGTTGCTATTTTAGATAATGTTACAGTATCCCTAGATGAATTCACTTAATAGAAATTTTGCTAAAATGATTATCCTCTTTGTAGAAAACTTTCTGAAGTCAATTATTGGGGGACAAACTCTGAATAAATATATGGAGGAACCACTCAGGTCATATAACCTATTAGATTCCTGGGTAAGACCAACCCCCTCAAGGCACCAAAAAAAAAAAAAAAAAAACGCAATATAAATGTGGGAAGTTGTATTCATTTATTCATTCATACATACAGTCAACAAATAGTTAATAGAATATGTACTGTGTGCCAGACTGTATTTTAAGTGGTTAACAAAATAAACGTAGTCTCTCTCCTCATAGAATTTATGGTGTAGTGAGAGTGACAATAAAAATTTAAAATAAACAAAAAAATTATTTCATGCCGAGAAAAAATATTATGAAGTATGAATAGGTGCTGTGAAAAGTAACAGGGTGTCCCGGCCAAAGTGGTCGGGGATGGTCTCTGAAGTTCACATTTAAGATGAGATTCAACAAGGGGGGAAAGTGGGGTGTGTGTGTGTGTGTGATGAATTGGGAGATTGGGATTGACATGTATACACCAATATGTATAAAATGGATAACTAATAAGAACCTGCTGTATAAAAATATAAATAAAATTAAGAAAAGAAAAAAAAAAAGATGAGATTCAAGTTTAAGAAGGAGCCATACCAGAGAATCCCAAAGTCTGGCATTTCAGACTGGCTTATCCAAAAGGATATAGCATTTAAAGGATGATTATAACTCTACTGAGGTATCTGACACATGGGTTTTAGTCCTGCCACATGTCAGCCAAAGTTCTAATTCCTGAGCTGAGAACCTGTTTCCTGAAGAGACTCTTAACTCAGGCCTGATGAAGCCCAGGGCATTGTCTGGGTTGTTCACTTTGGAGTATGGTGAAATGCTGCTAGTTGCACAGTTGTTTAGCGTGTGTGCTAACCATGCATCTCTTTGTCTGCCTCTTGTATCACCAGGCCTCCGGAACCTGTTTACAGCACTGTGAACAAACTGTGCGATAAGCCTGCTTCTCCCAGGCACTATTCCCCTGTTGAGTGTGACAAAAGCTTCCTTCTCTCAGCTCCCTACCCCCACTACCACCTAGGCCTGCTCCCTGACTCTGAGATGACCAGGTACTGCATGCACTTCCTCACTTCATCTTCTCAAATTGCATGTGCTTCCAAAAGGATGAATGGGTAGAATCCACCTCTGCTTACTTCTCTTGCACTCTACATCTTCCTCAGGGTGGAAAGATGTTCTGCTTCCTTGGGGCAATGGGAGAAATTAAGAACATTGACTTTTTCTTTCTAGTGTGATCACAGAGCACTTACACATGATCACATGACGCTCTAAATGTTCTTGATTCCCATGCATTTTTTTTTTAACATCTTTATTGGAGTATAATTGCTTTACAATGGTATGTTAGTTTCAGCTTCACAACAAAATGAATCAGTTATGTATATACATATATTCCCATATCTCTTCCCGCTTGCGTCTCCCTCCCCATGCATTTTTAATAAGGTATTATATTTTTCCAGAAGAATTAATTCTGAAATTTAATTAGCACTATTTTCCTCATACAGAAGGATGAAAGAGAACATTTACTGAATACATTTTTGATTAATACATTTTGAATAATAATACTGTGCTCCATGCATAACAGCCTAAGAAGTAGATACTATTACTGCCGTTTAATATTTTAACTAAATTATTAAATTAATACCACCATTTAACTGACTCCTTGAGGTATTAAACAACTCATCCAAAACTACAGAACTAGTTGGTTCTAACTAACCACAAAGAACATAATCTTCACCTTTACAGTATGTTAACATCTGTTATCTTATTTAGTTACTCCCATTTTATATAAGAAAACTGAAGTTCAGAGAAGTTAAGGCAGTTCCCTCAGTATGATATTGCCAATAGCTGTGGAGTCCAGATTTGATCTTAGAATGTTTTGAGTTTTTCCACAATTTGTAAACAAACTGTTCTAAGTCTGAAGGTTGGACATAATTCTGCATTATAATTCTAAAGCATATGTATGACAGATAATAAAACCCTATCTTCCTGTAGCAGTCAGAGAGAGAGAAAGAAAAAGAGAATACAATGTTCCGTAAGGTAGTTCCAATTTAGTTTAAAGTGGGGAGATCTCAACTGTGATGTTTCTACATGTAATGGGGTGCTTATATTGTTATGTTTTCAGACAGAATATCTTCATATGTCTTCATAATATTATTAGGACTGAGAAAATACAGATTTTAGAGTGATTCATAGTGAAGAGGGTCTCCTTAGAACATCATCTGTCTTTGGAGATTTTCAAAGAATAAGTTTAGAAGTCAATTATTTGCCTCTCTAGGGGAGTTCAGTAATTTTAAGTTATATCTAACATTTCTAGAAATAGATGAGAAACATAGTTTTGGCTATGTAATCAGCTGGGGCATTTTCACTAATTTGCAACAGGTAAAGCCTAATAGCTTTGCTTGTTTTAAAATTCTTTATAAATATTAATTAAATCCTCCTATACTTTTAACAAATTATAAAAACTTTTTCTTGGTACAGTGAACAATACAATTTTGAAGCTAAGAGGGCAAAGTCACCATAGCCATAGGGAAGGGAGAAGGAACACACACACCTACAATAACGACTTTCTAGTAATTATGCATCTATAAATAGTCAGCTACATAAAGGCAGCTAACATTTATTGAGCTCTTCCTGTGTGCCAGGCGTGTTGTTGAGCACTTCTTACAAATTATTTCTCCTAACCCTGACAATCACCTTATGAGGTAGATGTTATCATTATCTTTGCTTTACAAATACAAAAGTCGGGGCTTGAGAAGTTACCTGACATGCCCACGATCAGCCACCAGTAAGTGGCAGGGCTGGGATTCAAACCCAGGTGACCACTAGCACCTGCATAGGCATAGGCATGACGGCCCAGACGTCTTTGCTTGCTGGAAAAATTCTCCACCCATTTCTCTTTGTCTTTCCTTTCTCTATTTTTATCCTGCCTGCTCATCTCCCTTCATCTGGCTCAGTGTCAATGAATCTTTTTTTTTTTTTTAACCCGTGTTCTTTTTTGATGAACACAAGAATTACATTCCTTGCCTCCCACTGGGGATTGTGATGTATCCCTTCCTAAAAACTCACCAATAAGTGGATGACAGAATCTACCTTTTGTATGGACCCACCAGATATGATTCTTCTCCATTTACTTTCTGTAATCTGTATTATGAAAACCACAGGGTTTTTTCCCCCAATTTTTTTTTAAAAATTGCAGTATAATGTTGAATATGTGTTTTTCGTATTACACACCCTCAGCAGTCCTGATATGCACTAGTCCCCACCCTCACCCTTCATCTTCCCTTTGGGAATTCTATTTTCTATTTATTCTCATTCTGTCCCTATCCTTTTCCCTATTCTTTCCTTTCCTTTTCCATACTTTTTCATATTTATTTCTAGAAAAATGTCACACACACACAGACACACCCGTTTTAGTGGCATTGCCACCAATACACTGATACTGAAATTCTTGATTTCTCCCCCACTTTGTTCCCCTTCCACACTTGTCCAACTCAGTAAATGGCACATATATTTACTCCACTGCCCAAGCCAAAACTTGAAAATCACACGTCGCACTTTGTTTTCCCTCACACCCATCATTCAGTCTGTCTTCAAGTCCTGTTGATTCTACCTCTGAAATATATCTCAAATCTATTAATTCTCCTCTACTTGTTTTTCCACCGCTTTAATCCAAGCCTCCATCATCTTCCACCTATAATAGTCTCCTAATTGGTCTCACCCCTTCCACTTTTGTCCTCCTCTTTTAGTCTCAGTGCAGCCAAAGTGATCTGTTAAAAATACAGATCAGATCGCTCTCTCTCCTTTGCATTAGGATAAAATGCAAAGTCATTAACATGGCATCCAGGCTGTGCATGATCAAGCCGCTGCCTGCCTCTTAAACATCTCATGTCACTCTTCCCTTTGCTGAACACACTGTTCACACCAGCCTTCCTTTTCTTCACAAAATGCACTGAATCTCTTCCTGTCTCAAGCGCTTCACACATGCTCATTCCTCAAACTGAAAAGCCCTTCCTACACTTTGCCTGATTGACTTCTGGTCATCTTAGGTCTAAGTTTAACTTGTACTTCCACAGAGAAGCTCCTTGAAAAAGGAAATCAGGTCCTCTACTCTATTCTCTCTCTCTCTTTTTTCCCATATGACTCAAGCAATTTATAATTGTACATTTATGTGATTTTTAAACCAAATGCCTATCTCACGCTCTGTGCTGCAAGGTCAATGAGTGAAACGTTGTCTATTTTGTTCACCGCTAACACTTAGCCCAGTGCTGGCACAGCAGGAGCTGAGAATTACTGCGTGCCTAATTAACGTGGAAATAAGATCTGAAGACAAGCAAACAGATACCTGTTTCAGGAACAGGTCATGGCTCAAGCTGTGCTTTACCCATTTTTTTTACCTCCATGAATGAATGAATCCATGCATGGAAACAAATAACAAACTAGAACTAATTTTGTGTATTTCACTTTCACCTTCAATTTTCTTGACGGTCAGTGTCTACATTACAGATTGATTAGGTAGCTCTCAGCTCTTCATGAAGATTGGGCAATTCCTTTCAGAGATTATTTACTTCCTCTCCAATGGGAAATACCTCTCTGAGCAGATGTTTCTTGAAATACAGCCAGTAATTCAGGGGACAAGTTCAAAGATTCTAGTTCCATTTATGACACCATCACTTGCTTTTTCCACTGTGACCTTGAATAACTTAAAGAATATCAGAGGTAGGTGAGAACTGAGAGTTAGATAGACAAGCCCTTATCCAACTCTGTTAATGATGAGGAACCCAATCCATTGTCTTCATGGGCCCACGTCTTACTTCTGCTCATGGTAAAATAAAAGTATTTAGGGATCTTCTGCCCTACAAAGAATATTATAAGAAAATATCAATTCATTCAATCGAGATTTATCAAGCACTGACAAAGTGCAAAATATTATACTAAGGACAACCTTTTACAAATATGTAAATTGAAGAGGCCAACCAAAAATTTTGAAGAAATGCCTAATCTTTAAGTTGCAATATGTGCTAATATATATTTTTCAGGGCATTTGAGAAATTCCCCAGTCTATTTCAGAAGTATGCCCATATTGATATAGTAATTACAGTCTCAGATGATGATGTAAGCTAGTTCTGTGAAAGTTAGCCCGTGAACCACGCTTCCCTGTGTACCAGTTAATCTCTAATTAGCATTCATAAAAATGGAGGCAAGTCAGCAAAAGCAGGGAGTCAGTCGTCTGTATTCTCTGCCTTTTGAATACCCAAGTTCTCAGCTCTTTGAACTGATAGCAAATATTCAGGGATGGATTAATTGTATACACAATTTACTTCTATAACATCATGTAAAAGAAAACAGAGAAGTTATAAGTTTTCCTTAGCAAAGCATTTTAAATTACTTGGCAAAGTGTCAGCTCCTAAGGCTGCAGATTATGTTTAGAGTAATTGACTTTTCAGATCTTGCAAAAGCAAGAAATGGGCAGAGCTTGGAATAAAACTAAAATTTGGAGCTCTATGAAAAACAAATGGGATTGCTGTGAGGCTCCTGCTTATCCAGTATATCTTTTTCTTTAAGAAAAAAAAAAAAAAGATGTAGTTTTTGATGTTGTAGTTGGTTTTTCTACTTTGGGAAAATGGTAAGTTATTCAGCTTTTAATATTCCTGGGGCAAGGAAAATCATATTCTTGCCTGTTTTCTCGACATACGGCATATTTTCATTTGTCCTTTTACATAATTGGTCCTAATTATTGTTTTGTCGTTGATAAACAGAGACTGAGATAAACCAGATGAAGGCTAATTAAAATATGTGGGCAGATTTGGGATAGGAAATGGACTCTGAAGTATTAGGTGATCATAAAACATCTTTACTCCTTGAAGAGATGTATTCATGGGACTTCTACTAGGTCACCAGAGATTAACCTGGATGCTAGGGATTTAAAGGTGAATAAGACACGGTCCTTCCCCTTAAGCAGTTCAACATGTAAGTGGAGAATTCATTACTGTGCATTCTGATGTATATCTGCTAAAGGCCCTTGGTTTCTCCAGTGTACTTAGTCTCTAGGTAACTAAAAGAAGACTATTATAAGAGGTACTGATGGGAGCAAACATGCACTCAGACTGTCCCTTCTGCGAAGGTGTGAACTTACACATATACACAGGAATCTTCCCCACTCACACCTTATGTTATAGTCATTTAGAAGAACCATTCTGACTAGGAAACTTAACCTTATCTTTTCATAGGTCCATCTGCTAGATTAGTTTCTAACAATTTTCTACAGGGCTCAGAATCCATGTCTATAATTCACTCCTTGTGTAGAAATCAAAGTTGGCAGCCTCAAGCCATTCCTAGTTTGGGAACACAGAGCAAGATCTTTCTCTTACAAGATTTCAGCCATATGGCAAAGTTATGGTGGCCTGTCTTTGGCAAGTGTTCTCTTCTTATAAAATATTAGAAAATGTATCTATTAATGTTTTAACTGTCTCAAAGTCTATAAACCCAAAATCAAATATAACTTCTAGACATAATAATGCTATCCTAAAAGTACACGTGAGTCTCTAAAGGTAAACAGAGGAGGAATCATCTAACTCAGCCTCTGCTTTTCTTAAAGTTGTCTCAAAGACACTGAGCTCATCGGTCAGATGAGGGAAGCAGTATGTTGCAGGTAAAAGGAATAGCACAGAGTTAAGCCTCATGATGTGTACAAGCACAGGGCACTCTGGAACAACCAGTAGTTCTGTGTGGCTAAGGGTTATTGGGTGGGTGATAAAATTGGAGCTGCAGGCAGCTACAGTTCATAGAGGGTGTTCCTTGCCAAGCTGAAGATTTTGAACTTCATCCTGTAAGCAGCGAGGAGTTTGAATGCTGAGCAAAGACATAATTCAACTTGTGTTTTTAGAAAGATCACTCTGTCTGCTGTGTGAGAAGAGTTGGAAGGCAGGGAGACTAGTTAGCATATCGAGTAGGGTTGAAATCATGAAGAACTAAACTGAAGCTATGGCGATGGAGAGATACAAATAGATACAGAATTAATTATCAAATAGATTGGGTGGTACTTAGTGATTGACTGATTCAAGGGGAAGACTTTTCTGGCTTGGAGTATTCATGAGATGGTGATTGCATCATCTCCCCTTGGAGACAGGGGGCACTGTTGTCCACAATAAGTATATTTAAACATAAAACTCTGTAGAGGGAAACTCAGTGGAAGGAAAGGGAGGCAAAGTATATGAGGAGGTCTCTTGTTTGAAATGAAGGCAACCTGATGTTGTAGAGGAGCCAGGGATTGTGTCCAGACTGTCTAGGTTTGAGGCCTTCTTCTGGGCATTAACTCACCAGAAAAGGGGGAAATTAATCATAGCTGTGCTATTCTCCTCTTAGGGTTGTTGTGAGGATCCGGGGAAATGGAGCAAGTGAATTTTCGTCTAGGCACTACCTCCATTAGTCATTATTAATTGTTTTCATATGCTTATTCTGTTTTAAAGCCTTGAGCTCATGCATATTTATTTTTGGTGTTATCACAAATCAGGTGAAGAATATTTACCAACACAGGTATATCCCCAGGGGCCAAAAGGAAGCTGTGGATGCTAATTTCTTCTGTCATTCTTAGTGGCAGCATCCTTGTCACCACAGGCAAAGTCATATATTTTCCCTTTTATCATTGCATGTATAGTCTCCCCGTAAAAGGTGGCATATTTCTAAAGCCACGTGCGACTTCACGCATGTATAATTTTCTTTTTTTAATCTACTCACATAGCAGTATTTCTAGACCGCACGTACCTTTTTAGGAACGTAGACAAAATGACAGCTAGAGCACAGATTAGTAGCCAGGCACTTTCCGTATGCACCTTCTTGTTTCTAACAATCGCGACAACTCTGTAGAGGGTGAGTTTTGATGTAGCAAACGGAAGAGCCAGGACTCCAGCCAGGGCTTTCCCACGGCCAGGCGCCTGCTCTCAGGGAGCCTTAATCCCTCTCGCACTCACCGCAGCTTCTCACTCAGGCCCCCACGTCTTATGTCCACAGTGCCACAAATCTGTGGATCCTGAAAGCAATTCAAGCCTTGTTCACACGACGTAATCTGGGAAATGCACCATTAAAAGAAGAAAGAAGATGCTTAACAAATCATTGACCTTCTTATGCCCTTAAAAGGCTGAGATAATTTGAAAG
Organism: Tursiops truncatus; assembly: GCF_011762595.2. Taxonomy (NCBI): domain Eukaryota; kingdom Metazoa; phylum Chordata; class Mammalia; order Artiodactyla; family Delphinidae; genus Tursiops; species Tursiops truncatus. The sequence continues at coordinate 47,915,606 of NC_047041.1, forward strand.
CGTTCTTAATTTCATTTTTAATTAAAACCAGGAGAGGAAACCCTCCGGGCATGGCTCCTAAAGCCCGACTCCTTCCGGAGTTTCTGCAGCAGCTTCTTCTTCAAAGGCCTTCGCTGCCTTTTTGAAGTAGGTGATCACTAAACCCAACTGGAATTAAGCAAACTAAGGAGAGATTAATGACTCCCACAGAGTCACAGAGGCGGCTCTTGCCACATTCCGTTTTACAGCCTCTTCTCTGTGCAGTGTGATATATGCAAGGATTCACACCGAAAGAAACACCCCTTGCTTTAAAAGTAATGCATTTTCTATGTAGATCCTTCTTAAAAAACATGCCATTTACTGTTTCCCTTCACTTTTGTTCTTATATTAGGGAGGAGGTATTCTTTCATTAAGATTTCAAGAATTTTTTTTAAAGCACATTTCAAATTACATCATATAGTGTAAAGGAGGAAGGCAGGCCAGGGTACTTACCCTCTTCCTAAAACTCTCCATTACTCTTCACAACAACCCTAGTAGGTCCAGAGAGGGAGTCTCAGGAGAGCTGGGAAATGCACCCAGATTGATCTTATTCCAAAATTCCTGTTCTGAGACATTCAAATAACTCTCTGTGATGCAACAATCTAAACTGACTCGACTTGCTGTTTCTAAAAAGCCAGATTACTTATCTACCTGAGACGTTATGGATATTTTCCCTCAGTTTTAGTACATTCTTTTTGTTTTGGGAGCAATCTTTGTATCTACTTTAGTAAATCATTGTATTATTGGGCAGCAGTAAGAAACTGAAGAATAAGCATAATTTCAAAAGCATTTCTTTATGGAGGCAAAGTAGCTGTGAGAAAATGCTATGCAAAATCACTAAAGCAACCAATTATAGGAACTCAGAAAGAATCAAGACAGTAACATTAAACCATAACACCCACAGCATAGATACAAATTAAAACTGCTAAGTGTACTGAGCGCTTTTATATGCCAGGCACTTTTCCAAACTTTTATATGTACTAACTAATTTTATCCTCATGACAGTCTCTGGGGTAGGTATGATTATTCCAATTTTATAGAAAACTATGGTTACGTATTTAACTAACAAATGGAAACAATGGGGTGAGATTGTTGAAACAATATATCAGGACATACTTAGACTATTAATTTCATTAGAGCGAGGGTTTTGCTGTTTTATTTACTGTTGGATTCCCTGTGCCAAAAATGATTTCTGGCATGTAGTCCTAACAGTAATAGTGGTGATGATGGTGATGAAGCGGAAGGAGGAGAAGAAAACAATCACTGTCACTTATATAATCTTATTACCTGCCAGGCTGCACTTTCTACAAATTAGCTCATTAATCCACACAGCAATCCAAGAAGGCATGTGTTATCATTATCCCCATTTTGCAAGTGAAGAAACTGAGGTCTGGAGAGGTTAAGTGACCTAAGGTCACTTAGGATTAGGATAGGATTTGAATCTAGCAGGCTGGCACCAGAATCTGTTCTTTTCACATGTGCTCAGTAAATATTTATTGAATGTTATTCTCATCACACATAATACTCCTCAAGCATTAAATTCTGAGAAAAAAAAAGGATACATCATTTAACAATAGTCAAATTTTAATAGATAGGTGGATGGATAGATAATGAATATATGGTTAAGAATCTAGACTCTGGAATCAAAGTGTTAGGGTTTGAATCTTGCCTCCACAAATCCCTAATTATGTAAACTTGAGCAGTTGACAACCACTCTGAGCTTCTCTATCCTTAATCTGTACGATAGCAATAATCGTGGTATCCATTTCATGGGTTGCTGTAAGGATTTAATGAAGTGATACGTAAAGTGTGAAGAGCAGTGCCTGATAAGTATGAACTTCCCTGTTAATGTTAGCTATTTATATGTGTGTGTGTGTGTGTGTGTGTAAAATGACATATTATGACCCCCTAAGTAGATACCTCAGGCTGAGGTGGGAATGAATTTTTATTAAAGGACAATTACGAGAGGCTGTTTTCATTCCTAGCCTGATGGTGAGTCCAGTGAATTGTAAAGGGAGATGAATGCTAGGGTTGGCAGTATAGGAGGAAGGGCTGTGCAAGACTGCTTATATTTATACAGAGATCTAAATATTTCAGAATGCAGAATTTTGTTTTCATTAAAGGATCAAAATTTACCTCTCAATGCAGAGAAGGTAAGTCTTCCATTTCCACTCTTTAATTCAGTTCTGTAGACCTTAAGCTCATATGAAGTTTAAAGGATCCCTTGAACAAGGTTTTTAAAGTCAGCAGGGATGTGTGTTCCACACTGAATACTAAAACCTAAGATCACTATATTCCAGAGAAAGTGAGTACATTAGAAAGTAAAGAGGAATTTTATGGTTCGCTTTAAGTGGGGGGAGGGTCTACTGGGCTTAGCTAACCCAGCTAGAGCCTTTGTCTAAATTTAAGAAATGCTCCCCTTCTGCGTTGGCTCTTCGTTGCTGCGTGCGGGCTTTCCCTAGTTGCGGTGCGCGGGGGCTACTCTTCGTTGCAGTGCGCGGGCTTCTCATTGTGGTGGCTTCTCTTGTTGTGGAGCATGGACTCTAGGCGCGTGGGCTTCAGTAGTTGTGGTCCACGGGCTTAGTTGCTCCACAGCATGTGGGATCTTCCCATACCAGAGATCAAACCCATGTCCCCTGCACTGGCAGGTGGACTCTTAACCACTGTACCACCAGGGAAATCCCGAAATGCTCCCCTTCTGGATGAAGGACAAAATGTACAGGGCCCCAGTGTGACATGTAAAAGGAGTTCAGATTGGGTTTCAGCCCTAGCTCATTCCCTTGGTCAAGCGTTCTCTTGAACAACCTGCCTAACAGAATGGATTGGCCCAGACTGAAGACGGGGATGAGAATCTATTTCTCTTTGTTATTTCCATCTCTCTCAAATTTATTCTAATGTTCTGCTTCCTTTCTTATGCCTCTGGCATCATTATGAGGATATCACTCTGTCAACCCTATAGGTTTAAAAATAACTAGAGGCTAATACAAGTTCAGAGATGGAAGACACCCTAGAAACAATTTAGTCAAACTTGATATGCTCCAGATGAGGAAACTGCCACTCAGCCCACAAATATGTATTAAATGCCTATTATACGGTTAGTACTTCTGGGGATACACAGTCCAGGCAAGGTCAAACACTAGTCTCAGGAGGTTTAGGGACCACTGGGCCCAGAGGGTTTATTTTGTGCATATAATTGACAGCCATTGGTAATGTAAAAAATAATTATTACAGATTGTATTTTTCAAATATATGTGAATTTTACTTAGCTTTCAGCCTTATTTATTCTGGATCCATTCTGCTTTCTCCTAGATACTATATTTATAGGTTTGTGTTCATCGGTTTCTAGGCGTTCAGACCTTTTTCATGTGAAATCTGAAGGTCAAGTGACAGACCAGGTTTCCTTCCAGCTCTCCCCACTCTCATATGATAAGCTACTGGATAAATTCTTACTGTCTTGCTAGCACTGGAATCTATGTTCCTTGTAGGGGGGCCTTAGGCTACACTGGGCATGAGGAAAGGGGCTGTGAGTAAAAACAAAAGTCTCTGACCAGATGTCCACCAGTATAATTGCTGGAATTCTGAGACTCTCCCTTCCTTCTTTGCAGGGCCCTTGGTGACTCATGCGTTGTCCTGAACAACCATTTCCACACTCTTACAAGGCAACCTTTCCCATTATTTCCCCATAGGATGCCCCTCACTTATGACAAATCACTTAGTCTTCTCACCTTTGTCACTGTCCCAACCCCTTAGAATGATGTCATTTCAGATGTACATCTACTTTTCCACTGCTGTCCACACTGGTGCTCCACACCGAGGCCAGACTTCTAGGAGCTGGGCAGTGTCTGGCAGGGGCGAGATGAGAAGCCTTTCATTTCTACCCTCTACCGGTGCTCTACAACTGGGCATCTTGTGTTACAACACTGAGATCCACGCTTCTGCCTCTTGACAGGTACCACGTGGGACCTCTTGTCACCTGGGGCTTTTGCCCTCAGGCAGGGACTGTTGCCTTCCCTGTTTTTCTTGCCATCTTCCATAGCAGCTCTGTTTCTGTCCCAGCCAGATTCCTTGTCCTGATTTTCATGTTGGAGCCTTTTCCTCTGGGATCCTTGTGACCCATAAAAACAGCTTCTAATCCAGACTCTTTCCCAGCAGAGAAACAAAAAAGACAGACAGACTTTTCTTTGTTGAGCAACTTTAATATTCATTTTCCAGAGCATCAATCCTTTCTCAGAAGATGATCTACTTTTTAAAACCCTGAAGTTAAAAGAAATTACAACAGGAGGGATGGGGATAGTGACTGTGGGAAATCAGGTTGGGGTGGGTGGATGGCTTGTCCAATGATGCTTCAGGCAGCTACTGGCATCCAATTGGTCAAGAGTTCCTAGTAATCTTTGGTCAAAGACTTCCTATAAATCACGGCTCCACAATGCAAGTTGCCTTTCCTGAATCCTCATCTGGGCATGTACTGTCGGTTTCTTCTCTCCCTTCTCTCTAAAAGGCCTCCTAATGTATCCCGTGTTCTTGCTGTACCCCTCAATGAGACCTCTCTCACGGAATGTCACGAGACCCCCCTCTGTTTCCTTAGGTCAGCAAGTGGAAATTGACACTTGCTGAATTCACTCAAGATTCAGGCGCTTTCTAACCCCATGTCTGCCATCTTAAGTTGTCACAATATTTAGACCCTTCCTTTTTTCTTTTTAGGTCCAAAGTTAGCTACTGAGGGAGCCGGCAAACAATCTTTAGTTCTTCGTGCACTTCCATCCCATAATACCCAGGGGAATAGTGAACGTCAAGAACAAACCAAGTCTATTTGCAAATTTTCCACTAGTAATAATTCTGTATAAATGAAAACAGGGTGACTCTCTGTCACCTCTTTATGGGTAGGAACAATGCTGTATGTTGTCCATGTGACACATGAGCACACAGTGACACTCAATGGAATGACAAATGGTAGGTGTCCACCTGAAACAGTGACTCACAGCCCAAAGGGTGGGTTTACATTTAGTGGAAGCTCTTCTCCTGGCTGAAGGCAGTGCATGGAAGAGTAGGTATTTGAGAGGAATCCTTCTCTATGGGCCATAGTTCACCCTTATTATCTTGGGAGAAGGTGATACGTACTGTTTTCCCTGAGATTTCTGAGTTAGGCCACAGAAACAGATTTTCTTCATCCTATCTACTGGGCGTTGTAACAGGTGATGTCTACTTTTTGTTAAAGTCTGTTTTATTTGTATTCTACATGTGTCAATGCCAGATGCTCTGGAGAAGTCACGTCATACGTGGATTCCTCCAACATGTCTTAGAGGGTTAGGTCATTGTAATGTGCACTGCTAGGCTTTCAAAGGTGGGATCAAGGTCCAGAGCAAGCAAACCTCTCAGCAACTCTGACTGACACTGTGAAGGGTAATAAAACAAAAATCAATTCAACAAACTTAGAAGATTGAAAAGGAACAGATTAAGACATGCAAAAGGACTTGATTTGCAGCACCAGTCACTCTGTAAGTTTGCTCAGCATGCTAAGTAAATGTCAGTGCTTGGCAAGGTGAGGGTAATTGCCATTCCCTTCCTCTAATGTTCATTCTACAAAGAAAAAGTTCCAACTATAAAGGAAAAGGAACAGAAAGAAATACGTGTTGCAAATAAGCCTAAAGCTAATCGTATATCCAGAGGGCCCTAAGTATCATTTAATCAGAGAATGCTTGATCAGAAAGGGTTAGAGAAGATTGCATCCCAACACTTCTTTTAAAAATTGAGAAAATAAGTCCAGCAAAATTAAGAAACTTAACCAAGATCACACAGTCATAGGACTGTGGCAGATATAAGACTGGGGTCAGAGATGTCAGGTGCCAGTGCATTTTCTCCCATGCCAGTTAGTAATTTAAACTAAACACAATCTTTTAGAATGTTTCATGCTCAGAAAGGTTACATATCATAGACTAAGCCTGGAAGGAAACAGAAATGTTACTTCAGGATAGCAGTGTTTACCTCAGATGAGTATGATTTGATGAGGGAAAGAAATTATCCTTTACTTTATACAATTTTTAATTATTTTAATTGTTCATAATAAGTATGTTTAAGTTTTGTTAGTAAAAACTAAATTTAAGAATCCCCCATTTAGGGGCTTCCCTGGTGGCGCAGTGGTTGAGAGTCCGCCTGCCAATGCAGGGGACACGGGTTCGTGCCCAGGTCCGGGAAGATCCCACATGCCGCGGAGTGGCTGGGCCCGTGAGTCATGGCCACTGAGCCTGCGCGTCCGGAGCCTGTGCTCCGTAACGGGAGAGGCCACAACAGTGAGAGGCCCACGTACCGAAAAAAAAAAAAAAAAAAGAATCCCCCATTTAGCCTCAGCAATTCCTCTGGTAGACCTAAACCCAAGAAAAATGAAAACATATCTCCATACAAGACGTATACAAATGTTCATAGTAGCATTATTCATAATAGCCAAAAGGTGGAAATAATCCAAGTATCCATCAACTGATAAATGGATAAATAGCATGTGGTATATCCATACGATGTAATATTACTCAGCCAGGAAAAGGAATGAAGTACTAATACATGCTACAGCATGTAAGAACCTTGAAAAACATGCTGAGTGAAAAAAGCCAGTCACCAAGGACCACATATTATATGATTCCATTTATATGAAGTGTCCACAATAGGCAAATCTATAGAGCCAGAAAGTAAATTAGTGAATGCCTAGGGCTAGATAGGGAGGTGGCGGGAATTGAGAGTGATTGATGATGGGTATGGGATTCCTTCGGGGGGGGGGGGTTTTGAAAATCTTTTAAAATGAGATTTTAATGATGATTGCACAACTCTGTTAATGTACTAAAAGCCACTGAATGATATACTTTAAATGAGTGAATTTATGGTATATGAATTATAACTCAGTAATGCTGTAAAAATTTTCTATTTAAAAGTTAAATAATTCATATAGCAACAAAGCTAAGATTATGTCCTTATGACATAAAATATTCAGATAAAAATAATTTTAAAAACTGATTTAAAAACCTAGATGATTTTTCTACTCTCTGACAGATTATTCAAATAGTTAATTATTCCGAGGATTTAGAGGTCTTCAGATTTTCCTATTTTTAATAAGACTAGCTCTCATTCACTAAGTACCAACTTTTTGTTAGGTGTTCTACAAACATAATCACTACTCCTCATAATACATCTATAAAGTAGATATATTTATCCTTACTTTACTGAGAAAACTAATAGCTGGCAGAGCTGAGCTTTAAATCCAGTTCCATTTGCTTTTATTATACAACAATCGCCATCCCATTATATAAAAATAATCCTTAAAACTCTCCTTCCCAACTAGAAAAATTGTCTACACTCTCTCTCTTCCTTTTCTCCTGTTCACTCTTCAGAGCCACCCCGAGCTCTCCACTGAAATTGTTTTCACCAAAGTCACCAAGAGTCTTTGCTCCTAAATTCAGTGGAAACTTCTTAGTCTTTATCAAATTTTATCTTTCTGTACACTTGCCTCTGTTGCTTGCACCTTCCTGAAACCTTTTTTTTTTTTAACTTCCATAATCCCTCTTCTAGGCTCATGATTCTCCTTGCAACTTCGAGTTTCTCTTCCCCATCTCCTTAGACATCTCCTCTTCTCCTCATCCCTTTTGTCCATTTCACTCAGTGATGCCTTCTCTTTCTCCTCTGCACACCCTCCCTAGTAGAAGGCATCCATGTCCCCGGATTTGGTTCCCAGCTATGTGCTTATGTCTCCCATCTCTATATCTGCAACCAGATCTTTCCTTGACTCCAGACTCATACATGTAGATTCCTACTGGACATCTTTCCTCAAATGCCCTAAGACACATCAGAAAGCACACTCATCATCTTACCTTTCAGATTGTTGTCTCCGGTTATATCCACTGTCTTAATGACCAATAATAGTATGGTTTAGTATTTGGGAGCATGTGCTTGGGTTCAAATTCCAGCTCTACTTCTTAAGTACCTGTGTGATCTCTCTGTGCCTTCATTTCCTTATCCATAATATGGAAATAATAAAAGTATCCATCTCACAGAGTCTTTATGAGGATTGAATTTATATGTGAAAAATGCCTGCCACACAGTAAGCTTAGCATTTCCATGTACTGGTTATGTACAGGTTATGACACTAAGACGTTTTCCCAGCTTCCTTCTACTGATTCACCTTAAGTTGATATCTAAGTGTCCTACCAATCCATATGTCTTTAACATCTCTGGAATAATTCCTCTGCAGTCTTTCCACATTATATCCCCCCTAGATTCAGCTAGAATCATCGTCCATCTGAAACACTTACCAACTGCTCTCTACCAAAAGCTCTACGTACCTTCAATTCATTCTTCACATTATAGCACACATAGAGCCTTCTAAAATACGCATCTGATTTTGTCTCTGCCCTAACTAATCCTCTGCCCTCCCGCCATCACCTGCCTTTCATTCAAAGCAGTTCTCCTTGTAGTTCTCAGGGAAAAACACTGTGTCCCTTACTTACAAGTTTTTGCTCCTGCGTCTCCCTTTTTTTTTTTTTTTTTTTTTGCGGTACGCGGGCCTCTCACTGCCTATGGCCTCCCCTGTCGCGGAGCACCTGCTCCAGACGCACAGGCCCAGCGGCCATGGCCCACGGGCCCAGCCGCTCCGCGGCACGCGGGATCCTCCCGGACCGGGGCACGAACCCGCATCCCCTGCACCAGTAGGCGGACGCCCAACCACTGCGCCACCAGGGAAGCCCCCATTCTTAAATGCCTCCTCTCTGAACAAGTCGACATAGAATCTACTCGTCCGTCTCAGTGCCAGCCCCCACTCACAGATCTCTTCACCTAGATAACTGCTAGTAAGCCCAGGTAGTGCGACTTCTGGGGTACCAATAGAAACCCCTCCCTGATGCTTTCAGCCTGGGAGGGGGGCCCTCATCCATCCTTCTAAAGTTATAGAACTTAGCCTACTGTATTATTATTGTTATTTGATTGCCGTATCTATCTCATCAACTACACTGAACCTCTTGAGCTTGGGAACTGTGTTGTAATCATTTCCTCTATCCCTGGTGCCCAGCAATGTACCTGACAAATATTAATGATTTTTTTAAAGACAATAAGAATTATTTAAATTATTATAAATTTATTTATTCCAATAAATATGTAGTGACCTCTATACTTAGTGAGCCTGTGACAGAGACTGTGCTCTGCATTGGGAATACAAAGACAAATTAGATGTAGCCCTTTCCCAAAGGGACTCATTCTAATAGAAGAGACCACAGCAGAAGGAAAACAATTAGAATCCCATAGAATAGGTGCTGTAATAGAGGGCATATGCTGAGAGGATATCAAGAAGGAATTTATTAGCATGATTAAAATGGGAAAGAAGGGCTTCCCTGGTGGCGCAGTGGTTGAGAGTCCGCCTGGCGATGCAGGGGATACGGGTTCGTGCCCCGGTCTGGGAAGATCCCACATGCCGCGGAGCCGCTGGGCCCGCGAGCCATGGCCGCTGAGCCTGCGCGTCCGGAGCCTGTGCTCCGCAGCGGGAGAAGCCACAACAGTGAGAGGCCCGCGTACCGCAAAAAGAAAAAAAAAAAAAGGGAGAGAAGTTACGGAATGTACACACACACACACACACATATACACAAAGTGATGCTCAGAAGTCTGCAAGATATTAACTAATGGGGGGTCAGTGATTACACTTAATTTGAAATGAAATAGAGAGGTCTTTCTTGAATATAACCTATCCTATCTTATTCTTTCCACTATTTAAATTGCCTTGTTAAGCTATACCCCAACCATTGACAAAGCCACAGACATACTATAAAACATTCTATTCTACATAATTCCAGCACTTCTGGGTGTGCTTTAAGTCAGTGTTTTCCCAAATTCAAGTTCATAGACTGGTGATGGTTCACGGCCTAACTTCTACTGGTCTGGGGCAAAATGAAGGAAAAGAAGAACTTTGCAAGATACATATACATACATCAATGTTAGATTGCCCTCTGTCCTTCCTTAGGAAGAATCCTTCCTGAGATTATGATCTCCTTCTAACTTCAGTGTCAAATATATTTTATTTTATGAAATTATGGTGATAATAGATAGTAGCTATTGTATTCATAGCCTTAATTTGAAAAATTAAGAGGTGGGTTTGTCTCCAGAATTGTGTATTTATTTAAATTGCTCTTGTCACTGTGTGCTGTTGACACAGCTCCCAAACACCCACCCTCTCAAATCAGGGAGCACTCTCTTTGTTGTGCCTTTGTTCGGTACTCCCGTCCACAACCTTTGGTAAGCACTGTGGTTGGACATCTGGTTGGTTCTGGCCTACAGTTTTGACTGTGGATTCTCCCTTTCCAAAAGCCCTTAGAGCTAGGCTTTGTAGTCCATAAGCCAGACACATTGAATGCCTAAATAAGATAGATCTTAAATACAACGACTCAGTCATAAATCTGGTAATTGCCGTACATATAAGTCATCATCAATAAGGTTACTTTAATATACCTTTTTGGGTTTTGTGATATGTCATTGACAACTTTTCACATCTCTCAGTCTAACAAAGTAAAATTCACATAGTTAGGGACTTCCTTGGTGGTCCAGCGGTTAAGACTCTACGCTTCCACTGCAGGGAGTGCAGGTTCGATCCCTGGTCAGGGAGCTATGATCCCACATGCCATGTGGCATGGCCGAAAAGAAAAAAGAAAAACAAATTCACATAGTTAAATGACGGTTTTCATTTTTCCAATTTTTTTTTTTTAGTATAGCTGTGATACATAATTGCCTTGATCTGTTGTCAGCCCCCCAGCAAGTGACATTATATGAATGCAAAATATGATTGTCATTTTTGCTTTTGTGCTTTATTTGTTGCTATTTTTATAATTCTTTCCAGTGCTCTAAACTGCTCATATGATAACCTTTGGGGTAGAAATTAACAAGTTCTCTATAAAACTTTTAAAGCCCAAAATAAGGAAACACATATTATAATTGTACAGCCCAAAGAAACCTTTTGCTTTTCCCTTTTGTTCTCTAAGATGTTTTGCTCTAAGTTCATCCTTTGGTATTTTAGTTGATTCATTACACAATGCTGGCCTTATGAGAGAACATTTTTTTTGTGGCTTTATCCTTCTAGATAGAAAAGTAAAGTGATTTAATAGCTCTATATTATTAAACATTATGAGGTTCACATGTTGGAAAGTAGACTTGAGAATTACAGTGGCAACAGAGGCCAGCAGTAACACATGGAGTGGATAATTGTGCTGTAAAACCAGCATTCTTAAATGTCACCCATTAATACTGTGTATACAGAGGAGCTGGTCTGAAATACAAAGGAAAAATCCCACATATTAAAAAAAAAATGAAAGAGAAAAACCTTAGTTCACAAAAACATTCAATCTAAGACAAGGTGCTGAGGGTAGAAAATTATAGGTTTAGCCTCTTAATTCTGCTAGTAGAAAGCTGTAACCTGGAGAAAAAATAACCATGGTAAAATCAATATAGAATTATAAGAGAATTCTTTTTTTTTAACACTAAGCCTGCATATTTGTTTTGAATTATCATTAATCAACTCTCAATTCAGGCAGGTTTCTCTGGTGTCACTTTCATTCCCTTGCTCCTTTTTTCTGTACCTCTGCCCATCCTAAACTGGGCCTTCTCCATCCTTCTCTGATTTTCCAGATTCTACTCATACCAAAATCTAGCTCAGATATTTACCACTTCCATGAATCCTTCCCTGAAAACTCCCACCTATATGCCTTCTCTGAAGTTATATCATGTTTTCCCCACTGTAGGTCAAATTACCATCACTTGATTAAAGATTGTCTTGTGTTATTCACAAATCATTCATTCTGTAGCCTTGTCTCACTAACTATATTGTATACTTCTTGAATATAGAGGCCCTTGATATTAATATTTTAATATTTCCCAAACCCTAGAATAGTGGTAAGCACATAGTAGGGACTCAAATATTCAATGTTTTGTCAGTAATCACTGCTGCAATGATAGCCAGCCAGCAGATCAACAGCAACTGAAGTGTATTATCTAAGTATCTGTATGAAAACCAGATTTTTGCTTTAAGTTAAAATCATTGTACTTTTCTCCTGAACGATTTTTTGGTAGCACAAATTGAAACAACAAAGAAAACAAGTTCCCCATGATGTTTCCAGGACCTGTTGACTTGATGTTAATATCTCATAGGACTTTAACCCCTTCAGTAGTAGAAAAGTTAAACCTTAGTGAAAACACTGGCTAACTATTAACCAAACATTTTCTTAGTTCCAGAGTTGTCAGCTTTGAGGTGGTGGTGTGTCACTTTGACAACTCTAAAATTCTTCTGCCTTAGAACCAGACTCCTCTTCTTGTGTGACAGCATAGCGTGTGTGCCCTTTTGCAACGCACATTAAGTTCTCAAACGTCCATTGCAATGCTCAACAGCTGCAATTCTGTAGGTTCGACACCTTTTCAATCCAACTTCTCAATGTAGCCTGCATTCCACTTCACTCAGTTGACTTACTCTGTTGCGTTTATTACTAAACTGTTCATTTAATTTAATGACTAACAAAGGACTCAGAAAAATTTCTTTGTCCTGCTTTTAGAGCCTAGCATAATTAGTCACATCTCCCTCATCTTCAGATAGCAAATTTAATTAGAATCTCCAGTGGATCACTTTCTAGGGCACAAACAGTACATGGAGACATTGAGTGAGGTTGCTTCCCTGGAACAGAGGAAGAGTCTTCCCAGGTTTTCATGGTATTGACCTGTATCACATGTTTCAGAGGAAGGTTAGACTAAAAGATAAACCTGTGATATATTAAAAAGCTTGGGCAATATTATCCCCAGGGATCAAAGTCCTTTTCGCTTAACTAGGAATCTTTTGATGAAACATAACAATTAACGATCCTTGTAATTTCTGAGTTGGCCCAGCCGAAGTCTCTCCTTGCTGAAATATTTATTTCCTTGTTTCTGTTCATCTTAAATTTGAAACTGACATTAGTAAATTTGACAAGCTGGTTAAACTTTTCTTTGTTTTACAGCCAACAATTTAGGGAAATTCTCTTCTCACTTTTTACTTCCCCATAATGTGATCTCGTAGCTTTCCCCAAAAGGACCGTGCTTTCTTCCTCTTCACCATAATGAATGTAAACAAGGCCTTGGGTAATTGCTCACACTGTCAATCTCAGTACTGCAGTCTGGCTTGGGATGGTACTCAGCTGACTGCCAGGAATTATTATCCTCATTCCTCTGATTAATTACTATTCTTGAGCACCTTGCAGCTGAATAGAATCATAGAGGTTTAGCACTGAAAGGAGTCCCAGAAATTGGGTTTCAGGACTCCTCACTGTATAAATGGGAAAACAGTCCCAGAAAAGGGAAAATGGCTTGCCCAAGGTTGTGTAACAATGCAGTAATAGATGTCCTGCTGGAAAAAAGATCTTATTTTTACTCCAATTGTCATTCTAGTACTCGACTCTGGAATCTCTTGAATATTGTATGACATAAAACCCTATATTTCCGTTAGTTCCTTTATGTTGATAACTCAGGTGAGGCAAGAAAGCAAAGTCTGCAAAGGCTGAGAAGCTGCATGTTGGGTTCCTTTCTCCAGCTAATGGCCAACTCCCAACGGTCAGTCAGGTGCAGTAATCTTCAACGAATGTTTGTTGAGCAAATCTGTATTTAGTATGCTAGGAATGGCTCAGTTAGATGATTATGGAACCTTGAAGAAGGACACTATCTTTGACCTCCAGGACAAATTCTGAGTATGAAGCGGTGTGTGTGTTCATATGAGCATGTGTGGAGAGAGAGAGAGAGAGAGAGAGAGAGAAGGGACAGACATATAATCAAGAGACAGTGCTATGGGAGGCTCTGAGGAGAGAGAGAGCTCACAAGTGGTTAGGAGATCGGAGAAGTTCGCGTGGAAGGGTTAACTTAGTAGGAAGACAAAGGTGTGGTGTCCAAGGCTGATGGAAAAAATCAAAAGGGTGAAATGACTTGAATAAAAGGAGTGGAGCTAAGAAAGCATGTTTGAACTCATTCACTTATTCATACATTCACTAAATGATAATTTAGGAAATGCTACTCTGCCAGATGTTAATAGAATTTCAGATATATAGATGAAAACATATGTTTCCTGACCTCAGAGAATTCATGCTCTAGACCAAACTTCTCAAGCTTTAATGTTTCTCAAACTTTAACAGGCGTAAGAATCACCATTTCCAACAAGCTCCAGGAAGATGCTGGTGCAGCTGCTACTTGAGCCATGCTTTAAGTATCAGTAAACTTGCTTATAAAGAGATCATTATAATCTAATATGACAGTTGCCATCATGCAGGCAAGTCCAGGTGCCTTGGGAACATAAGATTGGAGATGCTAGCAGCAGTTGTGTAGGTGGGCTTAGAGATTAGGGTATGTGAACGGCAGTAGCAGACAAGTCTGAAGCCACAGGCTGGAACTGTGTATACATGGAGGACCTTAAAAGTCAGGAAAGGGCTTCCCTGGTGGCGCAGTGGTTGAGAGTCTGCCTGCCGATGCAGGGGACACGGGTTCGTGCCCTGGTCTGGGAAGATCCCACATGCCGCGGAGCGGCTGGGCCCGTGAGCCATGGCCGCTGAGCCTGCGCGTCCGGAGCCTGTGCTCTGCAACGGGAGAGGCCACAGCAGTGAGAGGCCCGCGTACCGCAAAAAAAAAAAAAAAGTCAGGAAGGAATTCAAAACTTGCTTGTGATTTTCTTATCACTGCTCTGGAGCATGACTTTCTTCCTTTTATCAGTAGTTGTGGGCAATGAAGATAATATTAAAAACTGATCATTATCAAGCACTTGTAATGGGCCAGCACTATACTAAGTATGTTTTATGTGTTTGCCCATTTGATCCTCACAAGCATCCTATGAAATAGGTGCTTTTATTTATTTATTTTTTCATTTTGAGAATTAAAAAACAAGAATACTGAAGCTTAGAGAGGGTATCTGAGTATTTAGAAGTCATTCTTATCCACTTCAGGGCTGCTATCATCTTAATTAATTCAGTGTGAACCAAAGAGAGACCCCATGATCACACGTTCTCTGTTCTATCCCCCATTACTTCTGCATCTTGTATACACTTCCGTTATCTCACTAAATTATAATATGCTTGCTCCCCTTTATCCCTCAGTACATTATGTTTTATTCATATTTTATTCCCAAGTGTCTAGGATGTAGTAGGTGTTTGGTGAATGACTATATTTTCTACTTCTCTTCTAGAATAATCCTCCCACTATCTTTCATGCCTTGTTTCTCCCACACTAAATGTTCTCTCACAATCTCTGCATCTAAAATCTCAGTCCAAGATCTTTAAATGCCATCTCCTCTATGGAGCTTTTTCTGCTTCTTCCTCTGCAGACCTTGAGGGGAACAAGCTCTTCATTCCTGGCAATTTCATAGCTTTTTTTTTCCTGTACCTCTGCTATCTCACTTTTAATTCTCTACCTCATATATGCAGTTATTTGCTCACCTTATATCTCCACTGGACTCTAAAACCCCTGGTAGGAGTGATGAGCCCCTATTGTGTGGTTAAATTTCGCAGCCAGAGTGAACGGGGATTTTTTTTGTGGGTGTGGAGGTGGCTAGTTTGAGTTTGGTTTAGTTGGTTTGGGTTTGTTTGTTACAGCATCTCTGCTCATTGACCCAATGATGTTGGACTTAACCTCCATGGGTTTCGTGGGCAAAATGGGGAAAGCAACATCTAAAACTCTAAACACCTCTAAAACTATCTGGAGGATTAAGTGGCTACATGTAAAGGTTTCATTTTGCCTACACGGTAAGCATCTACTACAAGGCCGCCATTGTTGTTATCATCTGTGTTCTACCCACACCACCCTACCCTCTCCAAAAGTAAATGCCAATAGTATTTTTGAATGAATGAATAAATGTTCAACTTTTTTTTTTACAAACTCACCCCCTCTACAATACTGTAAGCAGTTCTATTGTATTTTTCCTCTACTCCTCTCTCTCCCAAATTGTGCACATGAGACGCAACTTGATCAAATATTGTCATCTTATATGGCACCCTTCCCATTAGCAACCTGGAAACTTTAACTGACTTCTAACAAAATACAGTTATTCCTGAACCTATTTCCAATTCCTATTTTGTGTGCTCTCAAAGTGCAAAACAATATAATTTTATTAAAATTGCTTCATGGAGAGGGAAATTTGCATATTGGAATTTATTGGGCCCACCCTATCTATCATACAGATGCATAATAATGTTGATAATGTACAAATGGCTTCTGGCAAAGATGAATTAAACCATTAAAATGTAAAAAGCAACAACACCTCAAAAGATGATAATGAAAGCTCAATAGGGCATTTTGGACATTTAGTGAGTATTAACAATCAATTAGGATAAAATATTTCAAATGATGCAGTTCTGAATAAGTGGTCCATAAAATGTATGTGACCAGGAACGTCCATGATCAACATGTCTCCCTGCCTACTACATTCTTTTTTTTTTAATATCTTTATTGGAGTATAATTGCTTTACAATGGTGTGTTAGATTCTGCTTTATAACAGTGAATCAGTTATACATATACATATGTTCCCATATCTCTTCCCTCTTGTGTCTTCCTCCCTATCCCACCCCTCTGGGTGGTCACAAACCACCTATCTCATCTCCCTGTGCTATGCGGCGTCTTCCCACTAGCTATCTATTTTACGTTTGGTAGTGTATATATGTCCATGCCACTCTCTCACTTTGTCACAGCTTACCCTTCCCCCTCCCCATATCCTCAAGTCCATGCTGTAGTAGGTCTGTGTCTTTGTTCCTGTCCTACCCCTAGGTTCTTCATGACATTTTTTTTCTTAAATACCATATATATGTGTTAGCATATGGTATTTGTCTTTCTCTTTCTGACTTACTTCACTCTGTGTGACAGACTCTAGGTCCATCCACCTCACTACAAATAACTCAATTTCGTTTCGTTTTATGGCTGAGTAATATCCCATTGTATATATGTAGCACATCTTCTTTATCCATTCATCTGTCGATGGACACTTAGGTTGCTTCCATGTCCTGGCTATTGTAAATAGAACTGCAATGTACATTTTGGTACATGACTCTTTTTGAATTATGGTTTTCTCAGGGTATATGCCCAGTAGTGGGATTGCTGGGTTGTATGGTAGTTCTATTTTTAGTGTTTTAAGGAGCCTCCATACTGTTCTCCATAGTGGCTGTGTCAATTTACATTCCCACCAACAGTGCAAGAGTGTTCCCTTTTCTCCACATGCTCTCCAGCATTTATTGTTTCTAGATTTTTTGATGATGGCCATTCTGACTGGTGTGAGATGATATCTCATTGTAGTTTTGATTTGCATTTCTCTAATGATTAATGATGTTGAGCATTCTTTCATGTGTTTGTTGGCAATCTGTATATCTTCTTTGGAGAAATGTCTATTTAGGTCTTCTGCCCATTTTTGGATTGGGTTGTGTGTTTTTTTGTTATTGAGCTGCATGAGCTGCTTGTAAATTTTGGAGATTAATCCTTTGTCAGTTGCTTCATTTGCAAATATTTTCCCCCATCCTGAGGGTTGTCTTTTGGTCTTGTTTATGCTTTCCTTTGCTGTGCAAAAGCTTTTAAGTTTCATTAGGTCCCATTTGTTTAGTTTTGTTTTTATTTCCATTTCTGTAGGAGGTGGGTCTAAAAGGATCTTGCTGTGATTTATGTCATAGAGTGTTCTGCCTATGTTTTCCTCTAAGAGTTTGATAGTGTCTGCCCTTACATTTAGGTCTTTAATCTGAGTTTATTTTTGTGTATGGTGTTAGGGAGTGTTCTAATTTCATCCTTTTACATGTACCTGTCCAGTTTTCCCAGCACCACTTATTGAAGAGGCTGTCTTTTCTCCACTGTATATTCTTGCCTCCTTTATCAAAGATAAGGTGACCATATGTGCATGAGTTTATCTCTGGGCTTTCTATCCTGTTCCATTGATCTATATTTCTGTTTTTGTGCCAGTACCATACTGTCTTGATTACTGTAGCTTTGTAGTATAGTCTGAAGTCAGGGAGCCTGATTCCTCCAGCTCCATTTTTCGTTCTCAAGATTGCTTTGGCTATTCGGGGTCTTTTGTGTTTCCATACAAATTGTGAAATTTTTTGTTCTACTTCTGTGAAAAATGCCAGTGGTAGTTTGATAGGGATTGCATTGAATCTGTAGATTGCTTTGGGGAGTAGAGTCATTTTCACAATGTTGATTCTTCCAATCCAAGAACTTGGTATATCTCTCCATCTATTTGTATCATCTATAATTTCTTTCATCAGTGTCTTATAATTTTCAGCATACAGGTCTTTTGTCTACTTAGGTAGGTTTATTCCTACATATTTTATTATTTTGTTGCAATGGTAAATAAGAGTGTTTTCTTAATTTCACTTTCAGATTTTTCATCATTAGTGTATAAGAATGCCAGAGATTTCTGTGCATTAATTTTGTATCCTGCTACTTTACCAGATTCATTGATTAGCTCTAGTAGTTTTCTGATAGCATCTTTAGGATTCTCTAGGTAGAGTATCATGTCATCTGCAAACGGTGACAGCTTTACTACTTCTTTTCTGATTTGGATTCCTTTTATTTCTTTTTCTTCTCTGATTGCTGTGGCTAAAACTTCCAAAACTATGTTGAATAAGAGTGGTGAGAGTGGCAACCTCGTCTTGTTCCTGATCTTAGTGGGAATGGTTTCAGTTTTTCACCATTGAGGACGATGTTGGCTGTGCGTTTGTCATATATGGCCTTTATTATGTTGAGGAAAGTTCCCTCTATGCCTCCTTTCTGCAGGGTCTTTATCATAAATGGGTGTTGGATTTTGTAGAAAGCTTTCTCTGCATCTATTGAGATGATCATATGGTTTTTCTCCTTCAATTTGTTAATATGGTATATCATGTTGATTGATTTGCGTATATTGAAGAATTCTTGTATTCCTGTAACAAACCCCACTTGATCATGGTGTATGATCCTTTTAATGTGCTGTTGGATTCTGTTTGCTAGTATTTTGTAGAGGATTTTTGCATCTATGTTCATCAGTGATATTGGCCTGTAGTTTTCTTTCTTTGTGACATCTTTGTCTCATTTTGTTATCAGGGTGATGGTGGCCTCATAGAATGAGGTTGGGAGTGTTCCTCCCTCTGCTATATTTTGGAAAAGTTTGAGAAGGACAGATGTTAGCTCTTCTCTAAGTGTTTGATAGAATTCGGCTGGGAAGCCATCTGGTCCTGGGGTTTTTTTTGTTGGAAGATTTTTAATCACAGTTTCAATTTCAGTGCTTGTGATTGGTCTGTTCATATTTTCTATTTCTTCCTGGTTCAGTCTCAGCAGGTTGTGCATTTCTAAGAATTTGTCCATTTCTTCCAGGTTGTCCATTTTATTGGCATAGAGTTGCTTGCAGTAATCTCTCATGATCCTTTGTATTTCTGCAGTGTCAGTTATTACTTCTCCTTTTTCATTTCTAACTATTGATTTGAGTCTTCTCCCTATTTTTCTTGATGAGTCTGGCTAATGATTTATCAATTTTATCTTCTCAAAGAACCAGCTTTTAGTTTTATTGCTCTTTGCTATCGTTTTCTTCATTTCTTTTTCATTTATTTCTGATCTGATCTTTATGATTTCTTTCCTTCTGCTAACTTTGGGGTTTTTTTGTTCTTCTTTCTCTAATTGCTTTAGGTACAATGTTAGGTTGTTTATTTAAGATGTTTCCTGTTTCTAAGATAGGATTGTATTGCTGTAAACTTCCCTATTAGAACTGCTTTTGCTGAATCCCATAGGTTTTGGGTCGTCATGTCTCCATTGTCATTTGTTTCTAGGTACTTTTTGATTTCCTCTTTTATTTCTTCAGTGATCACTTCGTTATTAAGTAGTGTATTGTTTGGCCTCCATGTGTTTGTATTTTTTACAGATCTTTTCCTGTAATTGATATCTAGTCTCATAGCATTGTGGTTGGAAAAGATACTTGATACGATTTCAATTTTCTTAAATTTACCAAGGCTAGATTTGTGACCCAAGATATGATCTCTCCTGGAGAATGTTCCATGAGCATTTGAGAAAAATTTGTATTCCGTTGTTTCTGGATGGAATGTCCTATAAATATCAATTAAGTCCATCTTGTTTAATGTATCATTTAAAGCTTGTGTTTCCTTATTTATTTTCATTTTGGATGATCTGTCCATTGATGAAAGTGGGGTGTTATAGTCCCCTACTATGATTGTGTTACTGTCGATTTCCCCTTTTATGGCTGTTAATATTTGCCTTATGTATCGAGGTGCTCCTATGTTGGGTGCATAAATATTTACAATTGTTATATCTTCTTCTTGGATTGATCCCTTGATCATTATGTAGTGTCCTTCTTTGTCTCTTGTAATAGTCTTTATTTTAAAGTCTATTTTGTCTGATATGAGAATTGCTATTCCAGCTTTCTTCTGATTTCCACTTGCATGGAATATCTTTTTCCATCCCCTCACTTTCAGTCTGTATGTGTCCCTAGGTATGAAGTGGGTCTCTTGTAGACAGCATATATACAGGTCTTGTTTCTGTATCCATTCAGCCAGTCTGTGTCTTTTGGTGGGAGCATTTAATCCATTGACACTTAAGGTAATTATCAATATGTATGTTCCTATTCCCATTTTCTTAATTGTTTTGGGTTTGTTATTGTAGGTCTTTTCCTTCTCTTGTGTTTCTTGCCTAGAGAAGTTCCTTTAGCATTTGTTGTAAAGCTGGTTTGGTGGTGCTGAACTCTCTCAGCTTTTGCTTGTCTTTAAAGGTTTTAATTTCTCCATCAAATCTGAATGAGATCCTTGCTGGGTAGAGTAATCTTGGTTGTAAGTTCTTCTCCTTCATCACTTTAAATATGTCCTGCCAGTCCCTTCTGGCTTGCAGAGTTTCTGCTGAAAGATCAGCTGTTAACCTTATGGGGATTCCCTTGTGTGTTATTTGTTGTTTGTCCCTTGCTGCTATTTTTTTTTTCTTGCTATACGCGGGCCTCTCACTGTTGTGGCCTCTCCCGTTGCAGAGCACAGGCTCCGGACATGCAGGCCCAGTGGCCATGGCTCAGGGGCCCAGCCGCTCCGCAGCATGTGGGATCCTCCCGGACCGGGGCACGAACCCTTGTCCCCTGCATTGGCAGGCGGACTCCCAACCACTGCGCCACCAGGGAAGCCCCCCTTGCTGCTTTTAATATGTGTTCTTTGTATTTAATTTTTGATAGTTTGATTAATATGTGTCTTGGCGTGTTTCTCGTTGGATTTATCCTGTATGGGACTCTCTGTGCTTCCTGGACTTGATTAACTATTTCCTTTCCCATATTAGGGAAGTTTTCAACTATAATCTCTTCAAATATTTTCTCAGTCCCTTTCTTTTTCTCTTCTTCTTCTGTGACCACTATAATTCGAATTTTGGTGTGTTTAATGTTGCCCCTGAGGTCTCTGAGACTGTCCTCAGTTCTTTTCATTCTTTATTCTGCTCTGCAGTAGTTATTTCCACTATTTTATGTTCCAGGTCACTTATCCGTTCTTCTGCCTCAGTTATTCTACTATTGATCCCTTCTAGAGTATTTTTAATTTCATTTATTGTGTTGTTCATCATTGCTTGTTTCCTCTTTAGTTTTTCTAGGTCCTTGTTAAATGTTTCTTGCATTTTCTCTATTCTATTTCCAAGATTTTGGATCATCTTTACCATCATTATTCTGAATTCTTTTTCAGGTAGACTGCCTATTTCCTCTTCATTTGTTATGTCTGGTGGGTTTTTACCTTGCTCCTTCATCTGCTGTGTGTTTTTCTGTCTTTTCATTTTGCTTATCTTACTGTGTTTGGGGTCTCCCTTTCGCAGGCTGCAGGTTCGTAGTTCCCGTTGTCTTTGGTGTCTGTCCCCAGTGGCTAAGATTGGTTCAGTGGGTTGTGTAGGTTTCCTGGTGGAGGGGACTAGTGCCTGTGTTCTGGTGGATGAGGCTGGATCTTGTCTTTCTGGTGGGCAGGTCCACGTCTGATGGTGTGTTTTGGGGTGCCTGTGGCCTTATTATGATTTTAGGCAGCCTCTGTGCTAATGCATGGGGCTGTGTTCCTGTCTTGCTAGTTGTTTGGCATAGGGTGCCCAGCACTGTAGCTTGCTGGTCGTTGAGTGAAGCTGGGTATTGGTGTTGAGATGGAGATCTCTGGGAGATTTTCGCCGTTTGATATTACGTGGAGCTGGGAGGTCTCTTGTGGACCAGTGTCCTGACGTTGGCTCTCCCACCTCAAAGGCACAGCCCTGATGCCTGGCTGGAGCACCAAGAGACTGTCCTCCACACAGCTCATAATAAAAGCGAGAAAAAATAGAAAGAAAGAAAGAGAGAGAATAAAATAAAATAAAGTTATTAAAATAAACAATTATTAAGAAAAAAAATTTTTTAAGTAAAAAAAAACCAAAAAATGGATGTACAGAACCCTAGGACAAATGGTGAAAGCAAAGCTATACAGACAAAATCTCACACAGAAGCATACACATAAACATACACACTCACAAAAAGAGGAAAAGGGGAAAAAATAATCTATCTTGCTCCCAAAGTCCACCTCCTCAATTTGGGATGATTCATTGTCTATTCAGGTATTCCACAGATGCAGGGTACATCAAGTTGATTGTGGAGATTTAATCCGCTGCTCCTGAGGCTGCTAGGAGAGATTTCCCTTTCTCTTCTTTGTTCTCACAGCTCCCAAGGGCTCAGCTTTGGATTTGGCCCCACCTCTGTGTGTAGGTCGCTGGAGGGCGTCTGTTCTTCGCTCAGACAGGACGGGGTTAAAGGAGCCACTGATTCGTGGGCTCTGGCTCACTCAGGCCGGGGGGGAGGGAGGGGTATGGGGTGAGCCTGTGGAGGCAGAGGCCAGCAGGACGTTGCACCAGCCTGAGGCACGCCGTGTGTTCTCCCGGGGGAGTTGTCCCTGGTTCCCGGGACCCTGGCAGTGGCGGGCTGCACGGGCTCCCGGGAGGGGAGGTGGGGAGAGTGACCTGTGCTCTCACACAGGCTTCTTGGTGGCAGCAGCAGCAGCCTTAGCGTCTCATGCCCATCTCTGGGGTCCGTGCTGTTAGCCGCGGCTCGCGCGCGTCTCTGGAGCTCCTTTAAGCGGTGCTCTTAATCCCCTCTTCTCGCACACCAGGAAACAAAAGAGGCATGAAAAAGTCTCTTGCCTCTTCGGTAGCTCCAGACTTTTCCCGGACTCCCTCCCGGCTAGCCGTGGCGCACTAGCCCCTTCAGGCTGTGTTCACGCCACCAGTCCTCTCCCTGGGATCTGACCCCCAAAGCCCGAGCCTCAGCTCCCAGCCCCTGCCCACCCCGGCAGGTGAGCAGACAAGCCTCTCGGGCTGGTGAGTGCTGGTCGGCACCAATCCTCTGTGCAGGAATCTCTCTGCTTTGCCCTCCACACCCCTGTGGCTGTGCTCTCCTCCCTGGCTCCGAAGCTTCTCCCCTCCGCCACACCCCTCTCCACCAGCGAAGGGGCTACCTAGTGTGTGGAAACCTTTCCTCCTTCACAGCTCCCTCCCACTGGTGCAGGTCCCATCCCTATCTTGTGTCTCTGTTTTTTCTTTTTTCTTTTGCCCTACCCAGGTACGTGGGGAGTTTCTTGCCTTTTGGGAGGTCTGAGGTCTTCTGCCAGCGTTCAGTGGGTGTTCTATAGGAGCAGTTCCACGTGTAGATGTATTTCTGATGCATCTGTGGGGAGGAAGGTGATCTCCGTGTCCTACTCTTCCACCATCTTCTCCTGTCTCCCCTACTACATTCTTTATTCCCCACTCCACACTTTCTGTTTTCTGCAATTCTACCTGCAGTCCACAGACTCTGAAAATGCCTCTGAAATTTCTCACGAGGACAAGGCCTTTGGGTTTTATTTATTTGAATAATATAAATATACTGTTTTCACATTAATGGCAAAATAGCTATTTTGCAGACTATGGAAATAATAAAATTTGTGCCATACAAGTAGAATTTGAGGTTATCTGCAGGCCCTTATCATTTACAAATCACTGATCCATGTATTCATTCAGCATATACGTTGAGCACTTGTCATGCTCAAAACTTTGGAAGACAAGGTAAACTCATCCCTACACCCAGGCGTCTGTGTAGGGTGGAAGACAGAGGGTATATAAGCAATATATATAAGCAATTACAGGGTCCCCCAATTAATCAATAAACTGTAGAAAGTGCTACAAAGGAAAAGAGCAGAATTCCATGAGATAAGACTAAAGTGTAGACCAAGGGAAGGCTTTTCTAAGGAAGTTCTGGTTAAGCGGAGACCCAAAGGATGGGTAAGAATGAGATCCAGAATGAGGGAAATTGCTTAACAGACGGACTAGGCTGTGTGGTGACCCGGGGTTCTTGTGAAAAACTGAGCCTCTGCCTCAGCTTCCTTACCTCTTAAGTGGTGATACCAATTATATTTACCCCTTAGGGTGGTTGTGAGGATTATATGACAAGTAACACGCTTAGCACAATGTTTAGTACTCATTCCATGTTAGCCATTATTGTTTCTGATGTCGTTCTTAGCAATTTTACCCTAAATGCACGTGGGATGTCACTGAGAGCAGGTGAGGCAGGTTTAAGCAAGGGAACCAATGTTGAGAACTGTGAAGGATCTGAGATTTTGTTTCTTACCTGCAAGCTAGCAAGTTACCCTGCTGTGCTGTCATGGATACAGGCAGAGGATCTGAGATTCCTGGATAAGAAACTTCATAGCCTCATACTAATAGTTGTAGCCAGAGAATCAGCATTTTCACTGGTTCCGAGTCTCAGTTTCCACAGAGCAAAACAAGGGAGGCCATGTGATGCCTACACACACGGTGGGTTCCATTACAGGAGAGAAATCCCAAGCCAGGGGAAACTGACTCTTTTACAGTGAGCCTAAGCCTGCCTGGGCTGTGCCTCAGAGAAGAACATTATTATGCTGGACAGTAAACAAACTTACTGATTGCTCCCGAGAGAGACACTGTATCTTTCAAGGCTGTTCACTATACGAATATCCCTGAAAATACAGTCCAGAACAAAGGAAATCAGTATTTCTGTTTGCAAGATTTATAGAAATGCAGGGGACTCAGAGAATTGTCTCCCAAGAATTTTATGATCAGATCTGATTTTTTATAAAATCATTCTGGCAGCTGCTGAACTCATAAGTATTCATACAATTTTATATCCCGTACTTCGTTTTTTACATCATAAGCATTTTTTTCAAACTGCCACATCATGTATGTAACACTAATTTTTAATGATTGCATAATATATCAATAATGCAATCCATAGGAATGTGCTTAGCTGTTCTCTTAATACAGGAGATTTAGCTTGCTTCTAATTTTTGGCCATTATCAAGGAACGTTTCTTTTAAGACGTGGATTGGTTGCAAATGTAAAGCTCAACACTCTGAAGTAACAATATAGATGACTTAGGAAGTATTATAAGAAGGCTAGATGCCGATGTTGCCAGTTTGCCCAAGCCGGCACTTTCTAATAAGGAGTGGTGCTAGTAACAGAACCTCTTCAGCCTAATTGCACGGGTTTACAATCTATTTCAATGAAATGGTCAATATATGCATAAAATGGACTTTACTTCCACCAGAAACATTTTCTGAGACTGAGAATCAATGAATACTATTGATAAAACCATAAGAACTTTCTTCTATGAAATTCTTACCCAGAGAGGGAGTGAGGAACAACAGAGTATTTAACATCGGGTGAAGCCGTATGCATCTCCACCTCCAAATATTCTCCATGTAAAAAGGATCCAATGGGCTCTTTCCAACTCATTTCAAGAGTCAATTTTTAGACTGGTTTTCATATTTTTTAATTATTAGAAAGTACTCATATTTTTTAATTATTAGAAAGTTTACTATAGAGATCATCAAATTTAAAACTCTTGTTTCCTGCTAGATCATCAAATTTAAAACTTTTGTTTACTACTAAGGAAACTCATTAAAAGGATGAATGAGTTGCCCATGGGCATAAAATTAAATCAGTCCCCCTTACTGAGTATCTTCTGTGTGAAAGGAGCAGTGGTTGGTACTATGAGAAACAAGAAGCATATGACACATTTCCCATCCAGAAATAGCTTGCATTCTAGTGGGTGAAGCAGAGATGCAATTTGTTATGCGGAAAGTGCTCTGATAATGGTCACAAGTGCAAAGGAACATAAGAAATGTACATGAATCACCCTGACTGACAAGGCAAGAAAAAGTCTCATGGAAGATGAGGCTCTTGAGTCATAGCAGCTAAGATCACAGCTCATCTCATGAAACTAGCTATTTGGAGCTGTAAGACCTTCTTCAATGTCTCTTCTAGTCCCCCAGACCCTGCTTTCTTATCATCGGAGGCCAGAAACTCAATCTCTTCACACAGTCCAGTCTGCCTTCC
Organism: Tursiops truncatus; assembly: GCF_011762595.2. Taxonomy (NCBI): domain Eukaryota; kingdom Metazoa; phylum Chordata; class Mammalia; order Artiodactyla; family Delphinidae; genus Tursiops; species Tursiops truncatus. Next base: position 47,941,962 of record NC_047041.1, read on the forward strand.
AAACTCCTGATGATTAAAAAGGGCTTCTTTGGGATGAGTTCCTGTTTGACTCTACAACTTTACCTGTTGGTTTCAGTGCTACCCACTGAGGCCACACAGTGGAAGTACACTGCCCATTCCATATGAGGGGACTGCACATGTTTATAATTTGTTTAGAGCCTTCTCTGCTCCAAGTTAAATGTTGCCAGTGCCTTCCATAGCCCCTCCTGTTGCATGATTTAAAACCAGTCATCATCCTGGTCCTTTTGGATAGAGCACTTCACTTTGTCTCTGTCTTTTTTAAATGTGGTTTCCAAATTCAAAATGGTACTCCTAGTGTGACCTGATTAGTAGAGTAAAAAACTAGAGTGACTGTTCCCTTCCCTGCTCTTGATGCTGCCATTATCAATGTAGCCCAAGACTAGTTTTTATATCCACATGACATTCTTGATTTATTTCAAGCTTATTATGAAATGAACCCTCCAAACTTTTATTTTCCAGTGAAGGCTGGTAATTCATGGTGGGTACTGCAGAATGAAGATTATACCTATGACAAGAAATAGGAGATGGGAGGAAGGCATTCTAGGATGAAGAGAACCATATGTAAATGCCTAGTGAAATAACATAACATGACATGACTGAGAAAGGCTGAGTAACCCAGAATGAATATATCATGGAGTATGTATGCAGAGGCAGAGGGGGCTAAAAAAGTGGGTCATGTAAGACTTTTGAATCGTATCATTGAGTTAGTGTTTTGCAAGATTACCTTGATAGAAGTCTAAGGAATGAATTGGAGAAAAAAAGACCTCAAGGAGTAAGAAGTTACTTAATAATCTTGAAATAATAGTAGTATTTAGAAATTAATTGAGTACCTACTATACCTTACATAAAATATTCTATATACATCATCTCTGATATCACAAAAATCCTGTGAAGTACTATTATTCCCATTTTATGAATGAGGAAATTGAGGCTTAGTTAAATGGACTTACCAAGGCACCCAGTTATATGGTGATGGGGCCTGAATTTAATCCAGGTCTTCTGACATTGTCCTTTGCTACACTGTGGTGATAGCAGGGGTACTGTGAGATAGAGACCAATGTGAAAATATTCTAGAAGTAGAACCAATATGACTTTACAACTAGGGAAATGAAGGGGAGAGAGTAATCCAGCACAACTGAGTGTTCCAGCCTAGGAGGCCAAGAGGGGAGGACAGTGGTCGGAGACAAGCTCAAAGTACACTACTCAGCACCAGAAAAATCCTTTTTAGGAACTGAGACTGGCAACTCCAGCCAGGAGTACAAAGTTATTGAGAAAGTCTAAGGCATGATGAATATACCCTTGCTGACAATTTTCCCTGGCCCTAAGTTGGCAATAAGAGTCAGCCAAGTATTCTAAGACTGTTACCTTTGGCACTACTTTATCAAATGATTCAACCTGAAAATACCCTCATTTATTGTATATTAAAAATACTCCACTCAGTGTAGAAATTCAACTATCCGACAATTGGCAATGGAAGCTGTGCTTTTTAATCCTCACCTATCAGAACAGAAATGTTCTCTCATGTATTTATGAGACTTGGTAAGGTTGTTAAAATAAAAAGTTAGACCATATTATCCATAATATACTATGTTCATATTTCTTCTGACTTACACAGGGATATGAAAAGAAGTACGTAAGTACAGCTTGATGAAATAGCAAAATTGATAGGAACTCATCATTAGTCTATAAAGATTTAAAAGGTGTTAGCATCAGGGAAGACAAGATTTCTTCAACCAAGATAGAAGTGGATAAGTCATGTTACAAGAGTAGAAGTAATTGGAGAAAATCAGGTCAGACAAAATTGAAGTTGATTTTTGGAAAAAATACTCCTGCCTATGAGATTTATTTTTTTAAATAATATCTTATGGAAAGTGGTGATTTTAAAAAATGAAAAGAGAAAAGAAGAAACATGTTCTTCAATTCATTTGATCAATATTAGCACAAGCTCCTGAAAGGTTTTTAAAGGAAAATCCTCATCATCTATAGGCATAAAACGAATAACACAAATTATTATGACCTTTTTATCTCATGAGTGTGTATAAAACAAAATCACAACTTACCATCTTAGACACAAAATATTAATTGAAACCTCTGTAGCCTGAGGAAATCACTCATTTTTAGCTTTCTTAAGTATTTATATTAATCTAAATGTAAGAGATACATTTTATATTTATACATACAGTATATATTTATACATATATATCCATATATAAATGTATATGTGTATATATATCAATACTACAAATATATTTATAAATATATATTTATGTATAATGTACAATTTGTGATTGATTATGATTCAATCAAAAATTCTCAAATGTAAGCACAGATCTCCATTATTTCTTATAATATCTAAAGAGTACTTTCATCTGCAAATTCTGAAGGCAGTCATTATTCAACTACTGATAGTTTGCAAGGCCCTTTGTATAAGGCAGTATTTGTATCCAAAAATACAAAGGCACAGACTTTGAACTTTGAGAGACTGGAGGAGGATCCTATCTCTTACTTGTTTTTGTGTCTGGAGACAAAGAATTTTACCTCTCTGAGCCTCAGTGTCTTCATCTGCAAAATGGAGATAATACAGCCTTCAAGAGGAAGAAATGAGCTAATACACACAAAGCAGTTAGCAAAGTGCCTTGGACACAGTAAATTCTAAATAAGTAGTAGCTGTTTTCAGTACAATTTTGGTTTTGACTCCCTACCCACTCCTACCATGAGAGTGTTAAGCTGAATGAGGGAGGGGATTTTTTTTTCACTTTATTCAGTGCTTTTGCTCTAGGTCCTAGAGTATACTTGGCACATGTTAGGCACAGAGTCAAAGCTTGTGGAAGAAATCAATAAATGAATAATTATTTTTTTATAAATTTATTTATTTATTTTTCGCTGCATTGGGTCATCGTTGTTGCTCGCAGGCTTTCTCTAGGTGCGGTGAGCAGGGGCCACTCTTCGTTGCGGCGTGTGGGCTTCTCATTGCGGTGGCTTTTCTTGTTGCGGAGCACGGGCTCTAGGCACGTGGGCTTCAGTAGTTGTGGGACGCGGGTTCAGTAGTTTTGGTTCACAGGCTTAGTTGCTCTGCGGCATGTGGCGTCTTCCTGGACCAGGGCTTGAACCTGTGTACCCTGCATTGGCAGGTGGATTCTTAACCACTGCGCCACCAGAGAAGTCCAATAAATGAATAATTTAATGAATAATTCAGCCTCTCCTTCATCCTGGATGGCCTGGAGAAACAGGTTACTCCTTTTGCTCTCTATAATGACAAATAGTACTTTAATATTCAAGTAAATTTTAAAGACTGATTTGAAGAGTAGAGACTCAAAGAAATAGAAGTTCAAAAAGAAATCAGCATTTTAGATATGAGCATTTTTATTGAAGACACAACTTGGGGCCTGGTAGTTTTACTTAAATATCAGTTTATATTCAAAGAGGTAGTTAAAGGACTTAAATATCTCCTTAGGGACAGTTTATGACCTTCCCTTTGAATCTATGCTTTTCAATTTTGTTTTCTCCTTTGCTTGTTTGTTAATATTTTCCCATGCCACAAAGCTTCAAATACATCTGTGGCCCAAATATAAGCAATTTACCAAAGGCCAGTCCGCAGCTAAAATCACTACATGTTGGTAGATGCCCCATTGTAGTGAACTCGGTCCTATTAACCTGCAGTTTGTGAATCCTCTGAACAATCACTCCTCTGATTTTAAGGCCAGAGAGGAAAGTGTGACAAAACATGAATGTCATTGTCAGGTGGCCAGCCGTCTGTAAAAGGTAATGCTTTCTGCCTATGTGGGATCAGATGAAAAGTTTGGTAAAGAGCCTAGAAATTTACAATTTAAAATAACAAGTGCTTAATGACACATCATTTTTTTTAAATCTTCTGCTATATTTTTCAAGCTTTATAGTTTGCCCTAAACTTTTTTTTAACAATTTCATGAGGCATATTTTACATATCATAAACTTCACCTCTTTCAAGTATATAATTCAGCGATTTTTGGTGACTTTGTCCAGTGGTGTAACCACCCCCATAACTCAGTTTTAGAACGTTTTCATGTCCCTAATGAGATCCCTTGTGCCCGTTTACAATTAATTTCCCTTTTGACCTTAGCCCCAGACAACCACTAATCTATTTTCTGCCTATAAATTTGCCTTTTCTGGAACAACTTTTGTATTTTTAAATGTTCATTAATCCATTTTAAAAATACCAGTAGTTAGAGGTTGTTGTTTATGGGGTCACATTATTTTCTTTATGTTTCTTCTTTGTTTAACCAAAGCACATATGGCCATTCCATCTTTTGCAAAGCTAACTTCAAAATGACATTTAACTGGAATCACAGTGAGCATCTCCACGTGGGCAGATGAGGATTCTGTAATTTCATGCCCAGCTGCATTGATGACTTTCAGCCCGTTTAAGCAGCACTGACCACAGACAGCAGTAAACCCGGCAACGCCCTGCCACGGCTGATTACTTCGGTCTTATATCTCTGTAATTTTTATAGCTGACATTTCAACTCGATGTTTCCAATAAGACACAAGTTTATTGGAGCAGAGCAGAATTCATTTACTGTCATTTTCATATATTAAACTTCATCACATATTTTATTCCAAAATTAAGATTCACCACTGTGTTCTTTAAGTGGCAGTAGACAGATTCCTCCCTTATTTGCATCATCCTTTTTCATGAATTTGAGATGAAATATACTAGAAAGTATATTTTCATTTTCCACTTTAGTCAAGGGTGTTCTATACATCGAAGGTTCCTGGTATATTTATTTGGTTTCATTAAACGCAAGCATAAATATTTTTGCTTGACAAAATTGAATATTTTTGCTTGACAAAATTGAATATTTTTGCCTTGGAATCCCAGTGGAAATGGCATAAAAAGCATCCCACTGCTCAGTTCAACACGTGGGAACTGTGTTGGCGTGGAGTGAGGGGGTACAGTGGTTAATTCGCCACAGTTGCTGCCTTCAAGGAGCCTATGGTCTAGCTGGGGAAACAGCCATTTTTAAAACAGTGCTTTACAATAGTGTGGGAAATGCCTTGATAAATGTATGCCCTGGTGCAGGGAGAACAAAGCTGAGAGGTTAGAGAGTCATGGACATATACACACTAACAAACGTAAGGTAGATAGCTAGTGGGAAGCAGCCGCATGGCACAGGGATATTGGTTCGGTGCTTTGTGACAGCCTGGAGGGGTGGGATAGGGAGGGTGGGAGGGAGGGAGACGCAAGAGGGAAGACATATGGGAACATATGTATATGTATAACTGATTCACTTTGTTATAAAGCAGAAACTAACACACCATTGTAAAGCAATTATACCCCAATAAAGATGTTTAAAAAAATAAAAAAAGCTGAGAGGTTAGAAAAGGTATCCAATCTGGGTATGCATCAGATGAGCCCTGAGAATAAATAGCAGCGGACTAGGCAAAGAACTTTTCTCAAAATAAAAGACATTTGGTTTATCACATTGACTGATTTGCGTATACTGAAGAATCCTTGCGTTCCTGGGATAAACCCCACTTGATCATGGTGTATAATCCTTTTAATGTGCTGTTGGATTCTGTTTGCTAGTATTTTGTTGAGGATTTTTGCATCTATGTTCATCAGTGATATTGGCCTGTAGTTTTCTTTCTCTGTGACATCTTTGTCTGGTTTTGGAATCAGGGTGATGGTGGCCTCATAGAATGAGTTAGGGAGTATTCCTCTCTCTGCTATATTTTGGAAGAGTTTGAGAAGGATAGGTGTTAACTTTTCTCTAAGTGTTTGATAGAATTCGCCTATGAAGCCATCTGGTCCTGGGCTTTTGTTTGTTGGAAGATTTTTAATCACAGTTTCAATTTCAGTGCTTGTGATTGGTCTGTTCATATTTTCTATTTCTTCCTGGTTCAGTCTCGAAAGGTTGTGCTTTTCTAAGAATTTGTCCATTTCTTCAAGGTTGTCCATTTTATTGGCATAGAGTTGCTTGCAGTAATCTCTCATGATCCTTTGTATTTCTGCAGTGTCAGTTGTTACTTCTCCTTTTTCATTTCTAACTATTGATTTGAGTCTTCTCCCTTTATTTCTTGATGAGTCTGGCTAATGGTTTATTAATTTTGTTTATCTTCTCAAAGAACTAGCTTTTAGTTTTATTGATCTTTGCTATTGTTTCCTTCATTTATTTCTGATCTGATCTTTATGATTTCTTTCCTTCTGCTAACTTTGGGGTTCTTTTGTTTGTCTTTCTCTAATTGCTTTAGGTGTAAGGTTAGCCTGTTTATTTGAGTTGTTTCTTGTTTCTTGAGGTACGCTTGTATTGCTATAAACTTCCCTCTTAGGACTGCTTTTGCTGCATCCCGTAGGTTTTGGGTCGTCGTGTTTTCATTGTCCTTTGTTTCTAGGTATTTTTTGATTTCCTCTTTGATTTCTTCAGTGATCTCTTGGTTATTTAGTAGTGTATTGTTTAGCCTCCATGTGTTTGTATTTTTTACAAATTGTTTCCTGTAACTGATATCTAGTCTCATAGTGTTGTGGTCGGAAAAGATATTTGTATGATTTCAATTTTCTTAAATTTACCAAGGCTTGAACAAATGGAACTTAATGAAACTTAAAAGCTTTTGCACAGCAAAGGAAACCATAAACAAGACCAAAAGACAACCCTCAGAATGGCAGAAAATATTTGCAAATGAAGCAACTGACAAAGGATTAATCTCCATAATTTACAAGCAGCTCATGCAGCTCAATATCTATAAAACAAACAACCCAATCCAAAAATGGGCAGAAGACCTAAATAGACATTTCTCCAAAGAAGGTATTACAGATTGCCAACAAACACATGAAAGGATGCTCAACATCACTAATCATTAGAGAAATGCAAATCAAAACTACAATGAGGTATCACCTCATACCAGTCAGAATAGCCATCATCAAAAAATCTAGAAACAATAAATGCTGGAGAGGGTGTGGAGAAAAGGGAACCCTCTTGCACTGTTGGTGGGAATGTAAATTGATACAGCCACTATGGAGAACAGTATGGAGGTTCCTTTAAAAAATTAAAAATAGAACTACCATATGACCCAACAATCCCACTGGGTATATACCCTGAGTAAACCATAATTCAGAAAAAGTCATGTACCACAATGTTCATTGCATCACTATTAACAATAGCCAACACATGGAAGCAACCTAAGTGTCTATCGACAGATGAATGGATAAAGAAGATGTGGCACATATATAAGATGGAATATTACTCAGCCATAAAAAGAAACGAAATTGAGTTATTTGTAGTGAGGTGGACGGACCTAGAGTCTGTCATACAGAGTGAAGTAAGTCAGAAAGAGAAAAACAAATACCATATGCTAACACATATATATGGAATCTAAAAAAAAAAAAATGGTTCTGAAGAACCTAGGGGCAGGACAGGAATAAAGACGCAGACGTAGAGAATGGACTTGAGGACACAGGGAAGGGAAGGGTAAGCTGGGACAAAGTGAGAGAGTGGCATGGACATATATATATACACTACCAAATGTAAAATAGATAGCTAGTGGGAAGCAGCTGCATAGCACAGGGAGATCAGCTTGGTGCTTTGTGACCACCTAGAGGGGTGGGATAGGGAGGGTGAGAGGGAGACGTAAGAGGGAGGAGATATGGGGATATATGTATATGTATAGCTGATGTTCTTTGTTATAAAGCAGAAATTAACACACCACTGTAAAGCAATTATACTCCAATGAAGATGTTTAAAAAAATTTAAAAATAAGAAGACATTTGGAAAAGACTCCTGGTTCTAAAGTTCCATTTACCTAATGAATATTTCCACTACTGTGATAGACAGTAACTCTTAGTAGCGTGATGTTTCATAATACAGGTGTGTATGCATTATTTATAATTTATTTTTTTCCTAAAATAACCTTATTGGGATATTTGGAAATTTACAACCCCAGAAGAAAAATACCAAAAATTCAAAGGAAATGCTTTCTCAAAATATTAAGGTAAACAAACAAAAATCCTTTTAAAAAAGTGTCATTTACTATTTTTCTTCCTGGACCTCTATAAACTTCTAGGCTAGCATGAGATCTCCTCTGTTATGGTAATCAGTTTATTTTTGCATCTCCCCCCACCCCTTTTTTTTTTGGTTAGTTGATCCCTTACTTATCTCTCTGTATAGACTACGAGATCCTTTATAGAAGGAATTGAGCTTGTTTCCTATTTGTATCTCTTATCTCATAGTGCCTAGCACAGTACTGACTTTTAGTAGACACGGAAATGTTTGATGACTGAATGTGGGATGTTACCAGAAAGCAATAAAGGGAAAATTTTGTAAATATAAGGTGGTGGGTTAAGTAAATTGCGGGACAGGTTGTCGCCAGGCACATACACAGTACTCCATAAATGTTGGCTGAATGCGTGTGCGGATGATTGAGGATATGCCTTGATAAAACTGGGAGGTGGATTTGGAGCATTTACAAGCCAAAGGCATGTTCAGTACAAGATGTGATATGAATTTGGGGAACACAGTAATCCCCAAAAGGGTTTGGCTGGGTGCTCCCTCTAAAATTAAGTCAAAAAATTGTTCTTAGGTATTTCAAAAAGCCAAGGTAGGGAAAAAATGGAGTCTAAGAAAGCATTATTTCAGCAAAATCTACAGTGTACATTAGGTGATGTTAAAATAATGACCTTTGATTTAAATTGTGGCATTAAAGACCCTGAATGAATTTACCCTGTCCCAATAGAGCTGGGCTAAGTGTGATTTCACAGGCCTTTCTTGCTCTTTCATTCAGTATTATAGAGATGGGGGGTGGTGACAGGAGAGAGAGAGATATATGTATTTCTTGTTCCTGCTCATGGAAGCAATACTCTGGAAGGAAAGGGAAGTCCGTGAACACAAAAACAAATCAATAAACAGATAATTTAAGTGAATAATAAGTGCAAGTGCTATGGAAGAAATGAAACAGTGTTAAGAGACTGTGTAATACCTGGGATGGGAGTGGAGTGCCTTTAGCTGGAAAAGCAGAGAAGGCCTCTCTAGAGAGGTAACGTTTTAGTTAAGACCTGACTGAGAGGGAGGTATCCAGGAGAAGACCTAGACACAAAGCAAGCAGTTAATGAAGGTGCCCTTAGAAAGGAGCTAGTGAGAATATCTGAGAGTCAGGAAGAAGGCCAGGGTGGCTGAGTCTTGGGGAGTGATTGACAGAGTGGTGAGCCATGGACACCAAAAGGCAGACAGCGACCACAGGATATTACAGCCCTGGAAGTGACTGTGAATTTTATTCTAACTGTGATGGGAAGTCTTTGCAAAGTTTTCTTTAAGCAGAGGACAAGATGATTTCATGCTTTAAAACAAGCTGTTCTCGGGCCATTGTGAGAAGTGACTAGAAAGACAGGAAGAAAACTAGTTGGGAAGCTGCTGTGAAAGTGTACCAGGAAAGGTGTTTCTCCATTAGGGTGGTAGCACTGGAGAAGCAAAAGAGCTTGTTAATAAATTGTTTGTGGAATAAGATGGGAAGTGAAGAATCAGTGAAAATGCCTAGATTTTTGGATTTAACAACCGGCAATGCTGTTGTTTACCAAAAGGAAGAATGAAAGGGAATGAACTGGAATGATCAAGTGAGTGCATAGAGGTCCTTTCTCCCGAATTACATTGTAAATGTTTGAAGATCATAGCCCTTGTTTTAGCCTTTATTGTTTTCTTCATTACATCAGCCACAGTACGTTGCATATTGTGGGTGTTAATGACTGGGTACTGGCAGATAAGGCGACTGGGAAATGAAAGTATGGAGAGTCGATGTCTGAGCCTTCTAATATGTTAATGAACTATCCTAAAATTTTTGGCATCTTAAAAAGAGATGATTTTTAAAATTCGTTGTAAACCTTAAGAAATGTGAAGAAGAAAGCTATCAGAGATTCACAATTTTTACCCTTATGCCCTTTCAAATCCTTTCACTTGCATCTTCATGGAGTTGTAACTTACATCTGATTTAGTGGCTAAGGGGTAATCATTTTTCATTAATGAGGAAATTCAGTCTTCTTTATTTGCAAGCTTGTCGTTAGGATACAAAGACAAAGCATTTTAGTGTTTTGATACTTTCCTAACGTTGATATTTTACATTTGACATTTTTCTTACGTTGATTGTCAAATGGCCATGAATACTAAATATTATCAAGCTGTTCATAGCCCCAAAATCTTTTTTAAAAGAGGTGCTTTGTGTTGGAAAATTAATCCCCAAGGAAACCAAGAATTTACTTAAAAAGAAAGGGTTTGCTGCTGGGGTCTAGGTTCACTTCACTGGACTGAATTAAAAATCTACATTAAGGGATTTAGAAAGCATTGTATTTCATCATGTTGGGTTTTATGTCCCAATTTTCATCTCTTCAATACGAGAATTCTGGTAATATGTAGAAGCTTAGCTGAACAAATAACCTCATGGCTACCTTGAACATATTCAACCAAGGGAAAATACCAGAGGAGGAAACAATTCCTACTTTGGGGGTGTGAATAGTGAAGAGCGGAGGGAAACGAACTGGCCTTTTCAGCATGTCACTTGTTACTGCAGTGATGGTGATGACTTCTCTATGGTAACCATTGTGTGGAAGACTCAGACTACAGATGTCAAGTGAAACAATTTCCCTTTCACTAAACATGTGGAGCTTTTCCACAACACTAATACATACAAACTAATATCTTCTACCAACCAAGTGGCCCACATTTATTTGGATGTTCCAGCTGTCTGCATGAAAATCAATATAGAAAATAAATGATAGAATAAGAACAATTCTTCATTGAAAATAGAACCCAACAGTATGATAGGAGGCAAGAGTTTCCATTCGTTGCCTTGGTGCCTACACTGGTTTGCCAGGGGAAAGGTGATTATTCCATTTGCGCTACAGAAAGGGTTTCTGAGGACTGGCCCCTGGTAATGCTATGACAGAAAGCTTTGGTATTCATACCTAGTCTTCTTAAGACAAGCTTCCTCTTACAGCTTTTTGGCTTTCTCTATCTCTTCTCTAGCTGTTTTATGTAGCTGGGGATCATAGAAGGCTCTCTCTAAACTACAGAAGTGGCTGTGTTTTAATATTGCTTAAAATTGTTCATGACCTCCTCTTTGCCTACAGAATATAATTCAAACTCCAATGATCAGTTTTCCCTCTGCTGTAAACTCTCTAAAGTCTTTGGAAGTTGTTGACCAAACTCTCTTTCTTGAAACTATCTCTCTGCTCCCATTGTTAGCTGACATTACCTCATATTCTCTTGGTTTTCCTCCTATTTCTCCACTCATTTTTTTCTTAGTCTTTTTTCTAGGTTTATCTTCTTCTACACATCTTATAATGTTGGTTATCTCCAGGTCTCCATCTCAGCCTTCAGTTCTTTTCATCACAATCGCTTTAGGAATACTCATGCTTTCCAATGTACTTATATATACTATGTTGACTCCAATATGGATATTTTCATACCAGAATAGTCTACTGAGATCAGGCTACAAAATCTATCATCTTATAAGATATCTGTACCTTAATGTCATAAGGGTTCCCCAAACTCACCATGTATATCAAGATAATTATATTCTCCCCAAATCTATTATTATTCTCACACTCTTTTCTCAGTATGAAGTACCAGCATTGACCCAATCATTTCAACCAGAAACATGGAAGTTGTCCTAGACTCCTCACTCACCCACCACATGAAATTGCCAAATCCTGCAATTCCATTTCCTGATGCTTCTTAGCTCAAGCCCTATTTTCCTTCCTTGTGCCCATTGGTTAGCTCAGGTCTCTATGTTCAGACATCTTGTGACCAAATTGCACTACCTCCCTAGAAAGTAATTTCCACTTACTATTTCCCATACTTCACACTTTACAAAATTTCTTTCTCATACATAGCTTTATTTTCCCCCCCAGAGCAGTCTGTGAGAAGGCACTATTATCTACATTATACTGATGACAGGATTGGAGATGAGAGTGTTCCGTCTGAGGTTGACGAGTACCTAATTAAGAAGAGTAAGAAACCCCTAATTCAAGGCCATTGACTCCCAAGCCCATACTCCTTTCCCATCACAGTACTGTTTCCCATCTATACCCACTAAAGTAGATGGGGAGGGCGGGAACAATTGTTTCCTATTCAAACTGAAGAAAAAACCAAAACAAGGCAAGTGAAGTGACCTATCTAAGGCTATTGAGCTCGTGAGAGAACCCACATTCCTCACTTCTAGAATTCTGCCGTTTTTTTCACACAACTTTCCTTCCCAGATATTGTCAAAGACTAAAAACCAGACAGCGTTATCCTGAAAAATTTGCTTCCTGTGTGAAATAAAGGGATATCCAGGGTCGTATTAATTAAATGCCTAAAATCCCAACTGGTATACAAAAACCTTCCCATTTCTAATTCTCTGATTGTTGGTGCATTCTGTAGTAGTCGTCAATATTTTATGTAAAATTCCTAACTAAACTCGGTTTTCCTTTTTGAAGTAGCTGCATTCATGGAGCTATCTGACACTTGATTTAAGCTATTGTAAATTCAATGTTTCACTTTCCTTGTGAAAACCTGCACGGAAAGGAGCTTTTTGATACATGTTCATACATTACCTCCTGAGATGCAGCTTGTATACTACAAAAGCAAAGAAAAATGATGTATGGTCAGTCAGCCATCTAAAAAAAAAAAGAATAAAGGCAGGAATATGCCTGCTGTATTAAAACACTACATTTTGCTCCTGACGTTTTAGGTTTTGAGACCAGTCATACACCATTTGGTTCAGTCCAGAGGGCAAAATACTGGGATTTCTCATTCTTGCTTTAAGCAAAGAATTTGTCATGGTGATTGAATCAGCATTTGAAGTGCACCTTCAGAGTCTTCCAGCTACTTAACAGTGATGAGCAGGATTTTTTTAAATAGCCAATATTTTGGCTACCATGTTCATCACTGAACTGTTGCCACAGAGAAGAATATGAAGAAATCCCAGTGGCACAGGACAGAGAAAACCATGGGCTAGGAGTTGACTCTGTGTTCTAATTTCACCTTAACCACATTCTGACCATGAAATGTAGTCTATGTCTCCTCTTTAAAAAGACTCTAAGGTCTCCCGTGATACTCTTTAAGGATAAGGAGAGAACAAATATCTGGGTGATAATCTGCTAGACATTCATACAGTAGAACTTCTTGTAACCCACAAAACCAGAACCAGGTTTTATTTGTTAGTCAAAATATTGAATACAATAGTCATCATTTAGGCGAAAAAATACTTGCATGCACTAATTATTTCAACTTAACTTTTAAAAATATAACTGTATGGTAGCAAAATAAAACTAGTGGTTTGACGGTATTTAAAAAAAGAAATGGAATATCTCCAGTAAGGCCCCTCCAATTTTTCTGAGTCACCATGTTATTACTGACTGTTGATTGAGTCTGTTCAGCATAAAGTAAAACCACATTTCTAGCTTCTCTGGCTATGGCATGAGAAATTTAGGGCCCTGAACTTAATCCAGTATTTTTCTTCATATTTAGATCCATCCGTTTGTCCTGGAATGCATGATTTCTTTTTGTCCGCAATTTCAATTTTCAACAAATCATCGTCATTAATCCAATGTCATACATTGTTTTGCTATAAATTATCAGAACTTTTGATTGGTCTGAGATGAGTTAACAAATTTTGTTCTTCATCATTTTTTTCTATGTGAGGGTCAAGATTTTCTTTAGCATTGTCAGTCCCTGGCCAGAGTTTTTATGATGTTACTTCCCAACATCTGAATTGTCTGTTAATTGCTTTAAAATGTTTGGCACACCAAATTGATTCAAAAGACCTGAAACCTGAGGCCCATTTTTTTATGAAGTCCTACTTTATTTTTCTTGCATACCTTAATCCATTATCCGCGCCTTCCAGTTTGGATTTCTTTAAATTAGCATGAGAATCAAAAGTAAACTATGTGAAAAATTCTCAATTTATAATTATTTTCTGACCTTTACCGTTTTTTCTCTCACACCTAATTTGGCAGCAAAGTTTTTAACTACATGTGAGTATTAAGTCTTTCTAGATCAATACAACTTACTCTTGACAGAAACAATTCTTTTTCACCTACTCGTATTTTATTTTTGTAACATTTAATTAAACTGCATGAATATAAAAATGAGTACGAATAAACAGATTTGAGAACGATTACAACTGATCCTTAGTAAGAATACAAGTACATGGAAGGCATGGAAATATAAGAGTCATGAGCATTCCACCTGCTATGGACATTGGTCAGCCTGAGGACTGGTTAATTTCCAGAAAGATGCTGATTAAAAGAGCTCAAACATGAAACTTGTGGACTAACTATTAAGCTGGAGGAAGATCTGTGATGATTTGCCACAATGCACAGTCCTTGTCTCTATTTGTAATTAATAGTTTGCATGAAAATATAAGTCATATTCAAAGATGATATGAAACTAGATGAAAGAGTGAAGTCCTATAATGGCTGGCACATCTTAGATGCTTAATAAATATTAACTGAGTTAAATTGATCATCTAATGCTAGCTTAACAAACTATAAAAGTATATCATGATCAATACCATTCAATTTGACAAGGGTGGGATGGATATTAATAACTATATTGAGTTTCCCAAAACCCAATATACAAGTACATGATAGATTTGATTTTGAATCCAATCTGTCGTGTTACAAATATATGAGAAGTTAACCCTAAATTTATCAATACAATTTAGCAAATTTTTTTCATGTTTATTTATAAAATTTTATCAGCAAGTTAATTTTTGAGAATCAGTCTATCTACAATTACACCACTGTTTGTAGAATGTGATTTTATCCTCTTCATGCCTTTTATTTAATTTTTTTTTTAATTTTTATGTACTGTTACTGTCAGTCCCAGAATACACGTGAACTCCTAGAAGATAGATAGGAACTAAGCCTTATATTCCTTTTTCCATTCAGTTTAGCACATTTTTAAAGTCCATGGTATCTTAGCCAGCTCTGGCAGGCGTACGGAGTCCAGGTGGAGGAAAGTCAGCATCTAGTGGCACTTCGCCCTGGCCTAAACACATCTGGAACTCTGAATTCATTTCTAGGTTCTGCAGTTTAAGTAGAAATCAAAAGGAAAAATTAAGAGTATACAGGCAAAGGTGGCTAGGAATCTTGAAACTATCTCATAAAAAACCAAAAATGTTTATTTGAAGGAGCAGAAGATGCAAGGAATATCTCAGTAATTCAGTGCCAATTATGGGTAAGTAGGTGTTACACCAAGAGAAGGAAGAACTTTCCGGTAATTTTGGTTGTTCCATTGCAAATCTTATCTCCCACACGTGTAAATAGGCACATCAAGCTAACCTTGTACAAAACCAAACTCAGTTATATTTTCCCATCCACAAATGTACTTTCTCATACACACAATACTATTTGATTCTGTTAACCGTGTGCTCATCCTCTCAACCAATGGCAGAACTCAATTCATTCTCACCACCACCCTCCTTCTAACACCAAAGTCAATCTACTTTTGAAGGTTCATTTGGAAGTTCATGAAGAGGGCACAACTACTCCTATACCCGGGGAAGGGCAAGCCCCTTCTCTCTAGGAGATGTTAACTTTCAGGAGAAATGCCCGCCCATCCAGATCACTAGGATCAATTCTAGAGATCAATGTGCCCTCTCTATAACCTCCTCTTATTCATTCCTGGATATTTTACTTCCACATGTGCTCAGCGTATCCCCGTTTCTTAATTCCAATTGCCATCATCAAAGTTTAGGCATTTATTAGTTTTCTCTACTATGATGATTTCCCTTTAGTCTCCCTACCTGTAGATTTCCTCCTCTTTCTTCCACTTTTCAGAGTATTTCCAACCTTACCCTTCTGAGTCATAGATATTATTCTGACCCCTTCATACCCCTGCTTAATAACCTTGGAGAGCTCACCACTACCATCAGAATAAAGTCCAGACCGCACTGCCCCTCATGATCCACCCCCAGCCAGGTTCCAGGCCTCATCCATGGCCACTCTGCTCTGGTTAAGCCAAACCACTTCAGGTTCCCAGAGCACAACACATACTTTTGGCCCTCCATGACCTTGAACATGCTCTCCTAGCTTCTCAGAAAGTCTTTCCCTTCTCCAACATTTAAAATACTTATACACCTGTTCAGTTCCAGCTTATATGGTTTGTCTATCAACTATACCTGGAGATGTATTGTAAAATGTTACCTGTATGAAAAGAAGCCAAGTGGTTTATTTGATTTCACCATCTTCTTTATTATCAGTATTTATTGAGGACTACAGTATTAAGGAATCCAAAAATCATCCCAAGCACCTAACACAATCCTTGGTGTGGAGTAAGTGCCCAATTAATATTTGTTAGATGTACACAGAACATATAAATAATGATAAAACTACCTCATGTTAAGTATCAATGAAGCAACAGGAGGAATAATCGAGCTTTCTGGAGGAAGGTGCTGGTGCTTTGATTATGTTGCATTTGAGACAGCGGTAGGATAACCAAGAAGATATATTCTTATTTTTAAGAATAGTGGCAACTGAGTGCAAGTAAATGAAGGGAGGGAAAGTAGACTAAAAACAAGAGAAGAAAATAATATTAAGAAAGCAGAAAATGATAGATACAGGTATATAAGAGAAAGGTGGAGAGTTAAATATGACAAGGAGAGATGTGAGTTCTTCAGAAAAGTGAGTGAAGAATGAAATAGGATATTGAAAATACATCAGGAGGTATTTTAGTTGATGGATGGGACCTTACAAGTCACATTAAATAAGTTTACCAGTTTGTTAATTAAAGACACAAAAAACTTTGTGCTCTCCATTAAAATAACATAGTTTTAATATTACAACATTTTGGAAAGACCATTTATCTTGCCTCTCATTGCTTCAGAGAAGGAGAAAATTAAAAAGCCATTTATCACCACTAGCTAGGTCCTTGGTGTTCCATGTGTTACAAAACAATTTCAATTCAGATGCTCAAATTGTTTTTAATTTTACGCAGCAATAGGAATGCATTTTTCAGCTCCATTCAAATGCCATTTTCTTAGGGAACAGCTAAGGAGTCTTTCACTGGAAAATCATACAGTTCTCAGAAAAGAGACCCTACTGTTTTCTGGCTCAATTTTATTCAAGGACAGCATGATTTAGAAAGGCAATAGAACTATTATCGTTTTCTGAGTCTTAAAAAGTTTTGGTAAGAGTTACCTCCACAGTTCCCTTATTTGGCACCTCAGGCAAGCCACCTAAGTACAGTGCCACAGGTTTCCTACCAGGTGACAGGGACTTCTTCCCCCAGCATCAGTGCTGTGACATGATATTAAGCCTTCCTCATTCTCACCCTACTCACCCACCATGTGTTATCACTTAAATGCTCATAAATGTCCTGGGCTCACTAATGAGGTGGTGTGGATAGGGCGGAGAAGTCCCTCTGTTAAATGATCGTCATCTTTAAAATGATCTTCAAAAGCCACTGGCATGCAAGTTGGGTATACATGGTGAAAATAATGGGTAGTATTTTATGCAAAAAAATGCTATCAATGATCTTTAGTATGAGTTTAGTATAATGGTTCCTAACACAATGTGTTGGGTCATCTGCATGGACTAATCACAGAGCTTTGATTTCACTTTTCTGAAAGGTAACATGGTTTGTCTTAGAGGAGACTATGGAGCTGACAAACCTGTCTTCTACTTTTGCTACCTACTACCTGTGAGACCTTGAGACTTGATTTACTTTCTCTCAAAAATGGGCATATATCTAGTTCTCAATGTTGTTAGATAGTTCAAATGAGATAAAGCATCAGCCTTACAGATAGATGGAACTCAATCCTTGGTATTCCTCATTCAAAAAGATATTTATGAAGCATCTTCTATGGGCCAGCCCTGGGCTGAGAATGTACAGATGAATAAGCCCTACTCCTTCCTCTGAAAGCACACGCAATATAATAGGAAAAACAGGCATGTATAATAAGTGGTGGTGATTCTCAGCCATGGGTGCTATTCTGGATGTGTGGGAAGCTTGGGTGGGGCACAGAGAGCATGGCAGCTGCACTGGGGAGGTAGGTAGGCATATCATAGAAAGCTTCACAGAAGAGGTGTTTGACACTGTATAGAAAAATGATAGATACAATGAGGAGAATGGCCATTGTGGGTAGGTCTGTGTTTTTTTTCAGACAAAGAACATTCCAAGCACTTATCCCTCCAATGCTGAAAGCTTTAAGGGTTTTTTTCTTGTTTTTTGTTTTAATTTAAAAATATATATATTATATACTATTTTTAATTGAAGTATAGTTGATTTACAATGTTGTGTTAGTTTGGGATCTACAACAGAGTAATTTAGTTACGTACGTGTGTGTGTGTGTGTGTGTGTGTGTGTGTGTATGTATATATATAAATACACTTTTTCACACTCCTTTCCATTATAGTTCATTACACAATATTGAATATACTTCCCTGTGCAATACAGTAGGACCTTGTTGTTTATCTATTTTATGTATAGTAGTTTATATCTGCCTATCCCAAACTTCCAATTTATCCCTCTCCACCCCGTTTTCCCTTTGGTAACCATAAGTTTGTTTTCTATGTCTGTGAATCTGTTTCTGTTTTGTAAATAAGTTCATTTGTATCATTTTTTAGATTCCACATCTAAGTGATATCATATGATATTTGTCTTTCTCTGTCCAACTTACTTCACTTAGTATGAAAATCTCTAGGTCCATCCTTGTTGCTGCAAATGACATATTTCATCCTTTTCTATGGATGAGTAATATTCCATTATGTATATATACCACATCTTCTTTATCCATTCATCTGCTGATGGACATTTAGGTTGCTTCCATGTCTTGGCTATTGTAAATAGTGCTGCTGTGAACACTGGGGTGTGTGTATCTTTTCAAATTAGAGTTTTGGCTTTTCCAGATATAGGACCAGGAGTGGGATTGATGGGTCATATGGCAACTCTATTTTTAGTTTTTAAGGAACCTCCATACTGTTTTCCATAGTGGCTGCACCAGTTTATATTCTCACCAACAGTGTAAGAGGGTTCCCTTTTCTCCACACCCTCTCCAGCATTTATTGTTTATAGACTTTTTCATGACCAACGTGACGTTGGTACCTCATTGTAGTTTTGATTTGCATTTCTGTAATAATTAGCCATGTTGAGCATCTTTTCATGTGCCTGTTGGACGTCTACATGTCTTCTTTGGAGAAATGTCTATTTAGATCTTCTGCCCATTTTTTAAAATGTTTTTTTATATATTCAGCTGTATGAGCTATTCGTATATTTTGGAGATTAATCCCTTGTCAGTCTCAGTGTTTGCAAATATTTTCTCCCATTCTGTAGGTTGTCTTTTCATTTTGCTGATGGTTTCCTTTGCTATGGAAAAGCTTTTCAGTTTAATTAGGTCCCATTTGTTTATTTTTGCTTTTGTTTCCATTACTCTAGGAGACAAATCCAAAAAACAATGTCACTGCAATTTCAGTCAAAGAGTGTTCTGCCTATATTTTCCTCTAGAAGTTTTATAGTATCTGGTCTTTCATTTAGATCTTTAATCCATTTTGAGTTTATTTTTGTATATGGAGTTAGAAAGTGTTCTCATATCATTATTTTTTACATGTAGCTGTCCAGTTTTCCCAGCACCACCTATTAAAGAGACTGTCTTTTCTCCACTGTATATTCTTGCCTCCTTTGTTGTAGAGTAATTGACCATAAGTGTGTCGGTTTATTTCTGGGCTTTTGATCCTATTCCATTGATCTTTGTGTCTGCATTTGTGCCAGTACCATATGGTTTTGGTTGCTGTAGCTTTGTAGAATAGTCTGAAGTGAGGCAGCATGAATCTTCAAGCTCTGTTCTTCTTTCTCAAGATTATTTTGGCTATTAGAGGTCTTTTGTATTTCCATACATATTTTAAATTTTTTTGCGTTTTGGTGAAAAATGCCATTGGTAATTTGATAGGGATTGCATTGAATCTGTAGATTGCCTTGGGTAGTGTGGTCATTTTCACAATACATATTCTTCCAATCCAAGAACACAATATATCTTTCTGTTTGTGTTGTCTTCAATTTCTTTCATCAGTGTCATAGTTTTCTGAGTACAGGTCTGTTGCCTCCTTAGGTAGGTTTATTGCTAGGTATTTTATTCTTTTTGCTGCAATGCTAAATGAGATTGCTTCCTTAATTTCTCTCTCTTATCTTTCATTCTTAGTGTATAGAATTGCAACAGATTTCTATATATTAATTTTGTATCCTGCAACTTTGCTGAATTCATTGATGCCCTCTGGTAGTTTTCTCTTGGCATCTTTAGGATTTTCTCTGTATAGTTTCATGTCATCTACAAACAATCACAGTTTTACTTCTTCCTTTCCAATTTGGATTCCTCTTATTTCTTTTTCCTCCCTGATTGCTATGGCTAGCACTTCCAAAACTGTGTTGAATAAAATGGTGAGAGTAGGCATCCTTGTCTTGTTCTGGATCATGGAGAGAATTCTTTCACCTTTTCACCATTGAGTATGATGTTAGCTGTGGGTCTGTCATATATAGCCTTCATTATGTTGAGATATGGTCCATCTATGCCCACTTTCTGCAGAGTTTTTATCATAAATGGGTGTTGAATTTTGTCCAAAGCTTTTTCTGCATCTACTGAGATGACCATATTGTTTTTATTCTTTAATTTGTTAATGTGGTGTATCACACTGATTGATTTGAGGATACTGAATTATCCTTGCATCCCTAGGATAAATCCCACTTGGTCATGGTGTATGCTCCTATTAGTGTATTGTTGGATTCAGTTTGCTAGTATTTTCTCGACAATTTCTGCATCTATTTTCATCAGTGATATTGGCCTATAACTTTCTTTTTTGTGGTATCTTTTCTGGTTTTGATATCAGGGTGACAGTGACCTCGTAGAATGAGTTTGGGAGTGTTCATTCCTCTGCAATTTTTTGGAAGAGTTTCCGAAGGATAAGTGTTAACTCTTCTCTAAATGTTTGATAGAACTGACCTGTGAAGCCATCTGGTCCTGGACTTTTGTGTGTTGGGAACTTTTTAATTATTGATTCAATATCATTTCTGGTAATTGGTCTGTTCATATTTTCTATTTCTTCCTGGTTCAGTCTTGGAAGATTGTACCTTTCTAAGAATTTCTTCATTTCTTCTAGGTTGTCCATATTATTGGTGTATAGTTGCTTGTAGTAGGCTCTTATGATCCTTTTTATTCTGTGGTGTCAGTTGTAATTTCTCCTTTTTCACTTCTGAATTTATTGACTTGGACCCTCTCCCCTTTTTCCTTGATGAGTCTGGCTAAAGGTTTATCAATTTCGTTTATGTTTTCAAAGAACCAGCTTTTAGTCTCATTGATCTTTTCTAATTTTCTTTTTAGTCTCTACGTTTAGAATTTTATTTTTTATACAGCAGGTTCTTATTAGTTATCCATTTTGTACGTATTAGTGTATATATGTCAATCCCAACCTCCCAATTCATCCCATCACCACCCCCTGCCACTATCCCCCCTTGGTGTCCATATGTTTGTTCTCTATATCTGTGTCTCTATTTCTGCCCTGCAAACCGGTTCATCTGTACCATTTTCTTAGGTTCCACATCTATGCATTAATATACGATATTTGTTTTTCTCTTTCTGACTTACTTCACTCTGCATGACAGTCTCTAGATCCATCCACGTCTCTACAAATGACCCAATTTCATTCCCTTTTATGGCTGAGTAATATTCCAATGTGTATATGTACCACATCTTCTTTATCCATTCGTCTGTTGATGGGCATTTAGGTTGCTTCCATGACCTGGCTATTGTAAATAGTGCTGCAATGAATATTGGGGTGCATGTGTGTTTTTGATTTATGGTTTTCTCTAGGTATATGCCCAGTAGTGGGATTGCTGGATCATGTGGTAATTCTATTTTTAGTTTTTTAAAGAACCTCAATACTGTTCTCCAAGTGGCTGTATCAATTTACATTCCCACGAACAGTGCAAGAGGGATCCTTTACTCCACACCCTTTCCAGCATTTGTTGTTTGTAGATTTTCTGATGATGCCCATTCTACCTGGTGTGAGGTGATACCTCACTGTAGTTTTGATTTGCATTTCTCTAATCATTAGTGATGTTGAGCAGCTTTTCATGCGCTTCTTGGCCATCTGTATGTCTTTGGAGAAATGTCTATTTAGGTCTTCTGCCCATTTTTTGATTGGTTTGTTTGTTTCTTTCAGGTGGACCTGCATGAGCTGTTTATATATTTTGGAGATTAATCCTTTGTCCATTGGTTCATGTGCAAATATTTTCTCCCATTCTGAGGGTTGTCTTTTCATCCTGTTTGTAGTTTCCTTTGCTTTGCAAAAGCTTTTAAGTTTCATTAGGTCCCATCTGTTTATTTTTTGTTTTATTTCCATTATTCTAGGAGGTGGATCAAAAAAGATCTTGCTGTGATTTATGTCAAAGAGTGTTCTTCCTATGTTTTCCTCTAAGAGTTTTATAGTGTCCAGTCTTACATTTAGGGCTGTAATCCATTTTGAGTTTACTTTTGTGTGTGGTGTTAGGGAGTGTTCTAAATTCATTCTTTTACATGTAACTGTCCAGTTTTCCCAGCAACACCTATTGAAGAGGCTGTCTTTTCCCCATTATATATCCTTGACTCCTTTGTCATAGATTAGTTGACCATAGGTGCATGGGTTTATCTCTGTGCTTTCTATCCTGTTCCATTGATCTATATTTCTGTTTTTGTGCCATTACCATATTGTCTTGATTACTGTAGCTTTGTAGTATAGTCTGAAGTCACGGAGTCTGATTCCTCCAGCTCCGTTTTTTTCCCTCAAGACTGCTTTGGCTATTCGGGCTCTTTTGTGTCTCCATTCAAATTTTAAGATTTTTTGTGCTAGTTCTGTAAAAAATGCCATTAGTAATTTGATAGGGATTGCAATGAATCTTTAGATTGCTTTGGGTAGTACAGTCATTTTCACAATATTGATTCTTCCAATCCAAGAACATGGTACCTCTCTCTGTCTGTATCATCTTTAATTTCTTTCATCAGTGTCTTATAGTTTTCTGCATACGGGTCTTTTGTCTCCCAGGTAGGTTTATTCCTAGGTATTTTATTCTTTTTGTTGCAGTGATAAATGGGAGTGTTTCCTTAATTTCTCTTTCAGATTTTTCATCATTAGTGTATAGGAATGCAAGAGATTTCTGTGCATTAATTAAATATACTGCAGCTTTACCAAATTCATTGATTAGCTCTAGTAGTTTTCTGGCGGCATATTTAGGATTCTCTATGTGTAGTATCATGTCATCTGCAGTGACAATTTTACTTCTTCTTTTCCAATTTGTATTCCTTTCATTTCTTTTTCTTCTCTGATTGCCGTGGCTAGGACTTCCAAAACTATGTTGAATAATAGTGGCAAGAGTGGACATCCTTGTTTTGTTCCTAATCTTAGAGGAAATATTTTCAGCTTTTCACCATTGAGAATGATGTTTGCTGTGGGTTTGTCATATATGGCCTTTATTATGTTGAGGTAGGTTCCCTCTATGCCCACTTTCTGGAGAGTTTTTATCATAAATGGGTGTTGAATTTTGTCAAAAGCTTTTTCTGCATCTATTGAGATGATCATATGGTTTTTCTTCTTCAGTTTGTTAATCTGGTATATCACATTGATTTATTTGCATATATTAAAGAATCCTTGCATCCCTGGGATAAATCCCACTTGAACATGGTGCATGATCCTTTTAATGTATTGTTGGATTTTGTTTGCTAGTATTTTGTTGAGGATTTTTTCATCTATATTCATCAGTGATATTGGTCTGTAATTTTCTTTTTTTGTAGTATCTTTGTCTGGTTTTGGTATCAGGGTGATGGTGGCCTTGTAGAATGAGTTTGGGAGTGTTCCTTCCTCTGCAGTTGTTTGGAAGAGTTTGAGAAGGATGGGTGGTAACTCTCTTCTAAATGTTGGATAGAATTCACCTGTGAAGCCATCTGGTCCTGGACTTTTGTTTGTTGGAAGATTTTTAATCACAGTTTCAATTTCAGTGTTTGTGATTGGTCTGTTCATATTTTCTATTTCTTCCTGGTTCAATCTTGGAAGGTTACTCCTTTCTAAGAATTTGTCTATATCTTCCAGGTTGTCCATTTTATTGGCATAGAGTTGCTGGTAGTAGTCTCTTAGGATGCTTTGTACTTCTGCAGCATCTGTTGTAACTTCTCCTTTTTCATTTCTAATTTTATTGATTTGAGTCCTCTCCCTCTTTTTCTTGATGAGTCTGGCTAATGGTTTATCAATTTTGTTTATCTTCTCAAAGAACCAGCTTTTAGTTTTATTGATCTTTGCTCGTTTTGTTTCTATTTCATTTCTTTCTGCGCTGATCTTTATGATTTCTTTCCTTCTACTAACTTGGGATTTTGTTTCTTCTTCTTTCTGCAGTTGCTTTAGGTGTAAAGTTAAGCTATTTGAGATTTTTCTTGTTTCCTGAGGTAAGCTTGTATTGCTCTAAACATCCCTCTTAGAACTGGTTTTGCTATGTCCATAGGTTTTGGATCACAGTGCTTTTGTTGTCATTTGTCTCTAGGTATTTTTTGATTTTCTCTTTGATTTCTTCAGTGATCCATTGGTTGTTTAGTAACATATTGTTTAGCCTTCATGTGTTTGTGTTTTTTGCAGTTTTTTTCTTGTAGCTGATTTCTCATCTCATAGCATGTGGTTGGAAAAGATGCTTGACATGACTTCAGTTTTCTTAAATTTATTGAGCCTTGTTTGTGGTCTAGCATGTGATCTATCCTGGAGAATATTCCATGTGCACTTGAAAAGAATGTGTATTCAGCTGCTTTCAGGTTTAAGCTCTATAAATATCAATTAAGTCCTCATAGTCTAGTGTTAGTTAAGGCCTATGTTTTCTTATTGATTTTCTATCTGAATGATCCATCCATTGTTGTAAGTGGGGTGTTAAAGTCCCCCACTATTATTGTGTTACTGTCAATTTTCTCTTTTATAGCTGTTAGCATTCGCCTTATATATTGAGGTGCTCCTATGTTGGGTGCACATATATTTTCAATTGTTATATCTTCTTGGATTGATGCCTTGATCATTATATAGTGTCCTTGTCTCTTGTAACAGTCTTTAAAGTCTATTTTGTCTGATATAAAAGTATTACTACTCCAGCTTTCTTTTATTTCCATTTGCATGGAATATCTTTTCCCATCCCCTCACTTTCAGTCTGTATGTCTCTCTAGATCTAAGGTGAATCTCTAAATAAATAAAGAAAGTGAATCTCTTGTAGTTGGCATATATACGGGTCTTGTTTTTGTAGCCATTCAGCCAGTCTGTGTCTTTTGGTTGGAACATTTAGTCCATTTACATTTAAGGTAATCACTAATATGTATGTTCTTATTGCCATTTTATTGTTTTGTATTTCTTTTTGTACACCTTTTTTTTTCTTTTGTTCTCTTATCTTATGGTTTGATGACTATCTTTAGTGTTATCCTTGGATTCCTTTTTCTTTTTTGTTTGTATCTATTATAGATTTCTGGTTTGCCGTTACCATGAGTTTTTTTTTTTTACAGTGGTCTGTATATATATGCAGCTGTTTTCAATTGCTGATCTCTTCATTTCAAATGCATTTTAAACACCCTTGATTTGTACTCTCCTCCCCTCATGCTGTTTTTGATACCATACTTTACATCTAGTTGTTTTGTGTATCCTTTAACCACTTATTGTGGATACAGATGACTGTACTACTTTTCTCTTTTAACCTCCCTACTAGCTTTGTGTGTGGATGATTTCCTACGTTTACTGTATGTTTGCCTTTACAAGTGAGCTCTTTCCTTCTGTACTTTTCTTGTTTCTAGTTGTGGCCTTTTCTTTCTTGCCCAGAGAATTTCCTTTAACATTTGCTGTAAAGCTGGTTTGGCTTTACAACAATTCTTTTAGCTTTTGAAAGCTTTAAGTTTTAGCTGTGCTTTCTTTCCTTGGTTCTTTCCACTACAATTCTCAGAATTCCATCTGGCTGGCCTCTCTGCCTCAAGAAGTGAAAGAGCCAGGCAGTTGTCACCTATAATTTCTTAGTCATGGTAGAACTAGCAGCATGCTATGTATGTAGCCAATGATACAGAAAGGATGAAACCTACGTGGTCCCAAGGGGAAGATATTTGATTTTTTTTTTTTTTAAATACCACTTAGAAGCTATCAGGTAGCTTCTAATACCGACTGCAATTACTGCTTAAATGTTAGTATCAGGGTATAACAAAAATTCCCGTGCATCTGTAGGTCTTGACTGTCAGGTAATTCACCATATATGTCTTAGTAGAGTAAAAGGGTAATTACATGTTGTAAAAAGCTCTGTTTGTTCCAGATTTACATGCTAGGAGAAATTGGCTGACTTTGTGTAACACAAAAGGAGTCAATTTCTGTGAGCACTTCATTGGTACCTTTTGCACTTAATCTAAGTGTCACTAAAACTTTTAAAGGGACATTTTTGGAATAACTTGGGGCAGAATATTAAAGTAATTAGTTTAAGGTAGTGATAAGTGAGATTACTGAATATTTCTTTGTTTTCATTATATGGGCCAGGTTATTGGTGAGGAAGCTATCAGTGATTCCAGTTACTCATTAATCTTGCTTAGTAAGCATCATTGATCTTTACCCAAGAAATGTTGGTACTCTCTAAACCAGTGGAAGATAAATGGTAAAGGAAAAGCCTGAACAGTTTAAACAAAAAAATACAATTCGCAAATAAGCACATAGAAAAGAAAAGGTCATTCTCATAAATAAAGAAATACTCATAAATCTGAGGCATCATTTTATACCTAGTATCAATTTTTTTTAATTATAATAGCTGGGCTTATAAGATTGTGGTGAAACTGGCACATATATGTATGTTTTTAGAAGCAATAAAATGATAGAAATTTTGAAAAGTAATTAATAACATAAGTCATAAAACATAACCAAATAAATATTTCCATTTGGGGGAATACATTCAAAGGAAATTGTCAAGTAAAAAAAAGTAATTGATATCACTATGTTCATTGCAGCATTGTTTATAATATTAAAACAACAGAAATAACCCAAATATCCATTTGTAAAAAAGGATGATTAAATAAATTACATCTTCAGAGTAAGTAACATTATATAACACCAAAATAATAATTATGGAAACCTTGCCAGGAGTGATTAAATTATAATGTAAGGGGGGGAGGAGGAATGCAGATATGAAGTTATATATGGTCTGTGTATATTTAAAATGATATGAAACACATGTGGAAATACAGAGAATCAGTAGCATAGAGTTTAAAGTACATACACTTGGCAACAAGAGGGGCTTTAGTTTGAATTCTGGCTCCATATTTGCAAGCTGTTGTTTTCTGACATGTTAAGTTCTTTGTGTTTTCTTAAATATAAAATGGGGATTCTCATAACTTCCTTATAGGACAGCTCTGAGAATTAAATTAGATGATTCTGTAAAGTCTGAGACAAGGCAGTGGAATTATATGTGAATTTTTTTTACTCTCATTTTGATTTCCATTAATTTTTTTAATTGAAGTATAGTTGATTTACAATGTTGTGTTAGTTTTGGGTCTACAACAAAGTGATTCAGTTACGTATATGTATATGTGAATATATATATTTTTCATATTCTTTTCCATTATAGTTTATTACACAATATTGAATATACTTCCCTGTGCAATATAGGGACCTTGTTGTCTACCGATTTTATGTATAGTAGTTTATATCTGCTAATCCCAAAGTCCCAATTTATCCCTCTCTGCCCCCTTTTCCCTTTGGTAACCATAAGTTTGTTTTCTATGTCTGTGAATCTGTTTCTGTTTTGTAAATAAGTTCATTTGTATTTTTTAGATTCCACAACTAAGTGATATCATATGATATTTGTCTTTCCCTGTCTGACTTACTTCACTTAGTATGATAATCTCTAGGTCCATGTGGCAAATGGCATTATTTCATCCTTTTTTATGGATGAGTAATATTCCATTATGTATATATACCACACGTTCTTTATCCATTCATCTGTTGATGGACATTTAGGTTGCTTCCATGTCTTCGCTATTGTAAATAGTGCTGCTATCAACACTGGAATGCATTTATCTTTTCGAATTAGAGTTTTCTCCAGATATACGCCTGGGAGTGGGATTGCTGGATCATATGGTAACTCTGTTTTCAGGTTCTTAAGGAACTCCATACTGTTTACCATAGGGGCTGCACCAGTTTACATTCTCACCAACAGTGTAGGAGGGTTCCTTTTTCCCCACACCCTTTCCAGCATTTATTATTTGTAGACTTTTTGATGATGGTCATTCTGACTGGTGTGAGGTGATACCTCATTGTAGTTTTGATTTGCATTTCTGTAATAATTAGCAATGTTGAGCATCTTTTCATGTGCCTGTTAGCCAACCCAATATGTGTCTTATTTGGAGACGTCTATTTAGGTCTTCTCATTTTTTGATGGACTGTTTGGTTTTTTTGTTATTGAGTTTTATGAGCTGTTTGTATATCTTGGGAATTAACCCTTGTTGGTCACATCATTTGCAATATTTTCTCCTGTTCCCTAGGTTGTCTTTTTGTTTCCTTTGCTATGCAAAAGCTTGTAAATTTGATTAGGTCCCATTTGTTTGTTTTTGCTTTTATTTCTATTGCCTGTGGGGAGTGACCTAAGAAAACATTGCTACGATTTATGTCAGAGATTTTTTTTTTTATTGAAGTATAGTTGATTTACAGTGTTAATTTCTGCAGTACAGCAAAGTGATTCAGTTATACATATATACATTTTTTATATTCTTTTCCATATGGTTTATCACAGGATATTGAATATAGCTCCGTGTGCTATACAGTAGGACCTTGTTGTTTATCCATTCTATATATAATAGTTTGCATCTGCTAACCCCAAACTCCCAATCCATCCCTCCCCCACCCCACTCCCCCTCGGCAACCACCAGCCTGTTCTTTGTTAATCTATTTCTGTTTTGTAAGTAAGTCCATTTGTATCATTTTAGATTCCACATCTAAGTGATATCATATTACTTGTCTGTCTCTGATTTACTTCACTTAGTATGATAATCTCTGTCCATCCATCTTGCTGAAAATGGAATTATTTCATTCTTTTTATGATTAATATTCCAGTGTTGTGTATATGTGTGTGTGTATATATATATGTGTGTGTATATATACACCACATCTTTATCCATTCATCTGCCTTTGGACATTGGTTGCTTCCATGTCTTGGCTATTGTGAATAGTGCTGCTATAAACACTGGGGTACATGTATCTTTTCAAGTTACAGTTTTCGTCTTTTCCAGGTATATGACCAGGAGTGGGATTGCTGTATCATACTGCCAACTCTATTTTTAGATTTTAGTTTTTGAGGAACCTCCATACTGTTTTCCATAATGGCTGTACCCATTTACATTCTCACCAACAGTATAGGAGTGTTCCCTTTTCTCCACACCCTCTCCAACATTTGTTATTTGTAGACTTTTTAATGATAGCCATTCTAACCAGCATGAGATGATACCTCACTGTAGTTTTAATGTGCATTTCTCTAGTAATTAGCCACGTAGAGCAACTTTTTATGTGCCTGTTGGCCGTCTATGTGTCTTCTTTGGAGATATGTCTATTTAGGTCTCCTGCTCATTTTCTGATTGGGTCTTTATTTTTTTGATATTGAGCTGAATAATTGTATATTTTGGAGCTCAATCCCTTGTCGGTTGCATCATATGCAAATATATTCTCCCATTCCATAGGTTGTGTTTTCATTTGGTTTCCTTTGCTATGCAAAAGCTTGTAAGTTTGGGTCCCATTTGTTTATTTTTGCTTTTATTTATATTGCTTTGGGAGACGGACCTAAGAAAACATTGCTACAATTTATGTCAGAGAATGTTTTGCGTGTGTTCTCTTCTAGGAGTTTTACAGATCCAGTCTTAAATATTTAGGTCTTTGATCCGTTTGGGGTTTATTTTTGTGTATGGTGTTCGAGAGTGTTCTAATTTCATTTTTTTTACATGTAGCTGTCCAGTTTACCCAGCACCACTTATTGAAGAGACTGCCTTTTCTCCATTGTATATTCTTGCCTTCTTGTTGTAGATTAATTTTGACCATAAGTGCATGGGTTAATTTCTGGGTTTTCTGTCCTGTTCCATTGATTCATATGTCTGTTTTTGTGCCAGCACCATACTGTTTTTATTACTGTAACTTTGTAGTATTGTCTGAGAGGGTTATACCTCCAGCTTTTTTCTTTTCCCTCAGAATTGCTTTGGCAATTCTGGGTCTTCTGTGGTTCCATATAAATTTTAGAGTTATTTGTTCAAGTTCTGTGGAAAATGTCATGGGTAATTTGATAGGGATCACATTAAATCTGTAGATTGCTTTGGATAGTATGGTCATTTAAACAATATGAATGCTTCCAATCCAAGAGCATGGGTTATCTTTCCATTTCTTTGCCTCATCTTCAGTTTCCTTTATCAGTGTTTTATAGTTCTCAGCATATGTCTCATCTCCTTGGTCAGGCTTATTCCTAAGTATTTTTTTATGCAATTTTAAAGGGGATTTTTTTTTACGTTCCCTTTTTGATATTTCATTGCTAGTGTAAAGAAATGCAACAGATTTCTGTATATTAATTTTGTATCCTGCAACTTTACCAAATTCATTGATGAGCTCTAGTAGTTTTCTGGTGGTGCCTTTAGGATTTTCTCTGTATAGTATCATGTCAGCTGCATATAATGACAATTTTTCCTCTTCCCTTCCAATCTGGATACATTTTATTTCTTCTTTCTTGATTGCTGTGGCTGATTTCTATTAATTTTATAATGTTGTTTTTACAACAGAAAACATTTTGATAATTTGATATTGACCACCAAAGTTATAATATACTCACAAATCTACACCTTGTGGCATTGACTATATGGCTAATTGAAGTGATCTAAATAATTAATTATGCTTATTTAGTACAAAAGAAAGATCTCAAAGTGCACACTCTGCTAAATCATATGTTTATTTAACACTTATGTAGCTTTTACCATGTAAGACAGACAGACAGACACTGTTCTAAACACTGTATTCATTGAATACCCTATGAGGAAGGTACTGTTACAGAGAACTTTAAGAAACTCAATCAAGGTCACATTGGTCTGTGTGGCAGAGCTGAAATTTGTACTCAGGCAGCCTGGCTACATGGTCCAGCTCCTCAATGCTATGCTGCCTTTCAGTTGGCCAATCAAAACACACTTAGTGGACATAAGTGATGATCGGCACTATGAGGGATGCCAGGAAACAAAGGATACTATCCTTAATTTGAAGATGACCATTCTCTAGGCCTTAGCCATAGTCCCCAAATTCTGCTCTCTCAACCTCAGATAAATGTCATCCATGTCACAGCTAAATGCTAGTCACAGAGAAACACCTCCTCTCACCCATAATAACAAAAGTTCTGAATGAAAACCTGCAGCCTGTTTGCTTGGCTCTGTATGGCAATGTCTGTCAGTGTTTTCAAAGTATGTGCTGAGAAGTCTTAGAATTGTGTGAAGTTGCCTCATGTTCTGCAAATATTTTACTCAAGTTTCTCTCTATACATATATTTGTATATACACACCTTTACACACTACATGTATATGTAACTAATGTTACAAATAAGTTTTTAAACTAATACTACAAACTAAAATTACACACTGAAATACCATTTATTGTATACTTTAATACATAGGAAACTCACAATTCATTACAATATGCTCTTGGATTGTCATTGTGCATATCTCAGATGAAAGAGTCTCCCTAATTGAAGAGTATTCTGAGATTGTAAGACAAAGTCTTTCAAAGCCAAAAAAACTGTTACCATTTGGAAGGTGATATGATGGTTAAGAAGAATGGCACGTCTAGATACCATTTCGAGCACAGGTATTTACCACATGAATTTGGGCAAGTTTTAAACCTTCCTTACCTTAATTTCCTCATCTGTCAAATGGGACAGTACATACCTCATAGAGTTGTAAGAAATAATATACCTAGAAAAGTAACTCAGGCAATAAGTACTCAATAAGTATTAGATACTACTATACATACAATATAATTTCTAGTGCAAAGATACAATATAATTTCTAGTGCAAATACTTATCTATAAAATCAGTCTTACCTTGTTATCATGCAACCAAATATGGAATAACCTTAAGTTCTAACTAATGTTGATATGCAACTGGAAATCCCATTTTTCAAGTTTTTGTGTTCATTCAACAGTTGAATTATTGTTATTTTTACAGTATGCAAATATAAACTAATAAATTTATACTAATTAAATACTACTACAATTTTCAAATTTGCTGTTTAAAACTTTGTTAGAAAAAAATGTTCTGCCTTAAAAAAATAATATATTGCATCATAGTGAAATTTGTTTTTATGTTACCTTATTCCAAGGGGAAAATAATTACCTCTTCCAAATATATGTATTTCTTTTCATGGCTACCCTTCATTTAAAGCTTGCTTTTGAATAATACATGTTGAAATCAAATTATAACGAAATATTAGCCCCTTATCTGGTAGAGTGTTATACTGGGGTGGACGATTCTGCTTATCACCAAAGAACAGTCAGTTAATGTCTCCTGTATTTCTTCCAAGATTGATTCTTTTCATGGCAATAAGACTATTAGAATGTGCAAAGATATTTTAAATAAATGATTGTGTTTGTTTTTTCTTTCTTTTCTTGCAGTCATTCCCAACACAGCACTACAACCCGCCAGCCTTCAGTGAGTCTCCAACGGGCCATCTCCCTGGAAGGGTAAGACGATAAGAATATGGAGCCTTCTCTTAAACCAAACCGAGCACTTGTCACTTTGAGCATAAATTCTTTCCTTCCTTCCTTCCTCCCTCCCTCCCCATGTTACCCCTTTCTTTCTTTCTGTTAGCAAATCTCTATGAAGCTTATGTCATATATATGCCAAGCACCGTGCGAGGTACTACACCGAACAAGTCAAATAAGATCTTTTCCTTCAGAGGACTCATTATCTATTGAGAGTGACAGAAATATAAACACACACCTGCACATAACAGTGTAAGCATCACACAGGAAATACGTATGAGGGATTAATGAAGGATCCAGAAAGGATATCTGACCGAGAATGGGTATCAAAGAGGGAGGGGGGGAACAGGTCAGGATGGTTTCAGAGAAGATATAACTCTCAAGCTGAGAACTGAAGCATCTGTGGATATTTGCCTGGCTGACAGATATTGGAAGGAAGGGTACTCCCTGCAGGAGAAAGAGCACATGCAAAAACATGAACATCTAAGCAGATTTCAGATGTCAAAAGGCCACTGAGTGATTTCGCGCAAGTTGTGCAAGGCAGGAAATGAGAATGGTGATGTTGGCTGGCCAGGCTTACGTGTAGAGGACTTAGTATTTCGTATTTCTAAATTCCCCAATCAGATAGAAGCTGAAGGGGCTGAGAAGAAGGAGTTAATATTTCCATCCACTTGCTTTATAATCGCAACTGATTTAATTGACAACACTTAATTGGTTACTGTATAAAAATTAAATCACTATTTTTCCAATATCTGTTACCAACTATGCTTTGTTCAACCCTATTTCTCAATGACAAGTAGACTTCCTTAATGGCATTTCAGTTAAAATCTCTATTATTTAGTCTATTTTAAAATCTTGTGTTTTCAGTCAAACCTCTGTCTCTCTTTCCAACATAATTAAGACTTGGGGTCCACCAAAGTGCTCTGCAGTTGATAGAGGAGTGATCTGCTCTCTCTCTCATACCACCCTCTAGATCTTCCTTTCTCTTAGATTTCTTCTCTGGTAGAAATGAAGTTGTTTAAAAAAAAAAATGGGAAATGGCATTTCTCACATTCTCCTGTGGCAGTCCTCCTTTCTGTTGGCTATCACGGGTGATGTAGCCTGGATGGGTAGGGAACCAAACACGCACCAATGCTAAGAAACTCAACTCCCCCAGCACGTGGTCCCCTGGGAGCATCAGCAATCTTTTCTACAAAACCCCCTGGCAGTAGCACACTATAGTCCTCTGATGCACTCACCCACTTTGCCCCAGCTGCGTCAGTCCCTCCTCACGAGCACATAGTCACCCTTTCTCATCTGTCCTCAGCAGCTTCAAATGTGAGCTTGCAGACATGAGCAGCATGCATCTTTCCTACCCCTCAGGTGGAACTCACTAGGGCTAGTCCTTGCCTCCTTTCTTTCTCCCTGCCTGACATTCTCATCTTCTCTCCCCAGGGCAAGTCAGCAAACTCCATGACCTAGTGGACATCCACTTGGGAGGGAGATGTTAGCCTTTCCTTCCTGGAACAGCATAAATCTTATAAACACTTCATGGGGTGGCCCTTTCTTGCCTTTAGCGAAGGAAATCCACTGCATGTCCGCAAACCCATGGGAACGTGAGTGAAAGGAATGTGACCTCTGCATGAACACTGCCCTCCCCTCAAAAGGATACCTCCTTCTCTTCCTAGTCCTACTCTTCTGTTTTTGGCAATAAAGAACATCAAACAATTTTAGCTCCTCTATTAAAAAAGAAAACAAAAACTGAGATAGGAGTGGGGGAGGAGTCAAGATGGCAGAATAGGAGGACATGGAGTTCACCTCTCCCCATAAGTACATCAAGAATGGAACAATTCTGACAGAGCACTTGCTGAACACTAGCAGAGGACCTCGGACACCTAAAAGGACGAGAACAATCCCCATGCAACTGGGTAGGACAAAAGAAATTTTAAAAAGACAAGAGGAAACAGGACACGACCTGCACCCCTTGGGGGGAACTGAAAGAGGAGAGGTTCCCACACCCAGGGAAGCCCCCTCGCTAGTAGGGAGACCAGCTGGGGAGCTTCAGGGGCTCAGAGGATAGCACAGCGACCAGTCTGTGGCAGGCAGGACAGAGTAAGACCTACATGAATGTTTGGTGCCACAGCCCGGCACGTCCCAGCCTGAGACATGTGTCTGCTGGTGCGGACAGAGGCTGGGTGCTAGAACCTGGGGTTTGGAGAGCAGACTCAGGGAGGGGACTGCTGTTAGCTGCAAAGAGAGAGCCTGAAGGTATGGGAGTACAGAGCTCTACAAGCGGGAATGTTTGTGGAAGAAGCCCTGGCCACCATTGCAGCCCACTTCCCCACGTGCCAGCCCCTGCCTCCCTGGGCACTAGAAGGGGCTCCTGCCTGAGCAGGCTTGCAGGCCTCACCCTCCTTGGCCACGGCATGCAAGAGCAGGCTCACATGCCCCACCCACTGCGGCTGCCTCCTTCACCCCTGCCCACCCCAGCAGGCTGGCATTTGCCCCACCTGTTGCTGCCTCTGACCCCACCCACCTAGGCAGGCTCTGGGGCAGCCTCGGGAACAGACACTGGTGGAAGGCCCACATGCAGAGGTGGGGCTGAAACCACAGCTGAGCCTCATGGGCCATGCAACTAAGGAAGAAGAGCGGAAATCTCTCCTCACAGCTGTGGGAACTGCGGATTTACACCCCAGCTGCCAGCTTTGTAAACTCAGCACCTGCAGAATATCCAAATGAGTGAGTGCTCCCCCAGCTGAGATGGGTCTAGCTTTAGCAACTGTGGGTTTGTGGGCACATACCCATGGGGACTAGACCGGGCCAGAATCTGAGCTGCCTCCATAGCTCCCACAGCAGGTCTTGGTGCACAATTACTGCAGTCCTGGGACCTGACTGCAGTGGATCTGTGCTGGTAGTCTGGTGAAAGCAACGCCTGAAAGACACCAGGGCCAATTGCCGGCATACCCGTTGTTAAGGTGGGTCTGAGAGCAGTTCCAGCAATAGTATAATTTATGAGCCAGCACAACAGGTGAAAAGTGATACAACAGAGCACACTCACAGTTGAACAGCTCTGGAGGAGGAAAACCCAGTGGTTTCTCTCCCAGAGAGAGTGCTCCAATCCTGCCTATGTCACACTGCAGGTCAGAAACACAGCTCAGAAACAGATCTCGGGGCCTCTACTCCAACTGGAGAGCAGACCCTGCCCCTGACAGGGCAGTGACAACCTCAGAGCAAGGGGAGGCCCCCATTCAATATCCAGTGCAGGCTCAGGTCACCACAACATCAGTCACTCCTCTTACCAAGGGGATAATGGCCAGCATACACTGAGGAAAGAGGTGGCAGACAAGCATATTAAAAACAGCTCTAGCACCAAAAAATATTAAACCCACTTAGGCTACACAGGGACGTTCCCACATAAAAATAGCCCTACAAGACAGTCTGAGGGTCAGGCATCGGGAGAAAGAACCGCCCCCCCAGAGCATTTGGCTTTGAAGGCCAGTGGGTCCTGAGTGCAGGAGCTCCACAGGACTGGGAGAAACAGAGACTCCACTCTTGGAGGGCGCACACAAGGTCTCACATGCACTGGGACCCAGCACAAAGCAATACCTCCATAGGAACCAGGGCTAGACCTAACTAGGGGTCTTGGAGGGTCTCCTGAGGAGGCAAAGGTCAGCGGTAGCTCACTCTGGGGGCAAGGAAACTGGTGGCAGAGGCCCCAGGGAACACTGATCAGCATGATCTCTCCCAGAGGTCCCATTTTTGGCACCAAGACCTGGCCCCACCCAAAAGCCTACAAGTTCCAGAGCTGGAATGCCTCAGGCCAAACAACCAGCAAAACAGGAATACAGCTCCACCCACCAGCAGACAGGCTGCCTAAAGTCATACTGAGCTCACAGCTACCTCAAAACGCACCCCTTGACACGGCCCTGCCCACCAGAGAGACAAGACCCAGCTCCACCCACCAGACAGCAGGCACCAGTCCCTTCCACCAGGAAGCCTGCACAAACCCCAGGACCAACCTCACCCACAGGGGGCAGACAACAGAACTAAGAGAAACTATGATCCTGCAGCCTGTGGAAAGGAGACCACAAACACAGAAAGGTAGACAAAAGGAGATGACAGAGAAATATGTTGCAAATGAAGGAACAAGATAAAAACTCACAAGAACAACTAAATCAAGAGGAGATAGGCAATCTACCTGAAGAATAATTCAGAGTAATGATAGTAAAGATGATCCAAAAGTTCAGAAAAAGAATGGAGGCACAGACTGAGAAGATACAAAAAAAATGTTTAACAAGGAGCTAGAAGATTTAAAGAACAAACAGAGATGAACAACACATTAACTGGAAGGAATCAATAGCAGAATAACTGAGGCAGAAGTGAGCTAGAAGACAGAGTGGTGGAAATCACTGCCACAGAACAAAATAAAGAACAAAAAATGAAAAGAAATGAGGACAGTCTCAGAGACATCTGGGACAACATTAAACGCACCAACATTCACATTACAGGTGTCAACAAAGGAGAAGAGAAAGAGAAAGGGCCTGAGAAAATATTTGAAGATATTATAGCCAAAAACTTCCCTAATATGAGAAAGGAAACACTCAAGTCCAGGGAGTGCAGAGAGTCCCATACAGGATGAACCCAAGGAGGAACACAGACATATATTAATCAAACTGGAAAAAATTAAAGAGAAAGAAAAAATATTAAAGACAACAAGGGAAAAGCAACAAATAACATACAAGGGAATCCCCATAAAGTTTTCAGCAGAAACTCTGCAGGCCAGAAGGGAGCGGTAAAATATATTTAAAGTGATGAAATGGAAAAAGCTACAACCAAGAATACTCTACCCAGCAAGGCTTTAATTCACATTTGACAGAGAAATCAAAAGCTTTACAGACAAGCAAAGGCTAAGAGAATTCACCACCAAACCACGTTTACAACAAATGCTAAAGGAACTTCTTTAGGTGGAAAGAGACGAGCAACTTAATACAACCTTGTGTATATATAGACTGCTATATCAAAACCTCATGGGGGGACTTCCCTGGTGGCACAGTGGTTAAGAATCCACCTGCCGGGCTTCCCTGGTGGCGCAGTGGTTGAGAGTCCACCTGCCGATGCAGGGGATGCGGGTTCGTGCCCCGGTCCAGGAAGATCCCACATGCCGTGGAGTGGCTGGGCCCGTGAGCCACGGCCGCTGGGCCTGCGCGTCCGGAGCCTGTGCTCCACAACAGGAGAGGCCACAGCAGTGAGAGGCCCGCATACCACAAAAAAAAAAAAAAAAAAAAAGAATCCACCTGCCAGTGCAGGGGACATGGGTTCAAGCCCTGGTCTGGG
This sequence comes from Tursiops truncatus, assembly GCF_011762595.2. Classification (NCBI taxonomy): domain Eukaryota; kingdom Metazoa; phylum Chordata; class Mammalia; order Artiodactyla; family Delphinidae; genus Tursiops; species Tursiops truncatus. The sequence goes on from NC_047041.1 coordinate 47,980,013, forward strand.
AAGATCCCACATGTGGCAGAGCAACTAAGCCTGTGTGCCACAACTACTGAGCCTGCGAGCCACAAGTACTGAGTTCGCATGCTGCAACTACTGAAGCCCGCGTGCCTAGAGCCCATGCTCCACAACAAGAAGCCACCGCAATGAGAAGCCCGCACACTGCAACAAAGAGTAGCCCCCACTTGCCGCAACTAGAGAAAGCCCATGCACAGCAACGAAGACCCAGCACAGCCGTAAACAAACAAGCAAGCAAACAAATAAATAAATTTTTTTAAAAAAGAATAAAACTTAAAAATTTTAAAAACCTCATGGGAACTGCAAACCAAAAAACTACAATAGATACACACACACACACACACACACAACCCAAACACACACTAAAGATAGTCATCAAATCACAAGAGAACAAAAGAGGAAGGGAAGGAAAAAAAGCTACAAAAACAATTCCAAAACAATTTTTTTAGTTGTCAATAGGAACATACATATTGATAATTACCTTAAATGTAGTAGGAACGTACATATTGACAATTACCTTAAATGTAGTTGGATTAAACGCTCCAACCAAAAGACATAGACTGGCTGAGTGGATACAAAAACAAGACCCGTATATATACTGTCTACAAGAGACCCACTAGGGACACATACAGATTGAAAGTAAGAGGATGGAAAAGGGTATTCCATGCAAAAGGAAACCAAAAGAACGATGGAGTAGCAATACTCATATCACACGAAATAGACTTTAAAATAAAGACTGTTACAAGAGACAAGGAAGAACACTACATGATCGATCCAAGAAGAAGATATAACAATTGTAAATATTTATGCGCCCAACATAGGAGCACCTCAATACATAAGCCAAATGCTAACAGCCATAAAAGGGGAAATCGAGAGTAACACAATAATAGTGGGGGACTTTAACACCCCACTTACACCAATGGACAGATCATCCAGACAGAAAACCAGTAAGTAAACACAGGCCTTAAATGACACATTAGACCAGATGGACTTAATTTTTCCATCCAAAAGCAGAAGAATATACTTTCTTCTCAAATGCACATGGAACATTCTCCAGGATAGATCATATATTGGGCCACAAATCAAGCCTCAGTAAATTTAAGAAAAATGAAAACATATCAAGCATCTTTTCACACCACAAGGCTATGAAATTAGAGATCAATTATAGGAAAAAAAAACTGTAAAAAAACACAAACACGTACAGATTAAACAATATGTTACTAAACAACCAGTGGATCACCAAAGAAATCAAAGAGGAAATCAAAAAATACCTAGAGACAAATGACAACAAAAACACTATGATCCAAAACCTATGGGACACAGCAAAAGCAGTTCTAAGAGGTAAGTTTTTAGCAATACAATCTTACCTAAGGAAACAAAATCTCAAATAAACAACCTAACATTACAACTAAAGCAACTAGAGAAAGAAGAAGAAACAAAACCCAAAGTTAGTAGAAGGAAAGAAATCATAAAGGCCAGAGCAGAAATAAATGAAATAGAGACTAAAAAATAAAAAAGATCAGTGAAACTGAAAGCTGGTTCTTTTTCCTTTTTCTTTGAAAAGATAAACAAAATTGATAAACCATTAGCCAGACTCATCAAGAAAAAAAGGGAGAGGGCCCAAGTCAATAAAATCAGAAATGAAAAAGGAGAAATTACAACTGACACCACAGAAATAAAAAGGATCATAAGAGACTACTACAAGCAACTATACACCAATAATATGGACAACCTAGGAGAAAAGGACAAATTCTTAGAAAGGTACAATGTTCCAAGACTGAACCAGGAAGAAATAGAAAATATGAACAGACCAATCACAAGCACTGAAATTGAAACTCTGATTAAAAAACTTCCAACAGGGCTTCCCTGGTGGTGCAGTGGTTGAGAGTCTGCCTGCCGATGCAGGGGACACGGGTTCGTGCCCCGGTCCAGGAAGATCCCACATGCCATGAAGCAGCTGGGCCTGTGAGCCATGGCCGCTGAGCCTGCACGTCGGGAGCCTGTGCTCCGCAACGGGAGAGGCCACAACAGTGAGTGGCCCGTGTACCGCAAAAAAAAAAAAAAAAAAAAAAAAAACTTCCAACAAACAGAAGTCCAAGACCAGATGGCTTCACAGGTGAATTCTATCAAACATTTAGAGAAGAGTTAACACCTATCCTTATGAAACTATTCCAAAAAAACTGAGAGGAATTAACACTCCCAAACTCATTTTATGAGGCCGCCATCACCCTGATACCAACCAGGCAAAGATACCACAAAAAAAAAAAAATTACAGGCCAATATCACTGAAGAACATAGTTGCAAACATCCTCAACAAAATACCAGCAAACTGAATCCAACAACACATTGAAAGAGTCATACACCATGATCAAGTGGGATTTATCAATATCCACAAATCAATCACTGTGATACACCACATCAACAAATTGAAGAATAAAAACCATGTGATCATCTCAATAGATGCAGAAAAAGCTTTGGACAAAATTCAACAGCCATTTATGATAAAAAGAAAGTGGGCATAGAGGGAACCTACGTCAATATAATAAAGGCTATATATGACAAACCCACAGCTAACATCATTCTTTTTTTTTTTTTTTGCTGTACGCGGGCCTCTCACTGTTGTGGCCTCTCCCGTTGCAGAGCACAGGGTCCGGACACACAGGCTCAGCAGCCATGGCTCATGGGCCCAGCCGCTCTGCGGCATGTGGGATCTTCCCGGACCAGGGCACGAACCCATGTCCCCTGCATTGGCAGGCAGACTCTCAACCACTGCGCCACAAGGGAAGCCCTAACATCATTCTTGATGGTGAAAAACTGAAAGCATTTCATCCAAGATCAGGAAGAAGACTTTCATTCAACATAGTATTGGAAGTCCTAGCCATGGCAATCAGAGAAGAAATCAAAGGAATCCAAATTTGAAAAGAAGAAGTAAAACTGTCACTATTTGCAGATGTCATGATACTATACATAGAAAATCCTAAAGACGACACTAGAAAACTACTAGAGCTCATCAATGAATTTGGTATAGTTGCAAGATACAAAATTAATGCACAGAAATCTCTGGCATACTTACACACTAACAACAAAAGATCAGAAAGAGAAATTAAAGAAACAATCCCATTTACCATCATATCAAAAAGAATAAAACACCTGGGAATAAACCTACATAAAGAGGCAAAAGACCTGTATGCAGAAAACAATAGGATGCTGATAAAAGAAATCAAAGATGACACAAAGAGATGGAGAGATATACCATGTTCTTGGATTGGAAGAATCAACATTGTCAAAATGACTATACGGCCCAAAGCAATCTACAGATTCAATGCAATCCCTATCAAATTACCAATGGCATTTTTCACAGACTAGAACAAAAAAATTCACAATTTGTTTGGAAATACAAAAGACCCCGAATAGCCAAAGCAATGTTAAGAGAAAAAAACAGAGCTGCAGGAATCAGGCTCCCTGAGTTCAGACTATACTACAAAGCTACAGTCATCAAAACAGTATGGTACTGGCACAAAAACAGAAATATAGATCAATGGAACAAAATAGAAAGTCCAGAGATAAACCCACGCACTTATGGTCAACTAATCTATGACAAAGGAGGCAAGAATATACAATGGAGGACAGTCTTTTCAATAAGTGGTGCTGGGAAAACTGCACAACTACATGTAAAAGAATGAAATTAGAACACTCCCTTACACCATACACAAAAATACTCAAAATGGATTAAAGACCTTAATGTAAAACTGGATACTATAAAACTCTTAGGGGAAAACATAGGCAGAACACTCTCTGACATAAATATCTTTTTTGATCTTCTCCTAGAGTAATGAAAATAAAAACAAAAATAAACAGATTAAATTAAATTAAATGTAAAAGCTTTTTCACAGCAAAGGAAACCATAAACAAGATGAAAAGACAACCCACAGGATAGGAGAAAATATTTGCAAATGATGCAACCAACAAGGGATTAATCTCCAAACTATAAAAACAGCTCATGCAGCTCAATGTCAAAAAAAAAAAAAAAAAATCCCAAAACGGGCAGAAGACCTAAATAGACATTTCTCCAAAGAAGACATACAGATGGCCAAAAAGCACATGAAAAGATGCTCAACATCACTAATTATTAGAGAAATGCAAATCAAAACTATGAGGTACCACCTCACACCAGTCAGAATGGCCATGATCAAAAAAAAAAAAAACACTACAAACAATAAATGCTGGAGAGGGTGTGGAGAAAAGGGAACCCTCCTACACTGTGGGTGGTCATGTAAATTGGTACAACCATTAAGGAGAATAGTATGGAGGTTCCTTAAAAAACTAACTATAGAACTACCATATGATTCTGCAATCCCACAGCTGTGCATATATTTGGAGAAAACCATAATTCAAAAAGATACATGCACCCCTGTGTTCACTGCAACACTATTTACAATAGCCAAGACATGGAAGCAACCTAAATGTCCATCGACAGATGAATGGATAAAGAAGATGTGGTACATATATACAGTGGAATATTACTCAGCCATTAAAAGGAATGAAATTGAGTCATTTGTAGACACATGGATAAATGAGATGTGGTATATATATACAATGGAATACTACTCAGCCATAAAAAAGAACGAAATAATGCCATTTGCAGCAACATGGGTGGACCTAGAGATTATCATACTAAGTGAAGTAAGCCAGACAGAGAAAGACAAGTATCATATGATATCACTTACATGCGGAATCTAGTAAAAAAAATCATACAAATAAACTTATTTACAAAACAGAAACTCACAGATCTCGAAATCAAACTTATGGTTACCAAAGGGGAAATATGGGGGGAAGTGATAAATTAGGAGATTGGGATTAGTATATACACACAACTATATATAAAATAACTAATAAGGACCTACTGTATAGCATAGGCAACTCTACTCAACATTCTGTAATAACCTATATGGGAGGTGAATCTGAAAAAGGATGGAGACATATATATATATAAAACTGATTCACTTTGCTGTACACCTGAAACTAACACAACACTGTAAATCAACTATACTCCAATAAAAGAAAACAGAGATAGGCGTGGATGACTAAACAGAAACTTTGCTCTGGAAGAATTAAGTAACTCTTTTCTCAACAGTAAGTAACTCATTTCTCAACAGTAAACTACTATCTCCATCGTGACATTTGTTATTTTCCATTAAAAAAAAAAAAGACACAGAAGTTCTCAGTCAATACTTCAGACCATTTGGTTCTGTAATAATGTACAAGATGGTCTAGATCATGGATCTTCACCAGACTCCCAGAATTTAAACCAGGGCTAAGGAAGTTGCTAGCTATGTGATAGCAAGTTACTTGATTTCATTGTGCCTCAGTTTCCTAATTAATGTAAAATGGAAATACTGATGATGATTCCTTGTAGAGTTCTTTCAAGAATTAAAATTATATATACATACAATTTAATTTTTTATAATAGAACTGGCATTATATGTGTGTGACAGTAGTTGTTGCTGTTGTTGTTATACATAATATATACTTAATAAGGCATGAGAGTTTCTAATATATATTAAATAAGGATTTGTTAAAAGTCAGGGACGGGTATCTTTGCTATATTCTGGAGAGGCATTTTCCTATATATATGGGTAATAATCGTTTGTGGAAGCAATTCAAATCATTGTTTGGGTTTGCCTCATTGCTGAGTTCATATTTATATTAAAAATACTTTAATTACCAAGATTATATTTAAGTGCTTATTAAACAAGGAAAGAATAACCTAAGCTGTTTTCTACACATCAGCTTATCCTCAGTGCCAAAAGAAGAATTTAGGACTAGAGTAAGAAATGTTCTTACATTTCTAGTATATATATCTTAAAAAGTTAAAGTAAAGAGACCACTTCAAAACATGAGAGGAAATAATCTTTGCCGCCTGTGAGCATTCTCCAGTTGGACTTGAGAACATCCACCAGTCATCACCTGCAGTGCGAGTTCGTGCAGGCTTGTGACTGTACCCTCCATACTACCCTCTTTGGTTTTCTCCTTCTAGAAAGTGCCATAGTTTAGACAAAACTCTTCCACAAAACACAGTTGCTTGTCATATCCTCCAAAGGATGTGCCTGGTTTTGAATTCTGCATGTAAAATTGGATATGTGGAAAGGACCAAGGAAAAGACATCCAGAGTTAACAAAGGGGTGAGACAGCATTTTATCAAGAAAACACTAACAGGATTAGGATGCTTCGGTTTCAAGAAGAAAGCTTCATTAGACGCTTAATGAGATCATATTCAAAATGTGCAATTTACTGGGAACAAAAATAGTACAAATTCATGGCTATTTCTTCGAGGGAAGAGAAAAGAAACTAACATTTATCAGGTGCTTATTAGATGCCAGGCCATCTATCTATCCATCCATTCATCCATCCATCCATCTATGTATCTTACCTGATTTTATTTCCAAAACAGTCTTGTAAAATAGGCATGTTTTTTTTCTAAAAATGGAGTCTCAGACACATTAAGTAATTTTCCCAAAGACCTTTACATAGAAAATAGCAAGCCTAGATTGGAAATCAAATTTGACTTCACTGTCCAACTCCGTCCCCTATACTGTGGCATGAAAAATCTTTATTGAGGGCTTCCCTGGTGGTGCAGTGGTTGAGAGTCTGCCTGCCAGTGCAGGGGACACGGGTTCGTGCCCCGGTCCAGGAAGATGCCACATGCCGCAGAGCGGCTGGGCCCGTGAGCCATGGCCGCTGAGCCTGTGCATCCGGAGCCTGTGCTCCGCAAAGGGAGAGGCCACAACAGTGAGAGGCCCACGTACCGCAAAAAAAAAAAAAAAAAAAGTCTTTATTGAGTGGGAAAGCACTGGTGCCACCATTTATAAGCCACATTCAGGCTAAGTTAGACACAGTGAAGAAGTTCCTAGGATAAGAAATGATAAAGAAGTAGAACTGACTCTCAGCCTAGAAATCACTAAGTAGAATGACTAGCCCAGCATCTGGGGAGGCACTGGAGGCCCACACGCACACTAAGTGCCTAAGGTGTTAGTTGTGGTAGAGATGAGGGTGTGGAGGCTGAGCTTACCACTGGTCTCCAGCTCACCTTCCTAGTTCTTTATAAAGACCTCCTTTGGCAGCGTGCAGGGTGGCTATCATCCCACAGTTCAGTCATTACACAAAGAAGCCTTCCTTCCGCTATGCTAAATAATGGCATTTCCTTCTCGAACTATTTCCAAACCTTTTCCTTCTTTCTTCTTATTCACAAAAGCTTATTAGCAGTTTGCCAATAAGCAGTCTTTCAGCATTTTGCACTGTTTTCCACTTGAGTGAAATGACCTCTGTGATACATGCAGTCACTAACTCTAATTCTCTGTTAAGATGAAAACAAAAATGTGAAGGCCTTACCCTGATGTCATAACACAGAGTGATCCCATTTCTAAAAAACAGGAAACGGTATTCTCAGCTATGGCCCATCGTTCCAAGTGGTATAAAGCAGTTTGCCTCATATCTAGTTAACAATGAACTATGAAAAATATTCTGTTCCCTGCAATCATGGAAGAAAACTGACTCTGGAATCAAAGAATTCGTTTTGGATCCTGACCTCTCTGCTGTCTGTTGTTAATCTTAAACAGGACCCATCCCCTCCCTAAGCATGAGCTGCCTCCCCAAAAGGGAGAAAAGCATAGCACTCACCAACTTCCTGTAAAAGCAGCGGGTACCTGTAGGGCCCTCAATAAGTACTAGCTGAATATATGCTTTGTCCAAGTATTGTGAGAAAACAAACAAAACTTTCATTTTTAAAGCTTAGGTTAGTTTGAAGACCCACGTTGAAACTTGTTATTAAATACATATATATGTACCTATGTATGTAAACCATTTCTTGATATAAAATAAAATATTTGAGGTAGAATTAATCTTGCATTGCTGGAATATTTAGAAGGGGAAACCTCAGTAATCCTCTACAAAGCCCAGAGCACTGAAGTTTATGCTATATATCCCAGCTGGCCATCAAATACGTAGATAATGTGGCATACAGTCACTGTCACTGAATGCATAGTGGGAGAGGTATTTTTCATTTTGCATAGGCCAATGGGTCTTTAGCAGGCTTCCCATTAAGGTGTTACACTGCTGAACGTGGGCAATCAGCTGAAATTGGAAATTTCATTATTTCAAAATTCTCCTTGCTAATGCTTTCGTGAAAAGCAGCTACTTAGGATATTTATTAAAATGAAGGTGCTTTAAAAGGCCATAGGTTTATATATTTTTCACTGAAGCTGCTATTTACTTGACATAAAATAAGTGGAAATATTTCAGATTTCCAGTTAATTCGATCCATAGAGACAATAAAACTGTCTGAGCCTCTACCTAGTTACTGCTGTTTTTTAAATTGATATCTGAATCGTCTATAACTATGCCAGACATAACGAGGCAGAATAACATTCCCATTAACAGTATGAGCTCCTTGCTTCAGGTTCAAGTTGACAGATGCAGCCCATATCTTAATCTCCTCTTCCTCCTGAGACCCCATTAAAAAGAAGCTAATGGAATAAAAAAAAAAAAGGGACAGTCCCATAACAGTAAAGGAGAAGGGAACGTCAAAGGCCAAAAGATTTCAGCATACTTCTGCATGACAGAAAGCAGATGGAAGGGTAATAATTGAAGAAACAGAACAAAGCAGTCCCTGCCTTAGATCACCTACAGAGGAAAGGCATGTGCTGTACCTTACACAGCTCCGGGGGCACCTTACACATGGTATTCTATGTGACTGCCATCTCCTGGAGATGTGTTTCCAGGGATGCCACCCACAAAACAGCCCACCACAGTGAAGCTGCAAAGTATAGAGGAGCCCACAGCTCAGGAGGAAGCAGATCCGCCTAACAGAACCCAGGAAACTCGGAGACTTCAGAATAGTGACAACAGATGGGATTGAGAGCAGAGCCTGAGAATAGAAGATGCCCCCACTCGGCGTGCACACCCCTACACGCAGAACAGCTGCCAGGCGAGCACTCAGCACCCGTCAGAAAATGAACTTTCCGCTCTGAAGAAATAGGATGACTTCTGAGGAACCCAGATAAGCTCATTTGAATAGTGCCCCACACCAAAACCCTGCACTATGTGCTAGTTAGGGGGACAGTTTAGGGTTTGCTACCCTAACCTGAAGCCTTTCAGTGGAAAAGTTTTGCCCTTATATGCAATACTTCCTGAGACCTTTCTACTACCTCATTCTTAAATAGGAACAGACAACCACGGGTTACCGAATATCTTAACAAACCTACCAAGTGACAGAAACAAGATTAAAACACACATAAACAAAAACTATCCTCAGGAAGCCAGAGGGATTTCGTTTGTTCTGGGAACAAAATAGAATTTAATGAAATGAAGTTGACCTTTGAACCATGTGATTTGAACTGTGCAAGTCCACTTATATGCTGATATTTTTCAATAATAAATACTATAGTACTGAACTACCTGCAGCTGGTTGAATTCATGGATGTGGAGGAAACTCAGATACGGAGGGCTGACGATAAATTATACTCAGGTTAACCCCCGCCCTTTGTTCAAGCGTCAACGGCTCTAGTATAAGCATATGTTTAGCAATAGGGAAGTAACCACTAGAATTAAAACCGAAGTGGTTAAAAGTGATTGCCTCTGGGAAGGTAGGTAGGATTCTCAGGAGAGGTGACGCAAATTACATTTTGCAGAATGTATTTGGAACTAGGCAGGGGTTTAAAAAAGAAGAAGAAGAAGAAGAAGAAAATCATGTGCAAAAAAATCTAGAAGTACTTTGCTAATACTGCATAGACTAAGAAGTACCTTCAGCTACTCAAATATCTTCCTTTTGTCCAGTAGAGGACATATACTGTTTTATCTTACCTTAGAAGATCATTTTAGCAACAATACAGAGGCAGAATTTTCTAGAAACTAGCAGTTTCCCATCCATAAAATACCTGCCCTGAAAGATGTTAACCACCCTCTATGAATAGAAGGAATTCATATGGAGTGGATATTCTGTCTAATTGACCCCAAGCAAAAATTTCTCCCAAATCCAGATGTCGGTAAATATCCCAAGGAGAACCAATAAGTGGTCTTGCCTATAAACAAATGCATCTAAGGGAACCCACCCTCTCAGGTTGACTGGTCTGTGGTGGTATCACTGTCATTCTTGCTCAGTGGAACAGTCCTGTTGCTGTAGCGATAGCCATGTACTACGTCTGTTTGGCACAAGAGACTCCCTCTCCACGCTTCTAAGACCACGACAGGCCCTTGAGACCATGCATTGGTGGAGCCAGGGAGCCTCTGGTGTTCCCATATTGGGCCTGAACAGCTGTCCTTTCCAATGACCCTCTGGGAACAGGACCTCAACTGGAATCATTTGCTCTTTTGCTCTCTATCCAGCTCCTTTTGCCTTAATAGAGAAGCTTTTTTACAGCTAACATACTTCCAATTCCCCAGAACGATGCTGATTTAAAGTACTCAGTCAGGGCTTCCCTGGTGGCGCAGTGGTTGGGAGTCCGCCTGCCGATGCAGGGGACACGGGTTCGTGCCCCAGTCCGATTCCGCGTGCCGCGGAGCGGCTGGGCCTATGGGCCATGGCTGCTGGGCCTGTGCGTCCGGAGCCTGTGCTCTGCAACGGGAGAGGCCACAACAGGGAGAGGCCCGCGTACCGCAAAAAAACCCAAAAAAAACAAAAATAAAGTACTCAGTCAGTCTTCTTAGTCTAAGTGCCTACATATTTAGTTCCAAAATATACGGTCACTGTAGAAAGTGGAAGTATTATTGACCTGAGAATCAGAAGACCTGGATTCTGCGTTCAAGTCAGCCACCTCTTACTCTGTGATTTTGAGTGCATCTCAGTTACCTCATATACAAAGTGATGAGGTTGAGTTAAACAGTGTGTTAGATTCCTTCCCACTCTTAACATTTTATAATTTCATGAGTTTTGAAGGATATAAAAGTTTGGCTTCCAGACTTATAGAACTATTTCCAGAAATGAAACCTTAGGGACCACTGGACTCTAAACAGCTGGCCCTCAGGGGTAGTTGGCTTGAGTTATCTCTACCCACCCACTCGCAGACCCAGCCACCTTTCCCGAATCTAATTGGCGTGAATGCTCAACTTCCTCCAACACATTTCTGGACCCTGACCCTCAAAAGCAGTGCTAAGCAGTGTTTCCCAAAGTAACTAAGGAGGCCGGATGTGCTGAGAAATACACTGAATTACTTGCAGATCTAAAGGAGAAACTTCATTCAGGTTGTATAGTTGCTGGGGTCAGTGGTCAAAAATCATAATTTGCCACAGAAATATAACTGACCTCACCAAAACAGAGGGGCAAGTTAGGTTACTGAAGAGGATTTGTGTGTGTGTGTGTGTATATATATATATATATATATATATTTTTTTTTTTTTTTTTTTTTTTGCGGTACGCAGGCCTCTCACTGTTGTGGCCTCTCCCATTGCGGAGCACAGGCTCCGGACGCACAGGCTCAGCGGCCATGGCTCACGGGCCCAGCCACTCCGCGGCACGTGGGATCTCCCCGGACCCGGGCATGAACCCGTGTCCCCCGCATCGTCAGGCGGATTCTCAACCACTGCGCCACCGGGGAAGCCCTGTATATTTTAGAATATACAAAAATATATATAGTTGTTACCCCCTTTATTTCGCCCTCCGGCCCACTGAAGAGTTTATTTAGGGAGAATATAGGAAAATTAAAGAGACAAACAGCTAGTTGATTTTTATAAGTGCCTGAAAGAAATCAAACTCCCTCCACCAAAAAAAAAAATTTTTTTTCTTCTGATTTATAGTCCAATAAACACAGACCATCTTCTTGGTGAGATTCCCACCTTTACTTTTGCCTCCAGGTCACCTGTGGAAGGACCTTAGCTGCGTGAAAAGACTAAGGAAGTTTATGCTCCCTCCTTCCATCCCAGAAGGGGAGAGTGAACTTCGGAGCTTAAACCTCAGGGGATTTATTAGGAATTAATCAGAGGAGCGGATAACCCCTGATCATCTGTTTCCCCCAATTCACAATCACATGTTTTCTTTTCATTTCTCCTCGTGTCCCTGCAGTTTCCACCTCTGCTCCTATTTGAGTTGTCAGCTCATTTTTCTTAGCCCCGTTTCTACTGGCCTACTGCTTCTTTTTTCCATTTTTTACTCCAAAAGACATCCTTTCCTAGGCCTTATAATCTTTCTTCCTTACATGTGTAGAGCTGAAATATAAAAGGTGTCATCACAGCAAACTTTAAGGATTGCCAAAAATTTATCAGTGTTGAAAAAATGCTGAGGCTGCAGAGAACTGGGAAATATTTAAGGGCTACCAGTACATGGGATTCTAATTCTCTCACAAGGCTTGGATTTCTATCGCCAACTGCTGTTGAAATAACAACTGTGTTTCAAAAAAAAAAAAAAAAATTGTCCAATTCTTTATATAGGACAGACAGAAGGTTCCAAATTTGGAATTTTGAGTAAAATATCAAAAAAGATTTTCTAAGATGACATTGAGAATCTAGATTTATATTTTCCCAGGTAAAGACTTTTATAAACAGTAACCATTGTCATCATTATTCCACTGAGGAAAGCCTTCCTTAAAACCATGAAAACAGGAAAGATGTAAAATAAGGAATGTAGAACACTCCATCATAAAAGCAGGCAGTTCAGAAACATAGACAGGAAAGTTCAAAAAGGATATTTTCTATATTCAAATGCTAAAAATATAACATTAAATACTACATATTTAATACTAGCTGATATGTTGTAAGTGCTTTATGTGGATCTCATTTGGTTCCAATGACCATTATTATCATTATGTATGAGAATACTAACCCACTTTATGGATGGGGACACTGAGGCTTAGAGAAGTTAAGGGCGGTGCCCGAGGTCACAGCCAGTAAGAGGCAGAATTGAGACTGAAACCCACGTTTCTAAGTCACCACCCTCTCTTGCCTCTTCAGAATTCCATGTGTTTTGTTATTCCAAGTTGGCCAATTTGGAGGCCTAAGTAAGACACTGAAATACGATGTGGAGCTCAATGTGATTTCCGGGGTTTTGGAAGTTTTTAGTCATTGTCAAAAATCCAGTTTCATATAAGAACATTAACAAAAGTAGAATGACCACCTAACGTGATTTCGCTAGCTTGAAACGTGCTGAATTAGAAGAAATGGAGGAATAATATTTCCCCACTGTTGGCATATGTTTTACCCTGCAGAACTAGGAAGAAACCTGGAAGTGACAGATTAGGAGTCTGGTTATGCAGAGCTGCTGGGCTGTCCTGTTCAGTGGCCTTGCACACGGAGGGTGCTCAATGCCAAGCAGCTGGAATTTATCTTAGAGGGATGCCACAGAGTCCACTGGGGAGTTTGGTTTAGGGGTTTTCTATAAATAGTCCTTATTTTCTGTGCATAGTTCAATGCCAACATGATTACTTAACCCTGCATATATTCCTTGGAAAGCTTTTTATTTTTAATAAATTGGTTTTATAAAGGACTCAAAGTAAATTGTAAATAAACTTCCTCCTCGTTATTATATAATTAAACATTTGAAAGAGTGTGCTGCAGAACATTCAGCTAGAAAATTGCTGCTCTTAATCAATACTCATAATAATTAATGCTAATAATAATATGATCACCCATGACACTGACTGATATGGCATTGGAAAGCTAGTTAATACACTGAATGAACCAAGGAGGAATCAAGAAAACACCCAGTTGTATGTTTGTTAGACCAGTAAAAATGAATACAGGAAACATTATTCCATGACAGGATTTAGCTGCCCAAACTGTCAGAAAGTTATATCAATCACAAGACTCCTAATTGTTGTTCTGGCTCCAACCTGCTCTTTCTATTTGCACTATTATCCCTCTTTGAATACTGTCCTTTTCTTAGCATCTTTCCAGTATTAAGGCTGCCCTTGCTGACTTGAGTCTGTAATAACCAATCAATAAATTCAATTGGGATTATAATGATGAGCCATGCAGACACTAACTCTGGCCCTCAGTCTGGTGGGAAGAAGCAGACATTAATCAAATAATTGCACAAACAAATGCAAACCTACACGTGGGCCAAGTGCTATGAAAAAGTGACCTGTGCTGCTCTGAGTGTCTGGAATAGGGGATCTGACCTCCTCAGGAAGGTCAGGGAGGTCTTGGAAGCCTCTGAACAATGAGTAGGCATTAACTAGGCAAAGAGAAAGAAAGGGCTATCATCAACGGCTGCACAAGCAATGATTAAGAATGTGTCTGAGTGTATTTCTGAGCTGAGCACAGACTAGAACATGAATTCAGTAGAGCTTGCTATTTAGAAGTTTATAATGAGGAGGCTGACTCATGGTTGACTGTCTCCTCCAGAGAGGCCATTTGATGGAGATTTCCAGTGCCTATCAGAAATGTGTGATCTGTGCAAAGATGTAATTCTCTAAATTCCATCTCTGAGCCGTTCTGCTGTTCCATTGTTTTTTTGTTTGTTTGATGTATTTGTTTGCTTGTTTATCTGTGTGCCAGAATGTAGAGATCCTTCCTCGCTGCTGCTGCACGCTATTCTCCTACTCTCCCAACTCTTTTTCCTGGCCCCTATTTTCTGTCTTTTCTCCCTCTCCCCTCCCTTTTCCCTAGAAACTTTCTCCTCCTCCTCTTCTTTCACTTTTTATTCTCCATTCATTTCTTTCTTTTTCCTTTTATTCTTCTCTTTTGCTGTTCACCCTGAAGGTACTAGGCTTATGTTTGTATAGTGCAATGCAATTTACAAAGGCATCTCAAGGACATCACTCCATTTGGCCCCAATAACAAATTTATTTAAAGGGAGGCTGAGTAAGAATCACTTATCCTGTTTACAGATGTGTCAGAAGGTAAGTGGCTTTTTCAAGATCGTGTATCTGCGAAGGGGAAAAGCCTTGACTGTAACCCATATGCCTATCTCCCAGCCCCATACTCACACCACTAGACCATCTTGTCTTAACAGAAATGTCAAAGACATACAACCACATCTTTTAGTCTGATGGACAGAGTAGGTCCTTCTCTGTCCCGTTATTCACAAACATGTGTCTAATCAGAAGTCATGGTCAGAGGGTTTATGGTTGTTCATCATCACATGAGTAGAAACATCCTCATTCTCATCTGATGAATATTTACTGGACATCACATGTGAACCACTTATAAAGAATGATTTTCGTTATATTTTTACCTTGCCCACCTATGACCCAGGAGGTGGCATGGCTGTGGAGAGCAGGAAATGAGAGGATTGCTTTGAGTATCATTTGTCAGCCTTCATTAGATTACTCCTCTTGAAACATCCATCTTTATATATCCAAACTGAATCTGGTGTTTTTCTCTGCGTGTATTGCTAATCCCTTAGACACCCTCAAATTTCATTAGGATTTCTGTTTACTTCCTTCTCCTGGCCAGTTACAAAAGAGTTTAAAGAAAGAGCATATCCATATCCTATGCCATAAGCCAGATGTCCCTCTATTACAGAAAAACAGTCAGTAGTCTTTATCCTTTATGTAATCTCTCTGCTTTACTTAATCTCTCTGATTTCCAGTCCTGGTAAATGTTTACTCCACTGAAGTATGCTTTTACGATGTGGGTCAGCAATCTTTGACCGATGGATCACAGTCATTTAGAGGTTCCTGCTTGTTACATGGAAAACTCAGACTGCTCAAGAAGACTTGTATAGGAGACAAGCACTATCCATCCTTTCATGCAATCAGTGATCTGACTAATGAATCTCTCATTCATTCTTTCATTCAACTAGTGTTTTCTGGGTGCCCAGTATATGCCAGACACTCTAGTGAGGCATCTGAGAAAATCAAGAAGAAAAAGGCCCAATTCCTGCCTTTGAGCGGCACACAGTCTAGTGAGAGTGACAGAATGTTGAAAACTGCAAAAATTCACTGAGCTTACATCTATGTAATTTCAGGATGAAAGAAAACACAGCTAATTTGGAGGAAACTAGTAGCACTATTCAGATGTGGGTTCAGTGATTTTTATTAAGTGACAACCAAACCCAAAGGGAAGAGAGCACCCTCTTCAGACTGAGGAATTTTCATGCTCACATGGGCTGGTATCAGGAGTTGGGAATTTTCCCTTCTCCAGGTCTATAAAAGCTACGTGGAAGTGTAGAATAAAGCCATGCTTTTCACAGCCTATTCAATTTTTGCAAATAGAGAATTCTCCTGTGGTGGAGCATTAATTATGCACATTAACGGGAAAAGTGCATTTCAATATCAACGTTGCATAATATTAAAATCTGTAAACAACTCTCCCCTTACAGTGCTCTTCCTGCACCTCTGAAATTCTTGCTTGTCCTCAAGTCCCTCTCCTCAGTAGAGCAGCCTGGTATAATTTAAAGAACACAGCCTTTTGATTTATCTCTACCTTCATTTAAAAACTGCCTCTTACTAGCTGCATCACCTTGAGCTGTTACTGAAACTTCTCTGTTTCTTTCATCTATAGAGAAGGGATTAATATCTACTTCATAAGATTGTTTTGAGAATTTAGTTTTTAAAAATATGTAAATATCCTAGCACAGTAGGTTCACAGTAGGAATTAGCTCTCTCTCCTCTCTCCCTATATTTCATCTGCTCCTTTTCTTTCTGATGCGCTAGAACCTCGTCCCTCTTCCTCCATACCAGGAATCCATTAACAAGCAAATGAAACCTCCATTCATTGTTCATTTAACAGACATTTCCTGTGCACCTCTCATGTGCCCTTGGGGAGATATACTCAAGAGTGTGGAAGACAGAACACAGCACACAGTAGAGAAGCAAAGGAAGGAGAGAGAGTAGGCCCATTTAGAAAGTGACACCAAGGGTTCAAACGCCCTTCTAGACCCAAAGAAATGCAATGGCAGACTTTCAGAGAGAGTCGCAGATGTGAAAAGGATATTTTGGGGTAAAGTGTCACCTCAGCTCACCTCCTTATTTTACACATGACAGAATAAGTCCAGAGCCCGTGCAGCTGTGTGCTAGCTCACACACATGCACGCACAGATGCTCTTTCCATACCCCTGGGTCTCCATTGATTACCACTATATTAAAAGGGTTTATAAGAAACTTGTACATATGTATCCCTAGGAGCCTTTCTGATTGCCGAAATAACAGATTAAATTTCTGCCACACCACTTAATGCTTGTAGTTTCTATCTTGTTTCGTGTACAGGAGTTTCTCCCCGCTTCAGGTGCAGAACTCCTAAGGGTGGCTCCTAGGTTTTATCCTATCATGTAGTTATGAAGCGATCTCCCAAGCATGGACTATGTTTAACAAATTATGATTTGTTAAAGTTCCTTCTCCTATTAAGACCTAAGGAATCAGGGATTCACTTTCCCTGAGTGACTGATTTTCTCCACTTCCAGTCATTTTTTTTTTTTTTTTTTTTTTTTTACTAGAGGAGATAAGCCAATTGATCATACAAGGTATAAGGTAGTGGAAGCAGCAAAGGCTTCTATAGGCAATTAGGAGTATGAATGCTGCTGCTACCACTTTTAACTGGTCAACCTTGAACAAGAACCCTAACCTTTCTTTTCTCATCTTTAAATGAGAAAAATAATACCTAACCTATAAGGACAATATAAGGATTAAATATTCATAGCTCTTAATAAACACTGGTGATTAGAATTAAAACTAAAGCTCGGGCTTCCCTGGTGGCACAGTGGTTGAGAGTCCACCTGCTGATGCAGGGGACGCGGGTTCGTGCCCCGGTCCGGGAAGATCCCACATGCCGCGGAGCGGGTAGGCCCGTGAGCCATGGCCGCTGAGCCTGTGCGTCCGGAGCCTGTGCTCCGCAATGGGAGAGGCCACAACAGTGAGGGGCCCGCATACCGCAAAAAAAAAAAAAAAAAAAAAAAAAAACTAAAGCTCTTCTCACTAACCAAAAAATAAATTGGTATTATGTTCAGTAATGAAAAAGACTAGGGTTGATGGTAGTGGTTTTATTCCCTTACCAGTCCTGTTGTACAATTCCTGGAATATTTAAGTGGGTTGAGAGTGCTACAGTTTACAAAACTATAGGAGTGCCAGATCACTATATGTATATATCTCTCTCTCTATGTATCTCTACGTATAGATATGTACATATGCTAACAAATGATGATTGGGCCACAAGGAAATACTAAAAGCTACATCAACACCTTTCATCTTTGGCATGGAATAGAGCCACAGCTTTCAAAGGTCAAGCCTTGTATTTAATAATACATGTGATTTTTGCAGAAGGAGATATCATTATGATTACCTGGGCTTGCCTGTCAAGAAAACACACATCTCTGTGAGGAGCTGCCTTGTAATATTCTCCTAATTTTAACTTATTTAGTTTCCATCCATAATTTGCGAAAAGGGGGTTAATATGAGAATTAGATATCTAAAATATTGTCATGTCCAACCATCTACTTTCTATTTGGAGAAACTATTCTGAGGCCAGAGACAGGCAGAAGATTTTTTTCAAGGCCACACCGAAGTTAAGACCAAAATTCAGCTCCTAATATCCTAGCCAAGGACTCCTGTCTTTCCAGAGAAGGATGAGGATGAACAAGAGTCTTCATTCCTGTGGTTATTCTTTTTTCCCTTTCTCATGTCTTGTCTGCTTTTATCCTCCACCTAAGACTTAGATGAGGTACATGGGCTCTTCTAGAAATATATGACTTTAGCGCTAAGCGGGAAGGATTATGGCTTAAGTGACACATCCAAGCACCAGGAAACCCAGATCAGATTGAGCTACAGCGTGGCACCATAGTGAGTCAGACACAGGGTTTGTGAGTTAAGCTCCTGTAATACCCTACTGTAGATGTAGATGTACCAAGATGAAAGAGACAAATTCTTAGAGCTTTTACGTGGCTGTTGTTTTCTGTTTGTTTGAGTAGGACTTCTTTCGCCTGTAGAAGGAACGACAATGGGGAAACAGGGCTTATTTTAGGGGAAAGATGGTGGGAAGAGATGTAAAATACCAGAAAGCATCTTGCCCTCTATTGGGCTTACCCTGTGACACACCCATGAAGCCATTTCTTGTCTGACAACTAGAATTTCTTACACATAATCTCCAGTAGCAATTCAGGCTTGGGAAGACTCCTAGGTTAGCCTTCATAGAACAGAAATCAAATTCAGCAAATGGACATGTGGCGTGTTTTGGGTGCCTCATCTCCACTCCTCCTAGACCAAATCCTCTCATCCCTTAGCCACCCTCCCTTTGTTTTTTGTTCCCAGTGTTGCAATCTGCCTTTTATCGCTACCAGCTCTCAGGATCAGCTTATTCACGTGGAGACATGGGTGTCTGCTAGATTTTTACTGCATAGTCATTCACTGAGCATGTTCTTTGTGCCAGGTATTTTACCAGATATTGGGGACACAAGAGCAGAGAAAAGAGAGCCTGCACTTTTTAGATGTCAGACACTGAATCACAAAGTGACTATGACACTCAAGAATCTCAGAGTCAGGTGGAAAACACAAACATACAAGGAAATTATCATCATTGTAGAAGATTACAATCTTAGCTTACTGATTTATAACTGCCAGTTTACCCTTCTGATCTACCACTATATTGTAAACTCCTGGGAGGTAGAGTCTGTCTGCTTTATGGTTGTAGCCCCAGCCCCAGAAGAGCCTTCCTGAAGTATAGTGGACTCTCAGCAGATACTCGTTAAATGGATAAAGAGAGAAAGTAGGAAGATTATGATAGTCCGTATGAGTCTGGTGCAATGGAATCCTACGAGAGCTAGTGTCAGACAGAGCTAAGGAGAGCAAATATTCAAACAGTCATGAAGAAAGGGGGCGATCTTCCCGATCTTCAGATTGGGTGGCTTAAAACAACAGAAATGTATTGTCTCACAATACTGGAGGCTAGAAGCCTGAAATTAAGGTGGTGGCAGAGCCATGTTCCCTCTGAAACCTGTATGGGAATTCTTCCTAATTCCTGGTGGTTAACTGACAAGCTGGGGCATTCCTCGGCTTGCAGTTCACACACAACTCTCCTCTCTTCCTTCACCTTTAAATGACATTCTTCCTGTGTGTCTCTGTGTCTTCACATGGCTATTTACTTCTCAGAAGACCAGTCAGGCTGGAGAAGTGGCCCACCCTACTCCAGTATTAACCTAATCTTAATCTAACCAATACATCCACAATGACCCTCTTTCCGAATAATGTCACATTCTGAGGTACTGACAGTTAGGACTTCAGCATATCTTTTGGGGGGGACATATTCAACCCATAACACAGAGTGTAAACCTCTCAGGGACAGAGACTGTGTCTTGCATAGCTTTGTACTTCCAAGGCCCAGTGGCTGCTGGGTAAGTTTTTGTTACATGAATGGAAGTATATGCAAATACTCTGCCCTGCTCTCCTGAGAACTGAGAATTGAGTCTCTTTACCTAACAAAGAACATCTTCCAGGTCTGTCCTCTGCTTCCAGGTCTCCACTGCAGCCCTACTAGGACCCTATATTCCTGTCAAGCAAGAATACTTGCTTTTCTCCAAAAACCACGTATTCTCTCACTTCCCTCATTCATGCTTTTCCTTATGCACTAAACATCCTCCTAATCCCCACATCTCTGTATCAGGTCAGTGCTCTCCTACCGGTTATAAAACTTATCCCAAGTGTTTGTGGATGTATGAATATTATTATAATTAATTATTTCTACATACTTCCTGTCTCACTAAGGTGAGAGCTCCATGAAGTCAGGAACTAAGTTGTGTTCATAATTATATTCCCAACACCAAGCATGACACCAGAAGTGAATTTGCCTTGAAACTCTAGGGCCCCTCAATTACATGGGCCACTTCAAGGTCCTACACCTTGTGCCATGCACTTTGCTGGGTATTGGGCACACAGAAGCCAGGAGAAAGGGAGCTCTTCTTTATTAAGCACTTTTTAGATGTCAGGTACTAGCACTCTGGGTGAATAAGAAACTCAAGGTGTATAACGTTATACACGTGATTTTATATTCTTTTTTTAAAAAAGGGCCCAAACTGTAAAACCATCAGACCCCCACAAAACCTGCATCTGCCCCTGCCCAGCACCTATCATGCTGAGTGACGTGATTCTAGCCATATTTTTATGTATAATTTAAATGGAATGTCCTTCATCAAACCTTCCCTAGACCACATCCAGAAATGATTTTTCTCCATTCTAGAACTTCATAGCACTTTTTATGTATCTGTTATTACCTACTGTATTTTGTATCAAAGTATAGTTTTATGTATTTGTCATATTTCGTCCACTAGATTATAAATTCTCTGAGGACCAGGTCTATATGATAATAGTTTTCAACTATACCACAGTACTCTGAAAATAGTGTGTGCTCAATAAATATTTGTTGAGTGAAAAGTAAGAGCTACCAGCAACTTATTTATTAGTATGGTCTGGGCATTTACATTCATTATTCCATTTGATCTCATTTAATACTTAAAAAAGCTACGTGGTTTAAGTACCACACTATTCCCATTTTAAGGATAAGAAAACTGAGGCTCAGCAAGATGAAGTGAATTGACAGATCTCATAGTTAATAAGTGGAAATCCGGGTTTCAAATGTAGGTGTGTGTCTGAAGCCAAAGCCAGGCTTTTAACCACTGCAGAGAAATAAATCATTCTTCAAGAAGTTGAACAAGAAATACTTCTTGTGCTTAAAGAATTTCTACTTGGTGGAAGAGTCAGACAAATCATATATATTTTAAGTGATGAATGCTGTAATGCCCCCAAAACAAAATGCTTTGGGAAAACTACCCAGAAGATGGATAAGTTTGTCTGGGAGAATTGTTGAAGGATAAGCCATTCAGCTGGAGATGGGTATTCCAAACAGAGGAGGAACATTTGAAAAAGGCCTGAAGGAGGACCTGGCTATCAGGCACACAGGAAGTTCTGTGTGATAGGAAGGTATGGGCCATAATTAATGTGCCAAGGGTTGAGGGTGAAAGAATCCACAGAACCCAAATCATGAAGGCCTCACGTGCAAAAAAAGCTAAGGAGGATCTTATCCCTTAGGTAGTGAAGAAGTAATGGGAGCTTTCAAAAGAAGGGGGATGGAATGATTATATTTGTTTTTTAAGAAAATTTCTCTGAAAGCCGTATGAAGGAGAAAGTGCAGGGGTGAGTGACCATCAGGAAGAGCCTAGTTAGGAATTCCTGGCAGGTTCAAGTGTGCAACTCTGCAGGCCTAAACCAAAGCAACAATGCTAGGATGATTTGAGAGACATTTCTGAAGTAAAACTGACTGCATCTGTTACATGATTAGAAGTGCTACATGAGCAGCAGAGAGGCAATGCAGAAGTTTCTGATTGCAAAATTGGGCAGATAGCATTAACCATAATAAGGAATTAAAAAAAAAAAGTCTAGGGAAGATAATGAGTTCATTCTTAGGCAGTGAAATAAAAATTTGGAGTAGAGACTGCAATCTGCTCTGGAGATATGGATTAGTGAATCATCAATAAGGGAAAGGATAAGACCACCCATTTACTAATTTATTCAACAAATATCAAGTCCTTAATATGTGTCAGGCACTATGCTAGGTGCTAGGGGCACAAGATTACATTCTAGTGGAAGACAAGCAACAACAAAACAAAAAATATATATAATTTCATTGTAAGATAAGTATAATGAAGAAGAGATACAAGGGTTGTGATAGAAAATAATGGGGGGGGACTTAGTTTGGACGGAGTGATCAGACAGTAACATTTAAACTGAAACCTAAATGTAGAAAAGTTGCCCCGTAGGGAAGAGCTAAAGGGAAATAGTGAGAATCAAAGGCAGCCAGGGATACGATTTTTAGAAACACCATTTATGAATATCAAGCAGATATGGGGAGCCCTTCAAGAAGACTAAGAAGGAACTGAGAGAGAGGTAAGAGAAAAAAAAGAATTTAATGAGAGAAAGAGATTCTAGAACCATGCTGTCCACTACAGTAGCCATTAGACTCATGTGACTATTTAAATATAAATTACTTAGAATTAAATAAAATGAAAAATTAGGTTTCTCAGTCTCACTATCCACATTGCAAGTGCTTAATAACACATATGGCTAAGGGCTGCCATATTGGACAACACAAACAAGGAGCACGTCCTTCTCACTGAAAGTTCTGTTGGCAGTGCTAATCTAGAGAAAAGTGTATAAAGCTGAAGAGAGGTCAACTTGGAGAGGAACTAAAAATAAAGCTATTCCTGTCCTCTCTACTCTCCTCAAGGTGACTACTAAATATGTATTAAATAATCAAATGGCATTGTGCTTTTAGAAATGTGAAACTCCATTTCTGATTTTCATTAACCAAATATATATAATGCTAGAGTTGGAAGGGGTCACTGCAGTTCTGGTTTGCTGTCCTCACCACTCACTCTATCACACAAGATGGAAAATGGAAAGAGGCTATTTTCAAAGACAATGGGGGTTAATGTTGGAGTCAGGACTTAGGAAACAGTTTTCAAATTCTTCTACAGTAAAATGGATGCATCCAAATTAGAGTCAACATAAGACCTATAGAACTTGAATCCAAATATTTTTGTTTAATTAACCCAAACCACTCACCCCATATCATTCTAACTGCTGAGGGTTTGAGCATTTGGTAATTAATTGGAATTTCATAATACCATAGAGTACTAGCTCAAAAGACAATTGTAAAAATCTTTCCTGAGGGGTTTCCCTGGTGGCGCAGTGGTTGAGAGTCCGCCTGACGATGCAGGGGACATGGGGTCGTGCCCCAGTCTGGGAAGATCCCACATGCAGCGGAGCAGCTGGGCCCGTGAGCCATGGCTGCTGAACCTACGCATCTGGAGCCTGTGCTCCGCAACAGTGAGAGGCCCACGTACCACAAAAAAAAAAAAAAATCTTTCATGAGAAACACGCCAAGACACATATTAATCAAACTATCAAAAATTAAATACAAATTAAATACAAAAATATATATATTAAAAGCAGCAAGGGAAAAGCAAAAAATAATATACAAGGGAACCCCTATAAGGTTAACAGCTGATATTTCAGCAGAAACTCTGCAAGCCAGAAGGGAGTGGCAGGATATATTTAAAGCAATGAAAGGGAAAAACCTACAACCAAGATTACTCTAACCAGCAAGGATCTCATTCAGACTTGATGGAGAAATTAAAACTTTACAGACAAGCAAAAGCTAAGAGAAGTCAGCACAACCAAATGGCTTTACAACAAATGCTAAAGGAACTTTTCTAGGCAGGAAACACAAGAGAAGGAAAAAACCTACAATAACAAACCCAAAACAATTAAGAAAATGGGAATAGGAACATACATATCAATAATTCCCTTAAATGTAAATGGATTAAATGTTCCAACCAAAATACAGACTAGCTGAATGGATACAAAAACAAGACCCAGGCTTCCCAGGTGGTGCAGTGGTTGAGAGTCCGCCTGCCGATGCAGGGGACACGGGTTCGTGCCCCGGTCTGGGAAGATCCCACATGCCGTGGAGCAGCTAGGCCCGTGAGCCAGGGCCGCTGAGCCTGCGTGTCCAGAGCCTGTGCTCCGCAATGGGAGAGGCCACAACAGTGAGAGGCCCACGTACCACCAAAAAAAAAAAAAAAACAAACAAGACCTGTATATATGCTGTCTACAAGTGACCCACTTCATATCTAAGGACACATACAGACTGAAAGTGAGGAGACAGAAAAAGATATTCAATGCAAGTGGAAATCAAAAGAAAGCTGGAGTAGCAACTCTCATATCAGACAAAATGGACTTTAAAATAAAAACTATTATAAGAGACAAAAAAGGACACTATATAATGATCAAGGGATCAATCCAAGAAGAAGATATAACAATTTTAAATATTTATGCACCCAACACAGGAGCACCTCAATACATAAGGCAAATGCTAACAGCCATAAGAGGGGAAATCAACAGTTACAAAATGATGATAGGGGACTTTAACACCCCACTTTCACCAATGGACACATCATCCAAAATGAAAATAAATAAGAAAACACAAGCTTTAAATGACACATTAGACAAGATGGACTTAATGGATTTTTATACGACCTTCCATCCAAAAACAACAGAATACACTTTCTTCTCAAATGCTCGTGGAACATTCTCCAGGACAGACCATAACATGGGTCAGAAATCAAGCCTTGGTAAATTCAAGAAAACTAAAAACATATCAAGTATCTTTTCTAACCACAGCACAATGAGACTAGATATCAATTACAGGAAAAAAAAACTGTAAAACATACAAACACATGGAGGCTAAACAATACACTACAAAATAACCAAGAGATCACTTAAGAAATCAAAGAGGAAATCAAAAAATAAAGTACAAACAAATGACAATGAAAACACGACGACCCAAAAGCTATGGGATGCAGCAAAAGCAGTTCTAAGAGGGATGTTTATAGCAATACAGTCCTACCTTAAGAAACAAGAAAAATCTCAAATAAACAACCTAACCTTACACCTAAAGCAATTAGAGAAAGAGAACAACAACAACAACAAAAAACCCCAAAGTTAGCAGAAGGAAAGAAATCATAAAGATCAGATCAGAAATCAATGAAAAAGAAATGAAGGAAACAATAGCAAAGACCAATAAAAATAAAAGCTGGTTCTCTGAGAAGATAAACAAAATTGATAAACCACTAGCCAGACTCATCAAGAAAAAAATGGAGAACACTCAAATGAACAGAATTAGAAATGAAAAAGGAGAAGTAACAACTGACACTGCAGAAATACAAAGGACCATGAGAGATTACTACAAGCAACTATATGCCAATAAAATGGATAACCTGGAAGAAATGGACAAATTCTTAGAAAAGCACAACCTTCCGAGACTGAACCAGGAAGAATAGAAAATATAAACAGACTAATCACAAACATTGAAATTGAAACAGTGATTTAAAATCTTCCAACAAATAAAAGCCCAGGACCAGATGGCTTCACAGGTGAATTCTATCAAACATTTGGAGAAGAGCTAACACCTATCCTTCTCAAACTCTTCCAAAATATAGCAGAGGGAGGAATACTCCCAAATTCATTCTACAAGGACACCATCACCCTGATACCAAAACGAGACAAAGACGTCACAAAGAAAGAAAACTACAGGCCAATATCACTGATGTACATAGATGCAAAAATCCTCAACGAAATACTAGCAAACAGAATCCAATAGCACATTAAAAGGATCATACACCATGATCAAGTGGGGTTTATCCCAGGAATGCAAGGATTCTTCAATATATGCAAATCAATCAATGTGATACACCATATTAACAAACTGAAGGGGAAAAACCATATGATCATCTCAATAGATGCAGAAAAAACTTTCGACAAAATTCAACACTGATTTATGATCAAAACTCTCCAGAAAGTAGGCATAGATGGAACCTACCTCAACATAATAAAGGCCATATATGACAGACCCACAGCCAACATCGTTCTCAGTGGTGAAAAACTAAAAGCATTTCCTCTAAGATCAGGAAGAAGACAAGGTTACCCACTCTCACCACTATTATTCAACATAGTTTTAGAAGTTTTAGCCATGGCAGTCAGAGAAGAAAAAGAAATAAAAGGAATCCAAATTGGAAAAGAAGAAGTAAAGCTGTCACTATTTGCAAATGACATGATACTATACATAGAGAATCCTAAAGATGCCACCAAAAAACTACTAGAGCTAATCAATGAATCTGGTAAAGTTGCAGGATACAAAATTAAGGCACAGAAATCTCTTCCATTCCTGTACACTAACAACAAAAAGTCTGAAAGAGAAATTAAGGAAGCACTCCCATTTACCAATGCAACACAAAGAATAAAAAACCTAGGAATAAACCTACCTAAGGAGACAAAAAACCTGTATGCAGAAAACTATAAGACACTGATGAAAGAAATTAAAGATGATACAAACAGATGGAGAGATATACCATATTCTTGGACTGGAAGAATCAACATTATGAAAATGACTATACTACCCAAAGCAATCTACAGATTCAATGTAATCCCTGTCAAACTACCAATGGCAGGGCTTCCCTGGTGGCACAGTGGTTAAGAATCTGTCTGCCAATGCAGGGGATACAGGTTCGAGCCCTAGTCTACGAAGATCCCACATGCTGTGGAACAAGTAAACCCGTGCACCACAATTACTGAGCCTGCACTCTAGAGTCCAAGTGCCACAACTACTGAAGCCCACACGCCTAGAGCCCGTGCTCCACAACAAGCGAAGCCACTGCATTGAGAAGCCTGTGCACCACAACAAAGAGTAGCCCCTGCTCTCTGCAACTAGAGAAAGCCAGAGCGCAGCAAAGAAGACCCAACACAGTCAAAAAAAAAAAAAAAAAAAAAAAAAACTACCAATGGCATTTTTCACAGAGCTAGAACAAAAAATTTCCCAATTTGTATGGAAATAAAGAAGGTCCCGAATACCCAAAGTAGTCTTGAGAGAAAAAAACAGAGCTGGAGGAATCAGACTCCCTGACTTCAGACTATACTACAAAGCTACAGTAATCAAGACAATATGGTACCGGCACAAAAACAGAAATATAGATCAATGGAAGAGGACAGAAAGTCCAGAGGTAAACCCACACACCTATGGTCAACTAATCTTTGATAAAGGAGGCAAGAATATACAGTGGAGAAAAGACAGCCTCTTCAATAAGTGGTGCTGGGAAAACTGGACAGCTACATGTAAAAGAATGAAATTAGAACACTCCCTAACACCACACACAAAAATAAACTCAAAATGGATTAAAGACCTAAATGTAAGGCCAGATACTATAAAACTCTTAGAGGAAAATGTAGACAGAACACTCTGTGACATAAATCACAGAAAGATCTTTTATGACCCACCTCGTAGAGAAATGGAAATAAAAACAAAAATCAACTAATGGGACCTAATGAAACTTCAAAGCTTTTGCACAGCAAAGAAAACCATAAACAAGATGAAAAGACAACCCACAGAATGGGAGAAAATATTTGCAAATGAATCAGCAGACAAAGGATTAATCTCCAAAATATATAAACACCTCATGCAGCTCAATATTAAAAAAAATAAACACCTCAATCCAAAAATGGGCAGAAGACCTAAATAGACATTTCTCCAAAGAAGACATACAGATAGCCAAGAAGCACATGAAAAGCTGCTCAACATCACTAATTATTAGAGAAATGCAAATCAAAACTACAGTGAGGGGCTTCCCTGGTGGCGCAGTGGTTGAGAGTCCCCCTGCCAATGCAGGGGATACGGGTTTGTGCCCCGGTCCGGGAGGATCCCACATGCTGCGGAGCGGCTGGGCCCGTGAGCCATGGCCGCTGATCCTGTGCTCCGCAATGGGAGGGGCCCGCATACCGCAAAAAAAAAAAAAAAAAAATACAGTGAGGTATCACCTCACACCTGTTAGAATGGGCATCATCAGAAAATTTACAAACAACAAATACTGGAGAGGGTGTGGAGAAAAGGGAACCCTCTTGCACTGTTGATGGGAATGTAAATTGATACAGCCACTATGGAGAACAGTATGGAGGTTCCTTAAAAAACTAAAAATAGAACTACCATATGCCCCAGCAATCCCACTACTGAGCATATACCCAGAGAAAACCATAATTCAAAAAGACACATGCACCCCAATGTTCATTGCAGCACTATTTACAACAGCCAGGTCATGGAAGCAACCTAAATGCCCATGACAGACGAATGGATAAGGAAGATGTGGTACACATATACAATGGAATATTACTCAGCCATAAAAAGGAATGAAATTGGGTCATTTGTAGAGACTGTCATACAGAGTGAAGTAAGTCAGAAAGAGAAAAACAAATATTGTATATTATCACATAGATGTGGAATCCAGAAAAATGGTACAGATGAACTGGTTTGCAGGGCAGAAATTGAGACACAGAAGTAGAGAACAAACGTATGGACACCAAGGGGGGAAAGCGGGGGCGGGGGGTGGGGTGGGATGAACTGGGAGACTGAGATTGACATGTATACACTGATGTGTATAAAATGGATAACAAGAACCTGTTGTATAAAAAAATACGTTAATTTTTTTTAAAAAGATGTTAAAAAAATAAAAATCTTTCCTAAAATGTGCTTTGCCTTTAAGGAAAATATGCAGAATGATTTTTCTAATCTGTTTATAAAATATTACTTTTGCTTATACCCCAGCTTTCAAAATGTTTTTAAACAATATTTCACCAGTCATGAAAGCTTATGGGCAAATGGCGCAACTATAAAAATTAACTCTGTACAATGGTTATGGTTTTCTTTTATTTAACAGAATTGCTAAAAGTACTCCTTTTGTAAGTAACTGCTCTTTAAAAATCAAAGTGCAACAGGAAGCAGAAGCAAATACCTGTCATCATGGCTGGTATATACAACTTAACAGGAAAGTTTTCTGCAAAAATATTATGAAATAAAGGAAAACAAGAGGAGTAATTTATTTTCTTTTACTTTGGAGATGAGATGATGATTAGAAGGTATGAATATGAAAAGTGAGAGCATATGTGAGAGCAAAATTTGCTTCCTTGTTTGTCTTTTTGATAAATTCAGACAAAAGCAAATTGAGTAACATGGTTATTACATTATTATATTTGATATATGAATAAGGAAAAACTCCAAATATTTCAAGCTAACCAAGATTAGAGGGCTTCCCAGGTGGCGCAGTGGTTGAGAATCTGCCTGCCAATGCAGGGGACACAGGTTCGAGCCCTGGTCTGGGAAGATCCCATATGCTGCGGAGCAACTAGGCCCGTGAGCCACAACTACTGAGCCTGTGCGTCTGGAGCCTGTGCTCCGCAACAAGAGAGGCCACGATAGTGAGAGGCCCACGCACCGCGATGAAGAGTGGCCGCTGCTTGCCACAACTGGAGAAAGCCCTCGCACAGAAACGAAGACCCAACACAGCCAAAAATAAATAAATAAATAAATAGAAATTCATAAAAATACATTAATATTTTTTAAAAGAAGATTAGATTGAAACTAACCTATAGCTGATTTATGTTTGTGGGAAGAAAATTATTTCATTGGTCTGTTTGATTCCTTTTATCAAGGATATTAATATTATATAGGGATCTCAGATGTGTAACTAATTCCACGATTTTTTCTCCAGAGAAGAGAGCTAAGAGAGAGTTTTACAAAGAATACACACTAGATGCTGGCAATTAAATCCAAGGCCGTATGTTACAGCCTCAAACAAAGTCCCTCACTTTGCAAGCCAGATTATTTTTAGAGACCTTTAGAATGTTCAGTTAACTCCTTGCAGGCAATCTTGGGAGGTTGTAGACACAGCATAACATAACATAAACATTTGAGACTTACCAAGAGCAGTTACTGCGTCCACAGAGTCTCTGCTGAGTAAAGAAATATTCAATGCCTTCGCTTATCCTGTATAAAATCTGAATTCCTTAGCCTGGCATCCATGTTCCTTCACAATCTGCCTCAGTCTTCTAGTTTTCCTTGACACAGATCCTACACTCCATTCAAGCTGTGTCCTCCCTGTTCTCCAAGCACATCTTGCATATGCTCCCCTCTGGCCCCGGGCTCATGCCATGTACTGAAATACCATCTACTTTCCTTTCCACTTAATTAGTTTCTACCCATCCATCAAGGTCTAGTGCAGAGTCTATCTTCTCCATGACTTAATCATTTTTTCTTTAATGAGGAGATTTCTCATTATCCACAATACTCAGTTGATACTTAACATATGTGGCCTTGCATTGTTGATTTATTATTTTATGTATATCTGCTTCCAGAAATGGTAACTCCCTGGGAAAAGAAGTGAGTTAGCATTTACTGAGCACTTGCTGTGTGATCCTAATATATATTTAAGTTCATCCTTAAACTGCCATAAAATAGATATTATTGTTCAAAATTTACAGCTGAGAAAATAAGACAACAAAAAGTTCCACCAAGGTGATCAGCTGTTAATTGATAGGACTGCCTTCAACCCTCCATCTATCTAGCCCCAAGCCCATATAGTTTTTTCCAGTATCACAGCATACCATACTATCCCCATCCAATAAAATTCTTTTTATCTCACACAGTACCAACCACAGTATATTTATTTAGTATATACTCAATATCTGTGTGGTAACTATTTTGCTGAAGTCAGCCTACCCTCTGCTGCAGAAAGTCTAGAGCATAGGTCCTCCTCTTTAATGCCAGAATTCTTGTGTGTTATCTTAATATCATGTCCTCATAATAGCAGTTCAACAAAACCCCTTTATCTTTGTGTATCTATATGATGTCCAGTAATCTGCTTAACCGATTGACTAGTTAACCAAATTAACTAATTACTTGAATGAGGCATACACTGCACTACAGTCTTCTGAGGAGCTAGATCATTTATATATAAGACATCAGTCCTAATCAGCCAGCAGCTTTGAAGCCTTGTGTGGTTGACCTCCAAGCCGTCACCTTCACTATGCCCCCCTCTTCACACTTAGGCTAATACACTTCTTCCCATGCTGCTGAAAAGTCTCTTTCATCCTTATCACTATTTTTTCCTTAACAACATTGCTCACATGAATACAGTTGCATTTATAGAGAAATAAAGAAGAGAGGGCTTGGGGAGACTAGCTGGCTCTTTACGCATGACCTCAGAGGGTAACAGTCCCTTACTGGATTATCATGATAGTAAATCTGAGACTTAACGTCTATGTGCTTTGAAACTCAATTTTTGTCAGTGTATCCAGGGGTGATCAAGCTTATACGCCATAATGCCAAGTTATGAATGTACAATAAGAAATGGATCTGCTCAAGATACCAGAACGTGCTGTCTAGCACATTCACTCCTATTAGGAAAAACACTATGGAAAGACATATTTTAATGAGCATGTGGCTTGGTGAGCCTGAACTCTTAGAGAAGGAAATCAGCCAGCCAGATGACCTTAATGGCTGCTGATGAGCTAGATGGCCAGATGAGCCCATCTTGTGGGTTAGCCCCACCAGCCAGGGGGTAACCTGGCTGCACCATCCCAGCACATTTACATCAGCAACCTGGAGCCAGAGCTGGAGGGTGCCTCTGCCCCATAACGCTGGAGCTGCATTGCCGAGGTCCTTCTCCTAGCACACAGGAAGACTCTCCCTCTCTTCTTCTCCCAATTTATTCAGTTTTGTGAACTCTATTCCTAAAGTACAACTTCTTCCACATTCAAACATGCCTTGATTAACATGCCTTGAAAAAACAGGCCCTTTGAGCCAAGGTGAGGTCAGATATGTATCCCTGACATCGTTGAGGAGCTAATATTTTGTGCCTTATCCTTTTGTTTAGGGTATAGCCTTTCAGGGTCCTGATTCTTTGCAAGGGTCTCTGATCTAACGCCCACCTCAGGGCCCACACAGTCCTACCCTCCAGGCAGCAATCAACTCTGGACACTGGAAACCTGCAAAAGCTGTTCAGTCCACTGCTCGTCTCAGTACTTGCCTTCTTCTCTGAACTTGTAGCCCTTTGTTTTTGGCCTCTAAGGATTTCTCTTACTTGCAAGCTTTGCCAGTCATTTAAAACTATTTTATAAGCATTCTATTCAGAATTTTTAGCTGCTTTGTAATGAGAGGGGTTTTTAGGACATCCAATCTGCCAAATGGCTGGAAATAGGATCTCAATGTATGCTTTTCTTTAATACTTTTCTCTTTTCTAGAGGTTTCTAGCGCATTGCCTACTCTGAATTTTATCACTCCTCCTTGACGCAAACATTATTTCCTGCCAGGTTATTACTCAAGCAAGGAACCTGCCCCACAGAAGGCATGCCCAAGTTCTCCCACATCCCTAGAGAGGTGAAACTAGAATTCAATATCATTTCATCCTACCCCTCACTTGTTTTTTCTTTGTTCATGCAATATACTTTGTGTGTGTGTGTGTGTGTGTGTGTGTGTGTGTGTGTGTGTGTGTGTGTGTGTGTGTGTGTGTGTGTGTCTATCTTACAGGCTCAGTCCATACTAGTTCCCAACATTACAAAAACAAATAAACCATGGTCTTTATCCTTCAGGACCATACACATTCACAGAATAGATAAGTAAGCAAAGTAGTTTCAGGACAGTAAAGGTAACAATAGTGGTACGATCAATGAAAACTAATGTGGTTTCAAAAAATGAGAAGTGGTCAGTTTTTCTAGAGGCAAGGGGGGATAAGGAAACAGCGAGGAGACAGCACCAGGCCTCAGTCTTGAAGGCCAAGTGGAAGTAGAAGTTCATTATACAGATGAGGATGCAGGAGAAGGCATCTTTCTAGCCAAAGAGAACAGCCCAGTGCTGGAGAACAGTCTGGACACAGACAATAAGACATGGAACAACCTGGTGTGAGGAACAACTCTCACCTGGAGAGTTGGAACTGGGGTGCAAGGCTGGAGCACGGGGTGCAAGGAAGCATGGTGGAGTTAAGCATTAGAGAGGCAGTTGAAGGTCAAATGATGGGGAACTTTGAATATCATGCTTAAGTTTAGGCTTTATCCTGAAGGCAT
The DNA here is from genome assembly GCF_011762595.2 of Tursiops truncatus. Lineage (NCBI taxonomy): Eukaryota > Metazoa > Chordata > Mammalia > Artiodactyla > Delphinidae > Tursiops > Tursiops truncatus. The sequence goes on from NC_047041.1 coordinate 48,013,375, forward strand.
ACGGATCCCGGGAAAGCTTTTGAGCAAAGGAGTAATATGGTCAGATACGTATTTTATTAGAAAGATGACTGGAGACATTTTCACAGCTTACTTCCCACTGCACCACACAGCCTCTCACTATGGTGGATATTTTGGGAGTTGACTGGAGTGACTTCACACACCTCAGATGTTCAAAGCTCAAGGAACATCCTACTAATGGCCATGAGAAAGCCTTCAGGTTTAAGGAGTCACCGCTTTTTTTTTTTTTTTAAATCCTGTACCCTCTTAAGCCATCTGGTTTAAGGAGAAGAAATTAGCCCATAGCACCCTGCTTCCCTCTGCATGAAAACATCCCAGCTGGCTGAGAGCATCCTCTGAGACTCCAGCTACACAAGACGATGCTGCTACTGCTCAGCCACAGCTGGGAGCAAGTCAGGCGGGCATCTCCCCAGCTGTTCAGCATCCAAAGGTGTTTATAATTAAAAGGCTTTTTATATCACATTCCAAGAAAAATAAAACTGCACAAGTGAATGTAGCACATCTCATCCAGGTGATGATAAAAAGACAAAACCTTTTTAGAAGAAGACTGGTCCCTCTTTGCCCTTGGCTACTTTAGCTTACTGTGCACATGTTCCTGACCAAGCACTTGTCCCGTTCCTGGGCTCTTATAACTGTTTGTTTACACGTGGCTCCTCCCACCCCAGGCTCTTTCATGTTTGTGTTCACAGTGCCTGACACAATGTCGGTACTCCACAGATGTTTGTTTATTGAAAGTTTAGATACATAAATAAAATAAATACTTTTAAGTGGATAGGTAAGTTTTTTTTTAATATGGATATAGCTATTATGAGTAACCAGGTTCCATCTTTACTATAGATTCCAATTTAAAATCTAATATGAAAGCTGAAATTAGTAGACAGCACCTAGTATGTACCAGGTATTGGGGACAAAAATCAAATGACATGTTCCCTGCTCTCAAGCTGATCATTCTAGCTGGACAGGGAGACAGTCTGCCAACTCAGTGTCATAAGCATTATGATAGATACATGGAGGAAATGCTAGGGGAGGCGCCCATCACAGCCTCGAATGCGGAGGTTGAAGAGAGTGTCAGGGACAGCTCCTAGAAGATCATGATTCTTGAGCTCAATCCTGAATAAGGAACAAGAGTCAGAATTGTGTTCCACTGTTCACATTTAATAATGTAGAATAATGACTACTAATGGGTTCCTAGGCCATCCGAACTCTAGATGATGAATGACAAGAAAATTAGAGCTCCAATCACTTTAGTATGAAAAGTATTCACTTCTTTATAAATTGGCGGTGTGTGCTCATTTATTCAATCATCAGGTGTTTATTGAGCATTCTTCTAGGTATACCGGGGATACCTAGAAATATAAACCACGACACCACACCTTCAATAGATTATAATCTCTCTGGAGGCCACAATGCCCTCATGCACAGAGAAGCTCATGGAAATACAAGGCGTTATGTTCATCAGACCCGAAATCATTGGCCTAGGCAATAAATATGCAGAAATGAGAGCTGTGGCTCCACATCTGGGGGAATGGGCCATCATGACGAAGGTAGACCGTGAGCAAGTCTAATATAAAAGGAAAAGTTAAGACAAAAGGGAAATATAAGATACATATACATAGGATATTTCAGCATGAGACAACTTGGAAGGACAGAGAGGGGACTGAGTGTGGAATATTAAATCAGCTTAAAGTTACAGAGAATTACTATGAGCCAAGTGCCACGCTGAGCATCGTGGAGAAGACAAACATGGAGCAGACACCGAATGTGCCACCAAACTGCGAACAGTACAGAGTCTCGCTGGCAGCCCGTAGCTGATCCGCAACAGAGACATGTGGGTGTGACCTGCACCGTACTTTTATTTATGTTTTATCACTGGCAGCTTAAAATTCTGGAAATTCACATAAAATCTAGATTCTTGTCTTTAGAAACTGGAGAATCTGGCCATGCTAGTCGGTGTTCCTGCTTGGAACACCTGTCCAGAGCTGAGCAGAAGCTACCCTTAGAGGGAACATACCCTCAGTTTGTTACAGTCCCTGCTCAGCCTGCTTCACTCATTTATGTACAGATTTTTCCATCCCAATTAAAATCTAGCACAAAAGACAGATATTTGCAAAAAAATTATAACTTCAAGTAGAAGGTAAAGTGAGGTCTAAATCACTGTGGGAGTTGAGTCGTTCATTCAGTAACTATTTCCTGAGTTCCTGCTACTGCTGGAGAATTGCTGGTGCCTGAACTCCCGGAGTTCACAGTCTATTGAGGAAGAAGGATATACAAGCAAACAATCACTGCACAATGTAATAAATGCTACAATGTTATGTGTACAAGACACAGTGTGGACCCACGGAGCAAGTGATCGCCTGTGTCTGGAGGGTCAGAGAGTTTGAACTGGTTTTGAGATGGCCTGAGCCAAGAAATGGAGATATGAAGCAACATGTCAAACTCAAGGAAGCACAGGAGTTTGTTATGACTGGAGCATAGGATGGCTGGAGCCAATTAAGCAAGGAACTAAGCGAATCAGGTGTCATTCTAGTGGAAAGAAAGTGTTTGGAACATTGAAACTAGAATCAAAGAATCTTCAAATTAGGAGACTATCCTAAAAGTCCAAGCCTGAACTAGAGAGAATGGAGAGGTTGCGTGGAAACCATGACGTTCAGAGAGAGCAGAGTGCAAGGCAACGTATGATGAAGGACTGAAGTTTGTGGTTCAAATGATAGAAGCCAAGGGCAGTTAAAGTGAATCTTTGAGTGTCAATAATTCTGGAAACTATATTCTGTAAATATACTGTGATACCTTTTTAAAATTCAGGTCCTCCTCTGGCTTATCCAAAGTATATTTTAGTTTAGTGTTTTAAATTTCCATTGTGTAAGTTCTCTCTCCATTTAATGGACAAAACACTTAACTTGTAGTAAATTGACTGGCTCTATCAAAACAATGAGATACCAATACATACCCATTATTTGGCAAAAATCTAGAACACCCTCAACACCAAATGCTGGTGAAGAATTCTCATTCATTGCTGCCGAGAATGCAAAATAGTGCAGCCACTTTGGAAGACAGTTTAGCAGTTTCTCACAAAATTAAACATACTCTTACTGTATGATCCAGCCATCATGCTTTTAGTATTTACCAAATGAACTGAAAATGTATGTCCACACAAAAACTTGCACATGGATGTTTATAGCAGCTGTATTTATAATTGCCAAAACTTGGAAGAAACCAAGATGCCCTTCAGTAGGTGAGTGAATCAGTAAACTGTGGTATAGCCAGACCATGGACTATTATTCAGCACTCAAAAGAAATGAGCTATCAAGCCGTGAAAAGACACGGAGGAATCTTAAATGCCTGTTACCAAGTGAAAGAAGCCAATCTGAAAAGGCTACATACTGTAGGATTCCAACCATGTGACATTCTAGAAAAGGCAAAACTATGGAGACAGTACAGAGATCAATATTGCCAGAGGTTGTGTGGAGAGTGGGATGAATAGGTGGAACACAGGGGATTTTAAGGTCAGTGAAACTACTTTGTATGATACTATAATGATGGATACATGTCATTATACATTTGTACAAAGCCACAGAATGGACACCACCAAGAGTGAAGCCTAATGTAAACCATGGACTTTGAGTGATAAGGATGTGTCAGTGTAGGTTCATCAACTGTAACAAACGTAGCCCTCTGGTGGGGGATATTGAGAGTGAAGAAGGCTATGTATGTGTGGCGGCAGGATGCTTATGGGAAATCTCTGTACCTTCCTCCTAATTTTGTTTGAACCTAAACTGCGCTTAAAAAACTGTCTCAGGAAAAGAGAGCTACAATACGACCCAGCAGTCCCACTACTGGGCATATACCCTGAGAAAACCATAATTCAAAAAGAGTCATGTACCACAATGTTCATTGCAGCTGTATTTACAATAGCCAGGACATGGAAGCAACCTAAGTGTCCATCAACAGATGAATGGATAAAGAAGAGGTGGTACATATATACAATGGAATATTACTCAGCCATAAAAAGAAACGAAATTTATTTGTAGTGAGGTGGATGGACCTAGAGTCTGTCATACAGCGTGAAGTAAGTCAGAAAGAGAAAAACAAATACCGTATGCTAACACATATATATGGAATCTAAAAAAAGAAAAAAAAAGATTCTGAAGAACCTTAGGGCAGGACAGGAATAAAGACTCAGACGTAGAGAATGGACTTGAGGACACGGGGAAAGGGAAGGGGAAGCGGGGATGAAGTGAGAGAGTGGCATTGATATATATACACTACCAAACGTAAAATAGATAGCTAGTGGGAAGCAGCCGCATAGCACAGGGAGATCAGCTCCGTGCTTTGTGACCACCTAGAGGGGTGGGATAGGGAGGGTGGGAGGGAGACACAAGAGGGAGGAGATATGGGGATGTATGTATATGTATAGCTGATTCACTTTGTTATGAAGCAGAGACTAACACACCATTGTAAAGCAATTATACTCCAATAAAGATGTTTAAAAAAAAAGTCTCAGTTATAGAAAAAGAGATCAGATTTGTGGTTATCAGAGGTGAAGGGTGGGAAGGAGGGGGAACTGGATGAAGACAGTCAAAAGGTACAAACTTCCAGTTATAAGATAAATAAGTACTAGGGATCTAATGTTCAACATGATAATTAACACTGCTGTATGTTATATATGAAAGTTGTTAAGAGACTGAATCCTAAGAGTTCTTATTGCAAGGAAAAAATATTTTTTATTTCTTTAATTCGGTATCTATATAAGAGGATGGATGTTTACTAAACTTATTGTGATAATCACTTCATGAGGTATGCGAGTCAAATCATTGTGGTGCACACCTTAAACTTATACAGTATTGTATGCCAATTATACCGCAATTAAACTGGAAGAAAAAAATTTGTCTTGAAAAAGAAGACTAGCTGTGATGTTTACTAGCTGCGTGAACAATAAGCTAGCTTAACAACTACCTTAAACAAGTTGACTTACCTAAGCATCAGAAAAACAGAACTTCTCACGCTACTATACATAAAACAGATAATCAGCAAGGACCTACTGTATAACACAAGGAACTCTACTCAGTATTCTGTAATAATCTATGTGGGAAAAGAATCTGAAAAAGAATGGATTATATGTATAACTGAATCCTTTAGCTGTACACCTATAACTAACAAAACAATGTAAATCAACTATACTCCAATATAAAATAAAAATTAAAATAAAAAAAGTAGAACTTCTAATTTTCCACAGGGTTTTGATCCTCTGACAAGAAAAATATACATTAAAACAGTTTTTTTTATTTTTTTATTGAAGTATAGTTGATTTACAGTATTATATTAGTTTCAGGTATACAACATAGTTATCCAATGTTTTTATAGATTATACTCCATTTAAAGTTTTTTATAAAATATTGGCTATATTCCCTGTGCTGTACAATATATCCTCGTAGCTTGTTTATTTTATACATAGTAGTTTGTATCTCTTAATCCCATATTCCTATTTTCCACCACCCCCACCCCCCGCTTCCCTCTCCCCACTGGTAACCACTAGTTTGCTCTCTATATCTGTGAGTCTGTTTCTGTTTTGTTATCTTCATTTGTTTGTTTCATCTTTACATGAAAACTCTTTAAAATCTTCCATATAATGTCATGGGTTATCAGTATAAGAAGTTTAAATTAGAAAAAGTACATCATTTGGAGTGTGCTTCGGACATTTTATTTGCATACCATCTTACAGATTTATTTCTTGGCATTTCTCCCTTTTATTAAACATCCTAATTTACTTTGATATAAAATTCTATTTTTAAAAAGACATTTAAATCTCAAGAGTTGAGAAGTTTCCAAGTAATTTGGTTTAACAGACTTGTCCAAGGAAAATAAATAAAAACTACCATCACTTAAGAATGATGTGCTTTATGCAAAGGGTCACTAACAAAATGCCCCTGCATGGGTTACATAGATATGTAATGGGGTCTGATGTTTCATAATAATCTTTAAAGCTGTATTCTTTCTGCAGAGAGCATTTTGCTTATTAAACATGTAAGGATAATCCTTACTTCCAAAGAAATTTTGTTCTCTCCCATTTTTCTATTAAAATATCAGGCTCCCTCCATAAAGTTTTCATTTTCTCATTTTTGATAGAACCTTGAGTACAATACTTTCCTCTTAACTTTGCAAGAAGTGCAAATATGATGCAACTTATAGATTTTTGTCTGAGAAATGTGAGGGAAAGGTAAGACTAGAGAATGCAAGGCAAGCTAGAGAATGAATGCCCCATCTAAACAGAGCCATGTTCTAGACAACTGTTGCTATGCAATGAGATTAAGAGCCAGTATTCACAGAATGTCTGGGTTTTTTTCATGTAAAGCCATAAATCCACATTTTATGCAAATTTTCCTAATTTTAAATATGAGCAACTAATTCAAACATTTGTAAACACTGTGGGTCAAATTAAGCCTCCAACTTATCAATTGACAATCTCTGGAATATATCGTACTCTGAGATTTTGAAACAGAAAATTTGTCTTAATTCTGCCTTTGCTACTTACTAAACTCAGTAAAAACTTGGGCTGGCAGTCTTATTTCACTAATCTAAAAAGTTGTCAAAATAATTTCTTCATCAGGTTGTTTACTTTTTGCAATATTTTGTTATAAAATTTTTCACATATAAAGAAATTTAAAGAATGTTATAATGGACATCCATATACTTGCCATCAAGATTCTGCTTTTAACATTTTACTATACTTGGTCTATTCAATCTATCCAGTCATCAATCCACCTTCCCTTTAGGATCGGTTTCAAAGTAGTTGCAGACATCAGTATACATCCTTCATTAGACTGTTTTGAGGAATAAATGGAATAATGCACAGAAAGCATCAAGCACAATATTTAACGTATAGATAAAGAGTCATAATAGCCCCCCTTCCTTCCCTCTGTTTATTATCTGTAGCTTGAATGTCATTGGTCCCACTAAGAGTGTGTGTTTTATATTGGGGGAAGAAGGATATTTTTATAATAACTTTTTTTGTCAAAAATCCTCTTGGCCCCTACCTTCACAAATGTATCTAGAACCTGGACTTCCAGTATCAGCCAAAATAGAGTATCCCCATTCCTCTCTAATCCTCCCGCTTGTTATAAAAGCAAAACCAACTTTAGACATGATAAACATAGCAACACTCTAACAAGTTGGAAAGAAGTCAGGCTGGCTTGGAGAGGAATGACACTGATGTCAGTTATCTGGATTTCCTTTCTGCTTCCCATATATCCTGGATGGGGCAGTAGAGAAGCCTATACCCTGAAACCACCAACAGGCACAGATAAAGTAGCCTCAAGAAAAGCCTGCTCCCTGTAACCAAAGGACTGGGTAAAGGGTAGACGAATAGAACTGGGAACATTTTAGTAATACTGGCCCTAATTCTAGCCAAATACCAAAGAAAAAACTGTCCACTCACCATTGTGGTACCAGTAGACCATGCAGATAGCTCGATTTCTGACCCCACCAGAGACAGTTAGGAGAAGCAATTATGAGATGGCCCTTCATTTCCTCCACTGGGCTGGTGTCAGTGGTCCAAACAAGAGCTGAACTTCCATCCCCACTCTGCAGCAAAAAGGCAGAATAAGATGGTATGAGGTGTAGCTGGTTGAGACTCCACTTTCAGTGGAAAGCTGAAGTTACATCTTTACCCAGCAGCAACAAGCTGGAATGAGGTTAGCATTCTATTCCCCTACTCCTGGTATTGGCAGGGACCAGCTGGAAGCTGGACTTCCACCCCCTGGCAGTGGCAACAGATAGAAGGAGGAAAAAGGAAGCAGCACTCAGTGGCAAACCACTTTACCTACCAGGGTAGTGTCAGTGGGACTCAGTGGGGGGCTGAACTTCTAGCCCCACCCAGAGGCAAAGAGGCAAAACAAGGTGGTTCAAGGTGGTGCTAGTCAACATGCTACTTTCTCTCCACCACTGGTGTCAGTGGGTCCAATGGGACCTGAGCCTCTACCCCCACCAAGTGACAGGCAGGTAGAATAAGTCAAATGTTAGGTGGTACCCCACTTTCTCTCCTCCCTGGTGTCACCAGAGCCGAATAGGGAGCTGAATATCCATCTCACTTGGATCTACATGCTACACCTAAACCAATCGGAAAAGACTATGCGGAAAAGACTAAGATTAGATAGGATCCAGTGCCTCACAACATAACACCCAAAATGTCCAGTATACAATAAAAAAATTGCTTCTCATACCAAAAACTAGGAAAATCTCAACTTGGATGAGAAAAGACAATCAACAGATACAAACACTGAGATAACACAGATGTTGGAATTATCTGTCAAGGATTTTAAAGTAGCCAGCATGCTTCAGTGAGCAATTGCAAACACACTTGAAATAAATTTCTTTTAAAAAAAGAAAGCCTCAGCAAAGGGATAAAAGATATAAAGAAAAACCAAATCGAATGTTAAAGCTTTAAAATAAAATAAACAAAATTTTAAAACTCACTGAATGGGCTCAATAGCAGAATAAATATGACAGAAGAAAGAATCAGTGAATCTGAAGATAGAAAAACGGGAATTACTCAGTCTGAACAGGAAAAGAAAATAGATGGAAATGTATCCACTGTTCTCCACTTCCTCTAATACCACCCTGGTCCAAGGGACTATTATATTTTGCCTAAATATAGCAATAGCCACCTAACTGGTCTCACTTCTTTAAACTTTGCCCCTCAAATCTATTTTATACCAAAGTAATCATTTAAAAATGTAAATCAAAAAAAAAAAGTAAATCAGATCAAGTAATTCTTCTTCTCAGTGGATCCCCATTTCTCTCAGAGTAAAAGTTAAAGTTTTAAAATGGTCTACAAGGCCCTTCAGGATTTATCCCCTGTTGCCTCTCTGCCTGTTGTAGGCAAAATTATGAAATGGCCCCATGATCTCCACCTCCTGGTGTTACTCCTACAGTTAAGTTACCTTACATGGAAAAGGGATTTTGCAAATGTAATTAATATTACTAATCAGTTGATCTTAAGGTGAAGAATTATCTGGGTGGGCCTAAGCTAATCACATGACCCTTTGAAAAGCAGAGAGTTAAATCCAGCTAATTGCAGAAGAACAAGACAGAGAGATTCCAGATATGAAGAGGATTAACTGTACCATTTCTGGCTTGAAGATAGAGAGGGCCACATGGGAAGGAAAATGTGTGGCCTCTAGAAGATGAGAGAGACCTCCAACTGGCAGCCAGCAAGAAAACAGGGACCTCAGTCTTTGTTAAGACTAATGGTTAATTTTATATGTCAACTTGACTGGGCCACAGGGTGCCCAGATATTTAGTTAAACATTATTCTAGGTATGTCTGTGAGGAACTTTCTGGATGAGACTAACATTTGAATTAGTGTACTGAGTAAAGCTGATTGTCCTCTCTCGTATGGGTAGCCACATCCAACCCATCCAAGGCCTGAATAAAACCAAAGGTTGGGTAAGAGAGAATCTGCTCTTTCTTTTCTTTCTTTGAGCTGGGTCATTGGTCTTCTGCTAACTCTGGACTCAAACTTTAGCTAGAAGTTATACCATTGGCCCTCCTGGGTCTCCAGTTTGCCAACTGTAGATCCTGGAACTTCTCAGCATTCATGACTGCATGAGCCAATTCCTTATGATAAAATATATGTAATACAGTCCTACAACCACAAGAAACTGAATTCTGCCAACAACCTAACTAAATATGGACCTGGATTTTTCCCCAGAGCTTCCCAATAAAGTTTGGCCTGGCTGACACCTTGATACCAACCTTAAGAAATCCTAGGCAGACAACCTAGACAAGCCCACCCAGACTTCTGACCTACAGAACTGTGAGATAATAGTGGGTGTTGTAGTTTAAACTACTAAGTTTGTGGCAATTTGCTACTCATTAATAGAAAACGAGTACACTGAGTTCATCTTTTACCATTCTCATTCCCTTGTTCACTCATTCAGCCACACTGGCCTCCTAGCTCTTCCTTGACGACACCAGGCACCCTCCCACCTTAGGGCCTCTATTCTTTCTGGCTGGAATGTTTCCTTCAGATATCATATGACTAGTTTTCTCACCCCTTCAGTCTTTCCTCAACTGTCACCTTCTCAATAAATCCTGCCCAGGCCCAATCCTTTTTACACTGCTCTGCTTTTTCTTTTTCTTAAAATATTTATTGCTTTCTAACACGCTATATAACAAACTTATTTATTGCATCTATTTCTTTTTAGTGGTCTACCCCCATCAGAATGTATGCTTATAATAGTAGGGATTTTTGTTTTGCTTACAAACTTTCCGAGTAGCTGGAACAGTTCCTGACATAGTAGGTGCTTACAAAGTATTTGCAGAAGAAAATGAATTAAGTCTTAATACATAGCATTATTACATATTACTTATAGTCCAAGCTCTGATGTGCATTGTAAATCCTTCCTCATAATAAGGTTAAATATAGATATAATGCATCTCTTTGTGCAAGGAAATGTGATAGCAAATAACAAAATCTGTGTAATCATTAGTATAAAAATATATTGGATGGCTCTTTGCCATTCTTACATCATTAAGAGCAGGAAAATAGAAGAGGAAGCTTTAATGATTGGAACTGAGATATCTGGGAGAGGAGGGTGGGTGATACAAAAAGCACCTTGGTCAAACCTAAGGCTGGCAGAATACATTTTTTGAAACTACTGCTAGAGAAAATTCAACTAGATGACTTCTAAGATCCTTTACAATTCTACATTCCCTATTTCTCCAGCTTCTACACAAACTCAATGAACTGTTGCCTTAAGATTTCATCTCTCAGCCTTTTATTGATGACCGTCAAATCTGAATTTGCAGTCCTGAGAACCTAAATTCCTATCCTTTGTCTCTAACTGCTTCTGCACATCTCCACAAGGATGTCCCACTAGTACCTGGAACTGAGCATTTCAAAATCATACTCATCCTCATGACCCACCTACCCCTCTTTTGCCAATTACTTAGATGTTCTTCCTTCCTCCTCCAATACCTGAATCAATCTCTGGACCCTCTGTTCCTCCCTTCATATTACCTCTCTCATGTTACCCTTTCTTTTCATTATCACTGCCATCACTTTTGGGCAGGCTGTCACTTCCTCAAACGTGGATTACTTGGACAACATCCTCACTGGTTTTCCTGTCTCCCATCATATCTGCGCTTCCAACTCCATCAGTCCTATTATGGTCATTTGTTAATCTTCCTAAAATGGATTTAAATATTCTTCGTGCCTCAAAATCTTCCAGTGAGTCCCCACTGCCTACAGAGTAAATTTTAATTAACAATCAAACAGACAACAAACCCACAGGCTGGCATGTAAGATCTTTCATGGTCTGACCTATTCAGTCTAGTCTCTTGTCCCCCAAATTCTCTCCCTCTTTTTGGATACATCCATCCTACTGAATACTACTCTAGTGCTCATTACAAGAACAGATGTTTTAAACAAAGGAAACTTGTAAGTCTAGTTTAAGTAAATGTTTTGGAATTAAGGAATAAATTTGCATGGTATTTTGGCATTTGTTACAGTGAGGAGTTCAGACATCTGCCCTGATATTAGCATCTTTTTGATATGCAAATTTATCATAATTGGGGAAGCCATTTTCACAGGTAATGAACTGCTGGTGTCATATATCCTGGTGAAAGTAAAAGCAATGTAAATCTTGAGTGGGCCACCCTATGAACTGTGCTCTCCACTTGTTTCTACAGGGAGCCGCGCAAGGTGGTCCTGCACAAAGGCTCCACTGGCCTGGGCTTCAACATCGTGGGCGGGGAAGATGGAGAAGGTATTTTTGTATCCTTCATTCTGGCTGGTGGACCAGCAGACCTGAGTGGGGAGCTCCAGAGAGGAGACCAGATCCTATCTGTGAGTATTTCTTCTTAATCTTTATTCCCTCCATGTCTGACACCATTTGAGAGAAAGTCACTCCCAGTTATAACTCCAAAAGCACCTTAATTACAAAGGAAAAGTGGAGGAGAGCATTATGGCTTCAGGTGCATGTTGTAATTTAAATGGTGTTCAGGTGTTTGAAGCGTGTTACTTCCCTCAGATACAGGTAAAGGTGTTAGTGTTTTCATTTAGATTTTCTGAGACATATTTGCATCCAATAGAACACTGAGAGGCATGCATTCTTTAGGTATATTACTTATTTTTCAAAATGCCAAATTTCTTTCAAAATCCATCACTATACTCTAAAAACCGTATCTTCATGATGTATATAGTTTGTTGCATATAACTATGTAAGAATAATGTATAAAATAGTGCTATATACAATTTGGTGACATTGATAAGTGGTCGCAGCATGACCATTTACCTAAATACAAAAATTACTAGAAATGAGTTAATAAGCACTTATTTACCAGGCATTTTATAAAAGTAATTTTTAATTCCCACAATCACCCTGAAAGGTACTGCCCCATGTCCAGATGAAAAGAATAAGGTTCAGAGAGGTTAAATAACTTGTCAGAGTTAACCTAACTAAAGAGTCAGAGCTGGGATTTAAATATTCAGTTTTAATGCCCACCACCTACCTCCCCTCATCCTTCCCTCCTTCCTTCCTGCCATCCATCCTTCCTTCCATCTTGCTTTCCCTCCTCCTTTCTTCCCCAGGTCCTTTCTTCTATTTGAATATCTACTGAGTGCTTCTTTCTACTACATCAAGCTACCTCCCTGGGATAAATTCTATGATAAGTAGTTAAATCCATTGTGAGCGTTCATGCCCATACTGCAATTTTGGCAAACATGCAAATAATAATAGAGAATTACATAAGGAGCCCAGTTCTATGGCTGAGGTTATCGTTCACAACTCAATGAAGCATTTAGTTTGTGGTTTTCATTGTATACTTAGAAAAATTTGCTTTTGCTTTATAGCTATGGTTTGTAGCTAGAATTTTCCAAGTGACCTTATGTTTGTTAACCATCACTCCAACTCCTACCCATGCACACATGATTTACCTGTATAATGTAGTCAGTGGACCTAAGCAAAGTGTCCAGTGTTCTGCATGCATGTCCCCGCCTTATGTGTTTCTGTGGTTCTCCCACACATGCAGGTTCCTTCTGACTCATCAACTAGCAGATGTCTGGAAAGACTGAGTATAGGATAAGTAGGGTAAGGTCCCACGCCAGGCCTTTGTTCTGTCACCCAATGTCATGTCTTCAACTACTTCGCCCCACCTACTTCTTCTATACTTAAATCATATATATAAGATATAACTTTAGGGCTTCCCTGGTGGCGCAGTGGTTGAGAGTCCACCTGCCGATGCAGGGGACACGGGTTTGTGCCCTGGTCCGGGAAGATCCCACATGCTGCGGAGCGGCTGGGCCCATGAGCCATGGCCGCTGAGCCTGCGCGTCCGGAGCCTGTGCTCCACAACGGGAGAGGCCACAACAGTGAGAGGCCCGCGTACCGCAAAAAAAAAAAAAAGATATAACTTAAAAGGTTTAATAAGCTATTAAACCTCATCACCCATATTTATTTACACACCTGTGTTTCCCTACAAAGTTGCTCCCTGAAAGCAAATTCTGTATCGTTTTAATGATTTTGTATCCTCAACATTTAGCACAGTGCCTGACACACAGCAGTCTCTCAAAAATGTTTATTGATGAAAAAGTATTGAATTAAAAATAGTGATGCCTTAAAAAGTCACTATAGGGACTTCCTGGCGGTCCAGTGGTTAAGACTTCGGCTTCCAACGCAGGGTGTGCAGGTTCAATCCCTGGTCAGGAAGCTAAGATCCCACATGCCTCGAGGCCAAAAACCAAAACATAAAGCAGAAGCAATATTGTAACAAATTCAATAAAAGACTTTAAAAATGGTCCACATCAAAAGAAAAAAATAACTTTAAAAAAAAAAGAAAGTCACTATAACCTGGGAGACTGACTCTAAAATACTTTCTAGAACATACTTCCTCCTCCTGGCTCAAAATCTGTAGACTGGGGACATCCCTGGCCCTCCAGCGGTTAAGACTCCACACTTCCACAGCAGGGGGTGCAGATTCGATACCTGGTCCAGGAACTAAGATCCCGCACACCGCACCGTGCAGCCAAAAACAAAAATGTAGACTGGGGGACCACTCTGTCATTTCATCACAATCAGCATTCACATTGTCATAGCACTTTCCCAGACACAAAGCACTTTCACATGCATTGATTCTGGGAATCTTCAAAGAAATCTTAAGTGTCAGGATATGTTATTATTACTCCCACTTTTCCTATCAGTGGAAGGGGATTCAGAATGGCTAAATGATTTGTCCAAAGCTCCACATCTACTGACTATGGCTTTGGGCTCAAAAGCAGGTCTCTTGGGGCTTCCCTGGTGGCGCAGTGGTTGAGAGTCCGCCTGCCGATGCAGGGGACACTGGTTCGTGCCCCGGTCCGGGAAGATCCCACATGCCGCAGAGCGGCTGGGCCCGTGAGCCATGGCCGCTGAGCCTGCGCGTCCGGAGCCTGTGCTCCGCAACGGGAGAGGCCACAACAGTGAGAGGCCCGCGTACCACAAAAAAAAAAAAAAAAAAAAAAAAAGCAGGTCTCTTGACCCAAAATAAGTGTTCTTTCTCCTCACAGCACAATCTCTCTTCCAAACCTTGACAACGGTCTCATTCAGCACCGTCTTTGTACACATTGCTCTGTGTGCACACCACACTCTGGAACACACAGAACTGTAACAAGCTAATATTTACATGGTGCTTTGAGTCAGACACAGTTATAGCTAATTTAATCTTATAACAACCCTGTGCCTTATTATGCTCATTTGAAGGATGCATAAACTGAGGCACAGAAAGGATATTAGACTTGTTAACTCTGTTTAAATGAGAAATCCACTAAGTCATGGGTTTTATTTGTTTTAACCTCTCTGTGTGTGGTAGAAAAAGAGATGAGCCAATAACCTTCTTATGGCTCAACAAAGAAAACTCCCAAGTATTTCTGCTTTTAGAAGTAGATGTATCCATTTAAATATTATTGCCAGGACCACAGAGTAAGCAAGGCAAACAATCAGAATTACAGTCTTCTTAGAGATTACAATTCATAGAACATAAAAATCTCTGAAGTTCAAATATCATATCCGTCTTTTATGTAAAACATTTGCAAAAATTGTTCAACAGTGAAAATATCATCTGCTTTTTGCAACTGAAAAGAAAAAGGGAACATTTCTCCTCTTTAGCTTGTAAAAATTTATAAAAACTGTGGCTAGAAAGTGTCTAGTTTAAAGGCTCAGTATTGGAATTTCATTGGTTTAACACTGCAGGGAAATAATAAACAGGCTTGAGAAGCTCAAACATTATTACAATATGGAAAGAAAAATGACAGAATAGAATTATTAACAATGGAATATGGAGGATAATATTTTGCATCTACAGCCTGCACTGGACATGTAAGGACAAGTTATAACTTCCTGGAAAACACAAGAACAAAAACTCTAAACAAAAATTGAATACAGGGACTTCCCTGGCAGCACAGTGGTTAAGAATCTGCCTGCCAATGCAGGGGACACGGTTCAAGTCCTGGTCTGGGAAGATCCCACATGCTGCAGAGCAACTAAGCCCGTGCACCACAACTACTGAGCCTGTGCTTTAGAGCCCGCAAGCCACAACTACTGAGCCCACGTGCCATAACTACTGAAGCCCACATGCCTAGAGCCCGTGCTCCACAACAAGAGAAGCCACCACAATAAGAAGCCCGTACACCGCAACAAAGAGTAGCCCTCACTCGCCACAACGAGAGGACGCCCGCGTGCAGCAACGAAGACCCAATGCAACCAAAATAAATTTTAAAATACCTTTAAAAAAAAATTCAATACAGAGGGCTTCCCTGGTGGCACAGTGGTTAAGAATCTGCCTGCCAATGCAGGGGACACGGGTTCGAGCCCTGGTCCAGGAAGATCCCACATGCCACAGAGCAACTAAGCCCGTGCGCCACAACTACTGATGCCCATACACTGTAGGGGCCGCACGCCACAACTGCTGAGCCCACGTGCTGCAACTACTGAAGCCCATGCACCTAGAGCCCGTGCTCCGCAACAAGAGAAGCCACCACAATGAGAAGCCCATGCACCACAATGCAGAGTAGCCCCCTTTTGCAGCAACTAAAAAAAAAAACGAAAGCCCGTGCACAGCAACGAAGACCCAACATAACCATAAATAAGTAAATTAATTTAAATAAATAAATAAGTTCAATACATAGATTTCTAAGTCATGTAAGATTAATTTGCAAATAAGTTATGCTATGCTAACAATAACATAGTAAGTTTAGAGAAGAGAAATAGAATCCCCAGGAAAGAGAGCTGGAGGGTAGATCGCTGCTCTCAATTGGTCTCCATAAAGAAGGAAATTGTATAATAGACAGTTACCTTTCTAATTAGGGATATAATGTTCATCCCTATTTCCCAGAATTTTTCTCCCATATAGATTATAGAACCTTCTTAGATATTTTATTAATGGCTTATTATGTGCCAGGTTCTGTACTAGGAATTGAAATCTCAAAGATGAATGAGATAAATAGACTAATCTCAAAATGCTTACTGCCTAAAAGCAGATCCACTTGTCCTTCGGTATCCACGAGGGATTGGTTCCAGGACACCCCACTGATAACAAAATCCACTCTGCTCAAGTCCCTTATATAAAATGGCATAGCACAATGTATACAGTCGGCCCTCCGTATCAACAGGTTTTGCATCCGTGCATTCAACCAACCGCAAATCCACGCCAACTGTATATCAATGCATCTAACATAGGTAGAGATAGAGATGGCAAACTGAGGAAAGAGAAGAAAGCACTTAGAACAGAGCATGTCACACTCTAAGTACTCAATCAATACTATTACTACTAACTACTCTGCCTTAAGAATGTGTGTGATGTTTTTTAAAGTGTGTCAGATAACCATGTCTAAGGAAAGCCTCTTTTAGATAGTTTGAGCCATTCCTTCTTTGGGGCAGGGCTTGGACTAGATGAACATTTCCCAAAGTGAGTTCACAGGATATTGGAACAGCAGGATTGCATTAGGTTGCTACTGAGAGAAAGGGTTCCCTAGTGAGCAGGTTTCTTCCCTGAAGAGCTTTTCAAAAACATCTGTTTACCAGTGTACACTGCGAATCTCCTTAGAGGCAGATAAAGTATATGGTTTTTCCCAAACGTATTTGACCACGAAACCATTACATAAGGAGCACCTCATAGGACCCCAGTAGTGGGAAATGCTTGAGTAGATATGTTTATAGTTCCCATAATTGACTGTTTTCCGACAAGATAGTCACACTCGCCTATACAGAAAAGGCAACTAGCCTTTTACTATGTTTTAAGATTATGGGCGCCATCTAGTGTTCATATATTGTCTAAACACTTTGCATGGCAACCTGAAGATGGAGGATTCCCAGGCGCCATTGCAAGGATTTATCCTGCACTTCCCCCTCCCCACCAGAGCTACAGAACTAAAGTAGTTAAGATGCTGAAAACAATCGTCACCTGAGGCCACATTCCATACACGTATTGTGAGTGATCTTTTCTCTCCAGTTTCTCCTTTATGTATTCTATCTCTCAGGGATTTATTATAGAAAGTCTTATCCAATAATTGAACCATCTCCTTGAGGTATTTGTGGAGAATTTAGGGCATTCAGCATGCAATCACGTTAACTAGTACAGTAGCCTCCTCAGGCATTCTTTCTGCAGAGGGAAAGATAGAAATGCTTCTGTTATTATTTGTTTCAGTGCTTTGTTCTGAAAAAATGTATATATATGGAGCAGAGCATGCAGAAGCAGTACCACTATAAAGAGATCCTTTTCTGTCTCACCAAGCAATTTTAGTCTGTTCAATCCTCAGGAGTCTAAAAAAGATCACCCTAGCTGACCCTGCAAACTCCAAAACTCACTCTTGATGGACTTTAAGTATTTAACTCACTCTGTTCCAAGATACGTAGTTGGGAATATGTGTGGCCAGAAGTGAAATGTTGCAGCCGTTGCAGTGAAGGTAGAATAGGTAACTGGGAATTTTCAAACTGAAATTGAAATTGCATTGTGATTTTGAAGGAGTGAAAATGAGTCACAGTTCATCTGGGTGTTTCACTAATTCGCAGGTTTCCTTCCTATCTTCATGTTTAGAGCCATGCAGAAGGGACGGGCTTTCTTTGTCAGATCCTTACTGTCAAGTTACTCAACTGGAATTCGAGCATTATATACACTCTTCACCATCCTGGGGTACTGGTAAAGTCACCCTTATATTGTTACCTCAAATGACAACTCTTAATCCCTTCCAGTGAAATCCAGCCCTCCTGCCCACCCCGCCCCACAAACAAAGTCCCAAATTATTTATTTTTTTAAAAAAATTTATTTATTTATTTTTATTTTTGGCTGTGTTGGGTCTTTGTTTCTGTGCTAGGGCTTCCTCTAGTTGCGGCGAGAGGGGGCCACTCTTCATTTGCGGTGTGCGGGCCACTGTCGCGGCCTCTCTTGTTGCAGAGCTGCTCCGCGGCATGTGGGATCCTCCCAGACCAGGGCTCGAACCCGTGTCCCCTGCATTAGCAGGCAGATTCTCAACCACTGAGCCACCGGGGAAGCCCCCAAAATTATTTCTTTAATTCCCTGAAGTGGTCCTTTTAAAAGCTTACCAACCCCATCCCTTCCACTGACCATGCCATATGAGCCATGTCCTTCCTCTCCAGCTCTGTCCCCAGCCCCATGGAGGATTCTTGTTTTCATTGTTTTCAGTGCTCAAGGGTTTCTGTTTAAGGGATTGTTTCTCAGTGTTCCTGAAACCTGCCTTCCAGAGAGGCTCTGAGGACTGTGCAGAGGTGAGGACAAGAGCCGTCTCCCCACTCTGTGTTGCTTTGTCACCCTGTTTCCAAAAGCACAACAGCTTAAACTAGAAATCTTACAAAGTCTCTTACCTAATCAGCACATTTAGTTTCTCTCCTCTCATCCTCAACACCTGGAGTCACTCAAACCCCAGCAAAACCTCTACCCTTCCCCCAGGGACAAGCGTCAGTTCCAGCTCTGGTTATCCTGGCCGGAGAGTGGTTTTTTTGTTCTTCTGTTGTTGTTGTTTTTCTGGTTGAGCTCCACCTACTCCACCTCTCCCAACAAAAGAAGGGCAACAAGACTCACAGACCAACACAAGTTTAAACACAACACTATATATTTCCAAACTGAGATGATTTAACATCTGCATTTGGGTCAACGGGGATTCTACAGCTTCCCCCAAGAAAATGGGTAGACCTGTCCTTTGTGACCAAGGGCCTGTCTTATAATTTTGCTCAAAGAAACAGTATTTGCTGAAGGGAATACTGAACACCTTTCGCTTAAAAGACATTAGACAGGTCAGGGGTTGGGGGGGGGTAATAAATTGGGAATTTGGAATTAACAGATACACACTACTAAATATAAAATAGATAAACAAAGACC
This sequence comes from Tursiops truncatus, assembly GCF_011762595.2. Lineage (NCBI taxonomy): Eukaryota > Metazoa > Chordata > Mammalia > Artiodactyla > Delphinidae > Tursiops > Tursiops truncatus. The sequence continues at coordinate 48,032,758 of NC_047041.1, forward strand.
TATTGTAGAGCACAGGGAACTATATTCAATATCTTGTAATAACCTATAACAGAAAAGAATCTGAAAACTATATATATGTATACATAAAATTGAATCACTGCTGTACACTTGAAACATTGTAAACAACTATAGTTCAATTAAAAAAAAAACATTAGACAATATACAATTTTTGTGTGTCCCCACATTGCCCCCTGCTTCTCATCAAGGTTTCGGAAAATTCAGAGCCCTGTATCAGCCAGGGCACCCTATTAAACAACTTGTAAGTGAAATCTAACCAAGTGGAATTGATGATGTTTTTGAAAAGATGAAGACTTCTTGCCTTAACCCTGACCAGTTAAATTCAGGTTGCTGGCCCAGAAACCACGCGGAGGCTGCCTCCCCAAACCTCTGTGCCTGGTCCAGGCATTGCTCTCTCCGCTGACCCCCATTCTGTCTAGATTCGCTGACTCTCTGACTCTGGCACTCGCCTCTCAATTTTGAAGCCCACTCAGACATCTCCCCACCTTACTGGATTTGTCTTCCCGCCCAACTCAGAGCCCACACCTCAAATAAACCCAGTGAAGTACGGTCAGTGAAGAGACTTTTCCTCAGCCTCAGCTTCAGAGCCCCACCATCGAGGCTGACCCCTGGCCCGCTCACCAGAGGGCAGGGATTCAGCAGGGCCAACTGCAGCCCTATAAATCCTTTTTTCATATAGACTGTCCAGGATACACACACACATCCCCCATCACATACAAACTTCCAGACTTTGGGAAGAGTGAGCCTTTCAGAAAGCATATGTGATCATGTTGTTTCTCTCCTTAAACTTTCAGTGGCTTTCTGTTGTTTGAAGATAAAATCCAAAATTCTTGATATGGCCTACAAAATTTCACAGGGTCTGGCCCTTGCTTACCTCGCTGGCCTCTTCCCTACTCTCACTTTCACCCCGACCACCCTGGCTTTTTCTTTCCCTCCCGTCACGTTCAAAATATTTAGCTACTTGGCACATACAACTTCACAGCAGCCCATACGATGAAGGACCACAGTGCCCCAGCTGCCGGATTGTGGGGAGATGGGGTCCTCTAGGCATCACAGTTGTGGGTCACTCAAGAGGACTCAGGATAGCACTTCTCTACAGACAATCCACACAGAAGTGTTTCCTTGTTTTAACAAAAGGAATGGACAGGTTGATACATGTGGGACTTCTTCCACGGGCCTGTACATGTACTGAATTTTCTCTGCAGAGGAACTTAGAGGGAACCCAAGGCCTTCTAGTACCTAAAAGGGACCAGAGAACTCATGGAGTGCCCCAGGCTACACTTAAGAAGCATCCCTATTTTCTGACATAGAATCTGGCTGGTAATACCTGTCAAATGAATAAATTCAATAAACTTTATGGAAATAGAAGGGAAGCAAATGTAACATGCTATTTTCTGGTACATTCCTTAAGTACTGCTTATTCAATGTCATTAGCACTATATATATATATTTATTTATTTATTTATTTATTTATTTATTTCACAACTTGTAGACATGCTGCAAAAATAGTACATGGGGAAACGTAAAGTCAGACCTCTAATAGATAACCCACAGGACAACTACTCAAGGACTCAGCTTTAAGCAGCCTTCAAAAGTCTGAAATTCAGTTCAGTAATACCAATTCCAGCTTTTCTCAAAGTGATATTTCTATATAATACCAGATCTGTGAAATGCTCTATGAAAATAGAAAGGTTCATGATCAAATAAAGGATCTGAGAATCTCTACAGCAATAAAGAAATGCTGTCAAAGCATTTTCTAACCTTACTTAACAATCTTTTTCCCCCTGGAATATGAGGTACTACCTAACTGGACATACTTTTAGAAATTCTGCCTTAAACTAAACTCCGGAAAAACGCACGCAGGTGTTTTATTTGGGAGAAGTAACATTTTCACATTAAAATATCATTTGCAGAGCTCAGGGGATGGGGTAGGAAGAGCACAAACCAAAAACCTAAGGCAGAGGAACTATCCTCCTCAATCTAGAAGGATCTTCCTCAAACAGTAGTGCAAATCAGAGGGGGCACGTGAAACATTAGATAAGGAGTATCCTGTACATACAATTTATTAACCTATTTGCATAAAACCAATCCACAGACATTTCCTAAGCATCCACTAAGCAGCGAAAACTACTAGGCAAAAAAAAAATAATTGTGTCCTTAGCGAACATATAGCCTCACAAGGGGAGACAGGCACATAAATAGGTTATTTCCACAATAACATGGAAAGCGTTAATGGTAAATTCAGGGGATCACATGGGCACCAAGGAGAGGCTGTCATTAGCCCAGCCTGGGAAATGTGGGAAGGCTTCTGGAGGAAAAGCTTCCCAAAAAAGACTCCGAGGAAGCAGGAACAGTGGAGAATTAGGAAGAAAATGCTTCATGTTTTTGAGTATCTGCTTAGCACCAAGTATTATGATTTCACTGAATCCTAACAATAACCTTGTTGGGTTGAAGGCTCAGAGAAATTCAGTAATTTGCCCAAAATCACACAGATAATCAGCAATGACAGTGGCATTTGAACGACCATTGCTTCTGATTTCAAAGCTATGCTCTTTCCGCAATGCCAGCCTTCAGAAAGAAAATTTAACTTGGCACTTTGCTTATGTCTAAGGCTGTCCGCACTCTGTAAGTCCAGTTAGTGAGAAAAATATAAATGCCTGAAATAATAAACTGTTTACAAGGAGAAATGTGAGCCACCATAGGAAGCCATCATACACAGAGATTCTAAAATTGAGGAGACTTAAAAGCAACATCTAGATCCTCCAAAGCTTCCCCTGAGGGCAGGGACTGTGTTTTAGTATCTCTGCGTCCCATTGATTAATACAGAACCCAGCTACCCGGCAAATGTTAATGAATGAATGAAAGAAGACATTCATTCATTAACTTCTCTGAAGGCAACTAGGAATCCTAGGGCTCTTCTCAGTTGTATTCATCTGAACTCTTGGCCTAAAGAACCACTCTCTCCTGAAGACTCAGAATATCTTAGTGCTTTTAGCTTTCCGGCCAACAGAACGTATTTTCCAAATCAGACAGATTCTTTCCTAATTGACTAGTAGGAACTCCCACAGATCAGACAAATATTAAATATTCTATTACATACTAAATGCTAAATACATGATGTTTGCTTAAAACTCTGTTTATAATATATACTCTTCTTCCCAAAAGATGTTTAGGTGATAAAGAATCCCTATACAAGTCTCGAAGGGTGAACTAAAACGCGATCCTGAGTCTTTTCCACATAAACATTGAAAATGCTCTATCACAGGTGACCCCTGACAAAGGGGGATCCTTGCAGAGACATCTCAGGTTGTGAGGAAGGAGTAATCCTCGTCTGCAAGTAGACTGATTTTTTAACTCCTATTTGGTTTTGCCTCTAACCTATTTTGCTAGCTAAGCCCTGATAACCCTTGCATTTGCATCACCATTTCTATGTATCAAGTCCCTTCCTATGAACGTTATCTCATTTGATTCTCATAGAATCCAGGATAGGTAGGAAGATGACCACCTTGCCATTTTATACAGCAGGAAACTGAAGAGATCAGTGATTTTCTAACTTAAAGCCTGTTAGCCACCAGGCATAGGTCTCCTTCTGTCACAATCAGCTTCCTTGCTTATCATGCTGACTGTTCTAGCGATGTGCCTGATGGGGAGCTCGGATGCTGGATTTACCTGCCAGAGTTCTGAACTCCAGACGACAGATATCTGGGTGACTTAAATGAAAAGGAATTTATTAGAGAAATAACAGATAGCTCACTGAATCCCAGGAAGGCTGGGGAACCCAGCTCAGAAGCCAGGAAGGAAATTCTGCTGACGTCAGTCTTTTAAGGATGCTGCTCTCGAGGTCATTACCACAGGCCACTTACAACCAGGCCACACTGCTGGAGGTGCTGTGAAAAAATCTCTCTCTCCATGGATCTTACACTTTAATGTGGTGATTCTAAGTTCCCAGCAGGAATATCTGCTTGGCCTGCCGTCACTCTCGCTGTGCCCTTCCACCTTTCTAATGGGGGATAAGGCTGTGCCTCCCGCCTGTCTTGGATTGCCCCCCAAAAAAGAAGGCTATTTGGGCACTGAGCAGCTAAATGATAAAGGTCCATTAGAGATCGTTTGGCTCACTGACTTCTATACGAGGAATTGTTTAGATCTAAGATCTTGAGACTCATAATAGTTGCTTAAACAGTAGAAATGATTTCCAGAGAGAGGCCTCCTTTGGGAAGGGCCTCGGCCTGCATTTGTGCAGCTGGCAGTGCCTTGCCTAACTGTGCTCATCTAAGCACGCCAACAAGAGATTCAGGCAAGGACAGGATATCATGAAGACTTCTTTCTAATGGTGATTTTCTGTTTCCAGCACATTGTGTCCCAAAGTAATTAAAAATGTCTTCCTGAGATTAAGGGATTTACAGACCAATGTACTTTGTCTTAAAAAGTCCCTATTGCTCTATTAAAGAGCTACAGACACCTTCCAATAAATGAAGAAATAAATCATCAGTTCTTTTGTAGTGAATCCACATTTTGGTCTTTGAGAAAAATGAGGATCAAATCAGATGGAGCATGGTGCCCAGTTCGATTATTCTTACTTTGGTTGGGAAAGAAAAAACAGAGAAAATTATAGAGAAAATATATAAGGAAAATATAGGTAGTCCTACCCTGGACAAGACACAGCGCCATGGGTTAGAGGTATAGTGGTGAATATGATAGGCCCCATTCTTACCCTCGTGGAGTTTGCAAATTTGAGTTCTAAATGTGCTACCGAAGGGGAGCCACAGGTGCTGGGGAGCGCACACGGGGGACCTCACCTAGACCAGGGGACCAGAAAGATGTCTCAGAAGAAGTGATATCTTACCTCAGCCTTGAAAGATGTAGAAAGGATAGCCAGACCAGGCGGGCTGGGCGAGGAAGGAAAAGTGAAGCCGGAGATCAGCCTGTCCACTGGCCCAGAAGCCAGGGAAAGCGCACTGTGTGTAAGGTGGGTCGGATATAGAGAGTGAGAGGGAATTTAAAGAGAGGTGAGATTAGAGAGGAAGGAGGCCCCTCATACACCTTCTAAAGCCTTAAAAGGGGATGAAGATTAAAGGGCAGCAGAAAACTGTGGAAAGTTTTTAAGCAGGGTAAAGGTTCTGGTCACTGATTTCCACCTGCAGATATGTGTATGGGTGGGAGGGGGCGTTCCCCACCCCACAAGCAATCTTTTTACACCAACCCCACTCTATTACTTCAGAAGCAAGTTGCAAGTCCAGGTCGTCACCTGTGTTTCTGACCATCTGATGGCTCACCTGTAGATTGAAGATTCCAACGACCCCTTCCTTGGGTTCAATTAATTTGCTATAACAGCTCACAGAACTCAGAGAAACATTGTACTGACTAGATCGCCAGTTTATTATAAAAGGCTATAGCGCAGGGAAAGCCAGATGGAAGAGATGCACAGGGCAAGGCGTGGGGAAACATACAGAGCTTCCATGATCTCTCCAGGCACAGCACTCCCCACATGTTCAACCACCCTGAACTCTCCAAACCCTCTCTTTTTAACTTTTCACGGAGGCCCCATTACGTAGGCATAATTGACTGTATCTCCAGCCGTGGGTGATTAACTCATCCTCTAGTTCCTCTCCTCTCCCAGGAGGACTTGGGGGGTAGGACTGAAAGTTCCAACAGGGTTGGTTCTCCTGGCAACCAGCCCCCACCCTTAGGTGGACTCCTAAAGTCACCTCATTAACATAACAAAAGACACCTTTGTCTCTCTGCCCTCACTTTGGGAAATTCCAAGCGTTTTAGGAGCTCTGTGCCAGAAACAGGAACAAAGACCAAATGTATATTTCTTATAATAAATCACAGTATCACACAGGGAAATAGCACGATTAGAGTTGATAGAATTTGTAAGGCTGGTGTGGAAGGTGAAAAAAAATAACTAACTTAGAAGTCAGGCAGACCTAGGGTCCAGCCCTAGTGTCACCTTTTACTGTGGCCTTGATCAAGTTATTTTAATTGTCTGAGTCTCAGAATTTTACCCTGTAGGATAATAGAAATCAGAACGGGTGAAGTACTTCCCACCTAGGAAGTGCACAATAAATCTCTCTTACCCCTTCTCCCTTGTCACACTAAATTCAAAGTCATTTCTCCAGGACTGATCACAAGAGGGCTGCTGAATTAGTCTCTTGGGAGAATCCAGGAAAGATTTCCAGGAAAATTAATAGTGGGTTGTATTTTGAAGACAAAGAGGAATTAGTCATTTGAAGAGAAAACCATCTATTCCCAATTACAAGCAAACCTAGCTGTAGTTAAGCTGAGGGTTTCCACTGCAATGCCCAGGCCACATTCTTCCGACCCCGACTTGCTCTACTTAATATCATCTCATCATAATTTTCTATGTTGAAAAGCTCTAAAGGCACAAGGGAGAGAATTCTATTTACTTTTCTGCCAACTAAGATGCACTTATGAAAAAAAAAAAAGATGCACTTATGCATGGCCTTCTATGGGCCTAAGGTTGTACAGAACATACACGAGCATGAGTACACACATGCATGCACACACACATACACATGCGTCCCTACTTCACAGCTTTAGAAAGTGGTTATGTAACGATTCGTGTGATCCACTCTAAAAGAAGTGCAGAATCAGCTCTACAAAGAGGACGCTCATGGAGGACTATGGCAGAGGGGCCTGCAGTTAGGCAGATGGGAAGGGATTCAAGGACAGGATTTCCTGGGCGAGCTCCTCCTTTCAGAGCTTTCCCTCTCTCTCCTTCCTCTACCATAAACAGGCATAGGTCCTAAAGGTGTTGGTGCCCCACTGTACTGTGGTTCTTCCGCTAATGAAGTCCCTAGCACAGAGTAGGTAAATTATTTATTCTCATGTCGATTTCTTCCAAACAAATCCCAAGAACTTCTTCCGGGCAGGAACTATGGCCCCAGTGCCCCAAACCCCAGGCTGCTCAAGAACGTTTGTTACCATGAATTAAGGAAGCAGGCATTTCAGTTGGAAGGAACAGTATAGGCAAAGGCACAGAGGCTGGGTGTGAGCTCTTCCAGTGGGTGTTTGGAAGGGGGCTGGGCATGGAAAAACAGGAAAAGCCTTTCCTTCTTATTGTTTTGGGGTGTGAGCAGCTATGCATGGTTCCTAAACAGGTAACCACGGCTTGGAAGTGGCAAGCTGTAGATGGGAGAACAGGGCACAATTAAGACCAAAGTAAACACATAAAAATGAGAACAGGCACGTATTTACTGACGTACAGCCATTTGCACAAGATGGAGTTGAGAAAGGATGACCTTGAAAATCAGGCAGGCTTGAATTCAAATCTCAAATCCACTACTTCCCAGCTGTGTGAGTTTGATAAGGTTAATCTCTTAGGACACTAATTTCCTTATCTGTTAATTGGGGATGGTGACACCTATCAGCCTTATTGTGAGCATTAAATAAAATAGTATATATAAGCCATTGGCACAGTGCCTACCATTCATTTATTCATTCATGCAACAAATTTTTACAGCAGCCATTACACGCAAGGCACTAGGAATATAAGTGCCAAAAAAAAAGAAAGAAAGAAAGAAAGAACTGCTGCTTCATGGTGCTTACATTCTAGTGGGAAAAACAAACAATATATATATTTTTAAGTAATGGATAATGAAATTATATAATTTATTAGGAGGTGACGAAAAACCAATAGAGTAATGCAATGTAAATTTGAGGTGCTAGGAGACGAGTTGAACATTTAAATAAGGTGGTCAGTGTAGATCTCACTGAGAAGGTGACATTTTAGCAAAGAGTAAAGGAAAGGAAAGTGGGCCATGCAGAGCTCTGAGATAGTTCCAGAGGGAAGAGCTCTAAGTCAGTTGCGTGCCTTGTGTATTTGAGGGAGAGGAGGGAAGTGGGAGGTGAGGACAGAGAAATGATGGGTGGGTCACAGACAGCACAGCCTCGTAGGCCTCTGTAAGAGCTTTGCTTTCCTCTGAGAGAAGGAAGAGCCAAGGGAGGATTATAAGCAGAGTGATAGGACATGATTTCACTTACATTGTAAGAGCATCACTCTGGCCACAGTGTTGACAAGACACTATCAAGGGACAAAGCTGGAAGCAGGAGGCAAGCTAGGAATCTACCTGGATAATCTGCATTAGAGAATATGAAGGATGGGACAGCTGTGGTGGAAATGGAGGGAGCGAGGGATGGTTCTGGATATGTTTAGAAGGGGCAGTTAACAGATTTCCTAAAAGATTGGATGTGGGGTAAAAGAGAAAGGAAGAGGTGAAGGATGACTCCAAGGTTTTCTACCTGAAAATCAGATAAGCAGAGACACTATTAGTTGAGACAGGGATGATCCTACAGGTGAAGCAGGCAACAAAGGCAGACACACTGAGCCCTGGAGTGTGTTAAGGTCCTCCTCAGGGAGAAGAGGAAGAACCAACAAAGGGAACTAAGAGAAGCAACCAGTAAGGTAGGAGGAAAGCAAGTAGGACCCCGGGAGCTAAAAAGAGAAAGTATTTCCAGAGAGTGGCATCAACTGCTTTAAATGTTGCTAAGTCCTGTAAGATGGGAACTGAAAATTAACTGCTGAATTTAATAACATGGAACTTACTGATCAAATGAAAAAGCAGTTCCTGTAGTGTAATGGGGTGAGATCTGTATAAAGTGGATTTCTAAGATAATGAAAGGAGAGAAATTAATGACAATGAGTACAGATATCTCCTTTGAGTTTTGCTAAAAAGGGGAATGAGATAGGATGGCCACTAGAGGGTAGAGTTTGGTTTTATCAATAGAACAATGTCTATATGTTGGTGGAAATGATCTACTAGAGGGGGAAAACTAGTGTTTTATTTATCAATTATTTATTTATTTATTTAGAGAAAGATGGAGGGAGGGGAAGAGGTGGAAAATACTTCACGTACATGACTGCAATTCTTATTTTTTAATTCTTTGATTTATTAAATATCTCCTATTGATCCATTTTATTTATTGCTACGTTCCCAGAGCAAGAACAGGGCCTGGCACATCGTAGGTGCTCAATAATGACAGCATGACTATCAAGTAGTATGCTAGGTGCTCTAGGGAAGAGAGAGACGAATAAGACATTGATCCCACCCTCACGGGGTTATAACCTAGTGGAGAAATAGGACATGAACATGGTTATAATGCATGACCAATGTGATAGAAAAGATCACATTATTTTAGTCTTCTCATCCTGCTATTTTGTTATTTTATTTCAATAATAATAAGTTCTGGGGCTTCCCCGGTGGCGCAGTGGTTGAGAGTCCACCTGCCGATGCAGGCGACGCGGGTTCGTGCCCCGGTCCGGGAAGATCCCACATGCCGCGGAGCGGCTGGGCCCGTGAGCCATGGTCGCTGAGCCTGCGTGTCCGGAGCCTGTGCTCCGCAACGGGAGAGGCCACAACAGTGAGAGGCCCGCGTACCGCAAATAATAATAATAATAATAAGTTCCTTGATATCAGGTATCACCTTGTCTTACTTCCAATCATCATGAGCACCACTCCCACGACCACCACAATTCACTTCACCACATACAATGACCATCCTCAATGACTGACAAATGAAAAGAGTCAGTGAGCACCCCATCAGCCGCATTCTGCCCGGGTATAAGCTACTTCTCTCTTTCTACCACCCCAAATTCCCAAGGGAGGCTTTGGCCCTTGCTCTTCCTCCTAACTTCTGCCCAGGTTCAGAGCAACTACACTACTTGAAGCAGAAGAAATCATAGGTCAAATCACTAACCCCCAAGCTAGTGTGTAGGTCAGGGGACCCACCTGACTCATGCAGGGTGCTGGAAGGGAAAGGAGAGGCACATGCAGCACAGGGATAGGACCCCTCTGAGACCCATATAAAGATCATGACATGCCCAGCTTTAGGAATAAAGAGTTAAATAGCAGGATCTTCGCCCTCCAGGGAGATCAGAGCAAGGAAGATGAAGACAGATCCTTAAATAAGACCATATTAAGGAGCGTAAGGAACTTGGATAAGTATACAGGGGAAAAGAAGAGACTCTTGGGCTGGAGAAAGGAATAAAACCAGACAGATGCGACAACAGTTCCACATGATAAAAACTGTTTACCTGCAGAAAATCCTATCTCACATTATCCCCATGAAAATTCCCATTTGGGAAAAGGGAACCCCTTCAGAGTATTCATCCTCTGAAATTATGTCTAAAAACTGAATGCTGGGCTTCCCTGGTGGCGCAGTGGTTGAGAGTCCGCCTGCTGATGCAGGGGACACGGGTTCGTGCCCCGGTCCGGGAAGATCCCACATGCCGCGGAGCGGGTAGGCCCGTGAGCCATGGCCGCTGAGCCTGCGCATCCGGAGCCTGTGCTCTGCAACGGGAGAGGCCAGAACAGTGAGAGCCCCGTGTACCGCAAAAAAATTTAAAAAATTAAAAAACTGAATGCTGAGAATTGCTAAAACCAAAATTTCTAACATATATAGTAGATGCTTAGAGCATGTTTTTAATTATATATATAAATATTATAAATATTATATATTCTGATATATATATACACATCAGAAAGGAAAGAATGAGGATTATATTTGAAGCCATAGCCTGATTATCCTTTCTAAATGACACTTTAATTATTAAGATCAAATTGCAAGTAGAGAAGTGGGATAGAGACTGGTCTAGTGAAAACTAACCGGGCAAGGTGCCTGAGATGATCACCAGGTGAACTAGTTATTCCAATTAAGAGCTTCAAGAGTTCAGAGGAGGGAGAAATTTATTGAATATGGAGGAAGCTGAATGAAAGGGCCTACAGAAGGCCCTTAGGTAGGACTCAGATACAGGGAGAGCAGGCCTCCCACCTCCTCCCAACCCTTGTATCTCCACAGCTCTTCAATGACACCCTGTGTTCTCCTTTTGATCTTGGATTGTTTTCATGAATATTTTCCCCAACAGATTGTGAGTTCCTTGAGGACAGAGGTGTGGCTGGATTATAACTGCCTCCCAGGGCCTAACCCAGTGCTAGGCACTCAGAGGTGTTTGTAAGTGGTGAATAAATTAGCAAATGAAAGAACTTGAAGAAGTCTTCCCTAAGCGGAAGGGAAAGCCTTTAAAGGTTTATTCCAAAATTTTCCCTGAAAGGCTCAGATGATTTTTTTTAAGTTGCCTATGCTATCCATGATCCAACATATTACCTCAGTTTTCCAGTTGAAGTGTTTTTTGAGAACGAGAAAGCCAAGATGCAAAGCTTACAAGAGAATGACTGAAGTGTGGATCAGCGGATGGTATCCCAGGAGTAGCATTTTTTTTTTTTTCTGGACGAAGCTCTTCCTATACTGTATATTTGCTGTGCTTTTGGAATGTCAGGACCCACCTGCACATCAGCAAGCCAATAAAAAAAGAAAATACCCCCTTCTTCAGTCCCCAGGTTTACATAAGTATCTGCTCCTGGAGAAATGACCTCCAGGGACTCCTCTCATTGGGAACATCCACTCTCTTGTCCTGAGAGCCTCAAAAGACAAGACAAATCACTCTGAAAGCCAGAGAAGTTAAATACTGCCTTCAAAGTGATAAAGTTAAATGGAAAATTGGGGATTTAGCTGCTCTTTCCTTATACATTCTCCCAGTTATTTTCATATACTGTGCCATACGAACTTAGTACTCCAAGACAGAGTAAACAGAACATTGCAACTGGCGTTATTCCCTGAGAATCCACAAGATGGCAGTAATAGATTTTGCATAGAACTAACTGTATACAGTGGTGTCTGGCCTGTGTGCCGAGTTTTCGTACTGTGGATTGTATTTGGATTAAAACTGGTTGTCATCCTACCGCTAGGCTTTTAAAATATAATTCAGAGAATAAACAGTAAATTAAGATCTGAAAGAAAAATTTTTCACTTCGTTGCCTTTTTTTTCTATTTTTTTTATATTACGAGAGTCCCTTTTTTTTTTTAAGTTACAGAGCTAAGAATCAGCCAGGAGCCCTAAGAGCTAAGACTGCTTGAGAAAAGCTCAAAATGAAAAATGTTGCTCCTTCCTGAACATAGACTGATCGATGATTCTCCTGCTTGAAGGAAAGAAAAAGAGGGGTCAGTGAAGGGCCTAGTTAATCTTCCATATAATTTAATTGCTTGTTATTTCTCTGTTCAAAATCTACCCTGGAGGGAACAGTGCCTGATGGACCATGCTGAAAATGATGTTGTGATCCAAACTACAAAACCATTTATTGCCTATATCTCTTGTGTTTTGTGTGCAACAGAAACTGCACTAAACTATGACCTTTTTTTTCATGTATTTTTATTATTCTACTCACAGATTTGTGATAGAATTCAGGAGAGTGGAAACTACATTTTTCTTTCATTTCTTTAATCTGCCTCCATGTTTAGCATATATGGACATGAGGTAGTTGTCCCAGAATTGCAAACCTCACAGGAAAGCACACTTTCTGTATCAAGCATCAATGGCATGCTGTAGCGTAAACAACATCTCCTTTGTGTAGTAAACAGCACCACTAAGTTCAAAAAGATGGCAGTGAGTTCACATCAAACATGAAGCATTTTTAAATGGGCATCAGATATCTCTGGTTTAAAGTCCTTTGGGCATTCTCCCATGCTGCCCAGATTTCTCTTTTTCCCCCCTTCCTGACCTCTCTTCTCTAATCTCTTATTACCTTCTGATTCATGGTCATTTCTCATTAAAAATACAGCTATTATTTTTCCTTGCTTGTAAGAGACTCTCATTTCACCTCAGGTAGCTCATCATTGCATTTTCTAAACTTGTTTTTTTCCCTGAGAAAAAAATCTGCTAACGAGCTATTAAGGTAATATATTTTTCATTCCCTTACCAACATTTACTTAAATCTTCTGTTAGGAAATAGGATATCCCACTCTGTTCATTTATCTACCCATCCCTGTCTACAACAAACTTGATAGAGGTTTTCAGGGCCTGCATTCTCTTGCTATGCAGGATGTAGTGATGACTAAGCCATGTGTCATGTCCTCAAGATGCATGGAGTCTAGAAGAAGTGAGTAGGTCCACACAGAGTTATGCCATAAGAAAAGTACAGAGAGACAATGGAGTTCAAGAGAAGAGGCTAAACCTGACCCAGTGATCTGGGGAGGATTCGTGCTCTCCTCAGAAATGAGAAGACCGCCCAGATCCTCCCCACAAGTCAAAGATAAACCATCTTTTCATTAGGCCACAAATGAAGAGCATGAAGTCTGACGCAGAAGTGAAAAGCTAGGGGTGCTCAGGAATTCTGAACAATCCGAGTCAACAAGACAGGAGATAACAGGAGACTCGTCAGGTCTCTGACCCGGGCTAAGGAATTTGAACACTGGACTATGGTGGGAAAAGCAAACAGTTCCCAGGGGTAGCCACACGATGCAACCTGACCAATTCCTGACCTGACCACCCACTCCCTCAAAGCTCTGTGAAGTGAAAGGAGGGAAATTCGTGATGTCTGAAGTCCCTTCCAGCTCCAACATTTTAGGAACATATGTGTTTGAGAAACTTTGGATGATAAAAAGAGGCACTGAAGGTTTCAAACAATTTATGACTAATAACTAAAGATTTCCCTGTAAATAATAAAATGTTTCTTAAAACTAAAATAAAAATTGAAGGCATGGATCAGGAAACTTGCACAAGCCTCTTAAATAGCCTCATCCACCAGAGGTCAGACAGCAGAAGCAAGAAGAACTACATCCCTGCAGCCTGTGGAACAAAAACCACATTCACAGAAAGATAGACAAGATGAAAAGGCAGAGGGCTATGTACCAGATGAAGAAACAAGATAAAACCCCAGAAAAACAACTAAATGAAGTGGAGATAGGCAACCTTCCAGAAAAATAATTCAGAATAATGAGAGTGAAGATGATCCAGGACCTCGGAAAAACAATGAAGGTAAAGATCAAGAAGATGCAAGAAATGTTTAACAAAGACCTAGAAGAATTAAAGAACAAACAAACAGAGATGAACAATACAATAACTGAATTGAAAAATACACTAGAAGGAATCAATAGCAGAATAACTAAGGCAGAAGAACGGATAAGTGACCTGGAAGACAGAATGGTGGAATGCACTGCTGCGGAACAGAATAAAGAAAAAAGAATGAAAAGAAATGAAGGCAGCCTAAGAGACCTCTGAGACAACATTAAACGCAACAACATTCGGACTGTACGAGTCCCAGAAGGAGGAGAAAGAGAGAAAGGACCCAAGAAAATATGTGAAGAGATTATAGTCGAAAACTTCCCTAACATGGGAAAAGAAATAGCCACCCAAGTCCAGGAAGCACAGAGAGACCCATACAGGATAAACCCAAGGAGAAACACACCAAGACACATAGGAATCAAATTGGCAAAAATTAAAGACAAAGAAAAATTATTGAAAGCAGCAAGGGAAAAACAACAAATAACATACAAGGGAACTCCCATAAGGTTAACAGCTGATTTCTCAGGAGAAACTCTACAAGCCAGAAGGGAGTGGCATGATATACTTAAAGTGATGAAAGGGAAGAAACGACAACCAAGATTACTCTACCCTGCAAGGATCTCATTCAGATTTGACGGAGAAATCAAAAGCTTTACAGACAAGCAAAAGCTAAGAGAATTTAGCACCATCAAACCAGCTCTAAAACAAATGTTAAAGGAACTTCTCTAAGTGGGAAACACAAGAGAAGAAAAGGACCTACAAAAGCAAACCCAAAACAATTAAGAAAATGGTAATAACATACGTATCAGTAATTACCTTAAACGTGAATGGATTAAATGCTCCAACCAAAAGACATAGGCTTGCTGAATGGATACAAAAACAAGACCCATATATATGTTGTCTACAAGAGACCCACTTCAGACCTAGGGACACATACAGTCTGAAAGTGAGGGAATGGAAAAAGATATTCCATGCAAGTGGAAATCAAAAGAAAGCTGGAGTAGCAATACTCATATCAGATAAAACAGACTTTAAAATAAGGAATGTTACAAGAGACAAGGAAGGACACGACATAATGATCAAGGGATCAATCCAAGAAGAAGATATAACAATTATAAATATATATGCACCCAACACAGGAGCACCTCAATACATAAGGCAACTGCTAACAGCTATAAAAGAAGAAATCGACAGTAACACACTAATAGTGGGGGACTTTAACACCTCATATACACCAATGGACAGATCATCGAAACAGAAAATTAATAAGGAAACACAAGCTTTAAATGGCAAAACAGACCAGATAGATTTAATTGATATTTATAGGACATTCCATCCAAAAACAGATTACACTTTCTTCTCAAGTGCGCACGGAACATTCTCCAGGATAGATCACATCTTGGGCCACAAATCAAGCCTCAGTAAATTTAAGAAAACTGAAATCTTATCAGGCATCTTTTCTGACCACAACACTATGAGATCAGAAATGAATTACAGGGAAAAACACGTAAAAAACACAAACACATGGAGGCTAAACAATATGTTACTAAACAACCAAGAGATCACTGAAGAAATCAAAGAGGAAATCAAAAAATACCTAGAGACAAATGACAATGGAAACATGATGATCCAAAACCTATGGGATGCAGCAAAAGCAGTTCTAAGAGGGAACCTTATAGCTACACAAGCCTACCTCAAGAAACAAGAAAAATCTCAAATGAACAATCTAACGTTACACCTAAAGGAACTAGAGAAAGAAGAACAAACAAAACCCAAAGTTAGCAGAAGGAAAGAAATCATAAAGACCAGAGCAGAAAGAAATGAAATAGAAACAAAGAAAACAATAGCAAAAATCAATAAAACTAAAAACTAGTTCTTTTTGAAGATAAACAAAATTGATAAACCATTAGCCAGACTCATCAAGAAAAAGAGGAAGAGGACTGAAATCAATAAAATTAGAAATGAAAAAGGAGAAGTTACAACAGACACTGCAGAAATACAAAGCATCCTAAGAGACTAATACAAGCAACTCTATGCCAATAAAATGGACAACCTGGAAGAAATGGACAAATTCTTAGAAAGGTATAACCTTCCAAGACTGAACTAGGAAGAAATAGAATATATGAACAGACCAATCACAAACACTGAAATTGAAACTGTGATTTAAAATCTTCCAACAAACAAAAGTCCAGGACCAGATGGCTTCACAGGTGAATTCTATCAAACATTTAGAGAAGAGCTACCACCCATCCTTCTCAAACTGTTCCAAACAATTGCAAAGGAAGGAGCACTCTCAAACTCATTGTATGAGGCCACCATCACCCTGATACCAAAACCAGACAAAGATGTCACAAAGAAAGAAAATTACAGACCAATATCACTAATGAATAATAAATGCAAAAATCCTCAACAAAATACTAGCAAGCAGAATCCAACAACATATTAAAAGAATCATACACCATGATCAAGTGGGATTTATCCCAGGGATGCAAGGATTCTTCAATATATGCAAATCAATCGATGTGATACACCATATTAACAAATTGAAGAATAAAAACCATATGATCATCTCAAGAGATGCAGAAAAAGCTTTTGACAAAATTCAACACCCATTTATGATAAAAACTCTCCAGAAAGTGGGCATAGAGGGAACCTACCTCAACATAATAAAGGCCATATACGACAAACCCACAGCAAACATCATTCTTAATGGTGAAAAACTGAAAGCATTCCCTCTAAGATCAGGAACAAGACAAGAATGTCCACTCTCACCACTATTATTCAACATAGTCTTGGAAGTCCTAGCCAGGGCAATCAGAGAAGAAAAAGAAATAAAAGGAATACAAATTGGAAAAGAAGAAGTAAAACTGTCACTGTTTGCCGATGACAGGATACTATATATAGAGAATCCTAAAGATGCCACCAGAAAACTACTAGAGCTAATCAATGAATTTGGTAAAGTTACAGGATACAAAATTAATGCACAGAAATCTCTTGCATTCCTATACACTAATGATGAAAAATCTGAAAGAGAAATTAAGGAAACATTCCCAATTACCAAAAAGAATAAAATACCTAGGAATAAACCTACCTAGGGAGACAAAAGACCTGTATGCAGAAAACCATAAGACACTGATGAAAGAAATTAAAGATGATACAACAGATGGAGAGATATACTATGTTCTTGGATTGGAAGAATCAATATTGTGAAAATGACTATACTACCCAAAGCAATCTACAGATTCAATGCAATCCCTATCAAATTACCAATGGCATTTTTTACAGAACTAGAACAAAAAATGTTAAAATTTGTATGGAGACACAAAAGACCCCGAATAGCCAAAGCAGTCTTGAGGGAAAAAAGCGGAGCTGGAGGGATCAGACTCCCTGACTTCAGACTATACTACAAAGCTATAGTAATCAAGACAATATGGTACTGGTACAAAAACAGAAATATAGAACAAGATAGAAAGCCCAGAGATAAACCCACACACCTATGGTCAACTAATCTATGACAAAGGAGGCAACAATATACAATGGAGAAAAGACAGTCTCTTCAATAAGTGGTGCTGGGAAAACTGGACAGCTACATGTAAAAGAATGAAATTAGAACACTCCCTAACATCATACACAAAAATAAACTCAAAATGGATTAGAGACCTAAATGTAAAACCAGACACTATAAAACTCTTAGAGGAAAACATAGGAAGAACACTCTTTGACATAAATCACAGCAAGATCTTTTTTGATCCACCTCCTAGAGTAATGGAAATAAAAACAAAAATCAACTAATGGAACCTAATGAAACTTCAAAGCTTTTGCACAGCAAAGGAAACCATAAACAACATGAAAAGACAACGCAGAGAATGGGAGAAAATATTTGCAAATGAATCAACGGACAAAGGATTAATCCCCAAAATATACAAGCAGCTTATGCAGCTCAATATTACAAAAATAAACAACCCAATCCAAAAATGGGCCAAAGACCTAAATAGACATTTCTCCAAAGAAGACATACAGATGGTCAAGAAGCACATGAAAAGCTGCTCAACATCACTAATTATTAGAGAAATACAAATCAAAACTACAGTGAGGTATCACCTCACACCTGTTAGAATGGGCATCTTCAGAAAATCTACAAACAACAAATGCTGGAGAGGGTGTGGAGAAAAGGGAACCCTCTTGCACTGTTGATGAGAATGTAAATTGATACAGCCACTACGGAGAACAGTATGGAGGTTCCTTAAAAAACTAAAAATAGAATTACCATATGATCCAGCAATCCCACTACTGAGCATATACCCAGAGAAAACCATAATTCAAAAAGACGCATGCACCCCAATGTTCATTGCAGCACTATGTACAATAGCCAGGTCATGGAAGCAACCTATATGCCCATTGACAGACGAATGGATAAAGAAGATGTGGTACACCGCGCACCGTGATGAAGAGTGGCCCCTTCTCTCCGCAACTAGAGAAAGCCCATGCACAGGAACGAACACCCAACACAGCCAAAAATAAATAAATAAATAAAAATATGTGGTACATATATACAATGGAATATTACTCAGCCATAAAAAGGAATGAAATTGGGTCATTTGTAGAGACATGGATGGATCTAGAGACTGTCATGCAGAGTGAAGTAAGTCAGAAAGAGAAAAACAAATGTCGTATATTTATGCATACATGTAGAACCTAGAAAAATGGTACAGATGAACCGGTTTGCAGGACAGAAATTGAGACACAGATGTAGAGAACAAACATATGGACACCAAGGGGGGAAGTGGCAGGGGGGTGAGGATGGTGGAGTGATGAATCGGGCGATTGGGATTGACATGTATACCCTGCTGTGCATAAAATGGATAACTAATAAGAACCTGCTGTGTAAAAAATAAATATAAAATTCAAAACAAAACCAAAAAATAGCAGGTTAAAAAAAAAAGAAATTGAAGGCATGCACTCATGCTTTTTCAGTCTGTTGGTTATAATTTAATCACCAGAAAAAAGTTAAAATTCCTTAATACAGCTTTTTTTTACCTTGTCCGGCCTCATCTCTAAAGCTCCCTTCTTCCCATTATCTACCTACATTTAATCCGTCAAACACTCTCCCCTCCCCAGCCCCTTCTCCTGAATAAGTCTCTTCTATTCATCCTTTAGATCTCAGGCCACTTGTTACACTCTCTAAACATCCTCTTTCATGAATCCCACCCCACCCTCTCAACACACACAGAGATGCCCCCAGGTTAGGTACCCCTTTTAATAGACTCATATACCCAGTACTTTCCCTATCACATCATTTACCACACTAATTTGTACCGACATATTTAGTACTCCATTTTCTCACAGATTGTAAGCCAGGACAACGTCTATCTTGTTTGCCTGACACATAATAGA
This sequence comes from Tursiops truncatus, assembly GCF_011762595.2. Lineage (NCBI taxonomy): Eukaryota > Metazoa > Chordata > Mammalia > Artiodactyla > Delphinidae > Tursiops > Tursiops truncatus. Next base: position 48,052,028 of record NC_047041.1, read on the forward strand.
TATCCTACGAATATTTAATGAATGAATAAATAAAGTTAATTATTTTAAGTCAGTAGATCCTAAGTGAAGACCTAGTAAAATAATACATGATACTGTATACCTATATTGTGCTGGGCAAGATGTTAGAAACTGTACCTATAGGTTGACTCTTTAAGGATTACAACTGACAGGAATGTATGTAACCTAAAAGTATTTGAAGCATGTTTTACGACTGCCTGACATCTTAAAAATTAAAAATGTAAAAATGAGTTATGGCTTCCATATAACAACCACTAGAGGGCAATGAAAGCCAACTTGGAACATCTTTAAGTGGGGGAAAAAAGAATAGTAAAAATGTTTTCCTTGTTAAAATCTGGATAGATGATCTTATGTTTGGGATAGTTAAAGGACCTGTGGGCTACAGTTTCTGTGATTATGGGTTTAGCGGTTACAATTACCTTTCTGGTGTGGTATTAAAACCTAGATTATCTGTGATAATAACATCACCTTACATTTTGTGCATTATCTCATTTGAACCTCCCACGACATTAGCAGGGAATATATTCTTTTCCCATTTTCCAATAAAAAAAAAAAAAAAACTGAGGTTCAAGAGGTATTAATCTAATAAGTAGCCATAAGAAACCAAACTACTGGCACAGACCCTATAAATACCTGTTGGCTGCTTAGGTTTACCACACATACAAAATCCCTTACTAAGGAAGACAGTCTGGGAGAATACAGTTCCCAAAATTAATTGCACCAATTTAGAATGGAGACATATGGCAGCATCTCCTTAGCAAAAGATCTTGTGGTTTTAGGTGACCCCAAGGTAGCCATCTGATGATGATGTCAAAATATTTACCTGGAACCTATTTACAGAAATACGGTACTGGTGCCTAGAAAGGGGACAAGCTTCTGGCCTTCACACTGGTTAGACCCTTCCTAGGGTTATATGTTCCATTCTAGTTGCTGCATTTTTATAAAGGAATCAAGAAGCAACAGACTAGGATTAGTGTACAAGATATATTAGAGGGTAAAAGAGAAATTAGGATGTCCTGAAGAGGGTGAGATCAAGGGAGATGGGATTAGCTATAGTGATGCTTAAGCTTGTTGGCTCTGGAGTCAGAAAGTGGGTTTGACTTGGTATCCACACTGAAAAATAGAAAATAAATAATTCCAGGGACCTGGGTTAGGTTTATTATGCATGTCAAATATGGAAGCCAACACGGGTTTGTAAAAGGGTCACTCCAGGATCCACATGCTAGAGAAGAAGCTCCTTGACTGCCTTAGTCTGAGCACATGGGGGAAGTCCTTTCTGGAGGCCTGGGCAAAGCCCCGGGGAGGCCCCTGCGTGATGGGTGTGACCTTGCTCAGTAACAAGATGAGGGGGATGGTAAACCTTCAGAGGCTTCCTCCAATCTCTTCCTCCACCTCGTGCATGAGCAGACATGAACTGGGCCCAGGAAGCCCCAAGGGTCAGCTGGAGAGCAGGCAGTGCGGGAGTTTTTCTTCACCTGGGGATGGCTTAGTGTCCCCTGCAGGCGACAGGCATTCTGCTGGCCCTTCACCCCTGTCGCCCGTGAATTTATGATGAATTTCACTTCCAAGAAGGCCATTCTTCACAATGAGGTCTCCACTACAGGAAGTGGATCAGTTGGCATGGCCCGTGCTATCACCATTTTTTAGAAGGCTTGAATGATGAACTTGCCTTTGTGGATGCTGATGAAGGCAAATTGAAGGGTGAGACACTAGATCTTGAACTTGGCAGTCCTTTTATGAAAATGCCAAATATTGTTTCCAGCCAAGATTATCTTGTCACTGCAATCTCCAATTTAGTGATTATCACAGCAGATGCACACCAGGAAAAAGGAGAAATACACCTTAATTTAATCCACTGGAATGTGACTATCTTTAATGATTTCCCATATTATCCCATCCAGTCCCTGTGGCAAAATGATTGTTTCTAATCCAGTGGTTATCTTATGTAGCTTGGAAGTTGAATGAATTTCCCAAACTGTGTTATTGGAAGTGGCTATAATCTGGACACTCCCCATTTCCCTCCCTTGATGGGCAGAAGCTTGATATCCACCCTGAAAGCTGTCATGGGTGGATCCTTGGAAGCTTGGAGACTCAAGTGTTTCTGTGTGGAGTTAACATTGCTGATTGCTTTGAAGAATCTAAACCCAGATTTAGGAGCTGATAAAGATCATGTGTAGTGGAAAAATATCTGCAAAGAAATGATAGCTAATGCCTGTGAGGCTATTGAAACGAAAGGCAATACAGGTGACGCTTGAACAACACAGGTTTAAACTTTTTTTTTTTTAATTTTCTATGTCCTCTCTTCACCTACCATTCTTGACTCAAGCTACTGCAATGCATCTTCTATATTCACAACTCCAGTTAAACTGTTCTCATTAAGATCATTTGTGACTTTCTTAATGAATAAATCTAATGAATGTTTTTAGCCTCCAATTTTTTGTCTTCTCCCCTTAGAAGTAACTGACATTGTTGACTACACCCTCTTTAAAACAGTCACTTTTTTTTTTTTTGGCTGCTTTGGGTCTTCATTGCTGCGTGCCCGCTTTCTCTAGTTGTGGCGAGCGGGAGCGACTCTTCATTGTGGTGAGCAGGCTTCTCATTGCGGTGGCTTCTCTTGTTGCAGAGCACAAACTCTAAGCACATGGGCTTCAGTAGTTGTGGCACGTGGACTCAGTAGTTGTGGCCCACGGGCTCAGTAGTTGCAGCTTGCGGGCTCTACAGCACAGGCTCAGTAGTTGTGGCGCATGGGCTTAGTTGCTCCATGGCATGTGGGATCTTCCCGGGCCAGGGCTCAAACCCGTGTCCCCTGCTTTGGCAGGCAGATTCTTAACCACTGTGCCACCAGGGAAGCCCCCAGGTTTAAACTTTGCCAGTCTACTTATATGTGGATTTTTTTCTACAGTAAATACTACGGTACTACGCTATCTACACAGGATTGGTTGAATTCCTGGATACAAAACCATGGACGCGGTGGAACCACATATATGGAGGGCCCGACTGTTGGTTGTAGGTGGATTTTAAACATCACAGAGTGCTAGGGCCCCTAACTCCTCCCTCACCCCATGTTGTTCAAGGGTTAACTACTTCTTGGGCCACTGGCCTATCTGTAGCTGATTTAGCACAAGGTATTTTAACACAGAGTATTTTGAGACCCATCCAGTTTCTACCAATTGTGGACCTCTATGGAATAAATGAAGAAGTATTCCTCAGTGTTCCTTGTACCATGGGAGAGAATAGTATTATAGAACTTATAAAAGTAAAGGTGAACCCTGACAAGGAGGCCCATTTGAAAAAAAAGTGCAGAAACACTTGGGAAATTCAGAAGGAGATCAAGCTTTCAAGTTTTTTTAACGCTACCATCCAGAAGTTCTTGAAGAAGAAATAGTAGGTATGGGACTGTATATGTTAAACCTACAAATAAACTTGCAACCCTAAAAGCTGGAAACAGGAAAGTGAGTAGAGTGACTCCCCCATTTATTTAGCCCTCCAACTCTTTTATTGAACATCCAGATGTCGGATGATACTTATTTTTTTTACAATCCTAAGTGATTTCATCAAAGGAGGTGTTTTCGGTACGTCTAATGCATCGGTACTTGTCTTCTATATATATATGTAGTTGACATTTGGTTCGAAAGAATCTATGATGTAGGTGATTATTGTGTTATAGAAATTCTTATCCTAAGCTGGAAAAGAAGAAAAAAATCTAATTCCTTTAAATACATACTAATTATTTTGTTCTGGCTGGCTTATACCTATGTTCATTTATATACTACTTAAAAAGTTATAACTACCTCTACAAGATAAAAAATAAAAGTACTGATATATACACAAAGGAAAAAAAGTAGATCTGGATTCTGACTCTGGACTTATAATTGTGAACTTGGGCAATTTACTTCTCTTTCTCAGTTTCCTTTTCCTCATCGACAAAATGGTGACTGTGCCTACTTATAGAGCTGTTAGGGAAAAGAACCAAAATCATGCTTGTATGTTTAGTGTCACATTTGGCACATGGAAGGATTTGATAAATGCTGGCTCCTTGTTGTTGTTGTGTTGTTAAAGCATTTGCAAGGCCTTTCTGTAGAAATGAATGTAGACTTACTTGTGTTGCCCCAGAAAATGTATCAGAACTCAAAGAGGCCCTAGCTAAAAGCAAGAGTTTGTGAACTTAACAGGTTTGTTTTCAAATCCTGTTTCTACCACATAACACCTAAGTAATCTTGAACAAATTAATCTTGAACAAACCACTCAGTCTTATCGAGTCTCCATTTTCTCATGTTACGAAACATTTACTGCAGGTCTTCCCTGTGCTAAGTAGGTGGGCAGAGTGATAGGGTGTCATTTCACTCCATTGTAGTTAGTCATAGTTAGTCAGCAGGAGGTCAGCTGACCACCCACAGGGCTTGGGAGAGAGTATCCCTGCAGAGGATATCCGATTGAGAGTATTTGTTTCTACTCTTGAAAATGTTGGAAATAAAATTGGTTCTCACATTCAAGTTGTCTTCATCTGGTGTGTCATAAGCTGGTCCTCAAGTGGTCATTCGTTCAAAACTATTTCCCTTGGAATAGCATTTGGCCTTTAAAGTTGACTAGATGCCTTTATTTCCCAAAGAGCAAACTGAAGGAAAAATGTTGGCTTTGTAAACTGAGAGATAGTTGAACCTTGCTTTACTGCTAACTGGGTCTGAGACCTTTGGACAATTACTTAGCCTCCCTGAACTAAATCTTCTCATCTACAAAATAGGGCAGATTCGTACATCAAAGAATTGTTATGGGGCTTAAATTGTGCCAGGGATAGAACACCCAGCATGCTGCCTGACACAGAGGGGGGTAGTAGGTGGTTCTGCCTTCTTTGACAGTGCCATCAGCAGTCCTAGTGTTCACAGCTCTATGAGCCAGCCTTGAACACTGGCTTTCTGGTGATCATCCCATCTCAGCCCAGTGACATTGCTCCGGCCAGGCGGAAGCTAACCTCTGGTCCATTTCCCGCACTTCTGGTCCATGAACTCTCCCTGCTCACACTCTGTGTGTACCTAGGATTCTAGTGTCCTCATGCTCTTTCTGTCACCCCCTCAGTGAAAACCTACTTCTATTTCTTGAAAGAAATCAGATGCAGCAGTTCACATTGAAGTTGAATGTCAGGAAAACGGCGAAGTGTTATTGCAACTATATTGAGATTTTAATAGTATAACAAGCTTAAAGCTAGAGCAATGACTCTTACATGGTAGAATTAAAGGATTCCCAATACTCCCTATGAGGAAGGAATTTCAGAAACATGGTAGAGTCCTTCATAGCATGAGTACATTTTTACATTTCAAAGGTGTAGATCACAGCATAAGGCTGTGATCTCTCTGGTAGCAAATCCAAATCTTATTTTTATTGATTCCAGTAGAGGGCACAGCCTCTGGCAAGTTATAGACATTCTATAAATGTAGACTAGATGGTCTTAAGGCCATGTCAGATGTATAAATATATTTCCTAGCCCACACATTGCTACTAGACACAAGCATAAACCATTTACAGAACACTTGGGAAGAGAGAGTTAGAAGAAATAGAAGTACTTTTCTTTGCTTTAGTTTTGATGATAGAGGATGTAAATTCCCTTTACTTGCTAGGGAGAATTTCTTAGAAGAAGAAGGATTTGAATTGGGCTTCCCAAGGCCAGGGTGACAGGATCACCTGTGACTGTCGAGCAGACAGAGTACTCCCAGCCCAGCAGACAGCACAGATGGAAGTTCAAAAGCTACTAGTGCTGATGAAAGTACTGGAAGCACTTGTCTGAGTAGCTGCCCTTGGAAACCCGTACCCCAGCGTACATTTTCCTATCTTCATTTTAGTTCCCTTTGAACATTTTAAACAATTCTTCTCCCACATATCCTCTCAACACTTCTCCTACACACTCCCAATCCTCCGTCTCTCCCACATATGTAGCAAACGAAAAAAAAAAAGGATCTCTCTTTCTCTGTTATACTAATTTCCTCTAATCTTTGCTTAGTAATGTATCACAGTCAGAACAAGTTTCAGCTCATTAGCTGACAATCTTAATGTTGTTCTCTTAAAATAGTCAAAGATTTGCTCTTTTCCTTAACATCCAACAATACATATGGATTTTCATGTCCCTTCCCCCAATGCCTGAGGCTGAAATTTTCACAAACTCAAAATTTGAACCTTCTAAAACTACTCTGGAAAAGAGAACCAAGCAGACTTATTCTACCATTTCTTCCTTAATCTAAAAAACAAATGACATGAATTTTACTCATTAAATATTTTTAACCGGGAAATAACCCAATTTAAAAATTTTATATGACATTCACATTAAAAAGTACAAAACTGAAATGTGCTTTTAATGGTATCAGTAGTGGTATTAGGTTGAACCATACGAAATTGCCATTTTTGTAGGTCATGTCAATATTGGCAGTTTTGTATGGTTCAGACTATGTGGATTCATATTTCTCTAGTACCCATAGAATCCTCACAGATGTCTTGGTCCTACAACTCTTGAGTACAGGTTACAGCCATAGATAATATTATGTAAAGAGTCTTCAGAAGGTTCAGACCAAAAAAGCTACCTCTGTTGGTTTATTCTTTAAAAGGATGTTAAACAAAGCAGGTATACTTTCCAAGTTTCCCTATTAAAAGTAAGCTCCACCATCCACTGAGTAGGTTTTTATATGTAACATCTTATTCAACCAATATGATTCTACAACTCTTTTGAAGTAGATATTCCTATCATCACTTTGTAGATGTGAAAATGGAGTCTCAGAGCAGGTCACTTGCCCAGGATGACACAGTGGTAAGGAACAGTGCCAAAATTCCAAACCTAAATCTGCTGGACAAAACCCATACTCTTTCCCCTCTATTACACTGCCCCCATTGATATGGGAAGGAAGGAAGGGAGGGAGGGAGGGAGGGGGGAGAAAGGAAAACAATTCCTCAAAATGAAATACCGGGACTTCCCTGGTGGTCCAGTGGTAAAGAATCGCCTTACAACGCAGGGGATGTGGGTTCGATCCCTGGTCAGGGAGCTAAGATCCCACATGCCGCGGGGCAACTAAGTCTGCGTGCCACAACTACTGAGCCCGTGCACCTCAGCTAGAGCCTGTGTGCCGCAAACTACAGAGCCCACACACTCTGGAGCCCACGCACCACAACTACAGAGCCCACAGGCCCTGGAGCCCACGCGCCACAACTAGAGAGAAGCCTGTGCACCAAAACGAAGAGCCTGGGCGCCGCAACTAAGACCCGACGCAGCCAAAAATAAAATAAATAAACGATAAAGACAATTTAAGAAAAACACTCATGGTTTAAAAACAAATGAAATACCAATTATTATCAGCACTTAATAGTATAGATACATGTTGAGTTCTTTGCATGAAAACTTTAACTTTCTACAATTAGGCCTTTGAGATGAAATCCTATAAAGCAGGAAATCTTCTTATAGACCCTGAGCTCCTCAAGAACAGAGGTTGTATCTAAATAATCTTGGTATCTGTGGGACATGGGATGGGACCTGAAACGTACTAAGTCCCAAACAAGTGCTTCTAGAATGAATGTTTGAGTGAGTAAATAAATGAATGACTTTTACAATGGAGGGAGGCAGAATAGGTACATAGTTCTTTGCAGAATCAAACATCTTACTATATATATATATATATATATATATATATAATTTTTTTTTTAACCACATGATTGAGTCACAGAGTCATAACTCTGAATGGGACTTCATGGACTCCCTTGAACAATATGTTTGTTCATTTGTTTGTTTAATAAATGAAGGAAGATGTTCCCTTTGAACATTTGAACAATTGTAAATAGATGAAGCTAGAGCCACATCCACTGAGTATTCTTGAAAATACACTATCCCTGGATTTTGCCACCTATCAGAACGTAAAAGCACTAATCTGAAATAGTGAATTATCCTAACCTATCTATATTTTGATACATAGGATATATATGTGAATATACATACATTATGTGAATATATATACACACACACATATAAATAAGTGCAGAACAATGTACTTTAAGGAAATATGAAAGTTAACTGGATTTGTTTTTGTGTTTTTTGTTTTTTTTGCACACAGCAATTAATAAAAATCAAGATTAGGCAGGAATTTCTAGGTGGCAGAAGGCCAAATACAAGCTTTTTGCTTTGCGAACCCCACCCATTCACTAATCCTAAAGTGGATTAGTGCTGCAGAAAGGAAGTTTACGTGGCCAGACACCCACAAGCCAGCAGAAAACAAAAAGGTCACTTTTCATACATACAACAGATACTTTTACATGCATTATCCTGAAAGCACATTGTACAATTCCACATACTTTTTCTTAGTGATTTATGCTTTTATGCACATTTATTTTGTCTCCTATTCATCAAAAAAGAAAAAACCACACCTCTTTCCTCGTTTACCTGACTTTCTCATTATACCTGACTTTGAGGACAAGCAATATTTAGAACAGATACATTCCCTGCAAATGGGTGGCGTGCAAGCATAATCTAATCTAATTTTCATAGTTTTCGATCCATCATTTCACATGTCTCCAGTGTGACTTTTCCCCAAGTGCTTTTCAACCCTGTATTTTGTATCTGAGGTTCATACTAAAATTATACCGACGCAGTATTGTTTTCATGCTTGTTGACAAAGGATGGGTAAGAAATGAAGGTTACCATGGAGGTGATGTAAACCTTGAGCTATGCACATGCTCAAAAGCTCAAAGTTAGGCTTCCCTGGTGGCGCAGTGGTTGAGAGTCCGCCTGCCGATGCAGGGGACACGGGTTCGTGCCCCGGTCCGGGAGGATACCGCGTGCCGCGGAGCGGCTGGGCCCGTGAGCCATGGCCGCTGAGCCTGCGTGTCCGGAGCCTGTGCTCCGCAACGGGAGAGGCCGCAACGGTGAGAGGCCCGCGTACCGCAAAAAAAAAAAAAAAAAAAAAGCTCAAAGTTAAGCTGTTGACTGGCTGGTACCACGTAAGGAACAAGGGGCAAATGAGGAGGCAAACTTGGAATCTAGAACATTCAGCTTGTAACAACAATTTTAAGAAGGAGTGTGAGCATTCAATCAGTTCCTTGATATATAGCAGGGCTCTACACTAAACAAGAACAAATAGGTTTAAAAAAAAATATTTTACAGCAGCTCCATGGCCCTATAAATCCTAGGGAGCTTCCCCAGAAGCCCAATGTAGAAAAACCCTAACTTAAGCTTTGTCTTTGACTTAGAGTCACAGAGCATTAAACATAAACAAGACAGCCTGAGATGGCATTTCAAAATGGGAGCAAAGAATTTTATTTCAGTTAAAGAGCAAGTTCCTCTGGCTTGCCTGCATTTGACAGCTAACTCAATGTTTCAGTTTATTAATGTTGGAATGAGAAAATTTTTTTTTAATAGCATAATTATAGGCTCTTGAAGCAAGTCAGTTTGGACTTCAAAGGGGCAACCAATTCCAGCAACTCTGCATTAGGTGGTAGACACAATAAGTTGTAGGCTGTCCTCCCAAAGGAGCAGGAGAAATCAACCAGAGAAGCAAGCAAAAGAAGGATGTAGTAACAAAGCAGATCAGTCAGGGGGAGGGGGTAGGAGAAAGGCGAGAGGGATCAGCAGCAGGAGGGACTAGAGACAGCCACCGAGGAAAGGTAAGGAGGCGGGAAGCAAAGGGAATGTAGTCACAGATGCAGCTGCAGAGCGATCAGGAGAGGATCACGGAGGTGAGACCCTGATGGGGGAGGAAGGAAAAGGAAGAGGGGGGAGAGCGAGAAACGGAGAATCAAGGGATTCCACCTCTGCAGGGCAGTGGATGTGGTAACGTTTCCAGGTGGCTAGGTATTTGGCCAAAGAGAAAACTGCAGTAGAAAACTGCATGCAATACTAAATGGCGAAGGAAAAAGATAGAGGAAGGAGACTTTAAAGAATCTGGAATTACATGTCTGGGTTCTACGGAACTCCCAGTGCCAAGAACAGCAAAGGCTAGTTTTGTACATGTTACTCGGATGCTGGCAACTCCTAGGGCAGTGGATGGAGTTTGAGAGTTCGGGTCTCAGACCGCTCCATTGCTGCTTCCCCTTCCCCCACCTCCCACACCCCTTACGGAGTTAATGCTGGTCGTCCTCTCAAGCTGTGGCTGAGCCTGAAGCGGGCAGCCTGCAGCCAGCCTTTCATGGAACCAGCCCAAATGTAGAGTACAGTTCAAGGAGTGAACTGGGTGGGGAGGTGCTCAACTTGGCCGCAGGAACATAAAAGGCTCTGACATTGATTGAGATGCTGGGGGGGCAGTGGGAGGAGTCGAGCGCTCCTTAATGCCCAAAGTGGGGGAGCTGCTAAGGGGGGCTGGCCCCTGCCCTGACCCATGGGAGATGAAGGAGCGACCCCTAGAAAGCAGGCCTGTGACAACATGCCTAGAGGGGGCGGTTTAAGGAGATGGAAAGGCAAAGTGGCCCACAGGTACTTGCCGGAGCTGGGGCGGCTGTTACAAGGCATCCTTTTGTGGTACGTGGTGTAGGGGTTGGCGGGGAGGGCGGGGGAGGCATCCACTGAGCAGTGCTCTGGCATGGGTGCCTTGTCAGAGTGTCGCCTGCAGCCTGAGGCTAGAGGCAGCCAGTATGTATTACAGGAGGAGGAGGCAGCTCAAGTGTAGGGGAGAAAGCATGCAGTTAGTATATCACAGACTGGAGCTCTTATCCCAGCTCTGCTGGCTTGGAAGCTTTTAACCTCTCTGTGCCTCAGTTTCCTCCTGTAAAAGTTAAGCTCAGCAAAGTTCTTGGGAGAATTTGCAATAACAAGCCCAGCACAGTACCCAGTACCCTCCTGCTCAATATTCCAGTACTAGTATTATCTTTATTAGTAAGCTCCTTCCACATTTAAATTTCTGGTCACAGTTTAAGGAAAGCCGATTTCACTGGATTTCTTCCCTCTTTAGTCCCTCCCTCTTTTCTGTCTCATCTCCTGATTCTTTCTCCCTCCTTCCCATTATTTACTGAGCATTTACATTGTGCTAGGAGCTGCACCATGGCGGTGAAACCTGATTTCTTGGTGATTTTTCTCTAACTATGGGAGTGTGGCTTTTCGGCTCTGTTCACATCCAGAGCTCTGGCAACTAACCATGGAAACTTAGACTTTGCTGGGGAGTTGTTTTCTGTAGGGAGCTGGGTTCTGTGCGCTAAATTGGGAGGGCTGGAAGGAGGGAATTGGTTAGTAATTAGAAAAGATTTAAATGACTGAAAATACCTCCCTGACTGTGTAAATGGAAAATTTTCTGATGCTTACAATATTCACTTGGGATTGATGGTAAAAGACTGCACACAGCCTTGGCTAATTTATGAAGCCCTCATATATGCTTAAAGGAACAAAGGAAGTGAGGAAGGAGAGGTAATTACAGAAGAAGCCATTCTTCCTTACTCCTTTGATTTTATGCAGTTTGTCTTTTCAGAAGAGTTTTGAACTGATTCTGTTGCTTCTTCCAGTTCTCCAAATGACCAGAAAGAAACTTTTTAAGAAAATCACTGACTCAGAGTTAAGGCTATATTTTGTGTGGTCCAGCTACCACTTCCCAAAAGAGGGCACATTCAAGATGGCAGCTCCAGCATAGAAAAACCCCACCCTACAAGGAAAGCTGATTGCCTCCTTGTCAGGGTCCTGTGTATCTCCTCCACTCATTCTCATCACTTTCTTTTCTAGTTTGTCTTCTTTTCATTATTAGCCACTGGAATTGGCCACCAATTTTTTGGTAAGCTGGTTAATAATGCTTTTTTTTAGAGGAATACGACTCTCAAGTCCTCTTCAGAGAAAAGGAAGAAATTCATCAGGCACATGTAATTGCAATCACCCTCCATAATAGTTTGTGAGGAAGGGAATTTGTGCCACATCCTAGGAATACATGTGGACTAAAACAATGGCTGGAACTGCCCTCATGAGGCTTAGAGTCTAGTTGGTGACATTTATTCATAAAAAGGTAATTTAAATGGAAAAAGAAAGCAAATTATACAATACAGTGTCAGTTGATTTATTTTTAAAAATAATAACTATATTTGGAGATAAATATATGTGCTTGTGTACCTATATACAGTCAACCCTTGAACAACATGGATTTGGACTACACAGGTCCACTTATACACAGATTTTTTCCAATAAATACAGTATATTCCATCATTTGGATGTGCCAGCTACTATTCTAGACATCAGGAATATAGCTGGGGATATTATTTATATATGTGTGGAAAAAAATGTGTAGAAGTCATATATTTAATTTATTATCAGTGGTTACCTAAAAGTTAGAGTAGAAAGGAGATACTTATTTGTTTTTCTTCTGTGTTGTTTTAATTATTTGAAATGAGCCTGAGTTATTTCTATGCCTTAAAAAATAATAATAAAACATTAAAGGATGATGAAAATTAAAACAACACACGAGAGTAAGTAAATTGAATTATCTCCTTCTTTTTATTTAGATAATTTTTCTACTGGTAATCATTAGATTACCAGCTAATGATTCCAGAAAAAACAGAGAATTAGAAAATTACCATTTTCCAACCCTCAATAAAATAATTGTTTCAGGCAAGCATAGTCAGTAGATGCTAAAAAAAAATTGAGATGAAAGTTTATTGGAAAAAGGATATTCACATGGTTTCAAAAATCACCCCACAGATTTGTGTTTACAAAGGTGCCTTTAGAATGGAGAGATCTGGTGGTCCTTAACCAAGGGGCCAAACTTTGTATCACCAATAGTGAGACAATCTCACATTTTGTCCTCGGAATGTGATACAGTGAGAAGTAGACAATATTACTCACAAGATTTTGTGACAAAATATTTGACCTGATTCTGATCAGGAAGAAACAATTAGATAAATCTAGAATGTGAAACAGTCTATAAGCATCTGGCCTGAACTCAAAAAAAAAAAAAAAAGAAGAAGGAAGTGAGGAAGGAAGGGAGAAAGAAAAGAAGAAAAAAGGAAGAGAGGGAGGGAAGAAGAAAGAAAGAGAGAGAAGAAAAAGAGACAGAAAGGAAGGAAGGAAGGAAGAAAACCTTGCTTTGATCTTCAGTTGAAGAGAAAAAAAACTACAGAAGACATTTTGAGGACAGTTAAGGAAATTTGAATAGGTACAGTATATTGGATCATATAGAATTATCATTAGCTTTCTTAGGTATAACAATGGTAATGTGGTTATATAGCAAATATCTTTACATTGAGGAGTTGTTTTGCTGTATGTTAGGTTGGAAGTGGCCTGATGTCTGCCACATATTTCAAATGGCTCAGAAAAAAAGGTGTGTGTGTTTATGTGTGTGTCTCTTCTCTCTTCTGAGCCAGATAGATAGATAGATATCAATCGAGAGAGACAGAGAGGTAGGCAGAGAAAGAGAGAGAGAAGGAGGGAGAGAGAGTAAACATACCAAAATATTAGCAACTGTTAAATCTTGATGAAAATACGGAGTTTCATTGTTCTGTTCTTTCAATTTTTCTGTAGTTTGAATTTTTCAAAACAAATAGTTGGGAGGGAGTTTGCTGCAATAGTCTAGATCAAGACTTAGGGCTAAGGTAGTAAATTAGAAAAGAAAGAACAAAAGTAAAAGATATTTTGAAGGGAAAATAGATTAATAAATATCATTTCTCAGTGAAAGTGGTAAATACAGTTCAATTTTCAATATTTTTGTCTGTGCAGATCTCCTCCTTTTGATTTGGCTGGTGAAACAATTGGAAAGAGAAGATTTAAGAGCCCTTGACACAGTTTGCTTGAACTCAGAAAATCTGTTTCTGGGAGGTTTTAGACAGTGACATGATGAGCTTATTTTTAGGTGAGGAATAAGTAAGATAAACGCTTAAGATGTAATTATGGACAACAGTCAGATGCCAAGATACACATGAGCCAAAACACAAAAGAATATAATTATCCTGAGGAGCTACAGTGAAACAAACATCAGAGGAGTCCTGCCTGCAGCAGCCAGAATTTGAGTTTTGTGTTAATGGATTTTGACCAAGATAATCCCATTAGCATCTTATTCCTACTCAAGCCTTTCAGATGCTTTAGAAATGTACCATTTGACAGGGGTGTCTCTGGAGACAGTTTTTTCCTTCCTTTAAAACTGATTTTAGTGCTTATTAATGAGGTCGACAGAGCGGGGGCGGGGGGGGGGGAGACCAAGAACCCCTTTCACATACCCTATAATCTCATTAAGGTTCATCTGGAATTAGCATATTTATGTGAAAAATGGTGTTGATCCAGTATTTCTTATCGCAGGTGCTATTGCATGTTTGGAAGGACAGTTTTTCACTGTGTATGACTGTGCCAGAGTTTGCAGGACTTAACACGCCTGAGCCTTGCATGATTAACACCAAAGCTGATCCCAAACTATGACATTTTAAGAACAAAAAATACCTCACTCTTCCCCACATTTCCATACCCAGTTGAGAATTTCTGGTAGATTCTAGGTCACTGAGGGCAGAAGCATTGCTTTTTCCCCCAATGCATCCCCAAAACTTAGTACAATGAAGACACTCAGTAAATACCGAATGGATTTATATAATGTTTGAAAATTTGATTATTCAAATTTATTCGGTTTTCCTATAAACATTACTTTATTTTTAATCTTCCTTAGTAGCTTTTTGTTTTTTATTGTCGAAGTAACACAAACCTCAAATTCAATAGTTAAAACTTCTTCAATAACTTTAAAATTGTTCTTACAATACGTGTTCACTTAAAAATTATTCAGATTCTACCTTAAAAAACTAAAAATAGAACTACCACATGACCCAGCAATCCCACTACTGGGCATATACCCTGAGAAAACCATAATTCAAAAAGATACATGTGGGGCTTCCCTGGTGGCGCAGTGGTTGAGAGTCCACCTGCCGAAGCAGGGGACACGGGTTCATGCCCCGGTCCAGGAAGATCCCACATGCCGCGGAGCGGCTAGGCCCATGAGCCATGGCCACTGAGCCTGCGCGTCCGGAGCCGGAGCCTGTGCTCCGCAACGGGAGAGGCCACAACAGTGAGAGGGCTGCGTACCACAAAAAAAAAAAAAAAAAGATACATGCACCCCAATGTTCACTGCAGCACTGTTTACAATAGCCAGGACATGGAAGCAACCTTAATGTCCATCGGCAGATGAATGGAGAAAGATGTCGTACATATATACAATGGAATATTACTCAGCCATAAAAAGGAATGAAATTGGGTCATTTGTAGAGATGTGGATGGACCTCGAGTCTGTCATACAGAATGAAGTCAGAAAGAGAAAAACAAATATCGTATATTAATGCATACGTGTGGAATCTAGAAAATGGTACAGATAAACCTATTTGCAGGGCAGGAGTACAGATGCAGACATAAAGAACGGATGTGTGGACTCGGAGTGAGGGAAGGGAGGGTGGGATGAACTGGGAGACTGGGACTGACATATATACACTACCATGTGTAAAACAGATAGCTAGTGGGAACTTTCTGTATAGCACAAGGAGCTCAGCTTGGTGCTCTATGGTGACCTAGATAGGTGGGATGGGTTGGGGGAGGTCCAAGAGGGAGGGGACATGTGTATACATACAGCTGATTCACTTCACTCTACAGCAGAAACTAACGCAGCATTGTAAAGCAACTATATCCCAATAAAGAAAAAAAAGAGACCCAGAAAACTAAGTTTTTTTTAAATAATTGAATACTTGCAATCAGTGCACTGATTTCAAAGGGGAGGATATGCTGAGCAAACTATTACCACCATTCATCAGAGAAAGACCTCAGCTTCAAATCTGACCCCAATCTAAGGGAATCTGTCAGTCTGGAATCACACACACATCTGTCTCAGAACAGAGAGCTTAGAGCGTGAGGTGAGAAGCAGATCTCGAGGGCAAGAATTTAGCCTCGTGCCCCAGAGTTTGATCCTTTGCCTGAGCACTTTTGGCACTTGTGTGATGTGGAGGTGAGTGATTCTTCAGCAACAATGTTTTCAAGGGCATCGAGACGGGGCTGCGGGCTTCAAAGACTCCTCCAGCGTGATACCTACAGCCCAACACGGTTCTGAGACACTAGTATCGACAGAGACCTGTGCATAAAGTGCAGTATGGTGGACAGAGCCCTGGAATGAAGAGAACGGGTCAGTAGGAAGTAGGCTTCCAGCCTATCTTTAACATCCTGTTTTAATTTCTTATAGAACATAGGCCCACCTGATATTTTCCTCGTTTATCATCTCACCCACTCTAAGAAAAGCTTCCTGTGAGTAGGGACTTTGTCTCTTTTACATCCATACCTCTAATACCTGGAGCACTACATAGATACCTAATGATGTTTCTTGAATTACTAAATGATTATAACTATTAGAACACATCGATTTTTATTTAAATCATTAAAATTTATTTGACAACCATTTATTACATAATTATTATAAGCCAGGTTATAATCAGAGTCCTTTTCAGAAGGAATTTGTCATCTAGGGTGAGAATGGATGATTAAACTGGACTCACTGAATCAGAATCTTCGAGAGTGAGACCCAAGAATTTTTATTTTAAAAAAAGCTGTGTATACCTAGAGGGGTGGGATAGGGAGGGTGGGAGGGAGACACAAGAGGGAGGAGATATGGGGATATATATATATATATATATATATATAGCGGATTCACTTTGTTATAAAGCAGAAACTAACACACCATTGTAAAGCAATTATACTCCAATAAAGATATTAAAAAAAAATCTAATGACAGATGATCAGTCAGAGGTGGGCACCTCTCATGGAAATGTAGCTCTTAGTAGTCAGCAAAGAGCTCTCTGAGGAATTGCGCTTTAAGCTGAGAATTGTGAAAATGAGGGATCAAATGTGAGAAGAGCTAGGGAAAAGCACCAGAGTCAGAAAGACAGCGGATATACAAGGGCCCGAAGGCTGGAGGGAACTGGCTTTAAGTGAAGTAGAATGAAGGTCCTTGTGCCTGTAGGGCAGAGAAGAAGGCAAAGAGTGGAATGAGATGGAATCAGAAGGATGGGTGGAAGCCATGGCTAGGCGTTTGGATTTTACTCAAAGTACAGCAAGAAGCCAATGGAAAAAAATTAGCAGGAGAGAGGCATGATCTAAAATACCTGTTGAAAAGATCATTTTGTCTGTTGGGTTGAAAATGGATAGAGAAGAATGGGGGAGCCAAAGTGAGAGCAGGGAGTCCAATCAAGAGACTATTGCAGTATCCCCAGGAGAAATGGTGGCTTGGCCAGGGGGATAGGGGTGGAGTTAGAGAAAAGTGAGTGAAATTGAAATACTGCTTGGAGCTAGAAACAGACATGCTGATGGACTATATGCAGGAGGTGGGAGGGAAAGAGAATTAAGGTTGGTTGGCACATAGGTTCTTGGTTGAGTGGTTTGATTGCTCGATGGTGGTATTACTATTTACTGAAAGTGGAAAAACTCCCCAGAAACAGGTTTTGAGGAAAAAATTAAGAGTTTGATTTTGAGCCTGATGAGTTAGAAAAATCTTGGACATTCAACTGGAGATATCAGGTAAGCAAATAGATTTATAAGTCTAGGCTTAAGGGAAAAGCCAGAGCTGGAGATACTAATATCATATATAAGGTTTCAACTATTTTTGCTTACATATTCATATAAAGATAGTTACTTTGTTACTCAAAACACATGAATCCTAGAAGTTATTTATTGTGTTTTGGCCTGTAGTAAGTTGGGTTTGGATGGCCAAATTACACCTTATCATTTTCAGTTAAAGACTCCAAGATGATCCGTCCTCTACAAATGTCCTGGTAAACCAAAACATTTTTAAAGGTTTCTTTTTTTTTTTTAATAGATGCCTACTTTTGCATCAGCAAGCCAAATTTAAAAGGGATGTTAATTTTAACTGCTAAGACATGTAAATATCCAATATCAGTTTTTCATTTTGCCTCTGCTCCAGGAGGATTCTGGTCTTGAGCTTTTATGCAACAACTGTCAGAAATGTTTTCACTCGAAACCAAGTACAACAGCCTCCAGGAGGAGAAGGGGACTTAACTAGAAATTTCCACTTCAAATACAATGTATAGTTCATTCACTCTGGGACGTGCTGGAGGGTGTTTGAAAAGTTTAATGCTGAATGAATGTTTTTCTCAAGCTGTCAACAAAATACATATTAAGCATAGAATATATTTGTTTATTAATCAGTAGAAGGGACCTCAGGTTTTTAGCGTGAGGCTCTCTTTCTAGATGAAGAAACTGAGTCCCAGTGAGGAAAAGGGACTTCCCAAAGTGAAATAAGCTAACAGCAGGATGGGACAAACACTCGGGTCTTTAACTCCTAGGACTGTGCTTTCCAGAGTACCATGCTTCCTCTTTCAATGTCTATAATCTTAGCACTTCTCCTTGGCCTGCTAAGTCTTTATTGATATAATTTTACACTAGTCCAGGTCAGCCTCTTACTTTGTGAGTGTCAGGGGAAGGGGTCAGTAATAGTTAATAATTATACGTCCTTACTACATACCAGACACTGCCGTAAGTTTTTTATATGTATTAACTAATCTATCCTATACCAACTCTGTGAAGTGGGTACTCTTTTTTTGCGGTACGCAGGCCTCTCACTGTTGCGGCCTCTCCCGTTGCGGAGCACAGGCTCCGGACGCGCAGGCTCAGCGGCCATGGCTCACGGGCCCAGCCGCTCCATGGCATGTGGGATCTTCCCGGACCAGGGCACGAACCCGTATCCCCTGCATTGTCAGGCAGACTCTCAACCACTGCGCCACCAGGGAAGCCCAAAGCGGGTACTCTTATTAGCCATATTTTGTACAGCAAGCCTCTTCTATATCTGGGTCTAGTCAGATCAGGGTACTGACCTTAGAAATACCAAGAATAAAATGATTATTAAAATTAACTATTTCTCGGGACTTCCCTGGTGGTCCAGTGGTTAAGACTCCGCACTTCCAATGCAGGGCGCACGGTTCGATCCCTGGTCAGGGAAAAAGGATCCCACATGCTGCACCACGTGGCCAAAAAAAAAAAAAAAGAGAGCAAAATTAACTATTTCTCTAAGCTTCAGATAGATATTTCCCAACGGCCTGTAAAATTGTAGACGCCCAATAGACACAGCAAACTCTACATGTCCAAAACAAAATGCACTATCCTCGCGTCCAGACCCATTTTCCACCCTGTGTTCCCATTTTGATTAACAGTATCATCACCCCTCTAACCACCTTCTCATCTCCCATTTCTCATCCACTCAACACTATAAATACTATTTAAATTCTATTTGGTTCCCAGAAGTGTTTGAGAAGAATAGCTGTATAGAACCTCCCTCTGTGTCCTCTCTCAAGTCTACACTTATTTCCCACCCTCAATTCCATTCTTATTTTTCTAATTCAGGCCTTTATCATCTACTATGTTTAATATTGCAATAGTCTCCCATCTTGTTATCCTATTTTTGATTACTTAGTTCTCCAACCCCAACTTTTCACTGTTGCCATAGTTATCCTTCCCCAAACACAAATCAAACTGTGTTAAATTCCTTTGGAAAAACCCTCCCCCGGCCACTTATTGACAAAACTTCTTAAACTCCAAGAGGCATTCTGCGGGCACCGTTTTCCCCTTCTCTCTCTCACGCTCCATGCCAGCCACGCCAGCCTGCTCACGGGATAGTTATAGTTTCCTTGCTTCCTTCACAAGTATGTGATAAAGATCATTTAATACATGTAAATGCTTTTATTACATTTGTTTGTTTATATCTCACCTTGTTCAGTTAAAAAAAAGCGAGGTGAGAAAACAGTTTACTAACTGTAAAATACTTTGACATGTTATTTTTAAGCCATGGAAATCATTGAATTTTGAACTACCAGGGACCCTAGAAATGGTGGGGTCCAGCACCTTCTATTTTCTTCAGCGGCTCATTAGCTGGCCTGAGTTAAGTTAGTGACAGAGTTAGCAACAGAACCCAAATTTCCATCTCACTATATCGCATCACTTCAGGAAATTAAAAAATAGATTTTTTTTTCCCTCTTGAGAAAAGATGGAGCCTTCTACATTGATGTAATTCACTGGTAATATATCTGGTCACTTTACTATCCCTGTTCTCTCAATAAAGAGGAAATTGTTTGGATTCTGCACCAGTTTCTTCCCAGCTGCCCCCTGCTACATACCAGCAAGACCCCCAACTGTGAAGTAATTTGCTTGAAACAGTCCCCAGTGTTCTGCACCTGACTCATTTTAATTGAAATCCGGTGCCAATTATCTAGCCCTTTCCCACTGGGTCAGCCCTTCGTATATTTCTCACAATTAACAATTCAGTTAAATGTGTAGTTCTTAGCTACTCTTATTCCAAGACAATCTTATACCAAATCTATCCTTTGGTTTTATTATTGCTGATAAAAGCCATTTGGAAGTCCTCATTTAATAGATAATGGATATGTACCTACCCAACGTGCCAGGTGTGTTGAGTACTTTATTTGCATTACCTTAATCATCCTTACAGCAACCCAGCAAAATAAGGGTTACTATCTTAGTTGCATAATGAGGAGACTGAGGCTCAAAGGGGTTAAGTAATTTACCCAAGGTCACAGAGTTGATAAATCATGGCACCAAGATTTGAATTGTGGCCTTCTCAAGTCTAAACCCAGTGTTCGTCCCATGACAGTTTTCAGAGCAGGTGGATGACATGAGCTGGCATGGAAAACTTCAGCAACCATGAGCAGTGTGCTGCCTTCTGAGAAGCATCTCCAAAGGGATCGATTCACCTTGGGAGGCTGTTAGTGAGGCTGGCGATAGCACATGCGTCTTGCATATTATCTGTATTCTCTCTAGCTGTACGCACTCCCGGGGTACAGGAGTGATGGTGAAACAATATTCCTCAATTCAGAGCTGAGGAATGGCTCCCCATTTCAGTGAAGATAAACCGTAAATTCACTTAATATGTCATGGTTAGGAATGCTGACCCTTAAACCAGATTGTCTGGGTTTAATTCCTGGCTTTGCCATATATTACCAGTGGAACCTTGGACAAGTATTGAATCTGCCTTTGCCCCAGTGTTCTCTATAAAATGGGCATGTATGTGTTCTTACCTCATAGAGCTGTTGTGAGGGTTAAGGAAATTGATATGATTGATATGTAGGAAATGCTTAGAACAGTGCCTGCCACAGAGTAAATATGTACATGTGAGTTATCACCACTACCATCATCTTCATCATTATCACCATCATCACCTTCATTTCTCCTGCCTCACCTCTCATCTCTTTCCCACTCTCTTCTCCCCTTTCTGCCCTTTAGTAACAACTACTTTCTTTTCTTCACGTGTGCCAGACCCCCCTCTCACCTCCAGACCTTCATAACTGCCTCCCTCTCTGCCTGGAATACTCTTGCTACTCCTCTTGCCCACAGCCCTGCATGGACACCCCGCACCCATCCTCACCTGGATGACTCATTCAGATGTCATTTCTGATGTCACTTCCTCCAGAAAACCTTCTGATACCTCCTCATACCTAGTATGGGCCCTGCCTTTGGGTCTCAGAGCACTCTGACCTTATCCTGTCATAGCACTTAACCACTAGGTGCTTAATTGTGTGTTTACCTGTCACTGTCCTCCACTGAATGGTAAACTGCTTGACAATGGCTATGTGTCATTCTAGTTCACTCCTTCCCTTAAGTTGGAAAAGGAAATGACGAAAATGGATATTTTAAAGAAATGGATTTTTTTTTTGTCAGCACTGCATTTAGCTCTAGATACTACACCAGGTGCGCATTAAAGAATAATTGCGTAAGAGAGCTTCCAATTTGCCGTAACTGACCTCACATGCACTCAGCTGAGTCTCTGATGAGGCATTAAATAATAACAAGATGCTAGAAATAACGCTCATAAGAGCCATCCCAAAATGAAACAGACTAGAAAAAGAGAGAGTTCCCTGTCACTGGAGGTATGCAAGTAGAAACAAATGGTCACTTGGTGGGAATGATAGGGAGGGAAAGGGAAGGGAATGAGGTCGTTTAACCTAGAAAAGGGAAAACCATCTTCAAATGTTAGATAGAGGACCATAGAAAAGAAGCAGTCCTAGAAAAGAAAAAATATTCTGTCAGCCCTCAGAGGGCAGAACTAGAACCAGGAAGTGGAAAGTACCAGGAAGATTATTTAGATTCTACACAAAGAACTTTTTTTTGGATCACTAGAGCTGACCCCAAGTGGATTTTCCTTAAAGACAGTGAGTTCTTCATCAGGTGAAGCCAGTGTCAAATCAGCTTGGATGACCATTTGCCTGGGATAATGTAGTGAGATTATTCACTCACTCACTCACTTATTCGGTCGCTCGCCTCTTCAGTTATTACACACCTACAATCTACCAGGCACTATGCTAGAGACTCAAGCTCCAATAAAACAAGCTCCTATCTTTAGGAGCTCACAAGTAAGCACATTCCACAAGTCCATTCAGCCGCAACCTCTAGAGGAGAGCGGCCAAGGGGATGGAGTAGAAAAGCCCCCAAGCTCACCTCCTTTCATGAGCACACCAAAGTCACAGCTATCTGCAGAACAACCATCAGTGAAAAAGACTGAAACCTACCAGAAAAGACCTTCTACAGCTACAGATATGAAGAAACCACAACGAGACGGGTAGGAGCGCGGGGTGGGGGTGGGGGTGGCGGAAATTGGTGATATAATCAAATCCCCTACCCCCCGGGGTAGGCAACCCAAAAGCTGGAGAATAATTATATTGCAGTTGTCCGTTCACAGGAGTGATAGTTCTGAGCCCCCCGTCAGGCTCCCCAGCCCAAGGGTCTGGCACCAGGAGGGTGAGCTCCCAGAGCATTTGGCTTTGAAGACCAGCGGGGCTTAATTTCAGGAGCCCCACAAGACTGGGGGAAACAGAGACTTCACTCTCAAAGGATGCACACAAAATCTCCCACGCGCCACGAACAAGGGCAAAAGCAGTCATCTGATAGGAACTTGGGTCAGACCTACCTGCTGGTCTTGGAGAGTCTCCCGGAGAATCAGAAGGGCGACTGCCGAGGCCCCCGGGCAGCCATATTTGAGAGCGCATTCTCCCGCAGCGTCAGCCGGCGCCAGGTGGGACCCTCCCACTACCTCGTTAGCCCAAGATCTGGCCCCGCCTAACAGCCTGCAGGTGTCGGTGCTGGGACGCCTCAGGCCAAACAACTTATCAGATAGGGGACACAGCCCCACCCATCAGCAGACGGGCTGCTAAAGACTCAAAGAGTCCACAGTTGCCTCTGGACGACACAGCCCAGCCCACCAGAGAGTCAAGACCCAGTTCCAGCCAGCAGTGGACAGGCACCGGCCCCTCCTGCCAGGAAGCCTGCACAAGCCTCTAGACCCACCAGGGGGCAGACATCAGAAGCAGGAAAACCTCCACCTCACAACGCAGGCCAGATCCTACCTTGGGTCCAGCTGGGCCCTGGCCCTGCCCACTAGCAGGCCTACACAACCTTCCAGACACCTGGACCCCATACCCAACTGTGTCAGGAGCCAGCCCCCTTCAACCAATGATCTGAAACGAGTTTGGGGATCCCTGGGCCCTGCAGCCGGACTCCAGGAACCAGCTCTGCCTGCCAGCAGTCCAGCACTAACCCCAGGATCTGGCGTCACTTGTGGGTGGGCAACAGCCCCAGAGTCTTTAGGACCCTGACTCCACCACCAGTGAGGCAGCACTAGCCCCAAGGCCCCCTGAGTTTCTGCAACCAGCCACCTTGTGACCAGGCCCCACTAAACGGCAGCCAGCAGCGTACATACAAGGCAGTTCCTGGCAGCCAACCAGGCCTACCGGACCACCCACATAGCCTGCTGCAACAGAAGGACCCATGCAGCCTTCTTAGGGCTAGAGCATATAGCTCGGGTGACAAGAGGGGAGTGCACTGCTGGGATGCATAGGGTGCCTCCTACAGAGGGCCACTTCTCCAACCTACCACAGACATAAAAATACCAACAGCAACTTAGACAAAATGAGGCAAGAGAGGACTATTCCAGACGAAAGGACAAGATAAAACCCCAGAAGAACTAAGTGAAGTGGAGATGGGCAATCAAGATGATCAAAGAACTCAGTAGGAAAGTGGATGCACAGAGCAAGAAGTTAGTTTTTAACAGAGTTAGAAAATACAGAGAACAACCAAAGAGAGATGAAGAATACAATTACTGAAATGAAAAATATACTAGAAGGAATCAATAGTAGACTAAATGATTCAGAAGAATGGATCAGTGAGCTGGAAGACAGAGTAGTCGAAATCATGGCCACTGAACAGAAAAGAAAAAGAAAGAAAGAAAAAGGAATGAAAAGAAGTGAAGACAGTTGAAGAGACCTCTGGGACAACATTAAGTACACTAATATTCACATTATAGGGGTTCCGAAAGGAGAAGAAACAGAGAAAGTACCTGAGAAAATATCTGAAGAGATAACAGCTGAAAACCTCCCTAACCTGGGAAAGGAAACAGTCACCCAAGTCCAGGAAGCACAGAATATCCCATACAGGATTAATCCAAAGACGAACACACCAAGACACACTGTAATCAAAATGACAAATATTAAAGATAAAAGAGAGAATACTAAAAGCAACAAGGGAAAAGCAACAAATAACATACAAGGGAATCCCCATAAGGTTATCAGCTGATTTTTCAGCAAACTCTGCAGGTCAGAAGGGAGTGGCATGATATATTTAAAGTGATGAAAGGGAAAAACCTACAACCAAGAATACCCAGCAAGGCTCTATTCAGATTTGATGGAGAAATCAAAAGCTCTACAGACTGAATCTTTGAGGACTAGAAGTTTTCCAGGTGAGGAAGAGATGAAAAATTATGTTCTAAGTAGGGAAAATAGCATGTGCAGAGGTGCAGAAATGCCTGAATCAGAGAAATGAAAAAGGTCAACGTGGTGGGAGAACAATGTGGTTGAATCAGCTTAAAGGTACACATCATACATCATACATACAAAGGTATACATCATACATCGGGAGTTGAAGAGGGTCACAAAGGCTCTCTCCATTTCCAAAATTCTGATTCTGATATCATCCTTTCTATAATACTAAGAAATAGTCAAATATTTATGGAGAACATTGAATCATTTATTCAGGGACTCCCTGGAGCCCCAGGCCAGGGGCCTTAGTGGCTGAAGTAGCAAATAGTTCTCATCTTTTAAAAACAAAAAGAAAATGTGTTGACTCTGGACATGGTCCTCCATTCACATTAGCATCTGAAAAAACCCTACAACTGATTGAATCAACTAGAAGTGCTAAATTTCTATCAGCAACATGGTTGTGAAAAGGATGTTATAACAAATAGAATTTAATTTTTTCTATGATCTAATGACAGTTGTATATATAAGGAGATAGCAATAGATGGAATTTTCTAGCCTACTCAAAGCCTTTCGCTTCAGCCCTATACCATCTGATCACCATAGGCTGGGCCATAATGTCTAAACCAGGTTGTTTGGGCTGTGGTAGAATGGACCAGCTGCACCCAATTGTGTGCTGCAGTCTCAGGGAGCTTGAAAGTCAAGTTTCTCCTCAGAACTGGGTAGGTTATTAAAGGGAGAACAGTGGGAATTGGTAGTTAAGAGCTCAAGCGTTTTAGTTAGACTGTTTCAAATCCTTAACCTCTTCCAACTACTTAACTTTGAACAAGTTAGTGATTCTCTCTGAGCTCTGTTTTCTTTTTTTTTTATGATACCTTTCTTTTTTATTATTTATTATTATTTTTGGCTGCGTTGGGTCTTCATTGCTGCACGCGGGCTCTCTCTAGTTGCAGCGAGCGGGGGCTACTCTTCATTGCAGTGCATGGGCTTCTCATTGTGGTGGCTTCTCTTGTTGCGGAGCACAGGCTCTAGGCGGGCGGGCTTTGGTAGTTGTGGCTCATGGGCTCAGTAGTTGTGGCTCATGGGCTCTAGAGCGCAGGCTCACTAGTTGTGGCACACAGGCTTAATTGCTCCGTGGCATGTGGGATCTTCCCAGCCCAGGGATAGAACCCGTGTCCCCTGCATTGGCAGACGGATTCCCTGCACCACCAGGGAAGTCCTGAGCTCTGTTTTCTTATTTGTAAAGTCAGAAAAATAATCCCAACCTCCTGAGAATTAAACAAGATAATGTATAAAAATCCCCTATATATATGAGCATGCCTCATGCTGTTATCAATGATTATCATTGTTAATCTCAACAGTAACGAATGGCGTCCAATCTCCCAGTCCATGCTTTAAGAAGAGAAAATTAAAGCTGAAGTAGAAAAATAGAAATAATAAATATGTGAGGCTGTGTCATACTTGGTATTTTAAAATGTCATATTAATAATGTAAACTGTTTTTGAATGCCTCTGAAATGTTATTTGAGCAAAGGTTACTGATAAAAACTCAAACCTCAGAGATAGAAATAAGAATCAAAGTGACCTTGAAAAGTTTGAAAGACTGGAGAAAAGCATGTTTGCTAAAACCTGGAGGAAAATCAACAGGGCCATGGACGATGTAGTATTGTTCAGGATAACAGCAGCATCAAATGTGGAGACCCATGTAGAACTGGGTCCAAGATGAGCAAGATTTGATTAATACTGGCCCAGTGGAAAACAAACACACATAATAGGGCACATCTGCTACAGTGGAAAGAAGCCTGGGCTGGGCAAAAGAAACTCTGGGCTGGTGCTAACCCTGTGCTAACTCTGATATTACTTTGGGCAGGTCCATTCCCCTATGGAAACCATCTCTAATGTGTAAGCACTGGATGAACAGCTCTTCCAGTGCTGAAATTGTTCCTAAAAAGGAAAAAAAAAAAAAAAAGAAGGAAGAAAAGAAAACCATGAAGTAACGCATACAGTATATTCGTTAATTTCCATTAGATTTTATTTCATCAGTTATAATCACAGCTCTTTGAAGAAATACTCACAGCATAATAGATATTTCCTGAATGCCTATTTGCACCAGGCTCCGTGTTAAGGGCTTTACAGTTATTGTCTCATCTATTTCATGCAACAGCCCTGATAGGCAGGTATTATAGATAGATATTATACCCATTTTACAGGTAAGGAGGCTGAGGTTTGAAGAAGTTAAATGACTTTCCCAAGTTACTTAGGTATAACTGGTGGACTCAGGGTTCAAATCTAGTTCTCTCTGACTCCAAATCTTTTGTTCCTTCCCACTTTTTCGTGGCCCCTTAGTGCACTGAGAAAAATTCAGAGGATGGTTAAAATATTGAAAGACGTAGAAGTCTGACGCTATACAGGAAAGGTCCAAGAAAGGGTGTGTTTACCTGGTTCTCACATCAAACACCAAAATATATTCCAGTACAACAAAGATTAAATGGCTAAAAATTAAACCAGGGTTGTACTAGAAGAAAGCATGGGTAATATCTTTAGTATGTATCAGAGAAGGGAATATATAATACAAAACTCAAAAGCTAAAAAGAAAAAAGAAATGTGACTATATAAAACATTTTAAACTTCTGTATGGCAAGAAATAACATACAAAGGAAAAGTTTAAATACTTTAAATACAGTAATAAAAAATACAAATACCAAACTAGTAAGAATATTTGCAATAGTTATCTGAGGTGAAGAACCAATATTCTTAATATGCAGATAAATTTTTAAAAGAGCAAACTACCCAAACCAAAAAAAAAAAAAGAGGCAAAATAAGTGAACAGGAGTTTTATATAAAAACAAATTTAAATATCCAACAAATGTATAAAAAGCTGTTTAACCTCATAATTGAAGAAATGCAAAATTTAAAAATATAATTGTCTACCTATCAGAACGGCCAAGGTCAAATATTAGGGTATGAGCAATTTTTACAAGAGTGTGAGGAAGTAGCCTATCATATTATTTGTGGGAGTATAAATTAATGCTACATTTTTGGAAGCAACTTGGCAATAGCTACCAAAATTTAACACTCATACCCTTTATCCAACAACTTACTGTTAGATGATATTTATTATAAAATTGTTTGTAATAGCAAAATACCAAAATAAGCTAAGCGCCCATCAACCGTGCCCTGGTAAAATAGCTTTACATTGACTAATAGAACCTTCCATGGCTATTAAAAAGAATAAGATAATGTATAAGAATATGTGAATGGAGAATGCTCTCGGGATTAAGAGAAAGAAACTACTATGTATAAAATAGATAAGCAGCAAGGATATATTGTACAGCACAGGCAAATATAGCCATTATTTTGTAATAACTTTAAATGGAGTATGATCTATGAAAATATTGAATCTCTGTGCAGTACACTGAAACTAATATAATATTGTAAATCAACTATACTTCAATAAAAAAAGAATGTGCTCTAAGATGTGTTAGTAAATGAAAGAAAATCAAAGTATAAAGCGATATTTAAAATATCTTCCTGTGTAAAATTTTTAAATTATTTATAATTTTATAAACCTGCTTATATTCATAACAGAAATAATTGGTAGTATATACAAGAAGCCATTAACACGGTTACCTTTGGAGAGAATAATTAGAGGTAGGGGAAGCCTTTTATTTTTATACCTTTTTGTATGGCTTTAATTTTCACATACGTGCATTATGTACATTCAGTTGTCCCTCAGTTGTCCCCAGGGACAACACACACACACACACACACACACACACACACACACACACACACACACACACACACACAGATAACAAAATCCACAGATACTCATGTCCCTTATATAAAATGGTGTAGTATTTGCAAATAATCTATTCATATCCTTCCATATACTTTAAATCATCTCTAGATTACTTATAATACTTAATACATTGTAAATGCTATGTAAATAGTTGCCAGGTATGTAGCAAATTCAAGTTGTGCTTTTTGGAGCTTCCTGGAAAGTTTTTTGAATATTTTCAATCCGAGGTTGGCTGAATTTGCCAATACAGAACCTGCAGATATAAAGGGCTGACTGTATATTAATTATATTTTTTATATCAATACGTTATCTGGGCAATGAGATTATGGCCTGTTTTTGTTCTCTTCATTAATAGTTTCTGTTTGTTCAGGAAATAAATATTTTTTAAATGTACAATAGCAAACTAAAAGAAACATAATGCAGGGGCTTCCCTGGTGGCGCAGTGGTTGAGAGTCCGCCTGCCAATGCACGGGACACGGGTTCATGCCCCGGTCCGGGAAGATCCCACATGCCGCGGAGAGGCTGGGCCCGTGAGCCATGGCTGCTGAGCCTATGCGTCCGGAGCCTGTGCTCCGCAACGGGAGAGGTCACAACAGTGAGAGGCCCGCGTACCACAAAAAAAAAAAAAAAGAAAAAAGAAACATAATGCATATACTTTTTAACTTAAGAAGTGTATGTCCAGGGAACTTATCCTTCAGAAACACCTTCGTAAGAATTTTTTTTTTAATAAATGTATTTATTTATTTATTTTTGGCTGCGTTGGGTCTTTGCTGCTGTGCACGGGCTTTCTCTAGTTGCGGCGAGCGGGGGTTACTCTTTGTTGGGGTGCGCAGGCTTCTCATCGTGGTGGCTTCTCTTGTTGCGGAACACGGCGGGCTCTAGGCACGCGGGCTTCAGTAGTTGCAGCATGCAGCCTCAGTAGTTGCGGCACACGGGCTTAGTTGCTCCGTGGTATGTGGTATCTTCCTGGACCAGGGCTCGAACCCGTGTCCCCTGCATTGGCAGGTGGATTCTTAACCACTGCGCCACCAGGGAAGTCCCCACAAATATTTTTAATAATAAGAAGCTAGACACAGCCTCGACCTCATCAGAAGGGATCCTACAGAAAAAGTACTGGTACATCCATACCATGGGATACTAGGCTCCTGTTAAACGTTTGAATGATATGAGCTGAATTGGATGATGACCACAATAGATTGTTAAATGAAAAGCTAAACAAAAACAAGTTATACAACTATATATATGATATGATCTGTTTAAAGAAAAAGTCAATAATATATTAAAATATAAAATAGAAAGAAACAAATCGCGATAAAGCGACCTGCTTGCACCTGCATATAGCAGATTTCTAAAAAGCATACACTAGAAACTGCTAATGGTGGTTACTTCTGGGAGTGAAGATGGTGAGGTGACTTTTTACTTTTCTTTTTACACCTTTCTGAAACATAAGAATTAATTACCATGATCACATATTATTTTTTAATAAAAAGTTAAGTCTAATTGTTTGACAAAAGAAGAGGTCTTTCGGCCCATGACGTTTGTGCATTCAGCTTCCTGTAGGCAGAAACCTAGATCAAATTACTTTTCCTGTCTCTTCTGGCTCTCTGAGTCATACTTCTGACTCATCGACACCTAGACAGTCTCTGAAATGAC
The DNA here is from genome assembly GCF_011762595.2 of Tursiops truncatus. Taxonomy (NCBI): domain Eukaryota; kingdom Metazoa; phylum Chordata; class Mammalia; order Artiodactyla; family Delphinidae; genus Tursiops; species Tursiops truncatus. Next base: position 48,082,205 of record NC_047041.1, read on the forward strand.
TGTCATTTAATAAGGATTAAATCTGGGATTTTATAGTTCAAAGAGGTTTTAGACTCAAAGAGCCTAACAGTCCCTTCTAACTGAGGCAGGAGAGAACTGAGGCTCAGAGGGGTGATATGACCGTCACTCAGCTAGTAAGGAGTGGCCCAGCCAGACACAGGTTCACTCAGTGGACTTCCCAGTGTTACCGTGTAATCAAAGCTCTCAGTAAACATAGAAAGCCAATCAATGCTTTCACCAGAATAGAAAGCCATGAAATTAGTAAAAGTGAATAAGGAGACTTTAACAAAGTTATTATGAGAGGACCAGCTTGTGGGATTAAAGATTACAGATGTTCCAGGCCTGACAGGGAAAACTCAGTGGCAACCCCCATCCACCACTCAATATCGTTGTCAAAGAAGACTGATGAGAAGCGAAATAAGATTCTATATATTATGTGTAGATAAGCTGATCAGTTCTTTTATTCTTTTTCGTGTTCCATAGCCATCTTCCCTGGAAATGAAAGGAAACAGAATTCAGATATCAGCTGTGTCGTTTGGAAAACTGGACTCTGTGTTCAGTTGAAACTGAAACAAAGCTTCTTAGAGGCTTGTCTTGTTCACCTTTGTTCCCCATCCACCATCCCTCTCCTGGGCACGCACAGAGCCCTGTCACTGGAAAGCACTTAGTAATTACATTGTGTTGGTTTAGACTGAATTGATTTGAGAAAGATTTTAGCCTTTGCGTCTCATTAAATTTGACTTCAGGGTGATTTTTCCCTCTCGGCAGAGTTTTGTGCTTATTTTTTAGATGCTCTGTTTCTCTTTTGGCAAGGGCCCCAAAATGGGAGTTAGCAAGAGCAACATAAACTCCTGGCATTCTCTATTTCTTTTTGTCACAATTCATTCTGGAATTGTACATAAGAAATGAGGCAGTCAAATTAATTTTGGTAACAAGGGTCAGGGCTGTCTAACCAAGCTCAGGATGACAGGACCAGGCATATGACCAAAGAGAGGGATTTGGCGGGCAGCCAGCCCCATTCCATACAGTCTCCCCAGAATCTCATATGAATATATTATTCTGTCAGCACATACTTGTCTACATACATTACATGTGTCTTTCTTTATTATCCTGTTTTCCTTCTAATTTTGAAGGCTCCTATCTAACCCAGAAATCTAGGAAACTCGTAGAAGCATATTAAATGCACACACACTAAAATCTTACTGGACATGGGTAGACAAAACTTTCAACCCATTCAGACCATGGCACAAACGTCCGAGGTGAAATTTCATCTTTCTGCTAACTAAAGTTATCAAGAGCATGAAATCTGATAGGTTAACACTCAAATGCCTGGGTAGGACATGAAGGGTTTTGAAGCAGGTAACATAATCTTAGCCTTTCAGTTTTGGGAAACTTTTTCCCTCTGTCTATCAGAATAATATGCCTTATGAAATACCAAAATTCTCCGGCTTCCTCTCTTTCAGGTGAATGGCATTGACCTTCGAGGAGCATCCCATGAACAGGCTGCTGCAGCGCTAAAGGGGGCTGGACAGACGGTGACGATTATAGCACAATACCAACCTGAAGGTCAGTGAGAACTCAAACTTACAATGTTCTGATGTGTTTCTGTGTGAATGGGTGCCTGTATTTCTGATCACCGGTATTAACCAGTCACCACCAACAAGATTTTTTAAAACAATCTATGGTGAAAAATTTGTGGTTTATGTCCAAAGAACACGAGACTTTGTTACCCTTAATTCCAAGGAAAACATCCAATAGTTAGAAAGGCCTGTTTGAAAATATAAATTTAAACAAATAACAAGTAGCATCAGCTTTATTTCATTTATAGTCTTGTCTCGTATACACTTTTGGTCAGCAATGGATACTATAAAAGCAATTAAGATTTAGGAAGCAAGGGGGAGAGATCTCATCTACAGAAATAGACCATGATCAGTAGACCATAGTCTCTCCTTATGGCATTGACTTACTCTTATTAACACTAAAGTGGTTTTTGGATGTCCTTGACGTGGAATTTTTATTTTATTTTATATTTTACTTTATTTTATTTTATTTTTGCCTCTTCTGCCACACTATCCCTTGTTTGGAATACATCACTGTAAACCCTGAGACTTGGTGAGATGTCATAAGTTGAATTAGCCAATTGAGATTTGATGAGATATTCTAAATTAGATTAGCCAAACCTGCGTTTTGATTGGTTTCAACATCTGTTTCTGTGATCAGAATGAGGATCAGTGAGACAACTGGGCTGCTACCTACTGTGGAATTGAGTTCTTAGCAAATTTATGTATATAAATTGCTCTTTTGTTAAAGAAATGTAGTTATGTATATCACTGTGGACTAGACTTTACAAAAAAATAAAGAGGAATATGGTTCTGTCTTCAAGAAATGTAGTTAATTGTTTTTGGTCTACATGGCTAGCAGAGGGGAGAATTTAACAGATGAATATGAAAGTACAAGGGACCTTCAAGGAAGAGCCTTTGTGCATCCACATGCATAAAGAGCTTCTCTGGCCTTTTCAAATGATTTTTTCTTAGCAACATTTGGTCTATTGATGTTTGGAAAATTGAGGTTTGTGTCTTTCCTGTGACATCTTAGGTTTTACCATTAACGGTGGCCAACCACATGTTTTACGAGAGAATAAAGAAAACACTCTGCCGTTATGTGTTTTGGTATGTCACTTTCACTTTGCCTGACTTTAGAATTAGAATTTGCAATTAAGTTATACCAAAAAAAAAAGTATTAATTGCTTTCTTCTATTGACCTAGCCCAGATATGGCCAGAGAGCCATCTGGGAAGAGCGGATTTGTGTTTGTCAAAGATGGACGATGACAGCACCAAGGAACCATGCTCTTCCCAGACAGTTTTGACAAGTCTTTCTACTTCTTAAAAATTAGTAGATATATCTTCTAATAGGAATAAACAGCTCCAAAGTACCCATTGTAAAACAGAAAATGAAAAAGATCTGGGTTAACACCATTTGATGAACAAATTCTACTTCATATAGAGTAAGAACTTGTTCCTGGGATTCTTCCATTTTATTGATAGCTGTTATCTTTGGGTCTCAAACTCTATGCCCTACACCATAATCTGATGCAAGGCATAAATATCTCTGACTGTTTTCCCATTTCCAAAAACTTTCATCTCAAACAATTCTGGAGACTGATAAGATGGTCAGAACCGTAGTTACACCAATTAGAAGCTCTTGATAGTGAAGACAGTCATTCAAATAACCTTGAACAGAATGATTACAAGCTTTAAAAGTTACAATAAAGGACAAGCATGTCCTAGTTCTATCAGCATAAATCTTCATCTTAAGCTTCCTTACAGCTTTGTTTCCTTTAAGCAATATACTCACTTTGGATACTATGCTGTACTTTATCAAGATGCCTGTTCAAAGCATGTCTTATAAATCAAATAAATTGATGTTTAAAGCGCTTCTAAAGATACCTGCAAATAACAACAACAAGCTTAGTATTTCAAAATGCCAAAGTACAAATCAGACTCACGGAATGACTTCCCCATTTTAATAGCCTAACTGCATTCTAATTTGTCATGGCTTTAAATCAGTTGGAAATGTGGTAATGCAACACCAAGCAATCATTCTTCTCCCTTTGCAAAGGGAGAAGAATTTAACTATTCTTAATTTAACTTAATTTAGCTTAATATAGCTTAATTTAACTATTGTTTGAAATGGAAAACTGATTGGATTGTTGTTTAGGTCATTTAGGGACATATAAATTATATGACATATTTAAGAAATAATGATCAATTTGCCTTTAAAATAACAAGTTAAAAGAAGAGTATACCATAAGATTCCATTAGGAAATTCTCACCAAGTCCCCTTAATTTGCACCAGTATTGTGAGGTATCCTTGCTAAGACAAATTTTATTGACATCTCTTGTAACATGGTCAAGAACCAGGCAAAAATGTTTTTCACTTACATTCAAATACTTTTATCAGGAATATTCTAGATGCCTTGCTCAATATTACTAGATATTCAGAAAATTCCACTTTTACCCTATCCCAGGTCTTTGTCTTTAAGGAATTTTTTATCTCCTTCAGGAAAAGAGACTTAGATACATTTAATAGAGATCAGTTCCTGATGACATATAACCAAAATTGTATGATAATGGCACCATCTCTAAGAATTATGGAATGTCAGAGAAGGAATAAACCTGCAGGAGGCAGAACAGTATGAGAGTACTTCATGGAAATGGGAAAATGCAACCAGACTTTGAAAAATGGGTGAGAATTCTATTCCAGGGAGCAGGGAGAAAGAATATCTTGATAAGCTACGTAAGATCGTGAGTTCCAAGCGTGCAGACACCAAAACCTATGTTTTGTTCACTGATAAATTTATCTTCAGTGTTGTACATATAACTGGTATTTCTTAAAAAGTTGTTGAACTAATGAAGAAAAGTTTACCATTCTTCAGTACTTGATTTTCCACTTGACAGTAATTGAAGGCTGAAGGGATTCATTTTTACTACTTGCACTTTTTCATTTTTGCTTCAAAGCAGGAAATAAGTGGTAAATAAGTGTATATTGCAAAATACAAAACTGTTTCCAACTGTATTTTTCATAGTACTTAGCACATTTTTTGAAATAATGATAAATAATTTATAATTATCATAATATAACAATAAGTGTCTTCCTTGGCAAGTTTCACTGCACAGGGTAAGGCCAAAGTTGTTATACGCACTTCTGCCTAAAATGAACTTGGCCCCAGTTGTCTGAATTACTCTATCCATCATCAGTCTTATTCAATGCCTAGTTCTAGGTGGCAGAATTGAAGCCAAATTTAGAGTCACATACAAACAAATGTTTCTTTCTCCTGGTGTGATTGTGATTCATTTTTACCATCATTTTTTATCCAATGTGCGTCACATGCTTACTTTGAAGTTAACATGTATTACATTAATAATAGAAAGAAAATAATAATGTTATTTTCTTTCTTTTTTAAAAAAAGGATCATGTACCTGATACTACAGAATAAATTCTACTTAAGCAATATGAGAAATTAATTCTTGTAAAAATTTCAATTACCTATATTCAATTAGTGAAATTACTCCAACATTACTTGGAAAAAAGGAAACATAATGCCCACCCACCTCCGCTACACACACACACACACATATATACCCATTTCCTTACCCCTCCCAGTCATCTTCCTCATTGCTTTCAGAATTACCATTCTAGAAGATATCACCCCAAGATGCCTGTATACAAACTCCTTGCTTTTCACAGTATGGTCCCAGCCAGCCTTCATGCCCCCTCCTGCAACCACCACCCACCAGCATCATCCTTTTTCACTGTGGCTCTGCTTCACAGGACTGCTCCCTGCCCCTGCCCTTCGTCCTGAACTGCTGTGTTTCTGGGCCTTTGCTTATGTGGGTTCCTCTGCCTGGAATTCCCTTCTCTCCCTTTCCACCAGTAGTATTCCTGCTCATCTTGAAGGCCCTCAGATGCCAATTCCACTACAAAGTCATCTTTAATCTGCTGAATCAATGTTGATTGATTCTTTCTCTGAGCTCCCTAGACCTATATTCAGACACTTGGTGTGTCCCTTGTCGTGATTTGCACATTCCTCCACTTAAGTAAGCTTCTAGAGGGCAAGGACCCTTCTATCACTCATTTTATCTCCCATGTTAATGTGCTCAATATGAATTTGACTATGCTTTATTAAAGAGTTATCAAATGTGTCTCACCTTGTTTTGAAGTGCAATATAATATATTTAGTACGTTGGCAAATATTAATAGTAGATGTTTAAGAAATATTTGCTGAGTGAATATTAAATGAGTGCCCTGGCGTTTTGATATTAGATGCAGAAATGGTAAATGAATCCCTATATTGGACATTTGGTGTTGATGCTCTTTTTAGGTGGTGCCTTTTTTGCTGTTGTTGTTACAAAACCTTTAGCAACCCTAATAGGTAAACTCCCTTTCTCCTGCATTGCAGAAAATCTACAGCTCTTGCTCTGTAATATAGAACAAAGAAAAGACTATTAAAGGTCACATTTCATTTTTTACATCTCTGTAACTCAACTTTAACATCATTGATGAATAAAAAGGCATTGATTACAACCTAATTATACATTTGTCAAAAAGAGTCTAACACAGCATTCCCCTGGGTCAGATTGGGGCAAATCTTTACAGCATTTGTTGCCTTCTCACTAATACGATAGCACCTATATTTAGTGTGAGGTTACTGCCTGAGGTTGAAATAACAAACCATCAGATATTCACTAGGAGAATCAAGTGAACAGTATAAGTTGTTGGATAGAGCACAAAATGGAGACAATCAATTGCCAAGCTGTCCCCATGAAAGCCACCAATATCCCCTGGCCTTTAATCTGGCTACTCAGGGCACTGCTGGGGACATTGCAAGGGCTTCAGAAGGGCCTGCAAGTAGGAAGGAGAAAGTCGCCGTTGGTCCCCATCAGCAAGCAGGGACTTGAGTAGACCGTGGAGGGGCCTGATTTCCTCCACCTTTTATTCTTTCAAAGAATACTTGAGTTCCTAAAGGAAAGTCCCAAAGGACAGAGTTGATTACTGCCTGGAGACTCATAAGTGTGGTCTGGTTTATGGAATGGAATTGTGGCAGAGTGGCCATGTTCATTCAATTAATAGTTTTTTTGCTGAACATTTACTATGCCTCAGTCAACATTCTAGGAAAATGATAAAGCAGCAAACTAACGAGCTGTCAACACCATTGTCAAATGGTGTTAAGTAGTATAATTAAATAGGAAGAAGAATAAAGATGATAGTGACAGAGAAATATATGGTGGGTAGGGAAGATCTTGCTAATAAGGTGGTATTTCAGCAGAGACTTAAAAGAAGTGATGGAATGAGCCATGTAGGAAACTGGGGGAAGAGATGACTTATTCTACAGTCTTGGTCTGCCAAGGGTGGTCGGTGAACCAGCAGCATAGATAGCAACTGAGAACTTGTTAGAAAGGCACAATCTTGAACCCCAACCCAGGCTAACTAAATCAGAATCTGCATTTTATCGAGATCCACAGGTTATTTGTACGTACATTAAAGTTTGAGAAGCACTGCTCTAGAATACTTAGGGACCCTGCAAAAATTGCCATTTGACACTATTGGGTGGGACTCCCTCTACCTGGAGTACTGGGCAAAGTCACATGAGGCTATATCACAAGGTTTGATTTCTGACATGTGTCACTCAGTGGTTAGTCATAGCTCAGTGGTTTTACTAGGAACAGATCAAGCTGCAGGGCGTCTAAGAAGTTCATGTGTCATTCACCTCTACTTTGCCTATCCCTCCCCTCTAAATACAGATTATCAAGCTAATTCATAAATCTTGCTAGAACTCCTCAGCTAGTGACACAGTGAACCTATTCAGGCTTCATTCTCTTTCATTATGGCCTCTCCTGCAAGTGAGTTAAAGAAACTAGAGTCTGTCATACAGAATGAAGTAAGTCAGAAAGAGAAAGACAAATACCGTATGCTCACACGTATATATGGAATTTAAGGGAAAAAAATGTCATGAAGAACCTAGGGGTAAGACAGGAATAAAGACACAGACCTACTAGAGAATGGACTTGAGGATATGCGGAGGGGGAAGGGTAAGCTGTGACAAAGCGAGAGAGTAGCATGGACATATATACGCTACCAAACATAAAATAGATAGCTAGTGGGAAGCAGCCGCATAGCACAGGGAGATCAGCTCAGTGCTTTGTGACCACCTAGAGGGGTGGGATAGGTAGGGTGCGAGGGAGGGAGACGCAAGAGGGAAGAGATATGGGAACATATGTATAACTGATTCACTGTTATAAAGCAGAAAATAACACACCATTGTAAAGCAATTATACTCCAATAAAGATGTAAAAAAAAGAAGCAGTGAGTTGGGATGAAGTAAGATTGAACCCCATCCTAATGGATGGCTCTGTGAATCAAAAAAAAGTCTTTCAGCCATCACTATAAATTTTATTTGAGTAACTTACTATATTTTAAAGCAGAAATTAATTTAAATAATCTTTTTTACTTCTTTTAAATTGTGTAGCTAATTCAGGGGGGAAAGAGTATATATTCTTTTTAGCGTGAAGTGAAACTCTGATCTTCAGAGTAACCACTCTGAATTAAGTTATCGAGCTTAAACCAGAGCTGGAGACCAAGGTGCATTTCTCTATAGAGTAAAAGATACAATAGAAGCTTGAAATTAATATGCAACTTAACCTTGGAAGAATATTGACACCTTCTGAAAGTTCTCGGAAAGGAGAGTATTTACAACATCCAAGAAACCTACTTGCAATGCAAGCTATATTTCTTTATTTAAATCAATGTCTACATAGATTTATGCATACGAATGAGCAGCTGTGGCATGTTGAAATATTTTCTCAGTACAAATAACTGCATCTTAAATGCCCAGGCAAGATTCATAAAGTCCAGCTGTGGGTCTTGATCGGAAATTGCATCAGCATCATCAGGAAACATTTAAGATGAGCACTGGAGTGGAAAGTACTGGGCAGGACTCTGGACTTTGACGAGACCAGTATTTTAATGCCAACTCTAACTCTAGCTGTGTGACCTTGTGGTAGTTATTCATCTTTATGAGTCTCAGTTTTCTTACCTACAAAAAGGAAAGGTTAGAATGGGTAAGGTATTATCAGAATAACCCTTCAGTTATTAAATTCTAGATAAAAAACATGACCCCTGACCTCAGGTGGTATAGAAGCATAAATTCCATTACTTGAAAGTTTTGTCACTAACATAACATCCTTTTTCTTTGCATTTTTTTGCATGATTTAAGAAGAAGTGAATGAACAATCTAGTTAACTTGATGCATTCTGTGTGGTTTAACCAGAATCATTGAGAAATAGAAATTAAGAGTTGGAGGAATCCTTTTAATACCATCTTGTCCAGCTTCTTCATTTCACAGGTGGGGGAGCTGAAGCTCAGTCAGCCTCTAGATAGGAAAGCAGTTCAATATCTTAAAAGTTGTCATAGCTACTAAAGTTGAGCAGCTAATAAATTTCTTAATCCTTTTAATTCGCTATAATAGCTCATGAGAGCAGATGGCTTAAATAGCCCAAGGAATCATCCAATAATATTGTTCTGATCAAAAGGACATTAAGGAGTTAAAAAGAAATTCTCATGGCATCTCAGGGCTTTCTCATGTACAAAACTTCACTTTCCTTTCTAGCTTACTGTTGTTAATTGCTGTTGTTCATGTATCAGAGTTAAATGATATATATGAGAGCTCTAAAAGTATAAACAATTATTGTTAATTTAAAAAACCTACCAATCTGGATATATTGACAGTTCAATAAACAGTTCAAATATATTATGATTTTCCTCTTCCTCATCCTAAATTCTTCCTGTAGAACCCTTTATTCACCCATCCATCCACTCATCCATCCATCATCAGTCAGTTCATCCTCAGTGATAGTCTATATTGCCACATATCAGATTTCTCCAAATATGTTGCATTAAATCTGTTTTAATTAATCTAGTTGGTATATTCTAACTTTTACCAAAATATTAGGAAGGAAACAAATAAAACTTCATATGACTCTAGAATTTGTACTGCTTAGCCATGTCTTTCTCTACAACTCTCTCTCTCACATACATACACCTCCACCAGCAGATACTGCCGCCTCCTGCAACTAGAAATCTCCCAGGACGTCTCCTCAGTGCTTCCTTTTCCTAGCCTTCTCCCAGTTGCTTTTGTTTTCTCCTCAGCCTCCATCTAACACATAGCACTATAAAATATGACCAAAAGGATGATTCCTGCAAATAGAGTGTACAGATTCATTGAGAGCTTCCTTCCAGATACTTTAATGATGAATGATGCTGCATCCCTCTCTCCATGCCCACACCCCATTTTGGACCTAGAAAAATGTAATGACTACAAAGGGAGGTACCATTTCCTGACTCTTAGAAAACTCTCTTGACCTCATTATCTATCCTGGGAATACAACATCCCAAGCTCATATCAAAGGGATTAAAAATATTTACAAATGTAATTATAAGTCATGCCTCCTCCCACTGTATCATCCCTCTTCCCATCTCCATAGCAACTCTCATTCCATAATTAAATATATTGATCTTTGTGTATTTCATCTATATATTAAGTTTATATTATTTGGGGGATCTCTTGGTATCCACTAACATAAAGCATTCACTCCTTAGTACTGAAAGAGGCTAAGTAAATCCTCGTGCTAGAGATATTTTGGTAACCAAGAACATTTCTTGGATCCTTACTTGTCTTTAGCAACATCCAGATCAACTACATGGAAATAAAGAGTCTTAATTCTATTCTTGAGTATACAAGGATCGCAAAGTGAACACAGATCCTTGTTAGATAACCCTCCCATTTGATATGAAATTTCAGGATGTTAGATAACTGTCTCTACAGAGACAAAAAGAAGAATATAAACCAAGACAGATTTAAAATACCTACTAACTTAACACCATATTCTGGGTTCCCATCTAGTTTATCCCTGCATCTGTTTGCTTATCCCCCTATTTAAGCCAATCCTCAAATGTAAAAATACATCTTCTCCTTTCCCTGACTCTGCAGCCAATGCTTTATTGACCGTGTTTTAAGCCACATCACTTTTCTGAACATTGATTCCCTTGTTTGTTAATTAAGATAGTTAGATTTATTTATTTGTTTGTTTGTTTGTTTATTTTTGGCTGCGTTGGGTCTTCGTTGCTGCGTGAGGGCTTTCTCTAGTTGTGGCCAGCGGGGGCTACTCTTCGTTGTGGCGCGCAGGCTTCTCAGTGCGGTGGCTTCTCTTTACAGAGCACAGGCTCTAGGTGCGCAGGCTCAGTAGTTGTGGCGCACGGGCTCAGTTGCTACACGGGTTCAGTTGCTCTGCGGCATGTGGGATCTTCCCGGACCAGGGATCGAATCTGTGTCCCCTGCACTGGCAAGCGGATTCTTAACCACTGAGCCACCAGGGAAGTCCCTAGAGAGATTATTTTTAAGGCTCTTTCCAGCTGACATTCTGTGAAATTTAGTTTACTGTGTCTTCTAATTAAAGCTTGTCATCAAACAATAATAATCACAAGCAGGTAATTTCTAAATGTTCTCTTTTTATTCCACACATTTTAAAACATGGAAATTCTGCTTTCACCCACTTGTGGGAAGGGGAAAGCTCTATATCTGTGGAAATTTTCTCTTTCTGTGTTTAATAGGATTTGAACCCTGCAATAATAGTTTTAAATGTAATTCAAGTGGAAGCACTTACTGCTTGTGGGGGCTTTCAAGATTAACAACTTACTGTACATGGTCTCTTTGTTTGTAGACCCACTGTAACCTAAATCTTATCCATTTAATAAATTAAATTGTAATTACCATGCTTACAACTAGATTTATTGAGGTTGAAAGAAAGCAATATGAAAAAATCAATTTCAAGAAATCAAGTGCACAGAAAACTGAAATAGGACAATATCTTAAATTCTCAGAATCACAAGTAGTAGCAATTTCAGGATGGAAAAACCAAGCCTAGGAAATATAAAGTATACATCTTTAATGTGCTTTATAATACGATTCCTGGTAGACTCTTTGACTAAGTCTATAAAAAGCAAAAGTATCCAAATTGTACTTTGGTTCAAGATAGTCTCCTCTTATTCCCTCTTTCCATTTCCTCATATTCATGTTCCCACTGCCAAGGATAATTTGCTTTCTTAGTAAAGAGCCACTGATGCATTACAAAAATTAAGGAGTAACAGAACAGATAAGAGGAAGGAAATTTGGACGGAGAGACACAGACACACACAGAGAGAACACTATGTGACTAAGGCAGAGACTGGAGTGATGTATCTACAAGCCAAAGAATGCCAAGGACCGCTGGCAACCACCAGAAGCTAGGAGAGGGGCATGGAACAAATTTTCCCTCTGAAACTTCAGAAGGAACCAACCTTTCTAACACCTTGATTTTGGATTTCTGGACTCCAGAACTACGACTGAGTCAAAGACCAACACCAGAAGAGCTAGAACAATGAAACATACTACAACCTAAAAATGAAGCTGATCATCAAACAGAAAAACGAGAGATTAAACGTCAGCTCACGAGAAAGCTCAGTCAAAGGCCAACTGTGGCTGAACTACTTGCCAGGAATATTCTGAGGTTTAATGAATACGTGGGGGTAACAGAGGCTCATGATTATGACCAGCAAGCTGACAAACCTTGGGCCAAACTGACCCCTGCTGACAAGGCCGCCGTAAGAAAAGAGTTAAATGAATTGAAAAGCTCAGAGATGGAAGTTCATGAGGAGAGCAAACATTTTACACACTACCGCCGTCCATGATGCTGAAGTTCGAGAGAGGATCTAAACAACCCCCTAAGACAGGGCTGCTTCGCTGCTTCAGTCTCCAGAGCGACATGGAGGGAACTTCAGCGCTTCTCAGCGCAGCCAGAATTGAGTCCTCTGGGATACAGTTCTGGGGTGAACAGCACTTCTAGGAATGTAGCATTTCACTGGAATGGATTCTCATGTGCTGCCTTGGGCAAAACTGAACACTTTTTGTCAGTGCTTTTGAACCTTTTAATGTTGCAGCATACCTGAGGGCTCTTCCCTCACCAGCCACCAATGTTCTGAGTGACTTGCAGGTTCCAAGTTTTATGGGTTGCGCCTCACCCTCACCCAAGATGACTGCCTGTGCTGAGGCACGGTTTGCACCATTAGCCTCACCTGCCCTGTCCTGTTGTGAGACCCACCTGTGTAGGCGTTAAATTCTAACCATCACATCCAGTTGGTGATGGGGGAAACCTTCTGGAGGCCCCCAACCTTCTGGAAAAAAGGGGCCCCCACCTCCAGGGGAAGCCTTCATACCACACTGGCATGTCAGCTGAAAGCATTGCACTATACCTCTGGTAACACAGCAGGACAGTCCTCTTCAGGCAGTCCAGCCCAAGAGAAGCTCAGAATCTGACATGTTCTTCCTTTTGGCACAAGTCATTCTGACGTTTATTTATATAAAAAAAGAAAGAAATCTTGAAGAAATGTTGGGAACATATGTTTTTCCTATCTGTTCAACAATCTGAGCTGCAACCAGATTCCAAGTTGGGAACATGAGAAAGCATATATATTTTCTATATATAAAAACAAAACCAAAAAAAGGCCTTTACATTGAGGCCAACTTGGCAGAAAACTGACTCATGGCTTAACTTGTATAGGCTATTGTACTTTTGTTGTACCAAATGTACTCTAAGTCATTCTAACCAAGAGATGTATTCTCCCCCATAAAGCAGAGTTGCAGCAACTCTGTGGGAGCACTTGTATGCTGTCAGCCACCCCACTTCCAGCCAGAGTCACAGCAACGTCCTGTGGATGTGGAGTGCTAGATAGAAAAAGGTCTTTGGAGAAGCAGTTATGACCCACTGCTCCTCTCTTTTCCTCAGTACCGTTTGCCTTCTCCTGCAGTGCTCTTTGCCTTAACTACCAACACTGATCTTCCTGCTGACCCTCTCTGGGAGCTTCCACCTCACTCACCCCTCCTCTTTCAAGATGTAGCCAGTGCAGCTGGTGCCTGGGCATTGACTCAGGCCCCACTCCTTTTTGTATGTGTAATATATATTAATATGATTTCCTAAAACAGAAGATTCAGTCGCTTTCTTTGAATTTTTATTGAAAACCATACAGCCTTACTATTTCCCTCTAATTCCTATACATTCTAAATGGAAGGGAAAAAATAGTTTCTACTTAACTGATGAATGTGGCTTTTTCCCTTTAACGTTCAGAAAATTGTGGCTATTTTATATATTTCTTCTGATTTCCTCTGCAGTCCCTGTTGTTCTGTATGTGATCTTTGAGAAGATTTTTCTCTTTTCCTCCTTTCATGCCCATGTAAGGTTTGCTGAACAGTCAGGTTAAAGCAAAGCTAAAGTGACCTTAAAAGGTAGTGTCTTCCCTCCATATGAGGAATAGGGAGGTATTTGGATTTCTCAGTAAATGTCAAGTGCTTTATGACTGTGGAGATACACTGGGCCCACATCTCCTTCAAGATCATTAACATTTAATATGACCGAGGGAATATAAGTGACAATTCTACAAATTTGTTACAAGTTTGTATATAAGGTGGCCACACATTAAGGGTTAACTTCTTCGAACCTTTCTATCTTGTTGGTTTGGAAATTATTTGGCTTATGCCAGCATCCTCTGTGGCTTCAGATGACATTTTTCAAGCCCCTTTAACCCTTTCCCTTAATGTGCCAAGCTTGAAACAGGATTTGATTTCCCGAGCTACTTGTCTGCTTTCTATGTGCCACCAAGGAATCTAGTTCATCTTTCATCTCATTCATGTTCTTCTGAAACAAGATACTTTGGGAGTCAAGTCTTTTCAGGTGTTTATATAAATGTATATATAAAGTGGATTTTGTGTTCTCTTTCCATGTAAGTAACAATTCACAATCATCATGTAAAGAAGAAATAAAAGCCCATTGTATTGTACTTCAAGATGCTTCCCTGATGTACAGAATCTCCTTGTAAAATAAATAATTGCATAGTCTATCAGTCTTCCTATCAATATTAATTATTAATGTATTTTAGAATTAAAAAAACAAATTATACTAAACAACAACAAAAAAGGAATATGGGCTTCCCTGATGACGCAGTGGTTGAGAGTCTGCCTGCCGATGCAGGGGACACGGGTTCGTGTCCCGGTCCGGGAAGATCCCACATGCCGCGGAGCAGCTGGGCCCGTGAGCCATGGCCGCTGAGCCTGCGCGTCCGGAGCCTGTGCTCCGCAACGGGAGAGGCCACAACAGTGAGAGGCCCGCGTACCGAAAAAAAAAAAAAGATGGATCTGGCTGCTGAATAGAAACAGGCTAGAGAGCTCCGAAGGGGCTAGGGAAGGACTGGCTGAAAAGCATTCATCAAGGGGGTGGGATCAGTGTAGTGGCAGAATAGAAGTAGACAGACTCGGGGGAAAGTAGGTGACAAAACCAATTGACATACATGTGGGCTTATTAAAATGCATACATTCATCCGTTTCATTAAAGTATGGCAAAGAATTTTGACTAGTTACAAAACAAATATACCCCTCAAGGAAAAGCATATTTTATTCACTGTTGTATCCCTGGTCTCTAGCACAGTGCCTAGCTCATAGTGGGCATTTAATAAATGTAGACCAAATGAAAAAATAACTGAATGATGCCAATGAATTAATGTATCTATTTTACAGAAACTCTCTTTTCACTTTTTAATTTTAACTAAAGCATAAGGAACTATTGATGAGAAAAAATGGAAGAGAGAGAGAAAGGGAGATGATTGCGAGAAAGAATAATTAAGACTAGCCTATATGGAGCACTCACTATGTGCATGATGACATTCTGAAAGCTTCTAAATACTTTAACAATTCTAAATATGTTAACTTATTTACACTTCTCAAGAACCTATGACATAGTTTCTATTGCTTTGCCCATTTGCTCATTTACAGCTGAGGAAACTGAGACTCAGAAAGCATAAGTGGTTCTCCCAAGGTCAGACAACTAATGAGTAGAGTAAAACCAGAACTCAGTCTTAGAAAGACTCCAGAACAACCAGCACAACCACTGCACTAGACTGCTTCTCATAGAAGAGAGGAAAAGGAACCAGATTCACATGGTGATAAGAGGGTTGGAGAGAAAAATGGGAAGGGATGTAAAGGATATGGAGAATCTGAAGAAGGAAAGATGCCAAATTCCCAGAGAGAGAAAGGAGAGAGGAAGAGAGGGGACAAAAATGAGCCGGATGGGGAAACAGAGATGGCAATGTTCTGGTTAGGGAGGGCCAGAGGCAGGTGAGATCGTGGAGTCTAGAACTAGACGTGACTGAGAACAGAGACAGGCAGGACTGGCTTGGAGTAGACCCTGGGCCAGAGAGCAAATCCAGGCTGAAAAAAAAAGGGTTCTCTATTTTAATTTGTTTTTGTTGTTTTCAGGATATTGGAGTTTGGGGCCTGTGGTTCAGCTCTGAGAATAGCTGTGGCCCCAAACTGGCATAAAGGCAGGCAGAGGGCTCATCACGTACTACCTGTGAGGCCTTACGTGATTGACAACCTCTCTGAACCTGAAATTCTTCACCTATTACAAAGGGGTGATCATATTCACCTTCCAAATTTGCTGGAAGAAATGGAGGAAGTGGATATAGAATGTCTGGAATGTAGAAGGACATCATAAATGATAGCTAAGATCATAGCCCTCAACAACAGGCTTGTTATAGTAGACACTGTACCCCTCTGCTTTAATCAGAGCTTGGCACGATTCTTAGAATTATCCCTGAGAGGGCCAGAGGCTCCCAGAATATGGAAAGCATTAGTGGTTAAGAGTTTCTACTGTGAAATAGATATGGTTCAAATTCCAACTCTACCATTAGCTGCTGTGTGATCTGGAACAAATTACTTCACCTCTCAGAATATCATTCTTTATCTGTAAAATGGGGATTCACATCCATGACATAGGATGATTTAGAGAATAAAGAGAACCAATGCATGTAAAATGCTAAGCACAGTTCCTGACAAATAGCACATCTCCATTAAGTAATAACTCTCATTATTATGGCAATTATCAGAAAGACTAGAAAGCCTATAATGTGATTATTATGTGGAAAGAGAGAGAAATGTAGACCCAGAGAGGGAAAGGAACTTGGAAGACTGTGGAGACAGACTTTTGAGGGATTTCTTCAGGTAATAGAATTGATGTGGAAATAACCCTGTGTGGGAGTGTCATACTGCTCTCTGAAGACTCCTAGAGTCCACTGAAGGAATTGCAGGAGCAAAGGTCAGGGAGTATGGGTGGACACAGCCTGGGTCCTGGCCTCACTCCCACTCCAACCAGAGCTGACTTTATTGTTGTTCATGTTTGGTCTTGGACACATGAAGGATTATGCCACTAAAAAACAGTTTTAAGCTGTTTTAGCAGAAGGCAAGAAAAGCCGTTCAAATTAAGGTGTGTGTGTGTGGTTAGGATAAAAAAAAAAGCTGAAGGCTCAGTTATTTTTCCACCAGAATGTAAACTCCATGAAAGCATCAAGTTTTGAGTATTTTAATCACTGCTGTGTCCTCAAGGCCTAGAACAGAGCCTGGCACACAGTGGGAGGTCAATAAATATTTGTAGAATGAATGAATCAGCTAAACAAATGTTCATGCCTTGCAGTTTCTGTTGAACCATAAGTGTCAGAGCAAATTCATTCCTGTTGAAAAGCCAGTTAAGAGTCATGTTAGTTAACAAGAGCTCCAAAACACTGGTTTTCCTTGCTGAAAAAAAATAGTCGATCTATGAGAGTAGGTTATGTGGTCCCCAGATTGATTGTGGCATTGCTGCTGACCAGGCTGCCAAAAACAAAGACACTCTTAGTTTTACTTTCATTGTTTGGTGTGTGAAAACAAAAAATTAAGCAAACCAAACAGACCAAATAGTGAACAACCAAACAGTGAACCAAATAGTGGCTTTGTACATTTCTGTAAGTCTTAGACACATTAAATAAAATATAAAATGTTAACTATCACAAGTATAAGACTTTGCAATTTTTCACATGATGTACAAAACAACTCCAAGAGGTAAACAGACAGGTGATATTATCATCAATCTAATTCATAGATAAGGAAAGTGAAGCTTAGTGAAGTTATGTGACTTGCCCAAGGTCATGCTAGTAAGTGCTGTGAACTGAACTTACCCCCAGATCCTCTGATTCTATTTCTTGTGCTTCATACTGTTCTTCAAATGTTCTTTAGCATTATACTGTTTTACAATTCTTTTATTGACATAAGGATAGCTGAATCAATCTAGAATGATCAGGCTTTCCATAAATTTGCTAAATAAATATATTCTGAGAAAACGTATTTATGTATTTTTAGTGGGTGAATGTTTGATGATGAATGGTATATCATTTTAACCTTATTTTTTAATGATAGTATAATTACATGCTTTCAAAAATCAAAATAATATTAAAACTTGTATACTGAGAAGTCTCATTTCTACTTCATCTCCATCAACCTCATTTCCTTTTGCCCTTATAGGCAGCCATGTAATAAATGAGTAATTTATGTAAGTGAAAACTGAAACTAAGACCATAGAGGAATATCAATGAGTTTTATGTGCAGTGTTTTAGAGGGGAAAAAAATGCTTAATAGGAGAATGCTTAATAGCCTGGAGAATTAAGGAATAAAAGTTGTTGTTTCTTAGTTGGGTTACCATTTACATATGCTCCTCATATATTAAGATATTTTTCTCAAATCAGAAATAATTAGTATTATATTTTCTTTCAATGTGACTGTCATAATATCCAATATACTGTGTAAATTGCCAAGGGATCACAATTTCTAAAAGAATCCTTCATGCAATTGTTCTTCATTAAGTAGTATGGTTTTTTTTTCTAGACAAATTTGGAACACTTAATATCCCCTAAAGAGGTCACTGGAGACTAAAGGGATCTTAAATCAGGGTTAAAGCCAATCCATTCCCTTGGAAATATGTGCAAGAGTTACCTAGTTTCATATAATAGATATCTTCATATAAAGATATTTAATAATCTTTATTATGGGATAGTGAATATATAAATTCCTCTTTGTTTAAGGTCACGCAAAAGAGTCTTTATAAGTGATTAACTTCTTTGTAATATAATCACACCCTATCTTATCCAAATTTTTAATATTTTCATTTTCTTTTAAATATTTAAATTTCCTAAAAATAGGTATCATTCATTGTGGGAGACTTTTCCAGGAAGCAAAAGGAGGAATGGTAGAGTTTTAGTGATAACTCTTAGCTATGGTGGTTTAGCAATGAGCAGCAAAAACACAAAGCCTATTTTTTTAAAGAAACACAATGACCCATAAAATTGCAGATGAATAGTTGCTTTGGGTAACTATTAGTGAGAAATAATGAAAGTAGAGTGTCTACACAATCATCAAAACACAGCTGACACAGTCCAAAGAAATGAAGATGTGAAGATTGTTGGGGTTGGGAAGAGGGTAGCAGGGAGGACATGCTGAGAAAACTGCTGAGGAGGGGCTTCCCTGGTGGCACAGTGGTTAAGAATCCGCCTGCCGGGGCTTCCCTGGTGGCGCAGTGGTTGAGAGTCCGCCTGCCGATGCAGGGGACACGGGTTCGTGCCCCGGTCCGGGAACATCCCACATGCCGCGGAGCAGCTGGGCCCGTGAGCCATGGCCACTGAGCCTGCGCGTCTGGAGCCTGTGTTCCGCAACGGGAGAGGCCGAAACAGTGAGAGGCCCGCGTACCGCAAAGAAAAAAAAAAAAAAGAAGAATCCGCCTGCCAATGCAGGGGACACCGGTTCGAGAGCTGGTCCGGGAAGATCCCACATGCCACGGAGCAACTAAGCCCGTGCACCACAACTACTGAGCCTGCGCTCTAGAGCCTGCAAGCCATAACTACTGAGCCCACGTGCCACAACTACTGAAGTCCATTCACCTAGAGCTGAGGAAAATCACAGTTAGGAACACATTCTCCCCTCATTCTAGGAGATTTATGCATATTTAATTGTCTTATTGGAAGCAAAGAAAGTGGATTTTCTTGTTGATCTTTTATTTGATCATTGTG
Source organism: Tursiops truncatus (assembly GCF_011762595.2). Lineage (NCBI taxonomy): Eukaryota > Metazoa > Chordata > Mammalia > Artiodactyla > Delphinidae > Tursiops > Tursiops truncatus. The sequence continues at coordinate 48,101,715 of NC_047041.1, forward strand.
TGGTTGTTGATGATATTGAAATATTATGTATGCATTATCATAAGGTTTTACCCCTGAGCTGTTAAATTTCTCTCACAATTTGTGTTTCCTCATTGCAATTCTATCTTTGCCTTTCCTAATTATAAACCCCTCAAAAAAATTTACAGAGAGCTTGAGACTGTAGAACAAGCTATAAAGAAGATGCAAATATAATATCTGAATATAAAATATAATCTATTTATTTTATAAAATGAGAGTTGGTCTTTCGAATAAAATTTAAATGCACTTATTGAGCCTTATATGCTTTCATCTTCTGTGACTTAGCAGTTATTAGTCTCTCTGCCCAGAATTCCCTTCTTCCTTTGTCCACTTGACAAATTCTTTTTCTTTTGAAAAACAAGCTAGAAATCATCTCCTCCAGGAAGTCTTCCTGGCTTTCACTCCACCGCCAGTAGAGTAACTCTGCTTCCTACATGCTACCTCACTTTCTTGTATTGTTGCATTTCTCTCTCAGTCTTGCAATTCATACAAAGAACTGTCCAGTCTCTCTACAGACTATGAGCTTCATGGGGAAAGAGAGATACCACAGTAGGTAGTCAGTAAATGTTTAATGAATGACTCAATCAATCAACCAATGAAGATTTGAGTGCTGGTGATTTTTTTAAGCCTAAGCATCTTGAAAATGGGTTGGACCATGTGGAGAAGCTGATACTGGCTCTAAAGATAATAATAAAAATAAATGGTTGTGAGTTTCTGCTTTATACGACCATGAATTGTCCACATATTAAGAAGTGAACCAGGTTCAAGAACTCAAAAAAATCACAAATGAACGAGGAGAGAGTAGGTAACAACTAATAATGATAATTGTTATCATTATGGCTAGTGCGTCTCAATATTTACATGTTATGCCATTTAGTCTTCACAAACACTGTTACATTATTATCTCTGTTTTTCATATGAGGGAATAAAATCCCAGAGAATTTACATAATTAAGTGGCAGAAGCAAAATTCCAACAGTGGTCTCCCTGATTCAGGAGTCCATTTGGAACACCATGTTTCCAAGAGGGGCCAACAGTCAGATTTCAACTACCACACTTTGTGTCCTCACCTATTCCTCACTTCTTTAGAAAGGAGAAAAGGTCCATGGTCACATAACTAGTATAGGACAGGTTCATAGATTTGATAGCACTTCTCTTCAAAGCCTCATTAAACATGTTGTATGCATGGTCTTAAAATGTGCAAAGCTACATTGTACTGCTGAGCCCTGGGGCTTTAGAACTCCCTTTTGCTCTAAGAGAGCACTTTTCTTAAGTCTGGCAAGATGTTGCTTAATAAAATACACACCAAGCATCTGAGCAATTGAAGGAAGAGAGTAGTGATTATGGTTTAGAACTGGATATAAAAAGACAGCAGATTACCACTGAAGTGAGGATTTCTGCATATCATTTGGTTTAAATGGCACTGTGATTAGGAAAAGAAAAAAGACATCTGAAAGGTCATGAAAAGAAAAATAGTAGCAATATTGAATTTCAACTAAGTGGATAAAGTCTGGGGCATTACAAATGGAAATACTTTCTAAAGCTCTCTACACTAAAGCATTTAACCTAAAAAGTACAAATGCCATAGGAAACTATATCTAACCTCTAAGGGACAACATATTTTGTTGATAATTAATGAATTCTATTTGAATAAAATGACATCAAATATATATAAATATATTGCTACGATAATGAGCAGCTGAACTTTAGGCAGCAGCAAAACAAAGACGTATAAAAGGGAGAAAAAATCAGAGTCAGAAAAGGAAAAACCTGAGAAGGATGACAAGCAGGATGAATTTTATGGTCAGAAAATATGTATTATCTTTCTAGCCACAAACATGAGATTAGAGATATAATGGGTTTAATTACTGAGCTGCTAGAAAGTAAATATTTGGAAAAAAACCCAAAACTTCTATAAAGAGAGACAGAAAGATGTTTGAGGACAGAACAGAAGTCAAAGACAGTACTTCTGCTACTTTCTAGCTGCGTGAACTTGGGAAAATTATTGAGCCTCTCTAACTCTCTCATCTGTGAAAAAGTGTTGATAACACCTTCGGTACGTGGGCCTCTCACTGTTGTGGCCTCTCCCGTTGCAGAGCACAGGCTCCAGACGCGCAGGCTCAGCGGCCATGGCTTGTGGGCCCAGCCGCTCCGCGGCATGTGGGATCTTCCCGGACCGGGGCACGAACCCGTGTCCCCTGCATCGGCAGGTGGACTCTTAACCACTGAGCCACCAGGGAAGCTCCATAAGGTTATTTTGATGAGCAAGTCATAATTAGAACTCCTGGCTCGAAGAAAGTGCTCAGTAACTGCTAAGATAATGAAAGCCAATACTGCGAAGGGCCTATAAAGCCAGAGACTGTTCTGAGTGCTTTCCATATATAACCACGTAACCCTTAAAGCAAGTCCCTGAGATAGAGGCTATGGTTGTCCCCATTTTAGAGATGAAGAAACTAAGGCACAGAAAGCCTAAATAACTTGTCCAATATCACACAGCAGGGTAGTGGTGGGGCTCCAGTGTCCTTGACCATCATAACATGCTACCTATTCAAACTAAGATGATAGTCTGTTTCAATTTCTCCATAGCAGTTATCACTACATATAATTATCTTCTTTATTTGCTTACGGTCTTCCTTCTATTTGAAAGTAAGCTCTGTGAGAGCAAGAATTTAGACTACTTTATTTATTAGTTTATCTTCAGCAACTAAAATACTGTTAAGCGCAAAGTAGGTATTCGATAAAATTATTTATGATATGTTGAACTATAATTGTATTTACTAAGAAGAATGTTGAAAAATCATAAAAGATGAGAGAATTGTGTAAAAAATTTAAATATATATGTATATTATATATATATATAAATTAAAATTCTAAGAGATAATAATATGCAAAATCATTGTTAGTAATGAATCAGAAACACTCCCCAGAATTAACAATGACAGTTTATTTACAAAAGATAGCCTTGGCAAAATACAAGGCACATATGTTTTCCCTCAACTGTTGGTAACAGAATTAAAGACAGGCACACAGTCTCATTTTTCCTCATTTTCCAAACTGATAAGAAGAAGGAACACAGTAGAATCCAGCATTGCCAGGGAGCACAAAGAAGAAATACCAGTCTCAAATAGTCTGACCTCTTAACATTGTGAAAGAAAGCATTCAGTGAAATACCCGCAAATTAATTTTACCCACATTGTTTACAAGAAGAAAATATGATAATAGCATTTACCAACATCCAAGTTGCCCAGCAAAGCACAATGTCAAGGAAGTAAAGTGGACATTATACGTTGCCAGTATGCTCAGGATTACACATGGGCCTGCTTTTCTTTTATTATCCACGTCTACAGCCCAGGCGAGCGTACCCAGTCGCTTCACCGTATGTATTTGAGTCGTGATTCTGATGCCTTTGCTTTCCATGTTAGGATCAGGCAACACTTTCCTACCGTAATACATGTATTATGCCTCCTTCATCCCAGCCCTTTGCTAGACACTGGGAACAAAGACTTCTCACTCTCAAAGGCTGAAAAAGCGAGTTCTATTTGACTACCATATTTGCCTGAGGTATCTGTCTACATAATGGATCCTAATCCTATATTTGGGAAACTTCTTCTAACCTCTCTGTTAGGACTGAAGGCATGTTGGTAGTGGCAGATACCAGGGCCCAGATTCAGGCTCCTGTGCACAGACAGTTTTGTGATTTCTGTTCAAAGCCAAGCCCAAATTCAAGGACTTTTTCCTCTCTGGATATAAAATAACAATGCAGGACCCAGCACTTTAAATCAATGTAATGTAGTAATAGTATGGAATTTAAAAAGAGAAATCACCTTTTCAAGACAGAAACTAAGCTATCAGGAGAATTAACAAAGCAAATCTGCTACCTCTAAGTGTTTCAATTAATTCCTCTGACAGTAATTCAAAAGAAAAAGAATTTGCTGTTGATCCTGTGTCCTGTTGAGATGTTTAATTTCAATCCCAGAAGTTTGAGAGAAGATGGAGACAGTTTAAAAATTGTCTTAAACACTGATAAAAGAAATACGTTGACACGTAACTATGAAAATTTCCCTAGAGCTTTCTTTTTTCTTTTTTTCTTTTTTTTTTTTTTTTTGCGGTACACGAGCCTCTCACCCTTGTGGCCTCTCCCATTGCGGAGCACAGGCTCCAGACGCTCAGGCTCAGCGGCCATGGCTCACGGGCTCAGCCGCTCCACGGCATGTGGGATCTTCCCGGACCGGGGCACAAACCCGTGTCCCCTGCATCGGCAAGCGGACTCTCAACCACTGAGCCACCAGGGAAGCCCCCTAGGGCTTTCTTTAGGCTACATTTTTACAACACCAGAGACCAAAAAAAGAGGAAAAAAGGAACAAAGAAAGTCAACTCATTTTCCCCAATATTAGCCTAGAAAAGGGACAACAGGAGAGGGAAATGTCATTTTAATACTATAATGGAGCATGCAGTTTGGGGTAAAGTTGTGAATGGTCTTCCCAGAAACCTGGATCATCTCCAGGTCAAATCCAGGATGTGTGCTTTCCTATCTGCCAACACCTACAGGGCAGGCTTACTGGCCTAACTTCTGCAGCCTGAGAGCTGACTTTTCCTCTTCCTGAGACTGGGACAGACTGCAGACATCTGGCCTCAAAGGAGCTATGATTATAGTGGCTAAAATATTTCGAGAACACCTGCTGGGTGAATAAAGAGGCATTGTAGTGAAGGGATCGAAGCAGAGATTCTGGAGCCAGACCTCCTGTGTTCCAATCCTAAATCTGTCACTTTTTAGCTATAAGAGGACCTTGGGCAAAAGGTCCTTAACCTCTTGGTACGTCAGTATCCTCATTAGTAAAATGGGGTTAATAATAGTAGATATTTTATAATATTATTATGAAGATGAAATGAGTTCGTATTTGGAAAGCTCTTAGAATGGTGCCTTGAAGATCGTAAGTCCTAAGTATTGATAGAGAGATAGAGTGACCCCCATCTAACATCCAGATCAAAGCAAGGTCCATGACGTTAGGCTTCTACCTGCCCTACACACTCTTCTAGGGCCACTGGCATTTGTGATTTCCGTTTCTCTTAGCACCACTCATTCAAATTGCTCTAATCTGATTTTGCCTGCCCAGATGTGGTCATTGATGCCACAACCATATATTGAACATCTGTTACACATCAGCACTCTCTAGGTCCAGGAGCTGGGGGTGGTAGGGCCGCAAAGGGCTCCCCCAGCCATCACCCCCACCACCATGACCCCCACTCTGATTTTCCCAGCTCTGTCTGGTAGCCAGTGCCTCTATATGCTTCTGGCCATGTGATAGTGTTACTAGGATTTTGGATAAACTCGTGTGAGGCACTCTCCTATTCATTTAGAAATGGCCTCTCATTCCTAAACAACTCCTCTACAGTTAGGAATCCACCAAAACAGACCCTTGGCCAAGTTGGCTTTTACCTCCTGTTCTGAATCCCTAGACTAGATGCAATGCCTGTTTCATAAATGGAAATACTTTACAAGAATTTGAGATCTGGCACAAAATAGACACTCAATATTTTTTAAATGAGTTGTTAATATGAAAGAACTAGAGAGAGAGGGAGAGTATAACTCTGAGGGCGGTACTGGAGGGACCAATGAGCCTGTCTAGAGAGAAATTTCAAAGTAAGGAGTGGGATGTGGGTCCTGGAGTAATTAACCTTGAATCCAAAATGCAACTAATGTAAGATGTCGTGTTATTTTTTGCTCCATTAAAAAAGAAAAGAAATAACACCACTATTACAACGAGACACCACTGACTCTAAGATGCATCCCTTATTCAGAGACGTTAATATGTGAAAAAATTTGCATTTTTCGGTTGATAAAATATGGTGATCATTCGCATTTTCCCTGCAACTCACACAGTGAACAGTCACTTGACAGACCCTGGACTTTGGCGTAAGTGAGATGGATTGTGATTTTGTGGGCCTCTCTAAATACTCATGATAACTTTACTCTGTGCATTCCTAATCAAGGAAGCAATTTGAATGCAAGTAATTGAAAGAATGAAGTTACTACAAAAACAATCTTAATTCACACTAATTTAAAAATCAGACCCAAATTTCAGTTGTTCAAGTAAATTACTAAAATGTTACTTTTGATACATCTCACTACCAATGGTGACATATCAGTATGTAACCATACCATGAAGGAGAACTGATGTCCCAAACTAGTAAGAGGTATTATTGGAAGCCCTTTATAGGGGGCTTTGCCTTCAGGATTAGACAGGAAGTTTGCTTCTCAAAAGCCTTGATGTATGGGAAGAGAAAAAATAAAACCTACTTGTTCTAAACCATATCACAACCCTGACCCAGATTTTCAAAGTCTCTAAGAAGCTGCCCCATGACAATACTTAATCTCTGTACTTAAGTTCACCATCATCATTAGCATGAAAAGTACTACTGAACTCCTGAACTTATGGCACAGTCTAGCATGTATAGTCAATGAAATCTTCTGAACAAAATGTTAGGTAATGTAACTGGGGTGCCACATCCTCCATAATTTTGCTGGAAAGCTATTGAAATTTGAGTAGTATGGCCCAACTGCAGCATGGTCTTCCCTGTTCTGCTGGGTATTGTCAGACAACTACCCTCAAGGACCAGAGGCTTATTAAGAAGGTCTTAAAATTGCTTTTTGAGTCAGCAATAGCTAACAGATTTTTGGTAATGGGCAGGAATAAAGGATCAGACATTTGATTCGCCAGGGAAATCTTATACTTAAGATAAAGGAGTCCATCTTCCTCAAAATAATAACTCATATTTGGATCTGTCTCTGATCTTACTCGAGCCCTTAAATAGTCTGTGAGTTAGACTGTGGACTGTGAACTTCTCAAAGATTAAAGTACTATCCTTTTCACAGGTTTTTGATACTTGCTCAGTGCCCAGCACCTGTAGTTACAATAACTCCCTGGTGGATTCCAAGAAAAGTTTCAAGCCAAAGGAAAAAGCTCCACATGCAAATAAAAATAATTTTATTGAAACAAGATTGTTGAGCAGCTGCCATGTCCTAAGCTCTGTGCTAGGTGGTAAGTTTACAAGGATGAATGAAACATAGCCCCTGGACTTCAAAGGCCATGTCCAGTAGGGATCACACATCAATGCATTGTTAGGGATGGTTCAATAGGAGGCAGCACAGGGGGCTAAGAGACCTTTAGCACAGTCGTTTGCATTCAACTGGAAGGAGTCTGGGAGCAGTCAGTAATTGAAGTTGAAACCTGAAGGTTGACGCTGGGAGCAACAGGAACGTGGGGAGAAGGAATGCAATTTAGACAGATAGCACAACATGTATAAAGCCTCAGAAAAGAGTGAGCAGGGCACATCTGTTCCAGAGACTACCACTATTCAATATAATTATAATCTCAGGTGTAAGCTGAGGATTGGCCAAATATCACTTGAGGTCCTGGCAGGAAATATCTGGTAGACTCAAAGTGAATCATTTGAAGAGAGTTTAACACAGGGATGACTTACAAAGGAGTAGACAAGATATATTAAAACCTAAGAGAGACTCCAGGACTATTAACTGCAGGGAACTGTTACCCTTACTAGTCTAGAAGGGACAAGAGTTACCTGAACTCTTGGGGAAGCAGTTACCTGAACCCACAGAGAAAGGTTCACCTGATAGAACTGGAACCCGGAAGTGAGAAACCCAGCAGAATAAATGCCCACTCTCGCTGTCTTCCCTCCCTCTGATTTCCTGTTAGTGTTTTCCACTTGCCAAACCTAAGCAGAAGCCATGTGTGGTCCATGTTTATCAGCTTCCAGGCACAACGCAGAGTGAAGAAGGGTGAAGATTTGAGAGATCAACAAACAAAATGTATACAGCCTAAGTCTGAATTGGAAAAAATTGGCTAAACCTTGAAGGGTCTTATACCCATGTTAAGAAGTTTATCCTTTATTCTTATAAGACAATGAGGAATATTCCAAAGGTGTTAAAAGACTACAGTGCATTTTACATGAACAGAGATTTGGGGGGACACTAGAGAAAGGTAGAGCAGTTAGTAAGCTGCTACAGTTGTCTAACAAAGAGATTGTGGCCGTGGAAATGGAGAGAAGGGACTGGATTTGTAACTGATTTATTTGGATAGGATAGATAGACGGAGAGAGTGAATTAGAGAAGAGAGTAAGCAGGCATTGAACTGGAAGTCTAGATAAAAGAAAGAGCATGGGTTTGGAATTTGGGTCTCAGCTTTTGCACTTATGCACCTAAAAGACCCAGGCCCCTCAACCTCTTTGAGCCTCAGTTTTATCATCTGTTGCTAATGAGAATTATAGCTGGGCTTCTCAAATTTGGCATTCTGTTCTTCTTCATTCACCTTAAACCTGGAGACAGTTTCTGCTCGCCAGGTACAGAGACTTTAGTGAACTGAGCGTGTCCAGAAGCTCACATCAACATGTGAACTTCAGGAACTGGCAAGAAAGTCCCAATGATATTGGCCAGGCAAGAGGTTTGGGGGTATTGACTTTGTTTATTAAGCAATTCAAAACAAACAAACAAAAAAGCAATTCCACTGTCAATGCCTTAGTGTTTATGTCAGTGAATAGAAACCTCCTAAGCAGGGGGAGTGAGTAGGTCCTCTCTGCCCTCCAAAAATCACAGACCAAGCTTGATATCATCCATGCTGGGATGATTTAATAGAACATCTTCAGGAACTTCAAGACCCTCTTTCTGATGCCCTACTTGTGAGTTCTGGGATCTGGGAGCTGGACTGAGTTGGTAATTATTATCAGTGTTGTAATTACTAATTTGGGTTCCTGGGTGTTCTTTACAGAACCTTCCCTAGTGAAGAACAGCAGGTTGGCTGGTCCACTTCAACTGCTGGTATAAATCTTATTGCTGAGATACACATTTTAAACAACTATAAACACAAAACCCTCCAAAGTCCTCTCTAATATTCTATAATATGGGAGCAAGAGGACCCTCTCTAAGAGAGGGGAGTCACTTCTCAAAGAAACAGGTGGTGTGGCAGTACAGCAGCATGAGTGTAACTAGTTGAACAATGAATTCAGGGAGGACCCACTGAAAATTGAAGTCCTACGACCAAAAATCAATAAAACAGCTGGAAAGCAAAGGCATTTACTCAAGTCTCCAAGGTCACAGTTGTGTTAATTAAAAGAAAGTCTAGGGGGTCGACTGAATTTTGAAAAGAGCTTTTAGATGCCCCCATCTGATTGATGTTCCCTTGCTGTTCACCATGGGTGTTGGCACTCTCCAATCCCAAGCCTGTGCTGATGCATGTACCTCGATTGGAATGTGCCTTCTGCCACTCAGCCACCCCCTTCTCACCAATTAGTTTCTAATCACCTCCTACAACCTGTCCTCCAAAAGCAGCTCTTCCTCAGTAAAACTTCCCAGTTGCCATCTTTCTATCCAAATATCTTTGGAACCATCACTGTGCTTTATCCATACAGATAGACACTTGTGACTTTTTACTTTGCGTCATAGTAATATATGCAACTTCTTTTTCTCTCCTTTAAGGCCGAATCTTTCTGATTCATCTCTATGAATCAATCATTAAATACTCAAAGCATGTCTATTGAATAAATGAATGAAGCAATCAATTAACCACTTAATCAATCAATGGAAATAATGGACACATCTTTTGAAGTGTACTTTCTCTGTGGCCATTGAAAGCATCTATTTTATGGTTTCTTCTCCACCAAAAGGTCAGCGCCCATATCCATAAAGATATCATGTTGCAAAATGATAAACAGCGTAAGACATTATATAAATGGAATGGTACAATTGCAGGCAGTATTACGAGTAAAGAAGAGGGAGATATAATCAAACCCAGAGTGATCAGCATGGGAAGTAGGATTGAAACTGTGATACTTAATTTTTTTAAGTTACTTTTATTAAGCCCTTACTATATGCCAAGCACTGGACTAGGCAGATTCAGGGAATTGTTTTATATAATCTTCAAAGCAAGCCTATGAGGTACATACTTGTATTCTCTCCATTCTATGGATTAGGAAACTGAGACTTGAAGAGACCAAGTAATCTGTCCCAGATCACCAGCTATTAAGTGGCAGAGGTGGGCTTCATGTGTGACTCATGTATGACTTCATCTGTGCTGTCCTGGAGTCCAATAGGATTAGGTTAAATGTGACTAGAGACAGTAGGAGAGAGCAGCCTAAGCCCAAATCTGCAAAGCTGTGAAATGGGAACATGCCTGGTAAACTTAAGGATCAAGGACTCCAGGCCACCAGTGGACTGGCCGGGGTGGGGGACATATATCTGTGGGGGTAGTAAAATATGATGTATGTGATATTGCGGTTTATAATAAGAAATATAAATTTTGTCTTCGTCCCCGTTTCTGGTGTAGGGCTCCTAAAACCCTTGGAATTCCCTCTTTCGTTAGTTAATGAAGTGGCTTTTGGACTGGATGGAAGAACGGGGCGGGGGAAGTATAAGTAACAACCCGGACTTGCGATTGGCATTTGAAGTGGAGGGCAACCTTGTGGGACTGAGCCCTTTAACCTGTGGAATCTGATCCTATCTCCAGGTATAGTTGAATTGTAGGACACCCACTTGGTATTTGAGAATTGTTTGGTGGTGTGGGGAAAAAGCCCACACATTGGAATTGGTGACCAGAATCTTCACGTAGAAAGGAGTATGGGCCTTGAAAGTGAACAGCATTAAATGATAAACTAAGAAGCCTGGACTAGATGCTGATGAAAATGAGTGGGAAACTAACAAACAGAAGTGGCAGGTTTGGAAGATTAGTCTGGCAGCTGTAGGCAGAGTTGATGAGAAGCAAAGAGATCAACATGAGGCATAGAAGCCCTGGTTCTGATACCCACAAATTACGTAAAGGGTCTGCACCCTTGTCCCCAGTGTCTGAAAGGCTCCACCTACTCATCTCAGCCTCTATTTAAGGACAATTTGCTTTCAAACACAGTAGGTCATCCCTACCATTATGCTTTCAGTGGCTATCTTGGATCCCACTGAGTCCCTAGCTCACCTCTGTAACAATTCTAGGGCCACTTTGAGCCATAAAGTAGTCATTTGTTCAGTGATGACGTTCTAGCTTTAAAAAGTTTTAGAATGTAAAAACATTTATATTCAATCCAAATTGTTTGAAATATGTAAATTCACTGGAATTCAGTCAGGAAGAACCAAGAAAATATCAGGAAGTTTAAGAGCCCCCAGCTTTGGAATCAGACTGGCCTGGGTTTGAATTTCAGCTCCACCACTTACTGTACAGACCTTGGGAAAATTGCTTAACCTTTCTGAGTCTCAGATTCCTCAGGATGAAAATGGGGATCATATAAGTACCACAAAAGTAAGCTATGTAAGTGAAACAATGCAGACAGAACCTCCTGATAGATAACCAAGCACAAAATAAGCACTCGGTGAATGGGAGAGATGATAACTATTATCATTTGGCACACGTGCACTTTATATAGAGATAGTTAATACAAAAGCTATGACGTATTTCCATATTAATTCTTTATATATCTGTAGTGCCTAAAACATAGTCTGACACATAGTATATGCTCAATAAATATTTGCTGAACAAGACTGAAAGGCTAAATATAATGGTTACTTTGTCATACAAATGTTATATTTTATGGTTAAGAATAAACTCTAAGACTCCCTAAGGATGCTCTTTATGATGGTCCCCAGTATTAGATTATAAAGATAGAAACTTTTTGTGTTTGTTTATATATTTCTTCAAAGCTATTTTGGATTACATTTATTGAGTGTCATACACTTCTATGGTGTCAGACACTGTTCTAATGCTTTGCATGTATTAGCTCATTTAATCCTCACAAGAACCTGGAGAGGTTATTATCTCCTTTCGCAAATGAGGAATCTAAGACATCAAGATTTAAAGCAATACGCTCAGGCTTACAACTTTAAAGAGGGAGATCCAGGACTCAAACCAGGAAGTCTAGCTTCAGGTCCTGGACTTGAAACTACTGTAGTATCTCTCCATATGGTTTATTGTTGTTTTGATTGTTCATTTTTTTTCACATAAAAACTCTCAAAGTTGGCAACATATTTTAGTCTTCCAAAGTATGGTAAAAATAAATGCATTTGGCAGTATTGTGTACTTAGCTACTATATAATTACCCTGGGTGAATAGCTATTTGCCCACTTCAGCTCAGGAAACATTGTAAGTTCACACTTGAGAAAGAAACTTGTGGCCCACCAGGCAGTGACAGGCCCCAGTGAGTCATGGTTCTGAAGCAAGTCGTGCTTTCTGGATTTCACTCTGGGCACTTGAAGTGAGGGTTGTCTCAGCTAACTGTAGGTGGATGGTGCCCCTCCATAATGACACTTGGAGATATTCCCTCGGCTCTAGGGTTTATATAATTAACCAAAGAATTCGTTGAAAAGAACTAAACATGCTAAGGAATGAATAACACATAGTTTACTCTTTTACTGAAGCAAAACTATATACAGTAGAACTTTGATATTTTCAAAATTCATTTTCAGCTCTTTAAGTGTGACTCTGAAGGTCCATGGCTTGTAGTAATTTGTAATTTTGTTATAAGGATATGGAGGTACTCTTAATTAAGGGTAAGTCTACTTACTTCTTACTAAGAGTAAGTCTACAGTAAGAGAGTCTACTGACCACCCAAATCCACTTTAAAAAAAAATGTTCATTGCAGTAGAGTTGACTTATAATGCTGTGTTAGTTTCAGGTGTACAGCAAAATGAATGAGTTATACATGTACATATATCCACTCTTTTTCAGATTCTTTCCCCATATAGGCCATTACAGAGTATTGAATAGAGTTCCCTGTGCTATACAGTAGGTCCTTATTAGCTATCTACTTTACATATAGTAGTGTGTATATGTCAGTCCCAATCTTCCAATTTATCCCTCCCCCACCCTTACCCACTGTTAACCATAGGTTTGTTTTCTACATCTGTAACTCTATTTCTGTTTTGTAGATAAGTTCATTTGTATCATTTTTTTAGATTCCAGATATAAGTGATATCATATGATATTTGTCTTTTCTGTCTAACTTACTTCACTTAATATGATAATTTCTAGGTCCATCTATGTTGCTGCAAAAGGCATTATTTCATTCCTTTTTGTGGCTAACATTTCATTGTATATTTGTACCACATCTTCTTTATCCATTCATCTGTCTATGGACATTTAGGGTGCTTCCATGTCCTGGCTATTGTAAATAGAGCTGCAATGAACATTGGGGTGCATCCACTTTTTAGAATCATCTTGTTCTCTTCTCATCCTAATTACTTGGTGACTCCCATACTTCTTTGTGAAACAACACCACCACCAAAAAAAAAAAGGCGTAGGAAAGAAATTCAGGGAAGAGAACAGAAAGAGACAGAAAATTCTTTTCCTTTGTCAGAAAGTAGAACTCCTGTGGTGAGAAGAGTGGGCAGGACAACTATTATGGGCTAAAAATGTTATCTGCTCATTTGGAGATCGTGGATGATCTGGGGATGGCTGGCTGAGGAATGCCAAAGGTCCACTCTAGCAAAATGCAAAATCTCTGGCTCCTCTAGAACTGTAACCGCAGTGCAGTTCTGGTGTTCACTACTATACCCTCTTCTGCTGATTGCTGACACGACTTGCCGTTATGATCTAGGAATCAGTCATCTTTGTCTTGGTCCTGGTCCGGGACTGCCTCTCCATTATCTGCCTACTTCTCTTCTGTCTCTGCACTGATCTGTTTCCCAGACACACGCACTACAGAGAATTCTCAGCCTTCATGTATAAGATCAGAGGATACGCTGACTGAGTTGGCTTTCACTGCCATGTTTGCACAGTGCTGACCATTAGTGTTTCTATTTGCTATCCCACAAACGGTGCAATCTAGAGAACTGAGTAGTTATGGCCTTCTCTGCTCTAGTTCGGCTGATATTTCTGTTGTAGCTGTTCACAGCAAAACACTTTTTTTTTTCTCTGCGGAGACTATGGGAGCAAATGCTGTGTAGATAATCCCAACTTCAACTAGGAAGACAGTCAGTTCCCATCCGCCACCAGAAAAGTCTCTCCTCTACACCTCTTCCTCACCTGGAAGACTTTTCTCTATAGTCATTTCCCGTGCCTCACTGCTCTCTCTTTTCCCTTCCTCTCAGAAGCAGAGTTGTATTTTAAATGGTCTAATAACTGACCCCTGGGGTTGTGTGGTTAACCATTTCATGTCACTTACACATTTATTGCAATAGCTCAGGTTCCTGGCCAGTAGAAATGTGTGCCCTTTAATCTGTTTAATCAGTGACCATTGAATTTTGGGGACTTAGAAATCAAAGCAATATTTGTTGAGTCTGGAGAAGTAACAGAATATCCTTACATTTACCCTTTGTTAATAAGTCTAACTATATTTTCTAGATGTTTAGAGTCTATTATATTTAAAATGCTGTATATATATCTGTGTATGTACATTTATATTTATATAATGAGAATATTAAGTTGAAAGCACAGTTGTCATCAAAATCATGCCTACTGTTCACCGTTTGCTTATAGACATCATCTACAATCATATCGCATATTCTCAGCATCAGATTGGACTTGATTTTGAGTAGTTTAAAACAGTTTTACAGTCACTCATCCAATGCGTAATTTATGTTGTATATGTAAAAAATAATTAATTGGTAAAAAACATTAGCTTGTATTCTTTTTTAGTTTTTTATTGTATTTATTTTAGCAATCTATATTAAATAAAATATTGCTTTATTTACTTAATCTTCTTTGAAATAAGGTAAAAGTAGATAATACCTTGCAACACACAATTTACCTTTTGAATATTAACCATAGGCAATATTCACTTAAATTTTCTCATAAACAAATGGATCTGACATTTAAACTCTCCTGGTATTTAGCAGCTAGAAATATGTTCCAAAGCTCACCTAAAGTAATATTCATTTTTCCGGAAGCAAGTTAACTTTTTTCCCTTTTTTAATTGAAAACCATTACAGCAATTAGAAGAGAATATAATTATAGATTAAATTATCATTGATGTTAATTATATCTTTTCCATCCTGGATCTTATGTTTGTAAACATTGTCCCTATAACTACCTTTCATCATTCTCTATGGTTTCTCATTAGTACTTCTTTTTCACATGGCAAATTATTTTTCTGTATCTTGTATTTCAGTGAAATGCTCCTGTCTCTTGCTTGACATATTTTAGCAGTCACAGATAAGGACCTTAATCATTGGTTCCCCCCCAGGATTCTCTAATCATCAGGTCAGAGGCCAGGAAAGCAGGCACTGAAGTGAGGAATATGAAGTGATCATGAGCAATAGATCCTTAGTTTATTTAACATCAGTGAGGACAAGAGCCCACTACCTTCTCAATGCAAATGATAAATGTTCTTGCAATTAACCCACTTTAATTAGTAGGTGCACTGCTTCTCCATAAGGCATGTCCTGAACATGGGCAATTTCAACACAATAAATTGAACACAACTAGGCAAGACAGAAATCAAATTCATTATTTGTAATCCCAATCCTCTTATTGAATATATTTGACACTTAATGTAAAGTAGGAACTCCAATGAGTATTTATAAATGAGTATTTATAACATAGTAGATACTCTGAACCCATTTACAAAACAGAAATAGAGTCACAGACATAGAAAACAAACTTATGGTTACCACGGGGGAAAGTGGGGAGGGAGGGATAAACTGGGAGATTGGAACTGACATATACACACTACTATATATAAAATAGATAACTGTAGGATAGATAGATAATAAGGACCTACTGTATAGCACAGGGAACTCTACTCAATACTCTGTAATGACCTATATGGGAATAGAATCTAAAAATGAGTGAATATATGTATATGTATAACTGATACACTTTGCTGTACAGCAGAAACTAACACAACATTGTAAATCAATTAAACTCCAATAAAAATTAATTTTAAAAAGAGTTAATGTTAGAAACTCTACCCCCCTCCATGCAAAGTAAGTCAGCATTGATTTTAATAAATATTTTTTCTACCAGAAGATAATCTACTAGTAGAGAATTAATATAGTTATTTGAATAATTCAGGATAAATTTCCCCCAATTATAAACCCAACATTTTTTTAAACATCTTTATTGGAGTATAATTTCTTTACAATGGTGTGTTAGTTTCTGCTTTATAACAAAGTGAATCAGCTATACATATACATATATCCCCATATCTCCTCCCTCTTGCGTCTCCCTCCCACCCTCCCTGTCCCACCCCTCTAGGTGGTCACAAAGCACGGAGCTGATCTCCCTGTGCTATGCGGCTGCTTGTATTTTACATTTGGTAGTGTATATATGTCCATGCCACTCTCTCACTTCGTCCCAGCTTACCCTTCCCCTCCCCGTGTCCTCAAGTGCATTCTCTACATCTGCGTCTTTATTCCTGTCCTGCCCCTAGGTTCTTCAGAACCACTTTTTTTTTTTTTTTTTAGATTCCATATATCTGTGTTAGCATAAGGTATTTGTTTTTCTCTCTGACTTACTTCACTCTGTATGACAGGCTCTAGGTCCACCCATATCACTACAAATAACTCAATTTCATTTCTTTTTATGACTGAGTAATATTCCATTGTATATATGTGCCACATCTTCTTTATCCATTCAACTGTCGATGGACATTTAGGTTGCTTCCATGTCCTGGCTGTTGTAAATAGAGCTGCAATGAATAAACCCAACATTTTTAACTAAGCCACTTCCATGTTTAGGACAAAGACGTCTTTAGTAAGGAGAGGGGAGAAAGGGGAAGAAAGGGGTAGAGGCAGGATTCAGTTGAATTTTCTGTTATTGTCTTCTTTCTCTATTTCACTTTGCACATAACTCCATAACTTAAAGCTGAGAAACAGGCTCTAGATTTATAAAAAACATTGATGACTCTCCCCTAGATGACTCTTTTATCTTTCTCCACTTACTTCAAACCTTTAAGAACTCCTTTCTCACTCTCACTCTCAGCTGTTGAGCTTGTTTTCTGTTTTCTTGAAAAAAAAACTTTGTTTAATCAAAAGAGAATTTCCACAAGCTGCCACCACCTTATCTGCCTACTTACCCGCATCTGTGACTTCTCTCCTGGAACTGTGGATGGACTCCCTATGTTTCTGGCCAAGGCTTTCTCCTTTCTCTTAATCAACGAGGCATTGATTCAGTAATTCTGTCTCTCTTTTGCATTATCAACATTTCCTTCTTCATTGGATCAATCCCTCCAGAGAAAAATCACACTATTTCTCCCATCTTAAAACAACCAAACGAACTTGCTTTACAGCAGGTCTCGTTGGAAAAGTTCTCTTTGTGTGTTCTCTTCTTCCACTCTTTTGAATCCATTCCATCAGGTTTTCACCCCCACCACTCCCCAAAGCTGCTTTGTCTTCTCAATGTCACAAATGACCTCTACTGTCACTTCTGTGGGTCACCTTCTCTATCAGCAGCATTTGATATAGTTATCCACTCTTTTCTCCTAGAGATACTTGTATCACTTGGCTTATATGACCCACACTTGTATGATTTTTCTTTCTGATTTTCAATTCCCCATCTTGTTTGTGGATTTGCCCTCATTTCCAAGACGTATGATTTGGAGTGCTCCCAGGCTTTGTTCTCTCTTTAATATCTATACCTCGTCCCACATTGATCTCATCCTGTCTCATGATTTTAAACTCCATGTCTATGCTAAGTCTCACTGCTGGCTGAAGTCTGGACACTGGAACTCCCCTAAGAGCTCCAGATCCATGTTCAACTTCCCATTTAACTTCTCTACTTGGTTGCTAATAGGATCTCAAATGTAACATGTCCAAAATGAGGCTCTTAATCTTTAATATCCTACTACCAGCAACTCCTACAATCTTTCCCACTGCCATGGAAAAACGTCATTTTTTTTGGTTGCTCAGGTCAAAAAACTTGGTGTCATCCTTGACTTCTCTCCGTCTCTCATACTTCACATCTGGTCCATAAGCAAATTCTCTCAGCCACAGGTTAAATCTATATCCAGACCGTGACCACTTCTTAGCGTCCTCTTCTTTTCCACCTAGTCCCTAGGATGATCATTGCCTGAATTACCGCAATTGACTCCTAAGGGTCTCCTTAACTATGTCCTTCCCCCCTTCAATCTATTTTCAGCACAAATGTAAGTTAGATCATGCCACTGATCTGCTCTAAACCCCTCTTATCCCACTCAGAGTAAAAGCCAAATTCTTACTCTTGACCTCTGAGATGCTGCATGTTAACTCTCTTTGTTTCTAGCTACTCTCCCTCTGATCTCTCTGGTCTTGTCTGACTGGCCTCCTTGCTGTTCCTCTAACACACCAGGCACATGTCCATATCAGGTCCTTGCTGGTCCCAGCAAAGAGGGTTAGCTAGGAAGATTCTTTCCCAAAGTATCTGCATGGCCCCCTTTCCTCAACTCTTTATTAAAAAGTTAGCTTCTCGACATACAGATGGCCAAGAAAAGCACAAGGAAAGCTGCTCAACATCACTAATTATTAGAGAAATGCAAATCAAAACTACAGTGAGGTATCACCTCACACCAGTCAGAAGGGGCGTCATCAGAAAATCTATAAACAACAAATGTTGGAGAGGGTGTGGAGAAAAGGGAACCCTCTGGCACTGTTGGTGGGAATGTAAATTGATACAGCCACTATGGAGAACAGTATGGAGGTTCCTTAAAAAACTAAAAATAGAGTTACCATATGACCCAGTAATCCCACTACTGGGCATATACCCAGAGAAAACCATAATTCAAAAAGACACATGCACCCCAATGTTCACTGCAGCACTATTTACAATAGCCAGGTCATGGAGGCAACCTAAATTCATCGACAGATGAATAGATAAAGAAGATGTGGTACATATGTACAATGGAATATTAGCCATAAAAAGGAACGAAATTGGGTCATTTGTAGAGACATGGATGGAACTAGAGACTGTCATACAGAGTAAAGTAAGTCAGAAAGAGAAAAACAAATATCGTATATTAACGCATATATGTGGAACCTAGAAAAATGGTACAGATGAACCGGTTTGCAGGGCAGAAATTGAGACACATATGTAGAGAATAAACGTATGGACACCAAGGGGGAAAGTGGCGGAGGGGTGGGGTGGGATGAATTGGGATATTGGGATTGACATGTATCCACTAATATGTATAAAATAGATAACTAATAAGAACCTACTGTATAAAAAAATAAATTAAATTAAATTCAAAATAAATAAAAAGTTATCATCTCACTGAGAATTTTCCTCCCTCCACAGTATACAGACACTTTATATTCCACTTTTTGTTATTTTCCTTTACATTTATTATCCTTTTTTTTTGTTATTATCCTTTACATTTATCACTATCAAACATATATTTTATTTATCTAAATGTTTTTCTGCTCCCTCATTAGAATATAAGTTCATTGGGGGCAGGGAGTTTGTCTGTTTTCCTCATTGTTAAATCTCTAGTGCCTAGTAAAGTACCTGGTATATGAGGAAGGGAGTAATCAATTAAGCTTATTAAATGCATAAAGGAATACATGAACTCTTTCCACTTCATACCTGGACTATAAGGTAGAAGTTATATGACGCCAGGATACAATAAGTCCCAAAGTACCTTTTGAATCATTATTGAAAAAATAAAGCATATTTAGTATATTCTCTAGTTTTAATATTATTTTTTAAGGTCAATGTTGGAAATCTAACTTTTATGGGACCCTCAGTTTTCTCCTGAGGAGACAGCACAGTGTATATATAGATGTCATAAAATTATTTGTTCAAATGAAAATTTTTTGACAACCATATTATGTAAAACAGATGAAAATAGAGATGATTGTAGGGTACAGGAGGGAATGGAGCCTCTCTCAATTGCTTCTATGACACCTCAGACCAGATTTTACAAGTAAGGGAGTCTATGATCATTTATTCAGAAAGACCTATTATTCTACAGATAACAATTCTTATTGGTCTGAATAATTGATTAACCAGATGAAGCCATTCTTTAACTGTCCTAGATGTCACTGTTACTAGGAATGTTAAGGAAATACTGCTCATAACTGTTAATAAAATTATATGTGGTCAGTGGTGCCAGCTGCAGAATACCTCCTAGATTTCCAGAGGGACTTCCCATAGGGAACAGTAGGCAAAGTCACATTCTTTATTCCTAAATGAGTTTTAGCCTTAAATCCTAGGGATAGTGAGCTGGGTAATATGAAAATCTTAGAGGTCTGTCTTGATGCTTTGACTTAAAAACCAGAGCAAAAACAAGCCTGAGCATTTTTTCTGGTGACCTCTTTTGGACTTTGTCCATGATTTTTCCTTAGCACAAATCAGACTTCTCCCTTCCTGAGAGTGAAAGGGAACATGGGTCTAATTAGTTCGTGACAATCTGATCCCAGAGAATCGTGTTTATTCTGTAACACAGGTGGTTATAAGTAGGGCGGTCTTTGTGATTGATAGCAACATAAATCTTACTAGGAAGCAAAGAAATGCTTCACTTATTTCATCTCATGAGGTCAGGCTTTATGGCCATTCTCTCTCTGGAATAAAACTGCAATATTTACAAGACATGCCTGTATTAGACAATTTAAAAGTGTCTGCCAGTTTCCTCCGTATATGTCCCTACATACACATTGATAAGAAATAATCCTGTTTCACTATGCACAGCTAGATATGAACCAAAATTAAAGTATCAGCATCCTTCCTGGGATTTGAAATTGGATCTTAGAGGTATTCATCTCTCTCTGTTATGCTCGTGCTTAAACTCAAAGATGACATAAAGCTGAGACAGGGACCAGAGCTGGAGCTGTTGTGTCGGGCCATGTGTGTGGAGAATGTGGGTCCTCAGAGGGAAAGAAGAATGGAACTGACACAGGAGAGAAACAAGAGGAGACCATACAGCAGGAGAGAGAGACAAATCGAGACGATAACTGAAAACTCCATTTCTAGACTCTTTCAAGGTCAGATTCCACATCTTTCCCTTGGGTTCTTAGAGCTGACACCTATATCCTGACAGCAAAATTCCCACTTTAGCTTAAGTAGTTTTAATAAGTATCTGTTTTCAGATACTTAGGAGCAATAAAATTGTTCCTAAAACAGATACTATCATGACGACACCTTCAAGAAGAAAGGCAAAAATTTTACCTTTCTGGCAACTATGACTTGATCCTATGGCCTTCCAGGCTAATCATCACTGCTACCTCTCATCATAGTTGTGCTACTAGAATTTCAATGTGGTAGCTGCACATGTCTGAAAGGATCTCTCTCCTGTGATGGCCAGCCCCACAAAAGCCATATATGGAGCCATGACCAGTGATGAACTGGTATACAGCTGCTGCAGAGTCAGGCAAAACTTCACGATTGACCAAAATCTATGTTATATCTTTTCCATAAAACGTTAGAGTTAGAAAATATTGTAGGACTTCTCTGGTGGCGCAGTGGTTAAGAATCCACCTGCCAATGCAGGGGACACGGGTTCGAGCCCTGGTCCGGGAAGGTCCCACCTGCCGTGGAGCAACTAATCCCGCGTGCCACAACTACTGAAGCCTGCGCATCTAGAGTCCGTGCTCTGCAGCAAAGAGAAGCCACTGCAGTGAGAAGCCCTCACACGGCAACGAAGAGTAGCCCCCGCCTGCCGCAACTAGAAAAAGCCCGCGTGCAGCAACAAAGACCCAACCCAGCCAATAAATAAATAAATAAATAAATTTATATATACAAAAAGACAAAAGAAAAAAGAAAATGCTTTAAAGATAAATACATCTGATTTTTTCAAAGCATAAAGTTAACATTTTCTTTCATTTCAAATGAAAAACAAAAACCAAAAACTCTGCACAATTGCTAGTTCTTATTTGGGTTGGGGGTGGGGGGCAATGAAGAGGGAACAAAGTTGTAGAAATTATATTTTGGAAGTAAAATGAAGAATTAACATACATTGTCTAATGCCAATATAAATAGTACACCTAAAAGTTACCCTTAAACTATATGCAAAAGGAAGGAGAAATATGCAAGCAGTCATTTTAAGAGATTTAAACATCACCTTCTTGTTATAAACTTTTAAGAAAGAAAATACTTGAACACATTTATTTGTTGAAAACTAAATTAATCTAGGAGAGAGGGAGAGGTTAAAGATAAAGTGAGTGAATAATAGGGAGAGTAAGATCTTGGAAGAGACAGGAGGTTTTGGAATCAAAAGCAGAAGCGGAAGGATTGGGGTAGAACAGGAAAGCTAAATCCAATGCAAGTTTGTAAATTTGGTTTAGAGATAGTGTTACACACCTTTCTCCCCCATCCCCCAAATCTGAACACTTCTTGCTATGTAAAGAATGCAACCAATAGAATCTATTTTGACAGCATCTAGCCAGGCTTTTGTTCTACAGTATGCCTCACAAGCACTGAGAATATATGTAGCATTAAATCCTGGAAAAAGAGCCTCAGGATTAGTAGATGAGTTGATCAAGATACATGGGAAGCAGACTCGAATGTTGATATCCAGAGAGTTTGGGAACTGATCAGTATTTTCAGTTGTTTTTGCTAATTGCTAATGACAGGTGTGTATATTATAGCATGCTAAGAACATTAGCTGGCATGGAGCCAGCCTGGATTAAAATTCTCAGCAAGGAAAGTGAGTTATTCTTTCCCTCAACATAAAATGTTCTGGAAATTAATCATTTTACTTCAGAATGAAATCTGATGGCTACAGGGCTGGCCTGGGCAGCTAACTTAACATAGTTCTAGCTGCTGTGTAGGTGGAATAAAAAACTTCCTGAAACCCTTGTTTATAACCAAAGCTTGGTGCCAAACAGTTGTCCCAGACTCCCAGAGGTGCTGAATCATAAACATTCATGAGGCATTTTCTATGTCAGTATTTTCAGCTATCAAATTATAGTGGTAATGGATCCAGAGACGGAAAGGCTGCTTAGGATTTTCAGAATTCTAAAAGCAGATGATCTCTGGGTCAGGATTAAACCATCTGGGTCTAGAACACGCTGTAACATCACTCTCTGCTATGTGAGAATGACGGTGCCTAGGGGAAATGTATACATGTGAGTCGGTCATTTCTTGATACAGAGGGTGGTGAGGTTGACTTCCACATTCAACATCAGAAATGAGTTCACATGTTTGCCAAAAAGTGATCCCTTACAAGTCGAATTCCTTATAAAGCACAGTGCTTGAATTGTATCCCAGCCCTGTACTCATGTGTAGAACCACAGGTCGCCATGCGATTCAGTCAGAGTTCATACGGAAAATAAAAACCATCCTGTGACGTTTAAAAGTGAAGAAATGTAATGCAGGGAATTAAATGTAGTATCACTGAAGAATTGGAAGAGTAGGAATTAGGAGGCTGTAGATGGATTGAAGTCAAGAACATACCACTATACTTGTGACCTAGAGACAGGGAAAAAGGATTAGGAAGCAGTTGCTGTATTCTCCACCACCACAAAACTGCCTCTTAACACTCAATTCTGGATGACCTTGCTGACAGCAGAAAGACAACAGAAAGGCCTCTTTCTTACTTCAGCCTTCTAAAAAAATACGAGAAGAGCATCTAACAGTGGGAACTCAATTTGTATCATGAACCCTAGCTGGAAGGGAGTCTAGAAAATGTTGTATTTAGCTTTCCAGCCTCTGTAGTAACAAAATTCCATAGAAAGAAGTAAGAATACATGCTGAGGGCCGACTGATCCTACCCACTACCTCATAATAAAAATAGCCAACCTTTACTGAACATCCACTATTTCCTGAATACTCTACCTATTTTCACTCATGTAATCCCCATAGCAACATTATGAGGTACATGCTGTTTTTATCTCCAATTTACAGATAAGGAGACAAGCATTGAGAACATAAGCTAGCTTGTCCAGGGTCATATACCTTGTAAGTGGAAGTTCCAGGATTCAAGCCAGGCAATCTAGCTCCATTAACACCTAACCCTCCATGGAATTGCCATTTATATAATAGCTGACATTTTGCCTTTCATGTAACATCTAACACTTTTCTACTCTTCTATAGACTTAAAAGCACAAAACAATGTAAGTCCCCTACATACGAACGGGTTCCATTCCAAGGTCGTGTTCATAAGTACAATTTGTTTGCAAGTCCAACAAAGTTAGCCTAGGTACCCAATACAATTGGCTATATAGTACTGTACTGTAATAGGTTTATAATACTTTTCACACAAATAATACATAAAAAGCAAACACAAAAAATAAAACATTTTTAATCTTACAGTACAGTACCTTGAAAACTACAGTAGTGCAGTACAACAGCTGGCATACAGGGGCTGGCATTGAGTGAACAGGCACGAAGAGTTACTGACTGGAGGAGGGAGAGGAGGTGGGAGATGGTAGAGCTGAAGGATCGTCAGCAACAGGAGACGGAGGGCAAGCTGCAATTTCACTCACGCCTGATGTGGATGGCACAGGTTCTGGTTCCTTGCTGGATTCAATTCTGTCTAGCCTCTTGGAAAAACGATCCAGTGATGTCTGGGTAGTGGCTCTTCTTTCCTCGTCATAGATGACACGGTAGCACTGGATTGCATCGGGAACGGCTGCTGCAACCTTCGTGTACTGTTCTACGTTCGGGTCCTGTGCTTCAAAAAACTAACAGTGCCTCCTCAAATAAAGAAAATCCCCTTGCCATTTCCTGCATCGTGAATTTCTTTGGTTCTTCAGTTACTTCTTCCTCTTGTCACTCCACTCTCTCAATTATTTTCACTTTTGTTTCCATCATTATCACTTGGTGCTTCTTAGCAGTAGCAGCTTACATCACTGCTGCTTTTATGCTTGCTTGCAGACATCCTGGGCTTGAAATAAAGATACCATACTACTCTACTCTATACAGTACTGTACAGTAAAGTACACAAAATCACAACCACTTGTAGAGGATGCATGCACCTGACAATGTACGCCAGACATGTAAACTAGCTTATGTGATCTGACATGCGAACACACGTTCTCATCTTTGAAAGTTCGCAACTTGAAAGTTTGTATGTAGGGAATTTACTGTACAAAAAAATCTTGTCTCCCAAGTAGATGGGAAATCTTCATAGGAAACTAAGATATTGTCAGAAAAATTTAGGGTGAGCATGGAGTTAATATAGGAGGGTTTATAGGGACCTAATGAAACCTAAAAACTTTTGCACAGCAAAGGAAACTATAAACAAGATGAAAAGACAACCATCAGAATGGGAGAAAATATTTGCAAATGAATCAAGACAAAAGATTAATCTCCAAAATATATAAACAGCTCATGCAGCTCAATATTAAAAAAACAAGCAACCCGGGCTTCCCTGGTGGTGCAGTGGTTGGGAGTCCACCTGCCGATGAAAGGGACATGGGTTCATGCCCTGGTCCGGGAAGATCCCACATACCGCGGAGCAGCTGGGCCCGTGAGCCATGGCTGCTGAGCCTGCGCATCCAGAGCCTGTGCTCTGCAACGGGAGAGGCCACAACAGTGAGAGGCCCACATACCGCAAAAAAAAAAAAAAAAAAGCAACCCAATCCAAAAACGAATGGGCAGAAGACCTAAATAGACATTTCTCCAAAGAAGACATACAGATGGCCAAGAGGCACATGAAAAGCTGCTCAACATAACTAATTATTAGAGAAATGCAAATCAAAACTACAATGAGGTATCACCTCACACCTGTTAGAATGGGCATCATCAGAAAACCTACAAACAACAAATGCTATAGAGGGTGTGGAGAAAAATGAACCCTCTTGCACTGTTGGTGGGAATGTAAATTGATACAGCCACTATGGAGAACAGTATGGAGGTTCCTTAAAAAACTAAAAATAGAATTACCATATGACCCAGCAATCCCACTACTGGGGACATACCCAGAGAAAACCATAATTCAAAAAGACACATGCACCCCAATGTTCATTGCAGCACTATTTACAATGGCCAGGTCATGGAAGCGACAAAAAATGCCCATCGACAGATGAATGGATAAAGAAGTTGTGATACATATATATGGTGGAATATTACACAGCCATAAAAAGGAATGAAATTGGGTCATTTGTAGAGACATGAATGGATCTAGAGACTGTCATACAGAGTGAAGTAAGTCAGAAAGAGAAAAACAAATATCGTATATTATCGCATAGATGTGGAGTCTAGAAAAATAGTACAGATGAACTGGTTTGCAGGGCAAAAATAGAGACACAGATGTAGAGGAGAAACGTATGGACACCAAGGGGGGAAAGCAGGGGGTGGGGGAGGTGGTGGTGTGGTGGTGAGATGAATGGGGAGATTGGGATTGACATATATTCACTAATTTGTATAAAATAGATAACTAATAAGAACCTACTGTATTAAAAAAAAAAAGGAAAGCTTTAGGGTGAGCATGGAGTTAATATAGGAGGATTTAATCAGATTATCTTATGAGCTTGCATCATTCATTTGTAATAACTTGATAGATAACCTCATCTTTACTAGAGAGCTGGATGTACCATGAGGTCATAAATGGGTGTGGGTTGGCCAGGCAGGGAATGTAGAACTATTAACAGTAACAAATTTTTATTATCCAGGGTTACTTCTTATGTACAACTTGTGAATCATAGTTCTTTTACTAGGGCTTCAGACTGTCAGGTTATAATGCAATCAACTGGGTTACAGTTTGGAATAGAGATCTGGGATTTCTTGATTGAAATTGCGTGTAAAATGGATGGATCTCCCTTGATTATAAAAGAGCAGAACCCTATGATCTTGGCAAGGAAATACTCTTAAGATCAGCTCCTGCATCAAGAGAAAACAACAAATTAAAACAAAACAAAACAAAAATTTCAAGGGCTCTTTAACTGAGAATCTAACACCACTCCTAGGGTGTATATATTTTTAAAGCTTCCTACCAATTTCTCCACCACTACCAAATACCACTCTAACCTTCTTGGTCTCCTTAACACACGTACACTCACTCTCTTACTTTCTGCATCCCCCTCCCTCACCTCATTCATTCTCTCTCTCTCTCTCTTTCTCTCTCTCTCTCTCTCTCTCTCTCTCACACACACACACACACACACACACACACGAAGGTGCATTCACTACTGGGACAATAATTGGGAAGTAAAAATTGATGTGAGTAAAAGAGTAGAAGTTTGGTGGAGAAGCTTGGGGGTGGGGGCATCCCAGGCAGAAGAAAGGGCATGATAAAACGTGCCAGAGTCCTAAAGGAGCATGACATCTTCAAGGCATGGCATAGGACTCCAGGTGACTATAGGATTAAGGACAAGAGAGGTAAGCAAGGGGAAATGAGGAGGAAGAAGGTGGTCAATTTAAGGAAGAACACTACCACATAAAGGGGTCTCAACTTAATCACGAAGGCAACTAGAAGCCGGTGAATAGCTTTATGCAGGGGACAAACCTGTCCTGATATGAGTTAGAAAAAATAAAACTGGATGCTTTTTCTATAGTTCAGGAGAGAGAGAGATTGAGACCTGATATAAAATAGGATACTTAAGGTAGAGAAAAGGCAATGGATTGGAGAGAGATTTCTGAAATGGAACTGAAAGAATTTGAGGACCTATTGAATGCAGCAGTTATGAAAAGAGAAAAGAGTATTAGAGACTTCTAGGTTAGAAGATTGTGGACAGCAGTTCCATCAGCAGAGACAGATAAAACCACATCATCTTTTGATACAATAAAAAGGAGAGACAGTGTGTGTGTGAGAGAGACAGTTTATAGAATTGATATTTAATTTCTTGTTTGCAAATAGGTTATAAAACAAAATTAGTTTGAGACATCCATATTGAACCTAATCATCTTGATTATTAAAAATACCCATATCTACTTAAATGTTTTTTCATTATTTGCTTTGTTTTTATTTTATAGCTTTAAACACATCAATATAAAATTAAGAAAAAGACAGTTTTGAATAAAATCACAATCTGCTTTACTCAACTAGATATAAAATTTTAGCATTTTATAAATTGTTTTGGCATTTAAGAGCAAGCGTTCTTCACAAAATGCTATTCATTTAAAGAATAATAGCCAATGGGAAAAATCTGTAAAGCCTGCTTCTTCTCATTTTTTACATATGGGGCTGCATTTTATTTTTGTCGTTTATTTTGTTTTCTGTTTCATGCTTTTGTTTCTTTCTGGTTTTCATTTCTCTGTTTACTTTCTCCTGCCTTCCTGTGGTTACCTGAACATGTTTTAGAATTCCATTTTGATTTATCTATAGTGTTTTGGAGTGTATCACTTTGTATAGCTTTTCATTGTTTGCCCTAGGTATTATACTTGATATATAACCCATATGTATACATATATATCATCAAAGTCTACTAGTGTTGACACATTTCTAGTTTGAGAAGTGGAGGAACTTTACCTCCCTTTATAACCCTTCCAATTTATAGTATAGTTGTCTTAGCTTTATTCCACGTACATTGAGAGCTACATTAAGAATTGTTATAATTTTTCTTCAAATGTCAAACTGAAGTTGGGAAACTCAGGAGAAGGAAAGTGTATCATATTTATCCATAATTTGTTCTTATCATGTTCAGGATTACTTCTTTTGTCATCACCTCCTATTTGTAGAACTTTGTCATTCTTTTAGGGTAGATCTACGGGACTTTTTTCATCTCCACTCTCTTTCTCTTCTTCTGGCACTCAGATGCCATGAATGTTAGGTCTTTTGTTATAGGCCACATATCTCCAAGGCTCTGTTTTTCGTTTTTTATTTTGTTTTGTTTTTCTGGTCTATTTATCTCTGTTGTTCAGATTGGATAATTTCTATTGTTTTTTTAAACCACTTTATTGGGTTATGATTGACATACAAAAAGCTGTAGATAGTTAATATATACAACGTGATGTGAATTTCTATTGTATTATCTTCCAGTTTACCTTGAGTCTCTCCATTCTGTGGTTGAGCTCATCTATTGAGTTTTTTAATTTCAGTCACTGTGTTTTTTAGTTCTAAAATTTTCACTTAGTTTTTCTATCTTCTGTTTCTTTGCTGAGACTTCCTATTTTTTCATTTGTTTCAAGCATGTTTATAATTGCTTAATGAAACAATGCAGCTCAATGAAGTTCAGTGGCTACTTTAAATCCTGGCCAGAAACTTCCAGCACCTGTATCATCTCAACCTCAGTGTGTGTTAATGATCTTTTCTCATTCATTTCAAGATCTTCCTGGTTCTTGGTAAGAGGAGTGATTTTGTCTTCATGTGATTGAAACTTAGTTATCTGGGGATATTATAAGACTCTGGATCTTATTTAAATCTTGTGTTTCAGTAAGCCTCCTCTGACACTGCTCTGGTAGGTGAAGGGGGACCTTTGAATTTCCAGAAGAGGATGGAGTCTAGCTGTACGTGGGCCTCCCAGATGGTGGGCATATGGAAGGGCTTCTTGTTACTCCTGGGTGGGAATGGGATCTCAGGACTCTCCGGTAGGCCTCTTCTGTTACCCCACCTCCACAGTCAGGGGTAGGGGTACCTCATTACTGCCTGGTGAGGGTGAAAGTCCAGTCAACCCACGTGGTCCCCACAGACAGCATGGTCTCCACTTAAACACCAGTGGGGATGAAAAGCCTGGCTTCCCATTCAGCCTGTGTTGCTGATGGTGGAGATGGGGCTGCAGGTTTTTCTGCAGTGTTTGGCTGGAGTAGAGCTGTTCTTGCTAGACTGCTCCTTTCCTGGTCCTCTGATGAGGGAGGGCAAGCTTTTGAGGGGGGCTTTGGTTTGTTTGTTTGTTTGCTTTTGTTGGCATTCCTGGGTTGCTGGCTTTTCCAGCACCCAGTTCTGGAATATACAAGGCAGTAACAGAACCCAGGGAATTCAGCTCTGTGCTGAGTCCCGAGGTCCCTAGCCAGTCTGCTGCTTTCTCTCTACCTTTCAGAGTCTTCTTATATTTTCTTTATATATAATATCCAGAGTTATTAGTTGTAATTAGAGGGAAGAATAAGAAAAAAATGTCTACTCCACCTTCCTGGAGAAACCTCATTTTTGTTTAAAATGCAATTTCCCTAATGACTTATGAGGTTGAGGCTGAACCTTTTTCATATGTTTATCAGCTATTGAATATCCTTGATTGTTTGTATTGAGTTCTCTCTCTTTTTCCTTATTGATTTGTAAGTGTAGGTTATAAATTCTGGATCAGCGCTTTGTTGGTTATATGTTGCTATGGCTTTCCCTTTAACTCTCCTGGTGATATATTTTGAGAAACAGAAATTCCTAATTTTAATATAATCAAATTTACCAATCTTTTTATTTATGGTTAGTGGTTTTATATCTCATTTTATAAGTATCTACATTAACATTATGAAGCTATTATATTATCTTCTACAAGCTAACCCTAAACCCGAGTGTATTTATACTAGGTTTGATGAAAAGTGGAAGTTGGGGAATGGATAAGACAAAGGGTATGAGCTAACTGTAGTAAATTAGGGGAAACTTGACAATGCTTGTTCATTCACATTCCTCTTGGCATCCGTCTGTCTTCAGAGATAAGGGTGCTCCAGGTACAGGGAAGGCACCTCTCACATGAGGGTCTCTAGACCTGCCTCAAGGAAAGGTCAGAGTCCTTCCTGCCCCTGCCATTTCCTAAACCCCATCATTTGGTATGTGGCATATTTCTGATAACAACTTATCATACACAGAAAATAAAAGCAAAATTTGGATGCTAATTAAAAAATTAAAATGTATAATTTATTAGGTTTAACACCTCATAAGTACTTTGAACAATATAACCAGTGAATCTCTGTCTAGTACACAAGATGCTTATGCCTACTTTCTAGCTTTTTGCAAAATACTATAAAGATTCTCTAATTCAGATCCTTTTGACTCGGCACACAAAAACCAATGCGGCACACTCTGGCCCTTCTACTTTGTGAAACTCCCTCTCTTTCTTCAAGTTTCCTTCAGTCCTTAAACATAAGAGAGATGCACTGACAGAAGGACTGAGTGAAAGCACCAGCAGCAATCCATATATTGAATATAACACAGCTGGATTTCTGATTTTTAAGAGAAAACATTAATATGAATAGAAGCGCTGCTACTTCTTCCCTGACAAGTACATTATCTTATGTACTCCCTGAGCTGTGCTCACCTCCAACACTTTGGAACTTACACTTCAAACAGTAGGCAACTTTTAAAGGATTTTGAGCAAGACTTTTATATTAAGAGTCTACCCCGAGCTTCCCTGGTGGCGCAGTGGTTGAGAGTCCACCTGCCGATGGAGGGGACACGGGTTCGTGCCCCGGTCCGGGAAGATCCCACATGCTGCAGAGCGGCTGGGCCCGTGATCCATGGCCGCTGAGCCTGCGCGTCCGGAGCCTGTGTTCTGCAACGGGAGAGGCCACAACAGTGAGAGGCCCGCGTACTGCAAAAAATAAATAAATAAATAAAAGTCTACCCCAAGAGCGATAAGGAGAATGGATAGAGTAAAGCAAGGAAGTTACTATCATGGTCCAGTTGAGAGACAATGAAGACACATTATAGTGCAGCTAGACACATTCCCAGGAAGTAGGCTTGACAGGACTTGGTAAATAAGATGGAATGTTCAGGCATTTGGGTGGATGAAGAACCTCTGAGCAGAGCAGATTTCATAGGGATGAGAAAAGTGATGACAACTTTAGTGATAGCTGATGACTTAGAATTCTGTCCTTCTTTGTACAAAGCATAGCTTCCCAGTCTGACTGTATCTCTTTCTGCTTTGAGACAGGGGGAAATTTCAAAGCTTTTCTGCCTAATGCATTTAAGAAAATACAGCCAACCCTGCTGGACTGTCCTACACAGGTACACTTTGTGTGGACAATAATGCCAGTGGCCCACATGTGACTAATGTGTGCCTTTAGGGAACAACCCCCAAAGATAAGCCTGCCCTCCTTTAAAATGTAACAACTAGGAAAAAGAAATCTTAGCTTTATACTGCCTACCACATCATTCCCAGGCAGCCTAAATCGCTAAATTATAGCATTAATGTTGGCATTAAATAGTTTGCTAATGTAGGTTTTGGTAAACATTGTAATGGGAGCTGGCTGGGGTTATAGCTCAGTAGTATATAATTTGTGATGGTGTATGTTTAAACCCCCCAGAAAACACAGACTCTCCGGAATCTGAACTTGATATGAACCTCCTTTTCTCACAGAAAAATCAGAAGGAAGAGAATTGGTATTATCACTAACTTCTTCATAAGTTATTCAATGCCATCCACTCACTCCCTTTACTATCAACTCCTGGGGGCCCTTAATATGGAGCCGGGAACAGAGGGAATAGAGCAAATGGGGACAGACATGGAAGTGAAGAAGAAAAAAGGAAGGTTTTGTAGGACAGCATCACTGGAAGAATAAGAGAAGATGGGAAAATTGTAAGTCAACAAGAATACCTCAAGAAGTAGTTCAGTTCACTTAGACCTTTTAAGAGATTTACTATGTGTCCAACAGCGTAATACAGAAGATAAATTTAGGACCAGTGTGTAGGCATTATGGAAGTAGATGTCAACTCAAAATAAAGAAGAATTTTCTGTCTATGGAATTGTTCAAAAACAGAAAGAACTGTCCTGTATCATAGTGAGGCTCCCATAACTTAAGTATGAAAACAGAACTGGGACTTCCCTGGTGGTCCAGTGGTTAAGACTCCACGCTTCCATTGCAGGAGGCAGGGGTTTGATCCCTGGTCAGGGATGTTCCACATGACACGTGTTGCAATCAAAAAAAAGAAAAGAAAACAGTTTCAGAGGAGACCGTTGTATTGGCTGCAGGTTGACTATTTGACCTCTAGGTAGGAAACCATTTCAAATAGAAGACGCTGAGCATAGTTTTTGTTTAAAATAGAGCTTCTATCAATAACCGTGGCCTTCGGTGGTTAAAGAGCTGAGGTTAGAGACACTAACCTCACCATTTCTCCTACTCTCCTCTGCTCAAACCATCAACACAGAAAGTGGAACAAAGACGGAAGAGGTGCAGAATGTTCCAGAGAGGGGAGAAGCTTTCATAGATGAGCCAGCTGGAGTCCTGAAAAGACAACTGTGAAAAGTTAAGGGACAAAAAAGAAGGAAAGACCTCTCCACGGTCCCTTGACTTATTGCTTAATCAGTTGTGTGGATGTATTTGAGAATGCCCTTATATAGAATACCCAGAGCTTAAAGATCACTGAGTTTGGTCTCTAGATATCTTCTATAAACAGTATTATTAAACAATCTGCTTTGTAAATTAAATGGCTGCCCTCTTTATTCACTTGGCTCCAGAAATAACAACAGCAAACATTTATTGAGAATTCACCAAGTGAATCTGTTTGAAGTGCTTCAAACAGATTAATATACATAATTCTCATAATAACCCTATGACGTCAAGCCAAGGAGTGAACTGTGTCCTCCCGAAATCCATATATTGTAGCCCTAACCCCTAATGTGACAGTAGTTGGAGACGGGGCCTTTGGGAGGTGATTAAGTTTAGATGAGGTCATGAGGATAGAGGCCTCATCATGGGATTAGTGCCTTTATAAAATGAGACACCAGAGAGTTTTCTCTCTCTCTGTACACACACACTGAGGAAAAGGCTGGTGAGCACAGAGTAAGAAGGCGGCTGACTGTCTACAAGCCAGGAAGAGAACTCTCAGCAGAAACCAACCATGCCGGCACCCTGATCTCAAACCTCTAGCCTCCAGAACCGTGAGAAGATACATATCTGTTGTTTAAGCACCCAGTTTACGGCATTTTGTATGGCAGTCTGAGCTGACAAATACAGGTCAGTGCTATTACTATTCCCTTTTCGCAGGAGGAAACTGAGGGATGGAGAGATATCTTGCCCAAGACAGCATGCTAGTGACAGGAAGAACTAAGATTCAGATCCAAGCAGGCTGCACGCAGAGCCTTTGCGCTTTACCGCAGGGATCTGCTACCAACCTGTAATACATGTGTACTTACTACCTTTAGTTTCCCTAGTGTTTCCCAAATTATTTCATGAACTAGTTTGTTTTTTGTTTTTTGTTTTTTTTGCGGTATGCGGGCCTCTCACCGTTGTGGCTTCTCCCGTTGCGGAGCACAGGCTCCGGACGCGCAGGCTCAGCGGCCATGGCTCACGGGCCCAGCCTCTCAGCGGCATGTGGGATCTTCCCGGACCGGGCCACAAACCTGTGTCCCCTGCATCGGCAGGCGGAATCTCAACCACTGCACCACCAGGGAAGCCCTCATGAACTAGTTAAATCGTTCTTCACAACACTGTCCTAATTTTGTAGATGAGAAAATTGACAGATTAAGTGAAATGGCCAAGGAGAAAACTCCAGGGATCAAGAAAACGAAGAGTAGATTAAAGGCAGCTAGTAGTTTTCTGAACTGAGATTGCATGAATGTCATGAGATCATGTATATCCACCACCTAGAATGATGCCTGATATAAAGAAGGTACTAAATCCATTATTGAATGTCAAATAAATGGATCAAAATGTGATTTGAAACCCCAAAGTCATAGCAGGGCTAAGTAAAAGAAACTCTTTTCCTAATCATGAGTTTATTAATTTATTCGTTGTTTTATTAATCATTTATTTAACAATTATGTAGAGGGGTTGACTATGGACCAAGCATACAGTTCTATTTGTTTTCCTTTTACAATCAGTGTTCTCTGAGACAGTGCACTTTGAAATACCTTGCCACTGAATATGTTGGTACTTGAAATGCATCTTAAGTAGGTAATACATCTTCTGGATTCAAGAGAATGGGAGAGAAAAGCATAGATCCAAGAGAGGAGAAAGGCTTATACCATTAATAAAAGCATGGTTTAAAATAACAGAATCAATCAATATGAACGTTCATTTCTCAACAAACCCTCTCATCTTTTTTTGTCTGATTATTTTCTTCTGCTCCATCCACTTTTTCTTCATGAGAATTAGTATTTTCGTAGGAAATTGTAGGAGTACAGTGAAAGTAGTTCCATATATAATTCTTCTCATAAAAGTGTTGTATTAACGTTATTCCATCCCCAGACCTAAATCTGGGAAGTAATGAATCATTCCCAGCATCACTGTAGCATCTCTCTTCTAAATCTTGTTCTAAATCCCATTCTGAAGAGGCATTGCTTCCACGGTCTGATCTGTTTACTTATACTTTTATCCAAGCAGGACTGGTTTCGGGGACCCTACAACGTGGTCTACCACTTAACTGCAAAATGAGATTTTGCACTTGTATTTTATTTCACTTAATAAAATGATGCTTGTAGATGGACTGTTTTGCTTTTTGAGTTATGTAGATATCATGGACTCGTGCCACCCACAGTGTCCCAAATTCCGACATGCACAGATGCTTAGTAAATTGAACACCACCATCTGTAGAGAAGTAATTAGTCAGCATCAGGTCTCATTGGAATCACTTTACTGCACTCTGATCTACCCTTAAATTGTTGTCTTTTCTCTACATCATGAGCTAACCAAAGCCGTTTTTCAAATTTGGATACTTCTTTTTTCTTCTTCTTCTTTAGAGCAATACTTCAGCTTAACTGCCTGGAGAAGAAATGGGCACTTAAAAGAGCAACCATATTTTCAAAAATAGATGAAGTAAAAACAGAGCAACAAATCATACACGCAGTTGATTTCTGTTGCTAGGATGTTTCAGCCTCTCTGTTTTACTTATTAACCAATGCTGTCTGCAGAGAGAAATAGGACCTTTGAGAGAAACGTTGGAAACTATAAGGCCAAATGCCAGTCAAACAAATAAATAGCCAACCTTGCCAAGTAAAGAGGGTCCAAAATCTCTGTCTCTAGAAAAGATTTCGCGTCTGAAAACACCTTTCAGAACAGGTGCATAAAGCTGCCCAAACTTGGTCAGACCATTTGGCTAACTAGCAAGTATGTTGAATTTTAGGAATAATAATAAAAACAACAATATAATAATAATAGCATCATATAGTATTCTGTTCCTCTTTGAGGACACTGAGAGGCAGAAAATCTGTCATCTAGCTCAGGGCACGTGGCCAGGCAGTGGAAGATCTGAGTCTTGAACTAGGGCAGTTTGGCTCAAGTCTTTGATCTTAACAAATGCACTTATGCTGCTCCTTCTGTGAAAAGCAAGATCTCAGAGTGGCAGAGGCTGGAGTTATTAAAATAACACTGTTTAGCTTGAACCATATGAAAGTGCCAATATCTGACAGTTTTTGACCTAACAAATCTGTAATTTTATATTGTTCAACCTCACAGTAAGTAAAACAAGTGACTAAGCACATACTTTGTAAAACTTTTGCTCTGGATCAGGCTCTGTGTTCTGGGTTGTACCTGGAGTCTGAATGATTTGAAGGCAGAGGGAGAGAATCTGGAGAGCTGGGTTGTTGTCCAAGTACCTTTGCTAACATTGATTAGTCAATTCATATGCCTAGACCTCAGTCTTTTCATCTGTAAAATGGGTGAATCTCACATTTTTAGACTTCAGGCCACTTAGTCCAAAAACAATGTATGTCTCATTTATCCCCATCACTCTCAATTTCCAGTGGCAAACAAACTTGCTGGCAATGAAGAATGTGACTGTGAAAACAAATCGTGGGTGTGGGGAGGATTATGTTTACATAGGCTTTAGTAATAGGGATATGTTTATCCCTATGTAGAGATGATTTATCTTTGAGTATATATATATATCCTGCAGCCTAATTATTAGAAAATGTTAAGACAAAATATATTTAATGTAAATTATGTATTTGCATTAAATATGTTTTGTATATGCAAAGGGTTGACAACATTATTAATAGCAAATAGAAGAGTTAATGATAAAACTAAATTTATAATTAAAAGCAAGAATAGACAGTGATGACAAACTCAAGAAAAACATGGAAGATGCAGTGGATTTTTAAAAAACAACTTGCCCTCAAATTTCAGAATTTCCACCTCCCTGCCTGTACAGTAGAAGATGTGTAACATAGCCAAGCACCATATGGCAGCTAGCTCCCCTGGAGGAATGCCAAATTAAAGTGCTTAATAAATTCTCGTAATGCACTAATTTGAGTACCAAATTAATGATCCTTCATAATTCACTCAGCAGTTACTGGTCAGCAGCTCTTGGTTGAATGTGAAAATGAGTACGTATGAAATTGCAAAAGAGCCTGTGCTTATGTGGCATGATTGTGATACCCTCACCTTCCGTTCCTAATTCTCTCCGGTCGGCCAATGTTAATATTCAACTTTTGTTGTTGTTGTAAGCCCCAGCTTACAACAAGAAATACATTTACTCTAAAACTCAAGGACGCACGTACTTATAGTGGTGCAGTTCAAGCCCTACACAAAGGTACTAGGACAAACAGGGGAAAAGGGGCTAATACCTAGGCCAAATTCTGTGCACCTTGTAGGATGCCCTAGTGTGTATGTATGACAAATATGCATAGATATATTAATATATATACATAACTGCACACAGGCACCCACAATTAGAAAACTGAAATTTAGATTTTCTAACACTCTTACTATGTGCAATACCCTCTGATACTTTCTACTCTATTTTTTTATAAAGAAAATATGGATCATGATATACTAAGTTGATTTCACAACTCTCTTATGGGTTGTGATTTGTAATATGAAAACCACTGCCCTTAAAGAATGCTGTCCAGATATGAGTTCACCATGACCTCCACAGAGAGCGTAGGAGCTTCTTCTTTTCTGTCTTAGAGACCCAGAAGTGAGATCTTCCCTCTTTAAAAACTGACAAACAAAAGCACATTTGGAATTTCCTTGGATGACTGGGTTTGAAATTGTGGACTGTAAGAAGAGATGGTGGGTACTGGGATAGCCTGGAGGAAAGAAGTGATGGCAGTGGACGAGGAGGAAGGAACTGAGAGAGTAAGTGGCAGTCCTCCAATGTCTAAGTAGCTACCAGGGTAACCAGATGTTGGAGGGACTAGACATTTATCTATGACCCTTAGGGACAGATAGTCATTCAATCAGCCTGAGTATTTATTGAATAGCAGCTACTTGCCAGCTTCTGTGCTAAAGACTGCAAAGTAGAAAAATAATAGCAACTGCAGTCAGGTAATCTTCATGCAAAGAAACTCTGCTTTTCTAATAACGTGACAGTTAAGCATGCCTGATGGCTAAAACAGATCTGTAGAGATACGGTCCACAGTATCGAGAGATGATGAATTTTGTTAAGTTCTGTTGAGTGGCTTTTGTGACTCATATAGCCCCTTGTTTACCAAGGTTGTCATTTGATATCCATTTCTAAATACTTCTAAGCATTCACTTCTGTGTAGAAAGTGGTTCAGTTATGGAGAAGCAGATGCCATCAGAAGGTGAGCGGCAAGCTTACCAACCCAGCCAAAACTTGTCCCAAGGCTGACCTTCCCCCATTCTGCTCCCCAGATGAAACATGAAACTTATACAGGAGCTTCCATATGAACTTTTTTTTCATATGAACTTTTAAAAAGCCTTTTTAGAATTCTAGCTTTAGAAATTTCTTTCCCAAGAAAAATCATTAAGCTTTCCTTTTATTTTAGATTATTCAATTTGCAGGAAAGCACACATGATAGTGAACACATAAATCTTCTCAGTTTTTCACTAAGTCTGAGTAATGCAGTCTTGGTTTTACTACATTTGGGCTCTCACCAATCTCTTTCAAACACCAAAATAAATCCATTAGAAGTTGTGATCCCCATCAATTCACTATATTGAAAATTCAATGTTAAAGCTTGTTGGAGGTGATCTGTGGGTTTATTATTAATATGTTGAAGCTACAGAGAAACATATTTTGGCTCAATATAAGATGAATTTTCTAAGTGTAAGAGCTACCTTGGTAGGTAAGAAGTTCCCCAGTGTATGAGATGTTCAAGAATAGTTGAAGGTCACCTGGTTTAGTTGGAGTGAGGGGAGAGATGTGACACAAAATTATCTTTGAACTCTTTACCAATCTTGAGATAGAATGTTTCAATTAAACAATGACTTCACCAAGCCTTAACTGGGTTCTTTTCCAGAAAAGAGCTTTCTGTACCTGCCTTCTGAAATCACATCCCAAAATGCAAAATGACTTTCTCCTTAAATGACGTATTTTAAAAGAATTGTTTAGATCTAAATTAATCAGTAAGTGCCATTTGGTCTCTTCTGACAACATTGCCGCAGCCCAGCAAAATCGAATGATTAGCAATAAGTTACTAATCATAGAAATAATTACTGCTAATAATATCAAATAATGTACTAATAACATCAATAATCGTTCTTAAATAGTTAACATCCATTGACTATTGTGTGGCAAACACTGCACTAAGTGCTTTAATGACACTAATTTAGTGATAACCTATCAGGTGGTACAACTCTTATTCTCATTTAGGGGATAAGAAAACTTCATACGTTAGGAAGATTACATAACACAGAGGGTCACTCGGTTGAAGCAGAACCAGAATGTGAAGCCAGTGAGTATGCTAACTCCAGAGAATAAACTCATAACCACTAGTCGACATATAATGACTATTATTTAGGTGTTTCTGACCCTTGCTAATATGTTTAGTCCTCTAAATTACTTGGGAATATCATATACATTGTTAAATATCCAATCTTAAAATCTGAAATATTGTATCACAAATTTTCTACAATGGGGCAACGTTAAGGAATTTACAATACATCTACTAATTTTGTTTTTCTTTTTTCTTGGCCACCCCACATGGCTTGTGGGATCTTAGTTCCCTGACCAGAGATCGAACCCACATCCCCTGCATTGGAAGCACAGAGACCTAACCACTGGATCACCAGGGAATTCACTCAGAAAGATTTTAAAGAATCATTAAGGAATTTCCCTGGCAGTCCAGTGGTTAAGACTCCAAGGTTCCACTGCAGGGGGCGCAGGTTCAATCCCTGGTGTTGGGAACTAAGATTCCACATGCTCTGCAGCATGCCCCCCCCCCAAAAAAGAACCATTAAAATGTTCTGGACAAGGAGCTGTTAAAACACAGGAAAATGTGTACAGTATACAGCATATGAAATAGTAAAGTGCAAATTTTTTTGTGCCGTGTGATCTCAACTTTGTTAAAAAAAAATTCATAGAAGGAACTAAACAAAGCGCTCTCAATGATTGACCTGGGTGTTAATATCTATTTTGTCCTAATATTTTTTCTTTAAATAAAACTCATGTTTTTTTCCATCATGAATTTGTATTGTATCTGCAATTAAAAAAAAAGTTGTTTTTTTTTTTATAGTTTATTTATTTTTGGCTGCGTTTGGGTCTTCGTTATCGCGCATGAGCTTTCTCTAGTTGCGGTAGCAGGGGCTGCTCTTCATTGCAGTGCGTGGGCTTCTCACTACAGTGGCTTCTCTTGTTGCGGAGCACGAGCTCTAGGCACACGGGCTCCAGTAGTTGTGGCATGTGGGCTCAGTAGTTGTGGCTCGCAGGCTAGTCCAGGCTTAGTAGTTGTGGCACATGGGCTTTGTTGCTCCACAGCAAGTGGGATCCTCCCAGACCAGGGATCGAACCGGTGTCCCCTTCATTGGCAGGTGGATTCTTAACCACTGCGCCACCAGGGAAGCCCTGTTTTGTTTTACTTTTGGTTTTAAAAAGCAATTTAATTCTCAGATACAAGTTGCATGGTTTCTGATCTGACATTATGGTATATAAAGTATCATGCTCTCTCTTCTTAAATGAAGACATATTTAAATGGTCATATGTTCATTTAGGAGTAAGTGAATCTGTATAGAAATGGGCAACTCAACTTCACTGTAAAACACCCAATTATTAAGGTACATAAATATTTTTTTAAATTAATTAATTTATTTATTTTTGGCTGTGTTGAATCTTCGTTTCTGTGCGAGGGCTTTCTCCAGTTGCAGCAAGCGGGGGCCACTCTTCATCGTGGTGCGCGGGCCTCTCACTGTCGCGACCTCTCTTGTTGCGGAGCACAGGCTCAAGACGCACAGGCTCAGTAGTTGTGGCTCACGGGCCTAGTTGCTCCATGGCATGTGGGATCTTCCCAGACCAGGGCTCGAACCCGTGTCCCCTGCATTGGGAGGCAGATCCTCAACCACTGTGCCACCAGGGAAGCCCAAGGTGCGTAAAATTTGCTGATTCTACTTTGCCCAGAATGTAGTCTAAAGGCTCCGAAGCTACACTGAGTTGACTATTGCTGAGTTCCTTATCAGTAACACTGAAAAGGATGATCCTGTGTTTTTCAGCTCAAGACTGGTCAGGCTGGTTTGGAGGACTTAATGCAAAGTTATGTACTGTGTAGTCAATTTTGGCAAGTCCTTCTAAGTGTAAACTGTCCCCAGGCCCCAGGGTGTCATGCCCAGCTTCAGGGGCTAAGGAAATGTAATTCCTGTATGAGTAAGCATAATTAACCTGGGGAGGATTGGGGTGTTTCTTTTTCAGGAAGGCTTGGGCTGTCCCACACAGACGTTATCGTTTGACGTATGATTTTGGAAAACTCTACCTTCCTTGGAGTTTTCATTAATTGTCACTTAAGTGCCTCCCGAAACTTATGCCTAGTAAGTCACCTTTCCTTTTCTGGCTTTGGATTTGAATGGAAGTTACCCAGCATTAGACTTTGTATTTAGAGACATTTTCAGAATAACTGTTAATACTACCCTTTATAGCAATGAGTGAATTAGACTAGGGCAAAACATCAGGAGAATTCAAGCCTTCTACCTTTGCCTGCTAAACAGCTGATGCACAGGAAAGATATGCTTGTACACCCCTCTCCTGGGTGGAACTGTTTCTAACCTAGCATTGTCTAGAATAATTTATTAAGAGATCTTCACAGTACAGTAACCTGGAAGCTACCTAACTAGAAGTTACGATTATCCTTACATTGTAGAAGGAAAGAACCAAAACCAGGGCAACAGTGTTCTACTGACCTTAACTTACGTCTGGGCAAAGTAACTATGCGGTACTACTTTGCCACCACTGATATACACACTCTGAAGTTCCTGTTCAGTTCAGTTTTAAAGTGGAGGAACCAGACGTGTTCCCCGAAACTAAATCTGTTTCGTGGAGGAGGAGTCTGTGATTCAGGCTTAAGCCAAGGGTGTTGCCATTATGACATAGGCCATTACCGAAAGTAAGGTAGGGATGGTTCCTTGCCCCAGAGCTGTCAGATGCGTCCAGGGATCTGTGCTGAGTTTTTCATGATTCAGTAAAACCAGGCCATCGGAAATGCTACACTGGGTATTACCAGTTGTACCTTCAGCAAAGCAACAATCCAAAACATTTCAGGATCATGTGAGAAATACTGGAATACGAGGTATGTAGAAGGTGCTGTGGGAATAGCAGGGTGGTCATTAACCCAGTCTGAGAAGGTCAGGAGGATTCCCAGTGGCAGCAGTGTCTGAACATGTGTCAGAAGAATGAACAGAGTCAATGGACAAAAAGGAAGAAAGAGCTATCTGTGCAAAGCCACCAGTTCTCCAGGAAGAAGACAGTGAGAAGAGAGGCTATCAATCAGGAGAGCAAGTTTGTGGAAGGAGTAATGTGCTTCACTGAGAACGTAGGCTTTATGCTGTAGTTGATGAGGTGTCAGCAAAAGATTTTAATGGAGGAGAGACAACATCAGTTGACCATTTTAGAAAGAGATTTCTGACTGCTGCTGTGGCTAATGCATTGAGAGAAGGTAAGATTAGAGGGAAGGAACCAATTTTGAGAGAGCCTCATTCATGGCAATGACAGTGTTAACAAAGAAGGACTACATACAGACTAGAGAGACGGTTTGGAGGTAGAATTGATGGGATTGATTAATACCTCACTAGATGTGGAATCAAGGCTTGAGGCTGAAGTTTCTAACTTAGATCACTAGGAGGGTTGTGATGGCATGAAGTAAAGGCTATATGCCTTCTGAAATCCGTGATTTTGTCTGAAATCTTCTCAAAACTATAGTATGAGTTCTACTGTATAATAGTTCTGTTGCATCTGACATTTGTACCAAAGTTTTAACTTTCCAGAGCACTTCCTCTTGTTTGATCTCATTAAATATGCATTTTGACAGATGAGAAAACTAAGTGTAAGTGATTTGACTGAAAGCATCCAGTTGGATTTGGCTGAGGTGGGACTAGAATCAAGTCTCCAGACCCCGTAGCCTTAAGCTTTATATCAAATCCCAAATCTGTTAGTCTTACATTCTGTGCCCCTCACCCTTTTTTCTATTTTGCACAGAAGATACTAGAATTGGAAAGACTTTTGAATAGAAGAGGAAGCTGGAAGCTTTTGGAAAAGCCACAAAGAAACCTTGGGAGCTTTTGGGGAGGATGAGGCAGCCAGCAGATGGGCAAAGGGAAGCAAATGACAATGTGCATTCCAGGCCTTCCTGATGTCAGAGTTTGGCATCACTCACAGTACAAAGGCGTCCTGTTGTACTAGTTTCCCTATAAACCTCATTCCTGCAAACCATATGAGCCCTGGGAGGTGGGGAATGGAAGGTGGGTGGGACCAGCTGGTCATGGCTGTGAATGACATTTACAGTGGTCTCTACTCAGGATGGTCCCTGGGTCCCTGAAGTCTGTTCAGAGGGTCCAGTGCGGCTTACTAATCAGCATTACACTCAAAATTTGTCCCCAGGCAGTCTCAACCAGGGAATAAGTAGATTTGTTGATCACGTTGGGTGAGATTTTCTGTGCAGAGGCTCTAAAATAAACCCGTTCAGTTTGAAAGTGAAATCGCAACCTCAGTGAGCAGAGGAAATGGAGAGCCTTGGTCCCTGCAAACCAGAATTTCTCTGTTAGAAATAATAATTTGGTGATGGTGGGAGAGTCGTTTTGCAATTATCTCCCGTCCATGTTGGTGATTGGGAAGATGCAAAACACCTGTCTTAGACAAGGTAGACATTTGTGGGCAGGAAGAGAGTTTTCATCTGTAGGGGTCTTACTGTCTGTTTCTAGGAGCCAAAAGGGGCAACGTTTCAGGATGCCTGGAGAGAGAAAGAAAGAGAAAGAGAGGATTCTTGATGAAAACTCCTCAATGCACTGTGTTTTTAGGCGGATGTGGTCTCCCACAGGATGTGCAACAACTGACTTGCCTCAGTGATAGACTCCCACTTGTGGGTGACTGCCTTGGAAATGGTGGTCAAATAGTGGTGCTTAATAGAGACACGCTCTGTGATTGAACAGCCCCCATCCTTCTGGGGGTTTCATTGATTATCTGTCTCCCTGCCCAGACTCCTAGCTCCAGACTCAGGGACTCATCTGATTTCAGCCTGCTCCCTTGCATCTAGAACTATGATCGACAGTCAATATTAATTGTTTACAAATGAGCAAAGTACTGCTTTTAAGGAAACATTTTTTTACTTTTTCTCTAATGTTTTTGTGTGGGGAGGGAGAGAAATTTATACAGAAAAATACACTTTTACACCCATAGGTGTGGTTTAAACAGACCTTGTTTCATTTTATGACCCAACCTACAACCTCTGAGACTCCCACAGCTTTCAAGCCCATCAAGGCAGCCTTTCCATCAAGACCAGTTAGAAGTGTCAGTGATAATCCCACTTTATCCCTGAAAACCACTTTGAACATTTAAAAAAATCTCCAAGCAATTGAGACAATTCAACCCCTCAGTTCTGTTTTCCTAGTGATGATTTGTTTCTGATGAACATGTTTTCAACTGATTTTTTAAATAAAACATTTACACTGAAGTGACTCCCTGTCTTAGGTGAGCTTGATTGACTCCTATTAGAGTTTTTTTTAAAAAAAAATCATAATATTTTCTAGCCTGTGCACTTTAAGTTTAATGAATGAAATAACAGGGAGAAAGAGTAGGTGGTTACCATGGTGACCATAACATCTGATTTGAGTAGCAACAGAGAGGGCAGGGAAACAGTGCCCTATTCAAC
Source organism: Tursiops truncatus (assembly GCF_011762595.2). Taxonomy (NCBI): domain Eukaryota; kingdom Metazoa; phylum Chordata; class Mammalia; order Artiodactyla; family Delphinidae; genus Tursiops; species Tursiops truncatus. Next base: position 48,146,352 of record NC_047041.1, read on the forward strand.
TGAATTGTAATGATGATCAACAGTTGAGAGAGGAAATTTAAATGTCTGGGCTCCACTTAGCAACTGTTCGATCAATCAACACATGAATAGCAGTATCTGCACCTTAGCTTCACATGCATATATCGTACAGATCAAAACAGAAAGAAAATTGCAGTCTACATGAAAATTAAGAATCCTTAAGCATATTTGGAAAATGCTTTTAGGTAAGAATAAAAATCATCCTAATTTCCAAATTTTAGCTATTCATCCTCGGATTATCAAGATGAGTTTAAACTACAAGGTCTTGATGTTGACGGTAGGGGATTTCCAAGTTTAATAGAAATGAAACCAGGGGTTGATTTCTCAGACTTAGGGAACATAGTTTCTGGACACTTGGTGTTGCCACCCAAAAGGTGAAATTAAAAGTTCTACATCCCTAAACTATCCTTTTTTGAATACTCTTCCTGCCTGAAGGCTGATGTAAGCAGGCATTTCCTGGCCTGGGGGAACCGGCAGATTCCAGCCAGCCCGCTGAACAATTAACTCTACAGTGTGAATAAATTTGTTTACTCTCTTCTACATTTTAAAAGAAGATACAGGACTAACACTTCAGTGTTGGAATTTCAAACACCCGGGGCTAAGCTGGAGGGTGGGATGGGACTTGGGGGGAAGAAGTCTTCCTGGATCCTTTCAGCAGACTCCCCAGGCAGGCGTCCAGGTCCACCACCTTTCCAGTGCTAAGGCGTTTTTAGCTGAGAAGAGAAAGAGAGAGAGGTGAGTGAAACAGTCATCTGGAAAATGATTTGTTCCTGCTTTTAAAAGGGTGGAATGGAGAAAGTAATCCCGTCTCTTAAATTGGCCCTTTTGTGTGGCAAAGCATCTCAAACTAGCTCTGCCACTAGCCTGAGAAGGTGGCCCCACCTGCTTCACTCCTCGGAGACTTTGGCCCCAACTCAAGAGCACTGGGACTGTGTGCTGGCAGGCGGAGTTGATACACTGTAAACTCAACCAGGAAGAGGGGAGCAGAGCTGAATTTGGGAAGCAGCTGCCTGCTATGCTGAAAACCTCTGTAAACTGGCTAAGGAGCTGTGGTGAGAATCATGCTGCTTTTCTCAGACCCATTTCTCTTGACAGACCAGTGGGGAATTGTGGCCAAGAAAATGGAAAGAGGACGGCAGAGTCCCCTCCCCTTCCCTCCCTAGAACTGCAATGCCGGCCTTTTCTTAGCGCCCACAGCTTGCAGGCATCTTCTTAAGGCGGCTCTGTTTTCTTGTCTCTTGCTGTCTATGCTCTGGGGGAATAAGAATCGGTGAATTTTTCTCTTCCGCCGCCTCAGTTCCGCCCTCAAACCACACTCCAAGAGTTCGATTCACCATTAGCCTCTTCATAATAAACCTGCCTCATGTGAGCTTCTGGACTGTTGCTGCTGTATATCACAGAGAGAAATTTAAGAATGTGAAATTCTTGCCGCTGACTTAAATGGGTTCCGGAAATGCCTGGATCCACATTGATTTCAGATCAGATATTTGATGTATGCAGGTTCTGTTCAAATAGCCAGAGCCTGCTGAGGGACAGGATAGTTCTATGCAGGGAGGCAGGTTTATGGGTCTGAAAGAACCGATAGACTGTCCCACTCTCACCAATTATAAGCTATGTAACCTTGGGAAGCCACTGAACTTTGTGCCTTTAGTTTCCTCATTTGCAAAATGGAAATTATTTCACTTACCTCGTAAGGTGGTTTACAAATTAGTAGTTGTATATGGAAAGCTGGACTCTAAAGTCCTCTAGGGGACGGGGACCATGATTACCTTATTTGGGGGCATATGATTAATTATCCAGAAAAGGTCATTTATTAACAGTCTTAGCTTAGTGGTTAAGAATGTCAGCTCAGATCATTCTACCTGATTTCAGATCGCAGCTCCCTCATGGTTAGCTTAAGTTAGCTGAATAACATAAGCCTGTTTCCACATTATAAAATGGTAATACTAACAGCAACTATTTCACGGATCTGTGAGGATTTAAAGAGGCAACGCGTCCTATATAAGGCTCTCAGCACTGTGCCTAGCACACAGTACTCAGTAAATGTTGGCTGTTGTTATTGTGAGGCAGAAATCTGACTGGAACTAGACAGCTGGCCTCTCTAGACTAAATTTAACTGCAGAGGTTGGACGAGATGAATCCGAAGGAGCCGTCCACCTCTTACCAGCTGTGTTCCTGGGGGCATCCATGTGCCTATCACATAGCTGTAATCTTCCTCGGTAGCAGCAATAAATTGAAAGTTCAAACATTTTATGATGGACAAAACAACCCAACATAATATACATTGTGGACTTAAAAATCACAGCCACTGCCTAAAACCAGATGTGTCATTTCATACACTCCCGTGACTTGATTTCCTGAAGAGCATACTTTCGCAGCCCCAGATGCTACTTTGCATGTCCATAGCTTTGGAGATCTGCATCCAAACACTTTGTACTCGTTTTAAGAAACTTTATTCACACAAGTTGGCCGAGAGTGGCATTTGGTAGCATTTTCAGTTTCTGGATTATTTTGAGAAGGAATCTTAACCTGTATCTCTGTATTCTGATGTCAGTTAACATGTGTCTGACATTACCAGTTGAACTGTTGGCAGCCAGTTTAAAAACCAGCTCAGAGTCACTCATCACTGGGCCTGTGGGACAGGAAGTAGACTTGCTGGGCTGGGGGATTTGCATTCTCCTCAGACTGGGAGCACCCCCTCCCAACATTTCCTTTGCTATTTTATTCTCTCCATAGCCAACCCCCTACTAATTACCTTCCCAAAATTCCTCTCTAAATCCCTTATGGATAGTCTGAGCTAAGCTAACACTCCCATTAAACAGAACAATTGATCACAGATTTATAGAATTAATTTGTTTGATGTAAGACCAGCAAAGGGCAGGGACTGTGTTTTTTTGTTTGTGTTTTTCTTTTTATTCTTGTCTATTATTATTTTTTTAACATCTTTATTACAGTATAATTGCTTTACAACGGTGTGTTAGTTTCTGCTTTATAACAAAGTGAATCAGTTATACATATACATATATCCCGATGTCTCTTCCCTCTTGCATCTCCCTCCCTCACACCCTACCTATCCCACCCCTCTAGGTGGTCACAAAGCACTGAGCTGATCTCCCTGTGCTATGCGGCTGCTTCTCACTAGCTATCTATTTTAATGTTTGGTACTGTATATATGTTCATGCCACTCTCTGACTTTGTCACAGCTTACCCTTCCCCCTCCCCGTATCCTCAAGTCCATTCTCTAGTAGGTCTTCGCCTTTATTCCCCTCTTGCCCCTAGGTTCTTCAAGACCATTTTTTTTTTTTTTTTTTTAGATTCCATATATATGTGTTAGCATACGGTATTTGTTTTTCTCTTTCTGACTTACATCACTCTGTATGACAGACTCTAGATCCATCCACCTCACTACAAATAACTCAATTTAGTTTCTTTTTATGGCTGAGTGATATTCCATTGTATATATGTGCCACATCTTCTTTATCCATTCATCTGTCAATGGACACATAGGTTGCTTCCATGTCCTGGCTATTGTAAATAGAGCTGCAATGAACATGGTGGTACTACGTGACGCTTTTTGAATTATGGTTTTCTCAGGGTATATGCCCAGTAGTGGGATTGCTGGGTTGTATGGTAGCTCTATGTTTAGTTTTTTAAGGAACCTCCATACTGTTCTCCGTAGTGGCTGTATCAATTTACACTCCCACCAACAGTGCAAGAGTGTTCCCTTTTCTCCACACCCTCTCCAGCATTTATTGTTTGTAGATTTTTTCATGATGGCCATTCTGACCGGTGTGAGATGATATCTCATTGTAGTATTGATTTGCATTTCTCTAATGATTAATGATGTTGAGCATTATTTCATGTGTTTCTTGGCAATCGGTATATCTTCTTTGGAGAAACGTCTATCTAGGTGTTCTGCCCATTTTTGGATTGGGTTGTTTGTTTTTTTGATATTGAGCTACATGAGCTGCTTATAAATTTTGGAGATTAATCCTCTGACAGTTTCTTCATTTGCAAATATTTTCTCCCAGTCTGAGGGCTGTCTTTTCATCTTGTTTATGGTTTCCTTTGCTGTGCAAAAGCTTTGAAGTTTCATTAGGTCCCATTTGTTTATTTTTGTTTTTATTTCCATTTCTCTAAGAGGTAGGTCAAAATGGATCTTGCTGTGATTTATGTCATAGAGTGTTCTGCCTGTGTTTTCCTCTAAGAGTTTCATAGTGTCTGGCCTTACATTTAGGTCTTTAATCGATTTTGAGTTTATTTTTCTGTATGGTGTTAGGGAGTGTTCTAATTTCATTATTTTACACGTAGCTGTCCAGTTTCCCCAGCACCACTTATTGAAGAGACTGTCTTTTCTCCACTGTATATTCTGGCCTCCTTTATCAAAGATAAGGTGCCCATATATGCGTGGGTTTATCTCTGGGCTTTCTATCCTGTTCCATTGAGCTATATTTCTGTTTTTGTGCCAGTACCATACTGTCTTGATTACTGTAGCTTTGTAGTATAATCTGAAGTCAGGGAGCCAGATACCTCCAGCTCCGGTTTTCTTTCTCAAGATTGCTTTGGCTATTTGGGGTCTTTTGTGTTTTCATACAAATTGTGAAATTTTTTGTTCTAGTTCTGTGAAAAATGCCAGTGGTACTTTGATAGGGATTGCACTGAATCTGTAGATTGCTTTGGGTAGTATAGTCATTTTCACAATGTTGATTCTTCCAATCCAAGAACATAGTATATAGTTCCACCTATTTGTATCATCTTTAATTTCTTTCATCAGTGTCTTACAATTTTCTGCATACATGTCTTTTATCTCCTTAGGTAGGGTTATTCCTACATATTTTATTCTTTTTGTTGCAATGGTAAATGGGAGTGTTTTCTTAATTTTACTTTCAGATTTTCCATCATTAGTGTATAGGCCTGCCAGAGATTTCTGTGCATTAATTTTGCATCCTGCTACTTTACCAGATTCATTGATTAGCTCTAGTAGTTTTCTGGTAGCATCTTTAGGATTCTCTATTTAGAGTATCATGTCATCTGCAAACAGTGACAGCTTTACTTCTTCTTTTCCGATTTGGATTCCTTTTATTTCTTTTTCTTCTCTGATTGCCATGGCTAGGACTTCCAAAACTATGTTGAATAATAGTGGTGAGAGTGGGCAACCTTGTCTTGCTCCTGATCTTAGTGGAAATGGTTTCAGTTTTTCACCACTGAGGATGATGTTGGCTGTGGGTTTGCCATATATGGCCTTTATTATGTTGAGGAAAATTCCCTCTGTGCCTACTTTCTGGAGGGTTTTTATCATAAATGGGTGTTGAATTTTGTTGAAAGCTTTCTCTGCATCTATTGAGATGATCATGTGGTTTTTCTCCTTCAATTTGTTAATATGGTATATCACATTGATTGCTTTGCGTGTATTGAAGTATCCTTGCCTTCCTAGGATAAACCCCACTTGATCATGGTGTATGATCCTTTTAATGTGCCATTGGATTCTGTTTGCTAGTATTTTGTTGAGGATTTTTGCATCTATGTTCATCAGTGATATTGGTCTGCAGTTTTCTTTTCTTCTGACATGTTTGTCTCATTTTGGTACCAGGGTGATGGTTGCCTCGTAGAATGAGTTTGGGAGTGTTCCTCCCTCTGGTATATTTTGGAAGAGTTTGAGAAGGATAGGTGTTAGCTCTTCTCTAAATGTTTGATAGAATTCACCTGTGAAGCCATCTGGTCCTGGGCTTTTGTTTGTTGGAAGATTTTTTTAAAATTATTTATTTATTTATGGCTGCATTGGGTCTTTGTTGTTGCTTGCAGTCTTTCTCTAGTTGCAGAGAGGGGAGGCTACTCTCCATTGTGGTATGCAGGCTTCTCATTGTGGTGGCTTCTCTTGTTGCAGAGCATGGGCTCTAGTTGCGTGGGCTCTAGTAGTTGTGGCCCACGGGCTTAGTTGCTCCGCAGCATGTGGGATCTTCCTGGACCAGGGATCGAACCTATGTCCCCTGCATTGGCAGGCGGATTCTTAACCACTGCACCACCAGGGAAGCCCTGCTGGAATATTTTTAATCACATTTTCAATTTCAGTTCTTGTGATTGGTCTGTTCATATTTTCTATTTCTTCCTGGTTCATTCTCAGAAGGTTGTGCATTTCTAAGAATTTGTCCATTTCTTCCAGGTTGTCCATTTTATTGGCATATAGTTGCTTGTAGTAATCTCTCTTGATCCTTTGTATTTCTGCAGTGTCAGTTGTTACTGCTTTTTCATTTCTAATGCTATTGATTTGAGTCTTCTCCCTTTTTTTCTTGATGAGTCTGGCTAATGGTTTATCAATTTTGTTTATCTTCTCAAAGAACCAGCTTTTAGTTTTATTGATCTTTGCTATTGTTTCCTTCATTTCTTTTTCATTTATTTCTGATCTGATCTTTATGATTCCTTTCCTTCTGCTAATTTTGGGGTATTTTTGTTCTTCTTTCTCTAATTGCTTTAGTTGTAAGGTTAGGTTGTTTATTTGAAATGTTTCTTGTTTCTTAAGGTAGGATTGTATTGCTATAAACTTCCCTCTTAGAACTGCTTTTGCTGAATCCCATAGGTTTGGGGTCATCTTGTTTTCACTGTCATTTGTTTCTAGGTATTTTTTGGTTTCCTCTTTGATTTCTTCAGTGATCTCTTGCTTATAAAGTAGTGTATTGTTTAGCCTCCATGTGTTTGTATTTTTTACAGATTTTTTTCCTGTAATTGATATCTAGTCTCATAGCGTTTTGGCTGGAAAAGATACTTGATACGATTTCAATTTTCTTAAATTTACCAAGGCTTGATTTGTGACCCAAGGTATGATCTATTCTGGAGAATGTTCCATGAGCACTTGAGAGGAGTGTGTATTCTGTTGTTTTTGGATGGAATGTCCTATAAATATCAATTAAGTCCATCTTGTTTAATGTGTCATTTAAAGCTGTATTTCCTTATTTATTTTCATTTTGGATGATCTGTCCATTGGTTAAAGTGGGGTGTTAAAGTCCCCTACTATGATTGTGTTACTGTCGATTTCCCCTTTTATGGCTGTTAGTATTTGCCTTATGTATTGAGGTGCTCCTATGTTGGGTGCATAAATATTTACAATTGTTATATCTTCTTCTTGGATTGATCCCTTGATCATTATGTAGTATCCTTCTTTGTCTCTTGTAATAGTCTTTCTTTTAAAGTCTATTTTGTCTGATATGAGAATTGCTACTCCAGCTTTCTTTTGATGTCCATTTGCATGTTTTATCTTTTTCCATCCCTTCACATTCAGTCTGTATGTGTCTCTAGATCTGAAGTGGGTCTCCTGTAGATGGCATATATATGGGTCTTGTTTTTGTATCCATTCAGCCCATCTATGTCTTTTGGTTGGAGCATTTAATCCATTTACATTCAAGGTAATTATATGTATGTTCCTATTCCCATTTTCTTAATTGTTTTGGGTTTGTTATTGTAGGTCTTTTCCTTCTCTTGTGTTTCCTGCCTAGAGAAGTTCCTTTCCCATTTGTTGTAAAGCTGGTTTGGTGGTGCTGAATTCTCTTAGCTTTTGCTTCTCTGTAAAGGTTTTAATTTCTCTGTCAAATCTTAATGAGATCCTTGCTGGTAGAGTAATCTTGGTTGTAGGTTTTTCCCTTTCATCACTTTAAGTATGTCCTGCCACTCCCTTCTAACTTGCAGAGTTTCTGCTGAAAGATCAGCTGTTAACCTTATAGGGATTCCCTTGTATGTTATTTGTTGTTTTTCCCTTGCTGTTTTTGTATTTTTTCTTTGCATTTAATTTTTGAGAGTTTGATTAATATGTGTCTTGGCGTGTTTCTCCTTGGTTTATCCTGTATGGGACTCTGTGTTTCCTGGACTTGATTAACTATTTCCTTTCCAATATTAGGGAAGTTTTCAACTATAATCTCTTCAAATATTTTCTCAGTCCCTTTCTTTTTCTCTTCTTCTCTGGGACCCCAATAATTCGAATGTTGTTGTGTTTAATGCTGTCCCAGAGGTCTCCTAGACTGTCCTCAATTCTTTTCATTCTTTTTTCTTTATTCTGCTCTGCAGTAGTTATTTCCACTATATTATCTTCCAGGTCACTTATCCGTTCTTCTGCTCAGTTATTCTGCTATTTATCCCTTCTAGAGAATTTTTAATTTCATTTATTGTGTTGTTCATCACTGTTGGTTTGCTCTTTACTTCTTCTAGGTCCTTGTTAAACGTTTCTTTTATTTTCTCCATTCTATTTCCAAGATTTTGGATCATCTTTACTATCATTTCTCTGAATTCTTTTTCAGGTAGACTGCCTATTTCGTCTTCATTTGTGAGGTCTGGTGGGATTTTGCTTTGCTCCTTCATCTGCTGTGTGTTTCTCTGTCTTCTCATTTTGCTTAACTTACTGTGTTTGGGGTCTCCTTTTCACAGGCTGCAGGTTCGTAGTTCCCGTTGTTTCCCATGTCTGTCCCCAGTGGCTATGGTTGGTTCAGTGGGTTGTGTAGGCCTCCTGGTGGAGGGGACTAGTGCCTGTGTTCTGGTGGATGAGGCTGGATCTTGTCTTTTTTGTGGGCAGGTCCACGTCTGGTGGTGTGTTTTGGGGTGTCTGTGGCCTTATTATGATTTTAGGCAGCCTCTCTGCTAATGGGTGGGGCTGTGTTCCTGTCTTGCTAGTTGTTTGGCATAGGGTGTCCAGCACTGTAGCTTGCTGGTCGTTGAGTGGAGCTGGGTCTTGGCGTTGAGATGGAGATCTCTGGGAGATTTTCGCCGTTTGATATTACGTGGAGCTGGGAGGTCTCTTGTGGACCAGTGTCCTGAACTTGGCTTTCCCACCTCAGAGGCACAGCCCTGATGCCTGGCTGGAGCACCAAGAGCCTGTCATCCACATGGCTCAGCATAAAAGGGAGAAAAGAAAGAAAGAAAGAAAGAGAGAGAGAGAGAGAGAGAGAGGGAGAGGAAGAAAGATAGAAAGAAAGGAAGGAGATAAAATAAAGTAAAATAAAGTTATTAAAATAAAAAAGAATTTTAGAAAAGTAATAAAAAAAAAGAAAGAGGAGACTAACCAAACCTAAAATCAAATCCATCAATGATAACAAGTGCTAAAAACTATACTAAAAAAAGAAAGAAGAAAAATAAAATGGACAGACAGAACCCTAGGACAAATGGTAAAAGCAAAGTTATACTGACAAAATCACACACAGAAGCATACACATACATACTCACATAAGGAGAAAAAGGGGGAAAAAATAATATATCTTTACTCCCTAAGTCCACCTCCTCAATTTGGGATGATTCGTTGTCTATTCAGGTACTCCACAGATGCAGGGTACATCAAGTTGTTTTGTAGATTTAACCTGCTGCTCCTGAGCTGCTGGGAGAAATTTCCCTTTCTCTTTTCTGTTCGCACAGCTCCTGGGGCTCAGCTTTGGATTTGGCCCCGCCTCTGCGTGTAGGTTGCCTGAGGGTATCTGTTGTTCACTCAGACAGGACGGGGTTAAAGGAGCCGCTGATTCGGGGGCTCTGGCTCGCTCAGGCCGGGGGGAGGGAGGGGTACGGATGCGGGGCGAGCCTGCAGCGGCAGAGACCAGCATGACGTTGCAGCAGCCTGAGGCGTGCCGTGCGTTCTCCCGGGGAAGTTTTCCCTGGATCACGGGACCCTGGTAGTGGTGGGCTGCACAGGCTCCCGGGAGGGGAGGTGTGGATAGTGACCTGTGCTCGCACACAGGCTTCTTGGTGGCGGCAGCAGCAGCCTTAGCGTCTCATGCCCGCCTCTGTGGTCTGCACTGATAGCCGCGGCTCGCGCCCATCTCTGGAGCTCTTTTAGGTGGTGCTCTGAATCCCCTCTCCTCACGCACCTGAAACAATGGTCTCTTGCCTCTTCGCCAGCTCCAGACTTGTTCCTGGACTCCCTCCTGGCTAGCTGTGGTGCACTAGCCCCCTTCAGGCTGTTTTCACGCCGCCAACCCCAGTCCTCTCCCTGCATCCAACCGAAGCCCGAGCCTCAGCTGCCAACCCCCGCCCGCCTGGGCGCGTGAGCAGACAAGCCTCTCGGGCTGGTGAGTGCTGGTCAGCACCGATCCTCTGTGCGGGAACCTCTCCACATTGCCCTCCACACCCCTGTTGCTGTGCTCTCCTCCGTGGCTCTGAAGCTCCCCGCGTCCGCTACCCGCCGTCTCCGCCCGCGAAGGGGCTTCATAGTTTGTGGAAACCTTTCCTCCTTCACAGCTCCCTCCCACTGGTGCAGGTCCCGTCCCTATTCTTTTGTCTCTGTTTTTCCTTTTTTTCTTTTGCCCTACCACGTGGGGATAGTCTTGCCTTTTGGGAAGTCTGAGGTCTTCTGCCAGTGTTCAGTAAGTGTTCTGTAGGGATTGTTCCACATGTAGATGTATTTTTGATGTATTTGTGGGGAGGAAGGTGATCTGCATGTCTTACTCTTCCACCATCTTGAAGCTCCTCAGGGACTGTGTTTTCTGATGCCTGGCACTTAATACAAGCAGTCCTTGCTTTTGCATCATAGGGAGAGGTCGTAAAGATGACATCTGAATAATCAGTGGGGAAAAAATACCATTGTCTAAGATATTGAACTTTCCTATGCCTTACTGAATTGTCACACCTTTCTAGGTTTGGATCAGCTTCCAACCTTTTGTCCATTTCAATGTTATGAAATATGTCAGAGTTCTTTTAATGTGCACTTTTTTGCCAGTGTGATTTCCTCTGGGACATCTTCATCCTTTTCATCCCAACCTCTTTCTTCATTTATGTTCCTACGTTTGCCTTTAGTAAGTTCCCCTGGCTGCATATCTGGTCTTTCTCAAAGTGTGGCAGTGTCAACATTCCCCCGATCAGCTATGTCTTCTAAAATTCCACTGTTCCATTTGAATTTCACTTACAGCATTGTCACTTTTTGTTTCTATGCTGCACTTTCATCGTCGTTGGCAAATTCCTTCTTTGGATTATCCATTTCTGTAAAATGGCATGTGGGCTTACCACTAGGAGATGAGGCGGCAAAAGAACTACATGCTTTGCTGTCTGTGTGTGAACTGAACAACAGGTCTGCAGTGACCCATTCCCAGCAGACTTTGAAAGAAGTGACCGTGATGAGTTGCTGATCATGATGTGCATCTGTTACTATGTAGTGATTTGTGGAACAAAGAGCTAAGAGCAAGTTTATGATGTTCTCACTCACTCACAGTTAATATATTGTGGTCACCAAAATTTGAATCATATTGTCAGGGAGCTGGTGTTCCTTAATTAAACCATAGCAGTGGAAATTCATGCATGTTGGAACCACACAAATAAAAAACTGCCCACAGTTAGTTGCTCAATCATAAATATCTGTTGAATGAATGAACTCATGCATTGACACTGATCTCAGTTTTGCAGTCTCAGTGTCTTTATAGCCTTGCCCATAACTATTCCCTTTCTCTTCCTTCCTGGACATAATAAAATATCCAAAATAGTAGGTAAAAACATGTCTACTAAAAGCTGGCTTTGAACAAGTCATTGAACTCTGAGTCTCATGTGCTAAAGGCCCGGCTACTCCTTTCTTATCAAAATTCTCCCTGAGTGTCCAGCTTCACTTCTAAAAGTAACTAATATGCTCACTAGATTTATACACTAAATGCAGAAAGGACTCTCAGGCTCCCAGTGTAGTTTGTTTTCTCCCCTGAGAGAACAGGATCTGCACTTGGCAGAGGTAACCTCTTGAATGCTGCCTCCACTGAGGATGTTCAGACCCAGTGGGCAGCAGGAGGGAGGGGCCTGATATTGACAGAATTTCCCTGACCTTATTCTCTCAAAAAATCCAGTAATTCAAAAAACAAAAGTAGAGGAGGTCTAAGGGAGAGACTCAAAGATAATCCTAAATTTTACTTAGCCTTTGGTCTCAAGGAGGTTACATTCCAAAATGGGCTACGAATCCTGGAGACATGTAAGCAGTAAGAGTGGTGTTTACCATACGGGTTTGATCTGATCTGGGTTCAGGGTTGGATCTGTCGCTTCCTAGCTCGGTAAGCTTTCCCAAGTTACTTGGGCTTTCAGAATCTCATTTCTCCATCTGTAGAATCTAAGAATTCTCTCCTAGGGTTGTTTTTTTTTTTTTGCAGTACGCGGGCCTCTCACTGTTGTGGCCTCTCCCGCTGCGGAGCACAGGCTCCGGACACGCAGGCTCAGCGGCCATGGCTCACGGGCCCAGCCGCTCCGCGGCATGTGGGATCTTCCCGGACCAGGGCATGAACCCGTGTCCCCTGCATCGGCAGGCGGACTCTCAACCACTGCGCCACCAGGGAAGCCTTAGGGTTTTGAATCTAAGAATTCTCTCCTAGGGTTTTGGAGAGTCTTGAACAGGATAAGGAATGCAATGTACTTAGCGTAGTATCTTCTGTAGATTAAGAGCTTGGGAAACTGAAACGATTTTATTTACTGAGACATAATTCAGATGGATGTCATTCTTTTCACTATGATTGTCTTGTCTCCAGTGTGCAGAGTTCTGGTTGCAGAGTCAGAGTGTACCATACAGGTGAAACTTATGGAAGTTACCCAGTCCGATCATGGGGGACCAAGGCTAAGATCTTTGTTTTCTCCTGCATCATTATTGATGGTCACTGGGTAACTGAGAATCTATATTCTATTCTGCCTTTGTGGAGTCAGCCCCCTAAATTCTTTTGGAACCCCTCATTTGGGTGTGTTCACAGGCATTTTCAAAGCTTTCAAGAGCGAGACACTCAAGTCACATAGTGGTAGGGCCTCGCTTCCTTCCCTAGAATGATCAGCCTGGTGCAGGGGCATCCCCATCCAGCTACCATGTGTCCCCACAGCCAGGCACACACAAGTGGAGACTTTTTGAGAAAGGCACTGAATAAGAGTCACTGTTGTGCCTGACTGCTGAGCCGTGGTTCTCAGTTCTGGCTGTGTGGGGCACTTAATAAGTGGAGATCTGCCCAGGGATTGATTCAGTAGGTCTGGAGTGGAGCTGAGGCACCTACATTATAAAAGTGGTTCCCAGGTGAGGTGCAGGCAGAGCTGAGAACTGCTGCTCTAGCATCTATAGGTGCCAGAGACTAAGAACTAAACCAGCCCTGGTTGCAGGTGTCTGGACATGAATGTGACGGAGACTGGCCTGGCCCGGGAGGCACAAGCTGGCCTTGCAATGTGTTAGAACCTGGTTGCTGCTGATTCTTCTTACCCCAGGGCAACGTTTCCTCGTACTGTCCCCTCAGAGGGTAGTCCCATTCATCCTGACTGAACTTCTTGTAGCAGCTGCCTAATGGGTCTCCTGACTCCATCTCCCTCTCTTAACCTATCAATCCACTCTCCACTCTGCCAACAAAGTCATCTCGCTAAACCGAGAATTCCATTGTCACTCCCCTCCTCTTCTAGCCACAAAGGACTGTTCCTTGTTTCCAGCATGGGATGTTTCTTTTTTTTTTTTAATTTTAAAAAATGTATTTATTTTATTTATTTATTTTTATTTATTGTTTTTTGGCTGCGTTGGGTCTTCATTGCTGTGTGCGGGCTTTTCTCTAGTTGAGGCGAGCGGGAGTTACTCTTCATTGCAGTGCACGGGCTTCTCATCGTGGTGGCTTCTCTCGTTGCAGAGCATGGGCCCTAGGTGCGCAGGCTTCAGTAGGTGTGGCACGTGGGCTCAGTAGTTGTGGTGCACGGGCTTAGTTGCTCCACGGCATGTGGGATCTTCCCGGACCAGGGCTCGAACCCGTGTCCCCTGCATTGGCAGGTGGATTCTTAACCACTGCGCCACCAGGGAAGTCCGTATCCAGCACGGGATGTTTCTTATTGCCTTCATGTGTGTTGTTTCCCTGCCAAAACACTCTCCCTCCCAATTAATAGTAATAGTATTACTTTCATAAATAACAAAATATTTCTTTATTTGAAAATTTAATCTTTGTTAGATCCAGTGCTATGTGTTTTACATATGTCTGAAAAAATCTTACTGACTTTAGAAGCCCAGTTCTAGACCTGCTCTGAGAAGTCTTCTCTACCCCCAATTGCCCAACAGCAAAAGTGTGTGCCTCCTTTGGGCCCCAAGAGCACCATCAAAGAATTCAGCGCACTGCGTTGTAATTTGCTGTAATTGTAATTTATGATCTATCTTTCCTCCCAAGGGCATGTGCTACATTTGTCTTTGTAATTGCTTGAGCAGAATGGGCCACTAGCAGTCATGGGCCATCAGGGGGAGTGGAGAGCAGGCTTGAGGGCAAATTATCTTCAATCCTAAAGAAACACCTAGATGCAGATGGTTTGCCTGACAGTGGATCTTTAGCCCTAATAGTGTCATCGCTTTTAAGCCACTTCGGCACAGAAAAGAAGTATCCCAGAGGTCTGCCTTTATACACAGAAGTGTGACTGATGTAGCACTTAGCTCCCAAGACAATCCAAGCCGCAGTCGGCAAGGCTGCTCAGCTGACGAGACCTCCCACCATGAAACATCATTGGGTTCACTTTATTACCCAAGAAGGGCTGGATTGCACTGCATCATCTATTTGGATGGAATTTCACCATTGAACCAATGAAAGGCAGCCAAATGGAGCTGTGCATTTTTTTGTGTGCATTTTTTTTTTTTTTTTTGGCCCTGTGTTTTTACAGGCAGACACTGTAATCAGCTGTCATGATAGCTATAATCAATTAGCTTATGGGCTGTTTTTCTCCATCTGGACTAATTGAATGGTTGCTTTTGTTTTTATTTTTGTTTTTCTTCTCTACTCATTCCCTTCTGTTACTATTGAACCATGTGACTAAGCCCCTACAAAACCTTCAGCTGCTCCTCTCTCTCTGGCAGCCTCCTTTAAGATGTGGCAGGAACCCATTAATCTCCAGAGATTTGCATCTATCTGCATTAATATCTAGGAGTTACGTATTTGAAAAATATATTTAAGTAGGTCCTCTATTGTTAAAGTGAAAATCAAAAAATCAGGAAATACTTGTTTCTTTTGAAACTAAGGTTTTTCTTTGATAAAGACAGAGTTGCTTACCTGACAGCCTAAGAACACAGTTAGCAGAGAACTTTTAAGAGTTGGGGAAACATTTCAGCAAACATTGTTTGCATGTCTGCACAAGTCTGGAACCTAAGCTAGGGACAAAAAGAAAAGTAGGGACAAAAAGAAAAGTAACACCTAGCGTCTGCCTGCAAGGAGCATAAAGTCTAGAAGAAGAAAGATTTATAAAACAAACAAAAACAAACAAAAATCCAAACACAATAAAGCATTAAAGATGGTATGAGAGGGACTTCCCTGGTGGCACAGTGGTTAAGAATCCACCTGCCAATGCAGGGGACACGGGTTTGATTCCTGGTCCGGGAAGATCCCACATGCCACAGAACAACTAAGCCCGTGCACCACAACTACTGAGCCTGCGCTCTAGAGCCTGTGAGCAACAACTACTGAGCCTCAACTACGTGCCTCAATGACTGAAGCCGGCGCGCCTAGAGCCCGTGCTCCGCAACTAGAGAAGCCACCGCAGTGAGAAGCCTGCCCACCACAATGAAGAGTAGCCCCTGTTTGCCGCAACTAGAGAAAGCCCGTGCGCAGTAACAAAGGCCCAACGCAGCCGAAGAAATAAATAAAATAAAATTTTAAAAAAATTATTAAAAAAACATGGTATGAGAGAAGTCTGTATGATGGCAAAAGGGAAGAAGTGGGATTAGAGAAAGAAAATATCCCTTTTTCAAAACCTTCTTTTATGTCTTCAAAAGAAAACTATCCCTGACCTCTCTGTCTTCTGGTTTCCACCTGCAAAATGGCTATAATCCATGCCATAACCTAATTCTTTTTGGAATGCATTTTGAAGAGACGTTGAAAGGGTTTTGAAAGTTTGTATACCCTTAGGGATAGGTATTATACAGATTCCACGTTAAAATCATAGTACATTTAAAGCAATGCCCATTGAACTATTAATTAATTTTTGTCACCTGCTCCATACAAAGCTTACTGAGGGACCTTGAAGTTCTTACAGGAATGAAAAATTGAGCAACTAGAATTAATTCCACTGGTTAGGTAGGGAAAGCCCGGAGGTGAGGGTAAGAGACCTGGCCAAGGACCCTGGAACTTGCCGGGGCTATTGACTCTTTGAGGTCACTTTTAATGACCCTGCTCTCTTCACTTCCTTGTCTGTGGCTTGGGGCTCTGACTATAGATTTGTTGATGCGTGGTTTTCTTCAACAGGGAATTAAAATTTAACAAAAGCAAAAAATCAGAACAAATAACAACAACCAAAAACTGTGCTTTGAGCACAGAAAAATAGGATATTTTTCATGGAGTTTTAAAATGTATTCAGCAGATGTTTATTCAGTGCTTGCTATGTGCCGTGTATGGTAGTAAGCACTGGAGGACAAATCAAAGATGTTCTCCATCCTCGTGGAGCTTAGAATCTAATTATGGGGCAATTGTGAGGCAATGTAAGCAATGCTATGGGGGTCTTATAGGCTGCCCAGGGAGGAACCTTTAATGCACCTTCATAAGAGATTCAGAGATGCCTCCACGCAGAAAAAAATATCAAAGCCAGGATGTGAAATTCTGAGAAACTAGCCCTGAAGAGTGGAAAGGAGGAAGAACAGGAAGTAGAAAAGTAGGAAAGCAAGAAGGAGCTCTTGTCCTTGGAAGTGAAAGCAGTTCAATAGGTTGGAGTTTAGACCCGTGTCTGGTGGAGCGTGGATGGCTAAGGAGGGCCCAGATCATACAAGGATCTTTATGCCCAGCTGGAGTTTGATCTTTGGTCTGAAGGCAGTGGGGCCAGTTAAATGGTTTTAAGTAGGAAAGTGACAGGATCAATATTGCCATTAGGAAAAAATCTCTTATCTCTGCTGTGAAAAGAATGGATAGGAGGGAGGATAATCATTAAGGAGACAGAGGTGAGGATCCTTAGTCTAAGGGGTAGAAAGGTCACATGTAGGTCTCACTGGCTGCTCTCACTCCCTTCCTCTGTGTGGAATACTGTAAGGATTACACTCCTGGTCCTTCCCAGGCTTTTTGAATACAAAGACTCCCTTTCTGGTTTTTAGGATTTGTTGATAGAGATAATATTTACTGATACAATGACACATGAAATTAAACTTGATGTATATTTAATTAGTCACAGTGTAACCTATGTACATTTAACATTTAGTAGGACGTATACGTAGGAGACATTGTTGATTCAGTCTAGGGAATATTTGGTGCCTGGTAGATTTGAGGATTCTTTGCCAAAACATCTAGGATTCCCGAGAGAGAGTTTTTTTTGTTTTTTCTTTTTGTTTTTGTTTTTTTGCGGTACGTGGGCCTCTCACTGTTGTGGCCTCCTCCGCTGTGGAGCACAGGCTTCGGAGGCCATGGCTCACGGGCCCAGCCGCTCCGCGGCATGTGGGATCTTCCTGGACCGGGGCACGAACCCGCGTCCCCTGCATCGGC
Organism: Tursiops truncatus; assembly: GCF_011762595.2. NCBI lineage: Eukaryota > Metazoa > Chordata > Mammalia > Artiodactyla > Delphinidae > Tursiops > Tursiops truncatus. The sequence goes on from NC_047041.1 coordinate 48,163,745, forward strand.
AGGCGGACTCTCAACCACTGTGCCACCAGGGAAGCCCGAGAGTTTTTGATTCTCAAACTTGGACCCGGAGGCAAGGAGGCTTTAGAACTGTAGTTATCAGTAGTCTGTTAACTAATCCTTTTCAAAGGGTTGATAGCTATTATTTGTTGAGCTTACTGTATCCAGTAGCTTTACAGGTACTAGCTCATTTTACAGATGAGGAAACAGATGTTAGAGAAGTCAGTAACATGGTTTGGCTTCAGTGCCTCCTAGGGGTTAAGTGGATTCAATGTTTGAATTTCAGTTCTACCACTTACCATCAATGTAATTTTGGGCAAATTACTCAATCTCTAGTAGTATCAGTTTCTTTTTCTGTGAAATGGGTATAATATCTACCACATGGAGTTAGAACATTATTATAGTAGATAGTGGGTATTAAAAACCTAAATAACTTTCAGTAAATCATCTTCCCATTGTACCATCTCCTCCTCTTATTCCTTCTTTATCTTTTCTCCCCATTTCCTTGGCATCTATTTACATTTTAGTCCCTTCTCTTCTTTCTCAGTTTTCCTTCTTAATCTTCACATTTTATTAAACTACTTTTTTTTTTTAGTGTATATACAGTTAACTTATGTGTTTCCTGTTCTTAATTTAAACAGCAACCATCTATGTTTTGTTAAATTGCTCAAGAACCAACTTGCTCTGTATATGTGACCCTTCATAGAAAAACATTCTCACTTGCACAGCATCGACCTAATAGTATATTTTCAGGTCCACTCTGACAACATTACTTACTCCACATTCTTTTGATATGCTAGAGATGAATCATCCACGCAGTGCCCTACTTAAAAGACATCTGTGTTCCTAGCCAATGCTCTCTTCATCCTCACACATTTTCAAGTGCTCTGGCAAATCCTCTGTGCCCCTGTCAGAAAACAGTGATGTCAGGTCTCTTGGGATATAGCCAACAGTTGATGAAGCAGGTGCAGAATTACAGAAGGTGCAATTGTCATGTGCAGTAGTGTAGAGTTTTCCAATGTGTTTCTTGGAATGTATCCATCTCATTTTTAAAGTATATTTACCATTGCATAGTAAAATCTACAAGAAAAGCCTAATGGATAAAACTGGAATAACTTATCTTCTGAAATTTCATTCCTTATGTTGAGTTACCAAATAGCCACACCCTTTGGCCTAGCTTTTAAGGCCCTCCATGGTCTGGTTTCTCTCATTTCATTCTTTCTTCCTCTTTCTCTTGTGGGGACATGACCCCTACATTTAAATATTTTCTACAGCCTTCTCCTTTCACATGCCAGTCTCCAAGTGCTCATGTGCTTGCTGTTTCTCTGCTCTGGAAATCCTTCTTTTCTGCAAACCTCACCCATTCTTCAAGTATCAGTTCAAGTCCTACTTTTTCTGACCATTCTGAGTGATCTTCTGAATTCATTGAGTGAGGTAGTGTGATTTACAGGGAAAGTTTGGGGATCTAGAGCCAGAGTGCCAGGTTCAAATCCTGCCCTAGAGATGTGGATCTTTTTACCTTCTTTGGACCATACCTCTATCAGTAAGAAGATAGGGGAGATAAAGGTTGTTAAAGGGATTAAAGTAGAAAAACCATGTGAAAGCATTGTGAAACTAGTATGATAATCTTGCCTAGTATATTCAATTATCGTTTCCTTTTTATGCAGTAATTTAGTTTGCAATTAAACATTTAGTAAACACTAAATTCTTAAAAGTAAGAATGTGCATGTTTTTAATATCAGAGCTTCTGAAATATTAATGTGCATATGAATCACCAGGGGATCATTTCAAAATGCAGATTCCTATTCTGTAGCTCTGGGAGGGGGCTTGAGTTTTCTGTTGCTAACAAGCTCCCAGGTGATTTGCTGCTGCTGCTTGCCCATGGAGCATACTTTCATTAGCAAGGCTCCCTGTAAACCCAAATACAAAGGCGGCAATGGAAACACCCCAAGCTCATAGTTTGCCCTCTCTGCCTGAAGTTGAGACATGGTATTTGTACAGTGACCTTCTTTTCATTGTCCAGTTGTGTTTTTCTGCCTTCACAACTGCAAAAGCTGGCTAGCTCGGTACTTAACTTGGTCACACACTGATATTAGTCAGCCTGGGGTGTTAAACACAATTACTTCAGAAGAAATAGAAAATTCATCAGGAAACTTTCAGGGCTCCCACAGGGTGAACTTGATCTATACTGAGGTGCCTGCTACATGATGACAGTGAAGTGACTCATTTGATGTCAGGTCACAGACAGACATCATCTCGTTACCTGGGAAGACCTCCTTCTGAAGCAAATGTTGCAACAGGGGTATCTAAATGAGAAGAAGGAACACTGGGAGGCTGGTTATCTGACTAACCCTCAGCAGTGCAGAGCCTCTACCAACCAGAGTGGTCACAGCATCTATATCCCTGTCCTTTAAACAGTTTATCAGTGACTTCATGTTGACCTTTGGCGAGTTGTCATCTTTATCTAGTTCTCCATGTGTGCATGAGACAAGAAGGAATGTGTATCTGATTTTGAATTGCATACTTCGATTGCACAGTTCAGTACAGGAGAGTTGGTGTGGGAAGTGACTGTTGAGGCCATGGTTTTACAGTCAGGCCAGCTCACACTCTAGCTGTGTGGGACCTTAGGCATGTTACCTAATCTAAACTTTGGATTTGTCAAAAAGAGCTGTTAGAATAAGTGAGATAGTCCACGTTAAATGTTTAACACAGCTCCTGGCATGCAGTTAGGGCTCTATACATATCAGTTATATTTATTATATTATCGATGGCAGTTATTGGCGTACTTATGTTATTATAACACTTTATTAATGTTATAATTAGTGTTATAATTATTAGTATAATATTACATTTTAGGGTTTTTTTTGTTTTGGTTTGTTTTTTTTTGTTTTTTTTTGCGGTACGCGGGCCTCTCACTGTTGTGACCTCTCCCGTTGCGGAGCACAGGCTCCGGACGCGCAGGCCCAGCGGTCATGGCCCACGGGCCCAGCCGCTGCGCGGCATGTGGGATCTTCCCGGACCGGGGCACGAACCCGTGTCCCCTGCATTGGCAGGCGGACTCTCAACCACTGCGCCACCAGGGAAGCCCTTAGGGGTTTTTTATTGTGGTGAAAACACATAACATTAATTTAGCACCTTAGCTATTTTTTAAATGTACAGTTCAGTAATGTTAAGTATACTTACATTGTTGTGCAACAGATTTCTAGAACTTTTTCATCTTGTAACATAGAAATTCATATACTCACTAAAAACAAATTCCCCCACCCTCCTCCTGCCAGCCCTTTACATTTTAGTTCCATTTCTGTAGCATATTGATATGAAACCACTCTGCATGCCCTTGGCTTCCTGTCACTACTGGGAAAACACACAGGATTTGAAGTCAGAAAATTTAGATACAAGACTAAGCCCTGAATTATACTAACTATATGAACATCCTTGTACCAGCTTCAGGCTTTGATTATATCATCCGTATCTGCAAATAGGCCCATATTATATGAACTGTATATTATTGTTAATTAGTCTCTGATTACCCCCTTCTTCCAATATTCCTCCTCTATGTTCCTAAAAATTGTTCATCTTAGCACTTTGCATGTCACAATGAAATGTGCTGTCCCCTTGAGTAGATGGAAAGCACCTTGTGGGCTGGGGTTAGGTGTTAATTCAAACCTGATTTCGCATGTGTTAAACAGAACAGTGTATTCACTTTGTATTCCTCTCTCATTTGCTTCCATGTGCTCCCAGGGGCCCCATTTTCATCATGTTACATTTCTCTTTGGTTAACACCCTTCTCTAAAACCCTTGGCAAAATGCCTACCCACAACAGTGACTGGTAACAGGGAGCAGATCAGTCCAGTGGGGTGTGGACAGCATCACGGTAAAGTTAGAAAGAGTTTGAAAAAAGAAAGCCTAGCCTGATTTCTAGGCTGTACCTCTCCTTTTAATGACTACCTAGTTATGCTTAGAATGTTCTTTCTCCTGCTGCTTCTGCCAAGCATCTAAAGAGGTCAAGAGCCATCTTGTTACCTTCCAAGTGATTTGGGGGGAAACTGCTTCCAGGTACAACAAGCTCTGCTCCTGAGGATCTGTATCGACAGTTAATTTAGAGAGTCAAGGTTCACCTTCTGAAGCAGAAGCCAAGACAGTTATGTAACCTGAAGTTCTCTGTTGAAAACAAAACCTGCAGATGCTCAGAAAGCTAAATTAAACTCTTGACTTGCAGCTTAGCCACCAAGCATCATGGGCAGTCCAAAGAATATTACCAGCACCAGGGTGGTATTTGTAATGATGCCGAATGAAACACTATATTCATCTTCCAGCCAACATGACTTAAAAGTCTGCCCAGATTAGCTAGCCAGAAAGCACGGTGAGGTTGAGCTGAACTTTACACTGTGGTTTGTTGCCTAATGAGCTGTCTTGTTAAAAAAATTTTTTTTTGTAAAATTTGGTCATACGCACTTCTGATTTGAGAAAAAGGTTTCCTCCTCTCAGGAAGACTCTTTCTTGATGAAGGATTGCATACCCTAGATTGAGAGGGGAGCCTAAGAGAATGAATATTATTGGCAGCTACCACAGGTGTCATGCTCATCTCTTACCTTTAAAAGAGGATGGGAACTGGCAGTGATTGAATACGTGCCACACGCCAGGAACTCTGCATATGTCCTTCCAATAAATTATCAGGTGAAGTCAGGGAAATGGGCAACAGCCCCCTCATATTAGAAATTGCAAAAAACAGACCCAGAGATAGGAAATAATTTGTCCAAGGTCACTCAAGTAATATGTGGAAAAGCCAGGATGCGAACTGGGTCTTTCTGTCATGACCTGGAGAGAGTGTCTACTATCACCATACCACCTTGGGCATTGACCTTCGATCATCTAATTTCTCCCACAGAATCTGAGGTCCAAATCCCATCAAATAACGTCTCTAAAATAGATCCTAAAGTCTTCAGAATCTAAACTCAAATTATAATTAATTAAGCAGTACTTTAAAAAATATATATAGTTCTGTAATAAAAACACGACAGGAAATATTGCAAAGTAAGCAATTTTTGACCATAAAATACAAGTGATATTTAATTTGGAGGGATATACAAGGCCAAATATTAAAAGAAATTTGTGATCATATTGTCTTGAGAATAAGTCCCCAGTTTTTGGCCTTGTTTTATGGCTTCATACCTTCTGTAGGTTATATAGCTGTTCCTCCTCTATGTTTATAGTCAGAACTTGGAACACTTGACATTTTCTCCCTGTTGGATGTTAGTTAGTTAGCAACCTTTAATGCTTTTACTCATTTTCAGTGTGTGGGCTGATGATTATCGCCAAAAGCATATGTGGCTCACTCTTTTATTTAATATTCAACAAATATTTCTTGAACACCACCTATGTGCCAGATATTGTCCATCTACTAGGTTCTTTGTGTTCTAGAACTTTTCCCATATATGCCATCATGGATATTCCAAAGGTCCTTGAATCTAATAGTTTAGGAACTCCAAATGTAGTGTAAACACTAACAGTATAGAATTTATAGTAATGATGATAATAGTTAATGTTTATTGCATGTTGGCCATTTGCCAGGCTCTACTGATGAATGTTTTTGTATGCATCTCATGTAATCATCACAATAACCCCGTGATGAGAATGCAGTTTAGTATCATGCCTTTTTACAGATGAGAGCACTGTCCTAGAGAGATTATTACATAGTTTGTTCAAGATCGTAAGCTATTAAGTATCAAAGGTGGGGCTCTAATCCAGGCCCATCTGACAGAAAGTCCACATATTCTTAACCACAATGTGTTCTGCCTTTCAGTTAATTCCTTTCTGTTAGAGTCAACAAACATGCGCTGGGTGCCGGGAAATAAAGATGAATAAGACAATGGTTTCTGCTCTCAAGAAGCACCAGTCCACTGTGGGGAACAGACACTCAACTAGGCTCAACAAGCATTGGCCCTTGTTATATTTCATGCACTGCTGGGTACTGGAGATAAGCACAAGTCAGGCACAATCTCTGCCCTCAAGGAACTCGCAGTGGTCAGAGACAGATATAGAAACAGGAACTGTGAAGGGCAACTGATTCCTACTTCCGCTTTCCAGTCTTGGAGCCGTTTGGATGCTCACAGGCACGGAGAGGCAGTATTATACTGGGGCTCTGCAGCAGGTGCTTCGGCCTCATCTTCAGTCCACCATTTATTGGATGACCTCAGGCAGACTGCTTAGCTTCTTCTCGAAACCTGTTTCCTCCGTGTTTAAAAAAGAGGTGAGGTTCTTCTGTTTTAAATCGCTGGTGGTTAGGGGTGCTCAGAACGGAAGGCCTGTGGTGAGAGTTAGCTCTTTAGAGAAGGTGTGAACCCGTCCCAAGATTGGCAGCTGGGGAACTTGAACGGAGAGTTGGGCTGTCTGAACCCTGATTTGATAGGTACCTCGCCAGCTCCACTACGCGCACCTGAGCATTTTCGATGATCGCGGTCTCTCCTCGCGCTCCCCGCGCGCAGCTTCTCGCGGGATTCCGCGCTCTTCCGGCTCCGGCGCGGACTTCCTCCGGGGGTTCGGTGCGCGGGTTTCCAGACTCGAGTGGAAGGTGACGGAGATGGGTGCTTCTGATTCGTCGCCGCGGGCAAGTCCGTTCGCTTCAGCCCACGCCTCCCATGGCTCGTTTGTTGAGAAAAGTTGGTGGGTTTTAGTCGGTAGAAAAGTCTTCAAGTTTCTGCGCTGTCAAGGTAATTTTACTAGCATTTACTTCCACTCCTCTTCCCCGCCCGCCCCCCCCCCCCCCCCCCCCCCCCCCCCAGTCTCCGCTACAAGTTTTCGACCTGGTGACCCACAGCTCTGGATCCGGGATTCAGATTGTTCGGTGCTCTTTCTGTTATTCATGAAAAATTAGCTGATGGTGCCGTTTTGTGGGTGTGCTTCTTGCTTCCCTTCCCCAAGTCACGGTAGGAGAGCAGCTTCACAGTTTCATAGCAAGACTGTAAATGAATTGTGTGTTCAAGAAAGATGGCCGGTTAAGAAGTCATTTGGTGGAAAGGGAAATGCCAGGTTTCCCTTTCCGGTTAATGATAAACTGCTGGCCAAGGCCTTAACCTTTCCAGGCCTGTCTCTCTCAAATCAGGTTCGTAACTTGGCTCCAGATTAGGTTTGTAAATGACCAAGGCATGCCAGTGGTAGAGGAAATGTATAAATAAAGAACCCTTTTGGGTATTGATATTTGTTTTTCCCATCGTTTATTTCTTGCCTTCACGAATTCAACAGGAACTTCGTTTTGTGGTCCCTAGCCAATAAGAAGTTTAACACATAAAAGTGAGGAGAAATTTCAAGTGGCAGCCCTCAGAGATCTGTTAGATTTCTGAGTAAAGAATGGTATCCTTTAGGTTTCTGGTCAGCTAATGTGGCCTTTCTATTGAAAAATGTTAAATTCACTATGCTAGATGTTTTGAAGATATTTTGGAATTAATATATAGTAGTAACTACCTATATATCTACATAGGTAGAATATTACCTGTGTGCCTATATAGGTACTGAAGCATAATATTTCCTGAACACCTAGGTGTGCAAGGTTCTCTGCAGCCCCTACTAATATCAGATATGGTGCTAAAATTACTTGAATGTAGAATCCTCTGGGTAAATGTGTTTGTGCCCTATATATCATAAATGAAAGAGTGCACAGGTACCTCTGATTCTGGATAAGAAGGGAAGGCTTGTTTTCTCCCAAGATAGTGGGCCATTATGGCATAAATTTCCAGCACCTGCTACTGTTTCTTGCCCATAATCAATTCAGTTCAGTAAATAATTGTTTTATTAAAAGCTGAACCAGATGTTCCTCTGAAAAAAATAATAAGTGAGCCATAGAAGACAGAAAGGAAAGGAGTGTAGTAAAACGTGAGAGAATGAACCAGATTCAGAAGCTGAAAAAGATGTATATAAACATCTTGGAGAGCTAGGCACATGGGTCCAGGAACAAAATTAAGTGCGGCGGAATAGTCAGGGTGGACTGGAGACACTTCCCAAAGAAACCAGTAAGAACTGATCCCCAACCTGAATTATTTATGTACCTGTAATTGTCTGAGTTATCACTGACTGCACATGGCAGGAGTACTAATGCATCTTCATTGCCGCGGTGTTTGGGACTCCTCTGATGGGCAGCTTTGGCTGAAGGATTACCATCAGCCTAACTTGAACTTTTCAAACTGTGCTGCAGGCTGAAATGCTGTCTACTTAGTCTTCTCCCTCTCCTTCATAGGCGTCGGGTCCTGTGTCACCGTTTTCAGACTAACTATCCCACCTTCCCTTGCTCCGTTTTATCTTTCACAGATATTTCCCCTAGTAAATCTCTTGCATGTTGTTATGGGCTGAATTGTGTCCTCCCCAAAATTTGTATGTTGAAGCCCTAAAGTCCCAGTACCTCAGAATGTGACTGTATTTGGAGATGAGTCCTTTAAAGATGTGGCTGAGGTAAAATGAAGCTGTGTGAACCCTAATCCAGTCTGACTCGTGTGCTAATAAGAAGATGAAATTCTGACACACAAAGAGACCCCAGGGGTGTGTGTGCAGAGGAAGGTCCTTGTGAGGACACTGTGAGCAGGTGGCCATCTGCAAGGCAAAGACAGAGGCCACAGAAAAAGCCAAACCTGTTGACACCTTGATCTTGGACCTCTAGTCCCCAGAACTGTGAGAAATAAATTTCTATTGTTTAAGCCAAAAAAAAAAAAGAGATGAAAGTAGAATTTACTTTTTGGAGGAGTTTATTTGGAGGATTAAGTGATAACATATAGGCAAAATGTCTATATGTTAAGTGTATGTTAGTCACTATTATTATTATCATGCCCTCGTATGGCTTATAGGAACATTACAGGTGGTGCCTTCTGTATGCTCAGCCTCATGTCTGTTTGGCTGCAGCCACCACCTTCACACACGTGTAACCTGACACCACCTTGCCTCAGCTGCCACACCTATCTCTGCTTTCTGCCCAGGAGTTCACTCACCACTCTAGCATGCACAAAACTGGAAGTGCAAGGGAGTTGACACCCCATGTGGCAACTCTTGGCAGTTGGAGGTCTGGGGGTGGGAGGAACTGGTGGATAGAGGCTCCCCTCCTCACCCCTTGGAGAGAGAGTTCTGCATGGCATGATGGATGCTCCTCAAAAGGTCCCAGAGGATTGAATCCCAGTTACCCACAACAGTGAATAGCCTGATGCCACATCCTGGTATTGCCTTTCCCTCCTTCTCTCTTCACTCTCCCTGATTCCTCCTCTTCCCTGAGATCACTGCTCAAAATGAACTATTACATGCCAACCTTTGAATCAGGCTCTGCTTTCTAAGGGATTATAGAAATGGGCAGAGGGAGGGAGGGAGAATGGGTAGTGGGCATGAGAGGTTTCCAGACTAAAAAATGGGTCATCTAGATCATTGCCACCTCACACAATTGGATCCCCTGTATGACATGACATGTTTGCCAACTGGTCATCTGGCCATTGCTTTAATATGTCCTGTGAAAGGAATGCATGGTCTCTAATCTCATTTGTAGACATCCTTATATCCCTGGCACCTAGAACAATACCTAACATGGAATAAGAGCTTAATAAAAATTACTGAAGGAATTTTTAAGGGAAGAAAATTTTGTTGGTTTGTATAATGACTGCAAATCTACTTTCCTTTGCCTTTAAAGCATTAGATCTAGTTTTCCATATAAAATAAGCTTTTATATGCTTTTGAGTCTGTTTTTGTTACTGTTTTTTTTTTCGCAAAGAGAATTAATTACCAGGGGATTTGTAGGTCTTTTAATGACGCACTTTTTTTTGTTTTTTGCGGTACGCGGGCCTCTCACTGCTGCGGCTTCTCCCGTTGCGGAGCACAGGCTCCGGACGTGCAGGCTGCGGACGTGCAGGCTCCGGACGTGCAGGCTCAGCGGCCATGGCTCACGGGCCCAGCCGCTCCGCGGCACGTGGGATCCTCCCGGACCGGGTCACGAACCCGTGTCCCCTGCATGGGCAGGCGGACTCTCAACCACTGCGCCACCAGGGAAGCCCTAATGACGCACTTTAAAAAATAACAATGGAGTTAAGTAGAGACTGAATGTTTCTACCTTATTTAATTGATGTAGGCATTTTTTTTCTTAGATTTACATAGTTTTTTTTTATATGTTAGCAGTATGGAAAGTAAAATAGATTTGGAGTCAGGGTCAGAAGTTTATTCTATATAACTTAATATTTTAGTGACTTTAAGGTTAGGTTAATTTTTTTTTCCTGCTAAGTTATAACTTTTTTTAAAAAGTAACTTTTCTGATTATAATGGCATTACATGTTCATGGTTAAAAATTTGGAAGAGACAGAAAGAAGCATGTTGAAAAAAGAAAGAAAGGACAAAAGAAATTATAATTTTTACTCCTCAGAGACACCACTGTTTGACATTTTGGCTCATTTTATTTCAGTCCTGTTTCTGTCCATGAAATGTGTAGGGTGGGTTGTATTATATGTAAACCTTCCTATCCTGGTTCATTTTAGTTACATTATAGATAAGTACTTAACAATGTTATTTGACATGTGTTACAAACATTTTTAATGTCAGCAAAATTTTTCATGTTTTCAGATGCATTCTTTTCCACACCTCCACCTCCCACCAAAGTTTTACTTAGAAGATTAAATATGTTAAAAGAATTTTAATTGGGCTTTTCTAATTATAACAATAAATAAGAAAAAACAGAAAATAATACCTATTGACTTTGTTGTGGTCTTTACAATTTTTTTCTATATTCTATGAAATTGGATTCATACGTATATAGTAAGATGATAACCTCTTTTCTTTTTTTTTAATAAATTCATTGTAGGCTGTGTTGGGTCTTCCTTGCTGCACGAGGGCTTTCTCTAGTTGTGGTGGGCGAGCGGGGGCTACTCTTGGTTGTGGTGCACGTGCTTCTTATTGCGGTGGTATCTCTTGTTGCAGAGCACTGGCTGTAGGCACGCTGGCTCGTGGGCTTTAGCACAGGCTCAGTAGTTGTGGCGCACGGGCTTAGTTGCCCTGCGGCATGTGGGATGTTCCCGGCCGAGGGCTCAAACCCTTGTTCCCTGCCTTGGCAGGCGGATTCCTAACCACTGTGCCACTAGGGTAGTCCCCCTCTTTTTTCTTTTAACAGTGTTTTGTGATCATTTCTTCATGTCCTTACTTTTTAATTTTTTTGGTAAAAGTGAATTTTAAAGAAATCTAGGATTCCATTGTGTGGAATTGACACTATTGGTTTAGCCAATTTGCCATTATTAAACTTTCCGGTTGTTTCTGATTTTTTTTTTCACTATAATATTGTCAGGATGAGTATTAGATGTTATGGGTCATTTATGTGGGATGATAACATTTGTCACTCCTCTAAAAATCAAGTCTTTTCAAGATAGTTGGCATGGAAATGATAGATTATTTGGAATCTAATTTTTTTCTGAGATTTTCATGTGTATTATTTCATTAAATATTGCAGTTCAAGTACCTAGGTTAAAAAAGTACCATTTTGTTTTTTGGTTACTATTTGTTTTCATCAGTGGGTTTACAGGATCCAGATTATGGGATTTCTATGATGTGTTGTTTTTGTTTTTTGTTTTTAGGAAGCTCCCTGTTAGCTAAGTCACTTTTTAAAGTCTTTTTTGAATTTGTTACAGTATTGCTTCTGTTTTACGTTTTGATTTTGTGGCCACGAGGCATGTGGGATCTTAGCTCCCAGACCAGGGATTGAACCCACACCCCTGCATCGGAAGGCAAAGTCTTAACCGCTGGACTGCCAGGGAAGTCACTGTGATGTGTTGTTAGGGGAGATTCCCTTTATAGTCCATCATAAGTGACCTTCATTAAAAACACATTTATAGGCTACAGAGGTAATAAGTTTTACCAGTTAAAGATACTGGATTAAAGGTTAGAGCATGTGATTTTCCTAGGGCTTGATGAGAGTTCAGTCATGTCTGTGAAACGCTTGAACAGCACAAATGTACTATAGAAGATAATGTATTTTCCCCACTGGGGTCTGGATTGGTGCATCATTATGTTATCATTTATAGTGCATTTGGGAAGAACTGCAATTTCTTACCAACAGTGCATTTGCTCTCTTTCCATCACATACTCTCCTAAGTACATTTGTATGGACTACAGAAAAATTGCTTGTATTTAACAAGCCTCATCTGTTAACTCTTCCTACTGCTTCAGCTCTGGAGACCTGAAGTAACTTGAAAACTTCTGAAAGAAAATACTTTGGTTAACCTTTATTGGTTCGTGAAGCTTCATTGTACGGAGAGAGAGAGAGAGATCAGAGTGTGTCCAACCTGTGTTCAACACACAGGAAGTAGAGCTTTCACTGGGTCCTGCCCAGCCAGAGCATGGTACAGTTTAGAGGTGCAAGTTGACCTGGCTTTCTCCACCTCCACCCACATCTTCTGCCTTAACAGACTCAGATTTCTGTCTTGCAAGGCTGCTGTCCAAATCACCTACTTTACTTTTATAGGCAGTAATGATAGCCACCAGCTGCAGAGAGCTGTGTCAGGCTTGGTAGTAGATACTTGGCATTAATTATTCCACTTCATGAGATGGGTTGAATTCTACCTCTTTATAGATAAAGAAATTGAGATTCCCAAAGGTTAAAAAAATTCCCAACTTTACATCATTGTTAAGTAGCGGAAGATATTTGAAATTTTCTGTGTCTCCATCCCTTCCATTTCACAACATCCCCTTTCAAAAAAAATATATTTTTAGCCAATACTGACACTTAAATTCTTTTACACTGAAGTAAACTACCTATTTAAGAGAAGATTTGTAAGCAAAATAAAAGTGGGGGGAGGGGCGATTTGCTGACAAGTTCTTATCTCAAGCCAACACTGAGTTTGCAAAGAAGGATAAGTTCCTGGCAAGATCAGGCAAGCTGCTCTTTCAGCAGATAAATTCTAAGGTTGGCAAAGGTAGTACAAAATTATCTTCTCACCATAATAATATGGAGCACTCCTGAGATACTCCCCTGACAGGACAGTGCTGACTACCTCTCGACTTCTAATTAAAGAAGAGTTGTCAAACACACCAAATTACAGAAACTTTTTTATATACTCAGCCCTGTGTGATGGTGATGAACCTTCTGGCCCTCTCTGACCTTACCTCAGCCTGGCTTATTCATTCCCTGGGACCTGTTCACACTTTTCTTCTTGCCCCTCCCTACCAGTGTCTGTGCCTTTCTGTTGCCTTTGTCCCAAAGGGCTTGTATGTATACATGCTTGCAGCCCTATATCAAGCATCAACTCCTCCTTGAAGCCCCTTCCTCATCCTTGTAGTGCTTACTCTTTATGCCTCAGTTGCCTAGTGCTGACTTCTATCATAAAATTCCCTAGGCCTTAGTGCCTTCTTTTGTTCCTCTCCCCATGCTGCGCTGAGAACTTCCTGTGTTCAGGGACTTTGTCTTATTCTTCCTGGATTTCCTTTGCCTAACCCAAAGCTTGACCTGAAATGGTCCCTCATCAATAATAGTTTAGTGGATGGATGAATGAATGAAAAGATAATGATAAGGGCTAACATTTACTGATCATCTGCTGTCTAGTAAATGCCAGGCACTGTGCTAAGCGTCTTAAATACTTTATCTCTTTTGATCCCCAGAACATCCCTGTAAGGTAGAAGTTGTATTTATCTCTATATTACTGATGGGAAAATTGAACTTCAGCAAGGTTAAGTAACTTGCCTGAAGTTATTCAACTAATGATTGATAGAATTAGGATTTGTGCTCAAATCTGTCTACTTTCTGAGCTGGAATTCTTAACTACCATAGCTAACAATATGGCAGCTTCACAAGGGGTGCCTCATCACCATCTCCTGGACCCCTGCCTTCTTGCTCCTTTTATAGAACCTACTTAAAGGAAGCATCTAACAAAATCAAGACATCCTGTTGTGTGCTATTTCAACAAGTGCTTAAAATGGTACTTTTTTATGTTCCAAATACTATGTGTTTTAATCCTAAAGGAAGTAAGATTTAGAGTCTTTATTTTGTCAGCCACTTAGCATAACCCTAGGTAAAACAGGCAACACTAGAACAATTGTTTAGGTTACGATACCTGAGTACTTGTGATTCATGATAATTTCTTATGTTTTGTATCTGATGATTAAATCTTTTTTCAGTGCAGATGGGAATAAAAGAAATGTAGATTATTAATTTTGTGACTGTATAAAGGACCTATTCAGAGTCAGTTTTTTACTTTTATTCTCATTCCATTGTGGCATTTCCAATTAATCCACTGAGATTTATGCCTTAAGGACATAGAAACCTTTTTTAGCAGCACAGTGGAAGAAAGTGACATTTCACTGACATCTGTGCATCTTTTCTCATGTTTTGTTCTGAGGCATGCCTGTTTTTAAATAATTTCTAACCCTTGGAGTCATGCACAGATCTGGTCTATGTTGGAATTGTAGTTCTGTCTTTCCATACTTCAGTCTACTGTGTTATAGTTCCTGGGTAAGAGCTCCATCTTTATTTCTGGGTGAGCCTTTTCCCCTGAACCCCAGGGAACAGGGCTGGATGACCAGGGAGGAAGCCAGGTCATTGGAGCCTTTCTGCTCCTTAAGCCCCAGTGAGAGCCCCAGTAACCAGGCTCCTGCAACTTGTCTCCAACTCTTTTGACCTTTGAGCTGAAAGTAGAGGCCAAGGAAGAGCTCCCTCCTCCTTTCTCAAAAAGAGATGATAATCCCCACTAACGTGTATTTAATGCTTCCTAAGTGTTAGGCGTCACGCTGAGCTCTTTAAATACATGAGTTCATCTACTTTTTAAAACAGTGTTATGATATATATACTAATTGCTATCTTCAATTTATTATTTAAAATAATTTAAATTTTTGATTTTTCTAAAGTACTTGTTGAAAAGTTTTTTCCTCCCCTTTTATCATCCACATACTTAACCACTATTTTTAGTTTTTTGTGTATTTTTTTGAGCTTCCTTTACAAATACAGCAAATTATATATACACACACACTTTTTTTTTAAAAGAATCTCAGGATTTTCCCTCCTGTGTGTTTTTTTTTAATTTTAATTAATTAATTTTATTTTTATTTATTTTTGGCTGTGTTGGGTCTTCATTGCTGTGCACGGGCTTTCTCTAGTTGCGGCGAGCGGGGGGTACTCTTCATTGCAGTGCACGTGCTTCATTGTGGTGGCTTCTTTTGTTGTGGAGCGCAGGCTCTAGGCATGTGGCTTCAGTAATTGTGGCACGCAGGCTCAGTAGTTGCAGGCTCAGTAGTTGTTGCTCACAGGCTCTAGAGCGCAGGCTCAGTAGTTGTGGCGCACGGGCTTAGTTGCTCCGCGGCATGTGGGATCTTCCCGGACCAGGGCTCGAACCAGTGTCCCCTGCATTGGCAGGCAGATTCTTAACCACTGTGCCACCAGGGAAGCCCACATATTTTTTTTTCTTTTACCTCCTTTCTTTCACACCAAAGGAAGCATCCTATACACTCTCTTCTGCACTATTTTTTTTTTTTTTTTTTTTTTTTTACTTATTGATGTGTCTTGGAGAGCTTTTTATGTCAGTACATAGAAAGCTTCTCTATTTTTTACAAGTACATAATAACCCAATGTAAATTGTACCATAATTTTATTATACCAATTTTCAAGATGAAACCAGAGCCCAGAAGGTTAAATAACTTTCTTAAAGTGAAGAGAAAGATAGAATTCCCCTATGCCACCTGCCTCTGACCGCAAGGGTCACAGAAATCTGAAGATCATTTGACAAAGAAATAAAGGCCACAGTGCTTCCCCAGTTCATCAGCCCCCTACTTCTGCTCCCTTTCATACTTCCTCCCTAATGCCCTGCTCTGAGTCTTGTGAGTACTGTTTAGAGTGGAGCAAGTTGATGTGCTTTGTTTTTTTCTCTTCAGCCTTTTCATCCTGTTTGACATATTTGGGGTCGTATCCCTCTGCTCATGTCTGCCTTTATTGGGACCCCTTTAGATGTCTGCTCTAGACATCTTTGGGAGTAGTTATTTGTGATAAGCCTTGGAAACTTGAGGTTTGACTGCAGATCCCAAAGTGTCTGATGTTTGTGTACATTCAGAACTATTTTCCCTGCCCAACTTGACCTCTGTCTGCAACCCACTACCTACCTGTCAAAGACCTGGCTATCCTCTAAAGCAGTGAGAGCTACTGATATTTTTGGTCATCATTTAGCAGCCTCTGCCTGTCAACTGAACTGTTCCCATCTGGCTGGTTCTGAACTCTTGGCTGCAGACCCTGACTTTACAATCACACTTCTGGAAGGCAACATGGGTGAGGGTGAGATAATTTAGTAAAGGCTGCCAGAACTTGGCGCATAGCAAAAACTCAGTAAAGATGATCAGATGATGATGATGATGGTGGCGGTGATGATGGTGGTTTGGTGATGATGATCTCATGTAATTCTTTAAAAGGCGTGCAAACTATGATTATCTTTATTTTATAGATGTGGTAACTTAGAAAGGTTTTTGTTTTGCTAGAGCTCACATAGTCATTGAGTGACAGAGGTGAGATTCAAATCAAGGTCCTTCTAGGCTGTTCTTTGTATTATATCATTAAATAGCATTCAGAGGAGACCCGTGTTACCAAATGGCACATTTAAGTACATAGTTAATAAGACACTGTGCATACATCCAGGTTCATGCATGAAGTAGTGTTACTATGATAAAGGGTTTGTGATTGGCACAAGATTCTGCTGTGTTCTTCAGTACATTACAATTACATTAAAATGAAATGCCTACTCTCATTTCTGCAAATTCATCACCCATATATTTTATTTCAGTCTCAGAAATGTTTGAAACACATTTTTTAGCCAATTTTGGAAAGAAAATTTCCCTTTCAGTAATTCTAATACTAATAGTTAACTATAATATAAAATTATAATACTAATAAAAGTTACCATTCTTGTTATATACCAGCCACTGTACTAAGCTGTTTACATCTGTTATCTCATGTACTCTCCATAACAGCCCTATGTGATAGGCATTATTGTTTTCATTTACAGATGGGGATTGAGGCTTAAGTGAAGTTAAGTGACTTGTCCAAGGTCTTTATTTATTTTTTTTTTATTATTTGCTTGTGCCGGGTCTTAGTTGTAGCAGGTGGGTTCCTTAGTTGCGGCTTGCCAGCTTCTTAGTTGTGGCCAGCAGGCTCCTTAGTTGTGGCCAGCAGGCTCCTTAGTTTTGGTATGTGAACTCTTAGTTGCAGCATGCATGTGGGGTCTAGTTCCCTCACCAGGGATCGAATCCGGGCCCCCTGCATTGGGAGTGCAGAGTCTTAACCACTGCGCCACCAGGGAAGTCCCTTGTCCAAGGTCTTAACAGCTTAGTAAGTGGCAGAAGCCAGATGTCAACCCAAGCGAGAAGTGACCAAAAGCTCTTAGGTGAAATCACTGTGCTTCACCATAGCTTTCTCTCCCCAATGGTAAGCAACAGGGTGGCCACCTCTGCACCTATAGGAGAGTGCAGAGTCCATGAGCCAAGCCTATTGTGAGTCCTTTAGAATCATTTCTTACTGGTCAGAGATTTTAAATTACATGTCGTAATTTTCTCCAGATGGATCTCAGTGTTCTGCGTCTCTCTGTTTAGGAAAAAATATCACAGTGTGGTGCATGTTCTTTTTTAATCCCACCTGCACTGTTAGCACCTTTACTTTTTTTCAAAGCTTTTTACATATGTTATCTCATTTGTCAAGTCACCAACTATTCTTAGCCAGGCTACTGGTGGAATTCTCCTTCCATACCCCTAATACACACCATTTCTTTCTAAACAAGACCATTCCCAAGTATGGTCTTTCCAGATTAGATATTTAGAAACCACTTATTTTATTTAAGGGCTTAGGAGTTAATTTCTCTCTTAATTTTTTGAGAGCTTCAGAAACTGAACTCATCCTGGCTGAAAGCACCAAGTGTGGTCAAAGGCTCTTAAAACAAATTAGATGCCATCTGCTTCCCAACACTTTGAGAATGTAGACCTGTTTGAATTAGTATTACAACAAGCCAGTTGCATGTGGTTTGATTAATTACTCGTGAGTTCTTACATAAAAGTAATTTTTCCTAAGTGAATTCTTTAGATAATTAAATGTCAAGTATGTGTTATTTTAGAGTCAACTTCATTTTCTTTCTTTAAGTAGCAAATTTGATATTGTTCACTTTAGTTGAACCTTTACTGAGCACCTACTGTATGCTAGGTGCTATTCAAGGCATTTTGGATTGCTTGAAAGAGTAGAATCCAACCTTCTGCTTCCTCCTCCTACAATACAAAATGTTACGTACACTGATCTGTAATTTCTTTGAGGGCAAAGAGCGTGTCTTATTGCTCTCAGATGGAACACCTCACATAGGACCTCACCTGTGGAAAGATCTTCTTTATTTAAAGCGAATGACTTCTTGTTTCATCTGCTTTCATGAAGGGAGCTATTAGCAGTCTTGGATCATAGAAAGGGGCATTCGTACTTCTGTTTTCTGTGACAAAGATCAAAGATGGACTTAGTACAGATTCTCTTCTCTGGGCTCCCAGAGTGCTTTGCAACTGTCTAATAGCAATAGCACTTCTTCCACTTGTGACTGTGAGTTCCATGTCAGGTACTGTGTCTTATTCCTCTATATATAGGCATAATCCTCTGCACATAGGCATTCAGTCAGTATTTGTTGAATTGAGTTAATCACAGGCTGCTTCATTTCCCTCCCAAAGAGCAGAGACCATGTCTTCATCATTTCCATTTACATCTTATCTATAGCACATTTTGCACGTAATTCGCGATCAGCAAGTGCTTACGGATTTCAAGTCTCATCTTTCCCTTGTTTGAGTTCATTGTGCTACCACTTTTCTTTTTCATAGCAAGACCCCAAATTTGAATCAAGGAATGAGTGTCTTCCCTGACTGACTTTACCCAATGAATAAATGATAACCAAACACACGAATAAGGTGCCTTCTCCTACAGCCACAAAAATGTCTCCCTCTCACCTGACAGGTTGGTAAACAGGATCCTGAAAAGGAAGGACTTGTGTAAGGTCCCTAGAGAGATTGTAGTGACACTGCAACTAGAATCCAGATTTCATTATTTCCAGCCCAGATTTCTGCCTTCTTGGCATCTGCCCTCTTTCCCTTTCTTTACATCCCCACTGCTGCTGCCTGAGATCAGGCCCTATCCCTCCCACCTGGACTGCTGCTCTAGGCTCCTGACTGTTCTCTCCACTGCCATCCTCTACATCTCCAGCTTGTCTTTCACGTGGTTGCCACGGTGATCTTCTAAAGTGCAAATCGGATCATGCTTACTCTGTTGTTTAAGTCTAGAGTCTACACTCCTTCACATGACCCACAGGGCAGCAAAGGCTCTGCCCCAACCCCCAGGCCTGCCTCTCATTTCTCTCCCTCAAAGCCCATTTCCCAGCCAGGTTCAAGTGTCTCCAGTGACCCCTAATCTTTAATTGTTTCATGACACTGTGCACGGCTGCCCTTATTTTTCCTGCTTTCTCTACCACTGTTTCACCTTGTCTCCTTCGTAGACAACAGCTTCTAGGGTCTTCTTGGTGGACAGATGGGTCTCTCTTTTACCGAATCATAATCCCTGTCCTCTGCACCTCCCCACACATACTTCTTCCCTCATTAGAGCTGATGACTAAACACTTCATACACTTTTTTCTACCTTAATACCTGTAACACTTCTTTCGCTTACTTTTTGAACACTTCTGTCTCTGAGGAGGCCATGAACTTTTTAAGGACAGAGACTGGATCCTATTCATATTTGTGTTCCAGAACCTGGCAGTAGGTTAGGCATATATTAGACACCCTGTTACACAGCTGCTGACTCTCTGAAATAAATATAACTTCCATAACCCTTCACAGTGAATTAACTCAACGTATGGTTTCCTTTAAATTAAGCCTCACATGGGATGATAGTTGGATTATGTAAGACTTGAAGGAGAGTGTATTTAAAGAAAAGCAGCACTTGAAAATGTCTTGCTTTTATAGGCGGTGAATGAATATTTCACAGCAACCGTGGGATACTGTGTCAGCATGTTGGTAACGCAGAGTGGCCAGAGGCTCACTGGATGTTTTTGTGGAGCCCTCTGTAACTGCCTCCCCACTGCTGCGTGCTCTCTAGCCCCTGATTCACTGAAAGAAGGCAGTGTGGTTACCTGTTGAGTGGAGAGGACTTGGGGCACATTCAGATCTTTCATCAAGGAGTAGATTTTCAGCTACTTTTCCAGTTCAGTTGTTAAACTCATTCCTGCCTGACCTACCAATTGCTGAATTGTTCATTTGTTTATTTATTTATGATGCGTGTCCCCTGGGCTTCAGAACTAGCTTCAAAATGCTACTGCTCCATCTGGTTTAAATAGAGCATGCTAAGAAGAAATGAGAGAAACAATGGGACCTTGCAGTTGAAGGGAAAAAGAAACCTCCTGGCAAACAGGAAGCAGAGAGGAATTCAGATTCTTTTCTCTTTCTTTATGAGTTTGTCCTGGGGGAGGGAAGCGATTTTTAGCAAGAAGACATGCTTTATAACTGGAAGTTCACATTTCTACCTGCAGTGATCTGATATTCAACATCTGTGAGGTCTGAGTTCATGGAAAACTTTTTGAATCATGTTTAGGCAGGCTAGTCTCTGGGGCCCAGGACAATGGCCTTTGTTCTTCCTTTTCCCATCTGTTTCATTATTCTCTTAGGCACTTCATACGCCTGAATGCAAGCAGCCTTATGAACATTTTGCCTATGCAATAAGCAGGGGTCGGCCTCTTGGCTTTGGGCATCCTGGATTCTCCAGTAAAAGAGCCATTCACCTTGATAATCCATTTGTTCAGAGTCAGGAAAGGTATGGTGATTAGAGATGTGGGCTCTCGGTGTCTATCAGGTCCCTGTTAGAGTCTGGGCTCTGCTGCTCACCACATGGGTGATCATGGGAATGCTATGTTAACCTCTCTGAGCCTCAGTTTCCTTATCTCATAAGTGGAGCTTATTACTCATGTAACAAGCTTGTTGAGAAGATTAAACAAGCTATGTAAAAGGACTTCACGGTAAATACTTGGGAATCATCACCTAGTTTTATAAGATCTGAATGCGCTTTCACTTTCATTGCCACTGGTCCTCACTGTGTGCCTGGAAAGGCATTGTTGGCCCCATCTGACAGAGGGAAGGGGCTTGTAAACCTGAGAGCCCCTTGCCCCAGTGAGTGTCCTCTCTTCACTCTGCCACCTTTGGTTGTGGATGCATATCCTCTGTTCACCTTTTCTAAGGCATGACTCAGAGCTCTTCCTTCTGACAGCGAATCTTCTGAATGAGAGACAATAACAATCAAATATTTTGGCGTTATTCACCAGGAGAGCCAAAAGCTCTCTGCCTTCCACATTTAAAGCATGAAGAATACTGCTTTAAAAAGCACTGTGGGGCTTCCCTGGTGGCGCAGTGGTTGAGAGTCTGCCTGACGATGCAGGGGACACGGGTTCGTGCCCTGGTCTAGGAAGATCCCACATGCCGCGGAGCGGCTGGGCCTGTGAGCCATGGCCGCTGGGCCTGCGCGTCCAGAGCCTGTGCTCCACAACGGGAGAGGCCACAACAGTGAGAGGCCTGCGTACCGCAAAAAAAAAAAAAAAAAAAAGCAGTGTGCAAGGGTGGTACATGATCTGCTTTGGGTCACATCTTTGATTTGTATTGTTTTTCCCTTCTATTAAAGGAGAAGAGGGTGGGATACATGTCCTCCATGAAGGAGAGCAGGAGAGCAGTGCAGAGTGCAGAGTGGCAGGCTCACCTGCCCTCCTGCCGCTCCTGCCCTCCTGCCGCTCATGGTCTGATCGCATGTTGCCTGCTGTTCACGAAGGGACTGGAGGGCAGAGCAAGGACTCAGCTTCCCCAAGTTGGAAAAGCTAATTAGAAGCTATGTACCCTTCTCCAGACTGTCCAGTGATTGTTTGACAGTATTAAAGGCATGGATGTTTTTGCCAGACAGCCTTTCCTGTGTGCCCTCAGGACCCCAGACCCAACACGGTCAGCCAATCCATAGTCAATTTATTTCAGACAATTTGGAAGAATACATGTAACAATAATGCACTGGTTACAATAATACAAGCTCTTGTTACAGTCAACTCTTAAAATGAATAATGGTTTAAACACAATAGAAGTTTATTTTCTTTCTCATGAAGTTCAAAACTTGTCTTAAGTCTCCTCTAGGCAGTGATTCAGGGACTTTTTCCGTGCTGTGGCCCCTCCATTTTCAACGTGTGGCTTCCAGGGTCAAAGGATTCATTTGCATCAAGCTGGTGGGAGGGAAAGAGAAGTTGAAGGCTTGCTGGGGAAATGTTGTTATAGGCCAGGCCCATTCCATTTCATTGGCCAGAACTCACATTCCCTTGGCCAGAGCTCAGACAGATGGCCGCACCTAATTTCTAGGGTGGAGTCTACTTTGTGCTCCAGAAGAGGAAATGAGTTGGGTGAACCAACCAGTTTCTGCCTCGGAACAATTATGACCAACTAACATTTATAAAGCATTTACTTTGTGTCAGGCCTTGTGCTAATAAGCTCTTTATCTACATTATTTTTAAATTCATATACTATGTTTTTCACCCATTTAAAGTATACAATTCATTGGTTTTCGGTATATTCACAGAATCGTGACACCATCACCACCATCAATTTTAGAACATTTTCATTATCGCCTCCCAAACCCCATACCCATTAACAATCACTCCCCATTTCCTCGCATCTCCCTGCCCCCACTGCAACCCTACGCAACCACCAATCTCTTTTCTGTATGGATGGATTTGCCTATTCTGAACATTTCATGTATAATAGAATGCTTATATTCTTTTATATAATCCTCACAACAACCGTACAAGGTAGACAGGTTGTTATTCCCATTTTACAGATTTACAGAGGATCCGGTTGCTTAAATGACTTGCCAGTAAATTTAAACCGTGCCTCTCACTGAACTCTATCATACTGTTCTGTGTCCCAATTATAAAGAATAATCACACCATGATTTGGGAAAGAGATTTGGGGAAAGAGGTGGAAGGGGTATTTGTTTGCTTGCTTTTAAATGAATATCATGGCAAAAAAACCTAACTTTTTCATGGAGGGCTCCTTTACTAAAGTGACGTGCACTTAGAAGTCAGAGATATCAAGGTTTAAAGCCCAAACTTACCACTTACCAGGTGCATACAAAGTATGCACTGCTTAATCCCTCTTGAGTCTTAGTGTCTTTATCTATAAAATGGGAATAATGAATCTGTTTGCTGGGATGATTGAATGAGATTAGCCTATGTGAAAGCTGTTCCCACAGCTTTACATAGTTGATGCCTTGCCAGTGTTAGTTGTTCTTGCTTGAAAGTGAAATTCTGGCTGTAATTGGGCAGCCACAGAAATTATGTTAATGTATCTGGCTCTCCGGGATACTGTCCGGGAAGAAATTATTGTGACTTGGTGTTTTACAGTATCCAGATTATAACCCAGGAGTGGCTGAGATCCTAGGAGGATTTCCAACAATGAGGGTTAGGAAAAAGGGACATAGGCTCCAGGATAGAAAAGTATATGCAGATTCTGGTCTGTTGACTTCTGATCTCATCTGGGCAGAACAGTTTGTTAAAGGCACCTGGAAAGAACCAGCTGAGCCGGTGTAAGTTTGAAGTTCCTTGGGAAAGAAGATAAGCTGGCTGAGTTTCTGTAGGCAAAGAGCCAGTAATGAGGTTTCCAGCATTCCATCACATGTCCTTTTCATCACTTTCAGCTCAGCCAGAGACGGCAAAGTCTCAAGACTCAGAGGCCAAGAGTGCCTTTGAGAGACTCATGAAGGTAGCTATGAAGGAGTGAATTGTGCTTTTGTTCCATTGACCCATTCCCCACTCTACCCTGTCGTTAGCCATAAAGATATTGAAATCTGGGCATGAGAGCACAGAGAAGACCGAGGAGACAGTGGGGAAGTTTTATTGGCAGTGGCTCATAATCATATAGCCAGAAGAGACCATCAGAAAAAAAGGGTCTGAACTCTATGTAGAATCAGGGGCTCATTTCAGCCTTAAAAATCTGCCCTAAAAGCCTCTGGTTCTGCCATTTCCTAATAGCGTGGACAAATGACTTAATCTCTCTGAGCCTCCATTTCCATATAGGATTGTTACCTGGACTGTGACTTACAATCCTGCACTCCCAACCTGCATAATTCCAGGGGGCTCCATTCACATACACTGGGGGTCAGCATACTGTAAACCTGTAATAGGTCAGACACTAAATATATTAGGTTTTATGGGCCATTTGTTCTCTACTGCAACTAATCAAGTCTGCTATTGTTGTGCAAAAGCAGCTATAGATAATACATAAATGAATGGGTATGGCTGTGTTCCAATAAAACTTCATTTATGGGCACTGAAATTTGAATATTATATAATTTTCATGTGCTACAAAGCATTTTTCTTCCTTTGATTTTTTTTCTACCAATTATAAATGTAAAAATCATTCTTGGCTTACAGACTCTACAGAATCAGACAGTGGGCCAGATGTGATCTGCAGGCCATGATTTATAGGCCCCTAACATACACTAAAATATGTTCAGTGTCCTCTAGAGAGATGCAGTGCAGTGCCATGATTACTGCAAGGACCAAATAAGAAAAAACATGTAAAGTGATTAGCATAGTGTCTGCCTGTTATTAAGTACTCGGCAAATGGTTGTTATTACTATTTGCTCAGTAAAAAAGAAATATATTATCAACTATACTTCAGTAAAAAAATATTAAAACTAAAAAAAAATATATTAGCTACTTGCCACAAACATCTGGAAAGGGAGACAGTTACATTTTGGTTACTTAACATTTCTACTATATTAAGCTTTTATTATTATTAAAATATATATTAAAATTAAAACTATAAAACCTGGTTTGGACAGGTAGTGACATTTTGAGGCCACCAGTTTTGTAATTTTTTTCCTAATATCCCAGTATTGTCTCTTCAATTTGTAGACATTTTTTAGTATAGTTGTTGGTTGGTTGGGGGATTGGGTTCAGGAATCCTGTGGATACCAAAATTCGAGTATGCTCAAGTCACTTATATAAAGTGACATCTTATAAAAACTATATAAAATAACATCTTACGGAAGAACCTGAACGAACCTTTTGGCCAACCCAATACTTGCATATAACCTATGCACATTCTCCCATATACTTTAAACCATCTCTAGATTACTTATAATACCTAATACAATGTAAATGCTATGTAAATAGTTGTAAATACAAGGTAAATGCTATGTAAATAGTTGCTGGTGTGGTAATTTCTAGTCTTGCTTTTTGGAACTTTTCTGGAACTTTTTTTTTCAAATATTTTCGATCCACCGTTGGTTGAATCATGGATGTGGAACCCACAGATACAAAGGGCTGACTGTACTTGGTCTGTGCTGCTAGGTGCTACATGTATAAATGAGTTTAGGTCTTGTCTGTCTAGGAGCTCATGTTCTTCTCCAAAGTGGGTATATGCATCCTAAGGGTATGCAAGATGATAGTCTTTCTCTTTATAGTAACTTTTCATCTCAGCCTTTAAATTTCTGTTTTGGTATAGGATTTATAATGTACATACTGTGTCATAGTAATATGGTTGTACATCCTACAATTTATAAATATATAAATATTCAGATAATGGAAGGTGTGCTTACATTTTCTTTAAATGATGTTGACAAAGTTTTGAGAAAACTGGTTGAGAAGGATTTGGTATGAGTGATGTAGGTTCTTATTCAGAACGAGGCAACTGTTTTTAGAACATGAATTAACAGTTACTCTGGTGTCTATTTTGTGGCAGGTGGGAAGCAAGATATTTCACATTTTAAATTTCAGAATAACACTTATAACAGCTGTATGTTAAGTACAATTATCTCCATTTTATAGATGAGGAACGAAGTTCAATTCAGAGGAGATAAACAACTTGTAAAGGTCAGCTTGAATGAATCAGGACTGTCTAACTATAAAGCATGACATTTACCACTTCAACCTTCATTGCATTGAAGAAGTCCATGAGAAAGGAATGATTATTCTCTGGTATTCCTAAACTCTGAAATTAGTCTTTTTTCCATCACGTGTACTTAGTTTATTGAGTGGTAAATGGATAAAATTCCACTCCCCCAGAGATCCATGATCAACCCCTTCCCCGCTGACCTCTGCACATCACATGCTTCTCACTCTGATTAGAAATCTTCTTAATTAGATATCTCCTAGTCAGTCATCCATCAAGACTCAGCTTAGACCTCACCTCCTCCAGGAAGCCTTCTTGACTTCACCTCCCAGACTAGGTGAGATGCCCTTCCTCTAGGTATCTATAGCACCCTAATGAGTCCTTATAAAATATGCTAGCTGTGTAGTTAGTTGTTATCTGCTTGTTACTCCCTGGACTGAAAGCCCCGTAGGGGACAGAAAATCTGACCTTGATTGTATTGACCTCCTGCCATCCAACATGGTAATAAGGTGCCTGAGACATAACAGACCCTCCATGAATATTTATGGAATGAAGAAATTCCTCCATCATTGATGTGCAGTCTGAGATAACTTCGGCAAAGAGATGGGTTGAAGTTTGTCTTTATTAAGGTTTCCCAGGATAGGGCAAATTGGTGGACATGAATTAGATTATAGGGGACCAGATAATGGTAAAACAAAGGAAGTAAACTTTTATATGTATGAAGGCTTTTTCTTTCTGGGTTTCTCCTTCTGAAGAGGGTACCTACTCTCACACCAATCAGATTTATATTAGTGATGTATATGATTTATCAGTATATTCCAGTTTCTCTCTATGTTTATATGAGCATATATATAAGCCCACACCTAGTCATGAACATGAGTTCATAAAAATAGATGGCCACAATTTCTGTAAACTATCTCATGATCACTGAAAGCTCAACAAAAGGATAGAGTTCATTAACACTCTTCATGTTGGCCCATCTTGCCAAGTCATTCAGTTGCTCTAAATCTTCTTTGGTCCTAAAGCTATTTCCCTGCTGGATGCATAAAGCTTTACCTCTTTCTTTAAAGGGAACTAGCATTTACTGAAAGCTTTTGCAATATTCCAGATATTTAACCGAGGTGATCTCATTTAATCCTCAGACGTTTGCACAAATCCACAGGTCCTGAACCCAAAAGAAAATGGATCAAGTCAAAAGCAAGTCAAGAATTTAGTGAAATAGAAAATCTTCACTAAGAAGGAAGAAGGAGAGGGCAAGACTAAGAAAAAGTCTGAATTTTGTTGAATTCAGTTATGAATGAATATTGTTAAATTCTTACACAAATTTGTTGCATAGCATTATACCAAATTAATTTGTTGGTAATAGATGAGAGTTTATGACCATTAGCACAGACAGTGTATATATGAGCAGGGAGGGACCTTTTCAGCTGATTGGGAGAAAAGCTTTCTTCTTCCTATCACCAAATATGGCTACATATGAAGGGTTTTCTTGCTTGCTGAAAAAGGACAGCATTTGAACAGTTGTTCCCAGATTTTTACATTTCATAGACCAGAAACGCTTCAGAACAAACTTTTATAGGCCAACAGAGTTGCCAAATTTTTATCTTGCCAATAAAATGAAGGACATTAAAAAAAAGACAAAAAACCCACGATCTATTTTCATCATCATTTCAGAAATAAAAAGACAACTTTTAACAGCAAAAACAATAAGAAAAAACAAAGAGTAGAAAAGACATAATCTCATAATAAAGAAAGGTCATTTTATCTTGAAAAATCACTGCATTCTATTTACTTTTCTCATTCTTTCTAGACCAACAGGGGTTGGGGACCAGCCTCTAAGAACCACTGCTACTGCTATGAGCAGGCTTTAAAGTCACACGGCTCTCAATTTAAATCCAGGCCCTACTTGATTACTAGCTGTGAAACTTGGGGCAAGTTATTCAACTTTTCTGAGCTGCAATTTCTTCATGTGTCAGATGAGGATAATATCTGACCGTATTAATCTCCTAGGGTTGCCATAACAAAGTACCACAAACTAGGTTGCTTAGAACACCAGAAATTTTTTGTCTCACAGTTATGGAGCCCAGAAGTCTGAAATCCAAGTGTCTGCAGGGCCATGCTACACCTGATGGTGCTAGGGAATGATCTGTTTCAGACCTCTGTCCTAGCTTCTGGTAGTTCCTTGGCTTTTGGCAGCATATCTCCAGTCTTTTCATGCCTTTCTCCCTGTTGCATATCTGTGTCCCAATGACCCCCTTTTATAAGGACACCAGTCAGTCACATTGGATTAGGGACCCACCATACTCCAGTATGACTTCTTAACTAATGACACCTCAGACAATTCTGTTTCCAAATAAGGTCACATTCTGAGGTATTGGGGGGTTAAGACTTCAACATATGAGTTTGTGGGGGGGAAATACAGGTTAACCCATAACACTAACTAAACTCATGGAATTCTTGTATCAGAGTCATTCAGGAGAGGTTGAATACATTAAAAATACAGTAAAGGGCTTCCCTGGTGGCCCTTTGAGGAATTTATGACTTAGGGACAGTAAGTAATTTATGCAAGGATATATAACTAAGAAGTAGTGAAGGACTTCCCTGGTGGCGTAGTGGTTAAGAATCCGCCTGCCAATGCAGGGGACCACGGGTTCAAGCCCTGGTCCGGGAAGATCCCACATGTCGTGGAGCAACTACGCCTGTGCACCACAACTACTGAGCCTGCGCTCTAGAACCCGTGAGCCGCAACTACTGAAGCCCGTGTGCTACAACTACTGAAGCCCGCGCACCTAGAGCCCGTGCTCTGCAACAAGAGAAGCCACTGCGATGTGAAGCTCACACACTGCAACGAAGAGTAGCCCCCGCTCGCTGCAACTAGAGAAAGCCCGTGTGCAGCAACAAAGACCCAACGCAGCAATAATAAAATATAAAATGAATAAATCTTAAAAAAAAAGTAGTGAAGATGTGACTTTGAACACATTTACTTAATAAATATTTAAAATATGTGTTATGTGGCTGACTCTGTTCTAGTGCTGGAGACTCAGCCATGAATGAACTAGACAAGGCCCCTGGTTTTACATTCCAGTGGAGGGAAGCAAAAGTTAATAAAATAAACAAATAAATATATAATATAAATTTAAGTAGAGATAAGTATTATAAATAAAAACAAAGTCCATTAAGAGAGTAGAGAATAACGGAGGGATAGAAGATGATGTTCTACACAGGATGTCAGGGGGTTAGATCTTGCATGAGGAGACATGTGAGCAGAATCCTGACTGTAGTGAAGGAGTAAATCCTAAGTGAAGGGGAGCCACAGAATGGAACTGAGTAGGGAGTGATGGGGTCTGATTTTTGTTTTAAGAGAACCTGCTTGCTATGTAGTCAGTGATTTGTAGCAAGGCAATAGTCAAAGGAAGGAAACGAATTAGGTGAGGGCAGAAATCCATGTGAGAGATTATTGTGATATAGAGTGGGGAGCAGAGGTGGAGATGGAGAAAAGATTGGGGATATATTTTGAAGACAGAATTAACAGCAGTTGCTGATGAATAAGATGTGGGATATAAGATTTTTTTTAAAAGAGCCAAGAATGACCCCCAGGTTTTTGACCAGAGCAACTTGGTGAACAATTATGCCATTTTTTGAAATGGTATATATTAGGAGTACAGTAAATATGGGAAGGGTGTGGGGACCACAGGTTTAGTTTTGATGGTCAAATGGAGATGCTCAGATGTGGGATGCAGCTGGATATGAAAGTCTGGCATTCAGGGCACAGGCTAGGACTAGAGATCTACATGTGGTAGTCTTTAATCCATAGATGGCATGTAAGCCTTGATACTGGTTGTTGTGGCCTAGGGAGTGAGTATAATGAGAAAGGCCTAATGATGAGCCCTGGGACACAAGAAACTTGAAAGATCAGGAAGTGGAGAAGGACTCAGCAAAGGAGACTGAGAAGGATGAATTAGTGAGGTAGGAGGGAAACCAGGGGGGGGTCTCAGGAACCAAGTTTAAAAAGTGGTTGACTCAAGGAAGATATAAGTCATTGTGTCAAAGAGCTGTGGAGAGATTGAGTAAACAGAGGACTCCACTCTGGCCATTGCTTTTGTTGGTGAACATGTCATTATTTACCTTAATAAAAGCAACTCTAGTGGAATGGTGAAGGTGAAACCTGACTGAAGTCAGTTAAGGCGAGAATGGGATGTGAAGAGGTAAAAACACCGAGAGTGGACACTTACATTTTTTGTTCTCTGTTATCTCAATTTCTTAGAAGCAGTGAATATAATAGTTAAGAGAGTGGGCTCTGCAGTCTTAGAACTTCAGTCATTTTTCTGATTGTGCCAGTCAGCTAACCTCTCTAGTCACCGAGTCCTCATCTACAAAGTAGAGATAATAGCACAGCTCACTTCAAAATGTCATGAGGGTTGAGGGCTTCCCTGGTGGCGCAGTGGTTAAGAACTTGCCTGCCAGTGCAGGGGACACGGTGCAGAGTTTGAGCCTTGGTCTGGGAAGATCCCACATGCCACGGAGCAGCCAAGCCCGTGCGCCACAACTACTGAGCCTGTGCTCTACAGCCCGCGAGCCACAACTACTGAAGCCCACGCGCCTAGAGCCCGTGCTCCGCAACAAGAGAAGCCACGGCAATGAGAAGCCTGCACACCGCAACGAAGAGTAGCCCCGCTTGCCGCAACTAGAGACAGCCCACAAATAAATAAATAAATAAATCTATTAAAAAAAATGTTGTGAGGGTTGAATGAGAGATGCAAGTAAAGTTTTAACACATTGCCAGCCCATAATAAGTGTCAGTAAATACCAGCACTGTCACTAATATAAGCAAAGTACTGGTGCAGCTTCCAGGCTCCACATAGTTCATTACGTCTGGGAGCAATTGGTGGCGTGAGGTGGTAATTATGACAGAATATGTGTTATGATGATCCTTGATGGGGACAGAACAGTGTGTTATAATACAAAAACTATATGAAGACTCATCCACAATAATTTTTCATGGGGTGTTTCATAATGGTGGAATAGCCAGGCAGCAGGGGGAGAATGGCTCTGAAGGGGATTTTGGGGGATCATGGTAGATCAAGAAGCTGGAAGTCATGGAAGGACTTAGAGTAGACCAAGCCACATCAAGCCATACGTGGATAACCCACATACTGATATTGGAAGTAACCCTTTATCTTGTAATCAGTTATTTATTATTTACTCTTTGCTACACACAGTGTTTACACCTGGCTTTTCTAACCAGTTTAGAAACCCAAGTCCCTCTTCCCCTGACCCTCTAATTATGTTGCATACCTCTGCTTCTACAGTGTCTAGTGTTACGGTCATGAAAGAGGGGGCACCTCATCTACATATATTCCATATCCCCTAGTAAGATGCTTAGAGGAAAAAATAAACAAGGAGAAAGTAGTCCATATGTGAGCAAATTAAGTTGCCCACTCGGTCATTCTCTAGAAACAGAGCTAAGAAAGTCTCTCATACTTAATCCTGCATAGCCTGGAAAATTATAGCATCACCTTGTCCCACAGAGGGCTACTGCTGATGTCTCTCAAGGAACATTGATTGCATACCTTGGAGATAGCAGTCTCTTATATGGATGAACTCACCTGGTTGGAA
Organism: Tursiops truncatus; assembly: GCF_011762595.2. NCBI lineage: Eukaryota > Metazoa > Chordata > Mammalia > Artiodactyla > Delphinidae > Tursiops > Tursiops truncatus. The sequence goes on from NC_047041.1 coordinate 48,195,251, forward strand.
CCTGTCAGGTGGCCAAATCCTGGTTTATATTGAGTTAGGACAGGAGTTTGCGGTGGAACTTTTGAGACAGAGTACCTGTTTCCTTGCTTGGCACACCTTGACTTAGTGGCAGTAGGCAGCTGTGTGCAAAATTTCATTGTTGTTATGTGGCAGGCGCTTGTTTGAAACAGGTGAAGGAAGCCAAGTTAGTCTCACTGTGGATAGCCAACAAGCTGTTAAGTATGCTTTCCTGGGCTGGTGAGTTCATTTGACTAACAGCAGAAGTGGAGAGCTGGGGACCTGAACAGGCAGCCTCGAGCAGAGCCCCCGGGCCTGCCATTCTCTGGCAGAAAGTCCCCATATTCCTGGTGATGTTCTTCAGTCTGGGTGATAGACCTCTCTGGGGTTGTTTCCCTTTTTCCACCGGCTGGCAGATTCACAGTCTTAGCAGAATCCTTGGCAAATAGTAGTTGACATGGAAAAAGACACTTTAAGGAGAAGGTGAGGCAGAAATCCATTTTCCAGAAAGAAGTGTGGTAAGAATAATAGCCAATAGTTTTGGGAGTATGCATTATAAACCAGGCACTACATTTTCTTGATGTACTTAATCTTGCAAGGTAAAAATTATCATGCCCATTTTATAGATAAAGCAACCCATGTTACTGTAAATCAGTGACAAGGCTAGGGTTTAAACACAAGGCTGTTTGGTTCCTAAACCTGTGCTCTTCCTGTAATTTCTACAAAAGGCCATAGTAAATAAATCTGCTTGCATCGCTCATCTGCCCCTACAGTTGAATGTGAAACACTGCTTGGGATAGGATGATACGTTTAAGAGTGTGGGCTCTGAAACCAGGTTGCCTGGAGTTGATTCCAGCCCTGCCACTTAGCATCTGGGATCCTATTTGGATGTGTTAACCTCTATGAATCTCAGTTTTTTCATCTGCAATATGTTGTTTATGCTAATACCTACCTCGTAGGAATGTTTTGAAGATTAAATAAAGACTAAATGAGGCTGAGCACCTAAAACACTGCCTGGCATATGAGAAGTGCCCAATAATAGCTATTATCATCAAAAACATGATTTCTAGTGTTGATATTCAGTGAACCTAAAGAGGTTATATTGACCTTGTCAGAGAGGAAACAAAAAGCTCAGGCACTGCTCCTCCATGCTACCTGCCTGTTAATGATTTCTGGCCAATCAATGGTACTGTTCCTGATAATCTGCATGTCTCTCGATTTTCAGGGCTTCCTTGCTCTAGAGGTAGCACAGTAGGATAGGATAGAAAGACACTGTTTTGACATCAGAAGACCTGGGGTTTGGGGTCAAGCTCAAATCGTATTTGGAAACTGTGACCTGTGCAGGTCATTTTGTCTCTCTCGCTACGGGTTCCTCATCTGCACAGCTAGCGGGTTGAACTCCCGAACCTCTAGGGCTCCTTGCATCCTCCATTTCTGTGAACATTGGACAAAGTCACTTAACTTCTCGGGTGGCTCATTTATACTGTAGCACTGCTGAACCTTTCCTGGTTGCTGAGGGGCTCAGGGAGAGTGAAGTGTTTGGTACACTGTGACAGGCTATGCAAATATGAGGGCTGATCTTTACAGAATTATTAATGAGAATTAAACCTGAGTAGTATGCCTCGCTATGTGTGCGTTGGAGACTCAGGGGCTTTCATCCATGTTTTGCCATCTTTGCCTACCCCCCACTGGGTTGGGTGGATCCACCTTAACAAGGTGTGGGGGAACACAAGTGGAGGATGGGGTGCGGTACTGATGGTGGGAAAGCGTCTTATTGGTTAATGCTGGTACATCCCAAACACCGATTACTGTCACTGCTTCTCAGGCTGATATATTTATCAGGATGAGTTACAAGGAAATATATGTACCCAGGGAGAGAAGACGCTGCATGGTCACCCCCTGTGATGTAAAGTATGAGAGCCTAGGAGGGGCTGTTTTATAATTCATCAGGTTTTGCTAGTGAGTTCTGCCGGAGTCTTAGTTATAAAGGCAAGTGTGAACTGGACGGCAGACAGGAGAACCTGGCACCAAGGAGACGGAGAAGCTGCCTTTGGTGCCTCCTGCCTCCTCCCTGCTTTGTTCCAATAATTTTGTGCTCGGTAAGTTCCCTGGCTTTGCAGCTAATCGTTGTTGAATAAGCTTGGCAAATGAATCTGTAGTTTGGAATATGCACTTGCTGTCAGAAGTGTGTGTCAGTGTTTGGGCTTCTGACAAATTCCACAATTCTATTAAATGAGCAAAATAGCTTAAAAGATGAAACAAAAGCCGACAAATCAATTATTCACCTTGATCCTTGGAAGGCTGCTTTCTTTGGTTGCTAAAGTTTCTCTGGTTTCATTCTGTCAGTTTCATCTGTTGGGTGAGCTTTGAAAAGAACAAGTCTCTTTGTCACGAAATTGTTTTTCCTAGCTGCCAAAAGGAGGTATGTACAGGGCGGTTTGTCCATCCCCACCCCCCAGCTTACCCTCCCCAGCAATCGGTAAATTCTAAAACAGACTGTTTGCCTGGTAACCAGCTCCGACAGAGCTGAACCTATGCAAGGCAAGATTCAAATTGTAATCTTTTGTGTGAACAGAACTGAGGGACTCTGAATAATTGTCATTGTGGAGATTATTGTGAGACTCGGTATGGTGGTAGTCCCTGCGTTTTGCCGGAATGGGATCAGAATGTGAGCAGATTTGCATTTGGCATGCCTGTTGGTGGTGTGGGAGAAGGAGGAAAAGAAAAGACTGGATCGTTATGGAAAGAGCTGTACATCCCACCCGCAGGACAGACAAATGCAGAAAGCATGGCAGTTGTATTTGCGTAACTTGGGGCTGTTTTCTCTAGTTTCCTATTCCTGTTAATAATTACCTGAAGCTGTGTTTTGGTCCACATCTGGGTATGCTCCAGGTCCTGGCTCCAAGCAGAGTGAGCGCTAACTCCTGATCAGCTAGCTGTAGGAAGTCATTTCCTCCTCAGAAGGAAAGAAGCGAAAGCTGTACCTTCCTGGACTCCTTTCTGCCGTGTTGTTTGCCTCTGTCCAAATCTCATGGAAACCAACAGATTGACGTACTTTTTTTTTTTTTTTGCAGTAGCAGATTTAACTGTGGTGTCATATGGCATATTATGTATGGAAAGGAATAGCAAGACATTTTTCTGAATGTTTCAAGTGTGTCTGGCTTGTTGACATTTGCTTTATTTCACTGGCAAGGAGCTACTGTCTTCTGAACCCATAACTGTCTGTCCAAAGCGTTTACTTTATGCATAATTGCACTTTTTCTTTAGATGTGCAGTCTGTAGATCTGACAAGAACATCCTCTTTATCCTCAAGGAAAGCAACTCGTTTTAACATCTCCTTGAAAAAAATATGCATTTTTTCCCCCCACCAGCTTGCTCTTTGCTTTTTCTTGATAAATATTTTGGTCATCAGTACCACTATACTTCCAATAAAGTTGTTTCTTCTTTCCTAGTACACTTTCTGATTGCACCAAAACTTGGCAAATTTGGAATATGGAATGTATCTTTTTTTTCAGGAACACATTTTCCAGGCATTCTTCTTTTGTCCATAAATAGCTTTTCCATATTTTCCATTTCTCTGAACAAGTTCTGCTTAAAGAGCAGAGGAGTGATGTATTACGGTTGGCACTTAGGGGTGTGTAACCTGAGACTTGGTTTCTGATCTACAAACTGGCTGCCCCACAAGGGGTCTGTAAAATGTCTTTTTGTCTTGTGTTCAGCTCAAAGCCTCCGGGCTACAGCAGTAATTATTAAGATAGGAAATTCAGCAAACCATTGCAGGTATAAACCAACATCTGCGTTTGATGGTCTGGTCAGCACGTGATGCTTGTAAAGCTCAGGACACACAGCTGAAGGTTCCTAAAAGTGTTAATATATCTTAATGCCAAGAACAATACAGTTGTAAAGTACCTTTGCGATGTATTGCACGTTGAATTTTACTGTACTACATTTAAAAAAATCTCCTGCTAGAGCCCCTGGTTTATTTTGCAGCAGTACCTGGGTCTTGATTCAGTGTGGTTTTATGGAGAAATAAGCCAATGCACTAATTTCCATAAACTGAGTTTCTTCTCATTTGGTGGTGGTTTTTCCATCTTCCATCTTCTCCACCCACCAAGAATAAGCTCTTTCAATAGCAACAAAAGAAAATTTAGCATGAGTTATTCTCAGTTAAATTTACAGCAAGACAAATACGAACTGTGACAAGAGAACACGTACACACCAAAAAGCATGTATCTTAAAAAAGGGTTATAAGCCAAAGAGGCATGAACATTTTACCTATATGACACATATGATTTTCTTTGAGAGAGGTTGGCGGGGGTAGAAGGGGGCGAGGTTTACAGGAGCTGTTCTAAGACCTGGCTTCAGCAGTCAGCAGATGGAAAGGGCAGGGGCTTTGTGTCTCCATGGTCCCCACCTCACTCTCCTTATCTGTAAAATTGGGGAGGGGAAGTTAGGAAGATTACACCAGATAGATGATGTATGTATGTATAACCAATGGTGCACTGATTGGCACAAAGGGGACCCAGTAAAAGGTAGTCATTATGGTTAGAAGTTGAATTTTGTAAAATATATTAGCTCATTTTGATGTTGGTTTTGAAAGAAATACGCACATTAAATAGGAAGATTATAAAAAATTTTCTTGTTAGCAAGATACACTTCTGTCAGATGATTTTGTTTTTGTTTTTATTTTGGAAACCTAGTAAACACAGAATGATTACCTTTCAGTTCACATTTCACTAATTCTTAGAATGGTATCTGATGTCTACATAATTATTTAAAGAATAAACTTGATGTCAAATGGGGAGCATGGAGATAAACTGATACCAAATAATATTTCATAGCCTTCTAAGTTATTTGCTAAACAATGAATAGGCCATAATTCCAGCCCTGACATTGCATTAAAGTACCTAATTATAAATATCATTTATTACGCCCCAGGCACTGTACTGTCTGTTTTACCCACATTTTCTCATTTACTCCTCATTACAACCCTACCCGGTAGGTGCTATTTTGCTTCTCATTATCAAATTAGGAAACGAGATTAGAGAGAAGTTTATTTAAATACTACTAATTTAAATTGGCATATGGCAGTGCTAGAATCTGAACTCAAACCTGTCTGATTCTAGAATCTATACTGTAACCACCATGGTGGAATGATTCAATAGGATTTGCCCAGCTCTACATGGCTCCATTTTGGAATCTTGGCCCTATAGTTGCCTTGATTCTTCTCCCCACATATTTAACCTCTATCAGAGTTTAGGGAGTATAAAAAAATGAAGTAGGAGACTTTCATTGCTCTCATTTTTGGTCTGTGCCAATCAAGATCACTTTTTCCTGAGTTATCTTTACAATTCTCACCGAAGTATAAAATTTAGTATTAAAAAGCATGAAATTTTAAAAGGTCATAAATCTACCAAATTCAAGATAAGATCTAAACGTTACCCTGAATTAGCATTGTCCTTTCACCTGGGCAGCATTCCTCTGGCTTTAGAGGAGTCTCTGGGCCAAGAGGATGGGCCCATTTGGAGCTTGCTTTCTAGACCACATTCAGGGTAAACAGGATCCCAGAATTTCTTCCCCAGACAATCCTGAGCCCACTTCCAAGGGTTGTACTCTGTGCCCACCCCGGGGCATGAGGAAATCCAAGGGTTGCTATTTGCATGGGGTTAGGGGTGAGGCCAGGGAATGGGACTTTGTTGATCATAGCTTGGACTTGTGAGTTGGAATATCCACACATCTGCATGAAAGGCCTTTTGCGGTGCAGGAAGGAACTATGGAAGAGAAGAGGGGCTGGCCCAGGTCTGGGGGCCTCTATTTGTGTTCTTACCTTGAGCCCCCAAAATGTTAGGCACAGCCCTACTCTGCACTGAAGAATGTTTACCTGTACTTCAGAGTAATGAAGCTAAAATTCCAGTGGGTTGGTTTTGTGGGGCTTTTGTTTGTTTTTGCTTTTGACCTTTTCCCCATTAAACCAAAGGAAATCACTTGAACAAGAAGGTGGTCAAAGCTATGAAGATCTCAGACTAAAAGCTTTTTAAGTTCCATTTTGGAATTGACAGCAACCTGATCCATCAAGGCTAGATACTGGTCTTGTTTCTAGTTCAGAGGCATAGACTGACTTTGGAAGGTGACTTTAGGGTCAATTGGATTAAAACGCTGTCATTTGTCCTTTATGCCATTTGAAAATGTAGTTGCTCAGAGAGTCCAATGGTAATTTAAGGTGCCCTTTTCTTATCTCTAGTTTTAAATTGCTGTTGTAACCCTTGGTGCTGGGGCTGATGAAGGCTGCCTGAAGGAACTCTGTGGAACCCTGCCCTACAGGCTGGTATGAAAAGCAGAGGTGATGATCAATGGCTTTGTGTGGGCTTCTATCACTATTACAGCCCTTTCTTCTGCCCAGCGTCTTATTCTCCCAGAAGGTGGCTTCTTTCCATCTTCTGTTGTATTGGAGACAAAGACCCACGTGAGGAGAACTAGCAGTCCAGGAGTTCCAGGCAGCAAAATCCCTGTAATTATTAAGAATCTTGAAGGTTTTTTTTTTTTTTTTTTTTTTTTTGGCGGTACGCGTTCCTCTCACTGTTGTGGCCTCTCCCGTTGCGGAGCACAGGCTCCGGACGCACAGGCTCAGTGGCCATGGCTCACGGGCCCAGCCGCTCCGCGGCATGTGGGATCTTCCCAGACCGGGGCACGAACCCGTGTCCCCTGCATCAGCAGGCAGACTCTCAACCACTGCGCCACCAGGGAAGCCCTGTTTCGTTTTGTTCTTAATGCAATGAAAGCTATTATGCAGTTACCAGAGTGATTTTTTTGTCTGTTTGTTTGTTTTTGTTTCTTTTACTCTCGCCTTCATAAAGTAGTTTTCTAGATGAAAAGGTAGAATGCATCTTGGGACATATTTTCTACTACCAAATCTTGCAACCTTGCTTTCCTTAGCTATAAAGCAAGTAAAGTAATTCCTGTCTCAAGGCTGTTGGGAAAACATAAATGCGGTAACTCATGTCCCAGTAAATAGCTATTCCCTCATCCACATGAAAGCATCTGGCACAGTTAAAACTTAGCACATAGTGTGCCTATATCAAACGTTCCCCCAGTCTGAAAATACAGCAGTTAAACTGATGACTCTGTGATGACTAAGGTGTGTGCCACACTTGGCAAGCAGAAACAGGACAAAACAAAATTTATCATTTAACCTCTGAATTGAAAACTTTTCATAGTGTATGCCTTGGCTGGTGGTAGTCCCATCGACTTTTACTTTCTTTTTTATGTTTTATGTATCATTTGAACTTTTATAATGTGCATGCATTATTTATGTAATTAAGAGGAAAAAGGAGAAGAAACATTTTTAGAGAATTGAATTAGAATAGGAAATGGTTATGGATATGTTATGGATATCTAACTCGATAGGAGGACTCCTGTCAAAATTTTTTTAAATATAAAATACTTGCGAAAGATATTTTCTGGCTGGAATAATTCCGATTAGCTTATTACTTCATATGCTTGTTTGCTTGTTTATTTGTCTATTATGAATCATTTATTAAGCATAGACTAGTGCCAGATGTTCTGCTAGGTGCTGAGATTTAAAAAATGAACACTCATCATCCTTGAATCAACGCATTTGATTCAACGCATTTGAAATCCAAGAGAAATGGACACGTGAGCCCACAGTTCTAACAGAGAGTGATCCCCACTGTGCCCTAACAGGGGCAGGTGAGGTTGCTTTCTATTGCAAGGAACTGGCTTGATCAATAAAGAAAATGTATTGGTGATTGTAACTTAAAAGTACGGCAGTGAAGCCAGCTTCAGAGGTCTGATCCTGTGGCACACCGATTTCTTTTGTCAAGAAATCTGTTTCTTTTAGTTTTGGCATGCTGCCTGTTTTGGTATTAGCTGTATCCTAACACTAACTGCCCTCATGGTCCCAGAATGATTGTCAGTCGCTCATGGACAACTTATTTTCTTAGTCATATCCAGCCAGAAAGCAATGGCTTTGAGAATGGTCCTTAAAATTCACTTTTAAACGTACTGGCTTACCCTTGAACATAAAGCCAATCACCAGCCCATTCTGAAGCTTAGACAGGATAAAGACAGCCTCCCCATAACCTTATGAACCCGTAAACAAAGTCTGGCAGCTGTTACTGTTAGGAAGAGATAGTGGGGAATTCTATGACGGTCCACTGGTTAGGACTCTGCGCTTTCACTGCGGGAGCCCGGGGTTCAATCACTGGTTGGGGAACTAAGATCCTGAAAGCCTCGCAGAGTGGCCAAAAAAAAAAAAAAAGGAAAGGGTGGTGGTGGTGATGGGATGGATGCTGTGGTCTTCAACTTGCTATATGTACAACGCACAGTGTACAAATGTCCACTAGAATTAGTACATAACAGAATGGAAAGAAGGCCAAGCATACTATGGTGCATGCCTTTAAATACCGACTCACCCTACAATGAGTAGGAGTTTGCCAAAAGATAAGAAAGAGGGAAAGGCTTTGAGGCAGAGAATAAAAGCTTTTTGCAGCCACAAAAACTAACCAGGTAATTGTTTAACTCTCTGTTTATCTTCACATTGGCACTATTGCAGAAGTTACCAGCCAGAAGCCACCTGACTAGTGGTGTAATTAACAGAAAACCTAATGTATGTTTCACCAAAACCTGCTATTGGATGATAGCATTTGGGTTTTAAGCTAAACCAGTCATGTCTTTATCTTTTTATTTTACAGTGTGAGTACAGATATGGAGTCAATTCAATATGAACCTTAAAATTTCTGTTCCCTGGTTCAAAATTATAGAATTTTAGTGCTAGACAATACCATTGTCATCCTTTTTTGCTTCTGTGAAACCTATTCAAGAAGTTTAATGATTCACTCAATGCCTCAAATGTATTTAGATTGTGATGTCATGAAATTTCTGATGCTAAAAAATAGTATAAGACAAAGAAAAACAAAAACAAAAAAGGTATAAGACAAATGAGGCTACCTTTGAATAGATGTGCTTACTTGCTAATTGTGTAGTATATATCACATTGAGAATGAGATAGACTAGAATAAAATATTTGTTAGCCAAATATCAATGCTCTATAGCAAAATTAGATTAAACTTTGGTGTCTGTGTGATTCACAGTTTATATAATTTATCTGTTCTTTAGTTCTTCAGCCTTAGGCAGTACTCACTTTCCCTTTCCATTGAAAAAGTAAAATACTTCCTGGATAAAATTGTACTGGGTGGGCTTGGTAACAGTTTCTATTAAAACTCTTGACTCCAAATTAAATTAGCTGTGTTTTGGATTGTTTTTCCAGTTTTGCAGCATAGAAGAAGTGACAAGACTATTATTTACTTTCCGTAGGAAGTCTGCTCATACTGTTCACAATTTTGTGGCATCTAAATGCAATCATAGCATATTATTTTTTTATTCATGAAGGTCATTAAATGCTGTCAACCTACCTACCTAATGAGTGTGGTGCTAGATACGCATTCATCTACCTTCTTCCCAAAGAACACTCAATAATGTCAACAAATGGAAGCAAAGTATATTTTCTCTTGCCATTTGCTTCTGGTGCAACAAATCTGTTCAGAAAACATGAAGCCAAGCATGGCACTGGTCACAGCCCAGCTGTGTCAGTGAGGAACCAGAGACTTACTCAGAAAACATGCTGGAGTGAGAGAAGGCAGCAGAGATCATGTAGGAAATGCTCCCCAGGGCACTGGTTTCTTCTTCAAATTAGACAGCTCTTCAGTGCAGAGATAGAAGCAACTAAAAATAGTGGAAGGGTGATGGATAATGTTGATTTAAAAGCACATATGTCATCCCAGAATTAAAAGGTGCCATTATCCCGTGACACAACTTTACTTCCTATAGCACAAACCAGATAAACTCTTCTTTGTTTAGTTTTGAGGTTTCCTTTCACAGGTTTCCTTTGCCCTCCCCCTTCCCAACTGCTTTATATCACCCCCAACTCCAGTTGCTTTCCCAGGCCTTTCACAGAGCTAATTGGTTAACTAAAGATTAACTAAAGAGTTAACGCCTGGCACAGCCAGTTGTTAAATATTGTGACATCGCTTCTGTATAAGACCCATCTTATTTTTAGAAAACTTGTGGCTACAGTGGAGGAGAATAATATTCAGATGCAGAAACAATGTATAATTAAGACCTAAAATGTTTAGAAACAGCCCTGTGTAATTTTTTAAAGAGTGATAAAGGAGATATTATTTGAGATTGTCTGGAAAGATTGGCCAGGAATTTGGATAGGACAGGAATGAAGGACAGGGCAGAATATGCACTTTTTTTTCATTCATCTATTTAACAAATAATAACTAAATCTCCCATGTGTTTATTGCCACTTTGTACACATTACCTCTTTACCTTTACCTCTCATAACAGCACTGTGAGAAGAGAGGAGAATATAAGTCTTGATCACACAGCTAGAAAGTGGCAGGAAAGCCCATGTGTTATCCAGTCTTGCCCATTATATGCAAGGCTCTGTATTAGGTGCTGGCATGGTGAATATGAATTTTTTTTTTACTTGTAAAGGCCAAAATTTGCAAACCCAAGGAAATATTGATAGCCTTTACGTGAATGAAAAAGTGTTCTTGGGCCTTCCATCATCAAGAGCATCATTTAAAAATATGATTGGGTAATACATTTTTATATTGCTTGTTGCTTCAGTTGCTTCAACAGCAATATAAAAAGTGGAAATGTGAGCCATAGGGAACTAGCTAAACTCATTATAATTTGATTATATAATCTTCCAGTATTAGTCTTCTTACAACCTTTGCATAACATAGCAACATTAGAAAAAAGCAAGAAAGCACACATTCTAAGCATTTAGCCTGTTGACAAAGTCAAACTTTCTATCTTTAAATGGAAACTGAAAGAGCAAGACTATTTATTAATGATTTTATAGCAAATCTAACTTTTTCTGACTGCTTTCCAGATTATGCCTTACACAACAATGAGTGTATACTTGCTATGACTAAATTATATGGGGAAATGTACATTTATGGGCCAGAGTATCGCATCACCTCCGTTCTTGCCAAAAATACCCCCCAGTGAGTTTCTTGAGGGCAGGGGTTTGATTTCATTTATCCTTGCATGCCTGGCATCTAACATGGTTAATTGATAGACACCAGATAATACATCCTTTTAGGCAGGGTGGAGACAATGTAAGATTGAGAAGTTGGGGAATAATTTCTGGAGTTAACCCTGAAGGTGATGTAGGAATTTACTAGCTACACGGAGAAGGGCATTGTAAGGAGATAGTTTATACTGGGCAATGTTTTTGAAATAAAAATGATCACAGAATTTGTATTTTTAAGGAAAGCAAGGAAAACCTCAATGCCTTTGCAGTATTTTTTGTTCCTGGCAACCCATTTTTCTAAACTTCTTTCCCTACTCCCTTCTCCTTTATCTTATCCGCCACTCATTCTTTAAAATTCAGACTTCTTCAACAAATAAGTAACAAGGAGAAAAGAAACATAGGGGAAGCACTTAAAAGGCAAATCAACTAATTGTAATCAATGAACCTATCGGGTCCAGGTAAACTTCAAAAAAAAAATTCATGACATTTATGAGACAATTGGAAATTTGAATACCAACTGGATATTTATTTGGTGATGTTGTTGGTAATATTTTAGATGTGATAATGGTATTGTGGTAATGTTAAAAATAGGTCCTTATCTTTTAGAGATACACATTGATGTATTCACAGATGAAATGATTTACATCAAAATAATACAAGAGAGGGAAAATGAGTAGGGATATAGATAAACAATAAATAAAATAATAATTAAACAAATAAGCATGAGTTTGTTTGTCTGTATCTTCCCAGAAGATGTCCCTCCCACCCCACCCGCCCACCAGTGGGTTCCATCTCCTCGTTATATCCCAAATGTTCTGGGCATGTTTCATAATTATCTGTTTACGTGGGTCGCCATCACCAGAGGGAGCTCATTAGGAAGGACAGATTTTTCTTTGTCCTCCCATTGACTGGCTCATAGGAGGCACTCAATAATGTCAGACAGAAGGATGTAAAGGTAAATGAGTGGGTACAGACCTCTAAGTTCTGCATCAGGGTGTGTGATTCAAGCAGTGGGCTCCCTTTCATTTCCCTTAGTTTTATCTACTTCCTAAAAAACAAATCTCAATTCATGTTCTGTATACAAAACAGTGTTTGCTCATAACTGAAAGCCAGGAATGCAGCCGCCTAATTGAAACTAGATAATTCACACATTTGCATTTAATATTCATAGAAGGCCAAGTTGTGAGGCCATGTTCTTAATTAGTGTAAGATAGCATTTTTCCAAACCTATTTGGTTGTCATAGAGATAAAATATGAAGAAAAATAGTTCCTTCTATTTAAAAAAAATTAAATTATGGTTATCGGAACCTAATTTTTGCATGTAAATCTACAAAACTTTCACATTTCAGCCCTATGAACATTCTTTTGGTCCTTTGCAGGGGCTTATTTTATATCAATAGAAATTACACCTCTAAAAAGTATGGAACAGAAAGACTGAAGGGGGCTTTGGCAGGTGATCTAGTCAACACTCTTGCCTTTGATCCACATTATACTGAAGCAGCCAAGACAAACGGAAATCTGCTTCCTTTTTATTGTATTAAGGAGAAGATTTTAATCAAATCACTCCTTGGTAGTATACTATTATTGGAAATATTAATTTGCTTATAGTGCTGATTTTTTTCTCATAAATTTTTGGGAATATATGTGTTAACAATAGAAAGGAATCCATTTGTCCCTCAGAATTCTTAGATAATTAGTTATCCACCCAGGAGCAAACCAATGAGTTGAATTTGTAAAAAACATGCATGATATCCCCTAGAGAACCTGTTTCACAGACCAGGTGGAATTTGCTGGGTTTTTTAATGAAATTTCTTCATCAGCACGAACTTAGGATTTCATGAATATGTGCATGTAAGAGAGCCCAAAGGGATTTGTTTCCTTCTGTGGTGTAGATACACATCCTGATACTAAATTACAAATAAGGAATATGTATTCCCAAACCATTATGGTTCCAATAGTAAGTATTGAGTATTCAGTTACAGAACCTTCAGTGGAGTGTTTTACTTTTCTTTCTGTGTGTTCAGAACCTAGCACAGGATCTGAAAAAAGTAAAAGCACAGTACAAATTAATAATTGGGTGTTTCTGTGCGTGAGTCAGAAGGCCCTCCATCCACTCTTTCTGTGAAAATTCTACCCTGCTTCAATGCCCACCACGTCTGTGATGCCAGAGCTGACCAGTGCTGTCCATTTAAATCTCTTCTTCAATGGACTTCAGCTTGAGCTTCATCATTCTGTTTTTTTACTTCATTTCCTTAGGAGATTGTAAAGTGAGTGGGAGGCAGGGACCATGCTTCCTCCTCTTTCTTTAATTTCTGCACATGCTTAGCAGACCCTGAACCAAGTAGAAGGAAGTTAGCCACTTCTGGAGAAAGTAGCACTAATTTCTCCAGCATAGACCCTACAAATTTTGGACAAGTTGGTTGCAGTTTTGGACCAACTGCCATGTGGTCAGCTTCATATTTGGGATAAGTATTTGTAAAGATCACTTAGATATGCCCCTTTGTGTCCTGGGGACTAGGAAACAAATTCAGTCCAAATCTCAGGACTGATAGAAATGAAAACAGAATCCTGTTTACAAGTGAATTAGAGAATGTATTAACATTATACCAGCTCCATGTCCACCATCCTCCAGCAATGTACGTCTGCCTGAATGTCATATACTTAGATAGCTGTAATAAGAGGAGGGATGACAGAGTTTACATATCACCTTTAAATGGCCGTAATTCCATTTCAAAGGGCAAATAAGTGAAAAATGCACTTGAAAATTCATTGGATGCACTGAGAAGAGGTTATCTCATCTTTAATGTAGAAAAAAGACAAAAGCTTATTTTAAGAAATCTTTTCTTAAAATAAGTCTCCTTTATTTGTTTTGTTTATATTTTATTCTCTTGATTTATTCCTATAAATACATGCAGCTTTAATTATTAAAAGGCAACTGTGCCTAAGGAATTATAGAAGGGTGACCATACATCCCAGGTTGCCCTGGTCAGTTCCAGTGTATGTCTGGATTTGGAAGAAGATTATTGAAAGTGAGGGAAATGGGGCTGGAATGAGATTATTGTGTTAAGATCCAGTTGGAGAGGGAATGAAAGGGACTTTATTCTTCACTGATACTTATAGATTGGATGGGAACAGGCATAGAAGGCTGAAGCCCTGGCTTTGAATTGTGCCCATTCCACTTAACCAGCAGTGTGACTTTGGGAAAGTCATGATCCTCTCTTGGGTATCGGTTCTTCTCAGCCCGTGGGAGAGTTTTGTGCGCTGTACAGGGGTCACTTTTTAGATAGTTATAATTAAGTTGTTCCTAGAGGTAACCACTTGGAGAACAGAAGTCTGGAAACCTTACCTGATAAAGATTACTTAAAGAAACCAGGGATGCTTAGGTTCAGAAATTAGAACAGCAAATACACTGATAACATTATTCAAACAAGAGAGCCTTTTGAAGAGATGAGAGACTATAAACTTATATAATTGCAGAGGGCAGAAGTAGGTCTCATGGGGTGGGGGAGAATTAAAAGCAAGAGATTTCAGTTCTCTATAAGAACTTTTTGATAATGACATAGGTCTAGCAATGATCTAAAAGGCAGTGCTAGTGAAAGCATGAAGCAGAGAATATGACACATAAATGTTTATAAAAATCATGGGGGAGGTGGTGGGTCAAGCCGGCAGAAGCCTGAGAAAAATCCCAGTGGAATGCAGTTGTACTTGACTTGTCTCCCAACACATGCATCCCTGTGTATGCCGCATCCTTGTCTTTTTAACTCCGAAGATCTACACAGCTGTAAGAGAACTCCAACCCATGTTTCTATGGCAATGCACTCTTCATTCTCTAAAAAATATCCAGCGAACTGCCAAAAGGGCAACAGAGAGTACTCATTTTCTTTTAGGCAAGTTACCTAATGGTTGAACAAAGGCCTTCCAGGTCTGGGTTTCTTTTGTCTAGGACACAAGGTGGTTTGAATTTTTATTATTGTAGTTTAACCAACACATGCATTAAAAAAGATAAAAGAAAATGGTAAACTCTTTAGTCTTGAAATTCTCTCTTATCTCTCTTTCTTCAAGCTTACTTAACCCCCAAATCATGATGTCTGTCACATCTCTCAGGTCATCCTTGGCAGAGACAGAGCACCCAAGAGCTATTCTGATCTTTAACAAGTGTACCCCTTTTGGTACCCTCCTTTGCTCCAAGCTGAGTGTTATGTTGTAGCTGTATCCTTGTTTTATTCCTGCACCATAAAGTCCGGAAGACCTGATACTGTGCTTTATTTATTGTTGTATCTGGATTGCCGAGCACAGTACTTGACATAAGAAGGTAACCCAGGAACAGGTGAGGAATGAAGAGGAGCCCATCTCTTCTCTTTTAGAACTAACTCTGCCGGCCTCTTCCATGCAAGATTCTCCCTCGCACGCCAGTTCTACTTTTACCAGTAGCTCAGTGCCCTCTTTCTGGTTCCTTAGGTCTTTTATTCTCCAAGCTGAACATCATTTATGTGCACACATTTTTCAACAGTTCTAAGGTTCCAAAGAAATCCATTTATTTCTTCCTTCTCTGACAGTACTTTAAAAACTTGTTGATTGATCAAGCACTAAGTCCCTATTTATTGAGAGCTTGGTGGCCAAACACCCTGCTGGACATGGAGGAATTTCAAGTTATGTTAAATAAAAAAAAAGTTTTCTGTCCTCAGTCTAGTTGGAGCTTAGACTATGTAAGTAGGATGGGAAAACTCATGGTGCCTGCCAGGTCTCGGTAAAGTAAGAAATACGTATCAGTGCTGATTGATGGACTTTCAGAAGACATTTTCAAACTGAGAGACTCGGAATATTCAGGAAGTACACATTCTCAGTTAGCTTTTCAAAGATAAGTTGAATCTAGATCATACAAGAAGTGAGGGACACAGGCATTTTAAGGAAGATTGATATACTTTCCAATCTGATATTTATTTACTAATTCAACAAATATTCACTGAGAATCTGCTGTTGCCAAGCACCAGGCTAGAGACTGCTACTGTGAGTTTTCTGAGATCAAGTGTGGTTTGGTCTTCCCTCATTTAATCCCAAACTATCCATGACCTCATTCATTCCTACAGTTTTAACTACTACCTTGAGGCATGCAAAAGGCACCCAATTCTACCTGTCCACCCCCAGAATCTTCTAGCAAGTCTAATCTTGGGTCTCACTTTAAGGGAAAGTGAGGTGTGACGATTCTGCTCCACCCACTCTGTGCCAGCCGTTCCCACTCTCCCCCACCCAAAGTCACCAGACACCATGATACCTACAAAAGTTATAATATACACTCAATTCTTTGCAATTATATAACCTTTCTAGGTAGTACAGTTGTAAATGTGAAAAACATGTTTTTAAGTGTTCCTTCACATCACTGCTGCCAGTTTGGAACTGGAGAGCCTTGTGGCCTAATATGGACCAGCCTGCCTATGTATCAACAGACCCTTCCTCAGTATTGATGATGGCAATACTATATTCACTCACTGAATCATTATCATGGGCCAGATGCTGTGCTAGGTGCTTTCTGTCTGTAATAGATCTTCCTTCCAGTAGCTCTAGAGATACCACGACTGCTATTATGTAAATGAGAATATTGAGGTCACAGAAACATCTTGCCCAAGATTTCAGGTCTAGTAAGTGACAGGAGTCAGTATGAGAACCCAGATCTGTTTGGTTCTAAATGCAATGCAGTTTTCTATTACATTACAACAGAAGTAGGTTAATAGTTTGCGGTGCCTCAGTCTTTCATTTGGATGTTTCATTTGGAAAGTAGGTATAGATTCTTATCTCCATCTGCCTCAGAATTACAATGCTCTTGACAACTGAGGTTTCTCAAGGAAAACCAACAGCCTAGGAGGTATTGTTCCCAGTGCTGAACAGTGGGAGGGATCCAGGCATTAAGGTTAATGGAATTACCAGCCCGCAAGTGGTTTATGACCCAAGCGACACCAGAGCATACAATCTGCAAAGGAACTTCTGGCTAAGCAAAACCAGTGAACCTTCATTCATTTATTCACTCAATTAATACTTTACAAGCTGCTTCTGGGTGACACACACACACACACACACACACACACACACACACACACACATGGTATCTGCACTGATAAGGCAGATACAATGTACACTTTTAACAGGGTATCCTACTGGGTCTCATATATATTTAATAGACAGCTTGCCTTGGGAATTAATGTACCCTTCCAATTTATAGTGAGCTTTCTAGCCACAGTAGTGCACTAGCCGTAGGAGCAGTGAAAACAGCAGCTCTTAACCTCTGAAATAAGATTTTGGTGGCAACATGGTACGTTATACCTATTGAGGGCAGCATCTGAATGGAAAAAGCAAAAGCACTTTGGCATCAGACAGTCTAGGGCTCAGCTCTCAGCTCTGACATTTAATAGTTGCTGTGTAATCTTAAGTTATTTCATCTCTAGTAGCTTCAATTCTACAACTGCATGTAGGGATACTACTGCCCATTGAGTTGGTTGTTTTTTCACTCAGTTGTTTAATTTTTATGGAACATTAAGTTGGTCAGGAAAACAGACAGCACCTTATGTATTTTAAGCAAAAGAGTTGTAATTTAGGGTATTAATGTGATTAGAAATTCTTGGAAGGGCTGGAGGAGTGATAGTCAGGGGTAAGGGCAGATACACCCAAACTGGGATATTTCAGGAAGCCATTGCCTGAGCCATAGATTTTTTGCAGCCCTGAAGCTGGAGACCAACAGTGCACTGTGGAATCTGAGGAAACTGTAAGAAGCCATAGCACCACAGACTTCTGTGCCATCCTGCCACCACCTTTCCACATCCCCAAACTCATGAAAGTTACTCTGATTGAAACAATATTGACTGTAATCCTGCTAACAAGACATTCTGGGAATAGGGTTCTCAGGCTTCTAGCCCCTGTGATATAGTGGAGAGCATTGGGGTAGGGGTTTAAGGGTTAGTGCTGAGGACCAATATATGATAGCCAAAACAAGCATGTCCTATGTGCAGGAATTGTTCTGCAAGTACAGGGGTGAGTGAATAAAGAGACAAAATATTCCCCTCACGTGGCTCACATTTAATGGTGGGAGATTAAATTAGTAAATGTGTTGATACATTTGATAGAGCCAGGCACAGAATAGGTATCTTAGAAATAATCATTCCCTTCTTTTAATTCCCACACTGGCCCAGTCTGTCTCCTTTCCATGAAATTTCTGACAAGGTAGATAATTCAAAGATTAGAAAGGGAAGAGCTGAGGGTGTGCCTTTGGGACCATATAGTGAGCTTTTAATTGACAGTGCTTGCCTTTTTTAAAAAATAAATGTATTTGTTTGTTTTTATTTTTGGCTGTGTTGGGTCTTCGTTGCTGCATGTGGGCTTTCTCTAGTTGCGGCGAGTGGGGGCTACTCTTTGTTGTGGTGTGTGGGCTTCTCATTGCTGTGGCATCCCTTGTAGCGGAGCGTGGGCTCTAGGCACGAAGGCTTTAGGAGCTGTGGTGCGTGGACTCAGTAGTTGTGGCTTGCGGGCTCTTGAGCGGAGGCTCAGTAGTTGTGGCGCACGGGCTTGGTTGATCTTCCCGGACCAGGGCTCGAACCCGTGTCCCCTGTATTGGCAGGTGGATTCTTAACCACTGCACCACCAGGGAAGCCCCAACAGTGCTTGCCTTTTGCATATAGAGCTTCATTTTAGTTTGTATTGACTTTGAAGGCCACTTAGACATGCTTCACAGCAAATATTCTCTCCATAGACAATATAGGCCATCTTCAAAGACATTTATCAGTGCGGTTTAAATTAACTCAGTCCAGATATATTGAAATACAGATGTCCCGTAGGCATGTAAACATTGCCTCCTCACAGTAGGCTTGAGAATGAGAGATGAACATGTCAGGGCATGCACTGATGTGTTCATTTACATGAAAGATTCATTTATTCTGTCTTGAGGATTTGCCAGTCTCCTTCATATCTGCCTCCTGCTGGAGGTCACTATGCTTTGTACCCTGTCTTGATGCAGGAAAGTAAGGTAGAGTTGATTGACTTAACCCCCCATTGAGGCAGCCCTGCAGTGCCCTGCGCAGTCTGGGGTGGGAGCTGTCTCAAGTACTTGCAGTTGCCTTTGTTCTTAATCCAAGGTGTAAACCACAGGGGGAAGGACATGCTCTCTGGAGAAGTCCTGAGGAGTGTATGCATAGGGAGAGATGGAGGGAGGGAGGTCAAATAGTATAATTTTATCACCATTCTCTCTGTTTTCCCATCATTGCTTTCCATCTGCACCCCCCCACACAATTAATGTACCTTAGTCCTTTCTCTTCCTGTCAATACTGCCTTGATAATTTTTATGTGTGCGCCTTAAATGTCAGTGGGTGACTTTATCTAGGGTCACATGAGCAGTGTTACCAAGGTGAAATATTACAGCAAATGTGCTCCTGGTAGAAAATGTCTATAGGTAACTCTCCTGTAAATTGTTAAAGAAACATGAGTCCTTATATACAAATAATATGTGCACACCACCCTTAGAGGTAGCAGCTACTGGGCTCAAGTTGATGGTGCACAAACAGGAATCAGAACTCAGTGTCATTAGACTTTTCACTTTTTGGGTAGCCACAGATGTGAAATTTCTCAATTTTTAACTGTTAACCCTTGATTCATATTTCTGAAAACATCACAGAGTCAAAGAAGACATGATTGTGGGTCACACATGGTTTGCGTGGTGCTGATTTGTGACCTGCTTCATAACATCTTCTGTCATAGAACCTGAACAATGTTCTTACACATTATTATTTTTGTGTGTTCTCTCCACTGGGCTAAGAGCTCCTTAAGGGCTAGATTGTGTCTTATTTCTCCAAGACTGTTGACTACCATGGTTCCCAGAACATAGCAAGTGTTCAAAAGACAAAACAAAACTCTATGCGTTTGCAGGGTTTTTGGGGATATTTTGTTGTTGTTTTTTACAAGTGTTAGCCTCTATTCACTCTCTAGAATAATCTTTTTGTGTCTTAGTTTTCTCAGATATACAGTATCTATTTTGTAAAGTCCCAATATGAGTCATCTTAAGTTATAATAGTAATAACTAATACTTGCATAAGTAGTTTAGTTTGGAAACTTGATAGTTAACACTTTTAAGGAACTTACAGTCTACCTGATGTAAGAAAAATAAAACTCATTATCACATTTTTTTGGTCCTGCTTTCAGATTTGGTTTATTTGGAGACAGTATGGTGTAAAAAGAGTGCTTTTAGGCTCTGGGGGCAAATGTGGGTTTAAATACTGTCACTGTCATTTGTCAGACACATGAACTTGAGCAACTCATTTCGTTTGTCTGGGCCTCGCTTTGGTAATAATAATACCCACCTCATAGGATAGTTGTAAGGATTACATTAAGTAATACACATGTGACCTTATACACAGTAGAAATTAAATAAATGTTTATTCTTTGGGGGGAAAAGGGCATCTCACTTTCTCACGTCTTTGACTCATTAAAGCCTATATGCACATAGGAAGGAGGGCTGTATATTATTTTTGTTTGTTTTTGTTTTCATAATATTGTGTAAGTTTTTTTTAAATTAATTTATTTGTTTTTAATTTTGGCTGTGTTGGGTATTCGTTGCTGTGCGGGCTTTCTCTAGTTGCAGTGAGCTGGGGCTATTCTTCGTTGCAGTGCGCGGGTTTCTCATTGTCGTGGCTTCTCGTTGCAGAGCATGGGCTCTAGGCACGCAGGCTTTAGTAGTTGGTGGCACGCGGGCTCGGTAGTTGTGGCGCACAGACTTAGTTGCTCCGCGGCATGTGGGATCTTCCTGGACCAGGGATCAAACCCATGTCCCCAGTATTGGCAGGTGGATTCTTTTTTTTTTTTTCCTCGGTACACAGGCCTCTCACTGTTGTGGCCTCTCCTGTTGCGGAGCGCAGGCTCAGCGGCCATGGCTCACGGGCCCAGCCGCTCTGCAGCATGTGGGATCTTCCCTGACCGGGGCATTTAAAAAAAAAAAAAAAAAGAAAGAAAAAGAAAAATTAATCCCTGTGAACCTCAGTTTCATCATCTGTAAAATGAGCCTCAGAGACTTGTTAAGATTAAACGCGTTTACACATGTAAAGCTCTTAGAATGTGGTGTAGCACAAGTAAATACTACATGTTGACTGTCATTGTAACTATTATCCCATAATTTATTGTGTTCCTAATATGTACCATGAACTGTGACAGGCACTGAGATGAGGCAGTGAAGAAAGTTATGGGCAGCCAAGGCAATGTAGGGTGGCAGTTGAGATTGTAGCATCTGGGCACATGGACCTGGTTTCAAATCCGAGATCCATCATTTAGTTTCCACTGTGTCATCTGGAGCAAGTGTCTACTTCTGTAAACTATGGGTGATGCTAACACCTACCACAGGGCTGTTGGGGTAAGAAATTAGATTGATCTGTGTAGAAAGCATTCATTATAGTTCCTGGCATGTAGTAAATTCTCAGTCCTGGAAGGATTGATGAAAACATCAGAGAGAAGTTTAGCGAAAACTCAAACGTGCACAAAATGTGGAGAGCTGGAGAAGGTAGGCAATACCAGGGCTAGCCAAGGGAGAAGATATTTTTCAACGTCCTTTGTTACATTTGTTAATGTTCTCAAGCCTTAGGGCAAATTGTAAATGAGAAGGTGGCTCACGATGGGCAAAGGTGAATTTCACTAGCTAAAGGATCTATTGTTTCAAACAAGAATATATATTGCAAGTCATTTAGCTTACCAGAAATGAAAGTCAAATGGTTTCAGTTACAATGGCAATATATACTTTGGCTACTAAGAATAGCTATGTTTATTATCATTATCATCCTGTGAAGCCTAGAACAGACTTAACCTTTGATCTCCTTGCTGTCAGTTGGATAGAATTAACATAATCATGGTTGGTTGGACCGATCATTTTTAGCAAGAACTTTCTGCTTATCTCATGTGTCTATAGGAAATTTAGATTATCATAGTACAGCTGCATTTTTCAGAAATAATAAGATATCTCTATGTGTTTGTCCCCACCCTTCTCAAGAAAACAGGAACCATAAAAATAATCTTTGAAAAAAGCCCTTTAGACACAGAAAGTGTCCAGTTTAAAATCTGTTGGGGATTCACTATCAACAAACAAGAATAAGGAAACACGATGCAGCTGGATTATAATCATACAGAATTACTAGAAATAGGTAACATTTGGAGGCTACTTCCTGCTACACGTTTTCCAGACCTTAGCTCTGGTAGCCTGTGATCATGCAATCCTGGCAGGTATGGCTGTTAGGCTTATTTCACAAGCTTTAGGAACTTGCCCGAGGTTATACGGCACAGCCACATCTTCTTTCCTCTGCAGCCATGACTTCACAGGTATGTGTGTTCATGAAAGAAATCTGAGTTTATTTTCTGTAGGCAGCTGGGGGTGTTCTCTTGGCCTAATGTCTTTGGGAGTGAGAAAAAGATTGTAAGGGTAGAGTATTTATGAAAACATGGATACTATTGGTAAACAACAGTGTAAGAAAGGCAAAGTTTACTGATAAGATTTACCAAGTAAATGATGAACCAAAGGTTAAACATGGTGTGAGCTTGGGGAAAAGTGTTAATGGCAGAGTGAAATTAGAACCCAGATCTCTTAGATCCCAGGCTAAAATCCAACTAATGGATTTCAACCTTTCATCTGTACAGGGTCAGGTGTCTCGCTCATGTGATATCTCACTTCACCTGTGATAATGGGTTAGTGAATTAAGGAAATCAGTTCAAGAGTTCTGTCCTTTTGTTAAGCCATCTAATTCACTTACCATGCCAGGCACTAACTATAATGTTTAATTCCTTTTCATTGGAGTTGTAGCAGCAAGAAATCACAGACAGAATGCGACAAATCCCAATCTAAATGTTGTAACAAAGAGCTATGGGAACACAGGTGAAAGAGCAACTCTTGCTGACTTCATGAAATGTTGAGGCTTCATGAAATGTTGACGAGAAGAGCTGACATTTTTACTGGGTCTTGGAGCATGAGTAGGAAGGACTTCAGGAGGTGCTTATGGGAGAGTGGAAGAGGCCTTGTAGAAAGGAGACTTGGAGGTATGAAAATCCGTGAATATTGGGGGTTCTGCATCTTGGGGCAGGGACTGGGGGAACAAGTGCTGAAGGGAACATTCTGGCTTCTATGTCAGTGAGTGCACAACAGTCTGGAATTGGCCACCTAAGAATCATTATCCAGGGTTGAGGTTGTGTTCATCTGACCTTAGTTTCATGTGTCAATATTTTAATTCACTGATGGCATCTGAAGTACAAGTAAATGTAGTTTTATAGCCTGCAATGGGGTCATTGTATTCCACTGGAAAGGAGGAGAGGGAGGAAGGGAATGATTTTCCTTGAGAAACAAATTAGGAGTATACTTGAAAAAATTTCCTCTGGGGAACAAATTCTGACCTGCAGAATAACAAGTTCCTCCATGCATTCTTCTCTACCTTCTCCTCCCAACTCTTTCTGCTGGGGAGGGAAAGTAAGGCAGGGTGATGCGTGTCAGGGTAGGGAGGGAAATTCCGAGTGCTAAGTGGCTTCCAGTCCCATCTACAGAGGCAAAGAAGGCTAGAGGGAAGATGTGATCAGGACCTATCCTGGAGGAAATGGTGGATGGAAAATCCCTGAGGCTTGGAGAGAGTCTTCGTTGTCTGCAGAGCTTCGTTCAGGCCAGGCATTATAGTACCTTGTAGTCACTTTTGTTCAAGCAGATTGATGGTTTTGGGAAAGTGGTATTTCATTGGAATGGGATTTTACTGGAAGTGGACTCAGTGGTGACTCTTAATGAGTGTCACCCTGCTGACTGTTCAGGGTTGTGTTTTTCATGCCATCTGTTAACATTTCTGAGTTCTCTGCACAGCCAGCAAGTGCTGCAAGTTGTTCCCTGATGTGTACAGTCTCTAGAAGGTTCTAACCAGATGAGCTGGGTGCTGACCAGGATGCCTTTGTGGCAGAACCTCTCCTAGAAGACTCAGATCTCATCTGCAGAATCCCTATGGCACTATTTAGGCATCTGTGAGGAGATGCCAGGACTTGGATGAGCACAGCTTCCCCAGAGCACTACGATGCCAGAAGCTCACTGCTGGGACAGTAAAATCGTATGTGGTGGCCATTTAGGAAAAATATATATATTGAAGCAATGGACTAGATCCTTTTGGATCTGAATTTAGGCAATGAAACTTGGACCATCTATGTTGGGGACGAGTGGTAGGCAAGAGTATAGAGATGTGGGGAGCTGCTGCGTGATCTTAATTAACCTAGGCCTTCTCAGTTTTCTCTTTTAACGGATTGAATGTGAATTACAGAATCAAATCTCTCAAGACTGTTTTTGAGAATTTATATTTTTGCTTCTTTTAAATCTGCACACACGTGCATGCTCCCTAGGCAGAGTGTGGGGCTCATCATCTGCTCCCAAAGCATGTCCCAGTTGACCCAATAGGAGCGCTCTGACAAAGCCCCTCAGGGGCAGCTTAGCGTTTTCTGAACAGGAAATGCTGGACACGTTGTGGTGAAGCCAGGAACACTGTCTGTCCCACCAAGTTCATGATTTCTACCACTTTTCCTGAAAAACTGAATTGAAAACGTCCATGTGCATGTCTATTGTCTTTCCCTCTTTTCTTCTTACATTTTTTCCTTCATTTATTCAACAGACTTTTATCTATTTATCTAGGACTGGTTATGGGCTAAGCCCTGAACTAGGTGCTGAGGCCTGTTTATAGATGGTCATGTCCTACCTAGGTCCTTAGTGGTGAAGAACAGAGTAGCCACCCATTACAATGCAGTTTGGTGGTGAGTTCCGAGATGAAGAAGCACTGGGTGGCTGTGTGGGAGCACAGAGGGCACCTTATTTATTAAGCAGCTACTCTATGCCAGGCCACCTAGGCATGATGACACCGTCCACGGTTACGTGGACTGGGATCTCCCAACAGCTTGCTACAGAATGCAGGTGCACTTGTCTGGGTTAATTCTTCCCGTTGTTCTGAGCCTAGATCTCACCCATGACTCCTGTCTCTCGGTGCTCCCAAGCTGACCACACAAACCAGATTCTGGTACTGGGTTCTTATCCCCTTATGTATGTATTAAGTGGCCACCAGCAATATCCTGAGGAAATGCCGCCATACATTAAAATAAAATGACTTCTCTCATTTCAGTTTCTGCAGATATTTTAAGGTATCTATTAGATACAAAGCTCTGCTGGGTAGGGGCATTAATTGTTAGAGGGGTAGCTGGGGCACCTCTCCTATTCTTGTGAAGTGTGTCCTCCAGGAGGGAAGAGAACAGACATATAACTGTTGCAGGAAGGGGGACCCCTTCCAGGG
Source organism: Tursiops truncatus (assembly GCF_011762595.2). Lineage (NCBI taxonomy): Eukaryota > Metazoa > Chordata > Mammalia > Artiodactyla > Delphinidae > Tursiops > Tursiops truncatus. Next base: position 48,220,619 of record NC_047041.1, read on the forward strand.
CCCGAGAGTGGGCTCTTGTCTGACACTCAGAAATGAATTGTCCGAGGAGACACACATGCTGACAAAGCAAGAGACTTTATTGGGAAGGGGCACCTGGGTGAAGAGCAGGAGGGTAAGGGAGCCCAGGTGAACTGCTCTGCCACGTGGCTTGCAGTCTCGGGTTTTATGGGAATCGGGTTAGTTTCTGGGTTGTCTCTGGCCAATCGTTCTGACTCAGGGCCCTTCCTGGTGGCACACGCATCACTCAGCCAAGATGTATTCCAGAGAGAAGGATTCTGGGAGGTTGGTAGGACATAGGGACCGGCAGCTCCTTTTGACCCTTCCCGAATTCTTCCTGTTGGTGGTAGCTTGTTAGCTCCTTGTTCCTTACCAGGACCCCCTCGTGTAAGATAACTCATGCAAGTGGCTACTGCCTTGCCTAGCCAGGGCGGGCGGCTTCAGTCAGTGTTTCCCCTAACATAACCAGCAGAATACAAAGCCAGGGCATGGATATCATGATGGTGTGTTCTGTGAGTAAAGCAATTTCATTTTGACCAGGAGAGTTATGAAATATTTAGATGAGGAAGTGGTAATTTTTCTGGGTCACGAAGATTGGTAAGAATGTCAGCAAAGAGAGAAGAAGCATCATTTTAAAGAATTAAAAGAAATAAGAATGGGAAAGTACAAAGTATGTTCTGAAAACACTGGGGCACTTGGAATCTTGTAACGGAGGGTTGTCATTAAGAAAAAAGGGAGGCCGAGGGCAGATCACAAGAGCCTTGAGTGCCAGGCTAAAGCATTTGAGGTCCATTCTCTGCTAGTCTAATTCTCATCTACAGACAGAGCCCCAAACTCAGTTGGTAAAAATTGCATCACATAAGGGTGAGAGGTGGCAGTAAGGATGGAAAACCCTCAATCGCTGCTTTAGGGACTCCCAGTCTGATGGACACCCAGCCTTATCCACAGAACAGTATAAATTCAGCCTTCTAAAATTTAATATTCACCAATTAAAAAAAGTTTCTCAGCCTCCCCCCTCAGTGTGGTTTATTTTCCTACTCATTGAATGTGCATGGTCACTTTTACTAACAGGTAAAATATATTTATTTCTTCGTGAAAATGGCCCCCCAGAGAAATTCCTCCTGTGATGGAGGAATGAAAAGAAGTGACTAATATTTTACTGGGTTTCATGAGTGGATAGGACACGTATAGTGATAGTCACAAATCTGGGAATTTTCAGGTGGCCCAAGGTGTAGCCTTCCTGGATTTATGGGCAAAATATATTTAATTCAGGACAAGGAAAAAGTAGTGGTAACATGCATAGGAAAGATTTATGCTTATTAAGGGAATTGTGCATGGACACTTGGGAGACGTGAGGAGAGGCTGCCACTGGCAGTGAAAGATGGTTCATTTGTGAGTTGTGTCTTCTTTCTCTGGAGAAGATGAGAGCAAGGGAGATTGACTGCAAACCCACTGATGTTATCCGCCCCGTTTCAGGTTTGTTCAGTTTGTGGTTACTGCTTTGGAATATGATGTAGCCCACAACGAATGTTAAATCATTATAACTGGGCTTGTGATAGAAAAGTTATTGTCCTCTCTTTGTTCAGCTGTTTCCTCATATTGACAATTATTCCGTATCCACAACTAAAGCAACATATGCAGCTGGGAAGTTACTTGATTGGGGTTCCACTTCTGCCACTACTGCTTTCAAGTTGTGTGACTTTGGGCACATTCCATGACTTCTCTGAGCCTCAGTTTTTACATATGTACATTGCTATAAGAATATCTTTCACACAGAGCTTCTGGAAGGATTAAAAGAAAGCAAATATAAAAGCTCACAGGTGTTGGGCTAGTCATGCACAACTTTGGTGGGCTGTGAAACTCAAAAAGAAGGGTCTGAAGAAGGAAAACTAAAATATAGTTTATTAATTCTTATCAAAGAGAGGTCACCCTGGAAGAAAGTGACAACTCACCCATGATATGATATGACACACACAAGGGCTGCGGTCGGGTGGCATTAATCTTTACTCAGACCACGATAATATTAAGACAACACACTTAAAAAGCACATAGCCAAATTTCAAGTGTGCACTTGAGCACTCTTCATCTTAATAATCATGTTTCAAAGTGAATAATTAGCTTTTAAATCTTGGTCCTCTCCCTCTTTTCCATAGCAGGTGGAGAAATGAAACAAGTGCAGGCTGTTGCCAGATAGATACCCTCCTACATCATCTGCAATCACTGCTTTGTGGCTCTAAGCCTAGGGAGCAATAGCACTGCAAAGATTTGAAAAAGAACATAACACCACCTCTTTGCTGAGTCTGCATTTCATTTGAGGAGAAACTGTGCTCTTCTACCATGAAGAATTCAGTTCCGTAAAAGGGCCAGATTTGATTGGGCCAGCACAGGCTGGCTTTACTAATACGTGTAGATTTCAGGTGGTTGGTTTCCTGCTTTCTGCAAAGGTGCCAGTACCCGCATGATAGTTCACTACAGCTTTCTCCAGCCAGAAGCCATGTCTTTAGACTGTCAGTGTGACCTTGGTAACTCTGAGCCAGGTGGGGAGCCAGGTTTGGTCATTAGACCAAACATGACCTATTCCTTGAAGTGTGTTTTGGAAACAGGATTTACATGTCTCCCTGTTAGGTGCTCTTTATTTAGAACCAAATAGCATTATAAATTAGACTTCCTTGGGCATTCTCCTTCTGGTTAGTAATTTAATTAGAATAAATTGAGTACACTGGGTGCTTTCCGATACTATGTTGTCCCGAATTAGCTTAGAAGGCTGTGTTAAGCCCTTGAGTACATAAAAAGCATGAACAATTTGGTCACAAATGAATTGTCAGTTTAATATGAGGAGAATGGGCATTTCCTGGGCCCCACTTTGTGCAGCTCTTTCACATGTGTCATCTTTTTTATCCTCACCATAGTCTTGTAATTGTAGTTGGCATTATTTCCAACTCAGAGAGGTTAAGTAATTTGTCCCTGGTCACCCTGGCAGTAAGTATGTATATCTGGGGTTCCTTCTGAGACTTTTTTTTTTTTTTTTTGCGGTACGTGGACCTCTCACTGTTGTGGCCTCTCCCGTTGCGGAGCACAGGCTCTGGACGCGCAGGCTCAGCGGCCATGGCTCACGGACCCAGCCGCTCCGCGGCATGTAGGATCTTCCTGGACCGGGGCATGAACCCGTGTCCCCTGCATTGGCAGGCTGGCTCTCAACCACTGCGCCACCAGGGAAGCCCCTTCTGAGACTTTTTTTGACCTCAAACTCTGTTCTTAGTTCAGTGGGCACTTGTTGGGCCCCTATTATATGTTAAGTACTCTAGTAAGAGCTGAGTGCACAGAGTTAAAGTAAGACATAATGCCTTCCTCCATGGAGGGCTACCCTAGCAGGGGAGGCCACTACAACAATCATACAAGCAATTACAACAGTGTCATAAATGCAATAATGAATATATGTGTGAGATATATAGAGCAAGTTGAGAAGGGGCATAATTAATTCCATTTAAGGGAACAAGATTAGAGAAGACTTGCTATTAAAAGGAGCACAGAATTTGAATTTTAAAGAAAGAGGAGTTGGCCATGCAGATAAGGATAAAAGATGTATGTTGCAGGCAGGCCATTTACCTATTAAAAGAAATAGAAGGGGCTTCCCTGGTGGCGCAGTGGTTGAGAGTCTGCCTGCCGATGCAGAGGACATGGGTTCGTGCCCCGGTCCGAGAAGATCCCACATGCCGTGGAGCGGCTGGGCCCGTGAGCCATGGCCGCTGGGCCTGTGCTCCGCAATGGGAGAGGCCACAACAGTGAGAGGCCCGCGTACCGCAAAAAAAAAAAAAAAGAAATGTGAAGAACTGAGTGTTTCTAGAGAACTTTAAGTAATAAATACATATTATGACAAATAATTTTATGCTGTTTTGGGGAGGTTCAACTGTTTCTAAGTCAACTCTCCTTCAGGTTTCAGTTCAGTGTGGAAATTTTGATTCATTCATAAGTAACTACAATACTGGAGATCTGATGTGATAACCCTCAGAGAAATAATAGAGATACTAAATACTATAGACATTTGGAGGCAGGAGGTACGGTTTCTGTTTGGGGCGATCAAAGAAGGCTCAAAGGAGACAGCGTTTCAGCTGGACCTGGAAGGAAAGGTGGAACAGGAAGAAAGCATTCCAGGTGGAGGGCAAAAGCACTGAGGTGGGAAAGCTCCTCACAAAATCCAGAAAAGAGAAAGCCCAGGAGAGTGTTAGCATGCCTGAGGGAGAAGATCAAGTGCTGCCCGAGTTCCTGGGAATTGGAGGGTTGGTTCCTCCTGTGTGTTCAGCAGCAGCATATCCTCACCTGCCCAGACCTCCCCCAGGGATCTTCTTCAGCAGGTAATAGAGAAACACTCCTTATACTATCTCCCTTACCTCTGTCAGAACAATTCTTACTCCTGATAGCAGGGAAAGACATGGTCACTGTATTCAAACAATGCTGCACTCAATTCTGGGCTCAACTCTTCTCCAGCTGTATCAGTTAACCTCTTTGAGCCCCAGATTCCCCACTTGTAAAACTGAGGTAACATCTGTCTCAGAGGGCCATAGTGAGAACGAAACATTAGCACATCCCTCATCCTTATATAACTCCTTAATAAGTGTCAGTGCTTGACATGCCAGTCTTCATCCCTTTCCTGCTGCTTTCTTCCATCCTCACTCCCTAACTCACACTGCACCTAAGGCCTCAGCTGAGGGAGATTTGTAAATGGTCATATTCTCTTTTGGGAGAGTCTTGCATTCTTTTCAGTTATTTTTTTTAGTTTGATGTATTATAGGAGAGCGGGTTGATAATTATCATCAGATATAAAGAGAAATTAACTAAGTAGGTAGTGCTTTTGACTAAATATAGATAAATCAATTTTCCTGGTTGGGTCCCTGGGAGAGCTCCACTCAGGTGGAAATTGGCAGATGGCAAATATATTGGGAGTGCTTCAGAATCAAAATGCAGAGGAAGGGAGTAGGATTGGGCAGAAGGAAAAGTTGGATGTTGATGTAATTTCAACAGAGACTCCTGAAGGTATGGCCCTGTAGAGTTGTCCTGAGTTGGGATAAAGGGGCTGGGCCTTGTCACCCCTTCATTGACCAGGAACTCCATGTAGGCTGCCCCAGAAAGGAGGAGTTACTGAGGGTGATGCCGCTTTCTTCATCTAGGGACAACTGGGGGAGTAAGTGCTTCAATCTTGAAGGGACATCTGAGGGGCACATCATGACATCTACTGCGATATCTGAAGCAAAGACGTTTTATATACCTCTCTTAAGGATTTTTATAGCAGGCTAGAATTCATGTATGGTTGGAATTATTTTGCTGATAGCCAAGATGTGGCATTTTTAAAGCAATATATAAATCTGTATATATTCAGAGCATTGTATTAGTTTCCCATTGGCGCTATAACAAATTGCCACAAATAGTGGCTTAAAACAACACAAATGTATTGTCTTACAGTTCTGGAGGCCAGAAATCGGGAATGTTTCACTAAGCTGAAGTCAAGGTGTTGGCAGGGCCGGTTCCCTCTGTAGGCTCTACAGGGAATCCTTGCCTTTTCCAGCTTCTGAAAGCCACCTGCACTCTTTGACTTGTGATCCCTTCCTCACATCACTCCAGCTTCTTGCTTCTGTTGTCTCATCTACTTCCTCCTTTGATGTTCTTGCCTACCTCTTAATCACCCTTGTGATTGCATTTAGGGCTCCCCAGATAATCCAGGATAATCTCCCCATCTCAAGTTCCTTAACACAATCACACACCTTCAAAGTCCTTTTTGCCATAGACAGTAACATTCACAGGTTCTGCAGATTAGTATATGGATATTTGGAGAGGGGGCCATTATTCAGCCTACTACAAGCATTATAATTAAAATTTGGTGCACTGGTGCTACCTACTGAGTGTGTTTTCTAGTGGGTTTTTTTGGGTTTTTATTTTGCGGTACGCGGGCCTCTCACTGTTGTGGCCTCTCCCGTTGCAGAGCAACAGGCTCCAGACTTGCAGGCTCAGCGGCCATGGCTCACGGGCCCAGCCGCTCCACGGCATGTGGGATCTTCCTGGACCGGGGCATGAACCCGTGTCCCCTGCATCGGCAGGCGGACACTCTGAACCACTGTGCCACCAGGGAAGCCCTCTAGTGGTTTTAGGATGGCAGTGTTAACAGTCTTGTCTGGGTCTGCTTCCTTAACAGACAATCAAGATCACTGGAGCCAAATAATATATTCTCTAGCAAACCACTAACATGTTTAAATGAAGTCAGAAAACTCTTCTCTGTTCTGATGAAAGATAGCCAGAGCAAGATCACACTGAGAAACCTTCAAGTCTGTGCTAACAGAGCTCTGAAATAACATCTGTAGAAATCATGGAGGAAAAATAGACATTCTTGAAATGCCCCCTGAAACAGAGAGAAGAGAGAGACACCCTGGCTTCTCCCTTCCTCCAGCCCTCCAGTCTTCCGTCAGTGTCTCCCATTGGCCTAGGAAGGGAGCCTAGGCAATGTAACTTGCATGGAGTCAACCCTTTTGATACGTAAAACAGAGCAGGAAAAGTGTGGGAATCAAATACAAGAGAAAATGACCAGCATACAAATTGAATCTCTGAAAAATGAGGACTGAAGTTCTTGCCAAATAAGTTTGTACTGGTTATTCCTGCCTCCTCACTTTAGTTTTGTCCAAATATCCAGATAATCTTTTGCATAAAAACAGTTTCTCACTCCACAGGTTCTTTATGCCCTGAGTCATTAATGATGGCATTATTCATTGTGTATGATTTCAAGACTGCGTTCCCAACCATGCCTTAGAATTTCTTACCATCTACCTTCCAGCACCAAGGACGCATAGGAGCTGGGAGAAGCTGGGGGCTGGTGGGACATGTTTACCTGCTAGTGATTGAGCCAGGTAGCAGAACTAGAAATAGAATGTCCAGCAGGGAAGACACCTTGCCTCACAGTGGATTTTGATTAAATGCTAACTATCTAAAGTACATTTAAAAATTGTTACTGTGGTTTCTATGCTTAGAGGCTGATGCTTTACATTCCCCAATCAGCCTCCTGCCACTGAGCCCCAGGGTTGTGCCAGCGCTCTGATCTACCCTTTTGCCAGGCCCATGGCACCGTCCTAATTGGATTCTAAGTTTCTAGTAATCTGCAGCAGTACAGTGAGTGCAGTTTATTGCAGCCCTGAATAGAGATGCAGAGAAAATGCTCTCCATCTTTGGTCTTAAAAAGCTGCTGTTCTCCTTCTTCCTCTTTTCCTCTCCTTCTTCTCCTCCTTCTTTCTCTTTCTTTAACTTTTAAAAGTTGCAAATGAAGCTGCAAAGAAATGTACAGGGAAGTCCTGTTCAGCCATCACCCTGCTGACATCTTACATGACTGTAGTGTAATCTCGAAAACAGGAGGTTGCCATTGCTCCAAACCACAGAGAAGATGCTTCACTTTATAAGTTGTAGAGGACGCCTCAAGCCTGGCGATGGTGGTGGTTGGCAATGTGGTAGTAATAAGAATAATCTTGTGTATTCACATGGTGCTTTTATACTTATCAAAGCCCTTTTAATCCCTTCCCACTAATGCAGGGGTTCTATTAGCAAGCTTCTTACTCAGCCAAGAGTTGCTGATACCTCAGTTTTACTTGGTAATTCAAGAGCCAAAGAGCTCATTATAAATGGGCTGCTTTTCATTTTCTCCTGGAAGGACACGGACATCAAGTTAGCTCATCAAAAGGTGACTCAGTCCCCTTTGTCCTGCACTTTCTGTTGATTGAGAGAAATTTCTCCTCTTTAGCGGCAAAAGAGGCATGAGCCTTTGCCTTTACACAGCTGCTCCCTTTGCTTTCATCTGCCTTCTGCCACCCCTACATCTAGTCTTCTCTGCCTACCCAGTGCTTCCTCATCCTCTAAGATTAAGTCTTGGTGTTACCGTCTCTCAAACACCATCCTCTTTGTACTTCCTCTCAGGCTGGGTTAGGAACCTCTCCTCTGTACTGATACAGTTCCTTGTTTATGCCTTAACAAGCTTATTAGTATTATATATTTTCTTGCCTATATTCCATAATAAATAGTTCTTTGAAGTCAGGGATTAGATTGTTTAATCCTTTATTTCTATCCCCAGCACATTTTTTAAGTGGGTGGATAGGTGGATTCATGCAATAATTCTATGTCAATCTGGAAAGATAGAAAAACTTTAATAACAGCTGAATGAAAGATAATGAAAATAAATGAATCCTAGCTTATCTCCTCTTGAGGTCTTCTGTACTTTTTGCAGATGTCGCAAGGTTCAGAAATACAGAACATGTAATAATGACAGAGCTGGGGTCTATGTGATCTTGGGACGATAGACTGATGGCAAGAAAACACTAAGATTATATTTAATAGAGTTGGGCTTCCCTGGTGGCACAGTGGTTAAGCATCTGCCTGCCAGTGCAGGGGACACAGATTTGAGCCCTGGTCCGGGAAGATCCCACATGCCGCGGAGCAACTAAGCCCGCCACAACTACTGAGCCTGCGCTCTAGAGCCTGTGAGCCACAACTACTGAGCCTGCATGCCACAACTACTGAAGCCTGCATGCCTAGAGCCCATGCTCCTCAACAAGAGAAGCCACCGCAGTGAGAAGCCTGTGCACCACAATGAAGAGTAGCCCCCGCTCGCTGCAACTAGAGAATGCCTGCCGCATGCAGCAACAAAGACCCAACACAGCCCAAAATAAATAAATAAATAAATAAATTTATTTTAAAAAAATTTAATAGAGTTGAACATAAATTTTGAGCTTCCTTTTAAACCTGGCAGTTGGAATACCTGCATATATTTCTGTTCCTTTCCAAAATTCCATCAAAGTAACAAGTAATTTAAACAGGTATAAATCTATGAGATAAAAAAAGAAGTAAGTCTTGACAACACATGTAAGAAATATGAACAAGATTTTGGGAGCTGGAAAGATGGGTTAGTGAAAAATGACTTAGCAGAGCTAGAAAAGCATGAATTCAAGTCCCTACAGGAGTGTGAGATAACAGAAAAAAACGTGTACTGGTCTCTGCTCCCAGTTCCTGGCACAGAGCTCCTAAACCCTTATAATTTCCTAAGTGCTAAGAATACTGGGAGCATCTCTTGTTCTAATATTGGTCTTTGACCTCTGTTCTTGACCTAGAGCTCCATGAAACCCTTATAATTTCCTGGGTGAAAGGAGTCTCTTTTGTTCTAATGAGGTGACTCTGGGTGGGCTCCTAGATGGCTCCTGGATGAAGGCTGGTTACCAGGAAGAACCAGCCATGAGTAGAAGCTTGGAATTTTCAGCCCCACCCACCTTTCTTTTGAGAAAAGGTAAGGGCTGAAAATGGAGTTAATGATCCATCATGCTTTTGTAATGAAGCTTCCATAAAATCCCAAAAGAACGGGGTTTGGAGAGCTTCCAGGTTGGTGAACACATGGAGGTGCTAGGAGAGTGGCTCGTCTAGAGAAAGTATGGAAGCCCCACACCCCTTCCCACGTAGCTTTCTGTACTCATCTCTTCCATCTAGATGTTCAGCTGTATCTTTTATCATACCCTTTTATAATAAATGGTAAAAGTTGGGAAGATGTTTCTTTGAGTTCTCTGAGCCACTCTAGCAAATTAACTGAACCTGAGGAAGGAGTCGTTGGACCCTCCAATCATAGCCAATTGGTCAAAACCAGCTTCTGTGTAAAAGGTGTTCTATTCACACCTTCTTGTGTCCTGATGAATCCAGAAGGGGCCAGCTAGGACCTGCTGGCCTGTTGCAGTTCTCTGTGGGCCAGAGTGGGCTTGCGAGTTTCTGTAGATCTGTTGATTCATTCTAAAGTAGCGCAAACATAACTAGATTGTATTAAAAAGGGCAGTTTCTTGGATTGATCCATAGAGACCAGCTCTGTTTGAGTTTACATAAAAAGGAAAGTTGTTGGAGTGCATTGATTTCTGTTTCTTGAATTGGAAGCATAAAAATTCCACCCCAAAGCAAGTCCCACAGATATTTTCCGGGCCCAGACTAAAGGAGATAGAGAATAAATTTGCCAGTAAATACTAATTGAAAGAAATTTGCCAGTAAATACTTATCATGTGACTGTGCTGAAGCAACCCCCAGAATTGGACTTCAGTCATCCTACATCTTCCAAATTTTTAGCCTTTCACTGTGCAAGCTGCAAATAATTGACACCGGGCTGAGTCAGCTTTCTGATGCTCACCCTCACGGTTCAGATGACAGTCTAATTATAAGAGTTACTCCTACATCTCCAGAGGCAGCAGCCTTGGGATTTCTTTTTAAATTATTAATCAAGAGGAAGATAAATTTGCCTGATTCAGTTCTACAGGGATCAGTTTTCCCATAGCATATTTTTATTTATTTGTGCATAAAAGTCACTTTTAATGGTTACTTACTTTTATTATTTTCTCATTTTTCCATAGGTCTAGAGGATAGAATGATCAGCTTAATATGTGTTTCACACAACTGTCTCACTGTAGTTGCAGCACAGTCTTCATCTATAACAGTTCCATAGACCCAGGAAAGTTATCTAATTTATATAAAATTACTTCACTTGTTAAAGATGTTACCTCCCTGTACTCCCAGTCAGTGGCATTAAGAAAGTCTGGCATGAGAACACTGAGCTGTAATGATGCCCCCTCAAAATTAGTGTGCCAATATGAACTCTATGTCATTTTCTTTGCCTCTCTCAAGGGCATCTCCTCTTCTGTTCTCAGTCAGTTGCTCCAGCTAAAACCCTGGACACTTCCACTTTCTTTCTTTTTTTTTTTTTTTTTTTGCGGTACGCGGGCCTCTCACCACCGCGGCCTCTCCCGCTGCGGAGCACAGGCTCCGGACGCACAGGCCCAGCGGCCATGGCTCACAGGCCCAGCCGCTCCGCGGCATGCGGGATCCTCCCGGTTCGGGGCACGAACCCGCGTCCCCTGCATCGGCTGGCGGACTCTCAACCACTGTGCCACCAGGGAAGCCCTCTTTTTTATATGCCACATTGAGTTAAGCAGCCAAGCCTCTTCTTTACACCTCCCAAATGTCTGTCCCCTCTTCTCCACTCCCACTATCCTCACCATCTCTCACCTGGACCATTGAAATAGGCCCCTAAATGACCTCCAGGATTCTGATCTCTCTACTGTCACTGTCCCATCTCTTCATCAGAATGCTGCTGGCTAAGTGACAAATATAATATATCCCTTAAGCCACCCAGTGGTTCCATATTGTCGTTGTTTTAGAGTTCCCATTTCTTAGCAAACAATATTGTGCAGAGGACAGTTTAGGGTAACACTTTGTCCTTTCTTAAGTGACAATTTCAATTTCCTCTACACCCAGGGAGACCTTCACTTTCTCATAGATATTTTGCCAAAAATCAGGGGAACAATTTTATAGGAAAAAAATAGTGAAATAAGCAAAATAATTTTTTTCTGCACCGTAAAAATAACTAAACTGAGGATGAAATTGTTACCATAAATTGGTAACAATTGAAGTTCTGTTCAGCTCCTGTTTGTGTGTTTGGGGGCTGTGGGTAATTTCCCATTATGTGATTTTTCTGGTTGCATGCCATAAAATACTTATAATAAATAGAAACACACGTAGCATCTCAAGAAGTTAAAGGTAATCAGGATTGGAGACGAATCTAGCTAGGTGGTTTTAGGATTCAGAAATAGATAATTATGATGAGAAAGAAGTGGAGGATAAATAGTTCTCTCAATCCGTATCTTTGGCGATTCTTCCTTTTACCTCAGTTGGAAAATGAAAATTCTTTTAGTGGGAGAGTCATGGAGGGATAGAACATATTTATCAAAGTTTCAACATTTTCAAAATGGCTAGATCACTTTTTTTGCCAGGATGAAGGAGGAATAGTCACACCAGCAGCTCCACTCCGTCAGTTATCAAACATTTCTCAGGCATCTACCGTGTGCCTCACAAATAATAAGCAAGTCTTTACAGATAATTAGTTTCATGTATGTGAAGTACTGCAAAGGAGTAATATCAGTTGCATGTGAAGGACCTATCATAGGTCAGCGAGCTGTCTGAGGACATGATGTTGAAGACAGATGGGAAAGACAAGAAGCCAGATGGAGACCAATAGGAAAGGTGTTCCAGGCAGAAGGAACAGCATGGAAGAGAATGGAACTGAGGAAATCTCGAAAGCTAGAATCTGAAGAAACCAAAAGAGAGGGGACGTTAAGAAAAAGATGAGCTGGGGAGTTAAGCAGGGACCTTCTTGCCTTTATCAAGAATTGTAGACAGTATTCAAACTAGAAGCTAGAGCTAGTTGTGGAATTGCCGTCACTGTGGAAATCAATGTAGACATTAGATAGCAGTAATGAAAAGTCTTTGTGTGCAGAGACCACATTTTAATCATCACTGGTGTCTAGCACAGAGCCTCGCCATGGTTGATGCTAAGGAAATGTTTGCTGACCGAACAGTAGCATTTGAGCAGCATAGCACTTTCATGCCTATTACCTCAGTGAAGTTTCAAATCGCTGCTAGGTCTAGGTGTACTATACCTGTTGTACTATGAGCAAACCAGGGCTCAGAGCGACACATGCAGGGGTGCCCAGGGGCAGGAGCCGGAGGAACCAGGCCCTGTCATTCCCTGTCCACTATACTAGTGAGGAGGACTGATGTGATGTTGCCAGCTTTTTAACTTTATTCAATTAGGATGTTTAATCTTTTTAAATAATCAATTTAAATGTTTCTGTTATGAACAGTTTTAAGCATATGCAAAATTAGAATTTTACAAAGAATGCTCATGTACTTGTCACCCATATTCAATAATGGTCAAGTTTGCCAATTTGCATCATATAGCACCTAAAGTATTTTCTTTGCTGATGTATTTTAAAACAAATCCAACATTTATCTCTTTTCATCCCTACAGTATTCAGAAACTATAAAGAAAAAAGAGAGAACATGTTCTTATATTACCACAATGCTATTATCACACCCAACAGAATTTACAATAATTCTTGGTATGATCTAATACGCAGTTTATAATGACTTAAATTTTTCTTTTTCCTAATCAGGATCCAAACAAGCACTATACATTACATTTGGTGGTTATGCCTCTTAAGTATAAAAAGGACATTTTAACAACAAAAAAGTAAGAAAGAAATACTTTTAAAGACAAAAAACCCCACAGTCTATTATGTAAGTTTAGATTTATGAAGTGCTCCTACTCTCAGCCTTATTTTTCATGCAGTGACATGGCCCTGCTCTCTGCAGCCGCTCCTGGGAATCCATGCCCGAAATCGCTGCAGATTCTGCAGTATCGGAGGCAGGGCTGATTGCTGTCTCTCCTGAGCATCTCCTGCCTCCCCACAACCCTGTAAGTGCTCTTTAGACAGAGGGCAGCAAGTGAACCTGGCAGTCAGCCCCAAGTCTGGTGAACCTGCACCAACAGGAGCCATGGTTTGCAGTTGACTTCGAATCTTAAACCCAGAATCACAGTAATGACATATTGAGAAACTTTCGTTTGGGAAGTGTATCGGAGAGCAAACAAAGCCTTTTCGTTTTGATCTTACCAGCCTGCCTTATAGAATTCACTGTAGGTATGAATGTATAGCTGTATCAGAAATTGGTTATTAACTGTTACTTAGGGTGACCAAGCCAGATAGCCTGTACATGTCAGGAGCAAAAGAGGGAATAGCACTGTCGCTTGCAGGGCAAAGTGTAGTATCAGTGTAGTGAAAAAAGCTGGTTGAGGCTGGAACTAGACTTGGATTCAAATCCCAGCTCTGCTGTGTGACCTTGGGTGAATTGTCTAGCCTCTCGAAGCCTCCATTTTCTCTTAGTGTTCTTCCTGTTGTGCTTCTATTTATCTAGGAATGGTGGGTTATCCTCCAAGATAATATGTATATGTATTTCTCAAGATGCTATTAAAGGATAAATCTGATAGGAATGTTGTGGAAGCAAGACAGATATTTGTACTCCTTATGTCATATCCAGGGGGTCTGCCAACCTGCCTACCTCTAGAGCCAGACTGCTTTATCTTCTTTCTCTGCCCTGGTCTATAATTAGGCAAGAATATCATCCTTTTCACTGGGCAAGATCTAACTGATTATTACTGCAGAAGAACACAGGAAGCTTGAACATTATTATGTTAGCTTCTAGCTCCATGATTTTAATACAAAAGAAGGAACAGGACAAATCCAGCAAAGATGTAACATTTGTATTTGCCAAGGAAGCCTTTCTTATCTGGTTGGATGTAGTCTTAAGCATTTTGCCTTAAATTAGAAGGCACAGCTCCTTGATCCTTCTTCTGATGTACCATTAGCTATGAATCACATCAATTAAACTACAGCCTGTGCATCCCAGCTCTGAGCCTTTCACCCAACCTGCCAGCAAAACCTTCAGGGAGAATTGCCATTGTCAGCTAGGCCCTAATGATACCAGAAGTTTCCATTTTCCCCTCAGAGTTTCACATCTCCTCTCTTAAGCATGATGCCCTATGTGGCTTTATTTCCATGGCCAAGACAGAAATCAAATTTCACAGCTTTGGGGACAAATTTCAGATACTGAGGAAATACTCCAGGCAGAATGGAAATTTTTAAAAGGCTATATTGTTATGAATTGTTATCATCACTTTATATGGTATTCAGTTTATCAAACATCTTTATATCTGTTTCTTCATTTGATCCTACAACAACCTTGTGATATAAGCAGGGTGTGAACGTTATCCCCATTTTATAAATTAGGAATATAAAGCTTCAAGAGACCTTAGTCTTTTTTCTTTTCCATTTACAAATGCTATCACATTTAATTTTCAAGCAATCTGATGAGGCTGGTGGTGTTTTTCTGTTGTACATATGAGAAAACCAGGTATTTTCTGGGTTGAATAACTTGCACAAAATCCACCCTGTGAAACTTAAGATTTAAAGTTGAAACCTGTTTATTTCAGAGCTTTAAAAAGAAAAAAATTATACCAGGCTACTCCCAGTTGCCTGAAGACACAGGCTTTGCCAAATTCAAAAAGTTTCTGTGCTGACTCCACTTTGCAATAATCCTGATAATCAAAGAAAATCTGCCTTTATGAATCCATAAAACAAAGCTGGCATGAAGCCAAATTGAAATTTGATGTATCTGATTTTCAGAGTTACACACATATTGTACGAAATAGCTGGTTGGGGATTCAGACTGTTGTTTGTCTATAAAACTTACTTCATCTCACACGTTAAAGAATTCCTGAGCATTTCCTGAAACCTCTTTAAAGGGTCTCCAGCCAGGATGTGCAAAAACTTGTTCTAGTCAAAACAAATGACCCCAATTCTACTGAGAAAGAGAGAGAGAAACAACATGTCTTAATTCAGTATATTATTAAAAATTATTCTAAAAGATCTGATCTACATTGTAGTAGATTTAGCAAACAAAAGGATCATTTTTTTCCCCAGAAGTCTTTATTTAGCTTGCCCAATTTAGCAAACATTTATATTAGCATTTACTAATTGTTAACTATGTGTCACACTCTGTTCCAAACATTGGGGATACAGAAGAAGCATGACAATGTCTTGCCTTCATGGCATCTATAACTAAGTTCTTAATGCTCAGTGCTGGAGATCTCTTACTTTGTGGAGTTCAGAAAAGATAACAGACTCACCCTATTGTCTAGGTTTCCCAGTTATAGTTGGATTCTAGGGAATTTAGTTTAGAATCTGTTTATCTCTTTCTCTTCATCTCTCTGTCTCCGTCTCTCTCTGTGTGTCGCACACAGCGCGCGCGTGCACACACACACGTACACACACACAGTAGTTTGGATAAGAAGTAAGCCAAACATCTGTAAATCTTCGGTAGTGGAAAATTCCATGTCACCACTTTAACACAGAAGCAGGATGGCAACCTGAGAGATAAGTCAGGAGTTGGGGTAAAAGGCTAATTAAATCCTTAGGCAGAATTGTGGAGATCCACAGGCTGAAAATCCTTCCAGTAGCCAGAGGTTAGCTCTCTTGATGGCAGTTGGGCATGCCAATACACATATGGGAGGGAAGCTAGTCTTCTATAGCAGTCTATAAAAACAGCAGCCCTTCCCAGCATGACTACCTGAAAAACAGCCGGAGTCTGAAAGCTCTAAAGCTGTCTCTAAAGTTGATGTAACATGGTGGGGCCTCTTTTTTTTTTTTTTAATTTATTTATTTTATTTTATTTATTTTTTTGGCTGCGTTGGGTCTTCGTTGCTGCGCACGGGCTTTCTCTAATTGCGGCAAGTGCGGGCTACTCTTCACTGTGGTGCGCAGGCTTCTCATAAAGGTGGCTTCTCTTGTTGCAGAGCACGGGCTCTAGCCATGCACGCTTCGGTAGTTGTGGCACACGGGCTCAGTAGTTGTGGCTTATGGGCCCTAGAGTGCAGGCTCAGTAGTTGTGGCGCACGGGCTTAGTTGCTCCGCGGCATGTGGGTCTTCCCAGACCAGGGCTTGAACTTGTGTCCCCTGCATTGGCAGGCGGATTCTTAACTACTGCGCCAGCAGGGAAGTCTGCATGGTGGGGCCTCTTCTGTGCCTGTCTGACTCTGAAGTTTCAGGGCAAAGAAAAAAGAAGAGGTTGTGAAATGGTAACTTTTGATTCTTTTCTGAGCTCCAAGTAAATAGACTTATTTTTGTATCATTCATTATACAAAAGAATTTTGACACAGTATTGCTTCTTGGGCTTGAGACATAACCAGTATTCTATGGCCATCCTCCTATACATGCCTATTTGGTTAAGAGTCTAGTGGAGAATAACATGTCTCATATTTTTCTGAAGAATGTACTTTTCAGTATGGTCTCACAGTTTTTAATTTTTAAAGTACAATTGTCTATAATCTTTTGCAAAAACAAAGAGTAGTGGAGAAAGAGCAGTAATATATATGTTTGGAATTTTCTAGTTTTAAGCACTTTTATTTATCATATTACATTGATTATAAGGCTAACATTTTCCCCCTTTTACACCCATACATGTCAGCTTGTGAAATCTGAGTGAGTCTTGAGTCCACCCTCTCCAAAAACAGGACTATTATTATTATTATTTTTTTTTGCCGTACACGAGCCTCTCACTGTTGTGGCCTCTCCCACCGCGGAGCACAGGCTCCGGACGCGCAGGCTCAGCGGCCATGGCTCATGGGCCCAGCTGCTCTGCGGCATGTGGGATCTTCCTGGACCAGGGCATGAACCCGTGTCCCCTGCATCGGCAGGCGGACTCCCATCCACTGCGCCACCAGGGAAGCCCAGGACTATTATTAATTGGCACTGCTTTTTGAAATCAATACTGCTTAAAAAGATGAAAATGAAGTACATTGTATTAGATATTCAGAACAACTTTGTATAGGTGCAGAAAAGATTTCCCCATTTTACAAAGGAGTAAACAGCATCTCTGAGAGGTTGAGGAATTTTCCCAACATCACTCAGTGCCAAGACTCAAATCCAGAACATTGATTCCAGGGTACGGCTTTGAGACCCTAGTTGCTCTTCTCACTCTACCAGTAACCGTACAGTCTTTCACAAAGATTTAACCTGCCTCAGTTTCTCCATTGTAACATGTATTTGACTGTATTGGCTTCTTCGAAGGTATCTCATTACTGTTTAGAAAGTGCTTGATTCACATATAGGAGCGGAAATCTAAGTGGCAGATGCTCTTTTTATACTCACCCCAAAGAACCAGAAAATTAAAGGCTATGTACGAGCCTGTGTATGAGCTCCTTAAGGCAAAGAACTGCCCAGTGGATTCAGTATCCCTAGCAATTAGCATTGTGCCTGGCATGTAATAAACCCTGAAGAAATGTTTGCTGAATAAATGAAGGAAGGTATTTCCCCCAAAGAAATGGCAACATTTACAATTGCTCACCTGTATCTCATTGCTGGAACAGTGAGCAGGTGCTATGCTAATAATAGGTATAAACTATTCTACCTGGCCCTGGTGACAACAGCGGTCATGTCCAGGTAAACAATATTGTGATTCCAATAGACTGAACACCATTGATATTTGCCCCAACCCTCTTGGAAGGTGCCCCAAAGCTCAGGCTTCCTTAGCTTATAAGCCACCAAGGACTTCTAGCTCAGGTTTGTATAGTAAAAGCATCACTTCTTGGGTGAGCAGCAGGTGATCTCTTCAGACTGCTTCCCCTGGAGTGTGGAAGTGGATAACTTGGCAGGAAAGCAGCCTGTTCTGCTTGGATGTACAGAATCCTGCTTACAGCCCAGTGATTTACCAGTTGTTGTTAAAGCTGCACACATATCCGTAATGAGCAAATAGGAATAGGATGCTACTGTCCCCATTAGTGTGACTAAGGACTGGATATGCATTTGTCTTAAGAGGGGCCATCACAGTAACAACAGAAACAACTATCTTACATTTACAAAATGCTTCATGTCAAATCTCATTTTGATTCTCACACCACTTTGTGAGAGGAATCTCACAATTTACAGATGAGCAAACTGAAGCTCAGAAACTTTCCATGGCCGTGTTGGTAGTAAACGACAGGATTAAGGTTTAAAGCTGGCCTCCCAGCCTAAAGTTCCCTGTCCTACTCTGCTCACTGCTTCCTCTGGTAGCTGACAATCATGAGACAGTTGAATGAGGTCACAACTGTGGAGGGTATGCCACTCACCAGCTCACTTCGAGGATGACATGCCCATGGCTTCATGCTGTAGTCTAACGCAGTGAGCTTATTATTTTCTTCTCTCAGGCACAAGGCTGGCATCCGAGCCTTGAAGGTGTGAGCAGTTGTTCAGCTTTAATCTATGCAGATTAATCCTATTGCATTAAACAACCCCAGTCTCCTCACAGGAGGCAGTGCCTCCTTTCCTGTGTGGATGATGGGGTGAATTTGCTTCTGGGTCTCCTTGTTCACACTTGACAAATTGTGTAGGAAGCAGGTATATGGCAGAGACCTCTCTCATGTGTAGCACATGGCATTCACACCCTTGCCCTTGCTCCATCCAAGTGTCCATCAGTAGCTAAAGCCTTGAGATGATACCGATGGATGAGGTTACTAATATTCCTGAAAAAGGCAGCAGCTTTGGTATTGGGCATCATTCTCCTGACCTCCAGATCACTGTGGATTTGTGAGAGGTCCCTGAGGAGCCATTTAGTGGTTGCCCAGTAGGTGAGTAGTTCCACACTGGTGCCAGGTGTCCCCAAGTACGGCCATCATTGCTCTTTGGCCTGGTAGAGACATCAGTTCATAACAGGCAGAGTAAGGCTGTATTAGAGGGTACTGGGAGCAGACACAGCTTTCCATTTTACCTGGTACAGAAAGGGGTTATGACTTCTGCAAGCAGTGAACAAGAATAGGTGTTGAATTACATGTGAAAATTAACAGGAGGAATTGTCAGTAATTACCAAGAGCCAACCCTTTAGGTCCATCAGCTCTCTGTTGTAACCTTCCCAGCATGTCTTGAAGTAGGTACAGTTATAATTCCTGTCCTACTTATGAGGAAATTGAGCCCAACTTTCACAGTAATGCACAGCTAATAAATGGCAGAGCCAGGATTCTGACCATATCTACATAATCCAAATTTTCTACCCTGTCTACTATCATTACTCATCATGTCTAAGTGAAAGCAAATGATATAATTCTAATATGAATATGTCTAGTCAGGAACAACTAGATTTCGATACCCAAGAATGTGACATTTAAAAAAATATGGCTTATCATTTATAGAGGGGAAAAACGAACTAACCAGAGGTAATATTTCTTTTTTTTTCCAGTGGGTTTGTACTTTTAAAAATTGAAGTATAGTTGATTTACAGTGTTGGGTTAATTTCTGCTGTACAGCAAACTGATTGTTATACATATATGCATTCTTTTTTTATATTCTTTTCCATTATGGTTTAGCGCAAGATATTGAATATAGTTCCCCATGCTGTATGTTAGTACCTTGTTGTTTATCCCTTCTATCCCTATATAAAAGCTTATGTCTGCTAACCTCAACCTCCCACCCCATTCCTCCCCTAACCTTCTCCCCCTTGGCAACCACAAGTCTGTTCTCTGTCTGTGAGTCAGTTTCTGTTTCATTTGTGTTATATTTTAGATTCCACATATAAGTGATATATGGTATTTGTCTTTCTCTTTCTGACTTACTTAGTATGATAATCTCTAGTTGCATCCATGTTGCTGCAAACGGCATTATTTCATTCTTTTTATGGCTGAATAGTATTCCATTGTATATATGTACCACATCTTCTTTATCCATTCATCTGTTGATGGACATTTAGGTTGTTTCCATGTCTTGGCTATTGTGAATAGTGCTGCTATGAACATACAGGTGCATGTATCTTTTTGAATTAGAGTTTTGTCCAGATATATGCCCAGGAGTGGGATTGCTGGATCATATGGCAATCCTTTTTCTAATTAATTAATTAATTAACTTATTTATTTATTTTTGGCTGTGCTAGGTCTTCGTTGCTGTTCATGGGCTTTCTTTAGTTGCAGTGAGCGGGGGCTACTCTTTGTTGTGGTGTGTGGGCTTCTCACTGCAGTGGCTTCTCTTGTGGAGCACAGGCTCTAGGCACGTGGGCTTCAGTATTTGCAGTGTGCAGGCTCAGTAGTTGTGG
Source organism: Tursiops truncatus (assembly GCF_011762595.2). Lineage (NCBI taxonomy): Eukaryota > Metazoa > Chordata > Mammalia > Artiodactyla > Delphinidae > Tursiops > Tursiops truncatus. The sequence goes on from NC_047041.1 coordinate 48,241,112, forward strand.
CTTGCGGGCTCTAGAGTGCAGGCTCAGTAGTTGTGGTGCACGGGCTTAGTTGCTTCACAGCATGTGGGATCTTCCTGGACCAGAGCTCGAACCCTTGTCCCCTGCATTGGCAGGCGGATTCTTAACCACTGCGCCACGAGGGAAGTCCCGGCAATTCTATTTTTAATTTTTTTGAGGAACCTCCATACTGTTTTCCATAGTGACTTAAGGTCCTGCTTCTTTAATGCAGTTTCCCACCTCAGCATTATCCTGCTTAATTTCCTTGTCAGTGTCCCATTCAAGAAGTAAACTCCTTTAGGTTCTTTTTCAAAACTATATGCCATGCACCTAGTACAATCCCATGTGTAGGGAAGGAGGAATGATAGATCTTGAGGTTGGAGAAACAGAGATGAGTGAGGCATACCCACTCTCTAAGGAGTTTATGGGACAATAAAGGAGAGGACCAGCATGTACATAATACAGTAGGTGAAAGGAAGGAGAGTGAGATTTTAGGAGGGAGGGGTAGAGAATTGAGGAGACCTTAGGTTCTAAGGGAAGATTGTGGTGTTTTAATAGGTACTAAGATGTGATGGAGACAGACTGACCTCACAGAGATCCAGGGTTGAATGCTAGCTCCATGTCCAAGGAGCTCTGTTACCTAGAAGCTTTGTGACTTTGGTGAAGTTAGTTAACCTCTCTGAACCTGTTTCCTCATCTCTAAAATAATATGCTTACCTCAGAGCTTTGTTAGGAGAAATAACATAATTTTTAAGTATGCAGCACAGAAAGTAGTCTATTGCAGGTGCACAGTTCAGTAAACATGAATTTTCCTTTAGAATATATAAAGATTGAGCACTTTAAAATCTCATTAGAATGTTCTCCTGAGTGTTAGGATTTTATTGGAAAATATCCCAAAGGGGAGGGCATGGATGTGAATGAAACATTTGGGGAAAGAAGAGGGAATTAAGATTAAATGGACGTGGTAGTGTTAGATTTTTAACTTGTTGAAAATGTAGTTTTCAATACTATTGTAAAGCATAAAGAAGACATACTTCACAATTTATGTATCTACTTTCTTGTTTATTTCTAGAGCATTTCTAACTTTAAACTTGTTTAACTATGAGAGGCTGGAGACATAGCCCCTCTCCTCTCTGTCTCTGTCTCTCTCTCACACATGCATACACACACACCATTTATATTTGTAAACTCAGATCTTATTGTTTTTGCTTTGATGAAATTACTTGTAAAACTTTATTTTTCAAAAAGGAGCAAAGAGGGATAAACACTTTTGAATACAGGATTTGTGTTTAACATGATTGTCAAAGTGGAGAAGTTGAGAACAAGATGGATTCCAGTTAAGACAAATACAATACAATACAATACAACACACAATATAATACCTCCCCATCCACAGTGGAGAATGTAAACACCATAGAATACAATGCAGAATAAACATTTCAAAAGGATGGTAGAAAACATTTTGGGGATCTAATGAGCCATACAGTAAGGAGAACACAGGAAGAGCCTAATAAAGTGCTGATGGCATACAAGTTAAGTATCAGAGAACTGTTTCCAAAATGTATGACATGGCTGAGATGGGGAGAGCATAGAGACTGCCAAGAGAATAGTAAAAACAACAGTGGGATTTGGGAGTGGCCATAATTAGACAGGAGTAAAGCCTTGAAATTAGGCAGAATAATTAGCCTTGAAACCAAAGTCCTAGAGGAGAAGCATCTTGTCTTTCTACATTTAAAAAAAAGCCTTAATATTGAAAACAGGCAATTTCAGTCCTACAGGCATTTTAGAACTGAATTCATTTCAGTTCCTCTCACTTCCTCGTTCATTATTTATTCATTCATTCAGAAAATGTTTATTGAGCACCTGTTATTAAATGCCTCCTGCATACCAGACACTAGGTTAGGAACAGGGAAAGGCTTGCTGAACGCAATCTAATGGGGAAGGTGAGCAACGGCGCAAATGACTGCAGTTTGGTGTGATGAGTACAGTAAAGTAGCAAAGTGTCGGTATGTAGTCGAGGACTGGCACTGAGTTAGGTGTTTCGGTGGGCGGGGGGAGATGGTTGGAGGTGGGAGTTCAGGTTTTTGTCATGATAATAAAGTCATCAAATGGTAGAGGGGTTGTCCTGGGAACAGATGGCAGATTGAGTGATTCTTAGGGGCGATGCATGGTGTTTAGCTAGTGACAGTGTGGAGCATGGCTCAGAAGGAACAGAGAGTTCCAGCTCTGTGTTCCAGGCTAGATTATTTTCTCCAAAAAATGCTGATGGGGGCTGTGTGACTCTGTGCAAAGCTTTGATACTCATGCTGTGGTGCTGTACAGACCTGCCATGGATGTGCTCACGTACACCAAGATCCCTGTCTGACACCAAAGGCTGTCATATGGGAATTGTTAAATAAATTATAGTCTAAACTGTGGAATGTAATTAAGGGTATTAAGAAACATGATACTTATTATTTGAGAGAGGGTAGGAAAAGATCCAAGTTACACTGTTAAAAAGGGAGGAAAAAACATGAGCATAATATATAATTAAGATCTCATATGTGTGTGGGAGTATGTATATATTCAAATGAATTGAGAAATGTCTGCGGAAGTCCAGCACCCGCCAGCTATGTACCTATAGGCTACGCTATAGGGAAGGACAGCAGTGAGAGAGTAGAAGGGGGGATGGGGACCTCTCATTTTTTGTTCTGTGTTTTTCTGTATGGTTCACATTTTTACAACATCCATGGACTTCGTTTTGTAATTTAAATAAGAAATGAAATAATGCTTATGAAGCCCTGAGCACAGCATCTGTCATGTGGCTGGCAGTAATATTAATTGGATATTAATAGGATGGCAAGAAAATATGACTTGCTCAGAATGATTTAAATCTGCATATAGCATCATATTTATGGCTGTAAATAAGTGTTTTCTCTCTCTGCTAAAATGAAATGAAATAAATATCTTAAATTATGGTTAATAGATTTTAGGTTAAATAGGTATTCGGCTTATTTAAACATTTAGGATTTAATTATTCAAAGAGAAGTTGTGAACAGGAAGTCTTCCAAATCTAGGTAATATCAGACTTCGCCTAAACACCAGAAATTTCCTGTCAGTTAGGGTTGTCTGTAGAGCACTAAACTTTAAAAATATTTAACATTCAGAATTCATTGTTGTCTATCATTGAAAACTAAGGTCAAATCATTTTCTTTATGAAATTCCACGCCACAACAGCCAACAGATATTCAGTAAATTGAATTTAAATTTAATGGAACTTTTTATTATAAAAAATTTGAAGTACACTGTAAGTAGATCATCTTGTATTATATTCATTTAGTCATTCCTGTTTTTGTGAAAAGTTACGGATAAATTGAATTGAAAATCACATTGTTTTCTGAAATGTACTGAGGACCTCTGTGAAAATTCTTCATGCTTTAAATTCTCCGAAAGCAAGACACAGTTGTGCCAGGGAGGTGACAGACCAAGTTGGGATCAAGAACATGGAAACTTCAAAAGCCATTTCCTTTTCTATGCTCATTGTTTTACGGAGTGTCTTAAAACCTATTTTTCTTTCTTTCTTTTTATTGGATTGATATGGTGAAAAAATTTTTCCTGTGATGAAATAGCATCTTTTAATAATTATATTTCCTTGATTTTTTTAGACCCATATGTTTTTTCTTTGAATATTTCTAAAATAGATTTACTATTTTCGAACCCTGATCTCCTGAGAAGCTGATTTAAATATATTGTATGTATTAGAATTGATGAAGTTTGGCATGTGATGTTTTATATTAAAGCTATAAGGCAAAGTTGAGGTATGATCCCAAGTAATCAGCTTCTAGGAGCCCCCCACGGGGGGAAAAACTTAGCAAAATTAAATGGCGTTTTTTTGTTTGTTTGTTTGTTTGTTTTGTGGTACGCGAGCCTCTCACCACTGCGGCCTCTCCCGTCGCAGAGCACAGGCTCCGGACGCGCAGGCCCAGTGGCCATGGCCCACGGGCCCAGCCGCTCCGTGGCATGTGGGATCCCCCCGGACCGGGGCACGAACCCATGTCCCTCGCATCGGCAGGCGGACTCACAACCACTGCGCCACCAGGGAAGCCCTAAATGGCGTTTTTTACACAGTTCATCACCAAACACTTGATACTCTGGTCTATCTGGCTGGGGGTAACTAGAGACTCACCTCAGCCCCTATACTATTGGTAATCCTATGAACTTTTGGGGTTTTTTACCCTCTCATTTCTAAATTAATCCTATTATTTAGAGATAATTATAGATTCACATGCAGTTGTAAGAAGCAATACAGGGAAATCCTATGTACTTTTACTCTGTTTTTCCCAGTGGTAACATTTTAGAAATCTGTAGCATGCTATGACAAGCAGGATGTTGACGTAGACATAATCCATCAAATTTATTCCAGTTTTCCCAGCTTTACTTGTAATCATGTGTGTGTGTGTGTGTGTGTGTGTGTGTGTAGTGAGTTCTGTGTCATTTTGTCACATGTGCAAGTACCTGTATCCACGACCACAGTCAAGACAGGAAAGATTTCCATCACCAACAAGGATACCTTGTATAGCCCATTTATAAAAACACCCACCTCCTCCCCATGGACTTTTCACATATTGGGGATTTGGTGGTGGTATGTTTTTGAGTTACGTTTTGGGAAGTAACTGGTTTGTTCTTTCCCTCTGATGAATGTCTTCAAATAAATAATATGAAAGTAAACCTTCTGTGTTCCTCCATTCTTGCATTGTGCATCTCCCCGTGGCTTGGCAAAGGGACCAACAGCAGGGACGAAGGGTTGCCTTGAGTGTGCAGTATTTCTAACTTGCTGAAGGCACAGAACCAAATTTGCCACCTCCGTTTCCATTCCCAGATTACGCTCGATTTGAGGCCAAAATCCATGACCTACGAGAGCAGATGATGAACCACAGCATGAGCTCCGGGTCCGGGTCCCTGCGAACCAATCAGAAACGCTCTCTCTATGTCAGGTAGGCAACAGTGTATTTCTTACTGTGATCTGTACTTGTGAGCCATCAGCTTGGGGAGACAAAGGCGACGCCTTATAGCAACGGGACACGTGTTCTTGACTAACCTACACTTGTCAATACACCACTGTAAGACCTTAAGTTTAACCATTTTGAAGAAATTTTTGAAATGTTATTAATTATGTTAAATTAGTTAAAGGCCCCTGCTTTTAACAAGTTCTTTGACCATGTTGTGATCCAGGGTAAAGTTCTTAGCATAGGTTGTAGTAAAAATAATAAGAAATATTTTCAGTTCTGATACATCTTAAATTGAATATGTGGGCCAAAGCCCTGGACATTGGCTTACCATCAGTATGGGAAGAAAATATTCTCATATTGCTTCCTGGCCTGCTTGACATCTATGCATTAACTTTGGTGTATTGATTGGAAATCAGAAGTACTCTCTCAAAGAGCTATGTGGTTTTTTTCTTAAAGTCTTGGGAGAATGACTTTCTTCTGTGGCATCTCATTACCAGTTGATTCTCAAACCACAAAAGTTACTTGTTCCTTGCCTGTCAAAACTCATTAATTTACCAGAAAAAAAGATGATTGATTGAACTTGAAATGCCCTGTGGTCTTTCATCTCCATAGTTAACTCTTGAGTAAGATCCATCATCACTCAACTATAACATTCACCTCTTAGCATAAGCCTTCTATATTCTTCCCAAAATGTACTTCATCAGTGCTGACTCCACTTGAAAAAAACCCCAGAAAACTGTACACTTGCAAACTGTAAAAACTCAGTGAATTTGAAGTATCCAGTTGTTTCTTAAAAATAATTCATCATATTTCTTTAAGGATTTTATGTCATATTAAAGGATTAATTCCTAGTTTTTCATAAAATCTAGGAAAATCTTCCTAATTCCAATTGGAAACTATTCTTCATTCCACTATCATTCAATTAAAAAGAATGATGACTTACAATAATAATAATGTAAGTATTAACAGCCAGAGGGGGAGAGTGATGTCCAGTTAATGGTGCAGATGAATCCAGGTATCAGTGGAGGAACCATGCCCATCCTCACTGTATTCTCTCTCCCTCAGGATCTGGTCTGATTCCCACCTAGGGCCATATCCTCCTGATCTGAAATTTCACTGTCTTTTCTTGACATGAGGTGCATGTTATAGACATTAATTGATGTACTTGGATTGACTTGTCCTGTTGGTTCCTCTTTGGCTATAAAGTTATCTTTTGTGTGTATTAGGTAGGCACAGCAGGGCCAAGAAGGGAGCAGGATTCCAGAAGGCGGCAGGTTCTCGAAGGCCTTGATTTGCTGGCCTCTCTGACAAGCATAGAGTCCCTTCTTATTCCAGGGAGTTCCAGTACCTCAGAAGTCCTGAGATTTAAAATAAAAAAAACCCAGAATATCAATGTCCCAAATTTGTTCAACTGCGTTTTGGAAGATTATTTTGATACATTTCTGTGTAATCTGTGAAAGGAACTGTTGAGGACCACCCTAGAACATGTCTTGTAGTGACATCACAAATATGATGGAAAGTAGCTGTTTCTGTTCTCCTTACTTGTGTTGTATTGCTATTCTTTGTGATATAAAATATTTTCTAATCTTGAAATGTTTTAGTCTTGGGTAGCAAATTAGGAAAAGCCAATTAGGTTAGTAGGTTAGAGATAAATCAGCTAATAAAAATGGAATGGTTATATAGAATAAAACTGGAAGGAAACATTACCATATTGTTGGTATCTTGTTAAAAAATAGAATGCATAAACATGTCAATGTACTAGAAGGAGTTTGCCAAAAATATACTGGTAATAGCTTACTCCTGTTAATTAAGTTGTGGAGGATTAGGAAAATTAAATGAAGTGCTATGATGCTATTATGTAAGACTAATAGACTTATTTGAAATAATAGTGTTACTCAGAATCAGACCTTTATTCTCTAAAATGGTAAATAAAACTATAACATACAAGAGATGAAGACTTAAGGTAATAAAGAATGTTACCTTGTTAACATTCTAATAGTTGGAGGTCATATTGAAAGGAGGAACTACTTTTAAATGAGGCTCAAAAATAGCTGACACTAAATGGGAAATTTCCCAAATTATTTCTTCACAAGATACGAAAAGTGTGTTGTAGAGGGCTGACCTCAGTATCTAAATGACTTTTAGAGGCATAGAATTGGAAAAAGATATGAACCATGAATAGAGTAAAATCAGAGGGAAAGAACTTACAAGATCCCCTGGCCTTGTTCTCATGCAATGTGATAAATTAATTTAAATTAATTAATAAAATGAAATGAAATGGCAAGGCCTAAAGGGGATTCTTACTAAAAATGATTAAGTATGTTTGTTTGTTTGTTTGTTTTACACCAGTTTTAGCTATAGGATTTTCATAGATATGCTTGTTTCATCCAGATCGCTTGAATAGAACTAGTGCCAGTTGATTGTGCTTATTTTAGAAAGTCAACTAGTTGCTGTCTCAGAATAAATCAGTAACAGAATTTCTCTGATTATATAAACATCAGATGATGAGCATGTCTCTTTAATCTGAGAATGACACCCTGGAGTATTATTCTCTTTATTCTGCTCAGCTTTATGTAATTCTAGGGCTGGAACCTTAGCTATCACCAGGCCCACTGTTTAATTTGCAGAAGGGGAAACTGAGGCCCCAGGAGGGAAGGGATTTGCCCGGGACCCCACAGCCATTTGGTGGCAGAGTTAGATGTCCTACCTCCTAGTGCCACCTCACTCCACCTGCTCAGGGGACAGCTTGTGCGTCTCAGCTGTTGAACGCACTTTGGCCATGAATCCCAGTGTGCTTCCATCAGCACAGTGGCCGACTCTTGGATTAAGGAGTAGATTAGCTGAGAGGAGAAATTCAAACAGAAACCTCTTTGGGGTTTTTACACAGGATAAACTGTACTATAGGGATTTCATAGGGGATTTCTTTAGTACTATTCGTATTTTTCCATGAAGCCGAAACCTAAACCAGAAAGCAAGCAGCTTCTTGTTCTGTAATAAACAATTTAGCTGACTTAGTAGAACATTTGTTTGCACCACAAAACCACCCTTCCCCTTGGAGTCACCTCCTCTTCCCTATATGCACAACACATACACACGCACACACTCTCTCACACCTCACACTCCCAGCATTAGCCCTGCGCTGACCATGTCCAAGATAGTGCATCTCCTCAGGATATTGCAGAAGTTGGCCTCATTCCCCTACTAGAAATGGTCCTCCCTGGTGGTGGCGATTTATTTGCCCGACAGTGTGGAAGAGAGAGGGAGGGAACTAGCACATCTGAGCCAGGCGGTGTTGTAAACTTGAGCCAGCCCTCTCTATTTTCCAATCTAGTTGTAATCATTTTCCTTCTTTTAATCTTTTTTGTAAGGTGCTTGAAGTGCTTTGGTAGTGCCATGCAAATGGAGTTGATTGTTGCTAATGATAATACTGTACGTGTTGTATGCCAGTGATTTGCATCTATTTGATTTAATGGGCCATGCGTATTGTGTATTTCCTGCATTGTGAAACATGTAGTTGTAGAACCTTAAAAGTAAATAAAATATTAAAAATTTGAATAAAGTATTTTTCAAAATGCTCCACAAGTACATTATCAGTTCTTCAGCCATAGATTCACTTGGGCTCCTGAACCACTGGAATACGGGGTTTCGGGTTTCATTGCATGTACTTTGGGGCTCTCCATATGGGCAGGTTGAGGTCTCCCTAGCTCTAAAATATGCACTCCCCGTCTTCTTATCAGTTGTTAAATGCATCCCTATAGCAGAACAAGGCTTTTCCTGCTACTAATAGGAATGCACCTTTATATCTAAAAGCTATGAAGAAAGGTCAGAGATACAGGGGATTAAATTCACACAGAAGTGCAGATGGCTAAGGAGAGATCCTTTCTTCTGATAAAAGAGAGCAAGAGCACCCAGGACACTGGGAGAATGGAGAGGGGAAGAAAGAAAAGCAGGTAAGTCCACCAATGGGGAGTGAAAGGTCACAGGAAAGAATATAAAAGAGAAACTTGGCCCATGTTCGTTTGTTAATAAAAGGTACCGATTTTGAGAGTTCAAGTGAATAAGCTTTCTGTTGTGAATTTAGGTTTTGTTTGTTTGTTTGTTTGCTTCATATTTGGAGCATTTTGTGAATTTATGTTTAGTCAGTTACTATAATTTATTTATGCATTCATCAAGCATTTTTTGAGTGTATATTCTGTGCCAGGACCTATAATGGACATTGAGGACCCAGCAGTAGAAGTCATGTTTCCTGTCCCCAAGGAACTCACATCTAGTGGGGGGGACAGCTGAGGGGAAGACAATCACAATGCAGTGTGGTGTGAAAAGTTACCTCTAGAGAGGCCGAGAATCTTTACTGCTGCCTTATATAAGGATATCTGAATTGATTCTTGAAGATTTTGTATGAGTTAATCCAGAGGCCTTCAGACCTTTTTACTCAAAGTAAGAAATACATTATTCATCATGGCCCAGTAAATACATACGCACATAAAGCTGAAAGAAGAATTTCATCAAAGTGTACCTTTAATGTACAGTAAACTTTGCTATTTTCCGTTCTATTTGTCTTCCTCTTTTTTTAAAAAAAGTGAAGGTCACAACTCATTAACTTGGTTTAATAACTCACTAATGGGTTGTGATCTACAGCTTGCAGATGGAGTAAACAAGGAGGAGCATTCCAGGCAGATGACACAGTACATAGGCAGGAGAACACATCTTCACTACGTTACAGTTAGCATCTCTGGAATCCCCAGACCCTTGGTGTCCTAGCCAGCTTGGAAGGCGGTTCTCCCTGGCATAGATGAGGAAGTAGAAATGGAGGGAAACGTTTGTCAGGCGTCTTCTGTGGGTCACCCATTATGTTAGTGTTTGCCATATATATTTCCCCGTATGATTCTCTCAACACCTCGAAGAATCAGGGGATATTTCCTCTATTTTACAGGTGAAGAAAGTGAGACTCGGAGAAGGTAAATATTTGCCCCCAAGCTCACAGAATGGGACTGGACGTGAGCCAGACATTCAGGTCCTGTGTGTGAGGCAGTAGAGAACAATGCTTATTTAAGAGCACGGTTGCTGCATTGTGCCAGACAGACAAACATTTGAATCTTGGTTCTGCCACTTACTAGCTCAGTGATCTTGGACAGGTCAGTCTCTCTGTCCTTAGCGTCTTTATCCGTGAAATTAGTAACAAGATACCACAAAGTGGTTGTGAGGATAAAGTAAAATGGTGAATTTAAATACCTGGCACATGCGAAGCAATTGATTAATGTCAGTGGTGTTTATCATTTATTAGAAAGGCAGCCTGTCCCCTGCAGGACAGAGAGACTGTAGAATTGTTTGTGAACGGAGACACTTTTCTCAGCAGCGGTGAGTCTCCCTGTGCCTTGGCTTTCCTTCATCAAGGGAAGGAGGATAGACTTCCTGGAGACCTTTTATGTTTTCAGTCCTCTAGACCCCATGAAAGCCAACGGGAAAGGCCAGGATTCTATGGCTCCAGAGTGCCCAGCTGTGCCAACTCATCAGGCATTTCTCATCCCCCACAAGGGTCTGTCCAGAGACAGAATCTAAAAAGAATTCAGTTGGAGACACAGCTAAGAAGAAAGGGTTGCTTTGCTTACACCTGGCCCTTCCAGTTCCTCATGGGTGTTATCAGCGTCCCTATCCTCACAATTTCTTCCATTTTTCCTCTGCATTCTTCAGCTACTCTAAGCCCTCTGCTCATGGTTTTCTGTTCTGAATTTGAAGGATTTTCTTCTTTTTACAGTGGTTCGAAGTCCACATTTTAAACTGGTAACTCAAACTTTCTACTTTCCTTGACAGTTTTTGCTTCAAAGGCTATATAATATAACAAATGCTGAGGTCTGCCTCCTGCCCCATTGTTTAACATAATGTTTTTACACATAGATTCATTAGGGCATCGATTCTTTCATTCAACAAACATGGTTTCACGTACTTACCTACAATATACCAGCCTGCCGTAGATGCTAAGGATACAGAGATGAGTAAGAGCACAGACCTCTTTCCCTCAGGATTCTCATTGTACATATCTGCAGGCAATTCAAGTAGTATGTAGATCATTATAACTGTCAAGTCGTACTGTCAAGTAGTATGTAGATCATTGTAACTGTCCTTTTATGATACCTCATGTGTTATATGCCTTGCAGTTATTAACCTATTTTAATCTTTACATTATGCCTATAAGGCTTCCTACAATGAAATCTACCCAGAAGACCACTGGTATTTAAAACTCAGCTATGAAAATAGTGATCACTCTGGTCTTTATTAAAGCTTCATGGGAAAGCTCCTTGAAATGGCAATACCATCAATACTGGACCTGCAAATCCCAGTTAATGTCTTAATTTTACTATATCCTTAGTGCCTTATGCCACAGTGCTTGGCATAAGAAAGTCTTCTTAGTAAATATTTGTTGGATGAATTAATTCCTAGACTCTCTTTCCTATACAAATGTGAAAGAAAAAAATTAGAAGATAAGCCAGGACCTTTGAGCAGTCAGTCCTACGGAAACCCAATACCAAGTGTGTGGAGTCTGGCTGTGTCCTGAGGACGCAGGAACTACCTACTGGTACTGGGATTTCCAGGACACATCGGGCTCTGCAGGGCCTTTCAGGCTGCTTCATTTGCCTGCTGAACTCTGTGACCCTCTTTCAACTGAGGCCTAATTCAATAATACATTTAGACCATGACACACAGCCTGTACCCTCTTAGCAAGAGGACTTGGGGTAGGGGCTGGGTTCAGGGTGAACTTCATCCATTTTCTCGTTCTCGGCACCCTTAATCTTCCTGTTCTAGGGACATAGGGCTGGGAGTTACATTGAAGCAAGTCTTGAGCAAACGTATCTCACCCAGGATTCTTTATCCTGATGGGTTTTCATTCTAGAGGAAAGATGTTCTTACCTGATTGATTTTGGTGGGAGGGGAAAGCAACCTCATCATATAAGTAAGAGACCCTGGTATTTTTTCTTCTTCTTCTTTAAACAATAACATATCCTTCCACTCTACTTCCTTCCCCCACTGTACTGCTGGTCAGTAACCTGGGGATACAAAGGAAGAATGTGGAATGAAGCCAGTCAGGGGACTTTGCTCCAGTGCAAAGCTGCTTCCAACTTCACCTGGCTATGGATTTCTCCAGGTCGTTTAAGGCAAAGCCATGAAATCTGTGAACTTCTTCCCTTCCAACCTTGGACCAACATGCTGTCAGCAGCCGTCCCCATAGGACATGTCTCAATCCTGTGTGCATCCCCTGCCCAGTGCTTGGCGCAGCGCTGGCCTACAATGGCATTTTTACTGCCTGTCATTCATTCAGTCACTCATATATTCTTATTTGGCAAAATTATCATTTATTCTTTCAGAAATACAATGTATTATAGCACCTTGGATTCAGAGTTTCTTACCTCTCTTAAAATCTTATTGGGGGAGACATGACCAGGTACCTGCAAAATGAGGCAGAGAGTCTGGAGATAGTCTAGACTTGGGAAGCCAGAGAGATCTGGAGAGGGCATTGCAAAGTCAGGGTAGGCAGCTGGTACCACACTGAGAGGCCAGAGCTTGTGTACCAGTGCTTTACTCCTGACTTTGTTTAAGCCTTAAAACAGTGCTATGACATAATTATGATTATTATCCCCATTCTACAGAGGAGGAACCTTGTAGAAGGAAAAATAACCTATACATGGTGCTACGTGGCCAAGCCATATTCTCTACCCAGGTGTGTCTCTCACTGGAGCCCATGCCCACTGTACTGCAGTACAGTGAGGAGGAAGTTAATCCTGTAGGGGCAGAGGTTACATTCATATTGATAGACCTTCTGTTTGGTTTATGCTTTATACTGACTTCCTCAGGGTAGACCTGGCATCTGATCCAGACTTCACAGTTGCTCAGTTGCTGAAACTTGAGTTTCTCATTTGTAAAATGGACATAATACCTGGTTCACAGACTTGTTGTTAGGATTAAGTTAAACTAAGTCTATGAAAGAGCCTGCCAGATGGGCCCGTTAAGTAAAGGGGAGGACCTTTACTCCTTCCATTATTCAGAGCCTGCCTCCTAAGCTGGTGCCTCCTTTAAAGCGGAATAGATTTTGATTCTTCATGTATACTTTGAGACTTATTAGCACTATGTGCACTCTTTCAGGCATTTGCATTTTTAATTGCATCCTTAATTGTGGAACAAAAGGCTTTGTCTTCAGGCAGCTAATTTTGTGCCAGAAATAGAATGGAGGAGGGGTCATTGGGGATCTGGAGGAGGTTTCTCCTTCACCTAAAATCATAGGCTGGCCCCGACTTTAGAAGGTTTTTAATTTTTAGATTTCTATAGAAAGAGAGACAGTAGTACCATGGATGACCCTACCATTGACCATCACATTTTTTTTATCTATCCCTCTATCCCAAGATCTAGAATCAGATATCATTTTTATTAATGGCAGACCCTCATTCATTCACTTGCTCACTCATTCATCCAGAAAACTGTTTCAGAGCCACAACCATCTACCTTATGCTATTACTATGCCCTGGGGAATAAAAAGATTAATAGGGCGTCTTTTCTGCCCTGAAGGCACTGAAGAATCACTCTACCAGCCTGGGTTCTGATCCTCACCCCCGCCCCATGGTATTCATACTTCCAGACATTTCACATCTCCAGAGGAGGTACTGTAGCCTGTTAGCCCAAAATTACTACTTCCAAGAACAATCTGAACAGCTCTAGCTACAAAGAGGGCAGAACAATAAAAGGCACAACACAGAATGTTGACAGGAGAGAACAGGTGAGAGGTGAGGGCATGGAAAAATTGAGGGAATCTCCACCCTAAATCATGTGATTCGGTTAGGAACAAGGGAATAAACTCAGGACATTGGTCCTTTCATCTCAGCATTTGAAACAGAGCCAGACACATTATAGGAAATCTTTAAGTACTTATTGAACAAACTTTTTGAATATCAATTCAAATTGATATTTGAATTGATATCAATTGAACATGAAGGTTAAACATGATGGTACTGGGAGAATCACCAGTGACTCATAGATGCTGGTTGAGTTAAGCACGTTCTCCTCTGTGTTCCTCTGCCCCATGTAAACTCTCTTCTAACCTTCACACCCTTTCCACTGCCCGCCTCTTAACTCACCTGTCCCCTCCACCGATGGTGAGCACCTCTCAAATGGAGATTTGCCCAGTTACAGTCTGTATCTGCACGGTCTGGCCTACGGTAACTGCTGAATCCATCAAGTGAATGAATTATGGATGTTGCTAGATTGGAGAGCATTTAACTTTTAATTAAAATTTTACTTAATTACCTCATGGCTTGCAAATGGTTCCCTGCCTAACAGAGGTCCTTGTCTCTTCTTGATCGGATGAATAAACCGTCCTGTTCAGTAGCGATAATTGTCTCAAACTATGTTTTTTTAAAAAACTCATTTAGCCAGACAAATGCCATATTTAGTATAGGTTAAGACTTCAAACCCATTTTCCTTTTTATTGGGAATCAATAAGAACAGAAACAATAATAAACATCCACAAGTTCTTCTAAAATACTTCCTAGTAATAAACAGCTAATTATAATTGCATCCTATTCTATGCCAGGCAGTTTGCTAAGCACCTTATACGGATTATCTTATATAATTCTCACAGCCCCTGCCCCCCTAAGAGATAGGTGCTAGTTTTAGCCCCACTGTAAAGAAGAGAAAATGGAGACCAGGTCTGAAGTTTACCCATAAGAGGCTAAGCTGGGCTTAGAACCTAAGCCAGCTGTCCTCTGCCCCTACCTATGGTGCCATGTGGCTTTATTGAAAGGCTTTCATAAATTTGATTTGATTTGATTTAAAATATCTGTTAAGTAGGTATTGTTTTCCCACAGTTTTCAGATAAGAAATCTGTGGCTCAAAGTATTGAACTATCTACTCTTTTCTCCACGCATAGAGTAGTACCAAGCCCTTGCCTCAGTCCAGTCTCTTTAAAGGTGTGTGAACCCACAGCTCACATGTATCTTTGTCTAACGTTTGCCTCCTGTTTCATTTACTGCCACGTAACACACCGCATGATTTCTATAGAACTACTTATGCATTGTTAAATGTCGAATGGGCAGCTGAATGAATATCATAGTCACCTTAGATCCTGTACTCTAGTTTGAAGATGCCCAGAGCATGCGGATTTGTGGTTAAATTGAGCGAGACCCCCTGAGCTGTGGCCATGACAACAGTGTGAACAAATTCTCTGCCCCTTTTCTGCCAGCAGATTCTGCAGCCTGCGTAGCCCTAGCCAGGTAAAGCCCCACATCAAAGAACACAATTGAAGTGCCTGTCATACGTTGTGCCCCGAACATGGGGGAACATGCAGCCTGAGACCCACAGTCAGCTATACAATTTGTGGGGCCCAGTGCAAAGTGAAAATGGGGCTCCACATTCAAAAATTAGAATGTAAAGACAGTGAGAGCAGAGCATAATACTAAGTGCGGGACTCTGCAGCCACGCAGGCCCACACCCATGATGCCAGTCCTGCTAACACCTGGCTTAGGACAGTTTGCTCAAAGCTGAAGGCATGTGTGTTTCCCTTAGTAAATAGTGCAGCAAGTGTAAGAAACACGATATCAGCATTGGGAACATTTTCAAGGAGCCAAGCTTTGTCTTTTACCTAAAAGAATACTTTGTATAAAGTATCCATACCTCTGCTTTTGGGATCTGTGGAAAAGCTATCTTTCATCCCTCTTAGTGCTTGAGGACCTTGAAATTCCACTTGCTCTGAACTTTCAACGGCCTGCTTTCAGTCATCACTCTCCACTGTAGGAAATCTTTCAAAAGTTAAGTGGTGTCATTTTTTTCACATTTAGTTAGCACCTGCAGTACACTGTTCTGCAAAACAGTCTTCCTGTTCTGCAAAAGTTACTACTCCTTCTCCTTGCTCCTCAGGTCTAAATTCTTAAGAAAATGTATAAAAGTGCCTCAGAACTTCCCTGGTGGTGCAGTGGTTGAGAGTCCACCTCCCGATGCAGGGGACAAGGGTTTGTGCCCCGGTCCGTGAGGATCCCACATGCCACGGACCGGCTGTGCCTGTGAGCCATGGCCGCTGAGCCTTCGCGTCCGGAGCCTGTGCTCCGCAACGGGAGAGGCCACAACAGTGAGAGGCCCGCATACCGCAAAAAAACAAAAACAAAAACAAAAGTGCCTCAGAGGACTTTGGAAATCACTGGAACCTTTTGGGTGTTGGTGTCCTTTCCATGTGTGATTTCCTACATGCAGAGGCTGCAAGACTTATAGATTTCCCTGACCAACAGCATTAGAATTTAAAAAATCAGGACTTCCCTGGTGGCGCAGTGGTTGAGAGTCCGCCTGCCGATGCAGGGGACGCGGGTTCGTGTCCCGGTCCGGGAAGATCCCACATGCCGCCGAGCGGCTAGGCCTGTGAGCCATGGCTGCTGAGCCTGCGCGTCCGGAGCCTGTGCTCCACAACAGGAGAGGCCGTAACAGTGAGAGGCCCGCGTACCGCAAAAAAAAAAAAAAAAAAAAAGAATTTAAAAAATCAGGGGCCTGACATGGGATTGACAACTTAATTTCACCAAGTAAGAAGTCTAAAAATAATAAACCCACATACAAATTATATTTTAAATTGATCGCTCTTTATTATTGCCATCATTTTATATAAGAAAGGCCATTTTAAGGTCAGAAAAATAGGAACAAAATATAAGCATCAGGAAAAGTACTCCAAATTTTAAAATTTATAATTTTATAAACCCCATTAGATGCATCTCCATCTTTCTACTATCCACATAATCCTACCTTGTAGCTAAGAAAATTAAGGCAAACATTGTGACAGCTGACTTGTTTAAATTCTTAATCCTGAATTTTCTGGTTTTAAATGATTATAAAATGCCTGAGATGGCTTTTTACTTTTGTCCTTTCTTGATGAAGAAAGCCGTCTTTTAGATTTTCTTATTCCTCATGTATTTTCTTCATTTTTTATACCATTTTCTCAATAAGTAGGAAGCCCAGACTATTGCTGGTGAACATCCTCTTTGGTAAACTGATGCTTTTTGGTGATGCTTGTTAAGAGGTAAGAAGGAATTTCCATTATCAAAGTAGGATTTTTATTATTTTTTAAATTGTACTTTCATATATTTTACATTATGGCATTCTTTATTTTATTTTATTTATTTATTTATTATTATTATTTTTTGCGGTACACGGGCCTCTCACTGTCATGGCCTCTCCCATTGAGGAGCACAGGCTCTGGACATGCAGGCTCAGTGGCCATGGCTCACGAGCCTAGCCACTCTGCAGCATGTGGGATCTTCCCGGGCCGGGGCACGAACCCGTGTCCCCTGCATCGGCAGGCGGACTCTCAACCACTGTGCCACCAGGGAAGCCGTGGCATCCTTTATTTTAAAAACGAACTCTTAAAAGGTATCATCACATTCTGGTGTCTTCCACTGTATTTTAAAACATTGTATAACTGTATTGTTACAGAACAGATGGGTTACTTCATATACTTTTCCCCCTTAAGTTTCTTCAGATTACATCTTGTACATGCTTCTATTTTTATTGGCCATGCGGTGTGGCTTGTGGGATGGGATCTCAGTTCCCCAACCAGGGATTGAACCCGGGCCACGGCAGTGAAAGCGCCGAATCCTACCTGGTAGACCACCAGGGAACTCCCCCATAATTTTCTTAAAAACGTGGATTTGGCCTTTCAGATGATGGCTCCCACACTTAAAAAAAAAAAAGTCTGATTCATGGGTAAAATAATGAGAAAATGCAATGTGAACTGAATAGAACTTTACAACAAACAGGATATTTGGTAGCTTCTAGTGACCTCTGTCACATAAATATATATTCTCAGGTAAATTAACTTTGTAGTTCTTACTCTCCAGACAAAGCTCTTAACCCGTTCCTGTGGCTTCTCAACTGTTTCATCGCTCTCTTCCTGTTAAAGAGGGCTCTGAGTTAGTCATCAGGAAGGGGTTTCTGTGTTTCTGGTTGCTGTGAATCCAGGTCAGCAGAGAGTTTCCCTATCTCTAAAAGGCCTGTGTTGAATGAACCCCAGTGTTGGCCCTTTATAAGATTATAACACTTTTCTCTTTTCCTAAAGTTCCCTATTTCTGCCCCTTCTCTCATAAATGGATGCCCCCATCCTATGCCCACCTCCACAACACACTCAGATCTTCTTATGAGTCCTTGATTATATAATGCATTCAGGTATCCTGAGGACAAGAAGATGGTGATGAGAATTTAGATCTCATAATATCTATGAGGGAGTATCATTATTACCCCCATTTCACAGTTATTGAAACCAAGGTTAGATAGTTCATGTTATTGCCCAAAGTTGGACAGCAAAGGAGAACAAATATAAATTAGTTCTGTCTGTTGCCAAATCCCTGGTCTTAACCTTAATGTCCAGGGTTTCTGGAAATACCACATTTTCTTGGATATGCTTGATTTCCTCTATGCTCCCTCACTCCCGCTGGTACTTATAATTGTTACAGGAAGTCATATAAGTTTTACTCTAGAAAATAGTAATTTAATGTATAGTACATCTCCCTCAATAATAAATGAGTACCTTGAAGACGGTTGGTGAGTGGATCTTTGACATGGAGTTATGATGGCTCAAATTTAAACCATAGGGTCATACCCTTCGTCGACCAAGCGTCCTCATCAAAGAGGCATGAACTTTCCTGCTGCATACAGGATGAGAAGATTGCAAGACCTTTTGATTAACCTACAGCAAATATGGTATAGTGGAAAGGATATGGGTTTAAGTTTTTCTTGGGTGACTACTATTTACAAAAAACTATGTAGAATGCTGTCAAGGAGTGAAAAGGTGGATCAGATATGCCTCAGGATGCAGTTAAAGCTAGTTAGTATTATTTTCATCTGTTTTTTTCTATGTTATTCTTAATCCAGACTCTGCTTCGGGGTCTGACAGTGTGTGTGTTGGTGGGGGTGAGGGGGCACTAGGAAATAGATATTTGAAAGGTCAGATATGAGAGGTTCCAAAAGCAAAGCTGTATTTTTTTTGGGGGGGGGGTCATCTTTGGCAGTGTGTTTCCTCTCTGCAGGAAGTAATTAGGAACTGTCATAGAATGAAACACTAACTCCTTAGAATACCAACTCACTCAGCCATTCATGCATGAGTCCACAGCGGAACGGAATGGGCAAAAAGCCTGAGTTTTAGAGTCACAAGGACCTGGATTTGAATCCTGGCTTTGCCACCTATTTCTTGTGTCATGACCCTGGCAGTTCATTTCCTCTCCCTCTGGGCCTCAGCTTCTTCTATGAAATGAGGATAATAAGTACACAACTCAAAAGGTTTTATGAAGAATAATGTCTGTAAATCACCTAGCATCTTACACAAACCCTTCCAGAAATTAGGAAAGAGAGAAGACTTCTTAGCTTTTACAATATTAACATCTCCTTGATAGCAAAACATGATATGGTAACTATAAGAAGAGAAATTTACAGTCCAGTCTCTCTTATAAAACACAAGATCAAAAATCCAAAATAAAATATTTATTACCAAAGTGAATCCAGTGATACGTAGGGAGGATACTATATAAGATGCCCTAATCCTGAAGGACATTTATCATATTGATAAATTGAACTACATTAAAATAAAAACTGTTCAACAAAAGATACCATGAATAAAATAAAAGTGTAAACAGAGCATGGGAAAACATTTGTAAGGCAGAGATCTGGAAAAGCATTTATAATCAGAATATGTAAATAACTGCCACAGGTTATTAAGAAAAAGAGACCAAATTGTTTTAAAGGTCAAAAGACTTGAATAGGTATCTCATGAAAAAGGATATGTAAATGGTGAGTTCACATGTGAAATGGTGTTCAGTTCATTGGTCATCAGGAAAATGCAAATTCAAGCCCTAATGCCACTATCTACCCACCAGGATTATTGAAAAGATATGTTGGTAAATGTTTGAGACTCTCATGGCAGTGTCTCATACATTGCTCATGGGAGGTAAGTTGGTATGACCACACTGGAAGACTGTCTGTCAATGTTTACTATTGTTGAACATATTATACCCTATGGTTCATTCTGAGGTATATACACAATAGAAATATTTATGTATTTTCAACAAAAATACATACAACAATGTTCATAGTAGCGTTGTTTGTGATAGCCTTAATCTGGAAATAGCCCAAATGTCTATCAGCAATAGAATAGGTAAATAAATTGTAGTATATTTACACAAGGGGATATTAAACAGCAATGAGAATGAGTGGCTGCTACAAGTAACAGCAGGTAGGAGTATTATAAATATAATATTGAGTGAAAGAAGCCAGCCACACACATAAACTACAGGCGTATTAGTTTTCTGTGCTGTCATAACAAATTACCACACATTCATTTTCTTAACCATTCTGTAGGTTAGAAGTCCATCAGTCTCACCAGACTAACATCAGTGTATGAGCAGGCTGCGTTGCTTTCTGGAGGTGCTAAGTGAACATCTAAGTCTTGCTTATTTGGATTGTTGGCAAAATTCATTTCCTTACAGTTGTAAGACCTAAGTTCTTGCTTTCTTGCTGGCTGTCATCTGAGAGGCATTCCCATCTTCTAGAGGCTGCCACATTCCATGGCTAGTGGCCTTTTCCTTCACATTAAAAGCTGAGTACTGCGAGTTCTCTCCTCACTTGCATCTCTCTCATCTACCCAGGAAAGGTTCTGTACTTTTAACACTTATAAAGACTCATGGGATTAGATTAGGTCCACCCAGCTAATCCAAGATAGTTTCTTGGCACTTTAGTGTCCTTAACCTTCATCACATCTACAGGGTCTCTTTTGCCATGTAAATAACATATTCACAGATTTTAGGGATTAGGGCTTGGACATCTTTGGGTGAGCCATTATTCTGTCTACCACGGTATGATTCCATTCAAAAACAGGCAAAATTAACCTATAGAAGAGAGTACCTTTGGGATCACATTTCTAATGTAGAAAGGAATAATAATATCCACTTAAAGGGTTGTTATAAGTATTAAATCCAACAAAAGTATCAGTTGTTTCAGAAAGTGTCTGCCATGAAACAGACACAGTGTTTGTTATGTCCTAGTTCCTTTTCTTTCCCCTCCCCCAACTTTATCGTTTCACCTGTAAAAATGCTGCAGTCAGCACTTTGCAGGATAAGGTATTCTGAAGATTTACAGACCCTCTGTGACAGTGTTTGCCTATCCCCTAGAAATCAGGATTTAAGCAAGAATTCCATGTGCTACTTGGGATAAAGCAAATTTGGGAAATAATGCTCTTTGGAATTTATTTGAAACACTGCTGAAAACATAGGAAGTGCTGAATGATCTGCTTCAGCCCCATCCAAAATACTACTTGCTGCACTTTTTAAGCCACACAAACCCGAATCAGCCATATTATACCAATGAAAACGTCATTAAAGTAAGGAATTCTTAAAATAGTGAACCACAGATCGATGTAGAACCAGCAGTCATTGCTTCTAGAACTTACTCTTTTGCTAGAAGGCTCAGTCTGTGGCTCTTAGAGTGTAGCACAGAATCCAAGTAGAAAAAAGTTCCGTAAATATTCATTAAATTCAACGGAAATTACAAAGGGTGTCCAGTTGTTTATTTTCTGTATTATTTTGTTTTTCATTAAAGCTGCTGTTGCCCATGCCCATGACTTATTGAATGTGCTAAGAAGGAAGTCTGGTGAGAATTAGGTCTAACATTCATTTCGTTCACTTGTGCCTCCTCCTGCTTTCCATTCATTTTATAAACAACTGTTGATAGTCCATGTGCCAGACACTAAGGTGGGTTCAAGGAATACAAGGATAAATACTCTCAGTCCTTGCTGTAGGGTACTCCTGATCTAGTGGGGAGACCAGCAATAAAAGCATGTCCGAATCTGATGGCCAAACCCACCTCCCCCTCCTACGTGGAATTTAGATTGGTCTGTCTTGAGCGCCTGCCAGGATAGGTCATGTCCCAATGTGACCAGTTCACACCGGCTTTCTCTCCTGGGAAGGGCCAAGAAGAGTCTCTAAAGTAGGTTTGTTTTACTAGTTGGTTCTTCCTGCTTTATCTCAGTGTTTGCCAACCTTGGCTGCGTGTTAGAATCACCTGGGGAGCTGAAAGAAATAACTTTTGTTTTCCTTTATACTACTCACTGAATACTTCACTTCCGACACCAGATGGCTGGGTTTTTCCCCACACCGACCAGTTCTCCAACACCAGCTGGGTGTCCTACAATTTAAGTCAATTCTGGCACTGTCTGCGTGGAGATAGTGTCAGATCCTACAGGTTAAGGGTTCAGCCCTACAAGACTGCCCCCCTTCAGATGCCAGTCACAAGTCCAGATTGTTAACCTGTGTTTCTGACCAGCTGGCTGTAAATCACAGGTTCAGACAGTCCTCTCTTCGGATTCAGTAATTTCCTAGAGCAGCTCATCGAACTGAGGAAAATAGTTTACTTTGTAGGTTACTGTTTTATTGTAAAAGAATAAGACTCAGGAACAACCAGGTGAAAGAGATACCTAGGGCAAGATATGGGGGCAGAGGTACCGAGCTTCCATGCTCTCTCCAGGAGTGCCACCCTCCCAGTGAGGGCCACGCTGTCAGCATCTCCATGTTTTCAGCAACCCAGAAAGCTCCCTCAACTCCATCGTTTAGGATTTTTATAGAAGCTTCATTACTAGGTATCATTGATTAAATCACTGACCATTGACGATTAATTCAACCTGCAGCCTCTCTTCCTTCTTCAGAGGTTAGGAGTGCAGCTGAAAGCTCCAGCCCTCTAGTTGCATGGTTCCCTGGGTAAGCAGCTTCCATCCTTAGGGACTTTCTAAAAGCTCACTAACAGAAACTGAGGTGTGGTAGAAAGGGGCTTGTTATGAATAACAGGAGACACCTTTATGGCTCTTAGCACTTAGGACATTCCAAGCGTTTTAGGAGCTCTGTGCCAGGAATGGGACAAAGACCAAATCTCACTGTAAATCACAATATCACAAGTGCTTTTAAAAACCCTGATGCCCAAGGCCGCAGCCCAAACCTATTGAGTCAGAATTTCTGAGAATGTGTCCTGGGCATCATTATTTTTTTTCAAAGGTCCTCTAGTGATTCCAGTATGCAATAACATTAAGAACCATTATTTAATCTTTTTCTTTTCTTTCTTTCTTTTTTTTTTTTTTAACTTTATTTACTTCCTCCTCAACCTGAGAACAATAGCTTAAAAAGTCTTAGATTGCTTGCATAGAAGTCTCATTAATGCCAACCTGCAGCTAATGGGAGGGCCAGTTCCTGGGATTGCTTTCAATTTTGATCACATCCAGATTCAGAATTTGGAAACCATCCTTGAACCTGATGCTATAATTTGCTAACACTTAGCAAAAATAAGATTTCCTAGTTCAAAGCTAAGTAACTTTGGAAAGCAGGTTGAAAAGATTGGTGAGATTTCTTGAGAATCAGAGTTCTAACATTCCTATTTTGATTTCCAGTGAATAAGAAATGAACTGGTTAGAATTTCGTAAGTTGCATGAGGTTCCTTTGAAAATGTTCAGAGTATAGGTGAGCTCAAAAAAACCCTGGTTTGAATGCTGCATCTGTGTGTGGAGGGGGTGGGGCAGGTAATGACCAGGCTTTGCAATAAATTTAAGTACGACTAGCTTTACCAAATCCTCGTTTCTGGTGCTTACTGATCCCCCCTTCCTCCTCTGTAGTACACTGCCCCCCCCCCCATTCTTTTTACAGCCCACCCCCACAGTTTGAGCCTGGCCTCTCCCCTGCTCTCTCTTCTTTCTCTGTCTTCTTTCCCTGCACCACTCCCTGCCTTAGGGCTTAGCCTATCTGCAATCGGTTGGCATGGAAACACTAGATGAGCCTGCCTGGTGGGAGAGATGTTCTGTTTCCAAGTGAAAATGGAAAAGATTCAAGTGTGATTCACTTCCAGCCATTTTAACTCTTAATTTCATCCATGTATTTAAACTGTATCTGTGGCTCCTGATCACACCTACAAGGTAAAGGAGATTATCTTGGTCTGGACTCTGCCCCCAGCTCCCCCACTGGTTCCCCTAACAGACCCTGGGCTACAGCCTCAGAGAGCACCCTGCTCTTTCATTTCTCCCTGCCTCTGCACAGGCCCTTTCTTCAATCTGAGTATAGTCTCCTCCTTAGGATTTCTGTCTAAGAGATGCTCAAAGGCCTTTCAAGAACCAGT
The DNA here is from genome assembly GCF_011762595.2 of Tursiops truncatus. NCBI lineage: Eukaryota > Metazoa > Chordata > Mammalia > Artiodactyla > Delphinidae > Tursiops > Tursiops truncatus. The sequence goes on from NC_047041.1 coordinate 48,265,252, forward strand.
GCAGGCACATCTTCCTGGGAGTTTTCCTGGCCCACACCTCTCTGCCCCCTCCTATCATAGCACTTCAGTTACAGGGATTGTGGGACACTCCAAGTTTAGGTGACTGTTTTCCTCCCCAGACCGTGAGCTCATTAAAAGAGAAGCATGGTGCTGTGAGGAGCCTGTGTTTTTCACACGCCTAGCGTGCAGTCCTGGCTCCATCACTACTAGATCTGAGATCTTGTACCAGCCGCTTACCTCTTCTGAGCTTCACTTTTCTCACACCTAAACTGGGAATGATGCTACCTAATAAGTCTCCTGTTTATCAGATGCTGGTTATGTGTCAGGTACTTTATCTTATTTAATCACCACACTAATTCAATGAGAGATAAGGCAATATCATTGAGTCCCTTTTACAGTTAGGAAACTAAGACTCAGGAGTCAAGAACCCTGCCCTAAATCTACACAGCTCCTGCATGGTGGAGCCAATATTCAAGCCCAGGTCTGACTCTTTACTACTCTGCTCTAGTGCCTGTGTATGTACCTAAAGCACCTAGCCCGGTGCTTGCTCTTGGGAGTAGGTAGGGGATGGGTGGACAGATGGATGGGTCGATGAAAAACTGCCTTGGAAAAAGCACAATCCTATGCTCTCTTTGGGGATCCAAATGGAAAATTAAACCTTCTGTTGTTTTCTAATGTGCACAGTTTCTACAAACTTGTGGCTAAAGTCAAGAATATAAAGGCATCTATCACCTTTGTTTATACCTGTGTACTACTACAAAAACATGCTTCCTACCCATTTGAACCACTGCCCCGCAAGAGAAGCTGAAGGTAAATTAGATCCTTGAGAACTGGAAAGCAAAAAATGGCCTTTGAATAGGTATCAAATCACCTTGACAGCTGCCACTGCCACTGGGAAAGAAGCCCTTCAGTGTCCCATGTTGCCGTCCTTCAGCACAGAGTCATAGCACCTTACTGCTTGGGGGGAATGGGGGGCTGGCAAAGAAAAAGATGGTCAAGTGATTGCTGCTCAAGGAGACATAGTTAAGTTTTAGTGTAGATCATTCGGTACCATTCAGAGAATTTCTGTGGTTTTCTTTTCTCACCAGTAATTTAGCACAAGAAGAAAATATGTGGTCTTATTCAACTATTTTTATTTTTACATACAGATAAGTAAAAATCTCTTTCAGTGAAGGGATTCTGTGTTACAGCGGAGTGTATGTAAATAATGCCTTTGGTTTCAAAAAGATAGAACAAAGCTTGTCAGTTTGCCTAGGACCAGCCACCACACAATGTTTCTTTTTTTATAGCATGCTTCAGTCATAGACTTCATTACCAGAGCTACTGACTTTTAAAATTATAGTGCTGAAATTATTAAACAGCATGGTCTCCTACAGAATCCTAGAAGCAGTGAATAAATAGTACCTCCTTCCATCATATTCCCCTCTCCCTTTTCTCTCTCTCCCCTCTCGTCTCGATATACATGCATTAAACCCAACTCCCTTTACACTCAAAAGGGCTATGAAATTGTTTCCCATGTTAAAACACAGGATTTTTTGAATGACCACAGCCAGTAGTAGTTCTAGATATAATGCCAAAATTGTGATTCACTATAGTTTGCAGCATAAATAGATTAGACAATTTGAATATTCTTTGTAAAATAATGGCTTTTACTTTGGATCTGGTTTATTCTTGAGGAAAATTAAAAAGACCAGCAGTGTTGATACAGGAAGGGTTTTGTGTTAATTTTTAACCAACCTGTTTTTGAGAATCAGAATAGTGGTGCGCTTAGAAGCTTAAGTTCTTTGATCAGATGACCTGGATTTTACTGTGGTTCCTACATTTACTGGTTGTATGACCTTGGACATGTGATTTATATGCTCTAAGTCTCAGCTTGTTCATTTTTATGCTGTGGAGAACAAGCTCATTATCATGTTGTATAAATAAAATCAGATACTGTCTATAAAATGCTTAACACAGTGTTCAGCCCATATGAAGAGATGCTTAATGAATGGTAGCCACTGTTATTATTATCATCATCATCATCATTATCATTATCATCACTGGATTCTTGTAAGTAGTAAATAATGCATTACTTCTAGGAAGATGGGATGTACTTAATAAACACTAGATATCATTACGGTTACCCTTGGTTTGTTATCCTGTCACTGTTCCATAGATGGTAGCTATACTGCTATTCCCCAAGTTCTCTTCTTTTCTCTCCTTGCTTTATTTGCTTCCGTGCCAAGAAAATAGCAGGGCTCCATAAATGCTTAATTACCTTCCCATTTTTCTTTTGCTCTGTTTCCAGTCATACCCATAGATAGGGACATTCCTTTTCCCACCTTGAGATCCATGAAGCCTGGGGAAAATTGGAGGACCTAGGTTCAAGTTGTTGTATGACCTTGTACAAAGAACTCTCATGTCTGGTCCTCAGATTTTTAGATGTAAAACAAGGTCATCTCTGAGATCTCTTCCTGTCTGATATCCATTGGCTCTCAGATTCTGTTTTAATCAGAGTCTTTGGGGGAGCTACATAGTATAGATGTTCAGATCTTGGAGAACTGCTATTTGCAGTGAATTTAAAGATTGGACATGAAAAGAGGAGACTCTGAACAATGTTATTTCAGTTCTTTAACCTAGTATGATATTTGAGGAGTATAACCCTGGGGTTACACTCAAAATTTGATGGCATGAAAATAATCCCCATTTTTGCCATAAGTACAGGCATTTGAGTTCAAGAACCAAGCATTTAAAACTTGACCAAATTTCCTACAGAGTGGTGTCCAACCTGTGCTCATTTGACAGTCTTTGCCCCCAAAAGGTTAATTCTATTGCACATAAAGAGGTAATTCTGGATTAATAGAGAAAATTGAAGAGAAAACCATAGGGCTTCAACATGGCCACTTTAGAAACAAACTTTTCCAATAGGATTTTCTTTGCTTGGGCATAGAAAGAGACTGCATTTTATAAATTTCAGTTTTTAGCTTATTTCAACTTCAGGGTGGGAGTAGGGAGGTAGGGTGTGGGGAGAAGGGAGTGTGTTCATGCAAGGACCTACATGTGCTTTTATACACAACCTATGTTATCAGTAGTGGGAAAAAATAGTTTTTTATTTTGGGGTTTAAAATCAGTTGTTAGATAATTTCCTGAAATCTGATTCTTCTATTTTTTTTTTTTAATGTGGCATAAAAATCAAGCCAGCTTAATGGGAAATTTCAAAATTCTGCCACCTCTATCTCCCAGGGCCCCTCCATCTGTCCTGGTTGTGCTTGGAGCCAGAAAAGAGCGCAGAGCCAGATTTCTCATTGGCAGTAAACGTGTTGGGCTCTGAGGATGAGGGCACACGGAGCCCTGCTGGGGCATGTTGGGTGCACGGCTGGCCGTGGTTCTCTCAGGGCTCTGAAGCCCATGAAGTATTCGCAGAGACTGGGTGTTGAGGTAGCAGGGCATGTCTGAGGTTAAGGGATTGCCTGGCTTAGGGTATTTTCTAAGTTCATCACCATATAGGCACTTTGTGCCCCTGGTGGAAGAACTTGGCCTAGAGGAAATACTCCTACTCTTACCAGCTCCTTTTTGGTCATTTTCACCTCTGATTTAACTCATCCTATGATTTGATGTAAATATTAGATTGAACCATATGAAATTGTCAATGTTTCATATGGTTTCACCTAATATTTTACTTTAAAAGGGGACTTCTGTTTGAATATGCTGGCTGCTTGTTGTCACTTTGCTGGCAGGAAGGAAGGTTCCTGGACAGCAGGGGATTCAAAGTGGGATCGTGTACATAATTCCTATCTGTGATTCTGTGAACAGTCTGTTGTGTTGAAGGCCTTGATTGTGGAACAGAACACCGCCACGGTTTGTTGGATTTTAAGTCTTAATAATGGAGTTATAAATAAAGGAGAAACACTTCCTCCATTAGCCTGGCACCTAACAAACAGCATAACCAACTCTGCTTTTATCTTATGTTAGAATCAGCTGTGGTGTCTGAAAGATTCTGTGACGTCAGGTTGACCCAAAGACTACTAAATCAATTCTATTGCTCAGAGAGATAGAAGCCAAATGCACTGTTTTAAAAAATGCTATAAAATCTATGCGAGGAGGTGCTTGCATGTAAATGCATGGGAAGGAGAAAGGAGAGAGAGAGCCTCCTTGTGTACCCACCTTTCCTGGGAGGGATTGGCAGCGGCTGCTCGCCTGTCACATGTTCTCTCTTGCCTTCTGAATTGAAGGTATCAGAGGTACTGTGAATTAAAGAGTAATTTTATTTAGTAATAAATATATTGTAGGTACTTTGAACTTTTTGTGTACAGGGCAAGATACAACTAAATGAATTAAATGCTAAAGTCAAACTTGTATACACTGAATCACTTTCTTGAAATACAGATCTCATCTTCCTAGGAGAATAATAGTTGCTAGAACTTGTTGAGTGTGTATTACATTCTAAAGCCTCTTCATGCATCCACTCGGCCAATATTCTTAACAACACTATGAGTCAAGCATTATAACCCCGTTCTTCAGATGAGGAAACAGTCTCAGAGTCCATGAACTTGGCCAAGTTCACACAGAGGCAGAGTCAAGAATTAAACAGGAGTAATTCTGACTCCCAAGTTTGTACCATTCTGGTGAGTGCACAGACTCTCCTTCCAAATTATTAGAGAATTTCGAGGTTATTGTTGACATTTGGTTATACCCAGACAGATTAACCACTCATTTTAACCCTCGATTGACTTTTTTTTGTTTTCCAGCTAACATCCAGCTGGTATATGCCAGACACAAATAAATAATTTAAATGAGAAACATATCGTAACTAGGGAGGAAGCACACATCCCACCTTTTAGCCTTGGTAATTTAAGAACTGGTTGCCTTGAAAGTGTAACATATTTGGTATTGGTTTCAAATACTACAGGGAGGGTTTCAGGTTGTGCCATGGATTGGCACTCCCAGGGTGTCTGTCTGTCTCCTCTTTCTCTCTCCCTCCCTCTCCCCCTCCTGGTCTACCTATCTGAAATATAATTATACACAATAAAAGGCACAGATCAGTGAATTTTAATGACAGTATACATCTTTGTAGCCATCACCCATACCAAGATATGGAACTTTCCAGCACCCTAGGTTTCCTTATGCTCCATTCCAGTCAGTACTGGGCTTCAACCCCCACCCTTAGAGATATCCGCTATTCCGAATTCTATCTGAATCTAATCTCATCTAGATTAGATTAGCATATTCTTGAACTTCGTATAAATGTAACTGTGTAGTCTGTGGTCTTTCATGTCTGGCTTCTTTGGCTCAACATAATGTTTTTAAGAGTCATCCATATTGTTCTGGGTTTCAGTAGTCTGCTACTTTTTATTGCTTTATGCATTATTCTATTGTATGAATATAATACAATTTGTTTATCCATTCTTCTGTTGAGGATGTTCGGGTTGTTTCTAATTTGGGGATGTTATGAATAAAGCTGCTATAAACATTCTTTTACAAGTCTTTTAAAGAAAATAGGCACTCGTTTCTCTTGGATTTATATACAGGAGTGAAACTGCAAGGTCTTAGGTAGGCAAATACTTCAAAATAAATTGTTAAAAGTTTTCTAAAGTGATTGTAGGAAATATAGTCTTTACCTGGGTATGCCTTCCTAAAACTCCATTGTGGGTGGGAGGGAGGTGTTGTATTCCTTAAAAGGAAGAGGGGGGAAAAAAAAAGGAAGAGGGGAAAAATAGATACTGAAGAGTAATTTAGTAGTCTCTGCCATAGAACCCATTACTATATTTCATGAATACATTAGCCAAGATGGTTCCTTCTGTGAATTTTGAGAGTATGAGATTCAAAACACTTCAGTTTTCAAGTGACAGTACCTCTCTTTCTTAAAATGGAGGTACAGTCAACTCCATGGAGACACTAACAACTGTGGTGGGCTAATGCTTCTAAAGGACAGCTAAAGTGGATTCTTTGATTTCAAAAATGATGAGAGGACTTCCCTGGTGGCACAGTGGTTAAGAATCTGCCTGCCAATGCAGGGGACATCGGTTTGATCTCTGGTCTGGGAAGATCCCACATGCTGTGGGTGCCACAACTACTAAGCCCGTGTGCCACAACTACTGAGCCCACGCGCCGCAACTACTGAAACCCACACACCTAGAGCCCAAGCTCCAAAACAAGAGAAGCCACTGCAATGAGAAGCCCACGCACCACAACGAAGAGAAACCCCCGCTCCATGCAACTAGAGAAAGCCCACGCGCAGCAACAAGGACCCAACACAGCCAAAATTAAATAAGTAAATTTTTTTTAAAAAAAGGATGAGAAATGCTAGTGGAGATGTTAAAGGATTTCTCAGTAAAATAGAAAATGCCGACAGATTTAGATAGGTGGATATGGATTAGCTTTTTCCTGTTCATTATATTGTCTTTAAATTTCTCTCCTGACTATGAATTATCTGGTTCTTAACAAAGAGGTTAATTCCTTTGTGGATACCAAGTTGGAGTAATTCTCTTAGTACACGAAGGTAACTAAGTTATGTTTTCATATGGCAGCATCTCTGTTTCTTGAAATGAAGTTAAACACCACAGAGATACTGATGACTGGAGAATGACATTTCCAAAGGGCTGCATAAAATCTAGCATAGAAAAGACACACGACAAATGTGTGCCCCCTTCCCCAAGAATCTCCAGTCAAGCGATGTGCACAGATAAGTAGGTCATAATGACAGTCTAGGGTGGGAAATGCTATGCATAACACAGATGCAAGTGTTTTTATTACTACCTTGCATGGCTTGGTATCAGAAAAATGCCGACAGCCATGTGTTGACCTAAAACAAATAGCCTGCCAGATATTTCTCCAGCCAAGATGGGTTTATTAGGGATCAGCAGAGCATTACAATTCAGGGTCTGCAACCACGGTGAGCCACATGCAATTCCCTCCACAGCAAGGGAAGGAGAACTCTTTTATAGAAGGAAAAAGGAAGTTGGGAGGGCTAGAGTAAACATTGGGTCTATGGCTTTTCATTAGCTGAGTCCTTGCCAGGAAAGAAGAGTCTCTTTCTTCCTGTTGGGCTCTGCTGTTGTCCAAGGGCATGAGCGCCCCCCCATTCTGGTCTCCCGACTCTATTTAATCAAGGTTTGTTTATTACTTTTTACACGTGAAATGCAAGAAACATGAAGTTCTCACATTAATGGACCATAGTGGAACCCTGAACTTTAAATTATGTTATAACATTCAATACCTGCCTGCATACAGCTCTGTGGAAGTACCCTTGGGTGTATTGTTCTGTGATCCATTCACTAGCCTGGTTCTGCACTCCTCTTGAAGGTGAGTGGTGATCTGCGAGGTGATTGTGCTCTCAGTAGAGCAGCCCAATGAAATCTCCCAACGCTTAGAGCTGCTCCACCTTTAATTGGTTAAGTGATGTTGAAATTATTCTTAAACTCTGATTTTCAGTTACTTCATCTTTAAAAGGAGTGTAGTAACAGTTCTTATTCGATAGGGTTTTTGTGAAGATTAACTGAGTTTATTGGGGTAAAACTCTTTAGATGATTACCTGGCACTCAGTAAACATTTGTTGTTGCTGTTACCATCGTTGTCTTCTCTGCAGTCATTATTTCCCTGGTGCCATTGCTTTAGAAACTAGTTGGGACATTTATGTTTGTTTGCTTGCTTTTTTTTCCCCCCTTGAATTATCCAATACTACTTCTTAGTAGTCTTAAAAAGCTCATTTCTCCCTGCATTAAAAATTTTTTTAATTATTTAATTTTTAATGGACTTTATTTTTAGAGCAGTTCTAAGTTCACAGCAAAATTGAGCAGGAGGTACAGAAATTTCCCATGTGTATGCAATCTCCCCCACTATCAAACTCCTACATCAAAGTTGTACATTTGTTAGAATTGATGAATTTATACTGACACAAAGTCCATAGTTTACATTACAGCTCACTCTTGGTGTTGCACATTCTATGGGTTTTGACAAATATATAATGACATATCCATCACTGTAGTATCATACAGAGTGTTTCACTATCCTAAAAATACTTGGATTTTTGATAGAGTGTATTCTTAAGTTCCTCATAAACCCAAAGATGAGTTGACTAAAGATATGACTCCGAGACAATTGTATCAAAGGAAAAAATTACTCTTAGAAGTTTTACACTAAGACCACACTTGAAATTCAGTGGTCAACTTGGTAAGGTTTGTCTGTGCTGGCTGGGTTATAAATATATTAGTAATAGACAGAATGCCTTATGAGTAAAAGAAGCCATTTGAAGTATTGTCATTGTGAATATATAAACCACTGTCACTGTGAATATATAAAATTTTAGTGTATTTGGAGTCTTGACATGACAGCCTTCTTCATCACAGTGCTGCCTTGTAGTTTTTAAATTAGTTTGGTATATTTTAATAAGCTCTTCAAGCACCTTCTGCAAGCTTGAGCAAAGATATTCATGAATGTATTTCTTTTAAACCATACTAATGAATTATTTATCTTGAAATCTGTCTATATTTGTAGCTATCGATATCAGCAGTTTTAGAGAAATGACAACCTTTGGATCCTATATCTGATTTTTCTGAGGTGAAATGTGATATGAATTGAAAATTGAAGGAACATGTCTTTGCAACATGTATAGCTGATAAAAGATCACTATCTAGAATACCATATATGGAGAACTATAACGCAATGAGAAAGGTGCAAACAGCCCTATAGAAAATGGGTAAGGACTTAAAACACACACAAATGACTTATTAACATATGAAAAGTTACTTAAAATCATTAGTAGTCAAGGAATTGCAAATTAAAGTATATTAAGGCACCACTTCATATTCGCCAAGTTGGCAAAAATTAAGTCTAGTCAATCCCAAGTGTTGGAGGGAATCTAGAACTACTGGAACTCTCATCCACTGTGTCAGCAGGAACACCTGCTTTGGAAAACAATTTAACATTATATAGTAAAGTTGAAAATATAACCTGAGCTCATTTGTTCGGTATGTACCTTAGGGAGAATTTGCACGTATACATAGGAGACATGTATAATATATATTTATACTAATACTATTAATAAAATCTAAAGATAATCCAATGTCTAGCAGTCAGGTGGATATGTGAATTATGTTATAATCATACAGTGAATATAATATGGGCTCTAAGGGGCAAGTCATAGGAAAACATATACAATGTGATTACATATCTATATCCATATTCCATATATTATTTAGGGATACATATATGTGATAACACTATAAAGATAGTTAGGGGATGATTTGCTGTAAATTCAGGAGAGTTACCTATGGGCAGAGAGTGTTTAGGAGGGACATGCTGTTGTTAAGAAGGGCAACCGGAGGGAGTCTAAGTTATTGTTAATGTTCTTTGCCTTGGTGGATTATACATAATAGCCATTTTATTTCTTTTTAAATTCTCTAGAGAGATTTTATAAAATTTCTTGAATGTGTGATCTCTCTCTCTCTCTCTCTCTCTCTCTCTCTCTCTCTCGCACACACACACACACACACACACACACACAGTTTTTTTCCACTAAAAAACAGAGTATGGGCCTAAATAGACCGTATGGTCATAGAAAATAGAAGCGTGAAAGGAATAATAAGAACGTTCTTTAAAATGTGATCATATTGCCTTAATTTTTTCTTTAAATATACAAGATTACATTATATATGTCAACAAAATTGGAAACAAAAAGTGGCAAACTAATTTTGTGACTTGGTTAGCAACATTGCATCCTTGCCAGTATTCACTGAGCACTTAATAATATATTTCAGGCACTCTCTTCACTTTTGCTCTTCCTCAGGGTAGCACTGTGGGGTAGGTAATAATGTGCCCAAATTTATAGACAAGTACACTATGAATGAAAAAGGTTGAGGAATTTGCCCAGTCCTAAGGCTGGAAAGTGGCAATTCACTTTCAGTCTCCCAGGCCCAGGTCCTGCTCTCTCCACTCTGCCCTGCTCCCTCTCTTAGTTTAGCTTTTTCCCCTGCAGAAGGGCAGTGTTGGATATAAATAGATTCTTAGTCCAAGTCTTAAGACAAATGATATCCTTATTGGACTTCCATCTACCCTTTCCATGCTGTAACTTCCCACAGAAATAAGGAGCTCATATTTTCGTGATACTACTGCATTGTCCACTGCCAACGTGGTTCTCTGCTTTACTGAAAAATAATAGCCCAGCAGGACTAATCAATATGAAGGCACATGCATTTTGCAAAGTGTTGTGTCAGAGCACGGATCAAATCAATTCTGTTTTTGGTAATGACCAGATTTTCATACTGGAACACGTTAGATAATTCGCTGCAATGAAGAATGCTAGGGAGAGTTCATAAGAAAACTAATTGAACTGGGAAAGGAGAACGACTCTTTCGTTTCCAGAAATGCTATTTGAAATCCAGAAACATGCTATTCATTCATTTCCTCATCCATGATTTATTCCCACTACGGTATATTAATCTCTCCGCTGTTCTGCAAAACTTGTGCTCAGTCCTCATCTTCCTTAGAAAGAGGGCACTGTGGCAAAGCTCTTTGGGATTGGAAACTGACTCACCAGGACAAGGTCTGGCAGGTCCAGGATCTCAGCAAAGGCAGGGACAGGCCTGGTCTCGATGGGCAGACAGGAATCAGAGTTGAGGGAACTGGAAACAAAGATATCTGATGGGAGTAAGTCGTTCCTGTCCTTAAGAACTTCAGTGGTACCATATTACCTTGCAGCTGTAGTTCCCAAATTTGGCTATCATACAAACTGCCTGGGAAGCTAGCAAATAGTTAAAACAAACAGACAAAAACAAGAGAATCCTTGACTTCACCCTAAACTTATCCAATCAGAACATCACAAGGGATTCTGTTTATACATAGCATCTTGGAGAATTCAGCTAAGTTTGGGAACTACTGGCTCGTATAGTATAGTGCCCTCAACTCTCAGCATTCAGGACTCTGCAAAGTGACCTCGGTGTGCCCACTTCCCTCGATTATTGGGGGCAGGGGGAAGAACTGTATCCTTCTGCTAACATAAAGCCGTAGAATTTTGCATTCATTCCTTCAGTAAACATTTATTGACCACCTATGATGTGCCGGACCTGACTGACAGATTGTATCTCACTCTGTCTGTATGCTTTCTGCTGAGTTCAGGAACTAGAACAGACTTCTAAATTAAGTAGCATCACAAGCTGGCTTATGCTAAATGACAGTTGAAACTTCTACCAATGATGGTAAATACAGGATATGCTTCTCTTGATCTCAGAACAGACATTGTTGTTTGTTCCCAGCATTCTTCCCTCTGAGTCTGGAAACAACTTCAGAATCCTTCTCAGTGGCCACTGTAATGCTCTCTGCTTTGGCACATGAGGCAAAGCCTGTTTGCAGTCTCTGCTGTAGACCACATTTGAGAAGCCCAGTTCCCCCATCTCCGTCCTCCAAGGCGATTGAACTTGTGCTCAGACTTTAAGAAAGGTAGGATTTTCCAGAGGTAGCAATTACTTCTGGGTTGGGTCAGTGGGCAGTACTGAGCCCCAGGACAAATGCCCCAGTCCACTTCCATTCCTTTACTAGTAGAAGGCCATATACTTGCTGAACTGAGAACGTGAATGGCTTTTGACATTCAGACTCTACTTTCTCTCCCCTGTCTGCAGCTACCATAATAAGTCATAACATCAGAACAAGTTTTCTGAAAGTCCCATTAACTTCAGGTTATCTAACTTTGTGATTTGATTTTATACATTCAGGAATGAAAAGTTGAGTTGTGATAGGAGGAAAGGCGATGTAGAAAATTTCCCAAGAGGAACATTGCATTCTTGTAACCAGAGGTTAGTTCCAATAGGAATGGGAGATAGTGAAATGACAGCACAGCCGAAGTCAGACAGACCTGGGTTTGAGTACCGACCCCGTCCCCCACCATAGCTAGTTGCGCACTCATCTTTTCAAAAAATAGAGTGTGTTTGTTAATAATATCTATGTCATAAGCTTGTTTTAAATGATGTAAATAATCCACGAGTCTCTTTTTTTAAATTTTATTTATTATTTTTGGCTGCGTTGGGTCTTCGTTGCTGCGTGCAGGCTTTCTCTAGTTGCGGCGAGTGGGGGCTACTCTTCGTTGCGGTGCACAGGCTTCATTACGGTTGCTTCTCTTGTTGAGGAGCACGGGCTCTAGAGCGCGAGGGCTTCAGTAGATGAGGTGCTTGGGCTCAGTAGTTGTGGCTTACGGGCTCTAGAGCTCAGGCTCAGTACTTGTGGCACACGGGCTTAGTTGCTCCACGGCATGTGGGATCTTCCCGGACCAGGGTTCGAACCTGTGTCCCCTGCATTGGCAGGCGGATTCTTAACCACTGTGCCACCAGGGAAGCCCCACGTGAGCCTCTTAAATGCCTTGCCGACCAGGACTTTCTATCCTCAGTTTCTGACTCAGAACCTGGCATATTAGGAAAGGTTTCAATAAGTGGCTGTCACCATATTACACTCCATTTCTCTGTGGACAATTTGTCTGTCAACCTCAAAAATCCAGAACACCACTAAAAACTAGCTAATAGCCAAAATAAAGGTCGGTAGGAGCATGAACTTCCCAAGCTCATAGATTTGCCTTAAAAAAAATCTCTACAGGCCCTCATGCAAACCTATGTAGCAATAGATTAGTTCTGACTGTAGATTACAAGTAGAATAATGTGAGGAACTGATGGGGATATCAGCTAAAAATTAACCTGATATAAGGAGAGACAGAAAACTAAAGACTCAAAAAGATACTCACCCAGTGATTGTAGAGTACTTAACCCTGTGCCTGGGGAGACAGCACAAAGTCTAATGGGGGTGGGAGGTACACAGGTAATCCCACAACATTGTGGTGTGATGAGTATCTGCCCAGGGCTCCATGCTATCACAAAGGAAGGGGGTAAGTGGTCACTTCTTCCAGTCAGAGAATTGGGGAAGGAAGGGCAAGACAGGTTGCCTAAAACCTAAGATGCTTTAGGTACCTTTTGAAAGATTTATAAGTGTTTATCAGAAAACCAGGGTTAGTTTTCCAATCAGAGGGAGCAACAGGATCAAGAGCAAGAAGGTGTGAAAAGGGCCAGGAATTTGCCCTCAGGAATCTGCTGCACAAGGCCCAGCTCAGCATGACTGGAGCTGAGGTTGTGAGGGGTTAGGTACGGGAGGCAGGAGGCGAGAGGCGAGGTGAGGTAAGGCTAGAGAGGTGATAGATAGGTCAGCTCACAGAGGTATCCGTGTACACACCATGCTAATGTGGACCTTTTAGGCTATAGTCCAGGGAGAGCCATTGGAGCTTTTGTGGTTAGGTGGGGGGGGGGGGGGGGTGTTTGTTTTGTTTTGTTTTTTAAACAAGCAAGTGAAGTAGTCGGGTTTAGTTTTCAAATTCTTGTTGAGTGCAGAGGAAGGACTTGGGGATAATGAGACTGGAAATAGGGAAACTGGTTACGCTGTGGTAGTAAATCCAAGCTAGAAATTGTGAGGCCCTAAGAGAAGGCCAAAGCAGTGGAGAAAACGGGGCAGATACAAACCAGTCCAAGGAGGTAACACAACAGGACTTAAATGTGTGGCAGATTCAGGGCAAAGGCAGCTGTATACAACTCAGTAGCAGCCTTGAAGACATCAGTGCATTATGCACAGTGCCATAAAGGATGTGTTGAATGAAAGTCATGAGTCTAAAGGGGAGTTTAAATTATGTTTATTGTATTTTATTTGCTAAGCAAGGAAGTATAACATCTATTTTAGAAAGAGTTCTATTTGAATAATTCATTTATTTTTAATGTTTGCTTCCCCAGTGATTCTAATAAATGAGTTTTACTGTACATAAAGAGCTAACATTTATTATGTAACCAGTATTTGAGCGTCTCTATAGGTATATTGCTTCATTTAAATCTCAAAGTTACCCTGTTGGGAAAGTATTCAATCCAAATGCAGATGAACAGTCTAAAGCTCATACAGAGGAAGTAAATGTTGGAGGGTTACACAGCTAGAATTGTTAGGGTCATTTTGATTCCGAAGCCCAGGCTTTTTCTACTCCAGTGTCGCTAGCCTGATCTAATTCAATAAGCAGTCATATTCTGATTGAAATGAGAAGCTATTACATATCATACGAACTCAGATATGTGTTTGGAGTTTGCTGTCCCATCTTTCACTATAAGATGATGCTCAAGAGTTTCTGAGATGTTTTTCATGGGACTAAGTAGAAGATGATAACTTCTCTGAAAGAACAGCCAAGGAAAACAGATAGTACATGTATGGAGCTGAGAAAATCATGGCAGTAACAGTTGATCTAATTTTTTCCCCTTCTCAGAAATGCGGAGTTAAACATGCACCATCTTGCCCGTGTAAAAAACATATCCTCTGAAATGATTTTGAGATGTAAATTAATTCCCACCCTGGAGCAAATATCAAATCATTACAGACAACCTACTCTTCTAGGCTCAAATAAAGAGCATCAGACTGTAGCTCCAGTCTCTCTCAAGCTCTGGGCTAACTTTATGAGCCTAGTCAAGCCATTTAATTGTTCTGTGCCTCAGTCTCTTTAGGTGGAAAAGGAAAATGACAATATTTGCCTTTTCCAGGATGTTATAAAGACAAGCCTAAGAAATGTCAGTACTTTTAAAGGTCAAATATTCTGTACAAGTGCAGAGTTTATTTTTATTCTGTCAGTCTCCTGGATAAAAGTGGAAATTTTATCATGTTCCTTTTATTTTCTTCAGCAAACATTCAATGAACACATACTGTGTGCTGGTAGAGGGGAGGCACAGAGGTAAATCAGGCGTGTTTCCACTCTCAGAGAGCTCATGATCCTGCTGCCCAATACGTGACAAGCCTATAATGCTCTCATTTATGTTATCTAATTTAATCTTATTTAATCTTTATATGTCCATCCACATTTTCGAGATGTGACTGTTGAGCTTAGGAAGTGACCAAAATGGAACTAACCCCAGGTATTCTGACTCCTCAAACTCAGCTCTCTCTCCATCATCACAGAATTGCTTCACTATCTCAGCAGAGAAAACAGGTATAGTCATAATAAGTTTCTGTATAAATCTGATTAGTACAAACTAAGAGTTATGGGAGTTAGAGAGGAGAGCAGTTCATTTTAGATTAGGTCCATTCTCAGAAGAAGAAACATTGGAAATAGACTTGAGAGAATAACCAGAACAAGTAGGAAAAGAGGTCATTCTCGATAGCAGGATGAACATGAACAAAAATGTGGAGTTGGGCAAGTACGTGGTATATTTGGAACAATGAATATACTGTGATTAAAATATGGAAACCATAGATTGAAAAAAATTTTAAAGGCAGGTTGGGCTCAGGTGGGAAGGATAACATGTTAAATAATTTGGGACTCACTCTAAACAGTGAGGGCCGGGTTAAAGATGGGCCAGATTTTGAGCAGAGGGCCAGGTTAAAGATGGGCCAGGTTTCGGGAAAGAAATTAAGTGGGCTCCATGCAGCTGAGGTGAATTTAAATTGAAAGGTAGATCTGCCCCTTCCTGAACCATAGTAACTGATAAAATTCATAATGCCTTTATATAGCAATGGTATTGAGTTTCTCAGCTTTTCATGCTATGTAGGTATTTAGGCAAATTCTTTTATTGAGGTATATTGGATAAGGGCTCCTTGCTGCTATAGAAGATGTAATCATATCAGTGATTTAGAAATTACCGTAATGCAATGGGGAGGATGGATTATAGGTGGCTGAGATCAAAGGTTGGGAAAACAACTGGGGACTATTCAGTAGCATAGGCAAAAATTTAAAAGAACCTGTATAAGGGAAAGACGACGGGTGAGGAAGATTGGAACAACATTTTAAATTAGAATCAACACTAGTAGCATGTTAGATTTGAAGGAAAGGGAGAGATCAAAGATGAGCCTGAGGTTTCTGGCTTGGGCAACTGGCTAAATGGTGGTGCCATTAACTGGGAAAAAGGATACAGGAAGGGAAACTGGTGCAATGGAAGGAAAATTATTTTTTATTATGTTGACTTTAAGGGAGAGATTGAGGGAGAAAGGGACATCTCCACTAATATCAGATCATCAGAGACAACTTTGGTGATTTATATGGTAACCAAAGAACCATAGTCACACTCCCTAAATCTTTATTGTTCGGCATATTTTTTTAAACTTTTTTTTATAGCTTAAGCTTGTTTTAGGGTTAACATAAGAGAGCTGTTGGGCTGCTAGACTTCTGTGTATTAGATCATGTTCTTGTCAATATGCAAAACAAAGGAATAAATGCATTTAAAGAGTGTCATAAAATTCCTACCTTGATACCTGCAAATTTCTTTCCACCTGAGTAACATTTTGATATATTCTCTTACAATGTGCCTATTACAGCATTATCTCCAC
The DNA here is from genome assembly GCF_011762595.2 of Tursiops truncatus. Classification (NCBI taxonomy): domain Eukaryota; kingdom Metazoa; phylum Chordata; class Mammalia; order Artiodactyla; family Delphinidae; genus Tursiops; species Tursiops truncatus. Next base: position 48,281,548 of record NC_047041.1, read on the forward strand.
CCCATCAAAGGCATAACTGTGAGATTAAGGGCCAACAAATTGATAATGGCAGACTTCATTTTTTGGAACTTCTGTCATTCATTTTTTTTCATTAAGTTCTTCTCAACAGCATTTTATGTGCTGATGGGACTTGCATTTCAGTTAGATAGTGAAGAAGTGGAGAAGAAGCAAGCAATCAGATAAAGGCTGGGAAAATGTGAGTAATTCAACTGGCTGTAGATCGGCCTTCGATCACATTAGTAATAGCTCTTCCTAGTTCCCTGCAAAGTAACTTGGTTGTGGAAAAGAGCCACAGCAAATCGGAGTGAAGAGTTCAATTTTAATTATAGTCACAGAGCCACCTGTGCAGTAACATTAATTAAAATGCATGTCTTACAGATATAGAGAGCAGACTTGTGGTTGCCAAGGGGGAAGGAGGGTGGGGGAGGGAAGGATTGGGAGTTGGGGATTAGCAGATGCAAACTATTACATATAGGATGGATAAACAACAAGGTCCTGCTGTATAGCACAGGGAACTATATTCCATATCCTGTAATAAACCATAATGGAAAGGAATATGAAAAAGAATACATATATATGTATAACATATATGTATAACTGGATCACTTTGCTGTACAGAAGAAATTAACACATTATAAATCAACTATACTTCAATACAATCTTTTAAAAAATGCATGTCTTATGGCCGCTGAGCCTGCGCGTCCGGAGCCGGTGCTCCGCAATGGGAGAGGCCACAACAGTGAGAGGCCAGCGTACCGCAAAAAAAAAAAGCATGTCTTAGCCATGAGTTTGAATCCTTAGATGGATTCTTAAAGAGAAGAAAAATGAGGAAGACATCCAGTTCATGTCACTTAGTGCTCAGAACTTAGTAAGTTATCAACAACTGTCCTCAGTTTCCTCATCTGAAAAACGTGAATGATGATAGTCCTTACACAATAGGATTTAGAGAATTGTAAGAGAAAAGCACAAAAAATACAGTGTTTAGCACAAAAGCACTTAATACTTTGACTAATAGTTGAAAACCAAGCTCAACAATGCTTTACTTCTTTTAGTACACCAGAGCTGAGAGGAAACTTACTGCCATTTACACTTGAGAAATCAGAGAACCTAAAGAAAAGTGATTGTTTCCATAGGTAATTAGATTTATTGCTTCTCAAGTTTTCTTGCTCTGAGGGAATTGTTAATATATTAAGTAATTTATTGATATTCGAAAACTTCGTAGTCCAAAAGAGCCCTTATCCAATATACCTCAGTAAAAGAATACTCCTAAATACCTGTGTAGTATGAAAAGCTAAGACAATACTATCACTTTATAAAGGCACTGTGCATTTCCTCAGTTACCATGGCTCAGGAAGCAGCTCTACCTTATAATTTAAAAGCAGATCAGCTGTGTGGAGCCCACCTAAAATTTCTTTGCTGAACTCTGGCCCATCTTTGAAGTAGGAACAACTTATGAAAAATCACACTAGAAGCCCACATGCTTTGACTGAGAAACCCCATACAAACCTTCTGAGACCAAGTATTGCAATTTTTCCAGGAATGGATATCCCACAATTCCCTCAATAGCAGCTCAAGAGTTAGAAGCAATCCAAAGACCATCTCTTCTTGTGCGAGCCTTCCTTCCCATCCAGTTCATAAATACTTCCCTAAGTGTCCTTTACAGTTGGCTTCTCTTTCACAACCCCTTTTCTTAGGGAGTTTTCACCATATCTAATATAAACCTTGATTGCTTCAATCTAAGACAATATAGCCTCTAATTTTATGCTCTTTGGACTAACAAAATGTTTTTAGGCATTTTTTCAGCTTAAACGAGATCATGCATTTGAAATGCCTATGTAAATTGTAGAGAGCTATATAAAATTACTTATTTGAGACTGTATTAACCAGGCTAAGACTATGTTGCCATAATAAATAATCCTTAAATTGACTTAGCACAACAAAAGTTTATTTCTCACTCACACTGCACATCAAATGGGGCCTGAGGCACAGCTCTGCTCCATGTAAGTCACTCAGTACCCAGGATGATAGAGATGCCACCATCCTGTAGCTGCACCATTGGGAATAAATTCCTTAATAGCCGTGGCTGAAGAAGAGAGAGACTTGCATACTGTCACATTCACTCATAGACCATGGACCAGAAGAGGCCACAGGGCCCTGCCTAACTGCAAGGGACCTGGGAAATAGGAGGAGCATGTGAATATTTTGTGAGCTGTGAATGTCTTTTTTGTAGTATTGCATTCAGACTAATGGGATCAAAGAGCCTTAAATTTTTTCACTTCCTTCTTAATCCTTTAATTACTGTTACACTTATCTAGGTTTTCTTTTGATTTATAATATATGTATCATATTTTATTTGTCTTTTTTAATGGAAAGTATCTAATTTTATTTCTAATGTGTATACCTCTTTTCTGTCTTTCCCCAGCTTTATTGGGATATAATTGACGTATAACATTGTGTGAGTTTAAGGTGTACAGTATGATGATTTGATACACATATATTGTGAAATGATAACCACAATAAGGTTAGTTAACACCACCATCACATCACATAATTACCTTTGTTGGTGTGTGTGGTGAGAACTTTAAAGATGTACTCTCTTAGCAATACACTATTACTATTACAATACACTATTATTAACTATAGTCACCATGCTGTACATTAGGTCCCCAGAACTTATACGTCTTATAACTGGAAGTTTATGTTCTTTGACCACCTTCACCCATTTCCCTCACCCCACCCCCCTGGGCAACCACTAATCTACTCTCTGTTTCTATGAGTTCACACAGAAGTGAACTGAATCCACATGGTACCACATATGAGTCCACAAATAGGTGAGATTGTACAGTATTTGTCTTTCTCTATCTGACTTATTTTACTTAGCATAATGCCCTCGAGATTCATTCATGTTGTCACAAATGGCAGGATTTCCATTTTTTATGGCTGAATAATATTCCATTGTATGTATATACCACATTTTCTTTAACCATTCATCTGTTGATGGACACTTAGGTTGTTTCCATATCTTGGCTATTATAAATAGTGCTGCGGTGAACATGAGGATGCAGGTATCTATCTCCTATTAAAGGCAGCAAATTTAACTTAGAGGATGAGAGACTATTAGAGCTTAAGTGGCTGCTTACAGCCAAACAGAGAACTTTTTTTAAACTATAAGCAACAGATTTTTTAAAAATCCAAAGCATAACAATAATAGCAACTACGTTCTGGAATGGCCGCTATGTGTCAGCCTTTTTAGAGATGATTTTGTGTAATCTTCACAACATCTTTGGTGAATAGGTGTAATTGTTCAGAGCCCTATAGCTATAATAGAAGTAGAGGAGCCAGAATTTGAAATCAGGCCATTCTTCTAAAGTCTAATTTACTAGGGGCAAGGAAAATAGCTCCTGTGGGCATTGCCATGTTGCCACCTTTGATATTCACAGCCCTGGTGTGAATTCAGGATAACAACACTGACTGTGGGTTAGAGAGGCATCACAGGGCAGCGGTTAAGAGCACCAGCTTTGGAGCTAGATTGCCTGAGCTTGTGGATTTGAGTCCTAGCTCTGCAATTTCCTAGCGATGAGAGCTTGGGCAAGTTGCTTTTTAGCCTCTGCCTCAGCTTCCTCCCGAAAAATGTGACTAAAAATAGTATCTGCCCTATAGAGCTGTAGTGCAAATTAAGTAGCTACTACAAGTAAAGCACTTAGAACAGTATCTGAAAGTCAATAAATATTGGCTGCTAATTTTGAATTACGGTCAGGCACTTTGAGGATATAGGTGAAATGAAGGAAAGAAATAATATTTTTAGAGAACCTAATATGCCAACATTATATACATACAATTATCTCATTTAGTCCACACAACAACCCTATTGAAGTGGGTTGTCCTCATTGCATAGAAGAGCAAAACCTGAGGCTCAGAGAAGTAAAATAATTTATCCCAGTGACCCAGCTGGTAAGTGGCAAAACAAGGACAGGTCTGTCTGTGCTGCAGCAGGAAGAAAATATTGAAGTATACTTATTGTTCTGTTTTTAATACAACGTGAAAATATTTCCCTTAAATTGGCAAGCATAATGGACACAGAGTTAAACTTAAGTTTAATCAACACAAATACTAAGAGGCTGGCAAAACCCTTTTTGCTGGCTCCTGACCCTGCTGTGTCCCTGGCCCAGTCAATGCCAGTGTCCCACTCTTGACTGAAGCAGAAGGGCTTTGCATCCATCCCCCAGGCTCTCCAGCTGCCCTGGGGTCCCTGTTCTGATCTGCTCCTCCACCTAATGCTGAGCACTAACAGGTCACCTTGGACTGAACAGCATGCCCACTCTCGAACTCTTATTTCTTTTTTTTTTTTGCGGTACGCGGGCCTCTCACTGTTGTGGCCTCTCCCGTTGGCAGAGCACAGGCTCCGGACGCGCAGGCTCAGCGGTCATGGCTCACGGGCCCAGCCGCTCCATAGCATGTGGGATCTTCCCGGACCGGGGCACGAACCTGTGTCCGCTTCATCGGCAGGCAGACTCTCAACCACTGCACCACCAGGGAAGCCCTCGAACTCTTATTTCTTAAAGAGCCCCTTCTCTGGCCTCTCTAGGGGGAGGTTGGTCTTAATTTATCTCAGTTTCTTTCTTTACCTCTTGACATTTTCTCATTTCTTCTCTCTCCTCCCTTTTCTCTTCAGGTACTGCCAGGCTTCCAAAGCCCCGCTTCCATGGTACATAACTATACCATGGTCACGAGCTACCTTATTCTCTTGAATTTTCAAGCCTTGAATGTTGACTTTCTGTTTCTTTTAGTTTGATTTGATAGCAGTATTTGAAGCTTCAGAATTCTTAAAACATAGCTAATAATCAATGATTAGAAATTCTCCTTGGGGAGTGGGCATCACCACTTTCCTTTGCAGAATTCAGTAGAAAAATACTGTCCAAGTAATGTTTTCAATCAGAAAAATAACCAAATGTTGTTTCTTAATTCAACCCAACTTGTATTTCTTTGGCCTTGAGTCCCAGCTCCATGTCACAAGAGAAGCTTGATAAGTAAAATAGGCAATAAGTAAATAGAAACTAGTTCATATTAAACCACAGGGTAACAGCAATATACCCAGCTGAGATGTGGAGAGAGAGAAGTCACAAAAAGTGCAAGTATGTGGCTGCATCTAGGTACAATTATAGTTAAACTGATAAAGCTATCTGTAAACAGGCCAAAAATAGAAAGGATTATGGGTTGTTCCAGTGGTACCTCCTCTGGTCTTGGCGGATGGTGGGGGGGGGGTTGTTAGTTACACCCAGATCAATGTCTTCATCCTGTTAGGAAACCAATTTTAGTCATTACTCTTTTTAAGACAGGTTTCAACTGTTATATTTTCTTTTAAAATTCTTGCTTTATTCTTTACTACTGCTGTTGTCATCATATGGTAGTTGAAGGAGAATCCACTATTTCCATATAATGTTTTATGGTTATAAAGCGTCTTTACAATAATGTGACCATTTTATCTCCAAACTCTACTTAGGTGGGTTGGTCAGAGAGTAGTATCTTCACATTACAAATGAAAAATTTGAAGCAGGTACATGATGTTCTTGTTATTTCAGTCCTGAAAAGTAGAGAAGCCACTTCACTATAAACTACTTAAAGGCAAGAATCATATCTAACTTGCATTTATTTTACTTCTTATAACATCCAGTTCTGTGCCCAGCACCTATTTTGACTGAATAAAGGAACAAAGTATTGTAACTTGACATTGCCTGAATTAGTGGTTTTGACACTATCCCTTGCCCTCCACCTCCATTCTCAAACTCAACTTTCTATCAGCGGTTAGTCTAAGACAGGACATATTCTCTGGGATGGCTCAGATTGAGGACTGTCCCATCCTGCTATTTCATTTCCACACAGCATATTCCTCAAAAATCCTGTCTTCAGAGTTTCATTTCCACTGTCTAACATTTGCTTCCATTTGCAACTGGGATCTATTTATTTTGTATGATATTCTCTTATTCATCACACAAGCCTCATTTCTCCATGAATGTTATTCCAGTTTGATGGCTCCTCTTCAACTGAGGAAACTTCCAGTATGTATATAACCTGATCTTTGATCTACTTCAGTAACTCTTTGCATCCTCAGAGTTGCTACTTGAGCCTTAAGGTATTCACTGAGGAAAATGCCAAATAAGTATATACGTTGATGCAAATGAAATTTTGCAGAAATGATAACTCAAAAATAACAACAAACATTGAGAAGTTCTATATATTGTCATTTTAAAAGTATGTAAGTTGTATCTTTCTCCTTCAGTAGTACGTGCTGGCCATATTTATTTTCTTTTAAATTATTTTATTGTTTCTTATAAAATGACCATTTTTCAAACCTCTAAATGTCTGCTTTTACTTTACATAGGCTTATAAGATGTTTTCATATCTAATACAAATAAAAAGTACAGAAAATCTGCAAAATAATAATAAGTTGTATTATTTGTGTCTTTTTTCTTTTTGGTCAAAATCTGGGTACAGCCACGGGAATGTGGCATATTTCTGAACATCATCCATTATATTAGTTTTGTCAGGAGGAAAATTGCCACAACTACATAGTGTAAGGAAAGGATTATGTCAGAAAGAGGTAGTTTTAGAAAGATCAAATGGCAAGTGAGAAAAGCTGAGCAAATAGTGCAGAAATATGATATAATCGCAGCAGCTTTATAAGTGGAGTCATTCTAGACTTGAAATTAATGTATAGAAAAAGTATGACTTTTTTTTTCTAAGATATCTACTGGCATACCTCATTTTATTGAGCTTCACAGATATTGTAGTTTTTACAAATTGAAGGTTTGTGGCAAGCCTACGTTGTCAGATGATGGTTAGCATTTTTTAGCAATAAAGTGTTTTAATTAAGTATGTACATTTTTTAGACATAATGCTATTGCACACTAAATAGACTACAGTATAGTGTAAATATAACTTTTATATGCACTGGGAAAACAAAAAATTCTTGTGACTCACTTTATTGCGATATTTGATTTATTGAGATGGTCTGGAACTGAACCTGGAGTATTTTTGAATTATGCTTGTACTGTCCTAAAGTCCAAATGTGTTACATGAAGAATTTTGCTTGCCGCACCACATTACTTCATTAACTGATCATTAAGAAAGTGCTTATTCTTGAAGTTTTGTGGAAGAGAGGCATGAAAGCCTCTTCCCTATCAGGTCGTTGTTATAGTTGAGGCAGGAAAAGAAGCCCATAGCCATGTTGGTCAGAGAAAAATCAAAACGCACAGGAGGCAGCAGGAAGGAACACACAGAGATTTTGGGTGCCAGGCAGGCCTCCTTGACGAATGCTAACTGTACTGCTAACTGCTTGCATGGTCCAACAATGTTCTTTGTATAACCCGAATCCTTTAGACTTGTTTTATGACCAGATTGTGATCTTTCTTGGCAATGTTTCATACGCACTTGAAAAGAATGTATAGGTGCCCCTTGAACAACATGGGTTGAACTGCGCAGTCCATTTATACATGGATTTTTTTCAATGAATATAGTACCTGTATTTTCATTTTTCAGATCTTTAACTTAACTAAGTGAGGGGAAAGTTTGTGTTCAATTAGAGATAACAATATGTGGAATTGAAAGAACTAGGGTTTGAGTCCTGATTCTATGCAGACTGCTTCAGTTTCCTGTCCATTGGAGAGTCATTTATCAGTTCCTTTGTTTTTGAGGCAGAGATAGCAGTACGTGGATTTTTGACTGCACAGGGGGTCAGCACCACAACCCGCGCATTGTTCAAAGGTCAACAGTATTATGCTGTTGTTGGATGGAGTATTCTATAAATGTATATTAAATCAAGTTGATCGTGTTCTAGTTCTGTTTTATGTGTTTTAAAGCTCTGTTATTATATGCATATTTAGGATTGCTATGTCTTCTTTATGAATCTGAATCACGATCATTATAAAATTACATTCTTTATTGCTGGTTATATTCTTTGCTCTGAAATCTACTTTTTCTGATATTAATATAGCCACTCCAGCTTTTTTTTTGTCTTGTGTTAGCATGGTATACCTTTTCTTATCCATTTAATTTTAACCTATTTATGTCTTTAGATTTAAAATATGTTCCTTATAAATGCCATATAGCTGGATTTTGCTTTTGTATCCACTCTGATAATCTCTGTCTTTTAACTGAGATATTTAGAACTTAACTTTTAATGTAATTATTAATATGGTTAGGTTTTTCTAATCATCTTGGTACTGTTTTTTTGTTTTCTTTTTCCTTTTTCTGCCTGTTTATGTATATACATTATATACAGAATTTTAAACTCCATGATACATTGTTAGTATTTTGGTTTAACCAGAGGTTTAAATAATAAGAAAAGAACTTACATGTCTATCCACACAGTTACCCTTCCCAATGCACTTCTTCTGTGAATTCACAGACTTCCATTTCATTTTCCTTCTGCCTGAAGGACTTCCTTTTACCATTTCTTATAGTGTGCATCTGCTGCTAATGAATTCTTTCAGCTTTCTTATATTTGAAAACATCTTTATTTTGCCTTTTTTTTTTAAAGGCACTGCTTAAACGTTTTGTTTTTGTTTTTGTTTTTGCGGTACGCAGGCCTCTCACTGTTGTGGCCTCTCCCGCTGCGGAGTACAGGCTCCGGACGCACAGGCCCAGCGGCCATGGCTCACGGACCCAGCCGCTCCGCGGCATGTGGGGTCCTCCCAGACCGGGGCACGAACCCATGTCCCCTGCATTTGCAGACGGACTCTCAACCACTGCGCCACCAGGGAAGCCCTTTGTTTTTGTTTTTAATTTATTTATTTTTGGCTATGTTGGGTCTTCGTTGCTGTGCGCGGGCTTTCTCTAGTTGTGGTTAGCGGGGGCTACTCTTTGTTGCCGTGTGCAGGCTTCTCATTGTGGTGGCTTCTCTTGTTGCGGAGCACGAGCTCTAGGTGCGCAGGCTTCAGTAGTTGTGGCTCACGGGCTCAGTAGCTGTGGCTCGTGGGCTCTAGAGCGCAGGCTCAGTAGTTGTGGTGCCCGGGCTTAGTCGCTCTGCGGCATGTGGGATCTTCCTGGACCAGGGCTTGAACCCGTGTCCCCTGCATTGGCAGGTGGATTCTTAACCACTGCACCACCAGGGAAGCCCTTGCCTTTATTTTTGAAAGATATTTTCTCTGCTTACAGAATTCTAAGTTGACTCTTTCTTGTACTTTGAAGATGTTACTCCACTGTTTCCCTACTTGTATTATTTTCGTTGAGAGGTCCGTTGTCATCCTTATTTTCTTTGCTCTCTCTAAATAAATGTCTCTTTTTTTCTGACACAAAGATTTTCTCTTTATTACTGGTTTTGAGCTATTTGATTATGATGTATCTTCGTGTATTTCTTTTCCTGATTCTGATGCTTATATGGTATTGAGCTTCTTAGATCTGTGGGTTTATAGTTTTCAAAGAAATTTGGAAAATTATTGGCCATGATTTCTGCAAATATATTTTTTTCCCTCTCTCTCTCCTGTCTTTCACAGATTCCAATCACACATGTATTAGGCCTCTTGGAATTGTCCCATTGCTCACTGATACTCTTTTCACTTTTTAAAATCCTTTTTCTCTCTGTTTCCTTTGGATAGCTTCTTTTGCTATATATTTATATTCATTGATCTTTTCTTCTGCAGTGTTTAAGTTGCTGTTAATAATATCCAGTGTATTTTTTATCCACGCATTGTTGTTTTTAGCTTTAGAAATTCAATTTGGGTCTTTTTAAAAATATCTTTCATGTCTCTTTAACTTTTTGACCATCTGGAACATAGTTATAGTAACTGCTTTCATGTTCTTTTCTGTAAATCCTGACATTTATGTCAGTTCTGGTTTGGTTTTGATTCGTTAATTTTCCTCCTCGGTGTGGGTTATATTTTCCTACTTCTTTGCATGCTTGGCAGTCTTTGATCAGATGCCAGACATTGTGAATTTTACCTTTTGGGGGCCAGATATTTTTGTATTCCTGTAAATATTGAGCTGTGTTCTGGGATGCAGTTCAACTATCTGATCCTTTTAAGTCTTGTCTTTAAGATTTTCAGGAGCAACATTTGGTCTAGGGCTAATTACATCCCACTACTGAGGCAGGACCCTTCTGAGTATGCTGCTCAATGCCCCATGAATTGTGAGATTTTCTAGTTTGGCTGGTGACCACTGGCACTGTTTCCAGACCTTTGTGATTGCCGAGTACACATCACTCCAGTTCTTTCAGATGGTTCTCTCCATGGCCTCTGGTCACTTCCTCACACTCAGTACTCTGGTGAATACTCAAGGGTGACTCTCTATTTCCAGAATTTTCTTTTTGTGTAGCTTTCTTCTCTCTGGTACCCTGTCCAGCAAACTCTAGCCATGTTGTTCTCCACAGATTCTCAGTTCCATCTCGTCAACTGATAGTGTCTGCCAGGCTCCTCCTGGATTCTTTTCTCCTTGCTTGGTGGCCTGGAAGCTCTCTCAGGGCAGCAAGCTGGGGCAATTATAGGGCTTATCTTATTTGTTTCCCATGTCTTAAGGATCACTGTCCTTCATTGCCTGATCTAGTGTCTGGGAAAACTGTATTTCATATAGTTGGTCTGATTTTATTTCCTTTTGGTTATTTGAGGCAGGAGGTAAAATCTGATTTCTCTTATTCTATTCATCTTTCATGGAAATGAAAGTCCCTTCTTATATCTCTAGAGCTGAAAGCTGCACACTGTTTATCGCATATGCCCTTGCAGATGCCGTGTGTCTCTAGGCTATCAGATGTAATTTAGGCTCAGCCAGTTATGTTCACTCAGTCAAGTCTTGGAATATGGAAATGAGTTGGAAGCTTTACTTTCTTTTGCGTATGATTTTTTTTTTTTCTGGCAGCCACAGTTTTTATAGAGATAATTTGGGTTTTGTGAACTATGTTACCAGAATTTCCATGGTTTTGTCCATAACTTAACAAGTATCAAGTGGCTAGGTTCAGGGCATCCACTTTTCACTTGTGCTGATCTAGGAGCTATATCATGTCCCTGCAGCCAAGAGCTTCAGTGGTGATCTGATTCCTGGAGTATAGCCAAAATAGTGTGTTCTTGGCGACAACAGTTCTGGTGGTGGGTTCTTATGGCAGAGGTAGCAACTTGTCCATCAGCTTTGGAATCACGACAGTTTGACTCAGTTCAGGGTAAACTGAATCTATAATATCTTGATTTTTCTGCTGTTCAGGGCAACATGAAAACGTATAGGCACTTATAAACGTGACTGGAGAAACTGTCAGACCATAGCAAATAAAAATCAGCCAATACCGTTATATTGTGTGATCATTTCTCCAAATTATCACATATATTTTAGAAATATGACCTTTTAACATGGGTACTTGATACCAATAAAAACTGAACAAGATATATGAATATGTTAAGATCAACACGTCAGGCGATCATTTTGATGACATTAGTCATTAAAATCCTCCTATGATCCCGTACCAGTCTCTATCATCCTTCTGACTGCAGTCAGCTTTTCACTTAGAATTTTCTACAGAAAAAGGATGCAACAAAGAGCCTCAGTCCACTCATGAGTAATACTTCTCACTATATATAATAAACCACCATTCTAGTTTATTAATGCACACTTCTGCCAAAGAATAGTACCTTACATCAGTATGGTCTATTATTTTATTTAATCCTCACAAATTCCCTTGAGTAGGCAGAGTGGGTAGTTCAATTTCTGTTTCAAAAATGAAGAAAAGGAGACTCAGAAGGATACATACATTGTTCAGGGTCATCTTTTAACAGGGGTGGACAACCGTTGCTGGAGATGGGGGTTTGAAAGTTCCTAAGTAGAAGAGGTAGAATTCAGACCAGATTTTTTGTTTTCAAATTCCAATGCTTTTAATATGTTACTCTGTGGCCTTGTGCATGCTAACTTGGTTTAATAAATATTTATTGACGAAATTACTTGAATTAAATAAAATAATTGAATAAACAAAAACAAGTTTGATTTACTTAAAAAGTAAAACCAACAAATATTTATTTAAATATAACTCATCTGTCATTTAATCTAAGCATAGATTCCTCCATTGTCTCCATTACTATTTACCTATTGGTAGAAGTTTGTTAGAATAAACTGATAAAAAAAATTGACCTAAACCATTTCAGAAGTGTTTTAGTGAGAATATGTGTTTTCCTGAATATTCTAAAAATAGCAATAAAGCAGTATTACTAATAACAGTATTGATATTCCTTCACATTTGGATAGCCATTTGTAGTTTGCAGAGTGTTTATATTATCTTATTAGATCCATCACAGGCATCCTGGGAATTAATAGGAATTTCTATCCTCATTTTGTAGGTTAATAAACAGTGTGTCTGTGGGTTTTACTTGTGCACTTCTCATGCTCCCAGATTTTTGTAATTGGCATATGAGTTTGGGGTGGTGCAGGTTAAGGTGTTAGACTGGTGGGACCCATGTGCAGTGTGCTTGACAGTTACAGGTCTTTAGAACAATAGTAGCAAGTAGGTATTAAGCAATTACCATGTTACAGACACTGTGCTAAGTGCTTGAACAACAACAAAAAAAAGCCACAGGTAGTAAGCGTCCATAGATTTAACTTCTTTTTTACAGATAAGGGAAAATAAGCTCAGGTCAGTTTCATCTTTCACAGAGGAACAGGGCTTGAAAGTCTGGATCTTATTTAACATATCCTCATGAAGCTGTTCCCACAGAGCTGTCCTGTTTAAACAGATGGCCCTGCTCTCCTGCAGCTTGAAGAATTTTTCAGACAGGATGAATTCCCCTGACTGGCTTCGCCGAGTCCTTCCATGTGAGCAGAGATCTTCCTAACATCCCACTTTGTTAAGCCAGCCCCTTCTCTAGGCAGTGTTTTCTCCTTTTGGGGTGATGTGCCCTCCATTCACCCCAAATCTCCATTTTCCCCTCTCTTTCTGCCTGGCTCGTAAGGATGAAAGGAAGTATCCCTGGATTTGACCCTCTCTGCCCTCTATATTGCATTGTATCCTGGGAAAAAAATCATTATATAACGGAGTTTGCATCCCCGATCAGCATCTCATCCAGTCTCATCCAGAGTTGTATGACCTAGTCAAGTCACTTCACCACTCTGACCCTCAACTTCTTCATTTGTAAAATAGGGATAAAAACATTGAAGGGATAAAATAAGGTGGTAATATATGTAAAGGACCTCACATATAGCAGACACACAATAAGGTGGCCATTATTGTTTAGATTTTTATTCTGATACTTAATCCATACTCTTTCTACTTTTCTGTACTCTTCCACCTGCCGTATACCCCCTCATTTAAGATTTCTGACATAAAAGTCAGAAAAATCACATTATGATTTATAATGGTTTTCAGAGACTGTATTAAGAATTTAGATGTACCTCATTCTTTAAACTAATCAAATTCACAACAATAAGTAGGGAATAGAAATCTTTCAATAGCAACCTGTTTTACTGTACTTAAAATAGATTTTTTAAAAAGAATTTGTCAATGACTTTTCAGGAATATTACTGCTCAAAGATAGAAAAAGCTGTATTTCAGATCTTTGAATGAGTCTGATGATCACACTTGAAACTAGGATATTGTGAAAACCAGCATTACTCTTTTGTGACAATGGCAAGTAATTTAACTTTTTCTGTTTTTTCTCATGAATAAAGGAAACATGAAAGGAAAATGATGATAGAAGCAGGGCTTCTGCTTAAATCTCTCAAGTCCTCCAACCATCAGTTTACTTTTTTGTCTTCCCCATTAAACTCTACCTTACTTATCCTCTTATCCTCAGGACCCCAGCACCTAGGACAGTGAATACTTAGAACATAGAAGATACTTAATGTTCTTTAGATGAAATAACATTTATAGTTGAGAAAATCTTCCCATTAATACATGGTAGAGACTAAAGCAGGTTCCCAGTCTTCCAGCTCTTCCTCTAATATTTTTTTCACTCTGTTGCGGCTTCTAAAAGAGTTAAAGAATGGTCTCAGATGGAAGGTTAAAAAGGACTTCTGTAAAAACTTTAGCTTTAAGTCTCTGGGGCCACTGCAAGGAAAACCAATGACTTGGTGAAGTCGAGTTACTAAATATTCTACTCTGGAATCCACTTAGATGTGACTCATCCTTGTGCGTCCCTTCTGATGTTGTACATATGGAGTTTTGTCATACGTGTTTACTCCAGGCTGACAATGAGTCACCCAAGACTTAAGAATCAGATGGCTTCTTCCGGTTTATGTTGCCCTGTTTCCATCTCTAGAAGGTAATAGTTTTTCAACTGGATTTGCTGTTCCTGGGTAAAAATCACTAGCCCTTGAGATAGAGTCAAGATAAATAACTCTTCCTAAGTTTTAGCGCAGCACTAAAACAGATGTTCTTACTTTAGAGTGGTGCTAATAATGGCACTTACTAGTTGCCTAGGCACTGTTTTCAGGAGTCTGCATACTCATTTGACTTACTCTTACATAAGCTGCACTGTATTATAGAATAAATTGTCAACACCTACTGTGAGATGTTCATCAGTTACTAGGAGGCATTGTTTTTTGATGAAAGAATTCCTAGCATTGTGGAGAGTAAAAGAAAAAGAGAAAAAGTGTAGGCTATACCCTCTGCCCTTAACAGTTAGTCTCCTTTGGCAGATTGGTCTAATATACAAGCAATTAGAAAGAAAGAGAATTATTTCTTAACATTTTTGTGCCAGGCACTATGTTAAGCATCATATTTAAGTGTGTGTGTGAATGTGTGTATGTAGCTTCTCACTATGTGTGTAGCTTCTCACTAACCTCACTATGAGGTTCTTTAGATCAGGGGTCCCCAACCCCTGGGCCTGTTAGGAACTGGGCCGCACAGCAGGAGGTGAGAGGCAGGTGAGCAGGCGAAGCTTCATCTGTATTTACAGCCGCTCCCCATCGCTCACATTACCACCTGAACCATTCCCCACCTCCCCCATCTGTGGAAAAACCGTCTTCCACAAAACCGATCCCTGGTGCCAAAAAGGTTGGGGACCGCTGGTACAGTGTAGGCAGAGCTAGGATTTAAGAAGAACTTAGCTCTTCCGATTCCATCACATGGCAGTTCAGCCAACTGAGATCAGTAAAGACTATGGAGGATGGAGGGGTGGGGTGCGGGTGGGGGTGAAATTATCAGAAAACACTCAGTAGAAAGAAATGTGAGTTTTTTCTAAAAAACAGTAGATCAAACATGAGTTGGACCTTGAAAAATGCGATTGGGATTAGATGGGCAGAAAGAAAAGGCTTCTGGACAGGTCATCTGGGGCCTAGGCTTCTGGACAGCACCCATAGACAGGACAGAACCTGTTGACTGTTTTGAAAATGACCTCTATCCTCTGTGCCCAGCACTCTATGTTTTTTTGGTTTTTGTTTTCTACCAGGTATTTCTGTTCAGCAGCTAAGCAGGTAGCCCTAAATTATTATAGAACACCCAAAAGGTGAATTTTAAGCCATACTTCTCTTGTGTACTCTTCCTCTGCAAAATTATATTTCTAGGAAAGTCATTTTGTACTAAAAATCAAAAGTATCTTAGAGATTGCAACCTACACTAAAAATGCCATTAATTATTGGGCAACAAACAGGGCTTCATGAGACAGAAGAGACAGTGTTGCTACTGCAGAAAGTTCTCTCATTGGCTAGTAGAGGCTCGCAGCATGGCCTGATGGAAACAGGTATACTTTTCTGGACTGGAAACCAGACTACCCTGAAATCCACTCCTACTTTACGCTAAGGAAATTGAATACTCTCGAATAAGTCGTCTTACTTGGTAAACCATTTGATGGTACTCCTATCTATGAAATGTTCAAGTTGAACTAAACCAGCGTTTTCTAAGATGTGCTCTTCCAAATCATTTATTACAAGTGTATATGAAACAATTGCATATTATATATTCTTCTTGTAGATTCACAATGTAAATGATTACATTAACGGCTCTGAAGGACTCTGTAGTAAGCAAACATTGTTTAATCCAGCATTTAAATAGTTATTCAGTGACAGAATACACTCTGTGAACTGCTCCACTGTGTACTCTGCATTGAGCAGAGATTCCTACCACTTGTGAGAAAATTCGGTTTGCTTTAAATCTGATTTATAGGTTGTATCTATCATATTCTCAACCTAAATTGCTGAATATTTAAAATTGCACAAGGACTTCATAAAGACTCTGTTGTATTATACTGTCTGTCTTTTTCTCCTTCTCAATTTTCTGGATGCAAATCAAAGTGTTTTATATAACTCCAAAGGCAGTGAGGTAGGGAGAAGAGGAGGTATAATGTTTTGGTTCACTTGCTGAGTAACCAATTTGAGAGGTGAGTTAAGGATGCAGCTATCAATGCTTCTGAAGGCTTCATATTACAATCTGAACTGATTCCTCAGCACAGTCGTAGTAATATAACCTCTGATGTAACCGAATGCTGAAGATGACCTCTGGGTTTGTAGTCTCAAGATCAAATAATAGTTAGAAATGGTTAATTTAATTATTCTATAACGAGGGGTCTGTGTCAGAGACTGTGTTAGTCAGTGGTGATACCATAGTCATTAAGATGGGTCTCTGCCCTCAAGGAGCTCCTAGGCCAATGGGGGAGATCGATAACTGTACAGTTATGACACAGTTATGTTAGTTCTTGGATTAGAGTATGTATGAAGAACAATGGCAACTTGAAGTGAAATTCCTTGTGGACTGTGACTAAAAGATATTGAGTCAAGTCCCTTTCCTTGATACAGTCAGTTCAGAAGCAAATAAATTGTTCTTGTGTTTGTGGCCAAATACCTTTCTGTCTTGGCTACATAATGATGATGATGGTATGGAAAGGGAGGCATTATTAGTCATCATGAGAGATGGAGCTGTTTTATTTAATCCCTATGGACAGAAAATCAGTCCTCTCAAAACAGGTAGATAACCCACTAGTAATTAATGTAAACAACCTTTCACTTACATCACTTAAAAAAATTTTTTTTATCAGTGGATGAGAGGTTAGGTGCCTCAGTAAGGTCCAGGTACTAGGTACCAAGCACAGATACCAGGCTTCTTTCCTTTCTAGCCCTAACATTACCTGCCAAATAGCAGAATTTCCATTCTGGTTTATTATGTCAGGCTAAAGAAAAAAGGGAACTTAGCTACCAGAATACAGTGTCCTCTATTTATAAGTGACGACCTTGAGAAGCAACTAGGGGAGGAGTGGCTTGAGCAAGGCCACCCAGGTGATCAGGGAGAGAGTTGTGACTGAGGTTAAGGGCTTCTGAACCCCATTCCAGGGCACTCTGTCTTACTCCTGCCTATAGCGTCTCAGGACATTTTTGCCTGTTTACAGTTTTCAGTCATTGAATTTCATATTTTGCTGAAATAAATGGTTGGGTGGAAGTTAAAAAGAGAATCACAAACTAACACCTCATCTTGTCACTAGTGGACAATTATACATTTTAAGATTACGATACCTAACATGGATATATCTGCTGATGATTTTAGCATAGAAAACCCCCAAGCATACACATAATTGCTATCATCTTGCAAATTTCCAAGCAGTTTCCAAAAATATGCTAGAACTGGTCCATGGTGAGCAACCAGCAAATTATGGCCAGCAGACCAAATATCTTCTGTTTGATAAATTAAATCAAAACAGTGAATCATGTCACTGTCATTTTCTCTCAGACAGAAGTATTTCAAGAACTCAGATGCTAAGGAGACAGTGCAATGCTTGAGACTAATATTGAAAAGGGGTATCAAAATAAGATGAGTATTGATTTAAACAGCAACCCTGCACTGTGTCAAGCACTATCTCGTTTAATCCTCACAATGGCTCTGTAAGATAAGCTTTCATTTTTGATCAGATGAATCTTGACTGAAGATGGACAACCTCTCTAGACTTTAATTTCCTCATCTACAAAACAGGGTAAAAATAAAAAAACTACTTCCTTGTAGGGTTCTTATGAGAATTCAAATAATGGCTATGAACTGCTTAGCAGAGAGCCCATCACACAGCAGTTGCTAAAAAAAAGGTAGCTCTTAATATGATTGTTACCCGCCAGTCCCCTCATCAAGTTTTACAAAAGGTTTTATTTTAGAATTTCTTCTGCAACTCTTAGAATACAGAGAGCAGGTAAGATGAAGCAAGAACTTTCAAAATCCTCACTTAATGCTATGTTAACACTTTAAATGGCTTTTCTTTATTAAGAAACTATGTCAGAAGCATCGTAAACTCCTTTTGGTTTTACTTAAAAGACTTTTCACTGCTTCAGTGTGGGGCATGATCGAAGACCATTTAATTTAAAAGTTTCAAAGTTAAACCCAGGAGTAAAGAATTGGGGAAAAATATTACTGCCAACTCCCCACGTGCAGGGAACAACGCATTAATGGGATCCTACAGACCGAATGTGGATTAATAAGATGCACAAGAAGTGTGAAGAACTAGAGTTTGCTGTACACATTTGGTCCATGTTAGTTCACCTTTGATTTCTAATTAGAGTAAAAAAAAACATGAAAGAAAATCAGTTTTTGGAAAAAAGGAAAAACCTACTTAAACCTTACCAAATGGTTCTCTTGTTATCTTTATTTATTCTTTCAATACACAGAAAGCACAGATTGAACTAAATTGTGCACCCATTTGCATAGAAACGATGTAAAATAATTCTGTTGGCATAATAATAATGAAATAAACTAATTAAATCCCATCATTTGCCCATCATTTACTCTTTAAACATTCTTCTCATTATTCAAATAAAAGCCTTAATAGTGATTGCCAGTTATAGCCTTGTGTTTCTAGCTCAGGCTTCTTTCAGTGATCTCAATGAACTGAGTTCTTATTAGTATCTTCACCCCCTAACAACTCCCCAAGGCGGAGTAGGGTAAATGACAGCTTCCTGGGGCATCACAGGGTCAGCTACGATGTTTATGTGAAGAAAAACCCTGACAAGGGGTACGTCTCAGTGTACCATGAATGCTCGCTCCTTAGTGCCACGTTCACTGTGGTGTAGGGGAGAGACCCAAGGATTTGCAGCCAGAAGATGTTAGAGTATTGACTCAACCAGTTACTAGTGTGTGACCTTTAAGTCACTTCAACTCTTAGAATCTCAATTTTATTATCTATAGAATGGATCTACTAAATCCAGCTTTGCTGAATTGCTGTGAATGTTAAAAAAAATTTATGTTCCTAACACTCTGCATTGTACTTGGTAGTAATTCAGTAAACAATAGCTATTTATATTATTATTATCATCTTCATCATCTACCTTCTCTTCATCATCTTCTCTGGGTCTCATTATGAATCAAAGAGAATAAAATAGCTTATTCCATGGGGTCACCATGAGGACTGAATAACATATGTGAAGGTGCTTTGTCAACAACTTGTCAGCACTCTGAAATAATAATTAACAAACAGACTGAGCATCAGGGAAACCCTTACTCCTAAGCTACAGTACAAATAATAGGGCTTTTAATCTTTGAGGAAAATTGGAATTACCTTTTTTTTTTTTCGGTACGCGGGCCTCTCACTGCTGTGGCCTCTCCCGTTGCAGAGCACAGGCTCCAGACGCACAGGCTCAGCAGCCATGGCCCACGGGCCCAGCAGCTCCGTGGCATGTGGGATCTTCCCGGACCGGGGCACGAACCTGTGTCCGCTTCATCGGCAGGCAGACTCTCAACCACTGCGCCACCAGGGAAGCCCTGGAATTACCTTTTATCTGCAGAACCTGGCGAAGTCTCCTTACAAATGGCTGCCAGTGCTTGGATCTGAAGGTCTGCGGGATGCAGAGCCATAGATAGAGCGCAGGGGAGAGGGGGCAGGGGCCACTTCTTCACCACTCACCCCTTGCAGTCACCAATAGGCAGGTTTGGGACTTCATACAGCCTTTAGTAGAACAGAGAAGGGGCATTCATTTATGGTACCAAATGCAGGGCAAAAGAATGATTTAAGGTAGACTTATTCTCAAGTATAGCTGTAATCAAAGGCCCTGTTTTATTTGTGGTGGAATGCTTTTCCCCCACTTGACCTTCTGGAAATTCCTTAGACATTCCTGTCCTTTCTGATCATTCTACCCCAGGGTAGATGGAGTGAATTAAATGATTGGAAAGTTAGGAGCAGAAATTGGCCTTGCATAATCCAGCCCTCTGTCGTGGAAGTAGCCTGGATCACCCTAGTTTTTAGTGGCTCCACCATCAGCCCTTTGTTTTTTATTTCTGGAAACAGACTTTTAGACTGGGTAGAAACTTCCACCACCATCTCTCACCCACCACCCCACACAAACTCACATACACTTTCTGGCTTTGACTGTGAACTCTCCAGGTTCTTGAACTTCTTCAAATGTAGATGATCTCCAAGGTTCAGTCCTCAGGCTTCTCCTGTCTCCCATTACACTCTCACTTGGCAATTTCTTCTAATTACATTATATATCAGAAATGATGAAGTTTGACTACATAAAAAACAAAAAAACAGTGACTTAAACAGGAAGCTGCTGTCTATCTCATGTATATATGAAGCATCGCAGTAGGCTGTTCAGGGCTCATATGGCAGTCCACAAATTTTTCAGGAACCTCCAGTCTCCTTCCAGTATACTGATCTGCCATTCCTAGGGTAAGATCCTTGTCCTCAATGTCCAATGTGGCAGCTAGAGCACCAGCTATCACATGTGCTTTGCTAAAAGCAGGAAGGGCAGAAGAATATGATCTCTTCCTTTTAAGTAGATTTTCCGGAAGTACCATATACCACTACTGGTTACATTTTGTTTGTTGGATCACAGTTTCATGGATTAGCAAGGAAATATGAGAAATGTTGTCTTTTAGCTACATAGCAATGTATTTGGCTAAAACTTGGGGTTCTCTATTAATTTGAGAGAGAAGGGTAGAGGGCCAACATGACTTCAGTGATCAACTCTGGGCTAATAACTTAAATCTGTCTCTAGAGTTGACTTCCTCATAAGTGTAAATTCTCATTTCCAACCATCTGCTTCATTTCTCAAAATTCACTCATTGGGGCTTCCCTGGTGGCACAGTGGTTGAGAGTCCGCCTGCCGATGCAGGGGACACGGGTTTGTGCCCTGGTCCGGGAAGATCCCACATGCCGCGGAGCGGCTGGGCCCGTGAGCCATGGCCGCTGAGCCTGCGCGTCCGGAGACTGTGCTCTGCAACAGGAGAGGCCACAACAGTGAGAGGCCTGCGTACTGCAAAAAAAAAAAAAAAAATTCACTCATTGAATCCATGCATAAAAGAATAAATGGCTACTATTGCCCTCGAGTCTAACCATATGCACGATGGGATTATGAGATTACAAGAGTAAGGTTCTCTACATACAGAATGGCACTTAACCTTCTCATCAGGGCTTTCAAATTCCTCCATACACTGTCCTCCATCTACTTTTCCAACCTAATTTCCCACCACACACCCAAGCAAACTCAGTAATTTCCAGGGGTTCTGAACAGTAGATAATTCTCTACACCCAAACCATTCTTTTGTAATTTGATGCTTTTGTTTATTCTTTTTCCTCAGCCTCTAATACTCTTTATTTTCATCTTTCTTTGGCCAAGTCATATGCATTCCTCAGTGCATATGCAAAACACCACCTTTCCCTTGAAACTTTGTCTGGTCATTGGAACTAATGTTAATCTTTCTTCAATTTATTCAGTAGCATGTTGTTTGTCATCCTTTCATGCACGCTTGACATTATGCCTTGTCTTATAATTATTTGTGCACATAACTATTTCCCACTCTAGTCGAGACTCTCACTGAGGGAAAGGACCATGTTTTACACACACACACACACACACACACACACACACACACACTCACACACACAGCATCCAGCACTGGTTTTTTGCATGTAGTATGTGGTTAACGCATGTAAGTTGAATAAATGGATGTTAATATGAAAGTAGGTGTTTTAATTAATCAATCATGTCCTGAGCTCTAAGGACGTGATCATTTTCTCTGGGAGAGAAGATGCCTTACAGAGGCAGATGTACAGTGGACAGTCCAGACACAAGAGACAGACAGATCTGGGTTCAATTCCTAGGTCTGCCACTTGCCTACTAGGTAATCATGGTCAAATTACTTAATATCTCTGAACCTCATTTTTTTCAGTTTGTAAAATGGAGAGATTAATAACAAATACATAATGCTCTTAGTATTTAATGCCAACATATGTAAAGTGCCTACTCTAATGTCTAGCCAATGGCAGGTGCTCAGTAACCATTAGTTTCCTTCCTCATTTCCTCCTCCTCTTGAACCCCATGCTATCAGATAATAGACTAAGACATCTTTTACCTGGAAAAAGGATGCATAACTGGTATTTTCATGTCATATGTCAAAAAAGACTGACAGAAGACACCAATAAATTTAAAAAATTTTAAACTTCTAACAGTTTTATCAAGACAACATTATATGGCTTAAAGCCACGAAAGAGTTATTTATCAGATGTATCAGATTTTGAAATCAACAAAAGGAGAGAGAGAGCAGTGAAACATAAGAAATACCAGTGGGAGACGTTGGACTAAGTAAGGGACTACCTCTAGAGCCAATTTAGAGAAATCATGAACTTTGTGACTTTACTATGAAATTACAAAAGCCCACATCTCTGTGGATTATCAGACAAATTACTTGACTCGAATACACATTTCTTTCCCTACTTTATAGATTTCATATCCTTCTTCCACTTGATGCTGGTAACTCCATCTTTCCTAACTGATTAAATGAAATTGAAAACAGCCTCTTGTGGATATGCCTTCCTGCCAGAATTGATCTAAATCTGTCCTAGGCAATGAGCCTCTTTCTTGCCAAACAGTCTGCCTTGATTAACTTCACAACAAGCTGGTCCCCTTAGGATGCTCACCCATCTGTCAAACAGGAAATCTTGCTCCCTACTACCCCAAATTACCGGTCTGCACGGCATTTCTTTAAAACCCAATACCTTCTTTCTGTTGGCAATTCTGATGCGTATCAAGCATTCATCTTGCCTAATTATTCCACTGCCAGTTGCTGTTATGCCTAAAACTCAGTGATGAAATACCTATGAGCAACGTAAGCCTGTTTATGGGTTTCGTTTATCATTTCCAACCTTTCATTCAAGGCAAAAAGCACACCAGCCAAATGTATGGCCATGATGCAGAGCCTAGACATTACTATTTCTTTGACGCTTGTATCAAATATCCCTGCTGAAATCAGAGGTGATAGGGAAGTTCCTAAAGACAGATGAAATTCCAGCCTTAAAAGTTATTGCCAAGAGCTTAGGTTACAAAACGTTTCCTTTTGCTCTGTGGCTCAACCCCTGGCACCATCAAAAATAGCTTGCGTTCTTACAGAGCGTGAGATCCAGCCAGTCCATTACAAGTGGGTGATGGCAGGAGAGTCACACTCATCATTCAGCATGGGCAGCGCTTGGTTTCCTCCATGAATTGTACTGCTTCTACTGTTGCATTTAGTAAACTAAATATAATTAATTTGCTGACAGTATTGTCTAACCTACTAGACTCATACATTGTGTGAGGGCAAGGGTACCATCTTACTCATTTTTCACCTTCGGCACTGAGCACAGTATTGGGGACATCTAAGAAGCACTTAATAAATAACGGGACCCAGGTGAGAAGAGAGAGCAGACAGAGAACAAGTAAAGGAACAGGGGGCTGTTTCCAGGGTGGTCCGCAGGCAATGTAATAATCACCGAAAATGGGACTGTGGGATGGGAAAGGGCAGTCATGGCTTCACATTACGGGCTGATGATTAGAGCTGTGTATCTCGCTAGCTCAAAGGGCCACTCTCCAAGGCTCAGCCTGGCAGCCTGAATGGTTCTCCCCTCTGGCTTCTCATCCAGACATCTTCCCCAAGCTTACCTTAAGCATCATCCCAGCTTACCTTCCACTGGGTGCTGACTATTCTAGGAATAACTATCGTGGCCAAGTTCCCCTCATGCTTTCCTGCCCAGTTACACACTTCGATCAGATCTGATTGGCCAACTTCAGGGTTTCCCGTTGGCTTCTTTATCAAAGCCCAGCCTTGGCTAACATGCAAAATGGTATTAAGCAGCAGTTTCTCATTCCTTCCTCCTCTCATTAGAAGAAATGTTTCTCTACCTGTCAGATTCCTCTCAGTCCATACACACGCTCCACTGAATGTGCCCCACAGCTTTCTCTTGTTCGCTTAGAAAGTGTTGACATTCTAACAAGAAGACTTTCTTCTTCTAAGGAACTGTCTGTAGCTTGTCAATATAAACAACCTCTGAGAACAGAAAAGGGTCTTCTCAAAACACATGCAATAAATATCTGTTGAAATGCATTCTGAGTGATGCTCTTTACTCTTTGAGAGAAAACTAATCACAATTCCATCCTGCAGAGTTCTGTAATTAGAGTTTGAAACACCCTGGTGTATCTCTAGTTATTTCAAGGAGGCCTTGCTAACCTGTCCCAAAATGCTCCAAGGAGAATTTTCATCGAGCTTCCGCTTTGAAAGCAAACAGGCATTGTAGGAATTGGAGGTGGGTTTGGAGGTGTCATAACATCAATAAAAGAAGAGAGAGGTTTCTTCATTTTAAAGTGCTTGGGAGTAATGTACTAGGTTGGAGATTTTCACGCTCTGATTTAAGGAGTCCCAGCGTTCTTCTCAGGGGCCTTTGGGCTGCTGTGCAGTTGGAGTGGAAGAGAGGCCAAAAGTTCTCTTTTGCCTCCCTGTTTTCTTTCTTTCTTTTTGTTTTTTAATTAATTTATTTTATTTTATTATTTATTTTTGGCTGTGTTGGATCTTCATTGCTGCGTGTGGGCTTTCTCTAGTTGTGGAGAGCAGAGGCTACTCTTCGTTGCAGTGCACGGGCTTCTCATTGCTATGGCTTATCTTTGTTGTGGAGAACAGGCTCTAGGCGATGGGCTTCAGTAGTTGTGGCACATGGGCTCAATAGTTGCGGCTCACGGGCTCTAGAGCACAGGCTCAGTAGTTGTGGTACACGGGCTTAGTTGCTCTGCGGCATGTGGGATCTTCCCGGACCAGGGCTCGAACCCGTGTCCCCTGCATTGGCAGGCGGATTCTTAACCACTGCGCCACCAGAGAAGTCACACCTCCCTGTTTTCAATCAGAGGTGTAATTGTTATGTTTCCAGAAGCCTTCTTTTAAAGAAAAAAAAAACACGTTTATTCTGGTAATAAAACTTTGAAAACATTGCCCTTAGATTATGGTGGGAGAGAGGGACAGAGACAGATAGATACTGGCCAAAGTAAATATCTGGAACCTCTGTCCACCCTGTTGCCACCACCCTAGTCAAGCCATCATCATTTGTATTACTACCTCAGCCTGCTACCTGAGGTCTCGGCATCAGCTCTCGGCATCAGAAGTGCCCAGTGCACTTCTGTCCAATCCATTTTACACTTTCCATCCAGAAAGATGTTTTCAATGCAGATCTGATCAACTCACTATCCTGTTTAAAATTCTCTAATGGCCTCCCAACACTGTGAGGAGTGTATCACAAGGTCCCTCTGGGATCCGGCCTCTCCTTTGTTCTCTGGTCTCATCTTGGGCCATCCAGGACATTGGTCTTCCTTCAAGTTCACTGCCTGCTATTTCTTCCTTCAGAGCCTCTGAATGCATATTGCTTCTGCCTACATCTACTCATCCTGCAGATCTCAAATTAAATAGCTCCTCCTCCTGGAAGCCTCCCTAACCCATTCTTCCCAGAGTAGGTTCTGTTTCTCTCCACTGAATATTCTCATGGGTTATTTCCCCATCTGCTGTTTAAGATATATTGTACTGGTAATTATTTCTTCTACATCTGTCTTTCCTCAGTTCCAAAAGTGGCGTCTTGCTTTTCTTGTTCACCACTAAAACTCCAATATTTAGCATAATGCCTGGCATATAATAGGTGTTCATTAACTACGGCTGAAAGAATGAATGCATGGCGTCAGGCACCTAAAAGTTATGTGTATTGGCTGTTTTAGAGCAGTCCCACAGGACTATCTGATCGCTTCACCAAATGGAATGAGAACAGCATTAGGGAAAGCGAGCCATTGCCCAGCACTCCAGCCCACAGGAAACATCTCTACTCCAACCTCTCCTTCCATTTACTGCCAATAGAATCACTAGCCCCAAGCCTGGCACTTAGGAAGAGCCAGCCAGATAAATGTTAAATAGATTGATACTAAAAATGAAAATTGGGACTAAATCATTCCTACACCCCATAAAATTTGAGTTGTAACATAGTTTTCTGTGCCAGTGCATATTATTCTTGCAGTTTTCCAAGTGTCTATACACCAGACACTGTGCCGTAGGAGTTTTACATGTGTTACCTCATTTCATCCCAGCAACATGTATTAGACAGTGTCTTTAGTCAGTTCAAGCTGCTGCAACAAAGAACCGTAGACTGGGTGGCTTATTAACATCAGAAATTTATTTCTCGCAGTTCCAGAGGCTGGAAGTGTGAGATCAGGGTGCCAGCACAGTTGGGTGCCAGTGAAGGCCTCTTCCGGGTTGCAGACTGCCAACTTGTCGTTGTATCTTCACATGGTAGAGAGAGAAAGAAAAAGCAAGCTCTCTGATGACGTTTAAGAGGGCTAATCCACCCTCATGACCACATCTAATTCTAATTACCCCCAAAGGACCCACATTGGAGGGTAGAGTTTCAACATATGAATTTTGTGGGGGATACAGGCCTTTAGTACACAGCAGGCAGAAATTAGTCTTTACACATTGAGAAACAGAATTTAAGGACTGTGCCTACAGCCGCAGAGCAAGTAGATGGCACAGCTGAGGAGTCTCCCAGGTCTGGCTGACACTTTCCATTATCCTGGTGCCTGGCATGTAGTAGGTGTTCAATAGATGAATGAATGAATGACTTAACACTAGGTGTATGGAAAATGCTCTGGCATGAAAACTTTAGTGCTAAAGTTAAAAGATTGTGCTGATGGAATAAGATACTAACAAGATTCACAGAATCTATAAACACTGATATTCCGGATATTATTAGTTCCTTTTTCTTTCCCTAAATTCCTGAACTACTGGCCAAACCTGGGACATTCCCTACAGGCACTTCATTCAATTAAGCAAACTGCTAAACAGAACTCTTCCTGAACAAGTCAGGCTATGTAGCACAGCGTTTGGCCTGTGAGCACTTTCTGAACAGTCATTGAGCAGAGAGTACCACAGGGGTTTGCAAATGTGTACAGAAGAAGGAGAGAAAGATAGCGTGACCCTACATGACCCACAATAAATAACAACACAAGAGCAGCTATACACACACACACACATATATGCATATACTGATCTGAGGGCCTTTCATCCATAATTAATCAATCTTCACAACAACTGTGAGATGGTTCCTAACATGTTTCAGTGAATCTAGGTTGTCATTGACTATCAGATGCACTCTGTGTGTCACCAAGAAAGGAATAATGCTGTCCATTGAATTACAAGATGGCGTTGATGGTAAGATGCATCCTAACTTTTGAAATATGAGGATGAAAAAAGGGTGATAAAATATAGTATTTTAAATTCCATTTTACACATGAGGCAACCGCAAGAGACCCAAAGAGGTGAAGTCATGTTCCAAAGTCACAGAGCATGGGTTTTGATTCAATTCAGTTCAGTTTAGCCTTGTGTTGTGTGCGCCTCCTCTGTGCCCTGTGGGAGAGACGCAGAGACGAACGAGACACTACCCTAACCCCAAGGAGCTGAGCTGTTGATCAGGGAAGTAGACCCATAGGCAAATCAACTAAAATACCACCTGCTAAGTGCAAGAATAAGGCCAGATACAAGGTTGCAGCCTGGCACGGAGAGGGGAATGGATAGGCTCTCTGGATAGGCTCAGAGGGTTCCCAGAGAATGTCACGAGTTTCAAAGAATGGATTGAAATTTGCTGAATGATTTTATGCTTATTTTTTAATATCCAGTCAGTGCGTTAGCTTGTTCAACAATGTTAAGAAAAATTCTTGGCTGAAAAATTCCACCTACACTGTGTGAGTTGTGGTAGAGAGTGTCCAAGAGAAGAGGGGAAGGCCTTCCATGGCTCAGCTCATGTGCATGCTTCCAAGGAGAGGTAGGAAGGGGGAGAGGCTGAGGGAAGAAAGCTGAGTCCTCAGGATGTGAGATCACTATTATTACAGAAGGGGTTCCCTTTAGGACAAAGCCTGAAGGACATGTCTACTCAGTTGGGTGGGGTGGGAGGGGTGCTACCACCTCTCAGCTAGTGGAGCTGGGAGAATTGTCCCTTCATTCGTCAACTCCTTTCTGAGCACCTAATGGGGGATCCTGCTGTGCCATCCTGTGGCACCCCACACTAATTCTTAGTATATTACACGTCATGCTCGATTTTAACTATATTTAGGGCCTTTGCACTGGCTGTTCCCTCTTCTTAGAACACTTTCCTCAGATGCCAGCATGACTAATTCCCTCGCCTCCTTCGAGCCTCGGCTCAGATGTCTTTCTCAGTGAGCCCTACTTTGACCAGCCTATTTACAAATGCAACCTTCACCACCACCACAACTCAACCCCATCTCAAAATCCTGATGCCTCTTATTCTGCTCTATTTTTAACTTGTTCTATACCAACTAGCTACTCCTAACCTAATATACTGTTTGCTTATTTATTAGGTTTATTGTTTTTTGCCCATCTTTTCTCACTAGAACATAAGCTCCATGAAGGCATGAAATTTTGTCTGTTTTCATTCACTGATAAGCTCCAGAATCATCATTGGTATGTGCTCAGTAAATATTTGATGAATGAATAATTGAGTAGCTGAACGAATATATCCCTTACCAGTATCCTCAACCAAATATTAAGCTCCATGAGGACAAGAAGCAAGCCTCTTGTGTATTTCTGAGCCCTCAGCACATCATAATGATTGGCACATAATAGGCACTCTGTAAATAATGTTGCATTTAATATTTAAATAACTGTTATCTCATTTCCGTGCATGTAAGTTAAATCACATCCTGAACTCAGTGTTTTACCTGGGTGAGTAAGGAACCATCTCTTGTCTTCTCTGTCTGCCCTCATTCAACAGGTGATAATGGGAGCCTTTATGGACATATATGAGATTTTGAGGTGAAGTTTTCCCTAATTCCAGATTTTCTCTTGCCTCAGTCTAGCCCTGTAGTTTCCACCCAGTTTTCTGAAATTCATAAACAAACAGACAAACAAAACAAACTCAATATTGAGAGAGCTGAAGTGATTATCCAATAGTCAGGTTTTGTGGTATGTGAATTTCATCACCAACCCTGATAAACTACCACTAAGAATTTGGGGTAGTTGTGTGGACTATTCTTGGATGTCTTTCTCCCCTTTTTTATTTGCTCATGAGAGAAATGAACTTTCTCCAACACCTTCTAGGCCTGGCATGTGTCAGCTGATATCACTAGTCATTCAGTAAATACTTAAAAGAAAGTGTTATTGGAAAGCAGAGGTAGGGTTGCTTTGTTTATGCTCCGGTGAGCAACACTAGAAAAAAGGGATGGAATTTACAGGGAAGAAATTTAGATTCTAGACTCAATGAACAAACACTGAGGACTTACTGGGTTCTAAAAGCTCTGGTATATGTAATTCTTATAAGGACTCTGTTGGACAGGAATTCTTGCCCCTCATTTTATCCCTTGGGAGGCCTAGGTACAGAGATGAAAGTCACACAGCTGCTTAAATGGCAGAGGAGCTGTTTGAGCCCAGGACTATCTAATGTTCATGTCTCATGATCTTGACCTGAGTCTTCTGTGTATAAATTTAAATATTTAGATGGTGATTGTGTATCAGCAATAATGAAATTCCAAATCAGGATATTCTTTTTCTCCACTGCAAGCTTACTAATTTGTGACAGTAAGACCCTAAAAAGTAGATACCAAAGTTTGCTGTACATTTTTAGCTCAGATCAGAAATAAAAGGCTACGGTCAGGGCTTTGTCAGCCTTTCTGAAATATCTTGATTAATATATCTTGATTGTCTGACAAACAAGGCCAGAACATAAGAGCTTTTAGAACTGTCATAAAACCTGGGCTATTCATCCTGGCCATGTTCCTCTTTCCCATATTTCATTTTCTGAGTAGCCAGCTGATGGCATCTGGGGGAAAAGACAATGATTTTTTTTTTTTTTTTTTTTTTGCGGTACGCGGGCCTCTCACTGTTGTGGCCTCTCCCGTTGCGGAGCACAGGCTCCGCACGCGCAGGCTCAGCGGCCATGGCTCACGGGCCCAGCCGCTCCGCGGCATGTGGGATCTTCCCGGACCGGGGCACGAACCCGTGTCCCCTGCATCGGCAGGCGGACTCTCAACCACTGCGCCACCAGGGAAGCCCAAAAGACAATGATTTTAAGATTAATCTTTACAGCCTTACCCAGCCCTGAAACCTGTAGTACCATTCGTTGTGGTCTGTCAAGCCTGCCTTCGGGCAGGTTCAGATTTGCCTCTCCTTCCCTCAGATGGGGGGCCTGTCAGTCGGCGCTGCAGTGTAAACCAACCTGACAGATGCTAGGACACCCCGGGAGAGAGGGAGGGCAGCCTGGAATGGGCCCCATCCCTGGAGACCCTGATGATGAGTTGTCTGCAATGATCAACACGCAGACCTCTAGACATGTGAAGTCGGCTCATGCCATGTCCCTCGGGGAATTGTCCCTAGAGACTCAGGAGAGACTGAGAGAGACAGGGACTTGTTGCCCCCAGAAATGATGCTTCTTCCCTGATTATAATCAAAATGCCACTGCTGTGCAGAGGCCTAGGCTGTGAGGATCTCTGGTCGGTGCCCGATTAGTTCCACCTTCAGTCATGATAGTGACTGCCTGGTTCCTTGCGTCCAGTAGAAATTGACATTTTTCCAATAACCTTGTAACATAAAAGGAAACACTTGTGTGCTGAGAAGGGTGTCTTTAAAGAGCACAAACCTGCCTTATTAGGTTACTAATTATTACAAGGTATAACCCATGGGATACCACAGTCCATGGCATATAGTGTATTTACCCTTCTGTAAAATGGGAACGATGCCTGCATTATAAGGGCTATCTTTTTTTTTTTTTTTTTTTTTTTTGCGGTATGCAGGCCTCTCACTGCTGCAGCCTCTCCTGCTGCAGAGCACAGGCTCCGGACGCACAGGCCCAGCAGCCATGGCCCACGGGCCCAGCCGCTCCGCGGCACGCGGGATCCTCCCGGACCGGGGCACGAACCCGCGTCCCCTGCATCGGCAGGCGGACCCCCAACCACTGCACCACCAGGGAAGCCCCTAAGGGCTATCTTTTGAATCACAGATAATAAATACCCAGAACAGTGCCTGACATGTATGTTGTAGGCCTACCACGTGCTCAGCAGTCACTCAATAAACAATGGCATCGTGGTCAATGACCTCTTACAAGGATTGACAGAGGCTAACGTGTTCCCATCCACTAAGACTGATTTGGTGACGGCTTTAGCCACCACTCTCACCGAAGGCAATTCATTATTGAGGTGAGTGGGGAAATAAGTGGCCTTGATAGAGCTCAGTAAGTTTGGACACGATGACTCATCCACAGGGGTGTGGGTGGCTCCTCAGAGAGATGTGTGGAGTAATCGGTACAGAGCTGCGTGTATCCCTCTACCTGGGATGGATATGTTCTGACTTGAGAGACACAATCACACATATGGCACATATGTTCATCATTTCCTAAGAAAGACAGGAAGGCCTCTGCTGGGTGTCACTCAGGCCTTCCTTACCTGCTATTTCCAACTGCCCAGGCCTTATAGGAAAGAAAACAAACTGTTGAATTCCAGGGATTGCCCTGTGACAAGCATAGGTGATAGACTGAATAACAGAAAATCACTTTTATTGGGCATCTGTTATGGGGTAGATTCTGGGGATAGGACGAATATGAACCTTCCCCACCCTCTATACTCATGCAAACTAGAATTTGCCGATGTTAAAAAACACAATACAGGATGAGATAAGAGTATATGAGAGGGGCACTTAACTCCCAGTGAATGAGTTTTTGGATTGATGAGGGAGATGACACAGAATGACCTTCACAACACAAACAGTCCTATGAGGCACATAAATGTCAGCCACATGGAAAGTTACCTCATTTCCCCAAAGTGTCTTAAAGAACAAAGGCATAGAACATGACAGCTGAAACACACCTTGATAGCTGGTGTGACACTGGACATGTTGCTTAATTTATCCAAGTTTGTGTTTCCTCATCTGCAACACAAGGCCAAAATATGCACTGCAGGGCAGTGTGAGAACTGAATGTGGGCTCAGTAAAGTACATGTGCCTCTCTCCTGAAGTCTAGTCCACGGTGTCATCATCAATGCAACCATCCAATCATGAAATCTTTGGGGATGAGATCTAAGTACAACATCCTTTATCGGGAGTTCCAAGCTGGGTTCTTACAGTCAGGAGCACGGGCTTCTTGATTCAGACACATCTGTCTGTTTGAATTCTGGTTCTGCCACTTACTAGCTTTTTTCATTTCGGCTCTCATTTCCGTTATGAGATCAAAAATGCTTACGTGGCAGGGGCTTCCCTGGTGGCGCAGTGGTTGAGAGTCAGCCTGCTGATGCAGGGGACACGGGTTCGTGCCCCGGTCCGGGAAGATCCCACCCACATGCCGTGGAGCGGCTGGGCCCGTGAGCCATGGCCACTGAGCCTGCGCGTCCGGAGCCTGTGCTCCGCAGCGGGAGAGGCCACAACAGTGAGAGGCTCGCGTACCGCAAAAAAAAAAAAAAAAAAAAAAATTGCTTACGTGGCAGGATCGTAATCTGACAAAGTGGAATTCATTCTGTGCTGGTCTTGTGTACTTTACAGGCCCCATCCCGTTGTTGTATCTCCATAACAATCTTGTGAGTCAATGCCATCGTTACCTGAGCTTCACTGATGAGGGAGTAGTCATCTATGGTTAAGAGGTCAGCTAAGAGGTTAAGTCACAGGCCCCAGATTCACAACTAGTGATGACAGAGTTGGGAATTAAATCCAGAACTTTTCTCTCTCCAAAGCTTGGCATATAACCCGTATGCTGGCTTGCCTACCCAGTAAATTGAGGGAGACAATGAATATAAGGTCTAGCATATTGTGGGACACTTAAAAAGCACAATTTTGGTCTGGTACCTAGGTCTCCACAGCCAGGTTGCACAGCCGTGAGGATAAGCAGCTGCTTCACCCCCCCACTTCCTTTCCTAGACTTCCCCTGTTGGCAAGGGGCCACCCGCCACATGTTGAAATGCAGGAGGGGCAGGAGGGATGGGAGAGTCGTTGCATTATTCATGTCTAATTCTACTTGTCTAATGGACTTGTTAAAGCACCCTGGGTGAAAAGTGTGAGTCTTAATGGCATTTTATAAAAGTTGCTGTGATGAATTAGCACATAAAGCAAATTAAAAACAGCTTATCGCTTTTTAAAATAGGTGATGGGACACTGTAGCGTTTTTCCCAGATGTGACGATCCATTAATATCCAAAGGAGCTAAAAGCTGCTGAAATGTGTCAGCTGCTTGCTTTTAGGGACCTGACAAGTCTGAATCAGTGTAATCCTAGAGGGGCAGATTGTCCAAGATTGTCCAAGAGAAATAGAACTCATGGAAAGAGCATGTTGCTGATCCCAAGGGTGGGAAATCTCCCCTCAAGAATACTTGGGACTAGAATGAAGCCCAGTAGAATTAATGTCTGACCTGGTGGGGACCTTCGGGATTGGTCTCTATTCCCCTCCCCTTGCACACAGGGTCGCTGAGGCTTGAAAGAAGCGGGGCTTTCAAAGGTCATCTGAAATATTTCCACAGACCTTCCTGAGGGTCTGCTTTGTGCCCAGCACTGTACTGGGTCCTGAGGATAGTAAGGTGTTTTAGACGTCTTTGTACACAGTCCATAAGACAGCTACTAAGTGGCACAGTTGGGACCCAGATCCCCTGATTCAAATCCCAGTGCGTTTTTCAGAATAATAATTATCATAGTAATAATAGCTAGCGTTTACTGAGCACTTGCTACTGCCAGGCTGGTGTTACAACACTTTACATATCTTATTTCATTTAATCCTCACTGCAACTCTTTGAGGTGGCTGGTGTTATTACTATGCCAGTTTTACAGTTAAGAAAGCTTGAGGGACTTCCCTTGGGGGCGCAGTGGTTAAGAATCCGCCTGCTAATGCAGGGGACACGGGTTCAATCCCTGGTCCAGGAAGATCCCACATGCTGCGGAGCACATAAGCCCGTGCATCACAACTACTGAGCCTGCACTCTAGAGCCCGCGAGCCACAACTACTGAACCCGCATGCCACAACTACTGAAGCCCACGCACCTAGAGCCTGCGCTCCGCAACAAGAGAAGCCTCCGCAATGAGAAGCCCACACAACGAAGAGTAGCCCCCACTGGCCGCAGCTAGAGAAAGCCCGCGCGCAGCAACAGAGACCCAGTGCAGCCAAAAATAAATAAATAAATAATAAATTTGCTTTTAAAAAAGGAAAAGAAAAGAAAGCTTGAAACCCAGAGAGGTTAAGTAACTTGTTCAAGATCACACACGTTAAAAAGTTGCAAACCCAGGCAGTCTGACCCTATAGCCTGCCTTCTTGGCCACCATCTGCCAGCTTTCCTGATGGCTTTTCTACCTCCACTCCCCACGCTTTACAATCCAGAAGGAGCCTGGAGCCACACTAGAGGTTAGGGGACCTTAGGATAGGAATACTGGGACAAGAACTGAGCAGTAAGGGAACTGCAGGGATTTGGGGGAGAAGAGGTGGTCAGCTCTGAAGGGAAGATTAAAAGTTCCTGGTACTGCTAAGTCGTGAGCACAGCCAGAGGGCGACAGGCTGGGAAATTGAGCCTGATAATGAAATGGCCACGAATGTGGGTTTTGGAGTCAGACAAACCTTATTCTAGATTCAGTGTCTACCATGTGTGTACTTGTGACCTAAGGCAGGTTCCTTAACTTCCTGAACCTCCTCCGCCATCTGTAAAACAGGGGTACTAATTTTTACCTTTCAGGTTGTTACGATGTCAAATAAGACAATGGATACAAAGTGCCAGGCCCCTAATATGGGCATAAGTAGTGGTTGTCATCATGATTATCCTCCTTGCCACCCTGTCACCACCTTCACCACCTCCCAGATTGAGGCGGGGGGGTGGGGGGGAACAAGGTGAAGAGCACCGAACTAGGACTTAGCGTCAGGAGACACACGCTCCAGCCCCAGCTTGCTGCCTCTAAGCCATGTGTCCTGGGGTTAGTTAGGGGTCCTTGCTAGGTTTGCCCCTCATCTGTAAAAAGGGGATAGGAAATACTATATCCATTGTGCCTTCTTTGTAGGAATGTATTGAGTCACAAATGAGGAAGTGTATATGAATATGCCTTCCAATCTATAGAGCGAGTGTTGGGGGTCCCAAAGACAACTGTCAAGGTCGATGATGTACTAGGAGGGCTCATCGGACTCAGCATAGTCATCCTCATGACTATGATTTATTATAGGAAATGGATCCAAAGCAAACTCAGTGAACGGAAAGGTGCATGGGACAAAGTCCAGAGGAAACTAGGTGAAGCTTCCAGGAGTCTCCTCCCAGTGGAGTCACACAGGATATGCCTGATTCCTCCAGCAACAAATCGTGACAATGGGTGTAAAACCCTGTCTACCAGGGAAGCTCCTTACAGACTCAGTGTCCAGAGATTTTATTGCAGGCTGGTCACGTAGGCACCCTCGCTGCCTGGCACCTGCTGCAATTCCAGACTCCCAAGGGAAAAGCAGGTATTCAGCTTAAATGGTATTGTTTATATAAACAGCTTAGGCACAGTGAGCCGTTCTTAATAGGAAATGGTAAGAACCCTCCCCAAAACTAAGTTCCCAGATGTCAGCCAAGGGCTGTCCTTGTAAGCAGGCCTTTTTAAGGATGTAATCTCAGGATTGCTGTGTTAACTCTTTTTTGCACAGAATAGAATCCATAGAAAGGATTTTTATAAGTATACACTCAAAGGGGGAAAAGGAGGTAATAATTATAACAGTTCATACTTAAAGATTTTCACTATGTGTAGGCACTTTTGTGTATGCGTTACATATATTACCGTAGGTAGCATTTCATCCATACAACAATTCCATGATAGGGGTACCGTTATCATCACTGTTGTCATCACTGTGTTATATATGAGGGAACTGAGGCCTAAGAGGGGCTAGAGCGCTTTCCTGGGTTACCAGCTATGTGACTAGTACGAAGAGAAGTAGTAGGACCAGGACATGGCCCCTAACAATGTGGCCCCTGAGTCGTTTCTTAGCCGCTATTATACCGCACTATGCTACACAGCACCTACCATGGGCCGGGTGCATCCGATGTGTTATGTCATTAATGCTCGCCGCAGCTCCACGTGAGTATAGTTATTGGACTAATTTTACATTTAAAAACCTGTGGTTCAGGAATGTTAATTTGTGTCACATCAGCCAGCCAGAGAAGTGACAGAGTCAGGAGTGGGTCTCTGCCTTCTCTCAGTCCCCTTTTCCTGGCTGGGGTTTTGTGAAGTCTTTGGTAGAGAAGATGCAGATGGTCGGGTGGAAATGAGTCATTCTAGGAGCTGAGACCTCGCCCCCACCCAGCCCGTATTCCTTCACCTGGGGACATAATTAATGGAAAAAGGGGCTGTGTTGCAAGTAATTCAACTTTCCCTGCAGTATTTGAGAGCTGTAGATGCTGCCTTCAGCTCTTTTGGGTTGCCATGACAACAGATGTGACATTTCTTTCATGAGGAAAAAAAAGAAAGAAAAAGAATCATACTTGGTCCTCAGTGATTTTAGACAGACCTGTTCATCAGATCTAGCTAGTTTTGCTTGCATAGTGGCTACACTCTAAGGAAATTCTTAGAATGGAATCAAAGGGGAATAAACAGGGATGTGGCAAAATCTGCTTCTCCGGGGAAATCTCATGTTGTATGTGTGTGGTGATGGTTTGTGGGAGATACAGGAGGAGGCGGACAATGTAAAACTTGAGACAGATTGTCAGCTGCTTGGGACAACAGCTCGTCACTGAGG
The DNA here is from genome assembly GCF_011762595.2 of Tursiops truncatus. NCBI lineage: Eukaryota > Metazoa > Chordata > Mammalia > Artiodactyla > Delphinidae > Tursiops > Tursiops truncatus. The sequence goes on from NC_047041.1 coordinate 48,318,410, forward strand.
TCTCAATCATCGTAATTCTGCTTCCAACTCCCTCACCCCATCAGTCATATATATTACAGCGTGTTGGGCTCGGCAAAGGCTCAGCAAAGATTCTTTAGTAGGGAAAACATGCTACATAAAGGAAGAATTACAATTCAGAGTGATAAATGCAATGATGAGATAGGCTTGGTATACTATGGAAGCAATTTATCTTGTTCATATCATTTTTTGTTCTTTGGCCGCACCGTGCGGCATGTGGGATCTTAGTTCCCCAACCAGGGATCAAAGCCTCCCCTCCTGCATTGGAAGCATGGAGTCTTAACCACTGGACAGACAGGGAAGTCCCTTGTTCATATTTTGATCTATGTGTCTATATACATACACATAAACATAAGTGTATTTTCATTATTGCTTTGTGAGCATTTAGTAATGTCATTAAATTAACCTAATTAAATTAATTAAATTAATGTCATTAAATACATGTCATTAAATTAATGTCATTAAATACAACCATCCAATTTTAGTGATAGTCCAATACTCCAGTGAGTGGAAGGGTCCCAGTCCCCTGTGGGAGGACATGGAAGTTGTTACCATGCTGCATTCAGAAAGATGCCATGGTTCTCTTCATTCTTCCTTTCTAGTGATTTGTAAAATTTGATTGTAGTGAGAGAGTACTAACCTGCCTCGCAACCTCCTGGGAGAAGTAAGAACTAATCGTGGTTTGTGACCAAAGCAGTAGGAATGTTGACTGCGATTCCAGGGGTTAGTCCTGGGAGTTGGTATCCAATGGGCAATGGGTTCTCAGGGCAGGAATGAACAGTCAGAACGGTGAATCCTAGATCTGTGCTGCCAGAGATTCCTAACAATGTTCTCTCTCTTGTCATTTCCTCCAGAGCCATGTTTGACTACGACAAGAGCAAGGACAGTGGGCTGCCAAGTCAAGGACTTAGTTTTAAATATGGAGACATTCTCCACGTTATCAACGCCTCTGATGATGAGTGGTGGCAAGCCAGGAGAGTCACGCTGGAGGGCGACAGTGAGGAGATGGGGGTCATCCCCAGCAAGCGGAGGTAAGAATGCCATTTTTGTTTCAGAGGATTTGCTGCTCAGCTCTCCAGGGAGTGGAGGTGAGGGAAGATGAAGATGCGGCAGACTGTTCACAAAATATCTCTTTGAGTAGGATAGTCAGTCCGCGGGGAAATTGTCAGTGATGGCAGGTGACACAAATGAAATGCTCTCACGCTTCTCATGTTAGGATTTTACCAAAACTGCCAACTGTGATAAAGGAAGAAAGAGGATCTGCTTATTCTGCCTTCCTAAAACTTAGCAGCTTTCGTGTGTTCAAGATTACGCTTATCAGCTTGTATACTGACAAACTCAGAGGGGTTACTTCAGAGGTTCATAGTTTACTGGATAAGTTTATAGAAAGGCCAGGTGAAAGCCAAGTAAAGTAGACTGTTTACAAAGCTCATGTCCTGGCTGTGTAGTACTTCCAGATATTGATGGGAAAAGACTAAAAACCTCCATTCCAAAATCAGATACTTGGGGATAAACAACAAGGTCCTGCTGCATAGCACAGAGAACTTTATTCAGTATCCTATGATAAAGCATAATGGAAAAGAATATAAAAAAAGAATGTATGTATGTATAACTGAATTACTTTGCTGTACGGCAGAAATTAACACAACATTGTAAATCAGGTATGCTTGAATTAAAAAAAATAAAATGGCAGTTCCATTGGGGAAATAAACAAAATCAGATACTCAGGATAAGAGCTGTCAAACGTCTGGTGAGGTCCAAAGAGTGGGTTTACAGCTGTGTTTTATAGCGTTAGTTACTCTTGTCCCCCACCCCACCTAGCACTCCCTCCTTTCACTCAGATAATTAGTTCTGTATGTAATTCCCAAGCAAAGACTATTATGTTCTTTCTCTTCTAAGCATTTCTTCGACTCTGCTTTTGAAAGGCGGGAATAGGCTTCAGAACAGCCACGTCCTTCATCTGTCCCAGCGGTTTCTGACCATTACCACTAGAAAGGAACTTTCCTTCCCATGACTGTCCTTCTGGCACTAAGATATTGTCTGAGAAACAAATTATCTGCACCCTAGAAAAGAGATATGGTATGAAGTCTAAGTCAGGAATAATGCTTATTCAAAGCAGTCACTAACTTTTCTTGAGCTACAAAGGGCTCCCCTCCTCATATGCAAACACCCCAAATACCTATGTAAAAAATCCTCATGGGGCTTCCCTGGTGGCGCAGTGGTTGAGAGTCCGCCTGCCGATGCAGGGGACACGGGTTCGTGCCCCGGTCCGGGAAGATCCCACATGCCGCGGAGCGGCTGGGCCCGTGAGCCACGGCCGCTGAGCCTGCGCGTCCGGCGCCTGTGCTCCGCAACGGAAGAGGCCACAACAGTGAGAGGCCCGCGTACTGGGGAAAAAAAAAAAAAAATCCTCATGAAGCTGAGTATTCAAGTGCTGCCACATGCACAGTGACCCAGTGACTGAGCTAGCACCAGCCATAGTGGGAAGATGAAATTAGCCAGAAATAACTCTGTGGGGCATTTGCACCCCAGAGAAGACGGGTCCCCCATTTTTCTCTGCCTGGGGCCACATAGCCTAGGGTGAATGTAGGGAGAGGGCAGCAGGCCGACTCTTCTGCAGCTGCTCCCTCCCACCCTCTAAGCCTATGCCTATGAATCTCCCAGCAGCAGACAGTTCTTTAAACCTCTGGGCTCCTGCATAGTTGCCTGACATTGCTTTGAGAGGATGTTCTGAGTTTGTAGTTTGCAGTGTTTTCTGAATTCAAAGCAGTAACTCTCAGGACTAGTATATATTCTGTGTTTCTCCATTTCCATTTATTTAAAAAGAAAATGTCAAGGCAATATGCATTTCGGTTTGCTTTGATGTGATTAATCAGAGCTGTCTGAGGAGCTGTTCTGTAGAAGAAGGTTCCATCTTATCGAATATGGCCCCAAGGGTAGAAATGTGGTGGAGAAGGAAAGCTGTGTGGGAATAGATTTCAACTCACTTTTTAAAAAATTCTTTTAGTAGTTGGAGCTGACTAGAGATGATATGGATTACCTGGGAAGACAGTGACCTAGAACAATGGTTTTCATACCAAAGGTACATTGTGAAGACTTAGATATGCCCCTCCCCCCCACGCACAGTGATTCTGATTCAGTCCATCTGGAGTGGGTCCTGGAGATCTGTATTGGTATGTAAGTTCCTCCAGGTGATTCTGATAATAGAAGATTCAGTGGCAGGAAGTATTATAAAAGGGAATCAAACGTTGGGTGGGACAGTTGAACTATAGGATTTACAGCCACTTTCCAACCCTGAGGTTCTGTGATTCTAGTCAGTCTTGTCAACTGTCCTTCATTTGTTCAATTGCACATCATTTCCCCGCTAAGGAACATTCTCAGTGCCAGTCCTCCTGGGGTAATTTTCTGCCTGCTGGTGGTCATTCTTGAACTGGCTCTCTCTCCTATTTTGGATGAAGGCCATCCTAACAGCCATGCTACAGCTGGCCTGGAGAAGAAGTTTGTCTAGTGACTCTAATGTTGATATTTGTATTCTCTCTCATGAAGGGTACAGTAGCCCACCCACCATCTCGTGTGTGTGTGTGTGTGTGTGTGTGTGTGTGTGTGTGTGTGTGTATGGCTGTAAATCAATCTCTGTCAGATTTTCTCCTCAGGATTTTAACTCTTTCCAAAAATGTTACTATTATTGTTTTATGTGTTTATAAAAGTAACACATTTCATTGAAAAAAAAAGGAAACATTTAGAAAAGAAGAAATAAAAATCACTAATAGGGCTTCCCTGGTGGCACAGTGGTTGAGAGTCCGCCTGCTGATGCAGGGGACACGGGTTCGTGCCCCGGTCCGGGAAGATCCCACATGCCGTGGAGCGGCTGGGCCCGTGAGCCATGGCCGCTGAGCCTGCACGTCTAGAGCCTGTGCTCCACAACGGGAGAGGCCACAATAGTGAGAGGCCCGCGTACCGCAAAAAAAAAAAAAAAAAAATCACTTGTAATCATACCCCACAAAGCGTTCTTCTGTGCTTATTTTAGTGCAGTTTAAAATCTGTCATGAGGGCTTCCCTGGTGGCGCAGTGGTTAAGAATACACATGCCAATATAGGGGACATGGGTTTGAGCCCTGGTCCGGGAAGATCCCACATGCTACGGAGCAACTAAGGCCATGTGCCACAACTACTGAGCCTGCGCTTTAGAGCCCGCGAGCCACAGCTACTGAGCCTGCGTGCCACAGCTACTGAAGCCTGTGTGCCTAGAGCCTGTGCTCTGCAACAAGAGAAGCCACTGCAATGAGAAGCCCGCTCACCACAATGAAGAGTAGCCCCCGCTCACCACAACTAGAGAAAAGCCCGCGCACAGCAACAAAGACCCAAGGCAGCCAAAAATTAATTAATTAATTTAAAAAAAAGAATCTGCCTGCCAGAGCAGGGGACACGGGTTCAATCCCTTGTCTGGGAAACTCCCACATGCCGCAGAACAACTAAGCCCGTGCACCACAACTACTGAGCCTGCGCTCTAGAGCACACGAGCCGACGTGCCACAAATACTGAAGCCCATGCACCTAGAGCCTGTGCTCCACAAGAGAATCCACAGCAGTGTGAAGCCCGCGCACCACAACAAAGAGTAGCCCCTGCTCTCCACAACTGGAGAAAGAGTGCAGCAATGAAGACCCAAAAACAAAGACCCAATGCAGCCAAAAATAAATAAATATTAAAAAAGAAAAACTTCCTTTAAAGAAATTACAAAAAATAAAATAAAATATATCATGAGCCTTCCCTAGGGCTGCTCTTTAATGTTTAACTTCTAAAGGAGGCACTCTTATTTTATACTGCATTCAGCATCTTATAACTATAGCTCAGAATAAATGGTTACTGGTATCAATATGACTTATTATTAGATTAGGGTTATGCTTAATTCCTCTCTACCCCCTTTTATAAGTATAGTTCAGCTCGTAGAGCTGGTCTGGAAAAATCTCATAATGGATAACATCCCTTATGACTTCACCCTTTACAAAATGTTTCTCTCTTGATAAGTCTATTTAATCATCCCTATGAAGTCGTAAGATGAGTATGAAAGTCATTGCCTTTTCCCTCCTTCTTTTTAGAAGTTGGTAAATAAATTTTATTTAAATAAATGCTCCTAGAGCATGCTAGACACTGTTCTAAGCCCTTTACAATTAACTTATTTAAACCTCATTACAACCCTATGGGGAAGGTAATATAATTAGCCTCATTTTACAAACCAGGAGTTTGAAGCAGAGAGAGATTAATTTACTTGCCTATACTGCCCAGCTAATAAATGGCATAACTGGGATTTTATTCCAGGCTATAACGCTCTTAACTCATATGCAATCCTGCCTCCCACCATTATAAAAATAAGAATTGACAAAATTCAATTCATCAAGCACTGCTTGAGCAGCTTCTGTGTGCCAGGTGCTATCATCCAGTCACTGCCTGGAGCCCAATATTTGTAGGACCAACATGTAACTATGGCACAGCCTCACAGTGGTGAGGGCTATATTGTAAATAAAGGTGCTGTCTTAGTTCGGGCAGCTATTACAGAATACCATTCACTGGGTGACTTATACAACAGACATTTATTTTTTGTAGTTCTGGAGTCCAAAATCAAGGCACTGGCTGATCGAGTTCTCAGAGAGGGCCCTCTTCCTGGTTTGCAGATGGCCTTATTGCTGTTTCCTCATATGGCAGAGAGAGAAAGATCTTTTCTCTCGTATTTCTTCATTTTGGACACTAATTTGATTGATGAGGACTCCACCCTCATAACCTAATTACCTCCCAATACCTCACCACCAGAGACCACCACACTAGGGATTAGGGCTTCAACATATGAATTTTATGTGGACACAAACATTCAGTCCATAGCAGGTATCAAGGGAAGTGAAAGGGCAGCAGAGGAATGAATTCCATCTGATGATAGAGTATATATTGTGCCAGTTGCTTTCAAATACAAGATTTTCTTTAATCTTTACAAAAGCTTCATAAGGAAACTGAAGATCAGAGAAGTAACTTGCCCAAGGATGCACAGTCAGCCACTGGCTGAACCCAGTTCTCTCTGTAGCCAGACCAGATGGCTTTTCACTACCCCATTGTCAAGGGAGGAAGCCCTTGACAATTAAGGAGTTCTTACTACATTTTAAATACTATGCTAACCAATTTTTTGTATTATTTAATATTCACCATAGGGACTTCCCTGGTGACGCAGTGGTTAAGAATCCGCCTGCCAATGCAGGGGACACGGGTTCGATCCCTGGTCCCAGGAAGATCCCACATGCTGCGGAGCAACTAAGCCCGTGTGCCACAGCTACTGAGCCTGCGTGCCACAAATACTGAAGCCCACGCACCTAGAGCCCATGCTCTGCAACAAGAAAAGCCACCACAATGAGAAGTCTGCACACCGCAACAAAGAGTAGCACCCACACACAGCAACGAAGACCCAACACAGCCAAAAATAAATTAATTAAATTTAAAAAAAAAAGAATCTTTAAAAATAAATTCACCATAATTTTTCAAGTCTGTGTTAATATCCTAATTTCACCAACATGAAACCTGAGATCCTAAGAGGTTGAGTGACCTGCCCTAAGTCATAGAGCTAATAAGTGGCAGATGCAGAATTCCAACCCAGACTCGTGAGACTTCAAAACCTGGGCTTTTAGCACAGAATCTCTCTTTTCTGAGATTACATAGTTTCTGAGGGGCCAAACTAGGATTTGTTCCACTGTCTCTTAATCCAAGTCTCTATTCATTACCCCACAGTGACTGTCACCTGGGCTGTCAGATGACAGCTTGCCTAGCATTGCATAAGGGTTTACTCACTTAGCTTCCCTGCAAGCCTGTGGCCGGTAACCTATATGGCATTTCAATTCTCCTTGCAACAGGGCCTTATGGAGCACAGGCAAAGGGATACCCAGCACCAAATGATGTTCCCACCATCTATTGCTCCAAGCCTGCCCTCATTGTTTGTTTGGCGGGAACCTGAAAACGCCAGATGGGAGATGGGTGAGAAGGCAGAGGAAGACAGTTGGGCTCATTAAAGCATGACCATGTGGTATTCTCTGGAGACGCTAGGTGTCAGAATTGATTGCTCAAGTTTTGCCATCCAGTTTATGTTTTCAGTATTTTGGTCAGTGACCAAACCAGGGCGGAGAGGATTATTTCTGCTTAAATAATCTAATTAATTGCTTGCCTCTTGAGTGTGAGAGAAGTGTGTCAGTCCTTTCATCGCAATTCAGTCTTTCTACACAGGTGACCCACCATTCCCTTAGGTAAAGATCTATGGGTCTTAACATCATGTATTTCTGCTAAAGGAGTCTCAGTAAAATAACTAGGTAAGGTGATGCTAAACTTTTACATAGATTCCTACCAAGTACAATAAAAAAGTCGTAAAATGGTCAACAACTTTTTAATCAGAAACACTGGTTGTTTGGGCAAGTCACTTCAACTCTCTGAGCCTTGGTTTTCACACCCAGGTCAAGAACCAGTAGCCTCCTTGATGATTCATTCATTCATTTACCAACAAAGATTAAGCACCTACTATATGCCCAGCTCCATCTTAAACCCTGGATCACTGTACAGATTATAGATAATACAGGTAAAGTTTAGCATAGCTTCTAATACTTCTGTGCTTACTCAAATGATATATGTTTTCCTTTCTTCAGAGTTTGAGCTTTTGATGCTCAAAACAACGTAGCATTATGTAGGGCCCTATTTCTCCACCCTAACCGATCTTGACAATAAACTATCCACATGTATCCCAAGAAGCACTAGGAGAAAGGACAGGGTTGAGGCAAGTGAAGAAAAAAGATAAGCCACATCCCCTGCTACCCGTGAGAAGGGTTTGCAGAGATCCCCAAGAGGCAATCGACATGAGCCTCTGGGATAGAAAAAGACAACTATTGTTGGGGATGCAGTGAATGTAAAGACTGTTGAGGAGAGAGATCAGTCCAATGTTTCTGATGTAACATTGCAAATAGACATCTAGCTAACCTGAATTTCAGTGTTAAAAGCAAATTTATTCTGAGTTTTGAGGCGAGCCTGTCATAACAGGTATTATCTCAGTGACCCTTTGCTTGAGTTTGGTTTTGGTTTATTTAATTCAGGACATTTGGGATTTGGGATGCAAGGAAGGGGGATGGCTGTCATTTGTGAGAAACTCAGCCCAGACGTCTAAGGAACTATATTGGTCTTAAAATTGTGGGTGACCATCTAAAATCTCATGTTTGTTGTAACCCATTGGATATGGGAGGCATGGAAGGTCCTTAAGTATTGCTTCCCAAACAGAGTGGATGTGGCCTGACACTGAAGTTAGCTGTTAAAAGATGTGTGCTCAGGCCCTATTTCTACCACTTTCTAATTTGGCAAGCTTCAAGTCTTAGCTTTCCCAGCCATAAAATGGGGTTGAGAATACCACACTTGCTTATGTCGGGGCCAAATGAGATGATGTAAATGTGAAGGAATTTTTCGTTAATAATTATATGTTAAAACTTCAGCTACCACTATATCATCATCATCATTATCATTCAAGAAACTTTCAACCCAAGTAGAAGTCACAACTTTCTGACTTCCTTTTTTTTTTATATACATCTTTATTGGAGTATAATTGCTTTACAATGTTGTGTTAGTTTCGCTGTACAACAAAGTGAATCAGCCATATGCATACATATATCCCCATATCCCCTCTCTTTTGAGCCTCCCTCCCACCCTCCCTATCCCACCCCTCTAGGTCGTCACAAAGCACCAAGCTGATCTCCCTGTGCTATGCGGCTGCTTCCCACTAGCTATCTATTTTACGTTTGGTAGTGTATATATGTCAGTGCTACTCTCTCACTACATCCCAGCCTCGCCTTCCCCTGTTGTGTCCTCAAGTCCGTTCTCAGCATCTGCATCTTTATTCCTGCCCTACTACTAGGTTCATCAGTACCAGTTTTCTAGGTTCCATATATATGCGTTAGCATACGGTATTTATTTTTCTCTTTCTGACTTGCTTCACTCTGTATGACAGACTCTAGGTCCTTCCACCTCACTACAAATAACTCAGTTTCGTTCCTTTTTAGAGCTGAGTAATATTCCATTGTATATATGTGCTACATCTTCTTTATCCATTCATCTGTCAGTGGACATTTAGGTTGTTTCCATATCCTGGCTATTGTAAATAGTGCTGCAGTGAACATTGTGGTACATATATCTTTTTGAATTAAGGTTTTCTCAGGGTATATGCCCAGTAGTGGGATTGCTGGGTCATATGGTAGTTCTATTTTTAGTTTTCTAAGGAACTTCCATGCTGTTCTCCATAGTGGCTATATCAATTTACATTCCCACCAACAGTGCAAGAGGGTTCCCTTTTCTTCACACACTCTCGAGCATTTATTGCTTGTAGATTTTTTGATGATGGCCATTCTGACCGGTGTGAAGTGATAACCTCATTGTGGGTTTGATTTGCATTTCTCTAATCATTAGTGATATTGAGCATCTTTTCATGTGTTTGTTGGCCATCTGTATGTCTTCTTTGGAGAAATGTCTATTTAGGTCTTCTGCACATTTTTGGATTGGGTTCTTTATTCTTTTGGTATTGAGCTGCATGAGCTGCTTGTATATTTTGGAGATTAATCCTTTGTCTGACTTCCTTCTTGAGTGAACCAAAATCTGTCACCTATACAATAAGACTTAATTTTTTTTTTTACTTTTTTTATTGCTTGTTTGAAGATTAGTAATAAACCATAGCAAATATTAGGTTTGTTTGTGTCTGTCTGTCTGTCCATCTGACTTAGTCTTTGCAACCCGTTTGAGATTTAAGTGATGAACCACTAAAATGGCCTAATAGAAACATTTCTTAAGAAATATGAAAGGGATGAACTTAGAAACCAGGGGGGAAAAGTTAGAATGCTCTAAGCAATTCTTAGAATAGAATAGTGAGTTCAGCCTAATATTATTTATGTTTGGGGCCCATGTGAGTTCTGTCACTTTATGCAGAATTTATTTGCATAGCCTAATCAAATAACCATATATTCTCTGCATGTTACAGTCATTTTGGCGTCATCTGATGTACTAGTGTTCCCATAATTAGGCTGGTTAATGCAAAGAAGCCAGGATAAAGTCAGGGCAGAGATGAATATGAATTAGCATTTGCACTTGGATTAAAACTGAGAAAAGCTGAAGTAGCTCGGAGTAGGCATTTTCTCAGTGAGTATCTTTCCACTTGGCAGTCTACCTTATCTGAAGTCTTCCTTGATCTCCTCCCAACTGTTGTATGTTGGGTGCAAGTAGAAACTCTTAGTGGAGCATATTGCTTTCATATCTGAGGTTAGATTTGAAGAATTTTCTTCATCTGTTTCCACTCAAATATTCTACTCTCACACTGAAATAAATATATTCTGAAACTCCATTCTGTAACTATAGAAACCCTGATCTTCAGTGCATTTCAGCTGGAAACACAAAAGAACGCTAAGTTAAAGAGGAGTATGTTGTTCATTATTGACCTATGAACAGCTTAGATTTCATAAGCCATTAAGTTTCTGTAGATTCAGGGTTTTTACCTCTCCTTTTTCTTTCCCCATTTTTGAAATTAGAGCTAGCCATATTTAAACAATAAAATGATGCTAAAACAATGCAATGAATATGATTTTAGTTGAACTGTTATTTATTGAGGACTTGCTATAATACACTGAGTGATATGTGGACTTGCCCTCAAGGAACATACAGCCTTGTATGCGCAACTCAAAAATAAACAAGACACAAGGAAACGAGATAACACCAATATAGACATACAAATAAATGTCGTGGGGCTTAGAGGAAAGAATGGTCATGTCTAGTTAGAGAGGCTCAAAAAAGAATCAGAAGTATTTAACTTCTCTTACCTCTTTTCAGCCCCATCCTTCAAATAGGCACAAGTCCTGCCAACTTTATGTTATTAATATTTCTCCAAACCTTCCCTGTCCTCCACCTCATTATCACTTCTCATCATTTCTTGCCTGGATTATGGCAGTAGCTTCTAAATAGGCCTCCTGCTTCCCACTGTTCTTTCCCTCCTCCAATCTATCTTCCTCCTCCCGCAGAGTCATGTATTTAAAATGCTAATGTCTATCACTTCTCAGATTTATAGCCTCTAGTAAATCATGAGGATTCCCCAAAGGAGAACCCCATGTCCTCAGAGTAGACAGATACTCTTTATAAGGAGGTCTCACCACCTCTTCAGCCTCATGTCCCTGTGCTGTATGTACCCTGTACCAGAATCTTCCTGCAGTCTTTAGCTTGATCATATCCTCAGGTCATGGTACATGTTGTTCCTCCTGTCTGGGAGATTCTCCCTAAACTTTTCCCACTGACAAGCTCTTTCTCACCATTTAAGTCTCACATAAATTGACACCTCCTCCAGGAAGCCCACCCCATTGCTTTCCACCCCCTCTTTATCTTCCTCCAATGAGATAAATGTGCCCATATTGCTCTCAGCAATCTTTTGTGCAGCAATATCTGTCATTTTATCCCTCTGTCCCTGCCAAGAACACATTACTGTGTGTTCATTAAAGTCGTGCTTTTTAATTTTTTTTTCTTTGTTCCCCAGCACCTTACTTGATACAGTGTAGGCATTCAATAAGTGTTTGGTGAATGAATGAAGGGGAAATAATGAAAACTGCAGAGATGGCAGTGGAAGGACATTGGGGCAAAGGAAAAGTTCAAGATTATCTGTAACATGTTTGGTTTTGAGGTGAAGGTAAATAAATACCCCAGTATTCCTAAAGGGAAGGGAACAAAAAGGAAACAAAAAGAGAGGAGATATTAGGAGATGACAGCTTACTTAGCTTCCTAGGTATTCATCTATGTGGACTGTGATTTCTTGAAATAGATTTTGATTGATTCAGGCATTTAAATAACAAATATTGGGGTTTTGTTGCTTCCAAATACGTGACTCTCAGTACATGTAACACAAAAATTGCAAGGAATGCGTTAGCAGCTTAGAGATATCATACCAAGACTTTTTATACTGAACAAAGAAGAGAAATATTTTAAATATTTTAAAACACATTTTATTTGAGCTGTAGGATAAGAAGAGGTGTTCTTCATTTGATAAGAAACTTAATCATAAATGCCTTGCCATGTGATAGACTCTTTATTTTCCATTTTCTTTAGGGTGGAAAGAAAGGAACGTGCCCGATTGAAGACAGTGAAGTTTAATGCAAAACCTGGAGTGATTGATTCAAAAGGGGTAGGTACAAAATAATCGAAACATTAAATTCTCTCGTTTGCCATGGATTTAACTATAATTGACATTTAAGCTGTTGCTAACAAACAGATCATGGAGCTACTGGACAGTAGAGCACTGTTATAAATGTATTGCTATGCAGTGATGTAATTTCTGATGAAGTAGATTTATGATAAATAAATTTTGGGAGTAAAGCTGCTAGTGGTCAGGAGAAATGATGGGTTATGAAGGTGATGTAATGACTATAGTGAGGAAGAAAAAAATAGTTTCGATGTTATTTAATTTTTTTCTTTTAAATTAAATATTCTAAAAGGATAGATTCCATAAAAGATACCTGCTCATCATAAAATATGTCTAGTCTTTTACGTATTATAAAGTCAGGATAGTCATGGAAATATACATATGGATCACCTAAGTGAATACATGGATTGTTGTGACAGACATAGAAAAGAAGAAAGTAAACAAATGAAATTTAGAGTTATGCAACCATCACCACAGTCAATTTTAGAACATTTCATCACCCCATAAAGAAATCTGTAGCTGTCACTTCCCTCTCCCTCAACCCCAGCCCCTCCCCACCCAGCCTAGGCAACTACTAATCTACTTTGTCTCTATATATTTGCCCATTCTGGATAGTTCATATAAATGGAATTGTACACTATGTGGTCTTTTGTGACTGTTTTTTTCACTTCACATAATGTTCTAAAAGTGCCTCTGTGCCTTATGTGTGTAGCATAAATAAATACTTTTTTTCTTTTCGTTGCCAAACAATATTCCATTGTATGGATATACCTCATCTAATTTATCCACTCATCAGGTGATGGACATTTGCATTGTTTTCACTTTGGGACTGTTACGGATAATGTTGCTATAAATATTTGTGCACAAATTTTTGTGTAGACATATACTCTTATTTCCATTGGGAATATACCTAGGAGTGGAATTTCTGGGTCATAATGATAGCTCTATATTTAACATTTTGGGGAACTGCCAGACTGTTTCCCAAGGTGGCTATAACATTCTACATTCCCACCATCAGTGTATGAGGGTTCCAGTTTCTCTACATCCTCACCAACACTTGTTATTATATGTCTTTCTGCTTATAGTCATCCTGTTTGGTCTGATGTGGTATCTCATTGTGGTTATGATTTTTATTTCCCTAATGACCATTGGTATAGAACATCTTTTCATGTGCTTATTGACCATTTGTATATCTTCCTTGGAGAAATGTCTATTCAGATCCTTTGCCCATTTTTAAAATTGGGTTCCTTTGTTGTTGTTGAGTTGTAGAAGTTCTTTGTATATTCCAGATATTAATCTCTTATCAAATATATGCTTTCCAAATATTTTCTCCCATTCTATGAGTTGTCTCTCTTGATAGTGTCATTTGCTTCACAAAAGTTTTTAATTTTGACAAAGACCAAATTTATCTTATTTTTTCTTTTGTTACTTGTGTTTTTGTTATTATATCTAAAAAACCAAGGCCATGAAGATTTATGCCCGTATTTTCTTCTAAGAATTTTGTAGTTTTAGCTCTTACATTTAGGTGGTTGATCCATTTTGAATTAGTTTTTGTATACGATATGAAGTAGGGTTGCAATTTCATTCTTTTGCACATGAATTGTTTTCTGTTCATTTTTGGATTGTTTACTGCAAGTGTATAGAAATACAGTTATTGTGTATATCAGTCTTTTATCCTGCTACCTTGCTGAATCCATTTATTAATTGTAGTAGCTTTTTGGTAGATTCCTCAGGATTTTCTATCTACAAGATCATATCATATGTAAAAAGAGAGAGTTTTACTTCTTTCTTTCCAATCTGGATGACTTTTATTTCTTTATCATAACTGATTGCCTTGTCTAGAACTTCCAGTGTTGGATGGAAGTCGCAAAAACATTCATCCTTGTCTTGTTCCTGACCTTAAGGGGAAAGCATTTAATCTTTCCTATTAAGTATGATGTTAGCTGTGGGTTGTAAAGCTTTTTAAATTTAGTATTTTTAAGTCATAGTACTAGTATCTTATTGCTATATCGTAAAATACCTTTCCCCACCTTCTGCCTTCCTGTTCTCTTTCTCTTCATCTCCTTTCCTTTACTTTTCTGTTCTAATAATTTTGGCTGTGAACATCACACTGAACCACAAGTTTAGGTCAATAGATGTCACCATGAAAAACGAGAAGAAAAGCTCACAAGTTTTGAGCCCTAAACCACAACACTGCCCTTTGTATTTTGAAGTAGAAGTGTCACTGGGCAGCCCAGTCATTGACGTAATAATTTACTTTCCCCTAAAACATTCAGGTGAAATGGGAATTTATTTAAACATGGTGTCACTCTTAAAAAAAAAAAAGTGAGGCTGTATGTCATCATGCATGGAGTCCTTTCAGACAAATACTGCTTCCGTACAAAGGGGTAGGATTTTTCATTGATTCTTGGTGAGAATTTAAGGATAGATTTCCTGTTTGTTTCATATATATAGTTGGATATACATCAGAGAATTTTTGTTGAATACCTACCATGTGCCAGACTCAGGATTAGAACTTGTAAAAGATACAAAGTGTAACATAGGCCCTTCCCCTCAAGAGCTCCTAACATCAGTTAGAGCCCAGATGTCTTTTTGTTAAGGCCAAAACTTGTGTTGTGTTTTTTTTAAATCATATTGCTAAATACAGTTAGGTATGATCCAATGAATAGAATATAAATTCAAGGACTTGAATGACTGTTGAAGGAGAGGCAGTGATCATGTGAAAAGGGAAACCCTGGACTGAAAGTCATGAGAGTCAGGTAGCCTGGGTTCTGGTTTCAGTTCATTACTAAGTCACCACTGCTCTTTGGACCTCATTAGCAAAATAGCAGCTTTGAACTACATCAGGGATGTCAAACAAGTTTCATCTCCTATGGGAACCGATGGATTGATGGTTTCTAACTAGAATATTGTGTTGAAAATGACTCTGAGGCCATATGTAACTTCAGCAGGAAAAGTGTTATGATTGATTAGTCATGCCTAGCGCAACATTGGGAATTGTTCTCTATTTGAGGTCCCCGGATTCAATGATTTTTTAAGGTGCCTTCCAGCAATAATTCTCCATGAGCCTGTGAATTAAGAAATAATAAACCAAAGTTTTCTAAGTCCCCATGAGAACAATACATCAATGAGAAGACTCTTGCCCTGAAGTAGAAAGCAAAGGACAATTAAGAGAAAGTGCACTGAAGAAAGGCCAACTCTGTGGAGAGTTGGGAAAGTCAGGAGATGCCACTCACTCTGAGCCTTGGACAAGGACTACAGAAATAAGTCATTGTTACAAAGGCCTCAGTCTCTGGGACCCTGGGGTAAATTCAGCATAATCTGAAGAGGAAAGCTGTTTGGAATGAGAAAGAGACTGGGATATTTTAAGTAACTTTATCATTAGATGGCATTCACAGAGCATTGTGAGATGTTGGGGATTCAGAGTGAAAGCCATGGTTACTACCCTGGAGGATCTTAGAATCAATTAGTATGTATAAAGCAGGCTGTGACAAGAGCCTTATTAGTAGTGTGTACAGAGCTATGGGGATTCAGATGAATGGATGTGGGAATGACCAGAGAGCACTTCATAGAAGGACTTGGGCTTTAATTAACCTATCAGTGCTTGAGTTACTTTTCCAGAACTATTCATTAATTTTTAAAAATGGAGTGCTGCACAACACCGGGTACCGTGCTAGGTGCCTTGTAGGGCAGCAAAGTGATTAAAAAGGTAAAGACTTTTTATACTTTTGTAAAAAGTATACTTTTTATACTTTCATACCATGGAGCTCACAAAGAGAAATATAAGCAGACAAACAATGGTGATACAATATCACTGATGATCCCCATAGATTTAGGGAATTAGTCTCTATTTTAAATATCATGAGATTGCACCTCAGGAAGATTAACTAATTTACCTAAGATCACACAGCTAGTATGTACAAAAGTCAGTTTTAAATTCAAATCCTTTTGACAGTAGAACATTTGCCCTTTTCATTCCTTCACACTATCCCTTATTCTGTTGGAGGTCAGAAGAAGAGAGTTACTAATTATGCCTTGGAAAAGAGAGAAGACTTCAAAGAGAAGGTGATACTTCAGCAAGATCTTGAAGTTTGAGTAAGAGTTTGCCACACATAAGAAATAGCATGTACGTGAAGGTGGAAACTGTAGGCATATTGGAGTAAGGCCAAGCAGGTCAGGGACACCAGATGGAAGGTGTGGATGTGTGGTGGGAGTTGTAGCTAATGGGGCTGACTGGGAAGATCTGGAAGGTTGGGAAGCTTGTATGGAAAGCCTGACTATGAGCTTTGATGCTTCCTGGGTTTGGAGAGTATCTATGAGGAAATCTGAGGCTCTCCATTACAAAGTGCCCATTTGCTACAAATGAAATGCCCAGGCTTTCTGTCCACCTCATGTGCCTTCACAAAGTCTGTGTCTACACATGCAAAGACAAGTGGACAGTTGTGTCAGTAACCCAGATAATTCCAGCCTACCCAGACCCAAGTGGCCATCCGTTTGGATGGATCTCCTTGAGAACTGTCTCAGTGCCCCAGATCTCAATGCACCCAAGCTTTCCTGAGAATGTCAGCTAAATTTCTAATGAATCTCCATTCAAACTAGCTTCTGGTGAAAACTTAATCACCACCTTAATTTCTTTCATTGTTCTTCTACCTTTTTTATCAGTTTTCTAATCAGCCATTCTATTTTATTTATTGAGACATTTAAGAATTTGTATAATCTTCAGAATCAACCTGTTTTCCATTGAAAAATCAGTGGTATTTAGTGATTTATGCTAAATTTTGTTTTATTTTTATTTAAAAGTCCCTATAATTTAAGGAAGGGAAATATATGTCTGAAAGAGTATGAGAGAATTATTACTATTCTTACTAAGTGTCAGCAATGTGCAGTGTATAAGGGCTCCCTTTGCATTGTAAATCCTTTCTAAAGTAAGGTAGGCTATAAATAACTAGTCCTATTTAGCCACAGGCTGGTACAAAACAGAAGTGATAGGTGTTACTCAAAGTAGTAGGAGTATGCATTGTAGAAACCTAGACAGCTTACACACTTCTCTTAATCACCACAACAAAACTTGAAGGGAAATCATTTGTTCCCTCTTTATAGATTTAAAGAAACTGAGGCTTGGAGAGGTGAAGAAATCTGAACCCATGTCTGATTGATTCCAAAACCCATAATCTGTTTACTATAGCATGCTCTCTCCCTTATTAAAACCATGTCGCATTTGTGAATTTTAAGAAAAATGAAGAAATAAATTGAATTGGGTTTAGCTTTGTCAAAAACTAACTTCGGCTTAAACTTAAATTCTAAAAGGGGGAAGCTGGTTTTCTCGATGATGTGCATCTTTCTGTATTGAGAACATTTCTGAAGGGAGCTTGGGGGCCGCACACTTTCTCTGTTGTGGTATGCCAGAGTAAAATGAAGTCTTGGAAAACATGTTTCAGTCATTTAATAAACTTTTATTAGGTGCCAATACAAGGCAGCTTGCTGCGCAATGTGGACCAAGATGAGTAAGTCATGGTCACTGCCCTGAAGGAGCAGGGATACTAGGGGAGAAAATGGGTCTCCACAGGGAGGAAGCGATTCACACTAAATAAGAGGGACAGGAAGCTTGCTCTGAAGTTCAGGCTCCCCTAAACTTGATTCTAGCTTGGAAGCTGGGGGGATTTGAATTGGGGAGCCTTGAAAGATTAGTAAATCTTGCAAGGAATGGGCAGTGGCATAGGAATAAGATACGGGACACATAGGAAGTAAAACACGGTTTGCTTTCACTTCAAGCAACAGTTGATGAAGAATGGAAACTCAGAACTGGAAAGTAATACTCAAGTCAGTTCTGGTGCTTTAAATTTTCCAAGAAACTTGTACTTAATCCTGTAGACAGTGAAGAATTTTAACAGTTGTGACCAAACCCAACCTAGTGATTTCCTCTGGGCTCCACCCTTAATGTATCTGGATTGCTGCCCAAATGTCACTCCCAGGCAGAGCTCCAAACTTACTCATCTTTGTGCCCCTAGCACTTAGCACAGTGTCTACCGGACACATATTGGCTACTCAGTCCACCCTTTTTAGAGGAAAGGTGAGTGAATGATCAAAAGTAGGTTTCCAAGAGGTCAATCTGGCAACCATGGGAAAGACAGATTGGAGGGGAGAGAGACCGACATTAGGGGATGTTGGGATAGCTAAAACAGTATTGTGGGTACAAGATTCTGAAAATCTGAATTTCAAACAGTGGCAACGGAAAGGAAAATAGGAAGCTGTCGCTAAAGAGATCAGAGAGGACCATCATCCTTGGACATCTGACCTCATATTCTGTTTCCTTTTCTAAAGCCTTGAGCTTCCTTTCAGAGGGCATGTTGACTGGGAGAAGGGGACATGGGGCAGATGCAGGTATTGGTGATAGGATCATGGCAGTCTCCCTGAATCAAACTGGAGCTAGCATTAAGAAGCCTCAGTTCTGTTTCATATACTCTTGGGAATTCCCATATGGTCATTGGATCCTACTATGTCATTTACAGATGAAGAAACTGAGAATCATTTTTCTGGAACACACGGAGAGTTAGTAGCAGAGCCTGCCATTGAATCATTTATCAAAAACGTGACTTGACAGTCAGTGTTTTGTTAGCAAGATAGGAATTATGTTTGCTTCACCAGGGTGAGTTATGAGGATTGCTTTTGTAGCAGCTTCAAAGTGACATTTTGAGTTTCAAAGGAAAGTTCATTACTGCCCTCAAAAAAAGGGAAACCTTCTTAATAGAGCTAGTTTTTGGGTGGCCAGAGCCCAGTGAAGAGCTCAGATGTCCAGAGTGACCTAGAGATTCAGGAAGGATGGGGTGAAAGGAGAGCCATACTGCCTCAGTCCACAGCCATCAGGAAGGCAGCATTTCTGCTCAAAGTTCATAAACTCAGGAAAGGCTACCCCTCAGGTTCTTTATTATCACTTTCCTGTTCCAGGCCTTCTACGAGTTTCCCAATTGTTCTTCCTGGCTCTAGGCTTTCTCCTCTGATTCTTTCCCCATACTGCATGCAGGGTGGTTTTAACCAGTCTAACATTTTTACATGAAGAGCCAAGACAGCGTTGTGTCCGGGGAATTCTGCAGTGTCACCAGTGCAGCATGGGAAGAGCTGCTAACTCACTATATTTTCTTTTGAAAGTGATAATCACATTTTTCCAAACCTTGAGTTCCCACGTCCACTGAGAGCCATGTGAGCAGCACACAGATAATTCTCTGGTTAAAGAAATGCTAGTGGCTTCTCTGCAGATGGTTCTCAAAGGGGCCTACAGTTGAGTTTCCTTCTCTGATACATGTAAGGAGGGGTCCCTATCTCAACCTTGAAAGCCAGCTGAACTCAACGAACATTTTTTACTGAATAAATACATGTGATTTTACTTACTCCTCATAGGGTATTTGTCAAGTTACTAATGACGGAACTGCTAGTCTGCGGAATGGAATGGAGAATAAATCATGTTCCTTGTGTGTTTCCATGCATATTTATTTCTTGGGTCACTTTCCTTGTAGGTCCAAAAACTATCATTGTTGAAACAACCAAGTTAATCTGCAGCCTTATATACTAAATTTAGTACAATTAATAACTGACAAAATCTGTCCACTACACACATACACATTCGTTTTTACAGTATGTTTTAGTTGGTTCAGTTCTTCCACCTTAATAATATTGTTAACACACTTTTTTGTTGTTGTTTTGTACATTTTGACTCGAATGTGTTTGAATAACCTCATCCCCAGGAGGAAAAAAGTACAAAAGTTGTAAATTTTTTAAAATACCTTTGAAATTCAGTGTTATCTTCATTGCCTAATTAGGCTAAAGCTTTCACTTCATGAATGTTAGAAAGAATATGGTAAATTGAAACATAATAGATTCACTTGCTCGTAGTGTTTCCTCCCCTCTAATGTTTTCAGCTTTTTAACAGACATTTGTTGAGGCCATACTATGTGCCACATACCAATTTAAGCAATGGGAAGTACACCATGAATAAGACAGGGTTCCAGCCTGTAGGAATCATAAAATGTTCTGTGGAGATAAACATATCAGCAAATGACAAATAGAATCCGCTAAGTGCTGAGTGGGAAGTGAGGCCAAAATACTGTTTGAACTCAGACCTGGAATACTTAAGCCTCTCTTGGAGTTCATAGGCAAGTTCCTAGAAGATACAATGTCCCAAATGAGCCTTGAAGGATCAGTAGAATCTAGTGTGAAAGGCTGGAAAGACCTCTGTATTTTGTAGGCAGAGGGGAGGGCATGTAAAGACAGGAAGCAGCCCAGTGTGTGCAGGGAAGCCAAAGAAGCCTCGTGTTACTTAAATACAAGAGCTTAAGTACAAAGCTGCAAGTGTCAGCCAGGAAGGCAGAGGGGAAGTCAGGACCCAGATCTCGAGGGCAGTGGGGAGGCTTTGGAGGCTTTTAGCAAGATTAGATTAGAACTTTAGCAGATCGCTCTCCTGCTGTGTGGAATAAATTTCCAAAAGGAGGCAACCCTAGAAAGCTGGAGTCCATTTTAACAATGCAGGTGAGACATGGAGTTAGCCTAACCTAGGACGACAGAGTAGCGACAGAGAGGAAAGAAGAGACCAGAAAATATTTAGCCTGAGGCACCTATATCAGCATCAGCTGAGGCTCTTTATTAGAAATGGAGATGCCCAGGCTCAAACCCAGCCCTGTGGAATCAGAATCTCTGGGGATGGAGATAGGAAAGTTGCATTTTAATAAGCTCCCAGGAAAACTCTATAGGCTTGCTAAAATTCGAGATACACAGGTGTAGCAGAAAGGTTTGATATCACACAGAATGACCAGTTTCTATCAGAATTATCATAATATATCTAAGCCTTAATCACCTGATATGTAAAAATGGAAATCATATTAAAAGAGCTAATATATGTAAAGTACCTAGAAATATTAGTCCCCTATCCCCACCCCCACCCCCACCCCCCCACACACACACTGTGCTATGGGCAGAGAGGGAGGGAGAGTTGGCCCTACAGCCTTGCCGTACACCTACTGGCACAGGGGTGTTCCTGACTATGTGCTTGCTGACGTTATGACTAGGCAGGAAGGTAGAGGTGGCAGCAGACTAATCTCAGTCTTCCACTCCTGTCCCTGCTGTTGGCTGCTATCAGGATTGTTTCTGAGTTCTCTACCATGTTGTGTAATTACCTGTGGAAAATTCCAGAACAGACTTGATCAGTGCTTACTACATTGGAGAACTGCTGCCTTCTCTTCAGTATGCCAGTTACTCTGAACATCCATAGACTGCCTTATGTTCTACAGGTTATTTTTATAGGCATTGCTCATTTGCGTCTTATGAAAATTCTTAATACGCCCATTTTATGGATGAGAAAACTGAAGCTTAGAAATGATGAATAACTTACCCAAGTTCACAGAGCTAATAAGTGACAGAGCTGGGCCCTGCATGATGACGTATTGTGTGAACAGAGTAGAATAATTGATTCTTTAAGGCATTTTATATATGAACTCATTCTAGATGTTATTAGCATAGCTAATTCTATCTATTTAATTAGTGATGCTAAGGCTAAAGTAATATAAATAGGAGATGTATAATTTGTGGTTATATGAATAACAAGTATAGTTTCATCAGATGAGAACACTGACTTTTTGTTCAATTTTCTTCCCGCTATTAATTCAGGGTGTTAAGTATTATGCAGAAAATTTGGCTCAAACCCATTTCTACTTTGGGAGTTATTCATGAATCAATTCTGACTCACTACAGGGCTTCCTTTAACCTGACTCTTTAAGGTAAAAGAGCCAGAGTCACACCTCAGAGCTTGCATGTTTCACTTTGCAAAAGTTTTTTTTTTTTTTTTAATGTATTTATTTGGCTGCTTTGGGTCTTCACTGCTGCACGCGGGCTCTCTCTAGTTAACAGCGAGTGGGGGCTACTCTGTTACGGTGCACGGGCTTCTTATTGCAGTGGCTTCTCTTGTTGCGGAGCATGGGCTCTAGGCGCTTGGGCTTCAGTAGTTATGGCACACAGGCTCAGTAGTTATGGCTCGCGGGCTCTTGAGCGCAGGCTCAGTAGTTGTGGTGCTCAGGCTTATTTGCTCCGTGGCATTTGGGATCTTCCTGGACCAGGGTTCGAACCCATGTCCCCTGCTTTGGCAGGCGGATTCTTAACTACTGCGCCACCAGGGAAGCCCCTGCAAATTTTTAACTCCTTAAAAGCTCAAACATCAGTACTGAAAGGTAAAGATGCAGAAGCTACTGTCCAGTTGTCTGACTTCCTCACTATAGTAATTATAGGCAGAGTCTCAACAAGCCAAAACAGTATATCTTGCCTCTTTTCAACTGTACACTGTGTCTATATGTGGGTAGAAAGTCTTTTTTTTTTAATGACAGATCATGTAATATCTGAAAAACTTTCAGCAACAGCTTCCAGTATGTTCCTAATACTCATTAAAAAATACCTAATTACTTTGCCCTTTTATTTTAAAAAACAGCCTCTGAAATTAGACTGCCTTGGGTTCTATTCTTAGCTATTTGATCTGGAACTAGTAGCTTCTCTTTCTGAGACTCTGATTTTTCAACTGTAATAAAATCTAGAAAGTAGGTTGCAAGTTCCTTGAAGGCAGGGAATGTGATTTATTTAAGGCCTAAAATAGTTCATGGCACTGAACCAATAATTACTGAATTAAATAATGTGAGAGTAAAGAAGGTGATATATTAGGAGAAAAGGTATATAAATTAGAGTGTACAGTCTACATGTTTTTTGCTGTAGTTTGTGAATGGAGAACTAGACAATTTACTGTTGGCATTAAAGGAAGTTTCTCTTAATCTGAGTGTTATTTCCTTTCATTTCAATTAATAGGTTTTGAGTATCCCTTATGTGCAGGAAACTGCTCTGACCACTGAGTGGGGACATGGATAAGTAAGGCCCCGCCTCTGCCATTCCAGAGCTTACCTTCTAGTACACACACACACACACACACACACACACACACACACACACACACACCCCCAATATAGCATAAGGTGAAAAAGTTTAGTGAGGGATGTACAGAGTCTTAATGGAGATTCAAAGGAGAGAAGAGAAGGCCAGTCTGAGTGAGAGCAATTAAGAAATGATTCCAAGAAGAGGTAGCATTTTAGCTAAGTCTGTGAGGATTGAGTAAGATTTCAACAACTGTAGAATAATTGAAATTTTCACATTTAGAAAATAGTAGAAGCAAAAGTAAAGGAGTAGAGGGTATGTGATAATCAGCAAGTACTATATTTGACTGGAACAAAGAACACACACACACACAGAGGTATTGGGGGAAGTAAGGTTGGAAATGTAGCTTGAGGTCCAGTGATGGAGGTATTGAGTATTCCATTGAAAAGTTCAAGGAGGCTGTTCTTTGGCTCTGGGACAGAGTAGTGACAGGATTTGTTTGTGAATAAAGACATTGACTCTTGTTGCTGGGAGGATGGGTGGTGGGTACCTGGGAGAGACTGGAGTAGTGGGGCACCTTGGGGGAAGGTGCTGGAAGGACTCAGGTCACAGAGGCCTCAGAGATTGAAAGGTCACAAATAGCAATGGTGGTTAGCAGAGAATGTTGAAAATGTTATCCATGAACAAATGGAGGATCCCGAATGAGTTACTAATTGGTAGAGAAAGGGGTAAAGGCAAATCATGCAAAGTAACTGCGCCCACGAGGATGACAATGGAAGGGAGCATGAACTTGATAGAACCCAGACTAGAAATTAAAATTGTACACATGCTTTTAGGCCTAGCCTCAAGCAGATATCTTCCTAACACCGCACCTCAAGATGGTTGCCTTACCTTCCAGTGCAAGTCTCCAGCACTAAATAGTTGCTGTGTGCTATTAAAAATCGGCACAGTTTATGATACCGAAATAACCACTGAATTGAACTGAAAACTAACCAGGGCAGATTCAATAAAACTGTCACTAAAGTACTTTTTTTAAAAAAATGAAACCAATTTTAGACTGATTGCCAGGTTAAAAGCAGAAATGTGTTGTAATGGATCCACTCCAGTGGGATTAAGAAATTCTTCATGGATACTAGTAGTAATAAGTCTTCATATTTACAGAACTCTTTGGTATATTATCCATGTCATAGATGAAGAGGCAGGGACCGAGGTTTAAGTGACCTGTCCATAGTCACACAGCCAAGTGCTATCCTTTGGAGGCACATGAAGATCATTTCAGTTATTTAGCAAAAGTTTACAAGGTGTCTTTCATGCCCAGCACTGTGCTAGGGCTTGCGGGAAACAAAGATGCATTAGCCTTTGCTTGCTCTTGGCAAACATTGGATGGTCTGGGAAGGACTGGGATTTCCTTGGAAGTTGGCACTCTTAGTATATAATATTCCTCTGTAAAATGGGCTAGTAAGAGGGGTGCAGTAAACTTGCTTCATTAAGATATGAGACAAACTAACAAAAAGAGACATAGTATGAAGGATATTTAGTCAAATCAAAATTACACTTTTCAAGAAAAACATCTGTGTGTAGCCCACTTGTTATCTATCTATCATAATGTAATAAGCACCATGAATCTCCCACCTAACATGAAGGTATGAAACAATGAAAAGCATTTCATGGCCAAGGATTATGATTTATCAGATTGTGTGCACTTGGGGTCCATTTAGAGAAGAGGGGGAAAAATAACTCTTTCCATGAAGCAAGTGCAATTGGTATACATAAGTACCAGTGACAAAGCTCAGGGAAACATCCTTTATTTGTTAGCAGTGACAAGGTGTAATGCAAAGAGTTGCCATTCATTTACAGAGTTCTGGGCAATTTGGGTGACACAATTACCAGGTGAGAGTTTTCCCAGTCTCAAATTTATCGCAGGCACTTGTCAGTCTGAGTTAGAGCCTTCCTCCCTTGAAAAGAAGCAAAAAGCTTGCAGAGTGCTATTTGCCTTTCATGTTTTGACAACTTCACGAATATTTGTAAAGATTTTGTTACCACTTGTTGAAACTGGTATTTGGGCATTCTTGATGTGAATGGTTGTTTTTCTTGGAAGGCCCCAAGAAGCCACCGTTTCTCTCTGTAATTGGCTTGTACTCACCTGTCACGAAGAATTAACACCTTAATGAATTTAGAGCACGTGTTCAATGTGAATGACAGAGCTTGTCATTCTTCGTTTATGGAGAAAGCGTTCTGTGAACACCTCCCATGGCTGCAGGCCGTAGTGGAGGTGATGTGCTGAGACACAAGCCCAGATTACAGTCAGAAAATAAATACATGAATTCATGATTGCTACTCAGTGCTATTTATGATTGCTTTCATTACTTTGTTAAAGGTAAGGAGTTCTTTCCCCCAGCGGACCCCCAAGAGTGGATAGAACTTTTGTGTTTACCCCCTTCTCAGTAATAGGCAGAGTTCACATTTGGTAAATAAAGGATTTGGCTTTGATCAGTAAATGTGATAACTATATAGCTAACATTTACTGAAGGTTATTTATGAGCCAAAAGTTTTGCTAAATAGATTATAAGAATTTTTTTCATTAAATCTTCACAAAAACCCTATGAGGTGAAAACTACATAGTGGCATTTTTTAAAGAAAATAATCCTTCTTGTCCCTGCCCAACCCCAAAGTGTTGACTAAATCCTCCATGATGATGTTCCCTAAATATATAAGCATAAAATTAAGTGCAAATTTCTTACACTTATAGCTCTTATCATCTATAAAGTTAAAATAAAATTACAAATTAAATGCCATATATATTTAGCATTTATTTATATATTATAGCAACAAAATTCAAAATCACAACATAAATGTGATTGATGTTGTTTTAGTACTACTAAATCTTCACCTACAATGTAAACATGGTAGTGGCTGCCGTGTGGAAGTTTCTTTTGAGTTGTACCTGCTACGTGTTAGGTGAAGACTCAATTCTCTCACCACTACATTCACCGGAAAACCACTGCAGAGGTCCCAGGCTGGCTGTCACTTCTCCCCGTTTACCCAGCCCCTAGCTCTGACCCCTTGGGAGTTGTTGAATGAATTATTATGGACCTCATTTATCATAATACAGATGCCTTCCGTGGCTGAATGCAAACTTGACAGTTTTACTTGCCTGCCTTTCTGCAGAACTCAGCTGTACTCCCTTGGCACTGTCTGCACGTATGTGTCCGGGGCAGCACCTCTGCCCAGCCCCCATCCAAGCTGAGCTATGCTATTTTTAATCTACTGTGGGCTGAGAAACCCAAGGAATATGCTTTTTTTTTCTTTCTTTCATTTAATAGAAGTAGGCTCTTCTCTGTGATGAAAGTGCATAAGACTTTGTTGGGTAGATTTTGTGACTTCTCTGTCAGCCGCAAAATTCTCCTCCTGCAGAATTTATAATCCAAGTACTTGAAATGGTTGATTAAATGACAAAAGAATGGTTTCTTGACTCTATTTGTGATTTCTGCAGAAAAATGTGTACTGTGCATTTAGTGCTCAATTATTCCTTCAATAGAAGTAAACGTTCAATAGTATCATGTGTAACAGAGAGGTGCACAGTGCAGGTGAACTGTCTCTTTGTCTTTCCTGCCACTTCTCTGAGTTCCATCCTCCATTGAGTAGAGTAAATCCTCTACTCCATCCACAAAGCTTCTTACCATTCCTGAGTCCCACAGAACTGGGGAAGGGTGAAGGGGAGAAGAGGTGGCCTTGCGTCCCCTGTTGCAGCCTTTCATCTGCGCAAACCGACTTTTGCTACTTCCCCACTGGACAATCTCCTACTCATTAAAACCCCTAAAACAGTGCCCCAGAGCCTTCTCCAGCCTCCCCAGTGGCCTTGCTCCCTCCATGGTGCCCCCACAGCTTGTTGTAAGTAACTCCATCATAACGATTATAACAGTGTAGTAATGATTTGCTTAAACTGTGAGCTCCTCGTTTTGTGTTCCCAATGTTTATTATAGCCACATTTATTGCCGAGGGGACACACATGGCGGGTGAAACATCCCACATAACATTGAGCAAGAGCCAGCCTGAGAGTGTGAGCTTTTGCAATTCCTTTTCCCAGAGCGGGGTGCCATTTTCTAATTTGCCCCCAGGCACTTTTTGCCATTGGAGCCCTGGATATAAAGTTTGGCAAAAACAATAAATGCTTATGGCATAAAAATAATTACGATTTATTGAGCACTTACCATGGCTAAGCTCATACCTGCCTGGTTGCATTTACCACTGCAATAGCCTGTGATGGAGGCATTAGTTATGCCACTCCTTTGGAATCTTCAAGTAATGGATATTGCTGTCAAATGTAGTATCTTCTACTAGCGTGTGCAGTCTTCAGCCCCTGAAATGAGGATTGAGAATGGGGGAAAAGTAATAATGTTGTTTATTAGATGCTAGCTATTTCCTAGGCACTGTGCTAAGTGATGCAAGTATATTTTCTCACAAGTGAAACACAATTGTTACATGAACAGTATGTCCAGACAAGGTGCAAAGATGCCTCCCCTCGAACCAGGTTAGTGGCAGGACGGAAGGAGAAAAAAAATGACAGAAATGCACAAGGAAGGGATTAAGGATGATGGCAAAGTTTCTGGTGGATACTTGGGGAAAAAATTCCTCCCCATGCTCAAGAAACATTCTCTTTGGCTTTAAAGTGACAATCAGTTATAGTGACAGACTCACTCAGTGATCCCTGGTGTCTAACACAGAAATAACAATAAACTTGCTGGGATGTGACATGAACATGAATAGGAAAGGGGTGTGTGTATGTGTAAGAGAGAGAGAAAAAGAGAGAAAAGGATGGAGGGAGGGAGGGAGAGGGAGAGAGAGAAAGAGATTGTTCTTAAAAGGAAGTGCTGGGGGTTTTGAAGGTGTTTTTATTCCCTTGAGGTGTGTATATATGTTTTCATGGTTTTTATCTCTGCACTCTAAAATCTTAGAGGATTTCAAATCTTAGTCAAGTGAAAAATCTGTACTTTTATCAGCTGCCGTTCAAAGTTTAGCAAGCAGTGTTCGATTTTTCTCTCCCCAAAGAATGAACCATTGAGAAACCTTTAAGCCACTCACATCCTCTCACATTAGAACTACAATCTGCTCTCTTGACGAGCTCTGCTTGTCTTAGAAAACACAGTCTGCTAGCATATAGCATATGAAATGCACCTTAAAGGAAATATGTAGATGGAAGGCACAGTGTGGGCTAGACAGAAATGCCCAAGATACAGACCACCTCTCCACTCTCCTGCCACAAGACTGAACTCCCAGTGAGAGTCCTAATCCCTGTGGCTCATCCTGCTAAAATGAGGCTACAGGCCTAGGGCCCAGCAGTCTCAGCTATAATGGACTTGCCTTCATTTGTAAGGTGTACCCCTTCTTCCATTCAAGCATGAAGTAAGAATTGTTCAATCAGGCACAACCTTACAAAAAATACTATTTATTATTTGTACTTACTGGTTTGCCTGCAGTTACTCCTGAGACATGAATGCTGCAAGTGACCTTGTGCTCTGGGTCTGGAGGTGACATCAGATTGTGGGAGACAAAGAGCAAACCATCAGTTCCTGAAACTCAGTCATCATCCAAGAGAATGAAGCTGAGTACCTCTCCTAGTTGAAGGAGGGAAGAAAAGGAGGGAACAGGCAAGGGGAGGAAGAGGAAAAATCCTCATTGCATAAAGGACCTTCGAGGTCATCTCATTTATCTCCCTGATTGACAGAAGAGGAAGGTGCTCAGGGAGGGAAAGTGACTTTCCTAAGCTCATATGGACAGGAGGGGCCAAGGCCAGCAGTCTCTCCTTGGAGTTTCCGTAGTGAGTATAGCCTGAATATTTGCCTGTTGTCTGCCACTAGACAGTAAGCCCCACAAGCAAAGCAAGTTACCTCTCTGAGCCGCATATGTTACCATTGTTGATAATGATGATGGTGATGGTGGGAAGTAGGGATGGTACAGATGAGGAAAATAAATCTTAGAAAGGTTCAGTAACTTGCCCCAAGGCCACACAGCTAGTGAGTTGGATCAAACATATTAGCAAAGAAGACTCTTGAAAAGAAAATGTGTCTAGCAGAGAAGTGGTGTGCCTGGGCCCATCTGATGCCAGGACTGGGCTCTTCTTTTTTTTTTTTTTTTAACATATTTATTAGAGTATAATTGCTTTACAATGTTGTGTTAGTTTCTGCTGTATAACAAAGTGAATCAGCTATATGTATACATATATCCCCTTATCCCCTCCCTCTTGCGTCTCCCTCGCACCCTCCCTATCCCACCCCTCTAGAAGGTCACAAAGCACCAAGCTGATCTCCCTGTGCTATGCGGCTGTTTCCCACTAGCTATTTTACATTTGATAGTGTATATATATCAATGCCACTCTCTCACTTTGTCCCAGCTTACCCTTCCCCCTCTCTGTTTCCTCAAGTCCATTCTCTACGTCTGTATCTTTATTCCTGTCCTGCCCCTAGGTTCATCAGAACCTTTTTTTTTTTTTTAGATTCCATATATATGTGTTAGCATACAGTATTTGTTTTTCTCTTTCTGACTTACTTCACTGTGTATGACGGACTCTAGGTCCATCCACCTCACTACAAATAACTCAATTTCGTTTCTTTTTATGGCTGAGTAATATTCCATTGTATATGTGTGCCACATCTTCTTTATCCATTCATCTGTTGATGGACACTTAGGTTGCTTCCATGTCCTGGCTATTGTAAATAGTGCTGCAGTAAACATTGTGGTACATGACTCTTTTTGAATTATGGTTTTCTCAGGGTATATGCCCAGTAGTGGGATTGCTGGGTCGTATGGTAGTTCTATTTTTAGTGTTTTAAGGAACCTCCATTCTGTTCTTCATAGTGGCTATATCAATTTACATTCCCACCAGCAGTGCAAGAGTGTTCCCTTTTCTCCACACCCTCTCCAGCATTTATTGTTTGTAGATTTTTTGATGATGGCCATTCTGACTGGTGTGAGATGATATCTCGTTGTAGTTTTGATTTGCATTTCTCTAATGATTAATGATGTTGAGCACCCTTTCATGTGTTTGTTGGCAATCTGTACATCTTCTTTGGAGAAATGTCTATTTAGGTCTTCTGCCCATTTTTGGATTGGGCTGTTTGTTTTTTTGATATTGAGCTGCTTGTATATTTTGGAGATTCATCCTTTGTCAGTTGCAAATATTTTCTCCCATTCTGAGGGTTGTCTTTAGGACTGGGCTCTTATCTCTTCCCCTTGCACACTCCTCACTGAACAAATACCTGGGAGTCTCTAGTGATGTTGGCCTCGCCCTGTAGCATCACACGCCTCCAAACAACAAACAAGGTTGTGAAACAAACCAGACTGTGAAATGAAGTAATTGGTCCCTCCCTTCCTGCCTGCAGTAGGACATAGTACGGATCCCCCTGCCGTGGACAACTAGCTCTCAACCAACTCTTCCCTCAACCAGCACTGCTTGGGCAACTACTATGTACTCAGCCCTAGAAAAGTGCAAACAGGAAACAAGCTAGTAGTGAAATTTTGGCTCTGGAGTCCGAGAGCTGAGTTTGAATACAGTTCTGCCACTTACCAGCTGGTCAAATGATGTTACCTCTCTAAGCCTCAGTTCTCTCATTTGTATATGTGTAATAGTATAGACAGAGGGGTGTGTGTGTGTGCGCGCGCGAGTGTGTGATGGAATTGTGGGGAGGATTCAATGAGGTAATTAGTACAGAATATTTGACAAGATTATACTGACAAGGGCACAGAGAAAGAGCTCAATAAATCTTGGTTGCTATTATTGTTATCGATGAGTTTATTTGGAGAAAAGACGCACTTTGAGTGAGCGGAGAACAGTCAAGAACTCTGCCTAACTCCTTTTGCTGGTGGAATAACCTCCCCACCTGCTCTGTTCCACATGGTGAATGATGATCATTCTTCAATATCTAGTTCACAGTTCACCTCTTGCTCTCTTCCAGAGCAGAACTTACTCTGCCTTCCCGATGCCTCTTCAGTACCGTGCACACACTGTCACACTGTATTAGTAACTTAGGAATCTCTCTCTGTCACTGAATTGTGAGGTCCTTGAGAGTTTATTGCAGCTCCAGTTCCTAACTCAGCACCTGGCTTATACATGTGCTCAGCATATATCTGGTGCATGAATAAGTGGATGTAACTGTCTAAGGTAAAGGAACTTGGAGTAGTTAGGAAAGCCTTCTCTCAGGAAAGGTTCATGAGAGATGAATAACTTCAGAAGTGCTTGGACAGACAGCAGTGGAAACAGGAGGAAAGACAGTGTTCTATTACTTTCTATTAGTGTAAATCAATATATTGATTTGAGTGAGGGTCTTCTCATACAGGTAACGGTAAATCAGCTTACAGCTTCCCTGCTGGCCTCATGGTGTTACATCACCTCCCGGGTAGGTGTGTAGAATCAGCCAGTGAGGACTGGCCTGAGGGATTACAAAAAGAAGAGGAGCCCTTGGGAAAGTTTCAGAACTGGCATTCGTAGGAATGAAGAAATGCAATTGAGGAGTGGCGTCCTCCCTGCAAATGAGCATATTATTTTCATAATAGTAGAAAACATTCAGTGTTATCACTGACCCTAGGGGACCCATCACAGAAATCTCATTGCATAAACCATATGAAAAGAATAAAGTACCAGAGATTATGTTTCAGAGATAAAGTATAAAATTCCGCAGAAAGTAATTTGCCTGGAGAAGTTCTCAGCAATGGCTAAAGTGCCTATATGCTAAAAGCAGGGTGGAATGCATACTTGGAATCTTGGCAAGCAATCACAGAAAGGCAGTATTGCATAGTGGTTAAGGGCGCAACTCTGGAACCAACTGCAAACCTGGCTGATGACTCACAGTCGTGTAAACCCTGAGCAAGTGACCAACTGCTCTGTACCTCGGTTTCCTTGTATGTAAAATGTGGACACAAAATAGTTGATAATTAGTGAAAAGCACTTAGAATAGTTAACCCAAGTAAATCACTTAGAAAAGTACTTCCCCTTTGGGTAAGCATTTAACAAATATTAGGGAGGAAAATGCTATTATGATTAGCAAGTCCCTGTTACCGATTTTGTTCCACATGTTGTTCTGGGGCACTGGGGGAAGTGCAAAAGAAAACTTTAAGACAAGATCCTCATCCTTACAGAGTTAGACTGAAGATGAAACATAAAACTAACTTCAATAAGGCAGTTAGAGAACTCAGATTGCAAACCGGATGAATCTGTGTGACGAGGAGGGAGGAGTATAGTAGAGAAGAAGCCGAACAACCTTGTGGGTGCTCAGGTAAGGTTCATTGAATATAATTAAATGGGATTTCATTCAGGTTAGGACGTTATCAGCTATTTTGTAAAACTCCAGATTTTGGAGAACAAAAAAATCATGGGAATAGAAGAACCCTCTCAATTATCAGTGTATTTAGAGAATGCTAAAACAGAAAGAAGAAAAACGGAATTTCTTTAACTTGACCTTGAATGAGGTTTCAGATTCTGTGAATGATCGAGATGAAAGAAACCTCAGCGATCAGCTGGTCCGAGCATCTTGTTCTTCAGATGGAGAAACAGGCCCAGAGATATGAGGTGACTTACCCAAGTCACAGTGGAAACCCAGGTCTCCTCCTGCTTCTCAGTCTGATTCTCAACTCCGCATGGATGCTTGTTGGCTTCTCTGGCTCCTGAAGGGCATTCTTCCCATCCAACACCAGTCAGCTGATCAGACCCCCATCTGACTCCTAGAGCTTTTCCAGTGGGCACCTGCTTGTGGTCAGTTATGTCCTGACAGCCACATCTTGTAGGCTTAACCCTCTAGGCTTTGACTAGAACCTTTGGGTTGTAGCAAATAGCAATCAAAGGAAAGGAAGGGAAGGAGGGAGGAAAGGAGGAAGGAAAGAAAGAGCAAAAAACCGTTAATGGAGAAATCAAGAAATTAACAGTGTGACCAACATATCTGATCCATTCAACTCTGTTCCCCATTTTTCTGTCTAACGCATGAGATTTAAAAATCATTCCAATGTGTCCCATTGATGAGAACATCTTGAAAATGAGTAAAGTTGGAAATGCAAGTTTTGGAGTTTTTTGCTTAGTTTTGCTTTGGTTTCAGATCCTGTGGGTTGTTGCATAAGCCATTAGTATTGTGTGGCTTAATGCCAAAATGCTGGACAATTCTAGAATTCTGAAGCAACTAATCGGAATCACATAGCTTGGCAATTTCCTATGGAGTCTACTACACAAAATGATGCACGAATTGACAAAGAAAATGCCACATTGTCAGAATGCATTACTGAATGTTATCATCCTTTGCACTAGTCACAAATATCAATATCTATTTAAGTGAAGACCAAATTGCTAAGGGCTCAGCAGAGGGCTTGGCACATAAAAGGACATAGTAGCCATTCACTAAATAAATTTATTAATGAATAAAGTGAATAGTGAAAATCAGAAATGTATTAATAAATAAAGTGAATAAATAAATGAATGAGTGACCCCCTAACAGCAGCATGAAGGTTCCATCAGCTACAATGAACTTGAAGAAAGCCATTTTTACTTTTTCCAACAACTGTAGCTATGGCCCAGTGACCACACAAAGTTTCAAGTTTGCAAGATGGGATGGACTGTGGAAGAAGCTCCGTTGTAGACAACTCAGTACAACAGCACCGTCTCTGATGTTTGATTCTCTGATACTTTGATTCTCCCAGTTTGAGGTCATGTCCACATCCATGCTGGAATACTTTGAATCTTAACAAATAGATTTATACTAAAACTAGCACCAGAGCTCTATATCCAGAATGATAACCTGCTTGCCCCAACCTCGCAAAAAAAAAAATCAGGAGCAAGTTTGAAAGAGTCTTCAGGTCATTTAGAGAATACTGTCTACAGTAATAGATCAAAGTCTTACTTTTCGTTTGATTGTAGTAGTACTGGTGCAATACTCATGAACTACTCAAGAATAATAGTTTGACCAATTATTTCAGTATGTCTCTGGGTATGATGCCCTGAATTGTAAATATATTATTTTCATAGTAATTTTTATTGTCTGGTAGCTTCAGATTTTAATGTAAAGTTTACACTTCTGTGCCAAATAATTTCTCTTAGAAAAGCTACTCTTCAAGCAGAGAATTTGATAATTAAAAAAACAGAGCTTAATTTCCCAGTTGTGGGATGTATCAGTGTTCTCTTTCAACTTGATTAAATAAATCTTGCCCTTGGCTAACAGACTTAAAATGTACCTTTCTCATAGAAGCTTTACATTGCAATGGGGTAATTAGGATTGTGTAGGGGGTGTTAGAAGGGGAGAAAAAAAAGCAGACAGGACACATCATTGGGACCAATTATAAATTAAGAATAAATGGTTGCTATAGGAGATATCAGTTAGTACAGATCATTTTGAAAGTAGTTTGGCACGTGTCGGATTTTTTTAGCTATCCATAATTTTTAACTCAATAATTCAACTTCTAGAAATCTATCCCAAGGAAATAATTTGAAATACAGAAAATGTTGTATTCATTGCAACATAGAGTACTTAAAAATGGGAAACTACAGAAGTATCCAATAATACAGGAATGTTTAAGCCAATTGTGGTAAATCCATTTGATGAAATATTAAGTTGTTATTATGCTTATAAGATGTATTGGTTTATAGTTTTTATTTATTGTGATATATTTTCTAATTTTGGTGTCTGGTAATGGTGCCGTATAGAATGAGTTCTGTCTTTTGGAAGTTTGAGAAGAATTGATATTTATTCTTTTTTAAATGTTTAGTAGAATTCACCAGTGAAGCCAGCTAGGCCTGGGCTTTTCTTTGTGGCTAGTTTCTCAAATTACTAATTTAATCTATTTATTTGTTATAAGTCTGTTCAGAGTTATTTTTCTTCTTGAGTCAGTTTTGGTAATTTGTGTCTTTCTAGGAATTTGTTCATTTCATTTGTCCATCTAAATTGTCTAATTTACTGGTATACAACTGATCATGGTATTTCTTTATAATTCTTTTTATTTCTATAGGGTCAGTAATGATATCTCCTCTTTTATTCCTTATTTTAGTAATGAGTCTTCTCTCTTTTTTTCTTAGCCAATCTAACAGTTATCAATTTGTTAACCTTTTCAAAGAACTAACTTTTGGTTTTGTTGATTTCTCTCTGTTGTTTTTCTCTTCTCTATAGTTCATTAATTTCTGCTCTAATCTTTATTATTTGCCTTTTTCTGCTTGCTTTAGGCTTAGCTTGGTCTTTTTTCCAGTGCCTTAAGGTGGAAGGTTAGACTTTTGATTTGAGATCTTTTTTAATATTATAGCTATAATATTTAATATTATAGCTATAAGTTTTCCTCTAAATATTGCTTTAGCTGCCATAAGTTTTGGTATCTGTGTCTTTATTCTTACTCATATCAAAGTCTTTTCTAGTTCCCTTATAATTTCTTCTTCGACCCATTGGTTAGTTAGGATAGTGTTTTCATTTCTTTTAATGTCCACATATTTGGGGATTTTCTAAATTTCTATTTCATTATAGATTTCTAATTTCATTCCATTGTTAAGCATTCATTAAAGCTGATGCTTCCAAATACTCTCTAATGATATGTCACCATTAAAATAATTGGCTCCTATTTATTGAGCTTTAATAAATGCCAGGCACTATGATAATAGCTTTTTATACATTATCACATTTAAATATTCAGAACCGAGGCTCAGAGATTAAACAAGCAAATAGCTGAGCCAGCACATTTTTATTACTAATAATAAACAGCAACTAGATCAGATCATTGAGCATAGAATTATGAGAAAAACAGCTTCTGAGAGATAACTGCCAAGAAATGCAATTGAAAAAGACAAACATTATTCATTTGGCCATGGTTCTTTTTCTTCCATTACTTCTCCCCCTTTTCTCCAGATGTTTGTTATATTCCTTCTCTTCCTTCTTTTTCTTCTCCTTTTTTGCCAAAAGTTTCTCCCCATATGTAGGGCGCGGTCAGCTAACTGCCACGCAGCAGGAAGCTGAAGTAAGCTGAATCATCCTTCCTGTGGCCACTGCGCTTGCGCTAAGTATACTAATGAGGTTTTAAAGTAGCGACCTATCCGATGCTGGCTCACAAGTCGCACCATCGGCGAAAGCCAATCACAGAGCGACACATGTTCTTAATCCCTATATAAGCAGACTGCTATAGGATTGCGGCGTCTTCCTTCCATCTTTTCTTTAACCAAGCTGTGCTCCAATAAAGTGTGATACGAGAAGAATCTTGCGTGTGGCGACTCGTCATTCTGCTGGTCGGAGGCGGCTCGCCGCACCCATATTCCCAGTGGGAATCATCCCTTAGCATTTCAGTTCATGCATTCATTTGATGAATATTTGAGTACCTACCTTCTCTAGATCCTACATACAGAAATGAAAGGGATGTGGTGCCTGCTCTGAGATCATCATGTAGTAGGAGAGAGCTATGTAAAAAGGAGTAGATTCACTGTGACAGCCTTGGGTAGAACATCTGAGCATATAACCTTAAAAATGAGTCAGTGTTCATGAGATGGACAAAGGGGGAAGGGTTTCTATAACCAGCACCCAAGTCAAGATATAGAATATATACCTATAAGTCAACTATACTTCAATTAAAAAAGAAGAAGATATACCTATATATATTTAGGAGAGTTGCCTAGGCTAGAAATATATTTTGGGGAAGTGTCGTGGTTCTAGCCATGATAAAGGCACAGTTTCTCACTTTTCAACCATGAATTTGATTTCTACCACCATATCTTAGTTTTGCCTGTTCTAGAACTTCTTATAATTGAAATCATACATACATACTCTTTTGTGTCTGCCTTTTATGACTCAGCATAATGCTTTTGAGATTCATCCATGTTGTTGCTTATATTGGTAGTTCAATGCTTTTTATTGCTGAGTAGCAATAGCAATATATTGTGTGTATCAGTGTATCACAGTTTATCAATTTACCTGTTGATGGACATCAGAATTCCCATTTGGGGAATTATGAACATTCTTATACACACCTTTTTGTGGACATATTTTTCTCTTGAGTAAACATCTAAGGGTGAATTGCTGAATCATAGGTTAGCTGTATGATAAACTTTACAAGAAACTGTCAAAGTGTTTTCAAAGTGGCTATACCATTTTGCATTCCCACTAACAATTCATATGAGAGTTCCAATTGCTTCACATCCTTACCAACACCTAATATTGTAAGTCTTTTTACTTTCAGCCACTCTAGTGGGTGTGGAGTGGTATCTTGCTTTGGCTTTAATTTCTCTGATGATTAATGATGTTTTTCACATGCTTACTGACCATTTGCATATCTTATGTTAAATATCCAGTTGAGTCTTTTGCCCATTTTTTATTATATGTTTTTGCTTTTTATTGTTCAGTTGTAGGAGTTTTTAAATATTCTGAATAAAACTCCTTTATCAGATATATGTATTTTAAACATTGTTTCCCAGTTTGTGGCTTGGTTTTTTATTTTCTTAATGACCTCTTTTGAAAAGCAAAAGTTTTTAATGATGAAATCCAGTTTACCATTTTTTTAAATTTACCATTAGTGCTTTTATGTTTTATCCACAAAATCTTTGCCTTCCTCAGATTACAAGTATATTCTGTTTTCTTCTAGAAATTGTATACTTCAAGCTTTTAGAATTAGGTCTGCAATCTATCTCTAGAAAATTTTGGTATATGGTATAAGTTAAGAGACGAAGTTCATTATTATGAAAATTTTCAAGCTTAGAAAAATGTAGAAAGAATAGAATTATGAAACTCTGTACCTATTAGCTTCAACAGTTACCAACTCATGGTCAATCTTGTTTTGTATATTCTGAAATATATGAGATATTTATAGATAGATAGATAATCTCCCCTGAACTATTTCGAGAGGACATTGTAGAAATTATGGCCTGTTGTTGTTGTTGTTCTAATTCAGAATTCAATCCAGGATCGCACATTGCAATTCATTTGTCCTATTTCCTTAATCTCCTTTAATCTAGAATGGCTCTTTAGCCTTTTCTGTTTTTTATGACAGTGACATAAGAGGATTAAGAGGATGTTTCTTAATTTTAATTTGCTGATTATCTCTTCATGGTTAGCTTCATCTAATGCATTGTTGGCAAGGATATTATATCAGTGATATTGTATACTTCTCAGTGCTTTCCATCAGGAGGCACATGGTTTCAGGTTATCCCACTATATTGTGATGCTAAGTTTGATCACTTGGTTAAGGTGGTATCTGCCAGATTACTCCACCATAAAGGCACTTTTACCCACTTTTTTTTTTTTTTTTTTGGCTGTGTTGGGTCTTCATTGCTGCACGCGCGCTTTCTCCAGCTGCAGCGGGCGGGGGCTACTCCTCACTGCAGTGCGCAGGCTTCTCATTGCGGTGGCTTCTCTTGTTGCTGAGCACAGGCTCTAGGTGCACAGGCTTTGGTAGTTGTGGCGTGCAGGCTTGGTAGTTGTGGCACATGGGCTTAGTTGCTCTGTGACATGTGGGATCTTCCTGGACCAGGGCTCGAACCCGTGTCCCCTGCATTGGCAGGTGGATTCTTAACCACTGCACCACCAGGGAAGCCCCTACCCACCTTTTTAATGATTAATCTGTTAGAAGATAAGTGTCCCGAGAGGGCGTAGAGCAGACGCAAGAAGAACTGCAGTCCTGCAGCCTGTGGAATGAAAACCACATTCACAGAAAGATAGACAAAATGAAAAGGTAGAGGACTATGTACCAGATAAAGGAACAAGATAAAACCCCAGAAAGACAACTAAATGAAGTGGAAATAGGCAACCTTCCAGAAAAAGAATTCAGAATAATGATAGTGAAGATGATCCAGGACCTCGGGAAAAGAATGGAGCCAAAGATCGAGAAGATGCAAGAAATGTTTAACAAAGACCTAGAAAAATTAAAGAACAAACAAACAGAGATGAACAATACAATAACTGAAATGCAAACTACACTAGAAGGAATCAATAGCAGAATAACTGAGGCAGAAGAACGGATAAGTGACCTGGAAGACAGAATGGTGGAGTTCACTGCTGCAGAATAGAACAACGAAAAAAGAATGAAAAGAAATGAAGACAGCCTAAGGGATCTCTGGGACGACATTAAAGACACCCACATTCACATTATAGGGGTCCCAGAAAGAGAAGATAGAGAGAAAGGACCCGAGAAAATATTTGAAGAGATTATAGTCGAAAACTTCCCTAACATGGGAAAGGAAATAGCCAGCCAAGTCCAGGAAGCACAGAGAGCCCCAGGCAGGATAAACTCAAGGAGAAACGTGACGCGACATATAGTAGTAAAATTGACAAAAATTAAAGACAAAGAAAAATTATTAAAAACAACAAGGGAAAAATGACAGATAACATACAAGGAAACTCCCATAAGGTTAACAGCTGATTTCTCAGCAGAAACTCTACAAGCTAGAAGGGAGTGGCACGATATATTTAAAGTGAGGAAAGGGAAGAACCTACAACCAAGATTACTCTACCCAGCAAGGATCTCATTCAGATTCGACAGAGAAATCAAAAGCTTTACAGACAAGCAAAAGCTAAGAGAATTCAGCACCACCAAACCAGCTCTACAACAAATGCTAAAGGAACTTCTCCAAGTGGGAAACACAAGAGAAGGAAAGGACCTACAAAAACAAACCCAAAACAGTTAAGAAAACGCTAATAGGAACATACATATCGATAATTACCTTAAATGTGAATGGATTTAATGCTCCAGCCAAAAGTCACAGGCTCATTGAATGGATACAAAAACAAGACCCGTATATATGCTGTCTACAAGAGACCCACTTCAGACCTAGGGACACATACAGACTGAAAGTGAGGGGATGGAAAAAGATTTTCCATGCAAATGGAAATGAAAAGAAAGCTGGAGTAGCAATACTCATATCAGGTAAAATAGACTTTAAAATAAAGAATGTTACAAGAGACAAGGACGGACACTACATAATGATCAAGGGTTCAGTCCAAGAAGAAGATATAACAATTACAAATACATATGCACCCAACATAGGAGCACCTCAGTACATAAGGCAAATGCTAACAGCTATAAAAGAAGAAATCGACAGTAACACACTAATAGTGGGGGACTTTAACATCTCCCTTACACCAATGGACAGATCATCCAGACAGAAAATTAATAAGGAAACACAAGCTTCAGATGACACAACAGACCAGATAGATTTAATTGATATTTATAGGACATTCCATACAAAAACAACAGATTACACTTTCTTCTCAAATGCACGTGGAACATTCTCCAGGATAGATCATATCTTGGGTCACAAATCAAGCCTTGGTAAATTTAAGAAAGTTGAAATCATATCAAGCATCTTTTCTGACCACAACACTAATGAGATTAGAAATAAATTACAGGGAAAAAAAATAAAAAACACAAACACATGGAGGCTAAACAATACGTTACTAAATAACCAAGACATCACTGAAGAAATCAAAGAGGCAATCAAAAAATACATAGAGACAAATGACAACAAAAACACGATGACCTAAAACCTATGGGATGCAGCAAAAGCAGTTCTAAGAGGAAAGTTTATAGCAATACAATCCTACCTCAAGAAACAAAAGAAATCTCAAATAAACTATCTAACCTTACACCTAAAGGAACTAGAGAAAGAAAAACAAACAAAACCCAAAGTTAGTAGAAGGAAAGAAATCATAAGGATCAGAGCAGAAATAAATGAAATAGAAACAAAGAAAACAATAGCAAAGATCAGTAAAACTAAAAGCTGGTTCTTTGAGAAAATAAACGAAATTGATAAACCTTTAGCCAGACCCATCAAGAAAAAGAGGGAGAGGACTCAAATCAATAAAATTAGAAATGAAAAAAAGAAGAAGATAATGTATGCTGTTCCCCAACAAATTTTTAATCAATAGTTTTATTAACCACTGATGATTCTTGCCTGAATTAATTATTATTATGGTAGTCAAAAAATGGTGATTTCCTAACTTTATTATTTCTTCTATAGTTATTAGCATTCTACATAAGAGAACTTTCTCTTTTTCCCCATTATTAATTATTTAATTTAGGTATTTTGGATGATCTTTATGGACTTATGATTTTCTTTTTTAATTCAATGTGTTATACTCCATTTCTGTCATTATTCATTTTAGTAATCAACTTGTCTAGATTTGGCTGGTGTGATCACTTTTAAACTGGCTTTGGTGTCCTTTTGACATGCCATCATTAGTTCTAGGTTTTCTAAATTTTGTGTTATTGTTGTGTTTATGTTTAGTACTTTTTACTTTCCAGTCCAACAAAATGTTTCAGACTTACCTTTTACTTTACCTGCTCATGGAATCAGCCATTTCTCAAAAAAAACCCCACAAAAACCTAGCTCTTTTTTGTAGGAAATGGCATTTAGAAAACAAAGTCTGAGCACCAGGTGTGCTTTTTGCTTCTGGGATATCATTACATCTAGCCTCCTTTAATGGGCAGAGAAAGAAAAATAAATTTGTTCAGAAAACATCATAAATTTATATCAGATGCTTCTAATTACTATTTACCATCATAAGATTTTTCCTCTCCTTACCTCATTCCATGATTGTACCTTACCCTTCTTTCACAAGGATAACGTTGTTTCACAACATCAGTGTGTTTTATTCACTTGCCCATTACTCACACACCAAATAGTTTCAGAATTCAACTGACAATAAGCCTCCTAAGTGAAGTTCAAAATTTCTTTACAATTCTATCTTTAGAATATATTCTGAGGGTAAGTAGTCAGAGTACTATGTTTCTCCCATATTTTTTTGAAGCAAATTCAATGCATTAAATCATTTCAACTGTAACGACTTAAATACGGCATGACCACAATGCCATTTATCACACTTAAAAATTAATAATTATTGGATTAATATTCCATCTATTTCAGGTCTTAAATTGACTCATAAATATCATAAATGCTTTTTTGTTTCTTTATTATACAATTTCTTTGCTTGAACCAGAAGTGAAATCTATTGCAATTGGTTGATCCCTCTTAGTTCTCTTCTGATTTATATGTTTTCCCCCATTTTTTTGTTTGTTTTCTTTCCATTTTTATATTTAAGAAACCAGGTCATTTGTCTTATAGAGTTTGCTCCATATTTTCTTTGTAGTATAATTTAGCAGGTTTCTCTGTCCTCTTTATTTCTGTAAACTGGTAGTTGGATTTAGAGGTTTGGTTAGATTCAGACTCATTGGCAAAGGAGGGTTTTCTTTCCTTTTCTTTTGAGAGTAGAGGTTTACAGAACTACTTTGTGGTAATATTTTGTTTTCCCATCAGGAAGCACATTCATCTGATTGTCTTTTTGTGTGTGTGATGTTACCAGCCATTGATGCTCAATGCCTAGATGCATTAATTCATTAGCCTTGCAAACAGAACCCTGGGACACTGTTACAGACACATTTATAGGGACACTGTTACAGACACACATCCATTCAGACACGTTTCTAAAACAGACATATTTCAGGCCAACTCCTGTCTTTCCTTTAACAACCTCTTTGTTTCATTGTTACTTGTTTTTGGACCTCTTTTGTTTTAAACTTCTCTTTTTTTCTGTATGAAAACATGATGTGTATAATACAAAGTGGTGGTCCAAACTTATAGTAACAACCTTCCAAAGGGAACACAATTATTTTAGAGGAGGAGAGACAAGAATGAAGAGGGAAGAAACATTTATAAGAGATAAAAGAGGTCACAGAAAAAGGTGTATATGAGCTCAGTATACATTTAAATCAAATTCTGCCCAGAGAACATTCATACCTTGAATGTGACTTTTTTTTTTTTTTTGCGGTACGCGGGCCTCTCGCCGTCGCGGCCCCTCCCGCTGCGGAGCACAGGCTCCGGACGCGCAGGCTCAGCGGCCATGGCGGCATGTGGGATCTTCCCGGACCGGGGCACGAACCCGCATCCCCTGCACCGGCAGGCGGACTGTCAACCACTGCACCACCAGGGAAGCCCGAATGTGACTTTTTAGAACTATGAAACATTCGAAGCTTGAAAAATTAGAACATGAAGAAGAAAAACTTTAAAATGCCCCTCGTTTTAAAGTTTTCTGAATGAAAAGGATAAAAACACATCAAGATTCCCTCGTGTGTCTTTAAAAACATGGGATTTGAGTGGGAGAAGGAGCAATTTGAGTTTTTTGTTTTGTTTCTTTTCTTCATGAAGCGTGTATTTTAGCTTAAACCAGTTCACCAGTGCCATTACATTGTGGGGTCAGGCTGCACAATTTCGTGCCATTTGACCTAACAACTTGGCGACTTCTGAGTGACAGCAATAATATGCTGACTCCTGGAATGAGTGTTCTAATGTCTGTCACAACATGAAAGGTATTCATTTAACAGAGACACAACAGAATCAGATAAACAAGGCATGTGTATCTGATTGATTGCAAGGGTTGTGGAGGGAGGTTTCCTCTCATTCAATTAAAGATAAAAAATATTTACACCAAGTAAAATTTAAAACATGCTGTGATTGTTTGCTTTCATCCCATAGTGTGGAGGTTAGGGAGAGGGGTATTTTTGTTTTTTAAGACCTTATTGAGATATAGTTCACATAGTATACAATTCACAGACTTAAAGTGTCCAATTCAGTGTTGTTTAGTATATTGGTAGGGTTATGCAACCATCACCACAATCTAATTTTAGAACATTTTCGTCTCTCCTAAAACTAACACTATACCCATTAGCTGTCACTTCCCATTCTCTGTACCCCCTACCCTCACTCAGCCCCAACCAACCACTAATCTACTTTGTCTATAGATTTGCCCCTCATGGGCACTTACCTTTTAAAAGCCATTCATAACCTGTCACACTGAAATTTTTTTACTTTATTTTTGTACATTATTTAAAAACAAGTACAATAGAATAGAACCCTCAAAAACATGAAAGGGTCTCAAAAAATTGTAGCAGGATATCCCACAAAAATATTGTTGAAGCCAATAGCATCTGATGGCTTAAATAAATAATTGCCAAGCAGTGAAGCTGTGGGAAAGAAGACAGATTACAGTGTCACTTAAGAAAGTCAGATGCTAATGATTTTAAATATAAACTTGAAACAGGCTTGAGTTACGGAAGCTTTTCTTGCTCTAAGAACGGCAATATTTGCAACCAGGAATATTTGCAAATTCAGATTCTAACTTCACTGCTCACCAACTGTGTGACTCTGGGCAAGTAACAGAAGATTTGTAAACTTTAGTTTCCTCATCTGTAATATGAGAATAATGATGGTACCAACCTCATGAAGTTAGTGTGGAGATTCGCATATGCAGAGCCTTTAGAACCAAGCCTGGCACATAATAAGTGCTCAGCAAATGTTACTTGTTGTCTTTACCATTTTTGTTCATAAGAACTCAATAATCCAGGTCAAATTCCACAATGGAATTCTTAGATATGCCAACTTTCCACTTGCCACGTGTGATTGGTATTTTCAAAATCTCTGCTCAAAGAAGTTTTCTGCCATGAAGACAATGGATTGGAATTTAAGATACTGTAATGTAGAGGAAAATAGCACTGATCAAGTACGATTAATAGAGCTGTAGGTTAGCCTTCAGTTGCTTTAGAACGATGTGTTCCATGAATAGTAAAAGTGCTGATTTATTATTCTCACCTAACACTCGTGTAACAGATTTTTCTTTTCTAAATTAAAAGAAAAAATCAACAGCAATGAAAACAAAGCTTATATAATGGTATTACACATGTCTAACAAAATAAAGAATAGATTAGAGCACCATACACCACATATAACCTCTTCTAGTTGAA
Organism: Tursiops truncatus; assembly: GCF_011762595.2. NCBI lineage: Eukaryota > Metazoa > Chordata > Mammalia > Artiodactyla > Delphinidae > Tursiops > Tursiops truncatus. The sequence continues at coordinate 48,363,275 of NC_047041.1, forward strand.
ATGTTTAACTAAGACCTTAAATGTGTGACTTTTAAATCTGTGCGTGTGAAGGGAAGTTGTGATTTGGTTTTGTGTCCATAAATGTAAGGCAATGTGACCACCAACGAATGATTCCATTACCTTTTCTTTAACTCCAGTACAAAGTGGCTTTCGGTAATAGACTGATATGTTAGATAATTTTATTTTTGAGGAATTATTATGCATTTTCTGTTCTTTTAAAAAGTGTGGTGCTAAATATTATGATGTCCCAATCAGATGACTCATGATACACAACATTTTCATACTCGGGAAATGTTAACACATTACAGTCCTTGCTTTGAAAAGATAAAAGAATGAATCACAAACAACACATTTTCATTTTCCTTTGACCCCAAGAGACAATTTAAACGATGTGGTTTGCATGCAGCCCCATATGGCTCTCAAAGGCCTCCACATTGTGCATTCATGTCTACATTTTAACCCCAGGCTTTATTCCTCCTGGCATTGTTTTGTATTTGCATGAAAATATGTAAGTGTTTTTTTTTTGCATGACAAGCCATCCGTAACGTTGAAGTTAAATGTCTAACATATCTTGCAATATCACGTGTCATTAATTCTTACATGATATTTTTTTTCTTTTATTTTCAGTTACTGAAGTTAAATATGCTTGAAATGTAAAAGTGGCATGAAACTGGAGTGATGCAAGAATATTTAATGTTCCTTTAAGGACTTACCATTTTTTAACTGGGAAAATTTGGGGGGTAGTTCCCAGCCTTGTCTTTGGACACCAATCCCTCAATTACAAATTATGATAAAAGTATATTGAACACAAGGGCTGTCAGCAGAGTAATAAATTCTGAAGTGATACTTCTTTTTTTCCCTGAGAATGTGTTTCTGGTTCTTGAATATGAAGTACAAAATGTGTCCCCTAATTTCAGGATTTATTAAATATTTGATTTATTGGTTTTCTTAAAGCCTTCTTAATGGTACATAAAATTAAGCTCAACTGACTTTGGTGAAATTTCCTAGTAACTAAAAAAGTAATGAATTACTGAATGACAGCGCCAATATTTTAATACTTTAATATTTCCTAAATGAACATGACTACCAAAATGGATATTAGATATAGGAGTGCGTGAGTATACAAAGAAAATAAGTTATTTATACCATTTTGTCAAGCATCAAATTCATAAGAGCACATAACTGATTCCCGCCAATGGGCCAAAATATCCAAACAAGTGCTGTTTTTTCCAAGTAGTCAACTTGCTCGCTCTGCATTTATTCCTATCAGCTGTCATTGCTAAAACCGTTTTAGAATACCCCTTGTCAAATTACCTTCAGTCTTTGGCACACTAATACCTGTGTGGTAACAAATCTTGTTTCTTGGAGAGAGACCCTCAGAGCCACGTTAGTCAAGTAAGCTGGCAAAACATGTTTTTAAAATGATACGTCAATATGAAATTACCAAGACTTGCAGGGCTTATAGCCTATAAAATGATTAAGAACAGGTTTCCCAAAGAAGAACCCCAGATAGCATTTACATAACAGCAACAGTGGGAATAAGTGATTTTTTCTTAAGAAGTCTTTTAGGCAAGCATCTGATATTCACTTGAATGAATAAGTTCTGATACAGGTATTCTGTTATGTCTATCTATTATTTTAAATTCCACCTCATTTAAGCTAATGGAGTGGTTTACATTTTTAAGGACAGCGCTTCTTCCATTATTTCTTGTCATATCAGAATATAGATAAATGGCCGTTATATCTCCCTTGCTTGAGTGAATATCAAGTTAATACCTCTTTAGCAGCAATTTTAATAGATTTTGGTTGATGGTGCCTTGACTGTCACCAGCTAGCTCTGTGATATTGGCAAGGGACTCAGCCTCTCTGTGCCTCTGGCCCCCTGTCTACAAGTGAGGGCTTAGAGCTCAATTATCTTTAAAATCTCTTTTGAATGAAAATATAATACTGTAATTATCATATATCTGTGTGGGAACTAAATCATCATATATCATAAATCCACACACATCTCTGAGGTTTTAACTAAATTCAAGCCGAAGTAACTCAAATTCCAGTTTTTTAAAAAGACATCTAGACACTGATGTGTCTAGCATCTCTAGTAAAGTCTTTTCTACCTGATGATAATGATGATTATAAAGATGAATTTGTATAGCACTTTATGTTTATACTGCCTTACATGAGTCTCACAACCTAAGAGCTGCTGTCATCATCCTCAGTATGCAGATGAAGTAGATACTGAGGTTCAAAGAGATTCAGTTACCTGTCTAAGGTGATGAACTAGCAAGTTACAGAGCCGGACAGAGGGTCTTCTACCTCCAATTTAATATTCATTTCCCCCGTCGTCATTTACCTGCCTTTTAATTAGGAGACAGTTTTTCCAAAGTGTCATTTTTCAGAATTTACACTCCTGGAAACTAAAATCTGCCTTTAGGGACCCTCCCGCACCCCTTTAGACTATCCACTTGCGTCACTACAGCTCTCTCTGCTTTTACAAACTAGTTGTTTTGTCAGCATGAGTGTGACAACAATTAGACGTCCCCTGTTTTTGCCCCATGCCTTTTCTCCTTCACAGTCATTCAATGACAAGCGTAAAAAGAGCTTCATCTTTTCACGAAAATTCCCATTCTACAAGAACAAGGAGCAGAGTGAGCAGGAAACCAGTGATCCTGAACGTAAGTAGATTCTCGAAGAGAATGTCACCTGCAACACAAGAGAAAAAAATCCTTCACGGGCAACACGCATGATGTAGGCTCCCCCACGCCACACGCCTAGGCAAACAAACACGGCAGGCAGGCAGGTCAGGGCTTACTACTGTGACCAGTGTTTGGCTGCAGTCTGGATCCTTCCCTGGATGGAGCTCTTCTTTGCAGAACGCATTGGAGAGGGACCTGAGGAATCAGGGACTTTGCTTCCAAACAGCATTTGTCTGTGACCAGGACTGGGTCTGGTTCGCGTTTTCTATCATGCAACTCTCCAAGGGCTCGAGACAAATTCTTTTCTGGACAGAAATATTAGATTCCATTGCCACGTATATTGTTTTGGAATGCTAGCTAACTGGGAGTGATTAAATTCCCTTTATTGATTACTAGCATTTGTTCACTCTTTCCCTCCCAGCAGACATTAAGCACTTCCTTACTGAGCAGTGAGCTTGTATTGGGTGGATGCTCAGACTAAGAATTGGCCATGAAACTTGGAGGGGATCATCGCTCTCAGTGGTACGTTGCTGTGGCAGTACTGACAGTGGGCCAAAATGACATCTGCTGACTCTTTCTCTTTTTCGTAACAATCTTCTGCTTAAACCTTTCGAGTTGCCTTACAAATCCTTGAGTCTCAGTCCAGGGAGTTGGGAATGAAAGTTGTTTCAGAAGAAGAGAGCATGGGATCCAGATTGCTCAGGCAACACGGTCTGTCATGGTAGTATCCATTTCAACTCCACTGACTTCTTCCTTCCTCTTCCGTGGCTGTTCTCCCTCTCTCATTGCTCTCTCTGGGGACTTCCATGCAGGACATCCCCGGATTAGGTGACGACGGTTATGGAACAAAGACTCTGAGTAAGTTCCCAGGAATGGTCACTGTAACTTTTCTTTTCTTTTTCTTTCCTTTTGAGTTTCGCTTTTGTTCCTTTTCTCGAGGGCCTTTCACTCCTAGCATGCACAAGATACTGAGTTTTATTTGTTACCTAGCTGTGAATGCTCCTACAAAGCAATTTTCAGCCGTTTTGTTCTGCATGTCAGCATTTAAAAGCAAAGTGTCTCAGGCACTGTAACTTCCGTTGCAGTTCACACCTTCCCTTTCTGACCGCGTGCTGTGACCAGCATGGTCCTGGTGCCGCCGTGGCATCCCTTGCTCTGCCGCCTGATACCTCCCAGGGAGCAAGAAACCATGTTGAAAGAAAGGGCGAGTTAAATGCTGTAGAACAGGAAAGCAGAAATGTATTTTATATTCTTTCTTCTGGCTTTTCCCCCAGACATACTTAATGACCTTGCCAAATTCCATAATTGGGTTGTACTTTGCTATTGGTAAAGGAGCTGTGTTATAGTCAAAAGGAACATGCATTCTCAAAAAGTAAATATTAAGCTATTTGATCTTCCATGAATAATTCTTTGCTATTAACTTTGACTGATTTTTTTTTCTGACTTGCGGTGATCCTGCTTGAAATGTTTGTATGATAAAGTTTTAGATATGTTTATTAATATGTTTTTCTATCAGTGATTTATTAGCTGCATTGCATAACCATATCTTCATTTTACGGTTTAGAGTGGAAAGAAAAATATATTAAACTTTAAAATTTTCTAGTTATTAATGCCTTTACTCTGTGTCCCATTGCACTAATAAAAAATAATAATTCTGTGTATTAATATACTATACTATGATTTTTCTTTCTTTAATATTAACTCCATTGTGTAGGCATCAATGAACTAAGAACAGTTTTGTGTCTTTTGCAGCTGTATCACATGTTCATTTTTGTTTGTTTTCTTTTTGTTTTAATTTAACAGCTATGGGCAATATTTTTAGAAGCTGTTCATTTCATTTCTATAAAACAAAATAACATTGAGCTGGACTTTGTTTTCAAGAGCTGGTTATATAACCCTGCGTAATGATACCTGTCATCCTTCAAATTGTTAATTTGGACTCTTTTTTTAGATATGTATCTTTAGAAAACAAAATCTGATCAAGAGTAACTACTGATCTCCTTAAAGATGAAAACTTTATCTTTAAGTCTCTGTATGGAATATGTCATGAAATTTTTCCTGAATTGGTGGCTGAAATTCAAATGTTGATTTCAAAAGTATCTGGATAGCATCAAGTACCACCCGAGAGAATTTCTTAAATTTTCAGTGGGGGTGGGGAGCATTTTAATATATTGTTAATATGAACATCACTAAAAAGTAGTTGCTATTGGAGAGTCAAAAATATGTTATGCCTTTTTATATCTAGAATGATGCCCTTTTAAATCCAAAGATTTGTTTACTCTTTAAAAATTGAACAGATTTCACTAGGTAAAGTTATTTGCCAGTTAACACTACTGGTAGCCATAATTCGGACTTTAGCTGGAACATATTTTTAATTTCTTTTTACCTACAAAATAGAAAAATTCTGTTAAACACTATCTTGATGTTAAGAGAGATTGGTCGTTAAATAAAACACTGCATGGTTCTAAATTTCTATAGTGTAGCTTCACTCTAAATTATATTAAAAGTAAAAACAAAACAAAAATAAACCTGTCATCTTCAAGTCAAGGTACTTGTGATAATCACACACGTGAAGATATGCCATTGTTGGGTATGTGCTTAGACTTTCTTTTCAGTAACAAAAAACAAATATGCACTAATTCATCCACACTTCTTTCCCTAGTGCCTCTTTGCACTTGTAACATATGTACCTAAATTAATAATGCAGTTCTGGTCAAACACCCACACAAAGAGAAATGATTCAGGTGAATTTAACCCATGCTTTGATTTTCATTAGTTTCATGCTCTGAAATTAATCCATCTAGGATGTGTTAACTAACACAATTGTGGGAGTCCTTTCACAATGTTCACATGTATCACATCATCACACAGTACACTTTAAAATATATTACAATTTTATTTGTCAGTTATATCTTAATAAAGCTAAAAAATGAAAACTAATCTGTCCAAGAATCTATAATAGCAAATACATTTTAAAGCACTTTTTTTAACTGTTAGAGAATAATGTTCTATATTCTTTTCCTTTTTTCTAAAGATGTACAACAGTTGTCACTTTTTAAAAAGCTGAATTTATTGCTAATGAGCTTCAGAAATCAAATAGTCACATATTCTTCATTCAATTAGCCTGATATGCAAAGAAGTTAGTAAGTTGATGAATTTATCTTCTATAGCTTAGTAAATAGTACAGATGAAACGAAGTGATTTTGGAAATAAAGCCCTAATTCTGGCACATAACCAATACATCCCTGTTATGCTAGTTAAACTGTGTTTTTATGAAAAAAAGGTTCGAAATATCACCGTATACTTGTGCAGTCATTCAACATGAATTAAAAACATACTTCGTGGCAGAACCTGTGCTTAGTATCAGACCATTTATCTTCTGCCTGTTCCACTCCTCCAGAACCTAATAGCTATCCAAGCAAGAATCTTAAAATAAAAACAAGGAAATATTGAACTGACTCATAAAACATTTTTCAGTGACTCATTTCTTCCTCCAAGATTTCCTACACACTCACTGAAGCAGGAAAGTTCTTCAACAATCCCTTTCATCTTGTGAATTAGTTTAGGAAGTATTTAAATAGAAATAAAATTCAAGGGATTCCAGGGATCAATTGGCAATTTGAAATGCAATATTCCTGCAAGATACCTAAAGGCAAAATAGAGCAACAAAAAGCCTGCAGAAAACAGTCCCTGCATACCAGAATCTCTTGAATTTATAGTCAAGAACATCCAGTTGAGAGACGTTGACCTTTGTAACAAGAATCTGGAAAATCAGAGCAACATGAATGGGTCAGAGTATTCATAAAAAGAAAAGTGCTTAGATGGACATTATGCATTTTTTATAATTAAACGTAGTTTACTGTTTGCTACAAAAGAAGATACAGCAATCAAGTAGTAGCTTCCTGGAAAAGAGAGATAAAGTTTTCATCTTCATCTTATCTGAATTTTCTAAATGCGTCTCCTCTACGGCCTCTTACTTGCCTTTCGCTCACATTTCTAGTAGCCTTGCATGGTATTCCTTTAAGTTCTGGCTGCTCTCCAATGCTTGGTATCTCTTTAATTTGCTGTGCTGTTCTTGCAGAACATGTTTCTTCTAATGCCAGCGATAGCGAAAGTAGCTACCGTAAGTTATTGCTTTGGTTTGTGATTCTTTTCTTTGCAGTTGCCCCTTTGCCTGTGGTGTGCATTTCAGATTTTTGCTGTCGTTGTTTTTCAATTGCTGCCCTTTATCATCCTCATCCAAAGCAAATGGCTTGAAATGAAATCATCATCTGATGTGGAAAGATACCAAAGACACTAGGGCGGTGGGTGGACTCATGTGATTTGTGCGAGAGGTAGCAGTCTTGCTAATAAATGACTCCAACCTCAGTTGGCTGTGGCCTGATGATGCAATTTTCCTAGAGAAGGTGGGGGTAAAGTTCAACTTGGTGGATTCTGACATTCTGCCCTCCAAAATAATTTAAACTCCCTGCAGGAAGGTTGAAAAGTTGTCATGGTTTTATTTTCCTTCTCATTTTGCCTTTTCCTTTCTGTTCCTGGCTCCCCTTTACAAGAGAAATCCTGATAAATTACAGTGTTCCTTTTAAATGGAGCATGAACCTTATATGATTAATATTTTGAGGTAGATACTATGTTATATCTAACTTTAAATTTTGATGGTTGGGAAGAGATGAAAAAGTTTCATCCTCTAATGTTGAAGGAGCTCACATTTTGTTTAAAAGTGAACAAATCTTGGATCAGAAAGCTTAAGTGAAAAGGTAGGTAACTATTTAAAACTTATTTCTGGTGTTTGTTTGGTCACCTCAAGCCATTTGCTTAGTGATATAAAAATATTCACCAAATGCCAAGCACATCCTTTTTATCTGTTCTTGTGGTTTCTTACCACTTACAGGTTTTTGGTGACTAACATAGGTACATGTTATTACTGGGATCCTTACAATTTCTGTAATGTTTATTTATACGCCTTAATGAAATGGGTTACTCAAAAAGCAATTGCTGAGGATATTAGAAAACGGCAGGCCCAATACATATGACCCTCAGCTACCAAGATAGAAATTGGTTGGAGGTTTCTGTTTTGGGGTTTTTTAGTTTTGTTTTTGTTTTTTGTCTTTTTGCTTGTATTAATTGAAAACAAGAGAAGAATAGAATAGCTTTTATTTTTGTTTTTTTCCATTACAGCATGGTAATTTACAAAACCATGCCTTTTTTGAGGTGGAACGTCAAATAGTGTTCTTGAAGTGTGACAAATTCAATCTGGATCTTGAGAAAGGCTTTGGATAATCAGATTGGTAGAAAAATAGAAAAAAAAGCACAAAAGAGGAAAGCTGACAGATGGAGGAGGAAGATGAAACACACCACAGAACGAAATGAAGAAGAGTTGTAATGAGATGCCTTTGATCAACCAAATAACGTTAGAACCCCCTCATTTCCTTCCTCAACAGAATAAGTCCTGCTGATGAAAGGAATTAAAGTATTCTCGTTCTTAACGTGATCTTTAACATTTGTACATTCTTCCTACTTTTATACTTTTATGATTATCCCAAGTTGGGAAAATATTTGCCTTCCCCCATCTCTTCATTTGGTTTTAAAACAAAGAAACCTGGCTGGTTAAGAAGTGACCAAAGGTTATCTTCCCTGCGCCTGAAGTACCCTCAATTTAGTATAAGGAAAATATAACTTATTTGTTGGGATTCATGGAGACCCTTGGCCCTAATTTCTTTGGCATCAGTTTTCAGTTTTTAAGTGTTGTGCTTCCATCCTGTAGATACAGGTAGAGAAAGGAAAAACATCAAATCTTGTTCTTTCAATCCCTTTTATGGAAAGTATATAGGAACTACCTTTTCCTTCAGAAATCTTTTTTTAGAGTATTTCAGAAGCCCTTCTCTTCTCCTTCAGAGATGGGAATGTTCTTCCCAGAATCATTAAGTTATAAAAATTGCACCAGGGCTTTCAGCTGTTTGACAGGTTTTTGATTGCAATGCTCCAAGATGAAATCAATAATTCTTTTCACCCTCAAATAGTAAGTACACATAAATGTTTATTGAGTGAATAAAGGAAACACTTGCAAACAGCTTGAATTATCTATGAGAAGAGAGAAGAGTTGGAACTGGACTCTAGGATATTACTAGAGAAAATGTGGAGTCTAATAATCTATATTGGCTTGGGTCTCATCTGAGAATACAGAAGGTTAGCCATTCAAATTGTTTCCTTTACAAATGAACAAAAGTAGGAAGAGCCTTTGTCATAGCTTAGAAGGGAAAACAGGATATTTCTTTCTCCAGGATAGAAATATGAGGAATAACACAGGAATATTCTTTACTTCATTCATCATCCACTCTATGTCATACTCTCTCACAGGCACCTTAAGACCCAATATGAATCTCAATGAACTCTGGAACTCAGCACACGTATAGGGAGAGAGAGAGAGATCAATACATTAAAAAAGCACAGAGTGTGGCTGTTTCTAGAATAAAAGTCTGGCCCAAGAATAGTGGGGCTTCAGAGATGATTTCAAAGACGAAGGGGCCTTTGAGCTGAGCTTTGGAAAGATGAGGCACTTGCCAGCTCAGTAAGTTGAAGAAGAAACGTTCTCGGAAGGGCAGTGGCCTGACAAAAGACAGAGGCTTGGGACAGACACGGTTTCATGAAAGTGCCATTTTGAAATCAAACCAGACTGGATTTTTCTACTGAATTCCTGGCTTTTGCTGTAATTATGACTAACTTCTATGTTTTGTGGATAGCAGTATAGACAAATACAAAAAAAGACCTCTTTTCACTAATGTTCAGGTGTTATTTTTTACTCTTAGAACCATTCCATGTCCACTCAGGGACAAAATGGCTAAAATAATAGTCAGTGGTTAGAAAGAAGAGCCCAGGCCCGTGTGTTTCACAGCTCCAGAGGGCACCATTCACACTGCATTCTGGAGTTACAGATTGTGCCAACCTTACTTGAAAGCCTCATTTATTTTCTGAGATACACACACATACACATGAATTTACACTAACCTCAGTTTCTAATAAGTAGCTCAGACCTTTGCTGCACCATCTCAAGAATTATAGAATAATTATTTTTTCCGAAGTCCAAGTATATTGAGCACCAGCTAAAATGCAGTTAGTTACAATGCACATTGTCTAATTATGCAAGATGCCATCTCAAACCTTGCAAATCTCTACAAGCTGAAGACCTGCCTTCCTTAAAGCCCAGTGAAGCTCTTTATGTCATTATGGGTATGGGGGAGCTGATGATTATCCTCCTAACCCATTGGTGCTCATCAGTTAAGTAGGATTTTCAAAACAAGGATCTTGAAGAAATGATCTGAGTGAAATTGAGATACTGAAATGAGGAGACCCCAGACTTTCCCTCTGGAATCAGTCAAAATGGTGCCCGTATTCTTCTCCTTTCTCCACTCTTCTCAAGTTTTGCCCTTATATTTCCTCTAGTTCTTTAGTCCTTACAAAGCAATTTTATTACATCTATTATTATCTCATTTGATTTCTGCAACAAAATTATGAGATATACCTTATATTAGTACCCCGTTTTGCAGATGAGGAAGCTGAAGTTCCAAAGAGCTCTACACCTCACTAATACGATGGCACTGCAAGTCCAGTCAGGATAGTTTAATTCTGAAACTTACACATTTTCACTCTTCCCTGTAGTTTGTAATCCAAGCCTCTTCATGTTTTATCTAGTACATTTCAACCATTTCATACTGCCTATCAAGTTAATACAAGCAGCAATATTTATATAGCATTAACTATGTACTAAGCCTGATTTTAAGGGCACCGGGTATAGTAACAGATCTTCTGAAGATCCTTTGAAGACACTGAATCACTAATTCACCATGTGACCTTGAAGAAATCCCTGAACGTTTTTGAACCTCAGTTCTCTCCTATGTAAAATGACTAGCTTGGATTAGAACAGAGATATAAGAAACAGATTTTAATCAAGATTGCCCTTTGACCAACTGGTAGTAGCTGCCTGAAGAATTGTATTGAAAAGTATTGAGGCCAAGTGAGGCTCAGCAGTAATTCGGGCAATGATCGATTTGTGATGCATGTCGAGCGTTCGGAAGGGGGAGTGACATCATCATGTGCTGCAGACTTTCCATCTGTAAACCACATGAACTCCAAACCCTTTCTTAGCGCTAACATTCTGTGGCTCTAGGAACCCAGTTAATTCTTCATAATTTATCCAGTGCAGACACTAAACACTACACTTAGAACATTTAATGTCCTGCCACTGGTCTTCACTTCCCTCCTCTCTCTTTTCTAGTTTTGAAAAAGTTCTAAAAAAGAACAACTTGTTTTTCCTTATCATGAGGGCATATTTGGGTCTTACTCCAAATCCCTCTTACTGTGACTTGCTAACAGTTTAAAGATGGTGTTCGTGGAGTTGGTTACAGCGGTGTCTGCCAAGTCTCTGCCAACCACAGGCATCCACCCCCAGTACTGTGCCGCTCTCCCCTTTCCAGCCATGCAGTTGCCAAAACAAGACCAAGTAATTGTTCATACCCTTGTGTCGGCTGTTATTTCTGAGTGCCGACACCTCCTGAGCAAAAGATAGAAAAACTACTAAGGATGACTATTTTATGGAGATGACACAGCAGCATTTAAAAAAAAAAAAAGAGTTGGCGTTTGCAGATGGAGCACCTTATGCCCTGTCCGTGACTGTGACCCAGGTTCAGCTCCTTTCTCTGCCACCCACCGTTTGTTCATTTGTAAGTTCTGGCCCTATATCCCAGCCTCCACAGAGAATTCTACATCTCTGGCCTTTTTGAGACAGTGCCATATACTCAACAAGACGTCAAAAAAGGTGTCGTTTTGAATGTTGACTCTACTACTTACTAACTGAGGAAACAGGCCCCGTCTCTGAGCCTCAGCTTCTTCATCTGTAAGGTGGAGATCATCAGAGCACCTACCTCAAAATAAATGGCTGTGAAAAATAGGAGGCAATGGCTGTGAAAGCCTTTTATAGCCTGTAAAGTGCTATGCAGGCATGAATTATCTTTCTTTCATTGCTGTGGCTTTTTTATTTCTCCCCCTCGTAACCTCCCTCCCACTACCCCTAGGGCTTTTCATTCTTGAACATGAAAGTGAAAATTGGTTTCAGGTGCTGAGTTCACAGTTGTTATGTAATACCAGCCGCCATAGCATCCCTGCAGGCTTCCTTACATAGTGCCTGATTGTCACAGGGTCTTCAGAATTGGGATGGGCCTTGACATAAGGGATGCTGTCACTGCTGTCTGCCAGTCTCACTGCTCTGAACAAGAACCAGTGCTTTTTGTAGGTTAGAAGTAAACCAAAAAGCAATGGATAAATGAAGAACTGCAGAACTCTGTTCTAACAAAGTCAGTCAAAGCTATGTTGCTTTGTCCTAGTTTTCTGAATCACACATTGTAGTTACTGACACCAAATATTTTATTTAAGGTTTGCCTTTAGAATGTCCCATCAGAATGATTTGCAAGGCCATTGTAAAGAGATTCCCATGGGAACACGAGGTGTTCTATTTATTTAGAGAAAACCACACTTCCCAAAATGAAAGCATATAGACAGAAACACAAAGCAGAACCTGTCTTTGGCGTCTTTTCTCATCCTGTCTCCTACCACTAGAATCAGAATGCAAATTCATTGTCCTCTTTCTTTATGTTAAGTACTGGGGACACAGTGGTGACTGTGGTATGGGATTCCCAGTCTGGTGCAGAGGCATAAGTATCACCTGATATTTAAAACCTCTGTTATCTATCCCATGGTCAGGATTCTCCTACCACATATTAATCGTTCCATGGAGATTTCTCTGGACGTTAGTCTAACATTGCAGTATTAGTCTACCATGCTTCTGTCTCTAAAGCTGTGCTTTTTTTCCCCAACCATTTTTACACTTATCCTCTGAATTCCTATGACCTCTGCATATCTCAGCCTTTACATAACTAGAGCTTAGCAATCAATCACCTTTATTATTTTTTGGCCCAGCCTCTGTAAATTTTAGTCGTTTCATTTTTTTTTTTTAAGGGAATCACTTTTTCCTGAATAAAAAAAAAAAGTCATGAATCTGATTCCTCACATACCAAACCCCTGCCCTGGTGTGGGAAGGTCCCCTGAACACTTTTGGAGCAGCCGTGAGTAGGTTCCACTTAGAAGAAGCACCAATGCCTGTTCTCCGTGACTTTAGGAGGTAGCCTAGTGGTGCCATTCTGAGAGTGGGCCCTGCTTGAGGTGAGATGTGGCGCAGGCCCGGGGCCACTTCTCACACTTGAAAAAGTGACACCCTCATTCCCCCCCCACCCCCACCCCAGGGAAGACAGCTGTAATTCACAGCTTTACCCATATATCGCTTAATTTCCCAAAATCAGTTGTCATTATCAAAACTGTCTGTAATACTAACTCCTTTTATGAAATTAACTCACCCAAGGCTGTGACTTCTGAAGCACATGGCTTTGACAGACTGTGAATGTGTTTCAGGGGCTATGAGGAGATAAAGCAGTGAGACTCATTGCCGTTTGGTTTCAGGAAACAGTACCACGTATTACACTCCTCCTCTATAGAAAAGCATACAAAAAGCCCTTTTCAACAGCCCTGAACAATTTCCCCACCAAAAGATAATTGGTCCTGGGCCTATGCAAATAAAAGAATAGAGCCTTCGGGATTTGCAGCTGAATCAGACTAATCTCGTGCCTAGTTCATCAACTGGGCAAAATAGATGATTAAAAAAATAATTGCCTGAAACCAATTTACTTTTCATGGTTATGTGTTGACTTGAGGCTCATCGTGAATCGGAAGGCTTATAGCAAATGACACTAGAGGGGGCTGACCCTTATGCTACATTGTCTTCCTTCCTTCTCTTTTCAAAGTTTCAAGGCTAGATTTAGCAGCAATTAGAACCAGTGATATAGGGTCCTCCTCAATTTTTTTATCTTCTTAATTGACCCAGCGTTTTCTTGATGAATTAACAGAGTAAAATCCTCCGAGCCCTGTAGTGTGTGCTGATGAAGTTTTTGTCTCGTAAATGAAACAAGCAGACATTTGCTTTTGAACGTTCTTCTTTGGGAAATAAAATGGAAGATGAAATAAAAGGTCCAGAAATTCTGGTAATGTAGCAGTAAACTATTGGAAGGACCCTCTCCTTGAACTCAGTGGGTTCCTTTTAAGTAGGAATGCTGGATATGAGGCCATAGTGCTGCATTTCTCAGTGTCAGACGGAAGGCGGTCTCTTAGATGGCCAGCCTCCAGTTGTTCCTTAGACTTATGACCTTCGATCACCTGACACTGTAATACTGCTAAACAGCTTTATGGGGGTGAAGGGATTTGGGGAATAGTTCAAGGAGGGAGAGAGCAGGGAAATTAACCCTGAAGTGGGTCTGTTTCCTGGGTTGCAGAGCAGGACTTGTAGCTGTGGTTTGTGATTGGTTGTTAGTCCACCGTAATTTTCCTTTTTTCTCTTCTCAGGAGGACAGGAAGACTTCATTCTTTCTTATGAGCCTGTCACAAGACAGGAAAGTAAGTTTCCCAGCATGCTTTGGTTCCTGATTGACACCATTACAGAAGGGAAGAGTGAAGGACTAAGGAAAATAAACTCCTTAATAGTCAGCAGTTCCCAGGCCAGACCGTGCTCTCTCTTTGGCCCTGTGACCAAGCAAACAGCTTCCCTGCTGAATGTGGGCAATGACAGCTCCCAAGAGAATGGAACTGCCCTCCAGATGGGAACGAGCACATCCAAATCATAAAGAGCCCCACCTGCAGGATCGATGCATAAAATCTCCATGCAGATTGACATCCACTCAGTATTAAGAAGGGCTTTTTAACAGACCTGTTGTAAGGTATAAGCTACCTTCTAGGCTGCTCCGAAGCCTGGGAGGAATTTATACAGAGGCTAATGGCGTCAGAGGAGGAATTGTACCAAATGAACTTTAGAGTTCCTTGTAACCCCATGATCACAAAGGAATTGGGAAAATCCAAGCAGAGTATAGAGAGTATTTTGAGCTAAGGAAAAGAAATTACAAAAACATAAGGTGTGGGCTTCGCTGGTGGCGCAGTGGTTGAGAGTTGCCTGCCGATGCAGGGGACACCGGATCGTGCCCTGGTTCCCACATGCCGCGGAGTGGCTGGGCCCGTGAGCCATGGCCGCTGAGCCTGTGCGTCCGGAGCCTGTGCTCTGCAACGGGAGAGGCCACAACAGTGAGAGGCCCGCATACCGCAAAAAACCCCAAAAAATCAAAACATAAGGTGTCATTACTGCAGATGATTACTTTTTAAAGTCATTGCCTAAACAATGGTCAAATAGCTACTTTTTCTCCCATTCAATTGACTAAATTCAGTAGTTGTTTTGACATTGTGTAGGCATAACTGTAGAGTAAGCAAAACCTCTCCAAATGTTTCTTTTCATTGACAGACACTGCAGTTGTTTTTCCCTGCAGAAAGTAGACTCAGCCAACACACTGTGTTAAACATCAATTTCCCTATGCAGGGCTGTATGGGCAGTTCATCCACCGAAGTAATACCCTTACCAGTTCTTGGTGTTTGGCAGTTTTGCCTTAAGACCACAGTGGTTTCCAAGTCTTTCTCCTCATCTGCATCTTCCTTTCCATTTCTGCAGTAAACTATACCCGGCCAGTGATTATCCTGGGCCCCATGAAGGATCGGATCAATGATGACTTGATATCAGAATTCCCTGACAAATTTGGCTCCTGTGTGCCTCGTAAGTATCTAAACAAAGCTTGTCTCTTTTTGAGATGATAAAATGTAATTCTCTTCCTCCAGTAGTCTCTCCAGTGATTCAGATACCATCAGTTACCTAGTTTCCAGGCATCTCATTTAATTTTCCCCGCCGAACACGTTTCATCTACGCTGCCATGTGTTGTTCTCTATTTAGTGAGTAAATGATGTGGTCCCCTAGAGGGCAGGATGAATCCTTTCTTTGTATCTCCCACAGCATTTAAAATAGCGTAGGTTTGTTTGTTTTATTTTTAAAAAGGGACCTCCCTGGTGGTCCAGTGGTAATGAATCCGCCTTATGATGCAGGGGATGCGGGTTCCATCCCTGGTCAGGGAACTAAGATCCCACATACCACGGGGCAACTAAGCCCGCGTGCCACAAACTACAGAGCCCACGCACCCTGGAGCCTGCGCACCACAACCAGAGAAGAGAAAAACCTGCAGGCCACAACTAGAGAGAAGCCCACGCACTACAGCAAAGAGCCCACGCGCTGCAACGAAAGATCCCGCATGCTGCAGCTAAGACCCGATGCAGCCAAAAATAGATAAATAATATATATTTTTTAATAAATAAAATAGCATAGGATTATTGATAGGCATCGGTATGTTCTTATTGATTGATGGAAATGCCACTGAAGCATTTTTTCCCATAGAATAACATTACCGAACCAGGTTCACTGAGATGCCGAGGTTTGCAACAAAGAAAGGGTTAATTCACGAGGCAGCCAAGTGAAGAGATTGGAGAACGAATCTCAGACTCTCAGACTCGCTGCCTCCTCAAAGGCGAAGGCGAGAAACGGGATATTTGTGGGACGAAGGAGCAGGGTGGTCTGAGGTGTGGGGAGCATGGGGAAGGGTGATTGGAAATAAGAAAAAGGTGAGGTAAATGTCATTCTGTGCAGGTGCAGGTAAGCTACAGGCTTCCTCATGGCAAGCATGTTCAGAAAATCACAGCATTAGCATGTTCTGAGGGTGGAGTTTGGGACCCCCTGATGTCAGGTCACCAAGTGGACATTGGCACTTGCCCAGTTGGAGGGTCGGTGGTCTTAACCAGCTCAAGCTCGAACTGGACGCAGCTGACTCTGAGTTCCTGAAAAACAGTTCAGGCAAACACATCGTTTGGGTTGTGTGACGCTTGGAGGACCTGCAAGGTTTTTTTGTAACAACACAGTGAGCTCAATCAGTGAAGGCAGGTTGCAGGTTTAATGGATCTAACTGGTGATCACCCTCAGTTACAAGAAAAGAGATCAGAAACAAAGCCATCTATTAAAATCACCTCAGGATGACTTAGGACCGTGTGTCATTGCAAAACAAAATAGCCTTTCCCAAGTTTTTCACAGCCTCAGGAGTTGGGAAGATGCAGACAAGAAGGATTATAAAATTTTAACCCACCCTCCTGGCCACTGCAAACTTTAATCTGCTTTCTTGTCATTATGGACAATCATCAGGTCTCCTGGTCCCTCTGGTACACTCAGGGCTACATGCCTGTAAGAGGCTATCTGCTCTCCTTCCTCCCATTTGCCACCCACCCACTCACCACTTCCATCTCTACTCCCACTGTGTCACATAAAAATACATAGAGGCCTTCTGTGTACATAGACAAACCCACCAGGGAATTTTAATTTATTAGATCATCGAGCTCTTAAATCTGATCTCAACAGATATTTCTTTCTCACTCTGCAGTTTTTAAGCTTTATGCTCTGAAAGTGTCTCTTACATTTCAAGACTGCAAATGTCTCCCGGAATACAGAAGAACAGCAAGAATTGCATGTGTGCAGTACATGGGCAGGAGGGAACTAGGACGACTGTGCTATCTCATGAAACTGTTCCCAGCAAGGGTTCTGGGAAGAGACCTTGCCACAGAGCATACCCTGAGAGAGACTCCAGATAGAAATGATCAGGTCAAACCCTAGGCCATTTGTCACAGCTCCCAGCTTGTTCCTCCACTTTTGAAAGAAAAAAAAATCCTTTAACACCATTTTTACTTCCCCTCCACCTTGCATAGTCTCCTCTTTCTCTTTTTATAATTAATAGCACTATTTTATGAAAATCAATACATGTTCATTGTACAAAACATGGAAAATGATAAAAAGTTAAACAAGAAAATAAAAATACAGAATCCCACAAGGTACCCAGAAGTAACATCGCTGCTAATATTTTCATAGATTTCTACCTATTCTTTCTTTTCATGCATTTTCTCCCATGATTATGCACACATTAGATAGATAGATAGATGTTTTTTGCTTAATATCATTTAAAATTTTATAACTATTTTAAATGATTATTATATCATAATTAATACTTTCTCACTTACTGGTATTTTGGGTTTTCTCTACTTTTCAATATTATGAATTATAACTCAAATACAATTATAATTATGTGTTATAATTATTTATAATTTATAAATTAATGTAGTGAATATCTTTAAGGATAAAACTTCATCCAAAGTTTTGATTTTTTTTTTTTTTTTGCGGTACACGGGCCTCTCACTGTTGTGGCCTCTCCCGTTGTGGAGCAGAGGCTCCGGCCATGGCTCACGGGCCCAGCCGCTCCGCGACATGTGGGATCTTCCCGGACCGGGGCACAAACCCGCATCTCCTGCATCGGCAGGCGGACTCTCAACCACTGCGCCACCAGGGAAGCCCCAAAGTTTTGATAATTTTTAAAGATGGATTTCTAGAAAAATATCTGGGTAAAAGATCAAAAATATTTTAACATTTTTTTAATGTTAAGGATAAATTATATTTAACCCAATATATCCAGAACAATACCATTTCAATTGTAATCAGTATAAAAATTATTGAGGTATTTCATAATTTTTGGTAGTAAGTCTTGGAAATCCAGTGTGTATTGTACATGTATGGACCAGCCCCATTTTAAGTGCTCTTGAATGGGGCTGCTGGTGACCACACTGAGCAATGCAGGTATAGAATGTATCTTACTCCCTCCTGTATTCTTTCTTTTTAATACAATTTTTAAAGATTACTTTCCATTTACAGTTATTACAAAATTATTGGCTATATTCCCAGTGTTGTACAATACATCCTTGAGCCTATCTTACACCCAGTAGTTTGTACCTCCCACCCCCTCACCCCTAATATTGCCCCTCCCCCCCATAACCACTAGTTTGTTCTCTGTATCTGTGAGTTTGCTTCTTTTTTGTTACATTCACTAGTTTGTTGTATTTCTTAGATTCCACATATAAGTGATATCATGCGACATTTATCTTAACGTTTTTTTTTTATTTATAACGTTAAATTATTTTCCCTTCTCTTCTTACCAAAAAGTTTAACCATTTCTATCTATGGTTAGAGTTGGTGACTTTTAGTCCCTCCTTAACTGTGACCGTCTCATTTTACATCTTTTAAAATCCCCGGATATATTTATACTGCATGTCCATTTTTTAATATGAGACATTTTTTTACTTCTTTGCTTGTCCCATAATCTTTTATCATGTGCTAGACATAGTGATGCTACATTATTGGGCATCTGGATTTTGTTATCTTCCTTTATAGAATATTAAGTTTTTGTTCTGGCAGGTAATAATTTACTGACAAATCAGCTTCTTCCAGTTTTGACTTGGTTTTAGGGTTTGTGAAGGTGGGTCTAGAGTAAGTTGAGAGTAACCTCATAACATGCGGCCCTTCTGGCGTCTCAACCAAATGCACAGTCTGGCTGAACTTCAGAGTCTCCTAGCACTACATGACCTCTAGACACTCTCCATTTGGAAATGAAAATGGAGTAAATGCGGAGTCCCTTCGTGTTGCTCTTAAGTATTACAGCCCAACACTGCCTGTTGTCTGATTCCTGAAAATATATTTCCATATATTTTATCTAGTTTTATAGTCTTTACAGTCTTTACTATGTCATGGTCCTTCATATTACATATTTTTATATATCTACGCTGAGGGTGTAAAAATATATGTGTAAAGGAAGTTTATGAGTATAAAGTTACCTTATTTTCATCTTTTTTGTTTTATAAAGATACTACGAGGCCAAAGCGTGACTACGAGGTGGATGGCAGAGACTATCACTTTGTCATTTCCAGAGAACAGATGGAGAAAGACATCCAAGAGCACAAGTTTATAGAAGCCGGCCAGTACAATGACAACTTGTATGGAACCAGTGTGCAGTCTGTGAGATTTGTAGCAGAAAGGGTATGTTCCCCAATCATCTTACGTCTCTCCTGAAGAAGGTTCCCAGGTGGCAAACTGCATTTTTTTGGTCATTACTCTTTCCTGATTTCAGCTGTAAATTTTGATTAAATATTCCTTTTAAGACCTCTAAGCAGAGATTCCCTTTAGAGCAAGATCATTAATCTTTATTCTAATCTCAATAAAGACTGACCTGGTGGGGAGAGGAGGAAAGGTAGCTATAAACCTGAAGGCAATTAACAGCTTGAAGCTTATGGAGATTCACTTTATCCTTGACTCACTTCTCTTTGGCCACAACATTGAATTTACTTTAAAAACTTTGTCACTCTTCGTTGTTTAGATCAGGGTCCTCAGTTCTTTTTGTTAGCAGGAGTTAACTTTTCATCTCCCTGAAAACTCGAGATCCTCCTGGTGGAGGGGTAGATAGACGGGGAGGACTGCCTGGCCTGTTGCTGGCAGACATTTTAACTCAGAGGAGGTGTAGATGCTGTGATTCTCCTCCTCCTGATGATTTCATGGGCGTGGAAATGAGAAGAACGTTCAAGAGAGAATAGGATAGGAAAGCACTTCAGTGTACCTTTAAGATCTGCCTAAGGAAAGATCCTAATCTCCTATGAACACAGAGAACCAATTTCATAGAAGAAAAAAAAGAGTTAAGAGGCAATCATATTTGTTGGATTGACTGGATTTGACACAACCTTTTCCCCCCCTTTTAATGTATTGGTGAAAAAGATTAAACAAGAAATGTTCCTGTCTGTCTGAGAATACAGTAAGAAGGTGGTCTGCTTTCTTCTCTCTGGAAAGCTGGCTTCTTTGAGCTATATCATACTGTTTCGAATCAGCTTCCCGGATAATGGCATCTATTCTCGTAGACACAACCTTTGTTACCTCGAACTGTTCTGGCCAGTGAATAATCAAACTGCATTTAGACATTTTATATAACTGCTGCATTTCACACATAGCAAACTTGGAATTTATGTAAGTGGTAAAGGCTTGAGCCACCTTAGTGTGTTTCTCCTATAAAAGCTCAAGTACTCACTGGACTCTCTTCATTTTTACATGGATATTCTGGATGAGTTTTTATCCCCTTTTATTGATTTAGGACTATTTCTATTTGCATAGTATGCTTTTTCTCTTCTTTTGTAAAGCTCTTTAGCCTCGGGGTAATGAAGCCATTTCCCTCCAGGAGGCAGAATATGATGTGAGGCAAATGTGTCTGTTTTTCCAGAAATACTTTATAAAGCAGCTCCTTGCTCTGAGCACTCATTGCAGTGGAAAGCAAGTTAAATGAGGTGTGCTATAGTGTAATAGGGTTTTTATTTGTTAAGAAACAAGATATTTAAACACTATGCAAGCCTATCTCTCAACATTTAAGATAAAATATTTAAGGTAACTCTTTGTGTCTGTCCTTGCTTTATACTAGACTGAGCATATCGAAGGCAGGATACATATAAACGCTCAGCAGATGTTTATGGGATTGTTCTAAACTCACATTACCATTCTTCCAGATTTAACGTTGGTCAGGGTGAGACAATAAGGTATCTATTTATCTCAACCAATAAGACTTGGGTTTGAGACTTTGGGCAAGTTAGTATTTTTAAGCCTTAGTCTTTTCTTCCGTAAAATGCAGTTGATAATATGTACCTCATAGGTAGGGAATTTCTTCTTTGACAATTTGGGAATTTCTTTTTGACAGTTGTTTTCAGATATGGTTTATGAGCATTTCATGAGGGTGGACTCAGTCATATTACATATGGCTACACAGCTTCCTTGTGCAGAGCATCAGGTACTTATTTAAGGAAATAAAGTTAACTGAGATAACACAAGTAAAATATCTATCCCAGTGACAGACGCTTAGTAAAGGAGTAAGAAATATAAATTATTGCAAACATTTGGTTATGACCCTGTATATCAACTTTTGTTTATGCTTTGCAGTGATTCTTTTTCAAAATTTGAAATCCAGTATCTTTTACCTCCCTCTAAAACATACTTACTTCTTTTTTTTCCTTTTGGTTTGATTATGATCATTCTTCCTGGATTAACTCCATATTTTTCTTCTCTTTCTTCCAGGGCAAACACTGTATACTTGACGTATCAGGAAATGCTATCAAGCGGTTACAAGTTGCCCAGCTCTATCCCATTGCCATCTTCATTAAACCCAAGTCTCTGGAACCTCTGATGTAAGTGGAGGACAGCGGCGGCCTTCATCCAGCCCCCTGTTCCGTACGACAGAGCAAATTGTTAACAGCTCTTTGTCATAAATGCTTGCAAATGGGAACTGCCATTGTTGATTTTTTTTTTTAAGAATTCCCTTTTTTAATGATAGGTGAAAGTTCTTTTGAACCACTAGAGACATAATGTCAATAATTCCATAAAATGTCTTCACTAATGTTTCTTGATTTTTGTTTTCATTTCACAAGTTGTTTTTGTGTGTGTGATATTTTCATTTTGTCTTGCAGTTTTGAAGGTAGGTTGGTTTGGTTTGTTTTTGTTTTATCTTGCTTTGCTTTCCAAATGATAGGAAGCAATCATCTTTAAATTATCTCTTACTTTGGAGAGCAGTTCCACTAGTAAATTTTTTTAAATGTGTGGGTTTTCATAGAGGGAGCAAACAATATTTTAGACTCTTTGCATTGGCATTTCACGTTGTTATAGCATAGAATTCTCATGTTTCTTAATTAAAACCTCATGTTATGTAGACCACTATCCTTAATAGGGCGTTTTCTTAGTGGCCTTTCAGTAAAACATCTACAAGCTTAACCAAAACCTCCAGACCTGTGTACATTTATAAACAAGGGGAAAATGCATGACTTGGATTTTTTTGTTCTTTTTATCTTTAAGCGAATGTGTAAAATATCTTCCTGCAAAAATCAGTAAACAAAATGGGCAGATATTCATGATCTGGCTGTAAAGTAACAATATTTTTTGTGCCAATTTGATACAAATTGGTGGCATTATTTTGTAGACCACTCTCATACAAAAGTGACGCTGCAGTAGCCATAAAAGTAGCAGAGCAAAAAGGCTAAGAGCAGGGACTTGAAAATTAATCAGGCTAGGTTTGGTTCTTTCCTTTGCCACTGTTCAGTTATGTGAGCTCAGGCAATTTGCTTAACATCTGTAAGATTTAGTTCCTCACCTCTAAACTAAGCACATTGATGATGCAGACCTCATAGAGCTAGTGTCAAGGTTAAACAGCGTCTTGAATGTAGAGTTCTCCATATGGTCTTTGGCATATAATAAGCACTCACTAAATGGTAGCTATTATTACTATAAAAGATTTCAAGTTACTTTATTGTAAGAGGAATAAGACTATTTTATCATTACAAACCATGTAAACAGTGCCATTTCCAAGAGGCCACAAGAGATGACACCAGTGTGTCCATTGTAAGAGCTTTGCCCAAATATGCCTCCATTTGGGCCTCAAGACATTAGAGCATTTGGCAGGGTTCAGAAGTGAACCACAGAGTACTAGAAAACAGTGTTTATGGAAAGACCAAAGAAAATGAAATCATTCATCCCAGAGGAGAAAGCAGTTACCTGTAGAGGATATCGACCAATTATTCGGCACCTTCTCTAGAAGGAAGAAGCGACAGTAGCTGGAATTGCAGTCTAAGAGAATTAAGTTAAATACATAGTCGATCTCTAGGAAAATTGCCAGAGATATATCTTAAAAGCAGAATAGACTCCCATAAATAAAAGATGGACAAAGTTCTTACCAGGATGAAAAAATAAAGTCAGGAGGTCACTCTTAGTACCTTCTGCCCCATGAATTTAGGTATTAATACCTAAATTAGATACTAATTAGGTACTAATACCTCTTTATATATCATAAAGAGCTTTGCCCACAGCTAGCACTGTGGAAAAATATGTGTTGAAGATAAAATAATGGTTGTTGATAGTATTATCCCTAATGGTACATATTAAATTCCTCCTCTTGTAAGCTACTGTGTTGGGCATTGAGCAAAGTGAATTAAGCAACCACAAATTTCCTTGAGTAAAAGTGATTTATAATCTGAGAAGGGCCTCGTAAATGTTATTAGTACTGCTAACATTAATAAGAAGCATAGAAATATGGCCCCCACCTCCTGGGAACTGCATCTTAAAGGCCCGTTTCAGAAATAGAAAAATAAGTTTTCACATCATAAACATGCAATGGGATAAGTGGCTTCCGGGGAAAGGGAGGCCTGAGGGAGAAACCGCAGCTGCACATTTGGTTCAGTGCAACACTGGGGGATGTTCTCAGTAGGAGAAGGTCTACTGCTTTCCACAACTATGAGATGCCTTGTTTAGTTTTGCCTTAGGGCCCTGTCACGGCCATGTATCATCAAGGAAAATCAAACCTGCTGAAGGCTGGACTCCACAATGAGATAGTGACTCTGACATCATTTGCTGCAGCCATATGTGTAGTGCCGTAACGGTGACATTCAAACCAATGTGATCTTATTAGGAAATGCTAGATGCTTCCTTTCTAGCTCACTCTTTTTCTGAGGGTTTTACTTGAGGAGCAAAGCTGGCATGAATTGCCCATTCCACAGGGAGGGGTGAAGGCTAGGTCACCTGGAACAAAAGCGTGGCAGCTGCCACATTTAGGCACTGATAGATCATCACACACATTATTCTCAAGTGCATCATCCACATCAAACCACAGCACTTATTAGCACATACGTAGCTGACTCTTCAGAGGAGCATAAAATCAAGGGCGTGTATGAAACAGGTGTTTTTTTACATTGTACCCGCCATGTGACTTCTATTCCTCACCCCCATCCCATGGCGATAAGAAGCTTTCCTGTGGCTCCCCACACTTCCACCCCAATCTGCTTTTACCTTCTTGCTCCCATGATGGCCTGTGTTTACTTCTGTCTTCAACTGTATCATAATTGTTTGTCTAGCTCTCCAGTCATTCATTGTTTCATTTCTTCATTCACTTATTCATTCAGTAAGTTAAGTGTTGACTCAGCTCCATGCCACATGCTAGTGAACAAGCCATGGTCTCCGCCCTCAAAGAACTAGCAGATTGGGCAGGGAGACAAAACAAGTTCATGTATTGGAGGATAAAATCCTAAATTCAGTATTGCTACAATAAATGCAAAGGGAATTCAGAGAAGACAGACCAGTATGAGCCAGGGAAGTCAAAGAAGAACCAGAACTACATGATTTCTTGACATCTGGAGCAAAACACTTTCTTTCTGTGAGAAGATACCTTGGTTTAGCCCAGCATCTCCTGCCACCCAAGAGTGACAGCCACTCAAAGCTTCTAGGGCTAGTGCTGTTTAGGAAGAGAATTATAGATACCATCCCTCAGTTGAAGATGAGTTTACTTCAACAACAAGACTTCAGGAAACTCCCGCTTCTGTATATTGCAGCCATCAACATCAAGTCCAGAATTGTGTTAGTGTCAGACTTCTGTTTTGTTTTGTGTTTTTCTAAATAAGGGCCTCTTTTGAAAGAAAGTCTTGGCATACTGGAAAGTCTATTTCACTAAAAATTGGTTTCAAAAAAAAAAAAAAACCTTTGAGTTCTTACATCAAATTCACTCTTTTACTTTAGGCAAGTTCCTTTACTACTTCTGACCTCAGTTACTTGCTCTGAAAAAGGAATTAACCTGAGACTACATGCTCAAGACCCAGATATCTGGCATCCTAAAGTGACATGCGAAAGCAGCAATGCCTTCAAAATTCTACCTGTACCTGCGATGCCTCCCGATGGACCAACCAAACTGTCTTTGCTCTTAGCTGAACTTTTATCAGTACAGTCACACTGGTATTCTTATGATGATCAGAGGCAATGATTGTCAGTCTTTGATTAAGAAAAATGGGAAGATAAAATAATTCTTACTTAATAAGTAGACTTTGGTTGGCAAAAAATGTTAACACCTAGAGGACATGAGAGGATAAAGCTGACACTGGTTGGGAATCAATAGATTAGGTTATTCTCCCTTTTCCTCCCTCCTCAATTTGTCCTTGAGACTAGATTGGATTTAAATAATCTTACGATTGATTAAGCAGCACTAACATACAGTTAATGATACACCAGTGGTTGACAGACTAACAGAAAGAAGGACAGAGAATGCCCAGCGTAATTCCTTTACAGCCCGTTCTTCTGTCCGAACAAAAAATAAACAAAATAAGCATCGGAGATTCCTTCTTGCCAAGCTCCTCTCTCTGGCTCACTATTTGATATGACTTGCTTAGAGTCTGTTTGAAAATATTTTGGTCCCAGCGCTTTTGATTGTTCCTTTCTCTCTGTATCTTTAATTCAAGCCATCTTTAGCAGCTCCTTGAAATTCCACTGATTATAAAAACAGAGGAAGTTCAGGGCTCTTGTTGCTATAGGCATGCCTCACTGTTTGCAGAAGTTGAGCCGTGCAAGCTACAGAATGCTTTTTCGGCCTGAAAGATACACACACCTGAGGGGCCTGTCACATTTTCTATAATTCGTTGGAAACACTGTCTCTTTCTCCACTCCACATGTCTCCTGCCCACATTGAAGGTGAACAGCAGCCCTTGGGGAGGATGGGAGAGTCGAGAGATCAAAGCTTTCTGCGAGGTCAGGACCTGAGAACAGTCAAGTCTTGTTCTCTTAGATATAATGAGCTCTGAAAGGCTGTGATGTTTCTTCCCTTCTCTCCATCTCCTCTCCTCCCTCTGGCCACCCTAGAAGATTGCGTTCAATTCTACATCCCATGTTTAAAAGAGGTTGAGATAGATGAGAACAAAGTCTAAGGAAGGGTGGCCAGGAAGTTAGGATTTGGAAATTATATCCAATGAGAGAATAGATGAAGGAAGCAGGACAGTTTTTGCTGGAAGAGCGGAAGCCTCGAGAGACACATCAGCACTTGACTTAAAGACCCAAGGGCCTGACATGGAGGAATGAAGTTCAGTCCTACTCTGCGGGGCTGCAGAGGACAGAACCAGTGACTGGAAATCATGACGGAACAGATCCTGCTTCAGTCCCATGTGGGACCAAGAGACTGCCCTCTGAGAGAGTGAGCCCCCTGGGAGGGAGTCTTAGTGGCTGAAAATATTCCAGCAAAGAGGAATAGGAGACTGCTGCTGCTAAGATTACACTAGGCTTCCTGCAGGACTCATTTTCACCATGCATTGTAGTGTTTCAGGATTTGGTATGTTCCCTTTGTGTTCTAATAGCAAACTCTCATTTTCCCAGGGAGATGAATAAGCGTTTAACAGAGGAACAAGCCAAGAAAACCTATGACCGTGCAATTAAGCTAGAACAAGAATTTGGAGAATATTTTACAGGTAAAACTTCATTTACATTTGTGCTGTGAGAAAGGAGATAAATTGTCTGACATTTGGTATAGAGAGGGCTCTGGGCCTGGTGTACCTGGGCCCTAAGACCTTCCTGCTAAAAACCCCTTATTTCCTTCTACTTCCATTTGATCCAAAACTCTGGTTTCTTTCTTCTGTGGATTCAGCTTCCAGGTTCCCACTGGCCCTACCCGAAACCGTGAGTGGCAGATGCCACTGAGCTATCTCCTGCTATTAAGGAGATTTTAAGCACTAATACCTCATTCAGCTTCTCTCCCTGAGATCATCAGAAAATTTGAAAAAGAAACTTTCAAGGCTCAAAATGTGTACCATCCAAAGCAGTTACTCTTGGGAAGCAAGCCCAGGGCCTCTGTCCTTTGCTTCCGGGACCTATGGGTCTGTCTCCCCATTAGCAGCACTTGACGAAAATGTTGAAACACTTTCTGTATTTCAATTAATTCCATGTCAAGTCTCAATGCAAAACTTTTTTTTTTCTTTTTAAATATTTCCTTGGAAACATGAATTTGGGGGGATATTTTGTCCTGGGTATCACGTCCTGGGTTCTTTATCCTTAACATGCGTTCATGAAACACTGATCAGATCCAAAGAGCCATCAGACTTTATGGAATTTGCCTTACCACTGATGGTTTAAAAGCAAGAACTTTCCTCCTGAGTTACCTTGCATGAAGTTTGGTGTTTTCTTTTTTCTTTCACTCAGAATATGAAAATGCCATGGGCTTAGCAGTTTGCAAATATGTTGAATTGGGTAAATCTTAAGTAAAATTTTGGTTAATAACAAAGATATGAGTTATGTTTCATCCTAAAAGAACATCCAAGATGTTCTTTTAAATGAAAACAATGTACATTTTGACCAGTGGTTTATATTCAGGAATAAAATATCATAATCAATACATTCTGAGGATTGTTTTTGCAGATCTAAACCATGTTTCAGTCACAGTTTATTTTTAAGCCCTAGTGTCATACGGATAGGACTGATGTGTTTGGGATATCTATCTACAAGATAGCTGCTGTTCAAAGGAGATAATAAAATGTATTTAAATCTACTGTAAGTGACTTGGTGTTTTAGGTAATACACAGTTTGTTTGTTTCCTCCTATTTTTATGTTTTTTACAAGTAGTTGCCCATAAGGTATTCTCACTACAAACAGCCCTGTAAGGTAAAATCTCGATTTACCAGATTACTTGGAGAATGAATGGGGTTTTCTTTTAAAGGTTTTGGGGGTTGAGGAGATTAACTAAAGTTTCTTCTAAAATCTTTATTATTTCCTCTGTGTCTAAAATATTTGAATTTCTGCCCCTTACAAAATAAGTACAGTCCGGAGAATATAAGTCTGGCTTTCTTTGGTAACAGGGAGCTCTCAATCTGAAAATTGATCACTGCCTAGCTCAGTGCCTGGCCCAGAGTACACACCCATAAAATTTAAATAAATGAATGATTCATTATGCAGAACTACAGAGCGACATGTAGAAAGTAGGAAGCCCATGGTGCATTTATTACCAATCTAGGACGTGCCTTGTAAGGGTTTTTTTAAATCATTGTTGTGACTTTGCTTAAGTGAATTTCTGCTTTTTCTTACTAATAAAAAGTAATATTAAGCTTCCTGATGAGTTTGTCTGTCACTCTTTGAGCTTCTGCTGCGTGATCGATGGTGGTTCTTCACCAGCCAGCGAGTGATTCCTAACTCCAGTGTGTTTGCTTTTGTTCTAGCTATTGTCCAAGGTGACACCTTAGAAGATATCTATAACCAATGCAAGCTTGTTATTGAAGAGCAATCTGGGCCTTTCATCTGGATTCCCTCAAAGGAGAAGTTATAAATTAGCCACTGCACCTCCAACAATGACAGAAGAGCATTTAGAAGAACAAAATATATATAATACACTACTTGGAGGCTTTTATGTTTCTGTTGCATTTATGTTTTTGCAGTCAATGTGAATTCTTATGAATGTACAACACAAACTGTGTGAAGCCATGAAGGAGAAGGAGGGGCCAAAGGGTGGGACAGAAAAGACAGTGCAGTACGCGGGAAGGCTTTGCTTTGCTCAGAGTGCCAGGGGTAGGGATGAACCTCTGATGGGCTTTGTGCCCAAGAGATGGGCAGCCTCCTCACCCAGCAGATGTCCAGAGCTGATTTAGCTGCTGAGCTCCCTGTGTTTTTTGCTTTAAAGAAAAGTTGCCAGCACTTGAACTTCACCAACCTTCCCATTACCCACATCTGTAATTGGTACACTTCGAATTTTATAACTATGCACCTCCTTTGATTTCTTAACAAGCAAAAGAAAGAACGAAGGGAAAAAAAGAAAGGAGTCCCTTTGGAGACGGCATAATATCAGGGAAGGATAAGTGTGTAGTTTCTTTTCCTGGCATCTGCAAAGACAAGCATTTCATAAAATTTGCGAGTGTGTGGAGGACTGACCTCACTGAGAGGAGGGGATTCCACCTGGGGTTAGCTTTATGATTGTTTATCGTCTATTTTGCCATTTATAAACTTAAAGAAGGCACTAAAGATGAGAATAATTTATATAATAAAAATATATTAAATGTATAGAAATGAATTTCTATAGGTTAAAGAAGTTTTGTGAAATATTTTGTAAAGATTAATTCATTGAAAGACTAAATGTATGCACTATCTGCAGATGGTCCAATTCAACACCAGAAAGCTGCACTCTCCCTTTTGTTGCCATTGATCCATTGAGAGCATCTGAGTTCCTTCTGAAGCCTGACAAAGACTTCTCCCTCACTTACCTCCCATGATCTCCCTTCCACGTTAGTGATACACTCCCATGGAGCACATCCCTTAATGAGTTACCCTCATGAATATTTTTGGAGGACATTTGGTTAATGCATTTTTTTAAGCTGATGGCTTTCAGAGACAAACTCATGCAAATGATGTAAAGGGAAGTTTTTGCTTTTGCTTTTCTCTTGTTAAACAACCTGGGCCTGCCATGCAAATAGTTGAATAATGTTCCTAGTTAACTTACATACGGTTCTTAAAGGATCATTTAGTATTTTGGCCATCATGAATAATTAGGACTTTTTTTTTGTCTGTTTCACAAGTAACTGAGGGTTTTGTAATAGCCAGAGAAGGTATAGAGCCATGGAGAGATCTGCCCCAAAATGCACTATTTCTCTGAGGAAGAGAGAGAGAAGGGAAGCATCTGGTTGGGGGGGCATGAGGGGTACAGACTTTTTTTTCTGTGTACCGGACAAAGAGATAGAACCATCAGGAAAGACCATTAATGACTTTGAGCTCAACCAACTGAACTGCCTTTCTTGGGGGATGCGCCTGGACCAAGTTTATTTTTTAGCAATTATAATAATGATGATTTACAAAAAGAAACCTCCCGAAGCCTATATCCCACTTTAGAGCCATTGGTGACATCAGCATTGCTTGTGCCCAGGGCGTTTAGAGAGAGACTTTTCAGTGATCTCAATAACTACTCAACTCTGGGTTGTATACATGCCCAAACTAAGCCCCATCGCCTTATCTCTGGGGTACATCAGACCTGGCAGGGATTCTGCCACACTGTGCAGCAAACCAGCATGCAGGCTGCGATGGGAGAGCAAGAGACAGCCATCAGCAGTGATGGGGCTTCTTCACAGTAAGAACATCAGAGCTCAGAATGAGGGTCTCTTTCCAAAAGCAAGCATTATTCGTCTTACACTAAACTACCACTGTCTGCCCGGCTGCAGTCACCAAAACAAACACAAAAATGCAAAGTCATGCATCTACCTATAGTCTTGAGGCTACCTTTACCAATGGAAGGGCTAGCAGTGCATTTTTCCCTCTGATGAAAGTTAAATTTCCCAAGACTTCCTTGGAGCACTCAAAATGTCAAAAATGTGTCCATGTCTGCAATTCGCCAGTTTCAGGTCAAGGCCTGCTTTCATCAGTCTTACTCCCAGAAGTTTTCTGCCACCAGAATGCCATTCCTGATCCCAGCTCGACTTTTAGGCCGCCATGATGACTTCTTTGGTTTCTCAACTAAGCATGCAACCATTTATGTAAAGGACTGTCACTAATGAATAGATGTTTCCATGGGTCATGTGATGTGCTTTCCATTTAATCTTAAGTATTGCTGTGGCTGAGTACAATCAGATTGAACCCACCAACCCTTGGTTTTGTAGTAATATAATTATTTATTTTCCTAGTGTAGATGCTTCTGATTAGAATTGGCATTTGCACTGATTTTTTATGTAGATTTATATAAATATATATATACATATATATTTGCTTGAAGAATCACCAAGCCAATTGGTGAGAGAGGGTCTTTTCCTGTAGAATTTACACCTCCATTTGTTGTGTTGTCTTGCGCTTCCCAATGTTGAGGTCTCTACGGCTCCAGTGAACCAGTGTGTTTTGCAGCAAATCTGACGACTTGTGTGGAAATGGCATGAAAGTTACCCAGATTACAACTGGTGCAAATGCACTTGGAGCCTGGGGCCAGACTGGTGCTAACACTGCAAACTTTGTCGAGAGCTCTCTCCAATCTGAAGGCTTGCTGGGGGCGCAACGTCACCTTCACATGCTGGGCCCTTTCGGAAAAGTGCCAGATCGTCTCACTGGTGCTATTTTTCATGCTCTGGTACAATGTGTAGCACCACGGGGGTCTCAGCTTTACCAAAATCAAAATCCCATTTGTCAGCTAATTGCAGGGGCATTTGTTTTTCTGCTCTCCTCCCACAGAATTTGTTGGCCACTTCTTTGCAGGCTTTTTCTCCCGGCTCCAAGCTTTTGGGTTCGCTCTGTTGAGTGCGCCCATCTTTACGAAGCCTGCACTCAGGTGCCTCTGAGCTGTCTTAGATCCTACTGCCAGCCCTTCAGGACTCCGAGCCAGGGAAAAGCTCCCCGCTCCTATGGCTCTTGCCTCTTCTTTCTCCTCATTCTTTCCCTCTGCTCTTCCCCTCCTAGTTCTGTCTCATTCCAGCTCTCTTCTGTGTACCTCTCCTTTTATCCTTCCTTCCCGTCTTCTCTGAGTTGTTGGCTTTCTCCCGCATTCCTTCTTTTCTCCCTCCCCTTTGATCCCCAGTCTCTTTGTCTATCTCTCCTTTACTCTCAGTCTCTCCCCTTCCTCTTCCTCTTCCTCCACCTTTCCTGTCCTTTCTCTTCTCACATCTCTGATCATCTCCTCTCCCATAACCCACTCCTTAGTATTTCCGTCCTAAAAGGGCTCATGGCTGATTCAGACAGCAAGTCCATACACTGGACTAACGACACAAATTCTTTGGGTCGCCGTCTCACCCAGGCAGCCCAGAAGGCAAAGCTGAGCCTGAATGAGGTCCTGCACTGGAGCCAGCTCCATCACACCTCACTGAGCCAGCCTGCACCGCTGCCCTGGCAGTGATGATGCACGTGCTCTGGGCCCTGCCGGCACCTGGGTGCCTCTGCCTGAAGCCTGGTCCAAAGTGAGCCTGCTCCCAGCACCATCCCACGGCTCTGAGGACACTTCCTTTCAATAAAGGCAGACTCTGGCCCCAGCAATTATTCTGACACCAAACCTCTTCCTTCTCATGGAAGCCATGCCATCACCTTGGTTTGGAGAGAGACTTTTTCTCCATTCATAAGCTTTCTTTTTCCTATTTTCATGTGAAGCTCCCTCTGCTTTTCAGCTGGTGATTGCTCTGGTGAGATTGAATGGACTTGCTGGTGAAATTACATCTCTTTTTTCCTGTCTTGGTCCTGCCTAAATTCCTACAAAAATATTTAAGTCAAAGACTCAGGCTACTTCCTAAGTTTATCATAGTAATCTGTTGCTCCTAAAGAGGACAAAAGGGGACATTTCCCTTAGAGTATGTGGAGTACCTCCCATGACAACTGATTTGAAAGAGGACTCCCTACAGAATTCTGTGGATATACATTTTACTTCTCTGTACGTATGGTATATGTGGTATGTCTATCATGTATACACATACTACATTGGGTACAAATGAATGTGGATGGAAACCCACACACACACTTTAGTCTGTAAATATCCTTCCTCACTGAAAACTGTGCTTCGGAAATCATTTCTTGTACAGCTGTGCAGTTTCTTGTAGCAGCTGAGGATAAACTAAGGTGAATGATTTAGACAAAGATCATCTAAAAGATAGACTACAGAAGCTCCCTAGCAACTCAGGAGGACAGACTACCAAATGACAAGGTTGACTCCCAATGAGATGGCAAACTTTTCTTCTCTCCTTTTTGAATCTGTGTTTCCTAAATGTGTCTTAACTTCTGAGTGCACCAGGCTGTATGCGTGAGATTTCGATATGACAGTTTTGTGCTTCTCTCTGACAGGATGCTTCTCCATTGAGCTGTAGTGCCGGATGGGAGGGAGGGAAACATACTCCTTGCCTGGGCTGGAGTTTACAGAGACACTGCACAGCTTACACTCCTGTTAAGTGTAAATATTCGACACTTCCATTCCATTTGTGTAAAAAATAAAGCACACACGATTATAAAATCAAGATGTATATTTCATACTCAGTGTGTCTTTGCATATTTATTGCGTTTCCAGTTGTCAGCGGTGGCCCCATTGTAAAAATGCTTGATAGAGTGTTTATAAACATGTCATGGTTTTATTATAAGATATAAATATTAAAACATTTTATACTTTATAGCAAATTATTTTCTCCCAAAGCATAATTTGTCTTATTTCACGAAGAATAGAATTATTCATTTCTATTTTTATCAGACTTGTCTGATTTTAGAACTAAAGTGTAGTTAGAGTAGATTCGCTCTGAGAAATATTGGCACTGCCTAGAGCAGCTGAAAGTGCTGCTTTTGAATATTTTTGAATATTCGATTGCCATCTTGCCTGCTTTTAATCAGGATTTTGCCAAGGGTGAACAAGGTATTAAATGATAGGTTTGGGGGGGGTAATTTATTTTATTTATTTATTTTTGGCTCCGTTGGGTCTTCGTTGCTGCGCGCGGGCTTTCTCTGGTTGCAGCAAGTGAGGGCTATTCTTCACTGCAGTGCTCGGGCTTCTCATTGCGGTGGCTTCCGTTGTTGTGGAGCACAGGCTCTAGGCGTGCGGGCTCAGTAGTTGTGGCACGCGGGCTCAGTAGCTGTGGTTCGTGGGCTCTAGAGCCCAGGCTCAGTAGTTGTGGTGCACGGGCTTAGTTGCTCCACGGCATGTGGGATCATCCCGGACCAGGGATCGAACCCATATCCCCTGCATTGGCAGGCAGATTCTTAACCACTGCACCACCAGGGAAGCCCAAATGATAGGTTTTTTAAAGACCCTCACATCTACCTCAAAAAAAAATCAATTCTCCAGTTTCAAAATTGTGAGATTCCAGAAGGTCCTAAGAATAGAGAGAAATAATTTTTTCTTGTCTGATACTAATGATGCCAAGAAAGGCATAAATGGGAAAGAAGGTGTCAATTTTCCATATGTAGTGGGGCCAAAAAACATACCAGCTCCAAAGAGCTGAGCATACCAAAAATGTCAGGCTTGAGAACCTGAATCTGCCAGATGATTCCTCCCTCCAGGTTAAACATATTCCTTGGCATGTAGACATTCGGACAGCACAGGTCTGACAGCTGGGGGGCCAAAACAAATTCCTCCCCTGGAAGGGTTGAAATTTCACCATTGAAGTGATCACTTTGAAGTACATTTTGCTTCACGATAAACTATCACATAATTGGATTAGCCACTGGGGAAGCCAGACTTGGTCATACGGCCCTGGCCAGCACAGTGTGCCGGCAGGAGTCTCCACCAGGTGCCCCGCCTCTGTCCATGGTCCTTGGCGGCAGTGAGCCGAGCAGATCAGAGGCAGCAGAAGACATTGACTGAGGCTGCAAGCCCAATGCAGGCCTCACATTCCAACAATTACTCAATTTTTAACATTTGCACAGTCTCATCAGGTGTAATATTAGTGGTAACACTACACAAAAAGCCAGTTTCTCTCAATAATGGGTGTGTTTATTCAAGGGGGAAAAAAGCTAGAAGAGCTTTTGACTTTTCTTTGGGTCCTATTTCGTTCCTTTGTAACTATTTTTAAAACACGATCATTCTGGAAGTCTCAAAAGTTAGAAAAGACTGCACATCTTTGAACCTAAGAGGGCCTAGCTATGCAACCATGGACGTTTTGTAGATACTCTGAGACTAAACATCCAGCGACAGAATTTCAAAGCCTCAGTGGGGCACAAAGATAAGGAACATTTTAGAGGGGTCACCAGCTTTCTCGACACAAACCAGACCCAGAGTCTCTGAAGTTGTCAGGGGACAATGTCTTCTACGCCCCAGGACCGCTGGGTCTCATAACCCCAGTCGTGGTCCTCTGTGACTCACCTTTCCCTTAGGGACATCTCAGGAGGCACTACTGCAGTCATGAAACTGATCCTTTCCCCCTTCCAATGTTACAGCCAATTGTCAAGTCCAGACCTTGTCCCTAATCCCCCTTGGCACAGTTGGGACAAAGCTGGAATACTTAGGCAAACTTTGCTAAAGATTGGCTATAACAAAAGGGAAATAACAGATAACTTGATTTATGGGATGGGCTTAGTGCCCAGCCCCTGGCCACCTGCCATGTGACACAGGGCCATTTTCTCTCACCTCCCAGGGGTCCCTCAGGCACAGCTGGACCTGAGGTCAAAACGTTTACTCTACTGTAGCCCGCTTGAGAGACACGGAATCCATGCCTGACTCAGCACTGCTTTCCCACGATGTCAGCTACCGGTGAAAAGTGCCTGCACTCTCCATCCCCTTTACTCCCGCGTGCTGGAATACAAATAGGGTTGAATCACGGTGGTTACCTTTGATTCCTCTTTCACTGTAAGATCGCCTTAGATGCAGATTCTGATTCTAACAAGCTCCCAGGTGATATTGACACTGGAGTCACCAGGTTCTAATTCAGTCTCATTTTTCACACTGCTACTGACCACCCACCAGTGGGTCATAAACCAGCACTTTTTTTCAATGAAATAGAAACTCTATAGAGTGCCACACGTGTAGTAAGGATGAATATTGTTTCATGTTGTGTCAGGTGTAAAATGTATTCCTTCCTGTCAGTCACAGTCACACTTTGAGAAACAGTGCCATGACCCACACTCAGCCAGCTCCCAGGGGCCTCCTCTCCTGCTGAAGATGGGGTGCCACCGCGGAGAACGCAAGCCACTAAGTCCTTTTCTCTGCCACCTCCTAGCTTTTCCTCACTGGTCCTACTTTCAGAGCCACACAAACCAATGCATAGACCCTCTTCACCCAACTGAGACAGGGAATGAAATTGGAAACATCCACCTAAACCTACTAAAAAATGACCACTATCTAAGTCAAGGCCTAAATCAGAGTAAAGAAACTGAAGAACTGATGGCTTTTTCCAAATGTGAACATACACCTTGTCCGTGTCCAAAGCCCTGGTCTACATCCTTCATGAGAGAAATCTAAATCTTGAATTTAATTTTTCAGTCTTTTATTGGATTATTTTCAAGATTCTAGGTAAAACAACTATCCTCCAATAAAAATTAATTTAAAAAATTTTAAAACAACATTGTATGGGCTTCCCTTTGAAGTCCCAGACTCCTATATCCTTCTCCTTAAGTCCGAAATGACATATATGCTTTGTCTTGCCTTACTGTCTTTGGTATCCTTCATGCTTATGTGAATTCCCCATGTGTAGGTGATACAATTTGATTTTCTCCTGTTAATCTGCCTTATGTCCTTTTAATTATTCAATTCAACCAGCCAAAAGGCACCAGAGGGCTTGGTGGGGGAGGGAGGAAGAGTCCCCTTCCCCACAGATGCTAATTGGATTGTTTGATTTTTCATGGGCCACTCCTGTTTCTTTACTAGTCTTAGTAGTAATCTTTCAGCAGAAATACTGTGTGCGACGTGCTCCCTCATCTAGCAGCTCTGGTATGAATAACCCCCCAGTGAAGGAAATCTCTCCCTTTGGTCTTTCCAAGCCAATTTCTTTTTATAATATTACTCATTCTAATTGACTACAGCCACCAAATCTGGCTTCAAATCCACAATCCTTTTCCTTAACAACTGGTGGTTTGATTTTGACTACCTGAAATTCTTCAGGGTATAAAGTAATAAGGATATAGGCCATGTTTTAAACCTAGGGTCAGTCAACATTAAAATCTGGAGTATTTAAGTGAACATTTCAGGCAAGGAAGAGCTAGCAGTTGCTTAATTTAAAATGCCCCACAAGAAAAATGTTTGCAAAGAAGCTGGCATTTTTTATTAGTTATTTATCTTGCCGTCATTCCTTACACATTTGGTCAGCAAACAGTAACCACCTGCTTGGAGCCAGGCTCTAGACGATGAAATAAAAAACAAACGCACAGGGCACCACCTGTCTTCTAAAAGAATGCAGGCCTGGGAGCAGAGGCATTTTTAAAGAGAGAAGGAGAGAGAATTAAAACACAGAAGCTCTAAAACAGACCAGTGAGTGCATAAAGACTTTGGGAGAGGGACCTTGACATCTAGGAGTCAAACGTACACCTGCTCACGATTTGCCCTTGTTGCTCACACCCTGGGAAGAACCTTTATGTCAAAATTGAGTCTCTTCGGGCTTCCCTGGTGGCACAGTGGTTGAGAGTCCGCCTGCCGATGCAGGGGACACGGGTTCGTGCCCCGGTCCGGGAGGATCCCACATGCCGCGGAGCGGCTGGGCCCGTGAGCCATGGCCGCTGAGCCTGCACGTCCAGAGCCTGTGCTCCGCAACGGGAGAGGCCACAACAGTGAGAAGCCTGCATACTGCAAAAAAAAAAAAAAAAAAACTGAGTCTCTTCACTAGCATTCCTGAATCTGTCAACCCCCAGATATTTCATCCTGTGGTGTAAACCCTGAGAGTTTTTTTTTTAATTGTAATGCAAGTGCCTAACATTAAGCTTTTGATTACCCAGGCATCCAGCTATCTCCAATAAACACACTGCCAGCGACTCAACTAGAGGAAGAGCCAGGCCGCCTACCCCTGAAGTTTCCTTTGTTTTAGACTTCTCTGGCTGACTCTGATAACTAACCCTTTGACTGCTTGTTTTTCTCTTTCCTCACTTTAATTCGGGCTCTTAGGTATTAAATTTCACCAATAAAGAGTGAACCTGTGGAACACTAGCTCTCCCACCCTCGACTCCAATAAAAGCAGAACGCCAGGTTCTCTCTCTCTGCCCCCCTCCCCCACCCCCCCGCCGGCTCTCTCCCTCTCCCCATCGCCACACCCCACATCCACAGCCTCTCTGTGTGGCCCCAGGCATGCCACGTGTTTTCCAGGATCTGTGAGTAAGAAATCTTGTCCTTTCAAAGGGGTTATTGCTAAGGGTGTTTTCCAATCACAGTAAAAGCCACAAGGGCCAGTCCAATCGCAGCATTGGCTCTGGAAAGGAAGACATCTGTAGGGGCTCCCTGTGAGCCCAGGTGAGTGCCCAGAGGCATTTCGAGCCAACAGTATCACTATCCACAGGCTGAGATGCACACAAAACACCTCCCCGTCCAATCACATTGGCCACCTGATTGGCTTACCTATATCCAGTTAAGATGACAATTAGCACAGGCTAGCTGGCCAGGTGGGAGACGAGGGGCAGGTAAGATTAGTGTGAGATATGGAGGTTGGTATTCCAGAACTGGTATGCCTAATAGGTGGCAACAATTTCGGGAAGCAAGAAACAACTTGGACAAGTAGTGAAGACATAGGACAATCCCCGCGCTCATTAGGGAAATCTGTAGAGCTGGAGAGCTTCCATTTTCTTTGTAACACTGAGTATTTGAGGCATCAAAGACCTGCTGCAAAGTAAAATGGTGCAATGAGGCCTTCTTTTCTGTTACTACAACTTGGGGCATTAAAACACTTTCCTTAGAACCACATGCAAGGTTTTATTCCCTTGGAAGTGGTAGTTTCCTGACCTGGAGACTTAAATCAAAAATATTCTAAAAAAAAAGAAAAATATTCTATAAAAACTAAAAGCAAGTTAAACTCAACTTTTTTTAAAAAAAAAAAAAGAGTAAATATGCAGCCTAAACCTATGAGATAAATAAGTCCTGTTTCTGCTATTACCTTCTTTTTTTTTTCAGATTTGCATGATTATTTTAATGTTACCACAGGATACAAACACCCAGAAATTCGAATCAGAATGCTTGTTTCTCATAGCTGCAAGTGAAACCAAGCAGCACCTTTTGGGGCCCTCCTGGGCACAAAAGCCTTTCCAGGTTCTCCATTTCTTACTTGCAGGATGAAGCCTTCAGCCTCCTAGACCTTCCCTGAGTTCCAAAGGGCAGATCCAGACAGCTACTAATCAGGGCAATAGGGAATGCAGAAACCAAGGAGGAATGGTCAAGAAACCATAGTGCAGCAATTAAAGCAGGATCCTGGTGCCTCCTCAAGGGATATATGTAACAATATCTTTGAGTTCTTCTGGAAGAACGAAGACCCCCAACCAGGTGGAGGATGGTAACTTCAGGCTGAGCACAAGATTCCTGGAGCACCACCTTATTACCTCACCACTGACCAATCAGAAGAAAGTCACACATCCTGCAGCCCCCACCCCAAATTTTGCCTATAAAAATTTCTCCCTGAAAACCATCAGGGAGTTCTGGGGGTTTTGAGCAGGAGCCACCTGTTCTCTTTGCTTCGCCATCCCATAAACACTTCTCTGCTCCAAACTCCGACGTTGCAGTTTGTTTGGCCTCACTGTTCATTGCTGAATCTCTCTTATGATGTTGCAGGAAGGGTGACCCCTTCCAGGGCCTGAGAGTGGGCTCTTGTCTAACACTCAGAAATGAATTGTCCGAGGAGACAAACATGCTGACAAAGCAAGAGACTTTATTGAGAACGGGCAGCTGGGTGAAGAGCAGGAGAGTAAGGGAGCCCAGGTGAACTGCTCTGCCACGTGGCTCGCAATCTCGGGTTTTATGGGAATCGGGTTAGTTTCCGGGTTGTCGGGTTAGTTTCCGGGTTGTCTCTGGCCAATCGTTCTGACTCAGGGCCCTTCCTGGTGGCACACGCATCACTCAGCTAAGATGTATTCCAGAGAGAAGGATTCTGGGAGGTTGGTAGAACATATGGACTGGCATCTCCTCTCTCCTTGTTTGTTTTTTTTTTTTTTTTGCGGTACGCGGGCCTCTCACTGTTGTGGCCTCTCCCGTTGCGGAGCACAGGCTCCGGACGCGCAGGCTCAGCGGCCATGGCTCACGGGCCCAGCCGCCCCGCGGCATGCGGGATTCCCCCGGACTGGAGCGCGAACCCGCGTCCCCTGCATCAGCAGGCGGACTCTCAACCACTGCGCCACCAGGGAAGCCCTCCTCTCTCCTTTTGACCTTTCCCTCATTCTTCCGGTCGGTGGTTACTTGTTAGTTCCGCGTTCCTTACCAGGACCCCCTGTTGTAACATAACTCATGCAAGTGGTTACCATCTTGCCTGGCTAGTGGGGGGCGGTTTCAGTCAGTGGTTCCCCCAACAATGATGTGGCCAAGTATCACCCTGTGCTATCAGCAAATCCTACTGATAGAAATTTGACGCTGTTAGACGTTTGAGAGTCTGTTTATTCATTAGTCCTCATACCCTGTGAAAGAGACAAGGCCATTTGCTTCTCCATCTTAGAGGCGAATAAATCAGGGTTGCAGGAAGAAGAGACTCCCCCACCAGTCGCACGGCTGGTGGCAGAGCTGGGTCTCGAGCTCAGGCTTTAGCCTCCCTCATTCAGTGTCCTTTACTGCTACACCAGACAAGCTTCATTAATGTTAATTAAGGATCTGCTTTGGAGCAGTGATTACCAAGTAAAGGCCCAGAAGGCTGGCCTGATGGACAAGCAGCCAGCCATCTGCTTCCTACCTGGGTCACCGGCCCCTGAGCTCCAAGCTCGGAATGAGTCACTGTCAAAAGGCAAAGAAACATCCCTGGTTATCACATGAGAAAGACAAAAAGTTATTCCAGTTTAGCAGTAATTTTTTCCCACCCTGCCACATGTTGCAATGCCAGTCACTTTAAAATAAACTCTTTATTTTAGAATAGTTTTAGATTTACAGGAAAATTCCAAATATAGTACAGAGAATTCCCATATACTCTCCAGCCAATTCCCTCTATTAACTACTCTATGGTCAGGCCACTCAGGATGGCTGTTTGCTTGCTCTCTGTCCATTCCCTGCTTCACCAGTCCCTGCTTCACCTACAGCCTATGCACCTGACTCACCTTGCTACAAGCTTGCCCCTGCCTCAGCTGATGCTTGTTCTTATCAAAGGGGAGGTGAGGGGCGTGCCCCTCTGCTAGTTTCCCTGGTAACTAATGAGCCAACCTATAACTGGCAACCTCCCCTTCCCCCACCCCCAGGAGCAAAGCCTGCCGCCACGTCCTCCCCGCTGATAGCTGCACACAGTTGGGTGTCACTCCAGGGCCTTTCTCCGGGCAGGTAAGCACCCTATCCATTAACCATTGATATCTCTGTTGCTGACTCTGGGCTCTTTCTTTGGTCTTAAAGCTGGGCAAGTGCAGGCCGTGTAGGCCTGCAGGGTGCAGCCCATAACTACTTGTCACAATCAATGGGCTGATGTTGATATGTTGTTAACTGAAGACCGTACTGTATTCAGATTGCCTTAGTTTTTACCTTTTTCTCTTCCTGGATTCCATCCAGGACACCATATTAACATTTCATCATCGTGGCTCCTGTCTTCTTGGCTGTGACAGTTCCTCAGACTTATCTTGTTTTTGTGACCGTTTTGAGGAGTGATCAGGTATTTTATAGAATGTCCCTCACTTGGGATTCATCTGATGTTTTCTCATGATTCGACTGGGATTATGAGTTTTTGGAAGGATGCTCACAGAGCTGAAGAGCCATTCTCATTACAGCGGATTAAGGGTGCATGACTTAATCACTGTTGATGTTGACCTTGTCCACCTGGCTGAGGTAGGCTTTTTCAAGTTTTTCTGCTGTGAAGTTACTTTCATCCCCCTTTTCATGCTGCATTCTTTGGAAGGAAGTCACTGGGCACAGCCTGCCCTTAATTAGAAGGGAGTTATGCAAGTCCTTGAGGGCTAAGGAGCACAGGAGATTTGTCTATTCTCCCCCGTTTATTTATTCAATAATTTGTTTCTATCAGCAGGGACTAGTAGATATTCTAAATTTTCGGTTATAATCCAATAACACTTTGTTTTGTTACTCAGATTGCTTCAGGTTCGGCCCTTGGGAGCGTGTTCATTTGGCATACCCACGTCATTGTGGATTTTTTTTGAGCACTTTCTTACTTTCTGGCTCTACGAGAGATTCAGGCTCATTTTGTAGATTTCCTGCCTGAATCCTAGAAGGAGCCATTTCTCCAAGGCACCCTGGTTCCTTTCACTGGAGAATGGTATTAGGAACTGAGATCTCGCCAGGAGGTGTGGCCGGCGCCTGGTGAGGATCCGAGAGTGGCAGGGGGTGGTTTCTAGGCCTAATCTCAAGGTACTGGTGAGAAAGGCGTCAGGAGTGAAAGGTGAGAGAAGTGCTGAGCCATCGGAGAGAGGAAGCCTCAGGGAGCCTCGGGGGCATCACCAGGGTCTGCCAAAGCCCCCAGGCCACTGGCTGGGACCTGGAGAGGTGAGGAAACACTGTGAGGCCTAGTACCGGCTTTGTGTCTGAGGCAGTGTTGGTGGGGGGAGGGGGGAGCCGGAGCCAGGGCAGCCTGGGGAAGGCCTCTCCTCTGCCCCCGCCTTTGGGCCTCGCTGCGGCTCTGCTCGTGGCCTCTGTGGAGTATTGCGCGTGCCTGCTGCACAATCAGATCAAAGAAACCGAAACATCAGAGTTTGGAGCAGACTCTGGTTTATTGCAGAGCCAAGCAAGGATACAGGATGGCTCGTGCTCAGAAACCCCAAACTCCCTGATGGTTTTTTGGGGAAAATTTTTATAGGAATAGTTTGGGGTGAGTGCTGCAAGGGGTGTGACTTTCTTCTGCCCGTTGGCGGATTCTCGCCTTCCCTCTTCCCTGCCCTCATCTGCCTTCTCCCGCGTGAATCAGTTCTGAATATGGGAGGGGGAGGGCGTTTGGCTTACTGTTTTTATGAACCCCTGCTTGCGGTTGGGGGTGTATTTAATCTGAGGCCTTAGGGTTCTTTGGTGTCTCTGAGTGTTTTGTGTGTGTACATATTTTGCTCTTAATTTCATAAATAAGCATATATTGAAGGTGGGGGAAAGAAACCTGAGATCTAGGGGTTAGATGCTCTCATGGCTACTGAGGTGTCATTTCCCAGGCTGCCAGAACAAAGACATAAATGTATATGTATTAACTTGTATAATATACATACCTAAAATGT
Source organism: Tursiops truncatus (assembly GCF_011762595.2). NCBI lineage: Eukaryota > Metazoa > Chordata > Mammalia > Artiodactyla > Delphinidae > Tursiops > Tursiops truncatus. The sequence goes on from NC_047041.1 coordinate 48,406,322, forward strand.
TTCTAAATGTAATCACCTCTATATTAAGCTAAACATGAGTTCATACTGATGTCTCCACTCTAATCCATTACCACATAGATCATTCTAGCCTCCTCCCCTTGCTTGTCTGTAACCTCCTACCCCCACAGTGGGAAACCCAATGCCAGTCATTTTTCCTATCTTTATTTCATTTGGACTAACTGATCCAGGGTGGGACCCTCTGCTTGGGGGAAGTCCTAAAGAACCTTCAGATCTTTCACATTTTGGCTTTTAATAGTCTCTTAATTACCTTAGTCTCCTACTTCTTCCCAAACTTGATGATAAACATCTTCATTATAATTCTTCCAGTATTTCCCACATCCAAAGCATGGAAACATAGTGAGTAACTGATTGAAAGGGCAACAAATCCAACCTCATATGAGAGAGATAATTTTCACCGTCAAAAATGTGAGGATTCAGATTGTTTCTTTCTTTGCTTATCTATTACCATTTTAAGGTATTAACTCTGAGCCCTCAACTTGCCTCACATCCTAATCATGTTTAAGCTCAGTCAAATACAGTGATTTATCCAGTGGTTTAGAATTGTCAGATCTCTTGCCCCTGCTTTCCACAGTCTCCACAGTTGGCATCTGGGTTCCAGGGTGTTTTGCATCACTTCATGGAATCAGAAGAGATTAGCTTCTGCTCACCAAACCTGACTTGAGTCTCCTGCTCCCAGTGTGATGGTCCCATCTGTTTCTCCTTATACTCTTGATCAACTCTCTTTTGGGTAATTCTTGGAAAGGCCTTAGCAAAAAGGAAAGATTAAATTATCCACAGGCAAATTGTGAATGGTGTATCACGCTGCTTATATCAGCTAGGGTTCTTTAGTCAAAGGTATAAAGGAAATAATCTGAGAAATACAAACGTAGATTTACATGCACATGACCCGATTTTCTCCATAGTCAGCCAAGTTACTCACCTTTCTTGGCAGCTGGTGAGGGGTGGGGTAGAAGAGGGAAAATTGAATCCTTAAAGAAGGAATGCAGAGAAAGGTAACAGTCAGCTGCTGACATTATAAGGCAAGGCAATAAAGTCTAAATTTATTTTGTTCCCTTTCTTTTATATAAATTTCTTTTATGTATTTATTTTTGGCTGCATTGGGTCTTCGTTGCTACACGCAGGCTTTCTCTAGTTGCAGTGAGCGGGAGCTACTCTTCGTTGAGGTGTGCAGGCTTCTCGCTGCGGTGGCTTCTCTTGTTGCGGAGCACGGGCTCTAGACACGCAGGCTTCAGTAGTTGTGGCATGCAGGCTAAATAGTTGTGGGCTCTAGAGCATAGGCTCAGTAGTTGTGGCACATGGGCTTAGTTGCTCTGCAGCATGTGGGATCTTCCCGGACCAGGGCTCAAACCTGTGTCCCCTGCGTTAGCAGGCAATTCTTAACCACTATACCACCAGGGAAGCCCCTGTCCCCATTTCACATGTCAGCTTGATATAGAATTTTTCCCATGGTGTAAATAAGATAGCCATAAAACTACAAGCAGAAAAGACAGGATATAAGATAGAAGCAAAAGTGAAGCCCATCCTTTATAATCCAAGGTTATATTGAAGACAGAGGGTGGGCTGAAGGCAGAAGAGAAGAAACAGAGTTGGAGAGGTAGACAAACTGTGCTCCATTCCTCTGCCCGGGCTGCAACCCTGACAAGTTGAAGAGAATAATTAGGGCAGAGGGTTCCTGGCCCACTCCCTATTTGGGACCCTGGGAGGAGGTTGCCTGGTGGGCCAGGTTCCCTGACATGTCCATAAGAATTTGGGGATTGGCCACGTGAAAGAAGCTCAATGCTACAGTCTCTCTCTAGCTGCTCTCTCTTCCCATGGGATTTGTTGGAACACAGGAGCTTCCACTGAACCCTGAAATGGGGAAGCAGGAGGTAGCTGAGTCTGAGAGCCTGCTTTCCAACCAACTGTGGTCAGGGGTGATTCAGCAGAGAAAGATGAACCCCACCCCACATCCGATCTCACCCCAACCAGAAGCCAATGGAGGATATGCGAAGGTTTTAGAGCCATCAGTGATGAGGTGAGTGTGGCAACTAGGAAGTACTGCAGCCTCTGCCAAGCCTTGCAAAACCAGATTACAAGCAATGCCAGCTTTGGCTTCAGACACAGATGCCAGCAGGGCAAGCATCCCTCTAGTGGGCAAGGAACACTGTCATGGAAACAAGAGATGCTGCTGTGGAGACCAGGGAGGCCAGAGAATATCACGTGAACCCAAAGAACCCTTTCCTTCTACCTGCAAAGAGGACAGAGTAAGCCACAACCCACTCACCTGAGAGCCATCTTGGAGCAGAGCAGGACTGTGGTCAGAAGTCTGAGCAACAGATTTTTTTACCTAAGAAGAGTAAGCCTTATTTAAAGGGAATTGTTGAAAGTATTGCAAGGGACTAACTCTTCAATATTGTCCTAAAATAAAGTTATATTTCATGTGGTCTCTCTGACCCATAAATTCCAGCCAACTTAGTCAAGAAAAGAAGTGTTAATGGAAGACCCCTGGGCAGCTCACAGAGGAGCCGCAGCAGGAGCCTGGGGTGGGGGTGGGGAGAGGACTCCAGCTGGTGGGAATGGAAGAGCTGCAGGCTCTCAAGGAAGGAAGGATACTGTTAATAGAAAGAGGGAAGGGATGCTCAACAGGCAACACAACAGATGTTCACAGCTTTCCTCTTAGTAAACAGGGAGGCTTGGTCCAGAAAGCAATCATTCATTCAACAGATATTTATTGAGCAGAATGGAGAGGAGCAAGACTACAAAGATGAATCAGGAGGAGGAGCTTCAAGATGGCGGAAGAGTAAGACGCGGAGATCATCTTCCTCCCCACAGATACATCAGAAATACATCTACATGTGGAACAACCTACAGAACGCTACTACAGGTGTTCTGTAGGTGTCCTACAGAACACCTACTGAACGCTGGCAGAAGACCTCAGACCTCCCAAAAGGCAAGAAACCCCCCACGTACCTGGGTAGGGCAAAAGAAAAAACAGAAACAAAAGAATAGGGACAGGGGCTTCCCTGGTGGCGCAGTGGTTGAGAGTCCGCCTGCTGATGCAGGGGATGCGGGTTCGTGCCCCGGTCCGGGAGGATCCCACATGCCGCTGAGCGGCTGGGCCCGTGAGCCATGGCCGCTGAGCCTGCGCATCCGGAGCCTGTGCTCCGCAATGGGAGAGGCCACAACAGTAAGAGGCCCGCGTACCGCAAAAAAAAAAAAAAAAGAATAGGGACGGGACCTGCACCAGTGGGACGGAGCTGTGAAGCCCCCGAATCAGTGGCTCCTTTAACCCCGTCCTGTCTGAGCAAAGAACAGACGCCCTCAGGCGACTTACACGCAGAGGCGGGTCCAAATCCCAAGCTGAACCCTGGGAGGTGTGCGAACAAAGGAGAGAAAGGGAAATCTCTCCCAGCAGCCTCAGGAGCAGCGGATTAAATCTCCACAATCAACTTAATGTACCCTGCATCTGTGGAGTACCTGAATAGACGACGAATCATCCCAAATTGAGGAGATGGACTTTGGGAGCAACGACATATATATATTTTTTTCCCTTTTTCTCTTTTTGTGAGTGTGTATGTGTATCCTTCTCTGTGTGATTTTGTCTATATAGCTTTGCTTTTACCATTTGTCCTAGGGTTCTGTCTGTCCGGTTTTTTTTTTTTTTTTTGGTATAGTTTTCAGTGCTTGTTATCATTGGTGAATTTGTTTTTTGGTTTGGTTGTTCTTTCTTTCTTTCTTTTTAAATTACTTAAAACAATTTTTAATAATGATTTTTTGTTTTTTATTTTAATAACTTTAAAAAAAATTTAGTACTATTTTATTTTTCTTCCTTCCTTCCTTCCTTCCTTCCTTTTCTTCCTTTCATTCTGAGCCATGTGGATGACAGGCTCTTGGTGCTCCAGCCAGGCATAAGGGCTGTTCCTCTGAGGTGGGAGAGCCAAGTTCAGGACGTTGGTCCACCAGAGACCTCCCAGCTCCACGTAATATCAAAAAGGCGAAAATCTCCCAGTGATCTCCATCTCAATGCCAAGACCCAGCTCCACTCAACGACCAGCAAGCTACAGTGCTGGACATCCTATGCCAAACAACTAGCAAGACAGGAACACAATCCCACCCATTAGCAGAGAGGCTGCCTAAAATCGTAATAAAGTCACAGAAACCCCAAAACACACCACTGGACGTGGACCTGCCCATCAGAAAGACAAGATCCAGCCTCATCCACCAGAACACAGGCACTAGTCCCCTCCACCAAAAGCCTACACAATCCACTGAACCAACCTTAGCCACTGGGAGCAGACACCAAAAACAATGGGAACTACGAACCTGCAGCCTGCGAAAAGGAGACCCCAAACACAGTAAGTTAAGCAAAATGAGAAGACAAAGAAACACACAGCAGATAAAGGAGCAAGGTAAACCCACCAGACCTAACAAATGAATAAGAAATACGCAGTCTACCTAAAAAAGAATTCAGAAAAATGATAGTAAAGATGATCCAAATTCTTGGAAATAGAATGGAGAAAATACAAGAAACATTTAACAAGGACCTAGAAGAAGAAAAGAGCGAACAAACAGTCATGAACATCACAATAAATGAAATTAAAAATTCTCTAGAAGCGATCAATAGCAGACTAACTGAGGCAGAAGAACAGATAAGTGACCTGGAAGATAAAATAGTGGAAATAACTACTGCAGAGCAGAATAAAGAAAAAAGAATGAAAAGAATTGAGGACAGTCTCAGAGACCTCTGGGATAATACTAAACACACCAACATTTGAATTATAGGGGTCCGAGAAGAAGAAGAGAAAAAGAAAGGGACTGAGAAAATATTTGAAGAGATTATAGTTGAAAACTTCCCTAATATGGGAAAGGAAATAGTTAATCAAGTCCAGGAAGAATGGAGAGTCCCATACAGGACAAATCCAAGGAGAAACATGCCAAGACACATATTAATCAAACTATCAAAAGTTAAATACAAAGAAAACATATTAAAAGCAGCAAGGGAAAAACAACAAATAACATATAAGAGAATCTCAATAACATTAACAGCTGATCTTTCAGAAGAAACTCTGCAAACCAGAAGGAACTGGCAGGACATATTTAAAGTGATGAAAGGGAAAAACCAAGATTACTCTATCCAGCAAGGCTCTCATTCAGATTTGACAGAGAAATTAAAACCTTTACAGACAAGCAAAAGCCAAGAAAATTCAGCACCACCAAACCAGCTTTGCAACAAATGCTAAAGGAACTTCTTTAGGCAGGAAACACAAGAGAAGGAAAAGACCTACAGTAACAAACCCAAAACAGTTAAGAAAATGATAATAGGAACATACATATCGATAATTACCTTAAATGTAAATGGATTAAATGCTCCAACCAAAAGACATACACTGGCTGAAAGGATACAAAAACAAGACCTGTATATATGCTGTCTACAAGAGACCCACTTCAGACCTAAGGACACATACAGACTGAAAGTGAGAGGATAGAAAAAGATATTCCATGCAAATGGAAATCAAAAGAAAGCTGGAGTAGCAATTCTTATATCAGACAAAATAGACTTTAAAGACTATTACAAGAGAAAAAGAAGGACACTACATAATGATCAAGGGATCAATCCAAGAAGAAGATATAACTACTGTAAATATTTATGCACCCAACATAGGAGCACCTCAATACATAAGACAAATACTAACAGCCATAAAAGGGGAAATTTACAGTAACACAATCAGTAGGGGACTTTTAGGGGACTTTAACATCCCACTTTCACCAATGGACAAATCATCCAAAATGAAAATAAATAAGGAAACACAAGCTTTAAATGATACATTAAACAAGATGGACTTAATTTATATTTAAAGGACATTCCGTCCAAAAACAACAGAATACACTTTCTTCTCAAGTGCTCATGGAACATTCTCCAGGATAAATCATATCTTGGGTCACAAATCAAGCCTTGGTAAATTTAAGAAAATTGAAACCATATCAGATAGCTTTTCTGACCACAACGCTATGAGACTAGATATCAATTACAGGAAAAAAATCTGTAAAAATTACAAACACATGGAACCTAAACAATACACTACTTAGTAACCAAGAGATTACTGAAAAATTCAAAGGGGAAATCAAAAAATACCTAGAAACAAATGACAATGAAAACACGATGACGCAAAACTTATGGGATGCAGCAAAAGCAGTTCTAAGAGGGAAGTTTATAGCAATACAATCCTACCTTAAGAAACAAGAAACATCTCAAATAAACAACCTAACCTTACACCTAAAGCAATTAGAGAAAGAAGAACAAAAAAATCCCAAAGTTAGCAGAAGAAAAGAAATCATAAAGATCAGATCAGAAATAAATGAAAAAGAAATGAAGGAAACGAGAGCAAAGATCATCAAAATTAAAAGCTGGTTCTTTGAGAAGATATACATAATTGATAAACCATTAGCCAGGCTAATCATGAAGGTAATGGAGAAGACTCAAATCAAGAGAATTAGAAATGAAAAAGGGGAAGTAACAACTGACACTGCAGAAATACAAAGGATCATGAGAAATTACTACAAGCAACTATATGCCAATAAAACGGACAACCTGGAAGAAATGGACAAATTGTTAGAAATTCATAACCTTCCGAGACTGGACCAGGAAGAAATAGAAAATATGAATGGACCAATCACAAGTACTGAAGTTGAAACTGTGATTAAAAATCTTCCAACAAACAGAAGCCCAGGACCAGATGGCTTCACAGGCAAATTCTTTCAAACATTTAGAGAAGAGCTAACAACTATCCTTCTCAAACTCTTCCAAAATATAGCAGAGGGAGGAACACTACAAAACTCATTCTACAAGGCCACCATCACCCTGATACCAAAATGAGACAAAGATGTCACAAATAAAGACAACTGCAGACCAATATCACTGATGAACATAGATTCAAAAATCCTCAACAAAATACTAGCAAACAGAATCTAACAGCACATTAAAGGATCATACACCATGATCAAGTGGGGTTTATCCCAGGAATGCAAGGATTCTTCAATATATGCAAATCAATCAATGTGATACACCGTATTAACAAATTGAAGGATATAAACCATATGATCATCTCAATAGATGCAGAGAAAGCTTTTGACAAAATTCAACACTGATTTATGGTAAAAACCCTCCAGAAAGTAGGCAGAGAGGGAACTTTCCTCGACATGATAAAGGCCGTATATGACAAACCCACAGCCAACATCATCCTCAATGGTGAAAAACTGAAACCATTTCCACTAAGATCAGGAACAAGACAAGGTTACCCACTCTCACCACTATTATTCAACATAGTTTTGGAAGTTTTAGCCACAGCAATCAGAGAAGAAAAAGAAATAAAAGAATCCAAATCAGAAAAGAAGAAGTAAAGCTGTCATTGTTTGCAAAAGACATGATACTATACATAGAGAATCCTAAAGACTCCACCAGGAAAGTACTAGAGCTAATCAATGAATTTGGTAAAGTAGCAGGATACAAGATTAATGCACAAAAATCTCTTGCATTCTTATACACTAATGATGAAAAATCTGAAAGAGAAATTAAGGAAACACTCCCTTTTATCACTGCAAGAAAAAGAATAAAATACCTAGGAATAAACCTACCTAAGGAGACAAAAGACCTGTATGCAGAAAACTATAAGACACTGATCAAAGAAATTAAAGAGGTACAAACAGATGTAGAGATATACCATGTTCTTGGATTGGAAGAATGAATATTGTGAAAATGACTGTACTACCCAAAGTAAACTACAGATTCAATGCAATCCCTATGAAACTACCAATGACATTTTTCACAGAGCTAGAACAAAAAATTTCACAATTTGTATGGAAACACAAAAAACCCTGAATAGCCAAAGCAATCTTGAGAAAGAAACACAGAGCTAGAGGAATGAGGCTCCTGGACTTCAGACTATACTACAAAACTACAGTAATCCAGACAGTGTGGTACTGGCACAAAAACAGAAATATAGATCAATGGAACAAGACAGAAGCCCAGAGATAAACCCACGCACATATGGTCACCCTATCTTTGATAAAGGAGGCAAGAATATACAGTGGAGAATGGACAGCCTTTTCAGTAAGTGGTGCTGAGAAAACTGGACAGCTACATGTAAAAGAATGAAATTACAACACTCCCTAACCCCATACGCAAAAATAAACTCAAAGTGGATAAAAGATCTAAATGTAAGGCAAGACACTATAAAACTCTTAGAGGAAAACATAGAACACTCTATGACATAAATCATAGCAAGATCCTTTTTGACCCACCTCCTAGAGAAATGGAAGTAAAAATGAAAATAAACGGGACCTAATGAAACTTAAAAGCTTTTGCACAGCAAAGGAAACCATAAACAAGACGAAAAGACAACCCTCAGAATGGGAGACAATATTTGCAAAGGAAGCAACTGACAAAATATACAAGCAGCTCAACATCAAAAAAACAAACAACCCAATCGAAAAATGGGCAGAAGACCTAAATAGACATTTCTCCAAAGAAGATATACAGATTGCCAACAAACACATGAAAGAATGCTCAACATCACTAATCATTAGAGAAATGCAGATCAAAACTACAATGAGGTATCACCTCGCACCAGTCAGAATGGCCATCATCAAAAAATCTACAAGCAATAAATGCTGGAGAGGGTGTGGAGAAAAGGGAACCCTCTTGCACTCTTGGTGAGAATGTAAATTGATAACAGCCACTATGGAGAACAGTATGGAGGTTCCTCAAAAAACTAAAAATAGAACTACCATGTGACCCAGCAATCCCACTATTGGGCATATACCCTGAGAAAACCATAATTCAAAAAGAGTCATGTACCACAATGTTCACTGCAGCACATGGAAGCAACCTAAGTGTTCGTCGACAGATGAATGGATAAAGATGTGGCACACATATACAATGGAATATTACTCAGCCAAAAAAAGAAATGAAATTGAGTTATTTGTAGTGAGGTGGATGGACCTAGAGTCTGTCCTACAGAGTGAAGTAAGTCAGAAAGAAAAACAAATCCAGTATGCTAACACAGATATATGGAACAACAACAACAACAACAATATATATATATATATATATATATATATGGTTCTGAAGAATGTAGGAGCAGGACAGGAATAAAGATGCAGATGTAGAGAATGGACTTGAGGACACAGGGAGGGGGAAGGGTAAGCTGGGACGAAGTGAGAGAGTGGCATGGACATATATACACTACCAAACGTAAGGTAGATAGCTAGTGGGAAGCAGCTGCATAGCACAGGGAGATCAGCTCGGTGCTTTGTGACCACCTAGAGGGGTGGGATAGGGAGGGTGGGAGGGAGGTAGACGCAAAAGCGAAGAGATATGGGGATATTTGTGTATGTATAACTGATTCACTTTGTTATAAAGCAGAAACTAACACATCATTGTAAAGCAATTTTACTCCAATAAAAATGTTAAAAAAAAAAAAAGATGAATCAGTCAGGGCCTCTAGCCTCAAGAGCTTACAATCCAGTGGGAGGGGGCCAACAGGAAAAGCTATATCACCAGTCTGAAGGGCAGAGGTGGACAGCTGCTCTTGCAAGAATGAGAGGAAAGAACAACTAATTCCCTCTGGACACATCACAGCTGGAATTTGAGCTGTGCCTTGAAACTACGTAAGTGAAAGAGAAAGGAAGAAGGATATCAGTAAAAGGAGAAAGCATGAAGAAAGGTATAGATGTGGGAAAGATAATGCACCGTTAGGGAAATGCCAATAACCAGGCATTGTTGGTACTCAGAGTGGTTAATGAAATGTTGAAGATAGGAAGCTGGAAAGAAGAGCCAGAAAGAGAATGACTTTTTTTTTTTAATTGAAGTATAGTGGATTTACAATGTTGTGTTAATTTCTGCTGTATATCTGTGGCTCAGTTATACATATATATATACATTCTTTTTTATATTCTTTTCCATTATGGTATATCACAGGATATTGAATGTAGTTCCCTGTGCTATACAGTAGGACCTTGTTGTTTAACCATTCTATATATAATCTTTTGCCTCTGCTAATCCCAAACTCCCAATCCATCCCTCCCCTACATTCCTCCCCCCTTGGCAACCACAAGTCTGTTCCCTATGTCTGCGAGTCTGTTTCTCTTTCGTAGATACGTTCATTTGTGTCATATTTTAGATCCCACATGTAAATGAAATCATATGGTATTTGTCTTAGAAAGAGAATGTCTTAAATGTGAGGCAAGTGAGTACAGCTTCATCCTGTGGATGACAAGGAGCTACACAGTCTTCTAAAGTCATATTTGCAGTTTGGAATATTCACTCTGGCAGCAGCATGGGGAATGAATTTAGGAAGGAAGAGACAGGTGACTCTAGTCCATAGGGAAAAGGATGAAGGATGGAAAGAGCAATGGAATGTCAGAGTTGCTGGAGAAAGTTTCCTCAGGAAAGAACGTTGGGAGGTGTCCTAAACCCTCTGCAGAAGCCTATCAAAGGCCAATTCATCAACAGACACCCCCGCTCACTCTATGCATGCCTTTTTAAGAGCTGCAGTCCTGTCATTATCCCCTGGGCTCTTCTCCACCCATCTCTCTCCTCGATGGCTCATACCAGCATGCAAGCATACTCTGGTATCTCTCAGATCCGAAAATATTCTTGATGCCGCAGTCTGCTGCCCCATCTAGCTGTTCCACTTCCTTAACAGGGGTTTCTATTTTCAGGTTCTTCTCATGGTTGCAAAATGGCCAGTGTAGTTCCCACCCTCTTATCTGCCACCTAAGGAGAAGAAGGGGGAAAGGTAGCTGAGTCAGTCCCTTATGTTTCTTGGCTCCCCACATAGCAAGGGAGGAAACACTGTTAGTTAACTAAAGAGTTTGCTGCCCCAAGAAAAAGTTAACAAGGAGGGAGAGAATGGGTGTGAGGTAGACAAGAAGAAAACTCTGCTATGCTTCCTTTGATGTCTTTCTAGAACACCTTCATTTCTGTTTTTTAACATAATTTCACAAAAGAGATATCAACATACACCATCTCCACTCCCACCCTTCGTGTTCTTTCTTCCATCAATCTGGGTTCTATCCACATTACGCCATGTTACTAAATCCAATGGACAGAACTCTCTTTCTCATACTCAGCTTCCCAGTAGCATTCAAATATTTCTCCATGAAACACTAACCTTTCTCTCTTAGCTTCCTCAGCATCATACTACTGTTTGTTCTCCCACTCCACTCGCCTTTCTCCATTCTCTCACTGACTCCTTCTTCCTTATTAAATCGTATTCAATTCAAAGCTTCCCCCTGCCTTTCTTCTTGTCTCTAGCTACAATTTCCTCGCAGGGGATCTCATCCAGTCCCATGGCTTTAAATTCTATCTGTATGCTGATGACTCCCAAATTCATACCTCCAACCAAGACCTCATCTCTGATCTCGTCTCATACATTTAGTTACCTACCTGGCATCTCAAACTGGTTCTCTCAGAAACCTAGCATGTCCAAACTGAAAGTCTTAAGATCCTCCGATCCGCTCTCCAAACCTGTTCCTCCTCCAGTTTCCCCTTTCTCAGTAAATGGAATCTCTGCCCATCTAGTTTCTATACCAAAACCCAGAAAAATCCATTTTGACCCCTTTGTCTCTCTCACCTTCCACATCCCATCTATCACCAAGTCCTGCCAGTTCCACTACAAATATTTTGTCAATTTATTTTTATTGCCAGTGCCACCAGCCCAGCACGTACCACCATTCTCTCTCTTCTGGACTACCATAATGTCTTAATTGTTTCTCTTTTCTCCACTCTTGCCCCCTTCAATCCAATCTACAGAGGGACCCAGAGTGATCTTTTAGTATTTTAAACTGGATCATGTTTCCTCTCTTCAGAATTCCACAATGCCTCCCTACTGCAATTAGAATAAAGTCTAAACTCCTTACTGACATCCTACATGATGCTTCCTTTGCTGAGCTCTCCAGCCTTCCCCTCCCTTTATGCTCTAGCCAAACCGGTCTTCTGTCAGTTCACATAAATTCAAACTCATTAAATTCTTTTTTTTTTTTTTTTTTTGCGGTACGCAGGCCTCTCCCATTGCGTAGCACAGGCTCCGATGCGCAGGCTCAGCGGCCATGGCTCATGGGCCCAGCCGCTCCCCGGCATGTGGGATCTTCCCGGACCGGGGCATGAACCCATGTCCCCTGCATCGGCAGACGGACTCTCAACCACTGCGCCACCAGGGAAGCCCCCCATTAAATTCTCGATCATGTTAGAAATTTGCCATTTGCGGTTTCTTCTGCCTGGAATGTTCCTCTCTCTGCTGCTCACATCGCTGACCCTTCTCATCCCAACCTTATCAATTCAGAGAGACATTCCTTTGTAACCGTATCTAAGATAAGACACTGCTTCCCACCTTAAACAATCACAGCATCCTGCTCATTTCTGATTATGGCATTGACCTGACTATGCAATACTTGGCAAAAATCTTTAGTTGCAAATTTATTATTTATTAATTTACTTGCATATGGTTTACTTCCCTTCCAAGCTATATATTTTGTGCATGGTATACTGCCTGCCACTTATTAAGTACAATAACTAAATATTTGTTGAATGAGTGGAAGGAACAAATAGATAAGCAAACAATATCACATTTAATCTCTCCAAAAACCTTATAATTTAGGTTTTATAGATGAGTAAACTGAGATCAGAGGACTTACACAACTTCCTTAAGGATGTCCAAGGAGTAACAGGAATAGGAGTAGAGAAGCAGAAATTCAAAGCCAGATCAGTTTCCAGAGTTTCTTCTCTTCTTCCACACCAAGCTACTTTCACAAATACCATGTGTCCAAGGCATCAGTCACCCCAATGGGTCATTTCTGTGCTTTGCAGTTGACCAGATAGCCAAGAAAACAACACCAGTTGCTTATGAGACAAAGAATTGAAAAGTCACCCCTGACTTTTATTATCTTCCCAGAATTAATTGGAACTCATTAAAAGACCTGATTCTAAAGGCAGGAAGAGGGGCTTCCCTGGTGGTGCAGTGATTAAGAATCCACCTGCCAATGCAGGGGACACAGACTCCAGCCCTGGTCTGGGAAGATCCCACACGCCGTAGAGCAACTGAGCTCCTGTGCCACAACTGCTGAGCCTGCACTCTAGAGCCCACGAGCCACCACTACTGAGCCCACGTGCCGCAACTACTGAATCCCGCATGCCTTGAGCCCGTGCTCCTCAACAAAAGAGGCCACCGCAATGAGAAGCCCACGCACCGCAACCAAGAGTAGACCCTGCTCGCAACAACTAGAGAAAGCCTGCGCACAGCAACGAAGACCCAACCAGCCAAAAATAAATAAATAAATTTTAAAAATGAAAGGCAGGAAGAAATCATTTTAATGAGCAATAGGACTGACTTTTTCTCAGCAACTAGAAGTCCAGAATCTCAATTTATGCTGAAGGAGGCTTTACTTAGCAAGAAAAGTGGCTGTTTCCACAAAGGATGGAGAAAATACTGAAGTTGAGCCAGGTCCTTTGCAACTTCCTGAAGACATTCTTTATCTTTCAAAGACTGTGACTGTCTGTGGTAGCCAGTTTAACTGTAAATATTTCCTGTTAGATTGGTTACATTTTTATCCTCTTCTTTCATATTGATCTGTGTAAGAAGGTCAGGAAGGACAAAGTTAGGCTAGAAAGCAATAATTAAACTTTACTTCTTTTTATACTTGCTACTTTATATCATTCTTGGCACTTCAATTAGCGTTTTAACAAGTCTAAGAAGTCTTGCTGTTAAGAAACCTTTTTAATTGTGTTTAGTCCAGATTTCCCAAACTTATTTGACCATGGACATCTGTTCATAATATGTGTAGTAGACAGTCTCCATAGGTGGCCACCAACAATTCCTTCCATCCCTGTATGCACCTGCTGCTCTTCCCATCAACAGATGGTTTGTCTCCTCTCTCCTTGAATCTAAGCTGGTCTTGTGATTTACTTTGTTGAATAGAATGTGGCTAGAGTATGCTGTGCCCATTCTGGATTTAGCCCTTAAGAGTCCAGGGTGGGGGGGACTTCCCTGGTGGTCCAGTGGGTAAGACTCCACACTCCCAATGCAGGGGGCCTGGGTTCGATCCCTGGTCAGGGAACTAGATCCCGCATGCATGCCACAACTAAGAAGCCTACATGCCGCAACTAAAGATCCCGCATGCCACAACGAAGATCCTGCGTGCCGCAACTAAGACCTGGCGCAGCCAAAATAAATAAATAAATAATTTTAAAAAAAGGGTCCTGGTGGATTCTTCTTCTTTTTTAAATAAATTTATGTATTTGTTTGTTTGTTTTTATTTTTGGCTGTTTTGGGTCTTCGTTGTGGTGTGCGGGCTTCTCATTGTCATGGCTTCTCTTGTTGTGGAGCATGGGTTCTAAGTGCATTGGCTTCAGTAGTTGTGGCACGTGGGCTCAGTAGTTGTGGCTCAAAGTCTCTAGAGTACAGGCTCAGTAGTTGTGGCGCACGGGCTTAGTTGCTCTGCAGCATGTGGGATCTTCCCAGACAAGGGCTGGAACCTGTGTCCCCTGCACTGGCAGACAGATTCCTAACCACTGTGCCACCAGGGAAGCCCATGGAGGATTCTTCTTTTGCTCTCTGGGAAACTGGCTACCCTGAAAGAAGTCCAGCTATTCTACTGGAGAGAGAGGTCCAGCCAGATGTCTAGTTGGGAGGTGACTTTCCCAAGATCATCTAGTTATTTGGGCCAGAACCCTGCTCTCCTGATACCCTGTCCAGTGCTCTGTCCACAACACTTGCTACCACTGATCTGCCTGTAAGAGTGATTGTTCCTGATCTCATGGATTGTTTAATTTAACACATCGGGATTTTAACTTATTAGAGACTCTTAGAAACTTGAAACTGTCTAGTTCAATCTAACACATCATTGTAGTTTTATGTATTTTTCTAACTTTTACCATTGAAGGTCTCCCCTTATTTCTGTGGTTTATGTAGAAGCACCCCCCCACCCATGATAACAGTTAGATAACACTAAACAGTTCAGAATCTGTCATCAATCATTCAGAGTTTAAGTCCTAACTCCACTAACTGGCTTAGACAAGTTCATGCATCTCTCTGAGTCTCAGTTCCCTCATCAATAAAATGAGGATTTAAAAAGGCCTACCCATTGGGCTTCCCTGGTGGCGCAGTGGTTGAGAGTCCGCCTGCTGATGCAGGGGACACGGGTTTGTGCCCTGGTCCGGGAAGATCCCACATGCCGCGGAGCGGCTAGGCCCGTGAGCCATGGCCTCTGAGCCTGCGCGTCCAGAGCCTGTGCGCCGCAACGGGAGAGGCCACAACAGTGAGAGGCCCGCGTACTACAAAAAAAAAAAAAAAAGCATACCCATTAATTAATTACTAGTATTTTTAATTTTGTTCTGACTTATTTTATCACATGATTTTTTTCATTTTTTATTAACCAAAATCAAACCACCAATCAGGACTTCTGATCATCACAGGATAACTGGTGTTACCACTGTGAGCTAAAATAACTTTCGCTGAAAGACAAGAAGATTAATGTCTTGGTTAACCTGAGTGGACTTCTGTAGGAAGATGGTTAATGTTAATGGTTAAGGTTTTCTGGGTTTGGGAGATATTAAAAAGGACTTGAGGTCTCCTATCTTTATTTATAGTGACCCCCTAAGGAGGCACTGGACAGAGAACACCCCTTCCAGCTTTGATATTCTCAAATACCATAGACATCCTCCTTCCCCCAAAAATCCTCTGCCAAAGGGACTGCAGCTTCCAGAGGACTCCTGTGGGCCCCCATCTCTCCTTAGGCTGCATAGGACTCTCCCCAGTGAGATGACCCCTGTGAGAATGGAGAATGAAGGGCAGCCTGCAGATCTGTGGCTCAGTTTCCAGGTATAAATGCATGTGATCAGTCTGCCACTTGAATCCATCCAGTGCTGTTTCTACCAGAGCTGATCTTTGAAAGGATAGGTAAATACCAGCCAAGGAAAACACAGTATCTCAGGGGTATGGGGTGAGTAAACTCCCTGGTTGCTAAATGTCCAAGCAGAAAAAAAAGTTTAAAAAATTCCATTAACAATCACAGCCATTTAGAATAAACTTTTAAAATGAAAGTTCACCCATCAACATCTCCATACCTATATTTTTTCAGGAAGTAATTAATTTTTTTTCTTCCTTTGGGACTCAAACGCCAGAGTGAAGCTCTCTCTGACATTTGTGGTTTGAAACAGCATTTCCTGTTTCAGAGATGTTTTCTGACTGAGTTTGATGAGTCTGGTTTTTTTCCTGCAATTTCAAATTAAACTGAAAAAAACCTGATAACTTCAGTAAATAACTAGGAGTGGAATAGTAGCATCACATGATAAATGCACTTTTTAAGAAACTGTCAAATCCTTTTCCAAAGTGACTACACCACTTTACATTCCCACCAGCAGTGTATGAGAATTCTAGTTGCTCCACACCTTTGCCAACAGATAGTATCAGCCTTGCTCAGTTTAGCCATTCTAATTAGTCTCAAATAGTCCCTAATGACTAATGATATTGTGCTTCTTTTCAAATACTCATTTGCCAAGTGTATCTTCTTTGGTGAAGTATCTATGCAAATCTTTTGCCCATTTTTCATTGGGTTGTTTGCTTTCTTAATACCGTGTTTGAAGGGTTATTTTTTGTTGTGACTACAATTACATTATCAGATAAGTGATTTACAAATGGTTTCCCCTAGTCTTTGGCATAACAGAATCTTCTGAAGACCAGAAGTTTCTATTTTAGATGAAACATAATGTATACTTTTTTCTTTCATAGATTGTGCATTTCGTGTTACATTTCTAAAAAGCTCTGTTTAATACACTGTCATGAAGATTTTCTCCTATGTCATCTTCTGGAAGATTTATGGTTTTAGGATTTAGATCTAAATCATAGATTTAGATCTATGATTCTCTTTGAATTTTCTTTGCATATGGCATGAGGAGTAGATCAAGTTTTATTTATTTTAATTTTTGGATACAGATATTCAATGGTTAAAACACCATTTGTTTAAAAGATTAGCTTTTCTCCATTGGATTATCTTTGTACTTTTTTTTTTTTTTTTTTTTTTTGCGGTACGCGGGCCTCTCACTGTTGTGGCCTCTCCCGTTGCGGAGCACAGGCTCCGGACGCGCAGGCTCAGCGGCCATGGCCCATGGGCCCAGCCGCTCTGCGGCATGTGGGATCTTCCCGGACCGGGGCACGAACCCGTGTCCCCTGCATCGGCAGGCGGACTCTCAATCACTGTGCCACCAGGGAAGCCCCTATCTTTGTACTTTTGTTGAAAATCATTTGACCATATATGTGTAAGACCTATTTCTGGACTCTCTATTGATCTATTTATTTTTATGCCAATACCACACTGTCTTGATTATTGCTGCTTTATGTTGAATCTTGAAATCAAGTAGTGTAAGTCCTATCCAGGATAATTTTCATATTAGACATTGTAACGTTCATTTCTAAAATTTTCATTTTGGTTTTTTTATATCTGCATGTTACTACTTAGCTATGTTCAGTCTTCCTTTTTGAATATATGGAATATAAACAGATAACTTTTTAAATGTTCTTTTCTATGAATTCTATCATCTGTGTAATTTCTGGGTCTGTTTCTACTGATTGATTTCGTTATCCTCATCGTGGGTATTAGTTTTGCTTCTTTGCATTCCTGGCAACTTTTGATTGAATATCAACCATTGTGAAATTTACTCTGTTTGGTGCTAGATATTTTGTATACCTATAGATACCCTTGAGCTTTGTTCAGGACACAGTTAAGTAACTTGAAGACAGGTTGATCCTTTCAAGACTTGCTTTTAAACTTCATTAAGTGGGATCAGAGCAGCCTGTAGTTTAGGACTGATTTTTCCCTATTGCTGAGGCAATTACCTGAGTGCTCTGCTGTGTCCCATCTATCCATTTCTGACTCATGAGAACATAAACTATTTTAAGCTTTGTGTGATCACCATGGATTTTTCCCTCTATTCTTTCAGGTGGTTCTTATTCCAACCTAACTTTGTTTCTTTAGTTTCCTTACACACATGTGCTGATTAGTATTCAGCTGAAGACTCAGGGGGACCCTATGTGGATCTCAGGAGTTCTTTTGCTGGACAGGTCTGTCCTCTCTGATTGTCTGACCTTCAAACTCTAGCCACATTGGTCTCCCTGGATTCCCTACTCTGTTTCCTTTACTTGGGAAGCCTCTGGTTTTCCCTGGATTCCACCCCCTGCCCCACCACATTGCTGCCTGGAAACTCTCCAGAAAGAAAGCTTGGGGCAATCATAGGCTCATCTTATTTGTTTTCTCTTTCTCATATATTTTACTAAGTCCCTGCTAATCCTCCATTCCTGTAAAACAAACTTTGCTACATATCCACCTAGCCTTAACCATTCTTCTTTATCATATTTGGAAATAAGTCTCTCACTTCACAAGGATCAACGATGAATGCTTTTAGAAAAGCTGCAGGACAGAAATTGTGAAAGCATTAGACGTGATAGAGAAAATGTTCTTCCCTAAATTAGAGGGCTTTTTAACTCTCTGCAAGCACATATGTGTAGTAGCAGCTTTGTAACTTTTCTCTGTTTTCTGTAGTTCCCAGACTTCTTAGTGGAATATTGGAGTCCTAAATAAACTCTGGTTTAATGTCTGATTTTAACTTATGTTTAATAGCCCTTTAAAACTCAGGCAGTAAGTTAATAGTTGTACATAAAAAAGGAAGTCTATGGAATTTAGTGTCACTCATCCATTAGGAGTGGCATGTTTGATCAGTTTGGGACCATTTGGGAGAGCTTTTTTTTTTTTTTTTTTTTTTTGTGGTACGCGGGCCTCTCACTGTTGTGGCCTCTCCCGTTGCGGAGCACAGGCTCCTGACGCGCAGGCTCAGCGGCCATGGCTCACGGGCCCAGCCGCTCCTCGGCATGTGGGATCCTCCCGGATCGGGGCACGAACCCGTATCCCCTGCATCAGCAGGCGGACTCGCAACCACTGCACCACCAGGGAAGCCCTGGGAGAGCTTTTTTGACCATGCTTTGGGAATTATTGCTCTGGGGCACTAGCTCTCAAGCACATTGATGTAATTCAGAGGCATGAGGTATAGCAGAAATAATTTGATGTCATGATTGTAATTGTCAAAGAACAAAACTTTGTGAAACATTGACTTCTTATAAATTTGAGTAGATTTTAAGGTATAACTATACAAATACTATCACTTTCTCTTGCTTGCCTTCATGTCTTTATGCTTTTATGAGTAAAGAAAAGGGGTTGCCTTGGATAGTGGAAATTTCCTGCCCCAGGAAGTACTTTGGAAAGCATACTTCCTGTGTGTAAACCTTCTCTACCAAGTCAGAGCCAAGGAAAGGATGGTCAGTACCACTCCAGAAGATAGCATACTATGTCATTGTTATACCATGGTGGAAAGAGCAAGGACTTACCTGCATGAACTCCCAGCTCTAACATTTACTACTTGTACAATCTACCTTGGCAATCTAATTCCTCTGTGAGAGCTAAAGTCACCTTTCTGAATGTCTGTGTTTGCATTGGCAAAATGAAAATAATATTTATTTTGAAGGTTATCGCCTTGAGAGTTATTGAGGATGAGGAATAATATTTGCAAATGTCAATACATGTAGCATATTAAATAAATTTTGGTTAAGTGAATGGAGAAACAAATTAACTCTGGCTCAGGACAAGTCAAAATAATTGTAAACTTTTTTTGAAATTATGATTCTTTTAAGCTTCCCAAGTTCCTTCTTCATGCCTCACCTCTCTTTTTTTTTTTTTTTTGCGGCACGCGGGCCTCTCACCACTGTGGCCTCTCCCGTTGCGGAGCACAGGCTCCGGACGCACAGGCTCCGGACGCACAGGCTCAGCGGCCATGGCTCACAGGCCCAGCCGCTCCGCAGCATGTGGGATCTTCCCGGACCGGGGCACGAGCCCGTGTCCCCTGCATCAGCAGGCGGACTCTCAACCACTGCGCCACCAGGGAAGCCCCTCACCTCTTTTTTTTTAATTTTATTTTTTTTATTGAAGTATAGTTGATTTACAGTGCTGTGCCAATCTCTGCTGTACAGCAAAGTGACTCAGTTATACACATACATACATTCTTTTTTTCATATTCTTTTCCATTATGGTTTATCACAGGATATTGAATGTAATTCCCTGTGCTATACAGTAGGACCTGGTTGTTTATCCATCCTATTTATACCAGTTTCCATCTGCTAATCCCAAACTCCCTGTCCTTCCCTCCCCCTCCCTCCTCCCCCTTGGCAAGCGCAAGTCTGTTCTCTATGTCTGTGAGTCTGTTTCTGTTTTGTAGATAGGTTCATTTGTGCCATATTTTAGATTCCACATATAAGTGATATCATATGGTATTTGTCTTTCTCTTTCTGACTTACTTCACTTAGTATGATAGTCTCTAGTTGCATCCATGTTGCTGCGAATGGCATTATTTCATTCTTTTGTATGGCTGAGTAGCAATCCATTGTATATATGTACCACATCTTCTTTATCCATTCATCTGTCAATGGACATTTAGGTTGTTTCCATGTTTTGGCTATTGTGAACAGTGGTGCTATGAACATAGGGATGCATGTATCTTTTTGAATTATAGTTTTGTCTGGATATATGCCCAGGGGTGGGATTGCTGGATCATATGATAATTCTATTTTTAGTTTTCTGAGGAACCTCCACACTGTTTTCCACAGTGACTGCACCAACTTACATTCCCACCAACCGTGTAGGAGGGTCCCCTTTTCTCCACACCCTCTGCAGCATTTATTATTTGTAGACTTTTTAATGATGGCCATTCAGACCAGTGTGAGGTGGTACCTGGTTGTAGTTTTGATTTGCATTTCTCTAATAATTAGTGATGCTGAGCATGTTTTCATGTGCCTTTTGGCCATCTGTATGTCTTCTTTGGAGAAATGTCTATTAAGGTCTTCTGCCCATTTTTCGATTGGGCTGTTTTTTGGTTGTTGTTGAGTTGTATGAGCTGTTTGTATATTTTGGAGATTAAGCCTTTGTCTGTCACATCATTTGCAAATATTTTCTCCCATTCCATAGGTGTTTTGTGTGTGTGTGTGTGTGTGTGGTTTCCTCTGCTGTGCAAAAGCTTGTAAGTTTGATTAGGTGCCATTTGTTTGTTTTTGTTTTTATTCCTATTGCCTTGGGAGACTGACCCAAGTCTCATGGTGTCATGTGTTATGTTTAAGGCTTTAAGCAGTTTTGAGTTTAATTCTGTGCATGATGTGAGGGTGCATATCTCACCTCTTTTGATAGGAACTTACTGGATAAAAGGAACAAGTTGCCCAGTTATGAATAAAGTGAGCTGACTACTTACAAAAATAACTGTAATTGAGAAATGAACTTAAAAGAGGACAGCTTTTCTCCTTGATGTATTTTATAGTTGATTTTTTTTCAAAAAATAATTCACACTCTAACACCTAGTATTCCAAAATCAGTATAATCCTATAGATCAAAG
The DNA here is from genome assembly GCF_011762595.2 of Tursiops truncatus. Lineage (NCBI taxonomy): Eukaryota > Metazoa > Chordata > Mammalia > Artiodactyla > Delphinidae > Tursiops > Tursiops truncatus. Next base: position 48,427,800 of record NC_047041.1, read on the forward strand.
AAATCTTAATTTGACCTCTTACAAATGGTACAAACACACACACACACACACACACACACATACACACACACACACACACGGACAGACACACAAAGTTAAAAGCTTCATAAGCATTCAAAATTAAGCGAGCCTAAATTTTGTGGCATTTGCTATATTTTGTTAACTTGTCCATCTGTATTGCCAGACTGAAAACTCCCTAAAGGTTAGAACTATTTTTTATTCATCTTCCCTGAGAAGTCCGGCTTATTTGTTAAATTGTGTGTGCCCCTCCTGGTGCACAGGGACTACGGGATCTGTGATAGAATGTAATAGTGTGAACACAATCACTGGAGTCACACCAAACTGTATTCTCCCCAACCCAGCCCGTGAAGCTCTGTGGCCCTGAAAATACTGCGTGTTTGTATGTCTCTGTATCTGCATCATGAGAATAATCATCATCTCTGCTGAAGAAGGTTACTGTAAGAATACGGTTTGATAAGATGTGAAAACCAGCTTTTAAACTGTACCTATCTAAAACCTCTAATAAGATCTTTATATGATGTTCACAGTAACGTTGTTTTCATTGTGGACAGATTGTGTTGTTGTTGTTGAAGTATAGTTTGGTTTACAATGTGTTAGTTTCAGGTGTACAGCACAGTGATTCAATTATAAATATACATCTATAGATAGAGATACTCTTTTTCAGATTCATTTCCCTTATAGGTTATTACAAACTAATGAGTAGAGTTCCCTGTGGTATACAGTAGGTCCTTGTTTATCTATTTTATATATAGTAGTATATATAGCAGTGCTTATCTGTTAATCCCAACTTCCTAATTTATCTCTTTGCCCCCCTTTCCCCTTTTGGTAACCATAAGTTTGTTTTCTGTGTCTATGCATCTCTTTCTGTTTTGTAAATAAGTTCATTTGTATCTTTTTTATATACTAGTATAAAATTAGAAAAAAGCAAAGTTCAAAAGTGGGAGAAATGGTTATACAAACTATAGCATATCTGTATAACTGAGGGTCCGTTCTCTACACACACAGGTGCATGCACATACACACGCACATGCACATCCCTCCCATTCCTTTCTCTTCTGAATGCCCACTATGGTATGTACTCATTTACCCCTTGACACAATTAATGACCAGGATCCCCAGTCACTAGGGAGTCATTTGGTTCCCAGTACTAAGGAGCGGAGTCTTGCTGAATAAAATTAAAATATAGTTACATTAGAGGTCTTTAAGACAGTTCAACTTGTTGCTGTTATCTAGAAATCAGATCAGTTATTATTCACGAGGACTTGCTGCTGTCCCCAAGTTCTAATTTTATGCCAACTATTTTCCTTCTTGAAACCATCAAACCATATACTGTGCTGACACTGAAAACATCTATCTCTGATGTTTCATTGGGCCTGTTCTTGAATATTGTATTGAGAAACAATAGGTCAGTTTAGTTCAGAGAGATATAAATTCATTTTCTGAGACCTAACCAGGAATGTTTCCGCCTCACCACACCCCATTTCCTTTTCTCTGTTTCTTGCATTGTCTTGCCCAGACAGCATTAGTACCACATCAGGGTCAGCTTTGGACATACTCATCAGAGAGTCATAAATACAGATTCTGATTATTGCTGTGAGGGAAGGAGTCTCACTAATAAGAAAGTTATGAAAGTGGGGTCATGGGTCAAGCCATCATGAAGTCAAGGGTCTTATCTCCTAGCACTTCTCTATCCAGCAAATATACCCATTCCTATAGTCCAACCAAAGGCAGAATATAAGTATTGGGTACCCTGGTTCTGAAAATTTTATTACCTTTCTCCTAGGCCTCCCCCAACAGTATCAAAGTAGACAGTCCCAAATCTCACCTGATTTTGAGCTCCACTTATCTGACTGGTCACAGACTTCCCTGCCCCTCCTTATTTCCTAGGGTGGTATTTATAAAATGTCATGATTCACTCCTAGTGAAATGTTGTGAGGAAACAGTCCACGCTACTAAAAGTAATTTTGAAATAACACAAGCTTCTTACTTGTATATCTCAAACACCATGAAGGGAACACAATGTTGGAATCTCATAATTCTTTTTTAAAATCCACTTTCATTCTCTCCTATCCACAGCCCACCCATCCTGAGGCTGGTCCCTTTTATTTCCTTTAACCCTTTCCTCCCATTCCAATCAGCCTCCTTGCCACATACCTCTTATAATCCCCTCTTCCTCTTTTCTCCAGATTTTCATTAGAAAGGCCAAGAACTGGTATGGCAAGTAGAACCCTGCTCCACAGTGTAGAAGACAGCAAGTGGGAGTTTTCGTACTATAGTAGATGTATCTCATCACAGCAAGTAGTGTAGTGTTATCCAGTTTGGCCAATGGGTGGGGGCAGTAGCCATCTTGAATAGCAGTTCTTAGCACAGCAGAAACTATGGAACAGGATCGCTTACGTGTCACTTGGAGTTGCCTAGTTGAGAGAATAGGGTTTCACGTTGCCCATCAACGTGATACTCACTTTCCACTTCCTTCTTGGACCGCAATTCAGGAGGGAGGACAGAGGGCTGTGGAAGTGATGGGAAGGAGGGAGGCTGAAGCAGGCTGGGGGTGCCCAGCAAAGCCACGCAGATGACTGCTTTGGTGACAACTTACCCCTAGCTAGTGTGTTTATTGTGTCAATCCTCGGAAGTTTTTTTCTTTTCCCTCTGCAGACAGAGAGGTTGGAATTTTAGTTTATTTCTGAGAACCATAATGGAAGAGGACTAACAGGTCTCGGCAGGGATGGGAGAGTAAGTCTTTTTTTTTTTTATTGGAGTATAATTGCTTTACAATGGTGTGTTAGTTTCTGCTTCACAACAAAATGAATCAGTTATGTATATACATATGTTCCCATATCTCTTCCCGCTTGCGTCTCCCTCCCTCCCACCCTCCCTATCCCACCCCTCCAGGCGGTCACAAAGCACCGAACTGATCTCCCTGTGCTATGTGGCTGCTTCCCACTAGCTATCTACCTTACGTTTGGTAGTGTATATATGTCCATGCATCTCTCTCGCTTTGTCACAGCTTACCCTTCCCCCTCCCCATATCCTCAAGTCCATTCTCTAGTAAGTCTGTGTCTTTATTCCTGTTTTACCCCTAGGTTCTTTGTGACATTTTTTTTTTCTTAAATTCCATATATATGTGTTAGCATACGGCATTTGTCTCTCTCTTTCTGACTTACTTCACTCTGTATGACAGACTCTAGGTCTATCCACCTCATTACAAATAGCTCAATTTCATTTCTTTTTATGGCTGAGTAATATTCAGAAAATTATAAGACACTGATGAAAGAAATTAAAGATGATACAAATAGATGGAGAGATTGGATTGGAAGAATCAACATTGTGAAAATGACTCTACTACCCAAAGCAATCTACAGATTCAATGCAATCCCTATCAAACTACCAATGGCATTTTTCACAGAACTAGAACAAAAAATTTCACAATTTCTATGGAAACACAAAAGACTCCGAATAGCCAAAGCAATCTTGAGAACGAAAAATGGAGCTGGAGGAATCAGGCTCCCTGACTTCAGACTATACTACAAAGCTACAGTAATCAAGACAGTATGGTACTGGCACAAAAACAGAAATATAGATCAATGGAACAGGATAGAAAGCCCAGAGATAAACCCACGGATGTATGGTCACCTTATCTTTGATAAAGGAGGCAGGAATGTACAGTGGAGAAAGGGCAGCCTCTTCAATAAGTGGTGCTGGGAAAACTGGACAGCTACATGTAAAAGTATGAGATTAGATCACTCCCTAACACCATACACAAAAATAAGCTCAAAATGGATTAAAGACCTAAATGTAAGGCCAGAAACTATCAAACTCTTAGAGGAAAACATAGGCAGGACAGTCTATGACATAAATCACAGCAAGGTCCTTTTTGACCCACCTCCTAGAGAAATGGAAATAAAAACAAAAATAAACAAATGGGACCTAATGAGGTAAGTCTTTTGAATAGTGGTCCTCCAAATAGGTGACACAAAATCACATATACAGCCACTTAAAATGGTGTTTTGAAGACTATTGAATGACATAGGGAAACAAAATAAGCAGGATGCAAATTGTCTAGAATGTGGCAGCATAATCCTGCTTGTTTAGAGAGAAAGAACATTCACCTGGGAAAAAAAACTAGCCATGTTTATCTCTGGAGTCCAGTGATTTTTTAATTTTTATTTGTTCCTTTCTGTGCTTCCTAACATATTACTATTTTAAGTAAAAGTTTCTAAAATTAAGAAAAATCAGTAAAACATAACCCAGATAGTGAGCAACCCTCCAGTGTCTCACAGGTACCCCAGAACATCACCATTCAAGCTAACCTGTGCCCTGAGCTGTTCCTTTGGTTCCTGAAGCTTCCCGTGGGGTCCTCACCAGCTCACCGCATGAGGCCCATCCTCCTTTCTAGCCCGCACCTGTTCCCACAGTTAACTCGGACTACACGCTGCACCTGTGGTGAAGTGGTTGAGAGGAGCAACAGCTATGTGGAGGACAAGGGAAAGAAAGTGAGAAAAAGCAAGTGACTGCATTCATTTTAGGTAGAAAATGACAGCAAGATGTTCTAGGTCACATCTCCCTCTTGAAGGAGGTAGAACAGAGCATCTGAAGAAGTCTCCTCAGACATAAACTCAAGGGCATCTCTGTACAAATCTAAATCTGGCTGCTGTATCTCCATGGGAACAAATATAGTCCTTATCTTAGAGCCTTTTTTAATGATGGGCACTTTGTGGGCAATGTGATCATCTTCAGTATGTCTGTGAAAGTTTTCGGAAAACAAGGCTGGTGGCCAGGAGAACCTAGCGACTCTAGTCTTACAGGTTTCCAGCATGATTTTGTCAGCTCACCAGATAGCACCATCACTCTGGTAGGAACTCATACAAGTAAGCTCATAAGAGATTGATAGCTAATGAGAATGTCAGTTCATTCATTGAAAAGTAAAATGACATTAGAGATATGACCATATGACCCAGCAATTCCACTCCTAGGTATTACCCAAGAGGACTGGATATATATGTCCACACTAAAATTTGTACATGAAATTTCATAGCAGCATTATTCATAACAATCAGCAAATACAACTCAAATGTCCATCAACCAATGAATGGATAAATAAATGTGATATAGCCATACAATGGGAAATTATTAGGCAATTAAAAAAAAGAATGGAGGGCTTCCCTGGTGGCGCAGTGGTTGAGAGTGTCCGCCTGCCGATGCAGGGGACATGGGTTCGTTCCCCGGTCCGGGAAGATCCCCCATGCTGCGGAGCGGCTGGGCCCGTGAGCCATGGCCGCTGAGCCTGCGCGTCCGGAGCCTGTGCTCTGCAACGGGAGAGGCCACAACAGTGAGAGGCCCGCGTACTGCAAAAAAAAAAAAAGAATGGAGTACTGATGTGTGCTACAGCATGGATGAACCTTGAAAACTTTATGCAAAGTGAAAGAAGCCAGACACAGAAGGCCGCATGTTGTATGATTGCATCTATGTGAAATGTCCAGAATAGACAAATTCATAGAGACAGAAAGTAGATGTGTGGTTGTCAGACGCTGGGAGAAAGGAGGAGTTGGGTGTGGCAGCTAACAGGTACGAGGTGGCTTTGTGAGTTGATAGAAATGTGCTGGAATTAGATAGTGGTGATGTCTGCACAACCTTGTGAATAAAAACTCCTGAATTATACACTTTAAAATGGTGATTTTTCTGTTGTCTGAAAATTTATGCTCTGTGCATTTTATCACAATTTTTTTTTTCTTTTGCCACACGGCGTGTGCAATCTTAGTTCCCCCAACCAGGGATCGAACTCGTGCCCCCTGCAGTGGAAGTGCGGAGTCCTTACCACTGGACCACCAGGGAAGTCCCTCTGTTTTATTTTTTTTAATTTAAATGATGGCTGCTTAGAGGACAAGGTCATTTGACCAGTTCACCCTCCAGATGTGAACTGAATCATAAACAGAATAACTGACAAGCGTGGATTTTGAGCAAGGGGGAGTTTGTATGGTTAACTGTTTTGTGGTAACTGATCTGATGCCTGTCCCGTGGGGAGAAGTACTTGGTGAGTGCAGAGGTGCCCATGGCTCCCCCCACCAGCCACCTGGATAGGTACCAGCTTGAGCAGAATGAGCAATTCTAGACCTTCCCTGCTTCTATTTGGTGAGGATTTAATGTATTATAGCATGGGCTGGGGTTGTTCAGGCCTTGAGCATGGTAGAACCTGCAGGTAATGTCATTCTTCTCTGTATCAGACAGGAATGAGGGAGCAGGCCTAACAGAAATGTAGTGATAAAATACGGTCATTGTTACAGCCATCCAGCAGGAGACTGATGGCCGGTCTGTGGCCTGATAGTCCCAGTCAGTGTAGTCAACATTCTGTGGACACCTGGGACCCATCTGGAACTATTCCAAGCCCTGGAATGTCACCATGAACAGCCAAGACTTGTGAGTGAGCCTCTGGCTGAGTCAGGGGCAGCTCTCGGTGGGGAGGGGGAGTAGGGAAACAACCATCCTGTTGCCTGGTGCACTCATTGCACAGCTGGCCCCAATGAGCCATTTATTTGTTGACCTTGGACTAGTTGCTGAAGAATGATGGTTGGAAAAGGATGCACTGGAGTGGCTAGGAAGGCAGTTTTCTCTCCTGAGGAATGATCTGTCCTTTCAACACAGCTGTGTGCTTTCAAGCCAGGTCTCTGACCCAAGTAGAAGCATCAGCAGCAATAAATACATTAAGAAGCTACGCCAAGGCCAGATGTGTGACTTTCTCCATGAGATATCCCTTCCCACTTGATGAAAGCCATCTTTTCCTTTTTCTCTCCTTTTAAATACTTTAATACTTGTGGAAATGGTATCTGTCAATTTAGATGCCCCTCTTACAGAGTGCTTTCGTACTAATTTGGTTTATATCATCTGGCTTAATTCATGTTCCCCACCCTGTATCTGCACTCCCACCTGGCTGCAGCTCTCCATCTTCTCAACCTCTTCTGGGCCTCTTTCAGCAAAGGATGCCTACAAGATTAACTGCATCTACATGATCTTGAGGGCTTTTAAAAGTTTCACTTTGTTTTCTTATCAATTAAGGAAATAAATTTCTTAAACTATAAGAAGAAATATTTTTAAATTCTTCACTTTAAAATATTGGTGAGGGACTTCCCTGGGGGCACAGTGGTTAAGAATCCACCTGCTGATGCAGGGGAGACAGGTTCAATCCCTGGTCCAGGAAGATCCTGCATGCCATAGAGCAACTAAGCCAGCACACCACAACTCCTGAGCATGTGCTCTAGAGCCCACAAGCCACAACTACTGAGCCCGCATGCCACAACTACTGAAGCCCACACACCTAGATGCCGTGCTCCACAAGAGAAGCCATGACAGTGAGAAACCTGTGCACCACAACCAAGAGTAGCCCCCGCTCACCACAACTAGAGAAAGCCTGTGTGCAGCAATGAAGACCCAGCTCAGCCAAAAAATAAAATAAATAATAAAAGTAAACAAATAAATAAATAAAATATTGGTGAAACTTAATATTGCCTCCAGAGCCAATTGCAAGTAGCGATAAAAAAATTTTTAAATGTGTCATTGTTTTCCCCCACCAACTTCTATGCCTCTGTTTCCATCTCTGTTCAATGGTGATTTAAGTTAAGAAATTTTATTTTGCTCTACAAAAATCAACAGCTACCTTGGAGTAGTCATGGTGCCATTTTAGGCCAGTTATAGAGAATTAAAACATCGTATGTATTTCATAATTGAATCCCTATCTGTATTAAAGTATTTTCAGCAGTCCCTTCTCAATTCAGACACATCTTGCATCACTAGTAACAATTTATATCCCGTAATAGTCAAAATCATTAGATGAATGAGAGGAGAGGCCAGTTTCTCTTTTGGGGGGTTGAGGGTTGAGGGGGATGGAAATCAGTTAAATACACTGACATGACACTTGAAGATCAAGTCCCCCTTATCCAATCACCTAGCATTTCTCCATCAAAGATCATGGAAGGGTAACATTTCTTATTTTAATCAGCACAGCCTTCCCTGGCACTCTACATATGTTCTGACAGCAACTTGAACATTTTTCTATGTTCTACTTCACTATATTCTAATGATCTGTTTACTTAATTACCTCTCCTCCTAGACTGAAATACTGGGAGGACAGGAACCAGATCTTATTTCTTGCTTTAGTCCCTATGCCTAGAAGAGAGCAGGTGCACAGTAAATAACTATTCCTGGAACAGAGGAATTACTGGAGTTAGAAGGCATAGGTTCTTAGAGTATCAGAGGTAACTCAAGTTAAAAATAACTGTGAACTGGTCACATCATTTGTTTGTTGTTTGTTTGTTTTTACTGAAGTATAGTTGATATATAATATTATATAAGTTACAGGTGTACAATACAGTGATTCACAATTTTTAAAGTTTATACTCCATTTATAGTTACTATAAAATACTGGCTATATTCCCTGTGTTGAACAATATATCCGTGTAGCTTATTTTGTACCTAATAGTTCGTACTTCTTAATCCCCTACCTCTATATTGCCCTTCCCCACTTCCCTCTCCTACTGATAACCAGTCGTTGGTTCTCTGTGAGTCTGTTTCTTTTTTGCTATATTCACTAGTTTGTTGCAAGTTTTAGATTCCACATATACATCACACAGTATTTGTCTTTTTATCTCTGACTTATTTCACTTAGAATAGTACCCTCCAAGTCCATCCATGTTGTTGCAAAGGGCAAAATTTCATTCTTTTTTATAGCTGAGTAGTACTCTAGTGTGTGTGTGTGTGTGTGTGTGTGTGTGTGTGTGCGTGTGTGTGCACACTTTCTTATTCCATTTATCTGTTGATGGACACTTAGGTTGCTTCCATATCTTGGCAATTGTAAATAATGCTGCTATGAACATTGGGGATCATGTATCTTTTTAAATTAGTGTTTTTGGATATATACCCAGGAGTGGAATTGCAGGATCATATGGTAGTTCTATTTTTAGCTTTTTGAGAAACCTCCGTACTGTTTTCCATAGTGGCTGTACCGATTTACATTCTCACCAACAGTTTTCTCCACATCCTTGCCAACATTTGTTATTTGTGTTCTTTTTGTTGATGGCCATTCTGACAGGTGTAAGGTGATAGCTCGTAGTTTTGATTTGCATTTCCCTGACGATTAGTGATGTTGAACATCTTTCCATATGCCTGTTTGGACACATTATTTGTAAAAATTAGGCACAGAGTACCTGTGCATTGACTGACTAACTGGCCCAAGCAATTCAAGGGCATGGCAGAGCAACAACAGTCATTTTTTTCCCTAAACCTTTTTATTATAAAAAAAATACATACATTAAGAAATGGTACACCAAAATAGTATAATGAACATCTGTATACCTATGAGCTAACAAAATGTTGACAATTGTTAATATTTAGCCATATTTTCTTTATCTATATCTGTAAAGATTTGTAGACTTTTTAAATAGCTGTCATGTTTAATAAAAAAGACAATCTTTTATAAAGAGAGCATCTAAAGAAAGACCATTAAAAAAAAAAAAAAAAAAAGAAAGGCCATTAAAAGTTCATTCCATTGCCTAGGGAATGAAGACCAGATCCCTCATGGAAGCTTTCAAGGCCTTTCATGATCTGGATCTTGTTAACTTTCTTCCTGGATTCATCTGTTGCTGCCCCTTGACTTCATCATCTTCTCCAGCCAGGATGAACTGCTTTAAATTCAGCATCTAGCTTTCTCTATCCTTCCTCTAGGTCTTTTCACATGCTCTTGCCTTTGCCTGGTACATCTTACCTCCTCCATCCACCTTCATCTGGCTAATTCTTACTTTGCCTCTAAACTTAAATGTCTTCTCCCTCCTCCTTCCCAGCACATTCAGGCTACCTAGGAGCTTCTCCCACATGCTTTCCCAGTACCCCTATCAGAGCTCTTAAAACATGATGTGACATAGTAAGAAATATATATTTGGCCTCTGTGCAACCCCCTGCCCCTTAACCTGGCGCACAGCTCCTAAAACCCTTGGAATCTCTGTAGTGACAAGTGTCTTTTTGTTTACTAATGAGATGGCTGTGACTGGGGCTCCTGTATGGAAGCTGGTTGCCAGGAAAATGGACCATGTCATTAGAGGATTGGAACTTTTAGCTTTCCCCCGCCCCAACCTCCAGGGTGGGGAGAAGGTCTAGGGGTTGAGTCAGTTAACTAATGGCCAATGATGTAATCAGTCATGCCTATGTAATGAAGCCTCCATAAAAAAACCCTAACTGAAGGGGTTCAGAATGCTTCCAGGGTTGAGGAACACATGAATGTACTGGGAGGGTGGTACGCCTAGAGAGTGCATGGAAACTCCACACCCCTTTCCACGTACTTTGCCCACTGCATCTCTTCCATCTGGCTGTTCCTGTTCCTTTTATGATAAACTGGTAATCTAGTAAGTAAACTGTTTTTCTGAGTTCTATGAGCTGTGCTACCAAATTATCAAACCTGAGGAGGGGTCATGGGGACTTGCAATTTATAGCCAGTCGGTCAGAAGTACAGGTAAAGCTTTAGGACTTGCAACTGGTGTCTGAAGTTGGGGGTAGGTTTGGGGATACGGTCTTGTAGGACTGAGACCTTAACCTGTGGGATCTAATGCTACCTACAGTTAGATAGTATCAGAATGGAGTTAAATTGTAGGACACCCAGTCAGTGTCCACGGAGAATTGCTTGGTGTGAAAAATCCGCACATCTGATGTCAGAGTGTTGAGAGTAGTAGAAGAAAACACTGTTTTCCTTTAGTTGGTGAATAGAAGAAACAAGGGAGTTTTTTCCTTTGTATGCCATATGTTTCTCTTCACCATTAGACCTGACCTAGATGATAAGGATCTTCTTTCATTTGTCTATGCAGCCTCCATTCCTAACCAGGTCTTTCCACATAGTAAGTGCTCAACGAATATTTATTGAAAGAATAAGTTCGTGAAGAGGCACTGAACTAGGTAGGCATTATAGAACTTGAGGAACTGAATGCCCTTGGCAAACCTTTCCCTCTTTTGGCCTTAGTTTCCCCATTTGTGCTCAATGTGCTCCAGACCTCAAACTCCATTATTCCATTGTGCTGAAAGGAATAGCTTTTAGAGCTACTAAATGCCAAGCAGTTCCTATGGCAACCACAGGTTTTATTGGCCCAGACCTGCAGCATTTCAATCCGATTGCACCAGGCACTAGGAGACTCCGGAGGCCCTCCCTTCTCCCAGAGGGCACCCAGAGGCAGATTATCTGATCTGTCTTCTCTGTTTTTGCCAATTCCTCTAGCCCTGGCCTGTTTCTGAGGTCCCGAGAGATTTAACAGATGGTTGCTATAGAAACAGCATCCTCCTGAAAGTTCTTTCCCTCTCTGTGCAGACTACTCCTGACTATGCAGGTTAACTCCCAGTGAATGCATGACAGGGTCCTAATAAAAGCTGACTCGAGGGGAAATAAGGAAATAACATTAAGTATAACATATGGCATTTGTAGTGAGATTTCACTTAAATACCAGCTCATCTAATTCTCATGTCAACTGGGGAAGTGATTGTTACTATCCCTATTTCATAGATGAGGAAACTGAAGCTCTGCTCAGAGAATTAAGAGGCTTTCCTGTGGTCACAAAGTTAGAATGTGAAAGCAGCTATTTAAAGCCAAGTCCGATTTCAAAGCCTGTATTCTTAACCATTAGGTGTTATTACCTGATAATTCAAGGCAGGTGACGGTGAGACCTTAGCACTATGTTTGGAGAAAATGAGATCCCTGGAACTGACCAGGTACCAGGGCCTCACCAGCAGTCCAGTCTCCCAAATCTGGAAGATAATTTAAGACTGTCTGGAGCTGGTGCCAATGTTCAGTTGGATGGATAAGGCAGGATATACCAGGCACTGGCAGAATTCAAGGTCACACGATTGTGAAGGAAGCCATACCTTCCCAAAGCCTTACTTCTCACCTTTCGTTTATTTAATTCTCATAAAAGACTCATGAAAAGCAGGTTGTCATGGCCATTTTACAGATAGGGACACTGAGGCTCAAAAAGGTGACTTGTCCAAAGCTAAGTAGCAAGTAGGCTGTTGCAAAGGGGATATTCTAGATCTTCCGATTATAATGGCAGAGGAGAGAGCTGTAAGTACAGTGCTCCAAGTACTAAAAATTTAATCATCTCTTGTCACAGAAGGCATGGCCACAATAGATGATAATGATAATGGACAACATTTATTCAAACTTATGTATCCAAGAAGCTGGAAAGTTAAGGGACTTGCCTAAGGTTTAATGTTCTCTCCCATCCTCACAATAACCCCATAGAGTAGATATTACTATCCCTTTTTATAGGTTAGGAAGCTGAACTCAGGTAAAGTGTGAAATATAATAAGAATTACATATTTGGTCTTCACCCTAGCTTCTGGCACAAAACTAAAACAAGTTTCCTAACAGATTATAATAATACGGTGTTTTTGTTATGTTAATGAGGTGACTTTTGGACTAGACCTAAAGGTGGGGGCCGGCTGCCAGGGGAGCCAACCATATGCTTAGAGTTGGAACTTTCAGTTCTACCCCTGACCTCCACGGAGGGCAGAGGGGCTTGAGATGGAGTTCAGTCCCCAGTGGTTTATGACTTAATCAGTTATGCCTACGTGATGAAGCCTCCTAAAAACCCAAAAGGAGAGTGTTCATAGACCTTCAAGGTTGGTGAACATGTGAAGATTTGGGAGAAGATGGTGTGCTTGGAGAGGGCTTGGACGTTCCAGACCTTTTCACATACCTTGCCCTATGTATCTCTTCATCTCCCTGTTGATTTGTATCCTTTAATATCCTCTATAATAAATCAGTAATCTGTGTAGTAAACCATCTTCCTGAGTTCTGTGAGCCACTCTAACAAATGAATCAAACTCAAGGAGGAGGTGTTGGGAACTTGTGATTTATAGCTAGTTGGTCAGAAGTACACGTAAAAACCTGAGCTTGTGATGCATCAGAAGTGCAGGGTGGTTGTCTGGGATTGAGTTCTCAACTTGTGGAATCTGATGCTATCTCCAGCCACACAGCATCAGAATTGAGGTGAATTGTAGGACACCCAATTGGTGTCAAAAAAAATTGCTTGTCGGTGTGGAAAAACCTCCCCCCCGCCCCGCCAACACACACACATTAGCATGGGTGTGCAGGACTTTTATGAAGGGACTTTCCCAAGTTCATCAAGTAAGTTTCTTGCTAGAAGCTGAATTTCAGCTCAGGTATATCTGATTATAATCTCCTCCACAATTAAAGCAGATCTAGAAGGACCTGGCGAAAATTTAGTTTCTCTTTACCTTGCTCACATTCTGATAGATTCCTCAGCTTAGTAAGCCCTCACCTATCAAATCCAAGCTCTCCCCTCTGTATCTGTGTTTTGGCTGCATGTAACCCAAAATAACAATAGTTTAATGATTGGACATTATTTTTCTTTCACATAAGAAAGCCCCAGAGGTAGGTAGCCTCAGGCTGGACTGGCAATTTCAGAATGATCAGGAAGCCAGGTCCCCACCAGCTCTCTCCTCTGCCATTCTTATGGTATGGCCCTCATCCTCAAGGTCCAAGTGGTTGCTAGAATTCCAGCCTTCATGCCCAACTTCCAAGCAACAAGATGGAGGAAGGGATAAAAAGTAATGTACTTCCTTCCATTAAGAGACTTCCTGGAATTACTAGATAACATGTTCATTTACATATCCCTGGCCAAACTTAGTCACATCTAGCTGCCACCCCTAGCTGCAAGGGAGGCTGTAACCATATCATTCAACAGGGCATTCTGTTACTGAGGAGCAAGGGAAGAATGGAGGATAGAGTGAGCAATCAACAGTGCTGGTCACACCATCCTACAAGGCTCAGCTTTAGTTTCATCTCTTTCCTGAAGCACTGCTGACCACCAAAGTCCAATGTGATCTCCCTCCTCTGAACTCTTATCACATTTACCAATGTGGCTTTTGGCATGCACTGTACTAGCTTCTGTGTGACTTATGTGGCAGATATGATAGGTAGGCAGATGATGTGAGACAGATATATCTGAGACATAAAAATGTATATAAGTATCTGTATAATAGATGTAGATGTAAACAAAGATATAAACTTTCAGATGGGTATAGCACAGTGGTTCAGAAAAAGTACAGAGTTTGGAGTTAAACAGATCCATGTTCAAGCCCTATCTCCACCCATAATTTCTGTGCAAATTTGTAGGTGAATTAACCTAAGCCTCAATTTCTTAATCTGCAAAATGAAGACCATAACTGAACCCACCTAATAAGGTTGTGGTGATAGCTAAATAAGATGATGCGTGTAAAGGACTCAGCATATTGCCAGGCACGTAGTAAGTGCTCATGAAATATTAGCCACTCTTATTTCTCCTTCATTCCTCACAATGGCCCTGTGAGATTGATGACATCATTCTCACTTTTAAAAAGAGGAAACTGAAGTTCAAAGAACTTAAAGAACTTGCCTAAGGTAACAATGCTAATGGTGGTACTACTGAGACAGAAACTCAAACCTGACCTCAAATCCTGAGCTCTTAGTTCAAGACCCCTGTCTCCTGTCTCTTTTCACCCCTGGCATGTCAAATACATAACCTGCTGTAACAAATTCAAATGAATCAGCTGTCACTCTGTCTCTTGCTTTAAGGCCTTCTAGGTGTTATCTCTACCGCACATTGATATACAGGGAAAAATATTTTTAATTTTCAGGATAAGGATCATTTTCATATGAAATCCATATAGGGTGGAAAATCTGATTAGAAAGATTTTATTTAGAAAGAAATTAGCTCAAGGCAGCCTTTTTGACTAGCAGAGGAATAATGAGGAAAAGCAGATGCATGTAAGTAAAACATGAAGCTGCTCTCCCTCGGAGATGAAATTTAGCATTGCAAGTTGTGTCCTTCATTTGCTTCAAGTCCGAAACCATTTGAGTCTCTTTCTCACTAAGAATCAAGATATTTTCATAAGCAATAACTCGATTTAGAGATTATTGTCCTTGGGAAGGGAGGATTTGGTACACTCACATACATTTCTAGAAACTAAGAGATATGCATAGTCCATTGTAGCCGACAACCAAAGCAGAGGACACTCGTACAGTATGTCTTAAGCTGTGATAGTGAGCAGATCAGCTTCTTTTTACAGTCCTCTGAAGTGAATCCTTCTTAACGTGAAGAGGCTCAGATTCAGTGTCAAAACTCCTGGGCTCTAGTTCTGGACACTACTGTGAGGTAGCTGCCTTTACACACAAGCACCCCTTCTCTCTGCCTTTCCATTTCAGCTTCAATAAAATAAGAGAGTTTGGCTATCTGACCATTTAGGAACCATGTAGCTGAAACAATATTTTATAGGTCTGGGATTAATTCTGGACATTTGCAAAGAATTAAGTAAAGCATATTGAATGTTACAGGCCTCATGCTAATTTGTTTTGTCTGCTGATTTTGATTTTTATGAGGCATCTTTTCCTCTTCATTTTTTGTTGTTGTTGCCTTTGAGGGGGTGATTCTCCTTAGGATTTGTACTCTGTACAGAATATTGCATATTGCTGACATGCTGATGAATAATTTTTAAAAATCTAACATCTGTATAGCATTTCACACACTCCAAAGCAATTTCACTGTCATTATCTCTCTCAGTTTTTTTTACAATTAACCCCTGAGACTGGAACAGTATTGTTGATGCACTGGAAAAAGCATGGATTTGGGTCTCAAATAGCCTGGGGCTAAATTTCAGCTCAACCCTTTATAAGTCAAAAGAACCTGGGAAAATTTCTTAACTCTTCTGAACTTTTCAGTTTCCTTATCTTTGAAACTGGGAAGATGGTAACAATAAAATGAGGTTTTTGCGGAAAACACCTAGCAACCTAATAGTTGGTCTCTCCTTTTATCTTGGGAAAGAAAGCTAGAAAGCTAGATGGTTGAGACTCTCCTAAGGTTAAGAGCTGCCCAAGGCAAAATCTAAAAAGAAGGAGTCAAGAGATTAACCAAATTTAAGACTCCTGCCAAAAGTGTACTTTGTTTTTCTCGTATTTTGTTAGAAAGATGAGTGGGTGAGTATAATAAGTGGGAAGGGTCTGAGGAAGTGTTGGTCTGCATTGGGAGTTCAGGCATTTTGGGACCTCCAGGCAGCCCAGTCATTTATCCTTGCATCCAAGAAACATTGACTGAGCAGTTACTGTTTGCAAAAGGACCTCTCAAGTGGGAAAAAAGGAAGGGGTTTGGAGGTTAGTGTGAGACTCTGAAGGCACAGGGTTTTTTGCTTTTCTTTTTTGTTTTTGTACCTTATTGAGGTGATGGAATCCCAGGGCTGATGGTGGCCTCTGGGAGGGTTCTTAAGTCACCGGTTTATTCTAACACTATGCTGGGTACTGGAGACTCCAGTACTTCTCTTCTTCAAGTTGCTTAGGGTCTAGTGGGGACACAGCAATGACCCCACTCAAATAGGTGTCACAGAAGGGAAGGTGCTTCTGTGTGGGAAGGTCACGTAGGCTTCCCAGAGAAGATAGTTTTAGAGCTGAATCTTTGAGTAAGGCTTAAGAGGAGTTTACCAGACTGACTGACAAGAAGAAGAAATCTTTCCAGGCAGAGGTGAGACAAAGCCCAGAGCATTTTGGAAACCGCAGATAGTTAAGGATTTACAGGGGAGCAGAAGAGGCAAGACTAAAGAGATAGGTGGTCAGGGGAGATCCTAAAGCCTGTTAAGGAACAAAATTCAACTGAGTAAATTTTAAAGATCTTATTGGCTTTATTCAGCAATTTATGAATCAGGGAGCATCCAATCTAGCTGACAGAAGGAGCTCGGAAGAGCTTTATAAGGCAAGGGATTTTTATAGACCAAAGTGAGCAGGAAAAAGGAAGTTATACCGGGCATTTGCTGATTGGTTAAAGCAGGGTAACTTTCCTTATATGGAGCGCACGGAAGTCTTGGAGTCTGGCTAGGTAACGTGCTGAGCAGGCAAGCATTGATTGGCTGACCTAGACCTTTCTTCCTTTTCTGGGAACACTGAGCATAGAAACTTAAGTCTTGTTTGCTAGCATGGGGCTAAGCATGAGTGACACTGTCTTGGGCCTAATGTGGTTACTTAACAAGGCTTTGACTAGAATCAAAAGTGACAAGATCCTACAGACAGTGAGAAACCAATAAGGATAAGTGTGCAAGTAATACATCCACTTGGTCTCCGAGAGATCCTGCAGGCCCACATTCAGAGATGCACTCAGGGGGGTGGAAGAGAGGGTAAGGTTCAGGTGGACTGACTGGAAGGAAACTTACGGAAAATTCCCAGTCACCAGAATGGTGCCAAAACTTTAGTAATTTTCTGTAAAAATTTAGAGGAAAATTATTCACTTTTCAAAAATATTCTCATTTCAAGGCAGCTGTAGTTTAGTAGACTGGACTTAAAGCCAGTTTAAATTCTGTTTTATCACTTATTGTCTCTGTGACAATGGACAAATTTCTTACACTCTTTGCTTCCATTTCATCATCTGTAAAGCAGAAATAATATTTCCTATCCTGCGGGGTTATTGCAAGATTAGGATAATGTATACAAAGGATCTCAGTTTCAGTAGTTAACTTGATAAATGCAATCTATTATTATACAAATGTTTCTATTTTAATTTGCTGCAGAGTCAGCTCTCTGAGTATATTTAAATATGACTTAATTTAGAGTGTTCAATCTATAAAAATGGAATTACACATGATATACCAGGAGCACATTTATTTTTTAAAAGGAGGTCTGCCAGCATCTTCTTTGTAGTTCTCCCTCTGTCCCTGAAGGTCAGATTCTTAAAATATTAGGTGGGAGAATAGAATAGAGGGAAAATAGGCAGCAAACTGTTGAATCATTTAATTATATATGTTTCACCTAAATCATTTGAATCCTATGATGACACCTAACCTTTTCCAGTTTTCCTTTGGTTTTTTCTCTTTATAGCTTTAGTCACCTCAGACAAACCAGTTAAATTTCAGAAACCCTTGAAGGATTGTGTGCTCCCAGCTCAGCCTCACTTAGAATTTCAAATGAGATGCCACCTTCTCTGAGAATACTCAATTGTTCTTTTATCAATTCCTGGAATTTCCTAATGTCAG
Organism: Tursiops truncatus; assembly: GCF_011762595.2. Taxonomy (NCBI): domain Eukaryota; kingdom Metazoa; phylum Chordata; class Mammalia; order Artiodactyla; family Delphinidae; genus Tursiops; species Tursiops truncatus. The sequence goes on from NC_047041.1 coordinate 48,445,854, forward strand.
TCATTCAGCCAGCCTTTATTAGGTAATTTCTATTCTTGGTGGGTAGTACAAAAAAGAGAAAAAGACAAATCATTCTGATGCAGAATTAATGATTTGGGCCTTCTGCAAAACTTGCAGCAAAAAGGGCTTTGTATACCTTGCAGTTTACGAGGCACTTCACAGTTTATAAGGTGCTCTCACGGACACTATAGTTTTTAATCCTCCCAAGAACGTTCATGTGCATTATAATCAGCATTTTGCAAATGAGGACATGTCGCTCAGAAAATATTTGCAGCCTACTCAGAAAATGCACAATTAGTCCGAGGGTAGCATTGGTGCTTCAACCAAGGTCTCTCTGACTCCAGGTCCAGGTCTGCTAAGACACAGAGGCCTGACAGCTAAGCCTGAGGAACCTTAATGAAAACGCAAATTATCCTAAGCTTGGGTGATGCATGTATATTGTTCAGATTCTTTTCCCTTGTAGGTTATTCAAAATATTGAGCATAGTTCCCTCTGCTATACAGTAGTTCCTTGTTGGTTATCTATTTTATATATAGTAGTGTGTATATGTTAATCCCAAACTCCTAATGTATCCCTCTCCCCACTCCACCTTTCCTCTTTGGTAGCCATAAATTTATTTTCTATGTCTGTGAGTCTATTTCTGTTTTATAAATAAGTTCATTTGTATTGCTTTTTTAGATTCCATACATAAGTGATATCATATGATATTTGTCTTTTCTCTGTCTGCCTTACTTAGTATGACAACTTCTAGGTACATCCATGTTGCTGCAAATGGCATTATTTCATTCTTTTTAATGGCTGAGTTGTATTCCTATATCTACCACATCTTGGACATTTAGGATGCTTCCATGTCTTGGCTATTGTAAATAGTGCTGCAATAAACATTGGGGTGCATGTGTATTTTCCAATCATGGTTTTCTACGGGTATATGCCCAGGAGTGGGATTACAGGATCATATGGTAGCTCTATTTTTAGGATTTTCAGGAACCTCCATACTGTTTTCCATAGTAGCTATACCAATTTACAGTCCCACCAACAGTGCAGGAGGGTTCCCTTTTCTCCACACACTCTCCAGCATTTATTATTTGTAGACTTTTTGAGGATGACCATTCTGACTGGTGTGAAGTGATACCTCATTGTAGTTTTGATTTGCATTTCTCTAATAATTAATGATGTTAAGCATCTTTTCATGTGCCTTTTGGCCATTGGTTTGTTTTCTCTGGAGAAATGTCTACTCAGATCTTCTGCCCATTTTTTGATTGGGTTTTTTTTTTTATATTGAGTTGTATGAGCTGTTTGTATATTTTGCAGATTATTCCCTTTAGAAATCAGTTTTTCTTTCAAAAATGCCTGATTCTCAAAACTAGTCTCCTCCTAAGGATTCATCAAAGAATTCCGGTCTGAAACTGAAACCAAATAATAGGTAATTTGCTCTAGGTGGTGTCTGCCCTCCCAGTGCTTTTGCCCTGGGTCCCGGTGAGTGCAAGATCTTGTGTGCGACCTCCAAGAGTGGAGTCTCTGTTTTCCCCCAGCGCTATGGGGCTCCTACAATCAAGCCCCTCTGGCCTTCAAAGCCAAATGCTCTGGGTCCTCCTCCTCCTGATGCCAGACCCTAGGGCTCTCACTCCTGTAGGGGAACTTCTGCAATATAATTATTCTCCAGTTTGTGGGTCGTCCACCTGTGTGGTATGGGACTTGATTATATCTTGAGTATGGCCCTCCTACCATCTCCTGGTTTTTTGCTTTATGTCTTTTAATGTAGAATGTCTATTTTTGGTAGATTCCAGTCTTCTTTATCGATGGTTGTTCAGCAGTTAGTTGTGATTTTGGTGTGCTCATGAGACGAGGTGAGTTCAAGGTCATTTTGCTCTGCCATGTTGTCTCCTTCCTCCAAGAGCATAATTTTAACCCATTTTACTGTGGGTAAACTCCCTCTAACAGGTGAGTTTGAAATATCTTAAGTAGTCATTTTTAGTGGGTGATGCTCACTGCAATGAAACTCAATTTTAGGAAAAAATGATTCTGCATTCAGAAAGAGACAGAAAACATGGGGGAAAGTCATTAGGAAGACATTAGCTAATAAAGCAAAGACTTAAAAATGCTAGTGATATCACTTTATGATTTTATATTTTCTTTTCCATGTTTAAAACAGATTAAATAAATTAAATCAATTAATTTATTTTTTTAACCTTATTGCAGTATAGTTGATTTACAATGCTGTGTTAGTTTCAGGTGTGCAGCAAAGTGATTTAGGTTATCCCAGAATTCTGAGTAGATTTCCCTGTGCTATACAGTAGGTCCTTGTTGGTTATCTATCTTATATAGATTAGTGTGTGTATGTTAATCCCAAACTCCTGATTTATCCCTCCCTGCCATGTTTCCCCTTTGGTAACCATATATTTGTTTTTGATAATCTGTAAGTCTGTTTCTGTTTTGTAAATAAGTTCATTTGTATCATTTTTTTAAATTAGATTCCACACATGAGTGATATCATATGATATTTGTCTTTCTCTGACTTCATTTAGTATGATAATCTCTAGGTCCATCCATGTTACTGCAAATGGCATTATTTCATTTTTTGTGGCTGAGTAATATTCCACTGTATATATGCACCACATCTTCTTTATCCATTCCTCTGTCGATGGACATTTGGTTGCTTCCATGTCTTGGCTGTTGTAGAGTGCTACAATGAACATTGGGGTGCATGTACCTTTTCGAATCATGGTTGTCTCCAGATATAGGTCCAGCAGTGAGATTGCTGGATCATATGGTAGTTCTATTTTTAGTTTTGAATAGAGCAGGTTTTTATCTGATAGCCTTATCTTTTTCTTAGGGAAAAGACCCAGATCTCTGAAAGCAAAGACATTTCTTAGATTTGCTTAGTTTGAAATTTCCTCCATTTAAAAAAATATATACAATAGAATTGGGCAAAATAGATGGGGTTAACAAGAAAAAACATGGAAAATTTAAAATAAAAGTCAAGTTGGTACCATGGGCACTGGTGCTAGACCCTGGCTGCTAAGGCTGACACTGAGGCTGCTAAACACTATATAATTCGGATGCCCCTGCCTCCACCACCCCAGGCTGAACTCAACTACCTGATTCTTGCTATCGCTTACTTCAGACTCACAGTCCCCAGGCCACATCCTCTCTCTGGCTGTCAGGGAGCTGAGAGCAGAAAACCTGCCGCTTCAGCTTCTAGTCTAGGGATTAAAGAAAGGAGGGTTTGGATGTGAGACAGCATAAATGTCAGAAATATGCACTGTAAGGACTTAACCTACACATTTTTAGCAATGGTCACAGGACCATAGACCAAATATTGCTTCTATAGGCACCCCACAAAGGAAGAAGGATGCCAGGTTTGATCTTGGTAAATGACACCAGGTATGTTGCTGGAAATCAGAGCATGAACACATGGGCTACAACCCTGAGAGGAGAATGTGATGTGGAGGCCAGTGTGCCTGCATATGGAATCTGTATTCTCCAGTCTGTACACCTATCTGATCTAACACTCCAGAAATGTTTGTCTTGGAAGCTATGTATAATACCATGAAAAGTGCAATTTGTCTTAAAGAAGCAGAAACTCATTCATCAATTGACAAGCATTTATTCAACATGTAGTCTAGGCAGCAGGAATAAAAATATCAGCATAACATAGCCTTTGATGAGGAATTGACCACAGTCTGATGAGGGAGGGGACTGTGATTAGAGGTGAAGGTTACAGATGAGGTCCTGTGAAAGGGTGGAAAGGTCACCAGGGGTAGAGGACTTACGAGTGGCATGGGGTTACAGAAGGCAGTTACTGAATTGGTCTTTCACTCTGGTATGTAGAACGGACCCTTGAACAACAAGGGTTTGAACTGCACATGGACACTTACATGCAGATTCTTTTCACTAAATACATCCTACATTACTACACGATCTGTGGTTGGTTGTATCTGTGAATGTGGGACCAGGGATATGGAGGGCTGACTGTAAAGTTACACGTGGATCTTTGCATGGGGGTCAGCACCGCTAACCTCCACATTGTTCAAGGGTCAACTGTACTGGCAAGAGGGCCAGTTTGCCTCTCTTCGTTCATGAAAATTTTTAGAATATTTCCCCTCACTCTTCTCTGATACTTTGGACAGTGAATCATGGACTGTTGGTTCTCTGAAGGCTGGAAACAGATCTAACCCAAACACCTCCAAGCAGCTAGCACATAATTGGTGCTCAGAAAACATTTTTCCAACCAAATGAAACTACAGTTACAAGTTAAACCTCTTCCCAGCTTTGGAGCTCAGTTTTCTTCACTATAAAATGCAAGGTATAGACTAGACCAGGTGATTTCTGAGGTCCCTGCTACTGTAAACGGTCTAGGACTCCACCTTGAATACTTTTTCAGAATATTCAATTTCCCGGTTCAATTCAAGCCATTTATTTTTTATTTATTTATTTATATTTATTTTTGAATGCGGTGGGTCTTGGTTGCTGCACGCAGGCTTTCTCTAGTTGTGGCGAGCGGGGGCTACTCTTCGTTGTGGTGCGCGGGCTTTTCATTGCAGTGGCTTCTCTTGTTGCGGAGCAGGGGCTCTAAACGCGCGGGCTTCAGTAGTCGTGGCACATGGGCTTCCGTAGCTGTGGCTCGCGGGCTCTAGAGCACAGGCTCAGCAGTTGTGGCACACAGGCTTAGTTGCTCCGCAGCATGTGGGATCTTCCCAGCCCAGGACTCAAACCCGTGTCCCCTGCATTGGCAGGAGTATTCTTAACCACTGTGCTACCAGGGAAGTCCAATTCAAACCATTTAAATCTTTGCAAATTAATTTATTAAAATCCTGTGGATCCCAGCTGTTGAGAATTTGGTAGATGGCTGACTTCTTCTGTCTGCAGCGGCTGAGGCTGTGCCTATAAAATGTCAAAACAACCATTGAGCTCTGTCAGACAGCTCAACAGGGCTGATTGAAGAGAGGGCAGCCACTCTCCAGTCTGAAGGGAACAGTCAGTTCGGTTAAAATGTTCACTCCTATGACCTCAGGCAGATGCAAATCTCATTCACCAGATCTTGAGTGTCTTCAGTGGCTCAGGCTCAGCACCCACTCTAATCATAGGAAAAGGAACTTATGATAGACGTGTGTGCCTTGAGATCATTTCTGTAAATGGACTTTGCAACGATAGCATGCTATCACAATGTGACTTACTGCATTATTGCTAGTAGTGATGATGCTATTAAAAAGTCTGGGAAAATATACGGCAATCTGTTAGCAGCATTTGTACCCGAAAGGTGAGATTAAAAGATACGTTTTTAGATTTGTGTTTCTAACGAGTTTGAATTTAAAACAATCAACTCACATTAATTTTGTACCAGAAAAACTAATTAAGAGAAAAAGATAAATAATGTGACCTCCTCTGTGTGCAGTATTGTTTTGTAATAATTTTAACCCCATGTCCCTGGGCAGGGAGTCACCTGGAATCCTGATGTTGCCATGTACTCACTAGCTGGGTGGCAATAGCCCAGCCACCTAACATCTCAAAGCTTATTCCTTTATGTGTTAAATGCGGATAAAACTGTCCTCCTCCCAGAATCAGTGAGAGGACTTCAGAGGTGAATCTAAAAATACAACAGTGTAAATGAAATAAAGGAAGCATTATTATCTCACTGGATCTTTCCTGTAACCATGTTGTTTCGTCCGGCCAGATTTCTCATCTCCCAATTTATGAAGGATGCAACAAAGGCCCAGATAGGTTAAGTAAATGGTTTTGGACAAGAAGGCTAGTTAGCTCCAAGGTTTATTTCCTATTTGCATATTTTTATGCATATGTTTTTAATGTATCTGTTTGCCTAGGGCTAGGGTATTACTTGCATATCATTTTCTTATACAATCCAAAAAAGAATACAAGTATAAAAGAAGAATATCGCAGTTAACAAATCTACCGTTAACAAGATAGTTGTCACCATCTTGGGCAGCCGTGAAGAAAGAAACCCGAAACCAAGCCCAATTGAAGGCTGCCAGATGTAATTTTCTCCAGCTTTATTTATCTCTATAAAGCAATTAAACAAAAGGCAGAAAAGATGAGAGAGGAAAAAAATAGCTCAAACTAAGGCAACCTAATATTCTTTGTGCTGTCTCTTTCCGTCCCCCAAGCCCCACTTCAGCTGCAGCCTCTAGAAATGCCTGTGAATTCTTAACACATTGAGGCTCTGTCTCATATTTCACAGTTCCTGAAACAACAGATAGTGCACAGGTGTCACTGTGAATGGCAGATCCAAAGACTGGGGGCTCAGCTGCCTCCATCGTTCAGAAGGGAATTGCTGGGAGTCACTTCTTTACCATTCCAGGCAGGCATGGTTGGCTCTGCCACCAGTCAACGGTTTGACCTCAGACATAGCATTTAACTTTTTCAAGCCTCTGTTTTTTTCATCTGTAGAATAGGTATATTTATATCTACTTCACAGAGTTATTGCAATCATTAAATGAGATACACATAGGATTAAATGAAATTAATAGTAAAGTGCCTAGCATGGGGCTTGGCATTTGATAGGCGCTCAAAAACTGCTTACTGGGCTTCCCTGGTGGCGCAGTGGTTGGGAGTCCGCCTGCCGATGCAGGGGACACGGGTTCGTGCCCCGGTCTGGGAAGATCCCACGTGCCGCGAAGCAGCTGGGCCCGTAAGCCATGGCCGCTGAGCCTGCGCGTTGGGAGCCTGTGCTCCGCAGCGGGAGAGGCCACGGCAGTGAGAGGCCCGTGTACCGCAAAAAAAAAAACTGCTTACTATCTCTAAGAGGCATTGTGGTTTACGGGCTGAGTCCAGGCAGCCTGGGTTTGAATCCTGGCTCTGACGTTTACTCGTGTGTACTGGACAGTCATTTATCCTGTCGGCTCCTCCTCTATAGAATGGGGATAATGACGGTGCCTAGTATAAGGATTCTAAAGTGCTTAGAGAAGATAAAAAATAAATTAAAAAATAAAGTGCTTAGAACAGGAAGTGTTTGTTAAGTAAATTGCAGAGGGCTCATACGTTATGTAAACTGCCACGTGGAAGGTAAGGAAGCAGAGGGAGCCAACTCAGCCGCAGTCACTCATGGCACCGCAAGTGTTCTAGCGACCCAAGGGCACCCGCTCACTCCTCCCTGAATCTGTTTCTAGCGCTCCTGACAGCTTCTCACTCTCCACTCTCTCCTCCATCAGTGGCTTCCGTCCTTGAGCTTCTCCACCTGCTGCACCCTGCCTACAGATTCCTCATCTGACTGGTGTAGTTACTCACCCATGATTCCCCTCCCCTAAGGCACAGATCTCAGGCCAGGCCACCTCAGAGGCCGCTGGCCTCCTTCACGTCCATCCAGTCTCCAGTCTTCAGTTGTGACCACAGTTGCAAAGTGATTCAAAGACCAGCGACGTCTGTTCTAGGAAGGCGGCTGTAAGAGGGGTGAACATTTTAAATTATGGTTGCATAACCATCACAGCAATTAACGAAATCCAATCCTCCTTTATACGTGGGGAACTGAGCTTCAAACTGAGAAGGTGAGCTGTCGAACGGCATGCGCTAGGTTGAAAGGTAGAGCCGAAACAAGACTTCTGACTCCCAGTCCAGTGGTCATTCTACTCCTCCAAGTTCCTGAATCTTCCTCAAACATTGCTGAGCCCCTACTAAAGACTCTGCACTTGGGTAAGTGCACATCGTGGACAACAGTAAAGCACATGACGGCCCCCGAGGGGCTCTCATTCTGCTGGGGGAGACAGACAAGCAAATGAAACAGTAAGACAGGCAATATTTTAGAGGCATCTATAAAGTGCTAGGAAAACCCAAAGGCAAGAGAGGTTACCCCTGTGGGCAGAGTCAGGGGAACATGCCCAGAGGGAGGCTTATTTGAGCCGGACCTGGCAGGATGAGTAGAAGACAGTCCGCATGATAGGACGGGGAAAGCAATCTAGACAGGGGGACAAGGGTGGGCAGAGGGCATGGAAAGTAAGGGAGCATGCCTAGTCAGAAGACGGTGTGGCAAGGCTGGAAGGAAGCCAAACTGCACCTGGGGAAGGGGACAGGACAGGAAGCAGGGGCCAGTGAGTGCTAACTTCCAAATTAGTGTTCAGCATGATCACAGCCATAATATTCATTCATCTCACTGCCCCCTCATTCCCACCGCTCACCTAACTGACACCGCCTGGGAGTTTTCCCTAACCCTTATCCCCTTCTGTGTGTTCTTACAGGACTCTGTACACGTCCCTGCCATAGCACTTGCACAGCGTCCCTGAGCCCTGTGTCCCCGACTAGGCAGGGACACTGCGTCCCTTGCCTGTCGCGGTTTCCTCAGTGCTGATGTCTTGCACAACAGTAAACATCTAGGGACTAAATAAACAGATGCATGAAAGAAACAGTGAATGAACAAAGGCTTAATAGGACTTAGTCAGGGGGAGAGTATGGTGAGAGAGTCCCAAGAAGGTAAGTTATACTGTAAGTGTCCTCTTATTTGAGGATAGCTGGTCTACGAATCTGTCAGTTACCCGCCCTCCCCCAAAAACAGATTGGTTAAGTCAGAGAATTATAGAAAAACAAAAGCTTTACATATACTGTGGCAGAGATTGACAGTTATCCCCAATAACCCTTCTCCTAATTTCTCTTGAAGTGCTAGAAACCCAGATTTTAGCTGGGTATGTGGCTTCCTAGAATAAAGACTACATTTCCCAACCTGCATCACCCAGGCCTGGCCATGTGACCAAGTTCTGGCCAGTGAGATGTGAGCAAAAGTGACATGTGCAATGACCATCACATCAACATCTAGTCATTTCACCTGTACCTTTGACAGTATTTTTGTTAACTCCTTCAACTCTATGGAAGCTTTTCCAAAAAATACAACTCAGCTTTTATGGAAGTAAGTTCTGTTTCATCAATCTATAAAATATTTTATTGAACCACAGCAGGAATAAACAGTTGAGGATCACACTGAACTGACTCTTGATAAGTAGGGACTAATAACCAGAAATTCAGTCAGTGGGAGTGAAAGTCTGCACACAAACCAGAGAGTAGCCTCTTAGCTCTAAGCACTCTTCCTCTCACAGGCATCCGTCAGAGCACTTACAGAGGAAATAGCCCCAGTTTACTTGGCAAGGCCATAACATGAAGGCAGCTAAGAGAGCTTCTGCTGTAAAAGCCAAAAGCACAGGGATATTTGGGGTATATGGGGGGAAAGATGAGTAGATTAGATGCAGCAGCACTGCCAGAAGTGGCCAGGGCTGGACAAAGAAGTGCTTCTGTGGGGGGTGGTTGGTCTCCTCTGGACACCTTCTTGGACCACTGGTGGTCAGTGGGCAGTCTCACTGCTTGTCACCACCAGTCTGGCCTTTCCCATAAGCTCAAGTGTTCTTAAAGAGGCAGTTCCTCTGATCTCCTGCAGGCTTGCTTCCTGCCATCTGGTAGGAGCCACCAGGCTGGGCCAGTGCATAGCTCTTTATATACCTGGCAGATAGAAGGGAGCTTTGCAGTTCACGGTGGGAGAGGGAGAGATGAGATCTCTGGGCTCCTTTGCCATGCATGCCATGCCGTCAACAATAATATATATGCAAAGAAGCATGTTAGGCTTGGAAGACCTCTGGTCCCTGAGGCCACATGCACACAAGAACAGCCTGTACTTCCTGGGAAGCTGGCCCTACTCCCTCTATGGGATGTTTGCCCAAGAAAGAACAGCAGACCTGGTCTGTTCTGTGGCTTGGAAAGAAGGGCATGCCAAAACAGTTCAGGCAACAGGAGACAGAGAGAACAAACAATGACATAGGAGCCAGGAAGGCTCAGGCCTGAACCAGGAGAGAGAGACACATGTACTGAGCAGGAATTCTAGAAATGTTTGGTGACTGGATAAATGTATCACTTTCCTGTTAGGTGTATGCATCAGTGTGTGTGTCGACCTGCATTTGGGCGCCACCAAGTCTTCTGTGTTCTCATAGCATGGTAACCTGTAATTGCTGTTAGGATGAGTCGCAGTAGCTTAATTATGTGCTTACTTGTTGATACCCACCTCAAACTGAAAGCCCCACAAGGGCAGGGACTCTATCTCATCCTGATATTCTCAGGAACCAACACAGACATAGATGCTTATAATCATTTGATGACCAAATGACGTGCTATACACTTTACAGAACATTTTCACAGTCATTATCCCACTTGATCTTCTCCCTAAAGCCCTGTGAGTTAGCAAGAGCAGCTTATCATCCTCATTTTAGAGATGAGTGCAGACTCAGGCCAAAGCAGCAGCTGAAGTAAGTGACAAAGCCTTTTCTCAAAGTAGATCTTCAGTCTCAGATCTCCTTTCCAGGGAAAAATAAAATGAGAGAGCATCACCTCCCGATGGGGAAGAGGAAACAGAGATCTCTGGTCTGACTCCCTGACTTTGTGGACAAGGACAGCAAGGCCTAGAGAGCCAGTCAGTGGGAGAACGGAGGCTTGAACCCAGGTCCCCCACCTCCAAGCCCAGTGCACTGTCCTGTTCAGCAGGCAGAGTCTCTCTCTGCCTGGGGGCTGTCGGTCCAGTTGTTGGGGATGCTGGTATTGACAGAGTGACAGGGACGAAATCCTGATAAAAGACCGGAGGACAGACAGCATGGCGTCTAAGTTGCTGTCAGCTGTGCCCTGAGCAGGGAGGCCAAGCACCACCCAGCCAGCTGTGCTGGTGACCGTTTTGGCCCCAGCAGCAGAGGGATATACATTGACTCCAAAGGAACCAGACTCCTCCATCTTGCTTTTTCCTTTAGGGTCTTAGCAGCCTTTCCTTCACTTAAGAAAGAGATTCAAGTTTATCCTCCCACCACCCAACCCATGTCATGGTAGCAGATATGTGTCTCAACAGTAGGAAAACCATGCCCGTCATTAGTGCTTTGGCAGGAGTAGCTCTCATCCCCTCTTTTCTAATGGGCTTCCCCATGGATATCCGTCCATCTGTATGGGACACCATTGCTTGACACAAAGTTGCCATTGGTGAAGGGCTCATCTCAGCTGGAAACTTTCCTGCAGCCTGAAGTGCCCAGCTGGCCACCTATGGATGGGGACTGAAGAGCCCACGCCCAGAACTGCTCACAGAGCGAGTGGGCTCTGGGCACAGGCATGGGGGGCGGGGCTGCTGTCAGCCCTGGCTCAAGAGCCACTGTCCAGAGTTTGGGGGGGTCCCAATTCTAGTGGGACGAAACTCACCCATTCCCTCATCACCCCTTCCAGTGCCTGAAGAGGCCACAGAAGCTCTGTGTATGGAAGCCAGATGCCCCATAGGACCTAGCTGCCCCGCCCTTGGAAGCAGATGAGGCTCCCCTTAGGGTCTGGCCTATTCCTGAGGCCTGTGCTCTCATGATCCAGTGCCAGGGACTGTGCAACTGCCTCTGTTTTGCCCCGCATCACCCCAGATGCACGCCTCAATCCCTTCACTTGTTTCTCCAAAAAGATTTTGTGAGTTTCAGAGAGGTGAGAGGGACAGGGAGACAGCCCAGCACAGAGTGCTGACTTATGCCATCTCCCTGGCTCCAATATGGACTGTGCCAGGTAACGGACCCCAGCCTGCATACCCTTCATCCACTTCTGAGTCCCCCGACAGCTACAGTACGTTGTTTCCGCAACACTGCAGCTTTCCACCTGTGTCTACTCCTCCAACTGTGGGCTTTCTCCAGCACCTAAAATTTATTCAACCCATCCAGGGCAGCCCCAAGGTGCCGGCCAGGAGTAATCTTCAACCAAGGAGGGACAAGAGCCCGGAGAAATACTCCAGCCTCCTTGACTCCAGATGGGACAACTCTGACGGACATTCAATCCAGTCCTTCAGTCTCTTTGGGACTGAGCCCCCGTTGCCCACATGCGACCTCCTCAGTAAAGTACCTCTAGGGCTTTCTTTCTTCCCTGCCCCTCCCCTCCTTCCCTCACCTGTGCTGCCTGGGCTCACCTCTCAGATAAACAGCCTACACCCTACCCCTTGTCTCTGGCTTGGGTTTGGAGGGACCCAAAGTCAGACACTCCCTTTGGCGCTCCAGCAGTTCCCTTCTCGGCTAGTCAGATGGTTCATCCCCCTTCTCTGGTGACAGCAGATACTCATGAGGACTCAGCTCTCCTAAAGAGCCCAGTGCGGTTTCTTCCCACAACAGTTGCTCTCTCGCTGAGGGGAATTCTGTACCTACTTTTAGAAAAATTTTCTCTCTCTCTCTCTCTCTTTCTCTCTCTCTTCTCTCTCATACGTCTGGTTGTTTCATTTGTGTTTTCTCTGTGAGAAACATGTGCTTAAGCTAAACAGGGTAACAATGGGCAGTAGAAAAGCCCATTTTGGCCTCACCCAGCTAGTACTCAACTGCTGAAACTGGGAGCTAGAAGGCCTGGCCTCTGGTCCATTTGTATCACTCACTTGTTGGCCTTGGGCAAGTCACATACTTTTCTGGCATCTCTCATTACCTCTTAAAAGAAGGAGGTGGTGTAACTAGAGATTATCATACTAAGTGAAGTAAGTCAGAAAGACAAAGACAAATACCATATGATATCACTTATATGTGGAATCTAAAATATGACACAAATGAACCTATCTATGAAACAGAATCACAGACATAGAGAATAGATAGGTGGTTGCCAAGGGGGAGAGGGGTGGGAGAGGGATGGATTGGGACTTTGGGATTAGCAGATGAAAACTGGTATATATAGGGTGGATAAACAACAGGGTCCTACTGTATAGCACAGGGAACTATATTCAATATCCTGTGACAAACCATAATGAAAAGGAATATGAAAAAGAATGTATATATATGTATAACTGAGTCACTTTGCTATACAGCAGTAATTAACACAATGTTGTAAATAAATTGAACTTCAATTTAAAAAGAAAGAAGAAAGAGGGGGCTAGGAGTGTTACTGCACACAAGTTCCCATGCCCGACGCACAGTGAGGCCAAACAAACGGAAACATCAGAGCTGGGAGCAGAGAAAAGTCTATTGCAGGGCAGAGCAGGAATAGGTGGCTTATGCCCCCAAAACCTTGAACTCCCTGAAGGGTTTCAGCAAAGCATTTTTAAAGGCTCGGTGAGGGAGGAGAATCCCAGGGTATGTGATCAGCTCATGCACAATTCTCTGGTTGGTTGATGTTGAGGTAACAGGGTGGTAAACATTATCCCTCCTTAGGCCCCAGCAGGTCTGGGGGCTACGTGCTCATGATCATCAAGTAGTTAATTTCTTCCATTTGGTGGTGGTTTTTAGCATCCAAAAAACTCAGGAAATATGCATGAGATACTATTATCTGGGTACGTCAGAGAGGAGCTACCTCAGAGGATACGGGGGTGGAGGTCTGTCCCGGGAAGGCCCCATAGGTTCCTGCTTGCTTACAGGAGAGCTGTGAGGTGTGTAGGTAGCAAAAAGAGAGCCAAGAGGTGACACTACTCACCAGAGGAGCAAATCATGTCAGCCCCCGCAGTCCCTCAGTATCCCCAGTTTCCTCTCCAACAAAGGAGTTGGTCCAAATGGGCTCTGACCTCCTCCAGCGCTATAAGCCACAGAATCAAGTCCCTGCTGCTGGTAACATTCAGAGATAATTAGCAAACAGCAGAAAGAGAAAAAAGTGAGTGCTCGGGTCCAAATGTTGTTGTTTTCAAAGTAGAGCAACCTGCCCTAAGATGAGTGGATAATTGAGAAGGAAAAGCACATCCCGCCTCTGAGATTCCCACAAACCCCCCCGGCACACAGAAGGAAAGGCATCCGAGAGCAACCCCTGACTAGAAATGCTGGGGTGGTTCTTGATGCCGCTAGCAACACAATTCACACAATTCACAGTCTGAACTTGTTAAGGAGAAAAATGTAAGAGTATCTTGTTCCCCCAGGTGACACGATCACAAAGTACCATGGTTGCTGCATCCTAAATACAGGTTGCCCTCACAGCTCAGAGCTAACCATGGGAAACGTAAAGGAGGAAAAGCCACTTTCTCTGCTTCAATACTGTTTTTACGGTCATAAAAGAATACCTGTTCACTGCAAGGAAATTTTCAAATACACACAAAGGAGATGCTAAGCCTGGGTCCTGCGGTGGGTGCCAGGCCAGGCTCTGGACTCTAACCTGCTGGGCACATGCCTTCATCTGCCCAAGTCACAGATTCCTCACTCGTAAAATGGTGGTGACAACACACCCCTCGTAGAACTACTGTGAGCCTCAAATGGGGCAGTGTGTGTGCGAGGGCTTTACACACTGCAGCCACCTCTTCGGACTCCAGAAGGGCGGTGCTTAGCAGCTGAGCGGACCGGTGCTGCAGGCTGAACGCTCCCAGATGCCACTGATTGATCCTAAAGCCTGAGGACGTCCTTTACTCCTGTGCCGGTCTTCTTGCCTGCAAAAGGAAGATGATAATAATAATAGCTGCCTCCTAGAGGGTATTGGGGGAATTAAATGTGATCATTTACATGACATTCTCCGATCAGTACCTGGCCAAGATAAGCCCTCAAAAAAAAAAAAGCAAGTTATTATAGTATTTCTCATTTAGCATAGGCTCCTTGAGGGCAAGAATGTAGCTCTTTTTCCAGACCCTCATACAGTGCCTGACACATATGAATAGTAAATCAATATTTATTTTCACCACCTCCTTCCTCATCCACCCATATGTTCTCTTGTCCAGGCAAAACCTCCCTGGTATCAATTACATCTCAGCCGACATGGACTCTAAGATGTGTCCCCACTCAGTTGGTTTCTGTTCATTTGTGCCTCTCTTCAAACATGGTGCCCATCCCTGGAGAAGGACTGTGGGTTGAATGAAGGACCCCCAAATTATGGTCCTAATAGCTGAGCTTATTTTCTACACCATAAATGTGGATACAAGTTGAGTTGGATTAGAGGCGTGTCCAAAATGCTGTGAACTTGATGAGAGGCAGTGACAGCTGAGCCCTTTACCACTGCGTGGGTTATGAGGCACCAGCCCAGAGCCTCTGTCTACAACCTGGAAACAGCCAGAGTGGGCCTCAGCCCAGGAACATCTCGGGCAGACCTGCCTGTGCCTACAAAGGGCAGAGGAAAGTGAAAACTGCCATTGAAGCGACTTGGCATCGCACAGAAAAACAAGTGAACAAAACATTTATTAGCTGAATTCAACAGTAATTATGCCTTCCCACTGAATGCAGGAGGCTGCCTTGTGTAATATAGGAGCATCCGACATGGCCTGGGAAGACTCAAGTTTTGCTACGCATCTTTCTGAGCCTCAGCTTCCTTATCTGGGAGATGGGGATAATACCGTCTGCACTATTTCCTCTCTCTCTCATTGTGAAGATCAAAAAAAGGTAAGGAGGGCTTCCCTGGTGGCGCAGTGGTTGAGAGTCCGCCTGCCGATGCAGGGGACACGGGTTCGTGCCCCGGTCCGGGAAGATCCCACATGCCGCGGAGCGGCTGGGCCCGTGAGCCATGGTCGCTGAGCCTGCGCGTCCGGAGCCTGTGCTCCGCAACGGGAGAGGCCACAACAGTGAGAGGCCCGCGTACCGCAAAAAAAAAGAAAAAAAAAAAAATGGTAAGGAACCTGAAGAGCCTGGAAATGATAATGGCTGTATCAATTTAAGAAAGATCAAAATCTATTTTTGCATTTCTTCTTTAGCCACGAAGAAGAGCAGTAACAATAATGCCTTCAATCTTTGTAGGATGGGTAGTCATATGGGTGTTCCCACTGTATTTCTACCTCCTAGCACAGGGTCTGGCAACTGTAGGTACTTAATAAATATCTGAAAAATGACAGAATTAATGACTGCCACCAGCATTTCCATTTTCCTAACCGTGAGGGCCCAAGGAATATTTTCTTTAAGTGAAAAAAGCATGACTTAGTGACTCCTACACATCTGGGTTCAAATCCAGATTGGACCACTTAATAGCTATCTAAGGCTAATCAGTTAATGACTTTGAACCTTCGTGTCCTCTTCAGGAAAGTGTGGACGAAGAAAAAGAATGATATAACCTACGTAGAGCTCTTAGTTATCATTATTCTGCCTCTGATGTCCTTATCAATTCAAGAAAAACTAGGTTCGTATGAACTCAGAACCATGAGAATTCTTAAAAATTCTTTATTCCAATTTCATCAGTGGAAACCTAAGGCCCAGGAGTTAAGGTGACTCCCAAGGTCACAAAGCTCTTGTATGTGCTCTTTTAAGTTGCCTTCCATCTGGACACCTGAGGGTTTTAAGAGCACCCACAGGGACCCTAGACAGTGCAAAGAGCCCCATCTTCCTGCTGCCTCCCTCTGTGAGGGCATAGAAAAGCATCATTTGGGATGATAGCTGAGGTTTTTGTGTAGTTTTTCTTACTTGAGCTCCTCTGATCTGTAAATTTCTACATAGATATTTGTATCTGATAAAAGAAATTTCAAAGCTTTAAGATTGAGCATAAAACCAGAAAGTATGACCATTGTCCTTGATGGTTTTTTTTTTTTTTTTGGCTTTGTTTTTTTAATGATTCTACATTTTAATTACCATAATCTCCATCTGCTTTTTGTTTTTTTTTAATTAGAGAGACAGTACTGGAGCACATATCTTACAACACTTTTCTGAAGCTGCCAAGCACTCGGGCTCTGCATAGTTTATTCTGTTTTCCTTAGGAATGCACTAATTGCATTCACCCAAGCCATGTGCTCCCATTCCAGTTGGGAACATCTATACTGTAAAGCTTCTGCTGCAGAGAAGAGCAGATGGAGAAATGGCTGATAAAAGAAGCGTTCTTTTGGGGAAAGGAGCCTGGGTGCCAACCAGCAAAATGCCTTCTTTTCCTGTCACTGCAGGGAAGTATGCCAATGACAGAATTTGAGATCAATCAAGGTGGCAACTTATCTAAATTATGGCACAAGCATCTTTGGGCAGGATGTATACAACTTCTTGATTCTGGGAGCTATGCGAGACATTTTAAGTGGTTCCTCATTTAAGTGGTTTTTCATCTCTGAAGGTCCAAGCAGAACCTAATGACTATTGGGGGGACATCGTAATCCTAATGATGTAATCCTATTATATGCCAGGTATTCTTCTGCATTTCACATCTCTAAGTCTCACAATAGCCCTGTAATAAAGATACTATCATTCTTCCATATTATAAATTGAAAACTGAGATTTGGAGAAATTAAATTCACTTAAAATTAACTTGGCCAGGGCTTCCCTGGTGGCGCAGTGGTTGAGAGTCCGCCTGCCAATGCAGGGGACATGGGTTCGTGCCCCAGTCCGGGAAGATCCCACATGCCACGGAGCGGCTGGGCCCGTGAGCCATGGCCGCTGAGCCTGCGCGTCCAGAGCCTGTGCTCCGCAATGGGAGAGGCCACAACAGTGAGAGGCCCGCGTGCCACAAAAAAAAAAAAAAAAAAAAAAAAAACTTGTCCAAGGTCCTACAGCTGATAAGCAGTAGAGCCAGAATATAAACTTGTGTCTGCCTGGCTTTGAATGAAGTCTGTGTGTTCTGTCTCTTAGGGCCTGGATCATGTTCCTTCCCACTCTGCATTCCACAGAGAAAGGCAGGTGCAAATAGGAACAGGGAGTTCAGCTTCAATTAAAGAGTCTGATCAGCAATGTCTAAGGATCCTTCCTATTCTGATGTTCAAAGACTACAAGAGGACGTTTCCATGTATGTGCTTGCAATCATAAAAGTCCTCTACAAAGACAAGTTGCTATCAAACCTTGAAACCTTCTCTGGTTCTCAGCTTGTAGTGGCCTCCGATAGTCTGTTCCTATTTTTTTTGCTCCCTCCTAACCCCTCTGTACCTAATCTCCAATGAAAAGAAGAGGCAAAATGTGCAATCATAAACTTTCTAAAAGAGGTGCTTGGGTATTCTCTGCTTTGTTGGGAGAAGGGGAGGGTGAAGCTTTCTAGCCTGGAGAAATGGAGCGATAGGTGATTCCTGCCTGGACCTGACTGTAGTAACGTTTGCTTAAGAAAAGTTAATGTACGGGGGATTCCCTGGTAGTGCAGTGGTTAAGAATCTGCCTGCCAATGCAGGGAACACGGGTTCGATCCCTGGTCTGGGAAGATCCCACATGCCGCAGAGCAACTAAGCCCACGAGCCACAGCTACTGAGCCCACATGCCACTGCTACTGAAGCCCGTGCTCCTAGAGCCCGTGTTCTGCAGCAAGAGAAGCCACCGCAATGAGAAGCCCACTCACCGCAACTGTAGAAAGGCTGTGCACAGCAACAAAGACCCAACACAGCCAAAAATAAATAAATAAATTGATTGATTTACTTATTTTTGCGGTACATGGGCCTCTCACTGCTGTGGCCTCTCCCGTTGCGGAGCACAGTCTCCGGACGCGCAGGCTCAGCGGCCATGGCTCACGGGCCCAGCCGCTCCGCGGCATGTGGGATCTTCCCAGACCGGGGCACGAACCCGTGTCCCCTGCATCAGCAGGCGGACTCTCAACCACTGCGCCACCAGGGAGGCCCAATAAATTTATTTTTTTAAAAAAAGTTAATGTATGTATTCCTCACAAAATCCTATAAGGAAAGTACTATTACTAACCCCCTTTTTACAAACCTCCATCTATAAATGAGGGAATATCAGGTAGAAAGAGAGGAAATAAATTGTCTGAGCTGGTAAGCTGGTGGAGAAATATATATATATATATATATATATATATATATATATATATATATATACAGTCTTAGTCCATCTGGGCTGCTATAAAAAAATTACCATAGGCTGGGTGGTTTACAAACAACAGAAATTTATTTCTCATTGTTTTGGAGGCTGGGAAGTGCAAGATCTATGCATCTGGTGAGAACCTGCTTCCTGGTTCATAAATGGTCGTCCTCTTACTGTATCCTCACATGGCAGGAGGGATAAGGGTCCTCTCTGGGGTCTCTCTTATAAGGGCATTCATCCCATTCAGGAGGGTTCTACCCTCATAACTTAATCACATCCCAAAGGCCCACCTCCAAATATCATCACTTTGGGGATTAAGTTTCAACATATGAATTTTGGGAAACACAAACATTCAGTCTATAGCACATATATATATTATATTTATTTATAAAATATAGGAGAATGTCTTATTTTTATGACCTTGGGGTAGGGAAGGATTTCTCTTTCTTTTTAATTTATGTTATTGAAGTATAGTGGATTTATAATATTGTGTTAATTTCTGCTGTACAGCAAAGCGATTCAGTTATACACGTATATACATTCTTTTCCATATTCTTTTCCATTATGGTTTATTACAGGATATTGAATATACTGTAGTTCCCTGTGCTATACAGTAGGACTTTGTTGTTCATCCATTCTATATAAATATAATGGTTTACATCTTCTAATTCCAGACTCCCAATCCTTCCCTCTCCCACCATCCCTCCCCTTTGGCAACCACAAGTCTGTTCTCTATGTCTGTGAGTTTGTTTCTGTTTCATAGATAAGCTCATTTGTGTCATATTTTAGATTCCACATACAAATGATATAATATGGTATTTGTCTTTCTCTTTCTGACTTACTTCACTATATGATAATCTCTAGTTGCATCCATTTTGCTGCAAATGGCATTATTTCATTCTTTTTTATGGTGAGTAGTATTCCATTGTATATATATATACCACATCTTCTTCATCCATTCATCTCTCTGTCGATGGACATTTAGGTTGTTTCTATGTCTTGGCTATTGTGAATAGTGCAGGGCAGGGAAGGATTTCTTAATCAAGACATACACACAAAGAAGAAAGACTGATAATTTCAACAACTTAAAATTTTTTCATGATTATTTCTCAAAAGTTACTATTTAAAAAAAATTAAGATAAAGCCACAGACTTGGAGAACATGATTTGCCACACATATAATCTCTGTAGAATGGACAAATGTTTTCAGTCTAAGAGATGTAGTCATGATTTAGTAAACAGGAAAAGTCCCATTTTAATATCCCTTCCCATAATATCCATAAATAATAATATTCATAAACAATATCTGCGTGCTTTAAAATTTATATAAATGGTATTATATTTATTATTCTAGAGCTTGCTTTTCTCATTATTTTTTTGAACCATTTAAATTCACACCAGTTATTTTACCTGTTGTATAATATCCCATTGTATGACTATATCATAATTTTCCTTTTCTATCCATTCTTCTATTGATGGGCATTTAAGTTGTCCTAAGTCTTTCGCTACTATGAATTATGCTGTTAAAACAGAGTAGTGTGACCGTTCTGTTTAGGAGTACATTTCAAAATATATTTTTATACTCCTATTGTTTATTTCTAATTTAAGTATATTGAGATCAGAGAAATAGTCATTGGTTATTGACTCTGAAATTTGATGAAGCTTTCTTTGTTTCTCTTGTATGATAATTTTTTAAATGGCCCAGGGGTACTTGATTAAAATTAAAATTAAAATTATTGTTGGGTAAAAGACTTTATCAATTAGGTCAGAGGGTCTGGAAGTTATAGCCTTAGGGCCAGATCTGGCCTGCAGCCTGTTTTTTTAAAGTTTAATTTGAACATAGTCACCTTCTTTCATTTAGCTACTATCTATGGTTGCTTCTATGCTACAGAGGTGAGGGAACCGTATGTGGCCATAAAATATTTACTATTATCTGATCCTTTACAGAAAAAGTTTGCCACTCTCGCATTAGGTAAAGCTTTTAATTTTGTTGTTCAAAATGTTCAGCTCCTGCTAATTTTATATCCGTTTAATCTGCTAGTTCCTGATAGTGGTGTGTTAAAATCTCCTACTGTAATTGTAGATTTGTCAATTTCTTTTTGTAATTCTATCAGATTTTATTTTATGTTTTTGACACAGAGGAAAGCCCTGGAGGTCCAGGACCTTCACACTCTCCATCCTGCTGGCCCCCCAGCCACCCTCTTGCACTTGAAATTATTTTTGGACTTAAGTCAGGTATCAGCTTCTGTGGCCACAATCTCTTTGAGACAAATGTTGTTTTCAGAATGTTTCTCTTTTATTTGACTTGAGGAAGATGTTCAGTAAATGATAGCTGTCAAAGAAAGGCAAAATAGAACATGTCTATGTCCTGAGGGCAAGCTATTAATTTCACTCTGCAAGTCCAGCCCCAAACAAAAATCTCCCTGTCCTCTAAAAAATGTCTAGCAAAGCTAGTTGTAAGCATGGTTGTGGAGAGAGGTCCAAAGCCGAGAAATCTCAACAATGGGTCCCACAAGGTGTAGAGCAAGCACATTTGGAGAGGACTGACAGGATTTATTGGAGGGAAGATAATTTGCCAGCCAGAGAGACTGACTGCATTTTGTACACTGCTTGACTTTTCGCAGCTGCCAGAGACAAACCAGAGATTAGGGGACATTACAAGTCCTACCACAGATGTTGCAGCATTACTGAGGACATCAGCTGTGACCCAGATAACATGGTGAATAATGTGACCCCTTGCCCAGCACTGCTCATGTGGAAAAGTATAGATTTGTATCTGAAAGAAGCAGGTTAAAATGGAATTTTAAAAATTTCATATCAGGTCAGCATGTGTGTATGATCCAATCACTATATGCCAGGCAATGAGCAAGGCTCTTACATACTTTACTTAATTTAAACCTTACAAAAGTTCCCATTTCCAGATGAGTAAACTGAGGCCACAGAGCTGGTAACTGAGTGCCATGATGTGAACCAGTTTTGTCCGGCTTCGAATCCCATGCTCTCTTCCCTTCAGAAGTAAGTACACTCATACCTGGTTGAGGGTCACACCAGGACACATAGAGCCATGATGCAAAACAGCGTGGGGCAAAGGCCTCAGGAAGCGGGGAAGGGTGGCAATGCTTCTTGTACAAAGACTAGAGAGGAGAGAGCCAGCACTCACTGCGCGCTTACTTAGTGTTACCCAGGGTTGACTGTGTTCTACTAAGAGCCACAGGGGTGCATCAGTGTTCTGATTCTACAGATAAGGAGACCAAGCCACCTAACTTGACTAGGTCACAAAGCTATTAAGGTTAGAACCAGGATTTGCGCTCAGCTCATTCTAATTCTAATTCCTTCCCATTATGAAAATTTTTGAGCCATCATATCAGACTTAGGGAGGCAGGAAGGGACTTTCATAAATCTTTAGTGAGACTATGTTACTTAAGAGGATCCATGGAGGGCTTGCCTGGTGGCGCAGTGGTTGAGAGTCCGCCTGTCGATGCAGGGGACACGGGTTCGTGCCCCGGTCTGGTAAGATCCTACATGCCGCGGAGTGGCTGGGCCCATGAGCCATGGCCACTGAGCCTGCGCGTCTGGAGCCTGTGCTCCGCAACGGGAGAGGCCACAACAGTGAGAGGCCCATGTACAGCAAAAAAAATAAAAGTAAAAATAAAAAAAGCTATCAGTGTTTGAAGATGACATGATACTATACATAGAGAATCCTAAAGATGCTACCAGAAAACTACTAGAGCTAATCAATGAATTTGGTAAAGTAGCAGGATACAAAATTAAACCACAGAAATCTCTTGCATTCCTATACACTAATAATGAAAAATCTGAAAGAGAAATTAAGGAAACACTTCCATTTACCACTGCAAGATAAAGAATAAAATACCTAGGAATAAACCTACCTAAGGAGACAAAAGACCTGTATGCAGAAAACTATAAGACACTGATCAAAGAAATTAAAGAGGTACAAACAGATGGAGAGATATACCATGTTCTTGGATTGGAAGAATCAATATTGTGAAAATGACTATTCTACCCAGAGCAAACTACAGATTCAATGCAATCCCTATCAAACTACCAATGGCATTTTTCACAGAGCTAGAACAAAGAAATTCACAATTTGTATGGAAACACAAAAAACCCTGAATAGCCAAAACAATCTTGAGAAAGAAAAACAGAACTGGAGGAATCAGGCTTCCGGACTTCAGACTATACTACAAAACTACAGTAATCCAGACAGTGTGGTACTGGCACAAAAACAGAAATATAGGTCAATGGAACAAGATAGAAACCCAGAGATAAACCCACACATATATGGTCACCTTATGTTTGATAAAGGAGGCAAGAATATACAATGGATAAAAGACAGCCTCTTCAATAAGTGGTGCTGGGACAACTGGACAGGTACATGTAAAAGAATGAAATTACAACACTCCCTAACACCATACACAAAAATAAACTCAAAATGGATAAAAGATCTAAATGTAAGGTTAGACACTATAAAACTCTTAGAGGAAAACATAGAACACTCTATGACATAAATCACAGCAAGATCCTTTTTGACCCACCTCCTAGAGAAATGGAAATAAAAACGACAATAAACAGATGGGACCTAATGAAACTTAAAAGCTTTTGCACAGCAAAGGAAACCCTAAACAAGACGAAACGACAACCCTCAGAATGGGAGAAAATATTTGCAAAGGAAGCAACTGACAAAGGATTAATCTCCAAAATATACAAGCAACTCAACATCAGAAAAACAAACAACCCAATCGAAAAATGGGCATAGGACCTAAATAGACATTTCTCCAAGGAAGATATACAGATTGCCAACAAACACATGAAAGGATGCTCAACATCACTAATCATTAGAGAAATGCAAATCAAAACTACAATGAGGTATCACCTCACACCAGTCAGAATGGCCATCATCAAAAAATCTACAAACAATAAATGCTGGAAAAATAAAAAAATAAATGCTGGAGAGGGTGTGGAGAAAAGGGAACCCTCTTGCACTGTTGGTGGGAATGTAAATTGATACAGCCACTATGGAGAACAGTATGGAGGTTCCTCAAAAATCTAAAAATAGAACTACCGTATGACCCAGCAATCCCACTATTGGGCATATACCCTGAGAAAACCATAATTCAAAAAGAGTCATGTACCACAATGTTCATTGCAGCACATGGAAGCAACCTAAGTGTTCATTGACAGATGAATGGATAAAGAAGATGTGGCACACATATACAATGGAATATTACTCAGCCAAAAAAAGAAACGAAATTGAGTTATTTGTAGTGAGGTGGACAGACCTAGAGTTTGTCATACAGAGTGAAGTAAGTCAGAAAGAGAAAAACAAATCCAGTATGTTAACACATATATATGGAACAACAACAACAAAATGTTTCTGAAGAACATAGGGCAGGACAGGAATAAAGACGTAGACGTAGAGAATGGACTTGAGGACACAGGGAGGGGTAAGGGTAAGCTGGGATGAAGTGAGAGTGGCACTGACATATATACACTACCAACTATCAAATAGATAGCTAGTGGGAGCAGCTGCATAGCACAGGGAGATCAGCTCGGTGCTTTGTGACCACCTAGAGGGGTGGGATAGGGAGGGTGGGAGGGAGACACAAGAGGGAAGTGATAAGGGGATATATGTACACGTATGGCTGATTCATTTTGTTATACAGCAACAACTAACACAATAAAGCAGTTATACTCCAATAAAGATGCTAAAAAAAACATAAAACAAAAAAGAGTGAGGGAGAAAAGGAATGAAGTATTACTACCACATTAGTTACTACCGTACCTCAGTCTGCTGTAACAAAATACCATAGGCTGGGTGGCTTAAACCTTGGGCATTTATTTCTCACAGTTCTGGAATGCTGGGAAATCTGGGATCATCAAGGTGCTAGCAAATTTGACTCCTGGTGAGAGCCCTCTTTCTGTCTTGCAGATTGCCCCCTTTTTACTGTATTCTAGAATGGTGGAGAGAGAGAGCTCTGGTATCTCTTTCTCTCCCTGTAAGGGCACTAATCCCATCATGGGGGCTCCACCCCCATGACTTCATCTAAACCAAATACCCAAAGACCTCACCTTCTAATGCCATTACATTGGGGGTTAGAGTTTCAACATAACGAATTTTGGGGGGACAGAAACTTTCCCTCCGTAATAGTTACTACACATTAGAAGTAACATGCTACAATATGATTGAATCTTGAAAAGATTATAAGTGAAAGAAGCCAGACACAAAAGCCTACAATATTGTATGATTCCATTTCTATGAAATGTCCAGAATAGGCAAATCCAAAGGGACAGGAAGCAGATTAGTGATTGTCAGGGGCTGGAAGGAAATTAATGGATACAGGGTTTTCTTTTGAGGTGATGAAAACATTCTTGAAATAGAGAGTGGAGATGATTGCACAACATTATGAGTGTATTAAACGTCACTGGATTATATACTTTAAAATTGTTAAAATGGTAAATTTTATGCTATGTGTAAAAATACTATTTTATCATAGTAAAAATACTATTATTCATTTTTTAAAAGGTGACTATGTACTCCAGAGAAAATTTTTGCAAACGTGCACAAGAGGACATGTTTATAATTGCAGACTTTAGTTAGCTGGGGGAAAGAGGAAATTTATGTGTCCCTCAGCAGTGTAATAGATAAACTGTCATTTATTCATATCCTGGAATACTAAGCAACAATACATGAAGGTTCGTATTATTCATAACAGGCGCAGGTGGAAACAGCTCAAATACCTATCAACTTATGACTGGGTAAACAAAAAGTGGTCCACCCCTATATCCCTCCTGCTTCTGTGCCCACCACCAAGCCAACCCTCTCCGTCTTCCCAACCCCAGCTCAGGTCAGCACGCTGAGGGGCTTCTCACAAGAGTATGGACATCTCCATTGCTTGTCCAAGCTCTGTGTATCCTCTACTCCCTGAAAACGGCCTGTCTTAGCCAGTCCTCAGGCCTGGGGGAGGACACAGTCTTGTGCAGTCCTCCAGAGAAATGGTCTGGGAACAGGCCTGTGCAGGCTCTGAAAACGGGACCATTTGGACAGGAAATTCTGGGATCCTGGGTTTCCAAAAATGGGTCTAGAAAAATATTCTCCCTGTGAGGAGGGACTTGGCCAGAGGAGAACTAGAGTGGGGTACTCTAAATCATGGGGTCCAGGGCAGACCCTTGCAACCTTTGGTTGCTCAGGTCTTTAGGTGATACTAGATTTAGATAGCCATGGTCTATTGCTTCCAGAATCTGACAGTTAAGGCAACATTATAACACTTTGGAATCAGCATTTCAGCCCTGCAAACATTAGTGAACTTAACACACTCCCTCTGAAAGACTTTGTAGGTTGATTTGGGGCACAAGAATGACAAAGTTTTTTTTTACTTGAAGTATAGTTGATTTACAATGTTGTGTTAGTTTCAGGTGTACAGAAAAGTGATTGAGATATATATATTCTTTTTCAGATTCTTTTCCATTATAGGTTATTATAAGATATTAAATGTAGTTCCTTGTGCTATACAGTAAATCCTTGTTGTTTATCTACTTTTATATAGTATTGTGTGTATGTTAATCCCATACTCCTAATTTATCCCTCCCCACCCCTTCACCCTTTGGTAACTATAAGTTTGTTTTCTATGTCTGTGAGCCCATTTCTGTTTTGTAAATTAAGTTCATTTGTATCACTTTTTTAGATTCCACATATAAGTGGTATCATGTAATATTTGTCTTTCTCTGTCTGACTTACTTCACTTAGTTTGATTATTTCTAGGTCCATCCATTTTGCTGCAAATGGCAGTATTTCATTCTTTTTTATGGCTGAGTAATATTCCATTGTATATATCAATATATACCACATCTTTATCCATTCATCTAGCGATGGACACTTAGGTTGCTTCCATGTTTGGCTATTGTAAATAGTGCTTCTGTGGACATTGGGGTGCATATATCTTTTCGAATTAGAGTTTTCATCTTTTCCAGATACATGCCCAGGAGTGGAATTGCTGGATCGTATGGTACAAAGATGTTTTTTTAACAGCTGCCAGCCAGTGCCACCTCTTGTTTTGCTGCAGCAGTGGCCCATGAGCAGAATTCTGAAAGCTGGACTTCCATGTGAGTGCTGGTGGATAAAGTGGCTCTTTTTCTGGAAGCAGCCACATCACTTCTGCCAACACCCAGGCCACCAATCTGCTACACTCTCATACCCCTGGATGAAGCCGACTTTGCAGGAACCATGATGTTATTTCTCAGCTCCTCAGCTTTCTGGGAGTCCTTTTTCTATTCACAGAATAGCTTTTAAGCTGCAGTTTTCCATCAACAAGGACTAGCCATGACCTTGTGCATCAAAAGTTACAGTTGGTCAACTTTTCCATCAGCACTCAGCTCACCCCATTTCAAAAGAGAAGTTCCTAGAAAAGCACATTGCAAATATCCTCTTTTCATTGTTGATGTAATGAACTTTATTACCTCCTTTCTACTAATGATGTGGGGACCTGAACATTTAATCCGAGGTCCTCATTTTGAACTCTCTACCATTTCTAGTACATTGGGTTTCTGGGGCTTTTGTGAAAAGGCTGGGGATGAAAGACAGTGTCTCCATCTGAATGGAAATTAAGCATGAAAAGTTATTACAGACCCAGGTGAACTGGAAATGAAATAAACAGTCACTATACCCCAAACAGGAAACCACTAATTAGATTTTTGAGCTCAGCATAAATGCCTCCTAAGCTGCATGTTAATACAGGAACTCACTGTATATTGATTCAACTTGCTTGAATCAAAGGATGCACTGGCTGGATGTGTCTCCAGCGGTTTAATTGTGCTAAGCATCCCACAGCAACGGTTATATTGAAATGTAAATAACACCATGAGCCATCATTTGTGTCTACAGTGTTTGGAAGCTGGTCATTTTAGGAGGAACAGAAGAGAGCTCAACAAGGGCGTGGATAAAGAAAAAGGGACAGAGGAAGGTAAATGCAAAGTGGGGAACTATTTGCTTGGTAGAATGCAACAGAGGACATTTATAGCACTTGAAGACAGAAGCCTAACTTTTCATCCTGACACAGGGGAACTCATTCCACCACCAGCATAAACTGAGAGCCAATTAGACATACACTCAGAGTTCAGAGGGCAGGGCAACTATTTATATACAGTTCTCCTTGGGTTAGCCTTCTCTCAGAACAGTCTGCCTCCCAGGATCTTCTGGGTTGGGAGAACAGTGGTGGCTGCTGACTTTGAATTTCTTCCACCCTGCCTCCCCCCAAAAGAAAACAAAATCAACAATGAAAACAAAATCAACAATGGAATAAGGAGGAGACCCTGAAACGAATAAGAGGCTGAGAGTAGGGAGTAGGAAGAAAGAAATCTACCCAAAATGAATGAAGTCAATCAAGCTTCTCCTCAATCAATGATTCTAAAGAGTGGTCCCTGCATTCTCAGCATCAACATCACCTGGGAACTTGTTAGAGATGCAAAGTCTCAGGCCCACCACAGATTTACTAAATTGAGAACTCTGGGGGTTGGTCCAGCAATCTGTTTTTATAAGCCTTCCAGGTGATTCTGAGGCAAGCCAGAGATGGAGAACCAAACTGTCTTAAATCATTATCTCCCCAAGACCGTGCACCTTCCGTAGCCTAGCCGAGGAAGCCCCAGCAGCTTTCAAGTCAGCTGCTTCCATTTCTAACAGAATATTGTGAAAATAATGCTTATCTGACACTGAACACCACACTGGGAGCTTCAGGAAAGAAAATCAAATAGATGTCTCCCAGCAACCCTCACCCTGTGACATCTACCCCTTTCCTCAGTTTGTTTGTGAGCCGTATTCTTCCTCTAAGCTTGGGGTTTCTAATTTCATTTGTCGTCCTAATTTTATTGTCTTGCCTTAGAGCAAGGATCTGCAAAGGATCTTTCCAGGGAATAACCAGGTTAACTCCATGCAGATTTCAAGTTTGAATTAAGAAGCATATTGATGTGGCCGCCAGAAAATTAAATTATCACTGTGTCATCCCATATTTGTAGCCATGGACACCATTCTTTCATAATTTATAAACACCATTTTCTTAAATCTCTTAAAATCTGCTTCTCATAACTATTTTTCCAGAGGATTCCTGGTAATGCATATATAATTTTATATGTATATAAATGTAACTTTTCCCCAGGATTCCTGGCTATTATAAAGACCCTTGGTTTCCTCACCTTTAAAACTAAACAGTAATACTAAACTTTCAAGGTCATTGTGAAGACCAGATACAATGTAGTGTTTGTCAGCAGTACACGCTTAATAAATGGCATCTAGTTTTACTGATAGTTTCTGCTTAGTCTATTGTATCTAAACTTCCTAAAGGGTCCAAAATAAAATTCTTCACTCTAATAAGACGATGAATAACCTGGGAGAATAATGGGAACTTAAATTTTTAATTTTAAGAAACTTTAAATTCTGGAGAGAATAAACACAGTAAAAGAAACTTTGTTTCTTTTTCTTATCCATAATACACCAAGTAGGAAGGTTCTTAAGGGCCTGTAGATTGTCACTACCTAAGTGGGCTTGGAAGAGAAGAAATCGCTAACAGAATGGCCCAAGTAGATGGTGCTCATAGAGTGAAGGACTTGAGGATTAATAGGAAGTTAAGTGATTTCCACCTGACCTCTTCTCTACCAAGCAGATGGCGAAGAGCGTGTGTGGTCTGTGAGCTCAGGCTGCCTGCTTTGGAATCTGGCTCTATCATTTCCTAGCTGTGTGTTCGTGTGCAAGTCACTTCATATCTCTGCACCTCTGTTTCCTCATCTGTAAAATGGGGACAAAAACAGCACTCGAATTGCCTGGCATATAAGTCAAAATGTTTTCAAGTGTTTAGTGTGAGCCCAGTACCAGTCTACGTTCTTTACATGTATTAGTTGATTAGGTGCTTATAACAGTCCTAGGAACTATCATCACTTTACAGCTAAAGGGAAAGAGAGGTTGAGTGATTCCTCCCACAGCTAGTCAATTGCAGGCCCAGCATACAAACCCAGGTAGTCAGGATCCAGAATTTTCTCTCCATCTACTACCCTGCATGGCCCCCTTTTAACAAACAGGAGCAATTATTATTACCACCACCACTGCTTCTGCAGATGAAGATGTAATTTACTTGTTCAAACTCTGCAGAGCTGACAACATTGATGAAGCACCCACTGTATTCAAAACACAACTTCTAATCTATCTGTGGAGACAAGATATACAGAATTTGCTCACTACTTATCAGCTGTGCAAAGGAAGAAGGGGAGGAAGGGAGGAGGGAGAGAGAAAAAAAACCTTAACTCTCATTTCCTATAACCTATCTCACCTTGCTTTCAAGCACTCATCCAACTAAGGTAATGGGGAGATGTGGGAGAGAAAGAGTTGGAAAACTTAAAACCTCCGGGAAGCTATGCTTCTTCCCCTTGTTTCCTTCCATCTCCTGCTGCCTCTGCTGTTGTGGGTCTGTAACTGGCCTCCTCTGGGTCTTTCTCTCACTAAAGTTTAAGACTTTAAACTGCAGGGGACGCGGGACTAGTGTAGCCATACCCTGGATCTCACTGGAACCACTGGTCTTCTAAGGCATCTGCAACTGCTCTGAGGTCCCCAGCGTGGGTGGCCTGCCCTGCCCTCTGCCGTAGTATCTCTTTACTTCTATTAAGAACAACCTCCTTGGCCTTCTGAGCTCAATAGCCAGCATCTTCCAAGTGCCCCAGTGCCTGAGGACCACATATAACTTCTGCATCCCCTTAGTAGAGAACTAAGGCCCATCTCTTAGGCAATTCTTTTAGCAATTCTTACCCTACCATCTGGATACCTCACAGGCCGGGGTGCCATGCCAAATTCTGGGCTGCCCCATGGGGGTTACAGTGTCTTTGCGGCATGTGTGAGGAAAGCAGGACACCGGCTCATATATTTTCTATCTTTATGCTTCTATCATCCTGTCTACTGGTCCACGACCATCCTCAATATCTGATCCCAGAGAGAGGAAGGGAAAGTCATTTGCATCTGAACTCTCTCACCTCTCTTCCACCCGGTACCAGAAGGTCTTCCAATTTTCTCTTCCCTCCAGAAAGGGACATTCCTTAGGTCATAGCCTCCTCCTTTCTTCATTTTAGCCTTTTGGTCTTATCCTGTTAGAGAAAACATTATGGAAAAATACACAGAATTAACAAGAAGTGAAATTGCAGCAGGAGTTATTTTTAAAATATCTATGTTATAGGCACAAAACATTAAGTTGTCTGAGTGGGTTGTATTAAACACTTGATAAGAGGCTACAGGAGTTCAAGGGGGCAGCAATCATCAAAGCTAAGATAGTGTAGGAAGGCTTCATGAAAACGATGGGATTCAGGCTGAGTTTGAAAGCTTTGTACTTCTTGGACAAGCAGAAGAAAACTGGAATTGACGTTGCGGGAAGGGAAAACCAAGTGAGCAGGACATGGCATGTGTAAGATCTCCTGGGCACGCCAGTTTAAATAGAGCAAAGGGTTTGTTTTGGGAAATGATGCAAGACAAGACAGGCCACTAATGGTTGGATGATCATGGACTTTGAATGCCTCAAAACAACCCCATTAGGTAGGCAATTTCTGTATCCCTGTTTTACAGATGAGGACCCAGAAGCTCCAAGAAATTAAGTGGCTTGTCTAAGACCAAACAACCAGTTAGTTGCAAAACCTTCAGTCATCAAGTCTTAATCTTCACATGGATAAAACAAAGTTATATTTGATGACCCATATACTTTCATGTTCCTCCATGATGCCTTGATGAGGAGAGGTTGGTATCCATATACCAGAGTCATTTTCAACCCCACGAGCACACACACAGTTACTCTAAGGTCAGCGTGGATTCTTCGTGCAGCTTGAGCTTTCAAATGTGTGCTGTGGGCATGATAGATACCGTTGGCGCTGCCAACTGAAGGCAAATTGAATTTTCTCCTTGACATCTCCACAGGATGTAGTTTACCAAGTAAAGCCCTTTTCTATATGCCATGGGCTCTGAAAACATGACCACAAAAGGTACAATCATGTAATGTTGCTGTTACAAGCTCCATTCAATTTACTTTGAAATGTCATTTAAAATTGCTTCTGTCAGAGCGCAGGCCTTGGAAAGGAGAAAGGTCTGTTGGGGTGTTACTGGAGATGACGGGCGATCACTGCTGTAGACCATGGATGGAAACCAGGCAAGGCAGAGAGTCCGGCACAGGGAGGGCCTTTGTACAGGAGATAAATATAAGGACTAGGGGGAGCTAACAGGCGCAGGAGTGGTGCATAGGTGCTCAGAAGGGACCATGCTAAGACAAAACACTCCTCCCAGGCTCTCAATTATCCTCATGATGAATAAGACTCTCAGAGCAGTGCTCACTCTCTGCTTAACATCTCCACTTGGAAACTGATACAAGTCTAGGTATCCTTGAAATGTTTACACTCTAAATTTACCTTAACCTAATTACAGTCACTTCATCATAATTGGGTTGAGTGACTCTACTTTCAATTCTAATCAAGCTCTAGCCTAGACGTGTGGAGCCTAGAGAGGTGGATCTTCTGATTCGCATTTCTATCATTTCCTTCTCAGTATCTATTTTCAGCTTTTTCTCCTTGGCTTCCCTCAGAAAATGGGGCAGAATTTTCAACTGGCTCTGTAGCTTAATAGTCTGCAGTTTCCCTCTCCTTTTCTTCTTCTTTTTTTTTTTTAAAGCCTATTTACTTACATTACATAATCACAGCTGGAAGAATAAGCCCTTGCTTCACTAAACCATGCACCAATGGCTTTGAGACAATGAGCAAAGTGTATTAAATGTCAGTGCTTCTTAACAAATATTCGCAGTGAGATTCTGCCCCGGAGTGTCACACAGAGAAGGCCACTCTAGTCATAGGTGCTTTTGGCAGGGCCACTGCGTGTACTCGTCTCTCCCTCCAGCTCTGGAATTCTCTAAGGCGGGCCAGTTTCCTCTGGGTCTGACAGGACTGATGTCTTGACATTTGTTTGCCTTGTTTTTGGCATGGGACTCTACTGCACAGTGAGCTCCTTTCCAGTCCTTGTCCCCAAGGAGCATCTGTGTGTCCACAGATGTGCATAGTCATGTTATTGCTTTTTCTTAACTTTTGAGCATTTTGCTCAGTTGCCACACCTTGGATTTCTATTTTGCACCACTTCCTCCAGCATAGATGGTCCTCAGAACACAGTGTTTTCTCACCCCTTTGGTCTTTACATATTGATCTCTCTGTCTCAGATATTGCTCTCCTAGAAAATATCCACTAGAAAGCTTTCCCAAAGCATCCCTAGAGAAATGCAAACACTTCTTTGTCTGTACTCTCATTACACTTTCTACATGCGACCAACCTTTAAGGCAGTCTTCACACCAGATTAGAATTACTTGTTTGCATGTCTGTTTCAAGAGACAGGGAGGTATTTAAGAACAGCTGCTGTGTTAGGGTCTCCAAAGAAACAGGACCAATAGTGTGTGTATACAGAGAGAGAAAGTGATTTATTTGAAGGAATTGGCTCATGTGATGGTGGAGGCTTGGTGAATCCAAAATCTAATAGGGGAGGTTATAGGCTGGAGACTCAAGAAAGAGTTGCAGTTTGAGGCAGTCTGCTACAGAACCAGAAAGAGTCACTCTTGCAGATGAAGTCTGAAGGTGGTGTGCTAGCAAATTCCCCTTGCTTTGGGGAGGAGATCAGTCTTTTATTCTATTCAGGCCTTCAACTGATTGCATGAAGCCCACCCATATTATGGGGGGCTATCTGCTTCACTAAAAGTCCATTGGTTCAAACGTAAATCTCATTCAGAAACACTCTTATAAAAATATCCAGAATAATGTTTGACCAAATATCTGGGCACAGTGGCCCAGACCGGTTGACACATAAAATTAACCATCACAGGGACTTGGTCTCATTTGTCTTTGACATTCTTAGCACCCAGCAAAAGCTTAATATACAGGGTGTTTGCTGAATAAATGATGTCCAATGAAGAGAGAACAAATGTTCTTGAAACACCCAGTTCAGTATGACCTGACATTTTCTTTTTGACTTATCTGTGTAATTACAAAACCCCTTAAAACAGTGGCAGTGTTCCATTTAGAGATTGATAGACAAGCTGGCCTTACAGGCAAAAATGGTAGGAGCAAATCCTGGGAAGAGAAAAATAAGCCTGTGCCCAGAAATGAGAAAGGCTATGTCATGCCCATTCTTAAAGCTGAGACCATGTAATATTTCCATTTATGGCTCTTCTCTTTTACTGGGCCTCTGAGTTGGAATGGAAATACATCCAACAAGGACTTTCAGACTAATCCCTGGGCACACCCTGCACCTTCTCTTCCATCCCTGTTGCTCTTAAGCCACATGAGTCACAGGTAGAGATTGTAATAGATGGAATGCAAGGTTTCATCTCATAAATTCAGAGAGGCCACTTCCCTACTTTCCCATCCTTTGGTCTGTATTTGTCTCTTCAAACTTTCTATATGCCCCCTGAAGCCAGGGTGAGAAAAGAAGGGTGTTGGAGGTGCCAGTATGAATTGTACTAAGATTATTTTTTAAAGTAATAGAATGTCCTTGAAAGACCTGTAACTATAATGATATAACAGAGAGACACATGAGGGCATTCCATCTAACCAGCAATAGAGGAAAAGGAACCTGCAGTTGCTTGGGGATTTTCTTTGTTTGATTTATTGCAGCCCTTTTTAAATGACACGGGTGAATTTAGCTCCTACCTTGGGACTCATTTTTGTGGTTTTGATAGGCTCCATAATTTTCAAGAAGAGCGAAGTGTCCGAGCACTTATTCATTCATTCAAAGCACATTTATTGAGGCCTCGTGCTAAGCCATGAAGATGACTAAGACCCAGCCCCTGCCTCAAAGAGCCCAGTGGGGGGAGGCAGCCATATACAGATGGTTTAAGTAGCATTATTTTCTATGTTTTCTTTGATGGAGACATTTGGTTGGTTTCCAGTCTTTGGGGGATAAAAATAAAGGCTGGCGTTGTATGGGGACCTCTGATGAGAAAGGATGCAATTAAAAATCTCCAGTCAACAGGAAGTCAAGGTATAAGTGATTCATTCTAAATTTGCAATCCTGACTTTATGAGCATTTCAAACAATTTATGAGAATTGCTAATGAGAATACAAACCAACTTGATATTCTGAACGGTTATCCTCATTAAAAGCTAATCACAATTTCTACACATGGTCCCCCTACCTCATCCTACTTTTGCACACAGAAGCTGCCTTATTGAATCCGACTGTGATGGGAGGAGCCTGAGGTCGGAATTGCAGAATTCTTAAGTGTCATAAATTTTACAGTCAGATGGCAGTGCCCTCAGTAGTACTTGGGGGAGATATAGACACAATTGGACAGTCAGTGGTGGGAAATTATATTTATCACATGGTCCTGATTGTAACTCAGTGCATATTTTCATGCATCCATCCATCCACTCATTCCTTCCTTAGACAATGTTCTAGGCACTGTGCCAGACACTGGAGGTAGGAAGTTGAATATGGTCCATGCCCTTAAAAGAGCTCCCTGTTAGAAAGAGATACAAAAAAGAGAAAAGGTGATTATAAGCAAGGTAATAAGTGTTGTTATAGGGTAAACACACGGGCCACCCATTGTTATTTATTTATAGAATAAAATTGCACTGCTACTCCCTAGAGATGTGCATTAGGAAGACCTAGGAGGCTGCTGAAATACAAGAGCTAGGCAAGGACAGAAAAGGCTCCATTAGAAGGTGGTATTGGGCTTCCCTGGTGGCACAGTGGTTAAGAATCGCCTGCCAATGCAGGGGACACAGGTTCCAGCCTTGGTCTGGGAAGATCCCACATGCCTTGGGGCAACTAAGCCCGTGTGCCACAACTACTGAGTCCTTGCGCCACAACTACTGAAGCCTGTGCCCCTAAAGCCTGTGCTCCGCAACAAGAGAAGCCACGACAGTGAGAAGCTTGCACACCGCAACAGAGTAGCCCCCGCTCGCTGCAGCTAGGGAAAGCCCACACGCAGCAATGAAGGCCCAGCACAGCCAAAAATAAATAAATAAATTAATTAATTAATTAAAAGAAGGTGGTATTGACCTGAGTCTTGAAGAATGAGTAGAAGCTGGCCATGTGAAAGAGGGAAAAGGGAGATATGCATGAAGGTTCAGTTTTGTTCCTCATGAAATAAGATTTCTTCTTCACCTTGAATCATTTAACCATGAAGATGTCATGTCTACTTCCTGTCAGGTCCGTTCATTCTTGAGAAATTTTTAGGTGTTGAGAATCTACTAATTCCATTTGGACAGGAGAAAATTCCGCAAAGTCCAACAGATCAAGTACATGTAACTATCCTGGAGAATCTGGAATTTGAAAGCCTATGAGGGAACAAATAAATTTAAAGAATAATAAAAACAGTTTCTATTACTTGAGTGTAACTCTGCACCAGGCCCTGGACAGGGTACTTAGTAAATAACGTCTCAGTGAATCCTTGCAAAAGCCATAAGTGGTATGTTTTATTGACATTGCAGCTGAGGCTTGAAACAATAAATTTACCTGCCCAAAGTCACGAAGATAGTAAGTGGAGGACCTAGTTTTGTTTGAACCCAAATCTTTGCTCTTGAGAAAATAAAATGAATTAAGAAATAGTAAAGATTCAAGAAGTCATATAACGTTCTCCCTGTCCCAAATCTCTCCAATTATAGTTTTGTAGGAGAATCTAATCTACTCTCCCACCTCCCATAACCCACTGAAGGACCCACTTCTCCCCCCAAGAGAGGTAATAAGAGTAAAGTAATAGTCTTGAACTTGTATCTTTTTCGACACAACTCAAATGATACACATTTTGGAGAAGCATTTCCAACCTTTTATTACAGATAAAAATCATCTGTATAACTTCCAAAGAAACCATCAGACAACTCTGGCTTCACTAAACTCATTAGAAGTTATTGTGTGTAGTGGATTTTATTACTGGTGAGAATTACACAAGTATATCCCACTTTCTCTAATATACAACAGCCTAGAAGGGACATATTGTCCAACAACTCAAAGGAAGAAATAACAACATTAATATTGAACCACAATATCCCCTGGCAGAAACAACAAAAATAAGCATTTCACTTTCTCTTTCAAAAATCCTGAACCCTTGTTTCAGTAAAGCATTTCTGAGTCACAGACTTACATAAAAAGACATCTTCCTGTATTAGTCAAGGTTCTCCAGAGAAACAGAACCAACAGGATGTATATATAGGGAAAGAGGGACTTATTTTAAGGAATTGGCTCATGCAGTTGTGGAGGCTGAAAGGCCAAAATCTGTAGGACAGGCTGGTGGGCTGGAGTCTGAGGGAAGTTTAGGTTGCAATCTTGAGTCTGAAGGCCATCTGAAGGTCTCCTTCCTCATGGGGTCTGTCTCCTTCCTTAAGGTCTTTAGTTGATTGAATGAGGCCCATCCACCTCAATCATGGAGAGTGATCTTCTGTACTCAAAGTCTACTGATTTAAATGTTAATCATATCTAAAAAATACATTCACAGCAGCATCCAGATTGGTGTTTGACCAAAAAAATGAGTACCACAGCCTAGCCAAGCTGCCACATAAAATTAACCATCACATCTTCCAAACTCCAAATCTCAGAAAGTGGCAGCACCATGCACCTGACTGCCCAAGTGAGAAGCATGGAATCATCTAGATTCTTTCTCTTCCTTCACCCCACAACCCAAGTCCCGAAAATACTAACTCCCAAATGTTTCTAGACTTAGTGCCTTCCTCTTCAACCCCATGCCTACTGCCAAACCATTGTCTCTTATCTGATTTATTAAAATTGTCCCCTAATCTCCTTGCCTCAAGTTCATCCTCCTCTTACATTTCAAAACCATTAAACTCATGTTCCATCTTAAAATGCTTCAGTGATTCTTCATTGTGATCTAGATAAAATCCAAGCTCCCTAACACATGGCCTTTGGGGCCTTCATGACCTGGCCCCTGCCTCTCTGCTTTCATGTCCCTCCACTCATCCTTACCCCAAACCTGGACAGCTCCTTGCAGGGGCCAAACACCCCATAAATTTTTCATATTGCAGTAATAGTCCACACACTGCTCCCTCTGTAAATAATGTCTTGTCCATCTGGAAAATGCCTACTCCTCCATCTTCACGTCCCAAACATCCCTTCTTCCCAACCAGGTTCACTTTTGCTACAGACGCTTTATATAATACAAAGTTACATTTCCCTTTTTCTGAGTTCCCATGGTATTCAGTTCATACTTCTATCAACCACATTTCATAGACACATGAAAAATATATCTAGTTACATGCTTTTCATCACCATTAGTATGTAACCTGGTTAAAGGATTAGATTTTT
This sequence comes from Tursiops truncatus, assembly GCF_011762595.2. Lineage (NCBI taxonomy): Eukaryota > Metazoa > Chordata > Mammalia > Artiodactyla > Delphinidae > Tursiops > Tursiops truncatus. The sequence continues at coordinate 48,483,733 of NC_047041.1, forward strand.
GTCTTTATCCATCTTGGTAGCCTCAGTTCAAAAGAGAAAACCCCGTTTAGTGCCCATCACTTAGCAAACATCAATAAATGTTTGCAATGGTCTTTTTACTTACTTGTAAACATCTCCTTCTAGATATATGCTCTTCAAGGAAAATAGTTGCGTGTCTGGTTTACCGGTGCCTGCCATAGTGTCTGGCATATAGTAGACATCTAGTAAAGATCTGTCCAATGAATGAGCACTTTAGACATTAAGTTTGATCATATCAACCTCAAATATTTTCTCTGTTTTTCTTGTCCTGAAGTCTTCAGCTAGGTAGAAAGGCTCTCGTTGGCATGGACTAGTCTTCTACATTTTTGTTGTCCTTTCTCCTCTCTGCCCCCACCCATCCCAGGGCCTAGCACAGGACCGGCTACATGCTGGAGACTCAATATTTGCTGATTAAATAATGAATAGGTTTTACACCTGTGTATTCATTTCTCTGAATCAGAGCTTCCTCATATCAAAATTTATCCCTGAACCTGTTATAATGAACTGGGGAAAATCAGGCTGAGTATCAAAGGTCAACTCTGCCCAGGAGAGATGGAATGCATGTCTCTTGTGATTAATCTGTACACACCTCAGGAAGGCACACACCCATACTCCCCAAGAGCATTGTATTTCATCCTGATGCTCAGATGAAGGATGAGGGAAGGAATAGTCAGAGGGGGGAAAGCTGCTGAAAGAAGAGAGCTCCATGTAGGTACCTTGGGACTAAAATGAAGCCAGAGCCAACTGGAGTCAGTTAAGTCAAGGGAAGTTGTGGCTTCATCTTGAACCAAAAAGCAACAAGCTCACCCTGAGCCAAGCAACTCACCCGTACCTCTTAAGCAAGCAGCGTCTGGAAGTTGACAGTCTCTTTATACACCAGTCTTTGCTCAAAGTTCTGGGCATCCTCCCAACCACATTCATAGCCAAAGCCCTGGACTCCAACATCTCATTCCCACCTTGACTCCTCACTTCTTCTCTATTCCTTCTGACTGTGTCTTCTGTTTCTAGGTCAGAGGCCAAAACTCCAGGACCTAAAAACAAATATGACTTCTCCAACGTGACCCTCCTGAACATGGTTTTACGGGGTAAGCAGTGTATCAGAATGGAAAGAGCAGGTGCTTTGGCGTTATCAGAGTTGGGGCATTATCAGACTTGGATTTGAATCCCACTCACAAGCCGACATACCTTAACCCCCCAGAGCCTCTATTTCTTAATGGGTTACAGCAGATTTAATAATACCTACCCCATAGAGAGTGTCTTAGTCCATTCGGGCTGCTATAACAAAACACCATAAATGGAGTGGCTTATAAACAACATTTATTTCTTATAGTTCTGGAGGCTAGGGAGTACAAGATCAAAGCACCGATAGATTCAATGTCTGGTGAAGGTCCACTTCCTGGTTCACAGACGGTGCCTCCCTGCTGTGTCCTCACATGGTAGAGGAGTTAGAGAGCTGTCTGAGGTCTCTATAAGTCAGAAGGGCTCCACCCTTATGACTTAGGCACCAAAAGCCTCACCTCCAAATACCGTCACACTGGGCATTAGGTTTCAACATATGAATTTTGGGGGACACAAACATTCAGACCATAACAGGGTAGTTTTGTATATTAAAGGAGATAAACAAGAGTAGCTATTATCACCACCATTCATTCACCCAGCCCCTTTCTCTATCTGCATCTGTTGGTCCTCCAACCTAGGGGCAGATGGACATATAACCAGACACAGCCAATTGTTCCATTCTTTCCTTCTGGCCATGGTAATTACTTGACAAATGGGCATGTGGCCCAAACATAACAAATTAGCTCAATGTCTATGAGGTTTGAAAATGGAAGATGGGAGATGAGATCTCACTTCAGAATCACAGCTCTAAGAATGACATAAGACTCTAAGAGCAAACTGTATAGCCACCTTTACCACCACATAGAAAGACCCTGCCTGAACAAATATCCAGAGAAAACTCTAATTTGGAAAGATACGTGCACCCCAATATTCATAGCAACACTGTTTGTAATAGCCAAGACATGGAAGCAACCTAAATGTCCATTGACAGATGAATGTGTAAAGAAGATGTGGTGTGTATGTATACACAGTGGAATACTACTCAGTCATAAAAAAGAATGAAATAATGCCATTTGAGGCAACATGGATGGACCTAGAGATTATCATACTAAGTAAAGTAAGTCAGACAGAGAAAGACAAATGCCATATGACATCACTTATATGTGAAATCTAAAGTATGATACAAATGAACTTATTTACAAACTAGGAACAGACTCAGACATGGAAAACAAACTTATGGTTTTCAAAGGGGAAAGGGGGTGAGGAGGGATAAATTAGGAGTTTGGGATTAGCAGATACAAACTACTATATATAAAACAGACAAACATCAAAGTCCTACTGTATAGTACAGGGAACTATATTCAATATCTTTTAATAAACCATAATGGAAAAGAATATGAAAAAAAGATATATATATATATAATTGAATCACTTTGCTGTTATTGAATCACACCAGAAACTAATACAACATTGTAAATCAACTATACCTGTAAACCAACTATACTTCATTTAAAAAAGAAAGAAAGAAAGACCCTGACTGAAAATTAAGCCAGTAGAGGAAATCTAACCCAGACATGCAAGAACTGTGTCTTAATATGTCTGAATGCCAGAATCCAGCAGTACCTGGAGCTAGCTCTGTTCTCAGATTTTCCAGTACATGAACAATACATTGCCTCTTTTTGCTCACTCTAATTTGAATTGGGTTTTCATTCACATGCAACAGAGTATAGAACTATATAGAAGGAACACATTCCCTCAGATTCCAGTGGCCAGATTCCAAAGGTGAGCAGTAAGGGAAAGGGGTCAATATCCCTCCTTATTACTGTTTTTTCTCAGACCAGGTAACATCTGGCCTTTCTGAAAAACTATATATTCTAAAAGTTACTAAATCATGTGTTATATATCAGAAGTGAGAGAAGGATAAGAAGTTTATCCAGAAGGATCACACAGCACTTCTCAGCTATCTGATAAGAAAACCAGATCGTGTCTACAGATCCATTTTTACTTAGTCTGTGTATCTGTCAGGAAAACAGAAACCACTCTAAGCATTTCAACAGAGGGAACTTAATATAAGGAATTGGTTAGACAGATGTTGGGAGGTTGAAACAGCAAAAAGGGAACTTTGAGGTACCCAGAGATTGTAACTGCAATTAGAAGCTACCACCCCTAAGGCTGAGGGAGCAAAGAGAGAGACTAAAGGAGGCGCTTCACGGAGCTAGGTTCAGACCTCCGGGAGAGGCAAACCTGGCTGCTGCTGCTACCACTGATGGAACAAGATGAGGTTAGGGCAGGGAGTTCCGAAAGAAGCTGGAGGCTAGAACCAACTACTCCCACTGGGGCAAAGAGCTATGACTGGGATGATAGTTACAAGAACCACAAGCAAACAGGAAGTCACTTCTCCCCTCCTCCTGCCTTCCAACTTCCTTCTAGTGCCCCCTAGTGGCGGAACCTAAAAAGATGCCAACCTACAAAGGAGAAAAATGTTTTGCCGAGATCCAGCCCCAGCATCACAAAGCAGAGTATAGAAATTTGGATTTGGAGCTGAGTGACAATAATTGAATAACCAACACAGCCCGCACTCTTAAATCATATTTCTACTTGATGTATCTCCCTTCTCTTATCAAGGGAATCTTGATAAGACAGTAAGACAATTCTTTTATCAAGGGAACCTTCCCAGCTCCTTTTGCCTTGGCTGTCAAAGATAGAGCTCAAATAATCCCTAAAAGTTTTTGCTTGTTTGCTTGCTTGCTTGTTTGTTTGTTTGTTTTTTAAGACTGAACTACATCTTTGCAAGTCATTTCTCAAGTAGAAGTCCAAATAGAGAACCTGGGCTTGTTTAGCCTGACAGAATCTTATAAGGATAGTTATGAGTGTCCCAGGATCTTCTCTTCAGACAGTATCCCAGTAACCAATGTAAGATAGCAAGAGAAGAAAAATCAATCCAAGGAAAACTGCTATGCCCACTTTGCTCTGTACAGGACAAGGAAGTAGGGTGTATTACTACTCACTCCTAAAAACTTGACACATCATTATAAACCCTTTAAGTCCAACTTTCAATGATGTATGCAGGTGTCATGGTACTTATTACAGTCCATATGTCTCTTCCAGCCAATGGACTGTTATGAATATGCATATTTTAATATCTCCATTCTTGTCCATTTATCCCACAGTACACATAAATGTGACCTGCAGCTAGGGTCCTGACTACTCTGCTTAACTTGGCTAATTGCCAGAGTACAGTGACTCCAGAGAACAGTGGAATAGAAAATAAATGGGCCCCCAAAATTGACCTCTTACAATTGGAGTTCTGAAATTCCATGATAAAATGCCTGGGGTCGGGGTTTTTTAATTCATTTTTCTGAGCACTCATTGAATTATTTATATCTGCAAACATCCTTCAATTTTAGAATTTTTATTTTATCTCTTGAATAATTTTCTTCCCTCTCCTTCTCATTTCTTACGGAAACATCAGTTACTCAGCTATTGGATCTGTTGACTCATCCTCTAATTTCATCTCTTTTCTCCTCTACACTCCATCTTTGTCTGACAGTCTGCTTTCTAGTAGCCCAGTGGGAGTAAGAGGGTTTGTGCCTCATTGTCCAACATGTAGACTTTCACTTAATTCCACTGCTTTCAGTAAGATGCCTGTCCTCTACTGCCCTTGCTGTCTTGAGTGCAGAACGAGTATGATTCAATTTCTCCAAAGAATAAACTGCTTCCCCTTGCCTGCTGGGATGTGAGAGGTGATTGCCTAGTTGATTAAGGTGCAGAAGAGAATATGGTGGTTTTCCTTGTTCTCATATAATCCTGTCTTTAGCCTCATCCCTCACTTCTACCTTGTGAGGCCTCTGGTATTTCCAATTCCTGAGCCTTTCTGGAGTTATTGAAAGAGCTTTCCTTATTGTCATCTCCCTCTGCAGGATTCCAAAAGTTGTCTAAATAATATAGTAAAGCATTTAAGAGCACAGGACCTGTGTCCAGATTGCCAAGGTTTGAATCCTAGCCCCTCCACCTACTAGCCATTTGACCATGGGCAAGTTAAAACCTGTGCTTTAGTATTCTCATTTATAAATGGAGATTGTAACAGTCCTACCTCTTTAGGGCGTTATAAAGATTAAGTAATACCTTTAAAATATTTAGACAGGTGAAAGATTTGTACATTGAAAACAACAAAACATTGCTTAAACAAATTAAAAAGGACACAAATGAATTGAAAGACATCCCGTGTTCATGGATTGGAAGACTTAATGTAGGTAAGATGTGAATACTACACAAAGCAAGCTACAGATTTAATGCAAACCCTATCAAAATCCCAATGCCTTTTTTTTTTTTTTTTTTTTTTTTTGCGGTACGCGGGCCTCTCACTGTTGTGGCCTCTCCCGTTGCAGAGCACAGGCTCTGGACGCACAGCCTCAGCGGCCATGGCTCACGGGCCCAGCCGCTCCGCAGCATGTGGGATCTTCCCGGACCGGGGCACGAACCCGTGTCCCCTGCATCGGCAGGCGGACTCTCAACCACTGCGCCACCAGGGAAACACGGCATTTTTTTAAAGAAATAGAAAACTCCACCATAAAATTTATTTTATATATCAAGGGGCCCCCAAATAGCCAAAGCAACCTTGAAAAAGAACAAAGTTGGAGGTCTCATACTTCCTGATTTCAAAACTTATTGCAAATTTACGGTAATCAAAACAGTGTGGTACTGACATAAAGACAGACATACAGGCCAATTGAATAGAATAGAGAGTCCAGAAATTTTCAACAAAGGTGCCAAACCATTCAGTAAGGGAAAGGGCAGATTTTTCAATACATGGTAGTGGGATAACTGATACAAACATGCAAAAGAATGGCATTAATTCAAAATGAATCAAAGATCTAGACCTATAAAACTTTATGATATTGGGTTTGGCAATGATTTTTTTTTTTTTTTGGATATGACGCCAAAAGTATAGGCAACAAAAGTGAAAAGAGATAAATTGGACTATATTAGAATTAAAAATCTCCGTGCATCAAAGGACACAGTCAGCAGAGTAAAAAAGCAACCCATGAAATGGGAGAAAATATTTGCCAATCATATATCTGAAAAGTTGTTAATACCCAGAATATGTAAAGAACCCCTACAATTCAAAATAACCTAACTAAAAATTGGGCAAAACACTTAGACATTTCTCCAAAGAAGATATACAAATGGCCTCTCCCCATCTGGCTCCAGTCCCAGAGAGTCAAACCTGCCCTCCCAAGTATCCCTAATGAGGAATGAATCACACAGGAAATTTCTCTGTTTGGGTCATTTTCAGTTCCTTAAACACACTCTCTAGCTCTCCACAAGAGAGTTTTGAAAACTTGAGCATTTGCTGTATACCTCAGTGAGCAGAGCCTTGGGGCTCCTGGATGTGAGATGAGGCACCCTGTCCTCAGATGGTCGGAGAAGGAAATCTCCACATCCCCAGGTAGGACTAAAAGCCCAGGACAGCCTGCAGGCCATACAGATTGACAGAGATCCAGCTGCTGCTCCCTCCCTACTGTTTAAATGACATCCTGGAGAGTCTGACCTTCCAGCTCCCCAGGCTTCTGGTACTAAATCACAGTCCCTTAGAAAATCAGCTCACTAAGAGGCATTAATCATTTCTCTTTCTCACAGATAAAATGTTTTTTCTACTGATCCTGAGTAGGAAGCTCACCAGAAATGGTGTGTATTCTAAAGTGATTCCTTTCAATCTTCCCATTTTAGGGAAAGATCTTTCCACCCAGGGTTCCAGCCTGCACCCCAGGCACTTGTCTTCATGATTCGCCCTGGTACTCAGAGAGCTTAGAAGTCATGTAATTCACCCTTAACTCTGTACAGAGAGAGAAACTGAGGTTCAGAGGGGAGATAGGCATGACCAAGAGGCCTGAGCTGTCAGAGCCAGATTCAAGTCTAGATGTCTGTCTAGCCGCCTGTCCCACCAGACAAAGGGCAACCATGTCTTTTCAATACTACCAATACCACACCTTCGAAGCCACCAGAGAGTGTTAAGAGACTAGGCTTTAAGGATTTCCTTCTTTTGTGCTATGTCAGCACGAGCAGGTTACCGACCTTGCTCCTCAAGGTGTGGTCCCCTGACCAGCAACCTCGGCAATACCTGGGAGCTTTTTGAAAATGCAGACTCTCAAGCGGCAAGCCAGACCTACTGAATCAGAATCTGATTTTAACAAGATCCCCATGTGATTTATATACACATTAAAGTTTGAGAAACACTGACTTAAATTGCCTGACCCTCAATTTATCTGTTAAATGGGATAATAGTACCTACATTGTGAGATTGTTCCAAAAATTAGCAGCAAGTTTATCTTGCAACCAATAAGATTCCTTGATTTGAAAGCTTAGAGATTCTCTTCAGGGAGGTTTAAAAGTCGGTCATCTGGCAGCATTAAAAGAAAGGACATCTCCATACACTGCTTCAATGTAATTCAAATATCTTATAACTTACAGTGATGATTAGAGCAGGAGCTAGAATATAATTCAGATTAAGAAACAACATATTTAGTTGTTGGCTCTTGGGTGAGACTGCCTGGGTTCGCTCGTTTCCTAGAAAGGCATCCTTGAGCGACGTATTTACCTTACCTAACCTCAGTTTCTGAACCTGTAAAGTGAGGCTAAGAACGCATCATGTGGTGATAAGAATTCAGTGAGGCCCTCCACGTGAAGCACTTAGCACAGGGCCTGGCACATGGCACATTTCCAGAGAAGGTCAGCTCCCATCACCACCATCATCATCTGCGTCATTGTCAACCATAATTATGTTCTCTGTGATGTCACTCAATGACTGTGACTTGGGAAGGTCTCAGCACCAATGCTCCTGATGAGAGAGACAAGACAGGAGCCTCTCCCTCTTTGATGTGAACAATCAATGGAAACCGGCAATAGACATGCTTTATCATATTTAAGCATACTTCTCTAACTCTTACTAGTTCCCTTTGTCCTGAATGATTAAGTAAAATTTTCTTTTTACCAAACATTTTGTGGGGAAAAGCTCAAGATGGTTATATGCAGCGTGTTAAAAGTCATTTTTATGTCCTCCAGCCAAGCACAAATGAGAGCGTTTCAGCAGTTCAACAGTTATATTCAGTTCAGAATCACTAACTAGTTCTTTACCAAGTTTTTGTACTATCTGCAAAGTGAATTCTCCAGAGGGGCTTTGCAGGATACTAGGATTCTAGTTACCTAACTTATCTCCTACCCCACAATTAAATTAAACAAAAAGAGCTGCCACCATCTTTCATATCAGAACAAGTTTCTGAAAAGGAGATTCAATTCAGCCCTCATTTTGGCCTTAAGAAGTAACTGAGGCCCAGAAACCCCTGGTAATTTAGTAAATGGCAACTTACCCAAAGTCACACAGTAGGTCAGAAGGGGAAATACCTAGGTCTTAGAAAGTTCAAAGGTTGCAGAGTCCAGTGTCTCCCAGCCCTTAAAACCAGTTTATTTGTCCCAGTGTTTGAGCTAATCTCTCCTGCTATAGCTCAAGTGTAATTACTCTTATCCTGCCATCTACATAGAAATCTTCAGGGATTCCTTTTTAAGTCCCACTCAACTTGCCCTTCACACAGGTATCTTCTAGGGAGAAATTAGTTCAACCCCGTTAGCCTCAGATCCCACCATCTTTGAATGGGAGGAGGTGAACCAAAGTGTGGTATGTCCACTCCCTTGAGAGTTGGGGTAAAGAACGGGGTGGCCTGTGAATTGTGAGCCCCCTGCAGTAACAATCTAGGTCTCTGTCGCTGAGCAACAGAGAGCACAGGGAGTCATCACAGGCTTTTGCTTTTGTTTTTTGTTTTGTTTATTTTTTTTGCGGTATGCGGGCCTCTCACTGTTGTGGACTCTCCCGTTGTGGAGCACAGGCTCCGGACGCGCAGGCTCAGCGGCCATGGCGCACGGGCCTAGCCGCTCCGTGGCATGTGGGATCTTCCCAGACCGGGGCACGAACCCGTGTCCCCTGCATCGGCAGGCGGACTCCCAGCCACTGCGCCACCAGGGAAGCCCAGGCTTTTGCTTTTGTATCGCATTCAACAATTTTCAAAGCACATTCACATCCTACTAAGCCTTCCAACCAACCCATGAGGAGAGCAGAGCAGGAATTATGAAGCTTCATACTTTCAGGTAAATAAAATGAGCCTCAGAAAAGCTAAACGATTTTTCCAAAGTCACAAGGCTAATGAGCAGTCAGGCCGGGACCAGCCAGAACCAAGATCAACTATTTTTCCCAGGGTTTCTCTCACACACATTGGAAAAGAAAGCTCGGGATGGATCCTGCCTTAAGCTATAATTAGAAATGCTCTGATCATCATTTGATGCACTAATGAGCACGAGCTGGCAGTTAACCAAGAACAAGGATGATACAAACCCACTACCATGGGGAAGCCTGGGGTGGAGAAAAGGAGAAGAGAGAAGGGTTCCCAGGACAAACATCTCAAACTCCATTGTCTTACTGAAGATGAGATCTGACCAGGCCAGACCAACCCATTCATAAGCACTTTGGGCTCTGGTCCTAGACCAAGTCCCTGGGGGACAGAGATTTTGTGTCTCCAATGGCCAGCACTCTGCTGTGCACAGAGTAAATTCTTATACAGGTTGATAATGAATGAATGAGTCCATGCTAATTCCTGGTTTTGTCTTTCACAAGGTCATTGCCCTCACCTTTGGTTTTCTCCACTTGTATCCTCTCCAATCTCTCTATCCGGGGTCAGTGTCAGGGCTCGTAATCAAGAAGGGAATTATAGATAAATAAAGGCCTCACCTTGGCCCATCACAGAGTGCAAGCAGCTCTGGGCCTGAGACAGCAGTTTTCAGTTGAACCAAGCTAGCAGTTTTATTGCTCATTCCACTTGGACACATCAGAGTTGACATTTGTCCCAGCAGAAGGATTGCTTATTGCAAAGCAAAATGAAATCAATACAGTTTTATTAGCCATCCAGTGTAATAAATTTGCCCCAGATGACAGCCTCTAGGCCCAATTCTTACCAATCCAGGCTGAGTCTAAGATCGGAGGAATATGTCCAAACATTCCCCATTCCTCCTGCCCTCTCCTCTCTGTCCTGTGTACAATCACCGTGATGCCAGCCTCAGTCAGTCTCAGTCTCTTAATCACTCTTTCTGACTCCAGGCTCTCTGCCCTCTAGCCTTTCTCCACCTGATCTGAACATTCTCTCCTTCCTGTGGCAACATGGCTCACCTCTCTCAACTGATTTCTCACCACTGCTCCCAAACATCCCACACAGGTCAATGGAACCATTCCCCAGTCAGCACATGAGCATCCCCACCTTTGCTCATACTATTCCCTCTGCGTAGAATGCCCTTCTCTACTTCTTTACCAGGAGAACTCCTACTCATCTTTCAAGACCAACTTCCTCTGGGAAGCCTTCCCCAAAGGCCCCCCAGAAAGAGGCAGTTACTCATTTCTCCACACTCTCTCAGTATTTATTCATATCCTGATGCCTGACACATTATCTTTTAATTTTCATTTACTTGTCTCTTCTCCTACTTGTAAAATCATCTAAGATTGGTATGGAGTGTGATTCAACGTTCAGACAACCTTGAATACCCATGCCTATCATAACATCCATATCAGGCACACAGAAAAGTGTGTTGACATGCACTGAAAGAGTTACTGAGAATTGTCCAAATCTCTAGAGAACTCAGGAGCTATTGATTCAAGCAGTTCACAGATTGCATGCTGGTAAGAGCTATTGAAAGTTAAGGAACACCCTCTTAAAAGTATGCAAATTAATGAAATTTTTTAGAGTGCAATATCGTGATATAGTTCAACATTTTAAACGTGTAAACTCTTTGACTTGGCCATCCCACTTCTAGGAATTCTTCCTGTAGGTATTCTCACATATGTGCACTAAGAAATATCTACAGGAATGGTTGGTGCAGCTTTGTTTATCACAACAATAACAACAACAAAAGGATACAAATCAAGTATCCATTAATAGGAACACCAGCTAAAAGGAGAATGTTTTACCTAAACCATGTAGTACTATTCAGTTAGTAAGAGGAATGAAATAGACCTATATGTACTGATTTGGAAAGATGTCTGAGGTATAACCATAAGTGAGAAAAGCATTGCAGCACAGTGAAAAAAAAATACACCAAACAGTTAACAGTGGTTATCTTCAGGACATGGCATTAGAGAATAATTTCATTCTAAACTCTAGAGATTCCCATACTTTTTTATCTCCAAACAAGCAATGCATTTATAATAAAATGCATTTTTTTTTTTTTTTAAGCAGAAGGCTCCCCTCGTCTCCTCCCTAGCTTCCCAACTGAGTGCTCTAGAGAATAAGCAGCCCAGCACTGTTCACAGGCTAGAAAAGCTAGAACCTGCTTCTTTGCAGGTGCTCCATGAGGGAGACACAGCTCTGAGTGCTGCTTCCTCCCAGCTGGCAATCACGCCCCCCTCTTCTTCTGCTTATGCTGGGGGTGTGGGGAGGGCTCAGCAGGATGGGTGGAGTGGGAGGCAGGTAGGTGGGAGAACTCTGACATCAAAAGCTGCCTCTGCCTCTCTCTCTTAGCCCTCAAAACTGCCTTGTTGAGACCAAGAGAACAGAAATAAACTGCAGGTACATCAGTTAACTGCAGAAACAGCCCTCTACCTTGACTTCCAGTGGCATCCTAGGTGCTGGGCAGGGTCTCCCACAGCAGGAAATTCTGCAGACAGGAAGGCTGGCCTGCCCAGACACTGTCTGCAGAAGGCAGATGGGGACATATCTCTTTGGAAAGGAAAAGGACAGAACAGTTGATGAATTCCATGAATTGGCAAATTGCCTTATCTAATCTTTCTCTTTGGATGAGTGTCCTTTGTCTCTGCTTTAAAGGATGGAAAATGTCGCAGGGGTGACACTGCTGCCAGCTTTCTTCCTATTAAATGACAGGATCCAGGTCTGGCCTCACCAATATTCCAGAAGCCCAGGAAAGGCCATTAAGCCAAATGAGCCTCTCCCACCCTCCCGCTGTGTAAGCTCTAGGATCTGACCTGGGCTGGGAGGGCCCGAAAGATGCATATATAGTAAATAAAAATAATTCTAGTCATGCTATATTATTAGTTCTAATAATGCTATTATTATTATTATTAGCTAAATAATAGCTCAATAAATATTTTTTACTTTGTGTCAAGCACTGTGCAAATGCTTTATATGCATTTATTTCACTTTAAAACAGTCATATAGAAAATACTATTATTATGCCCATTTTACAAATAAGAACACTGATATTGTATTAAGTAACTTTCACAGCTAGGAAGTAGCAATACTAGGACTGGTTTAGCCCCACTCTCAACCACTATACTACAGTGGTTTGTACAGAAGAATCTTAGCATTCATGAGAGATACACCAAGATGAGCCCAAAATTTAAGACTAAGCACCCATATTTACCTCCCCCTTAAAACTCTATAATACTGCAGGGGAAAAAAATAATAAACCAATTAACATGAGAGTCAGTATAGCATATTGGTCAGGCACACAAGCACTGGGGTCAGACTACCTAGGTTCATATCTCAGCTCTACCATGTATCAGCTGTATGACCTTGGGCAAATAGTTTAACCTCTCTGAGCCTACTTATTATAAACCTTACCTTCTGTGTGAATGCATAAGGTATATATTATCTCATGTAATTCACAAAACCCTGTGTAAGACGTCTTCAGTTATAAGAAGTACCATTGATTTATGGACCACTAAGAAAGAAAAATTCCCACCATTTAATCTATACATCCCAATTTCAGAGCCGATAAAATTAAAAAGAAAACGTGTCTTAGAATCAATGAAGGATGGTATTATCCCCAAGGTACAGATAAGAAAACTGAAGCTCATTCAGATGTAAACAACTTCTCAGTTAGTCTCCTCTGTGCTCTGCTTGGGTTGTGTTTCTGCTCTCCGTCCCACACTTAGAGCTGGTTTTTGTTTGTTCGTTTGTTTTTAATTAAGCATGGCATAAGAACCACATCACACTTTTCCTGCTAGAAGCAACCAATTTACTTGAACAATTCCAGAAAGGCCATGACAGTTTGGAGGATTGGGTTCTCTGTGTTTAAAGGCAATTCTGATGTTTCATATGACCTAAAGACAGGACCCCTCACTCAGACTATTTCATGTACAAAATAGGGCTTTCCCTTGTTCCCTTTTATGGCAAACGCCTCAGGGTTTGTAGGAAGTTGAATGGGAACACTTGAAAAGAAAAGCAGCATTTCTTAATAGAAAGAGCATTTAATAGAAATCCAGATGCCTTGTTTTCTTAGTAGAAAGCACTTAGTAGAAAGCACTTAAAAGATATTTCGTTCTCTTTCTGACCTTCTCTTTGGTCCATCAGGATTGGGGAGAGCCAGTGAGGAACAGCAGCTACAGACCTCCAGCATTTCCTCCTTCCCCCACTCAAGTTGGAAAGGATCCTGGAGGGCATCTGCTCCAGCCCTCATGTTATAATGAGGAGAGTGAGGCCCTCCTGGAGGAAGGGACCAGCCTCCATCACACAGTCCGTGGAAAGAGCATGGGCTCTGGGCTCCATCTCCGACCTGGACTCGAGCCCAGCTCTGCCACTGTGTCCATATGACCTTGGGCAGGTCTCATAAGCTCCCTGGAAAAGAGCTGTAGTAGTTCTTCCCTTAAAGTGTTAAGGATTAATGGATACCTGACAAAGTCTGGCATAAAGAACACAATCAATATCACTTATTATTTACTACCTACAACTTCCCATCATTTACTCTGGTTATACCTTCTCCAACTGTGCAGAGTAAGTTTGATTCCTCTTTAATACAGCAGCCCTTCACATAAGTGAAGAACGCGGTCCTGTTCCCCGGGTCTTATCCAAGTTATGCTACATAGTCTCTTCACTCCTATTTTTTGTGACATGATTTTTTGATACCTCATGGACCCAGCTATCCTTGTTGAAAAATTCCATTTGTAGTTGTTTCTTTTAAAATGATACACACTATTAAAGAGTCAACATGGAAAGAAAAAATGACAGATCATGAAAAACTATTCACAGCATATATTAGAGGAAGGATTACTATCTCTCTAGTAGATAAATGAAAAAATCCTATACCATATACTACATACATAATTTTTTTTTTTTAATTTGAGCCCAGTTAATAACTGGACAAAGTGCATGAGCCCAAAATTCACAAAAAAAGATTTACAACTAGTAAACAAACACCTAGGAAAATAACCAACCTCATTAATAATCAAAGAAATAAAGACTAAAAATGATTGTGAGGTGCTATTTTATACGTAAAATTAGTGAAGAAAAAAAGATTTTTGTCATGATAATATCTGGTGCTTGTGAGGGTACAGAGAAACTGTGCTTTCAAAAGTACAACTGCCTAAATAAATTTATACAGCTTATTTATAAAACAATTTGGCAATATATCTAAAGAGCAATAATAAATGTTTATACTCTCATCCAATAAAGTCAATTCTGGAAGGTTATCTTAAAAAAATGAAAACATTTTGTATTGTTTATAAAACAAGACTCGAATGGCCAACAATAAGATATTGGTTTAAACAATTCAGTCTACATTGTCTAACATAATGGTTTAAAAGTCTCGTACCCACATGAGAAAATGGTGATCATGAACCATTTATATTAAAGAGTAAATAAATAGTTAATATTACATTTTTTTAAAGTAGGCTATAAGATGGTATATACACTGTTATTTATGGCAACTATGCTTTAAAGAAAGAATTCATAAGAAAAAAGATTGCAAATAAATACACCAAGATGTACATAATTGTTTTCTTGAGATAGTGGAATTATTTTTACTTTTTTTTCACCTCAGCTGGGAAAATACATGGTGATTGTACTCTGAGAGGCTGCAACTGCAGAAATATCTAACACTTCTGCAGGAAAATTCAGTTAAGTAAATCTCTGACTAAGGACTTTTATGAAAAGGATTTTAAAAATAACAATAATACATTTATTTCAAAAGCACGTGCTGCCCAAACCAATTTTCCTAAAACCACTTCACTCCAGTATTTGCAGGCTGGTAAAAACATATCAGTTCATGAGGGATGCATATATATTTGTATAAAAAGATGTCATGGCTATTTCCATTTGGGAACAGATCTTTCAGTTGAAATTACAAACCTGTGCTGTTTTTACCTGAAGAGGATAAAAATATTAAAAGGACAACCAGGGTAATATCTTGTTAGGAATAACTTCCCAACCAGCTCCTTGAAAACATTTTGCTTTACTTATTTCATTTGCTGGTTATGGTGGAGAGGGTCTGAGAAACCAGTTGGGACTCTGATTCTAATTATGACAGTAATTAGCTATAAAACCTTGAGCAAGTTATTTAACTTCATCATGCCTCAGTTCTCTCATCTGTAAAATGGGAATGAGAATACTTAGTTATAGAAGTATTATAAGGAATAAATGGAAAGGGGTGTGTATTTTCAACAACCTATCAAAGCAGATGGTTGGACATAGTATCCCATCCTCCTACCAGCCCATGAGGTTTCTGAGGGAAATACAAGTGTGGGGCAAAGTCTGGCTAAAGAACACCCTTTACTGCTATGAGGCCGTGAATACTAATGAAGACTGGGCCACATGGAGCACTCCTTTGTCTACGTGACCTGGAGCCTGGGTTCAAAGTGAAACCAAGCAAGACCTCATGGAGCTTTCCCGGGGACAGAACTCCCATGTTCCCCACCTCTTGTTTGTAGAAAAGCTTTAGCCTCCTAGGCCTTCCCCAAGTTCCAAAGAGCAAATTTAATCAGAGAAGTGAGAAAAAAGCAGAAACAGAACAGTCAAGCAAGACAAAATAATAAGAGTTTAGCCATAAAGCAAAGTCAAGGACTTTTAGTTACTCCTCAAGGGCTATAGATAATGTCCTGAGCCATATCCTTGAGTTGTTTTGCAGATACTAAAACCCTTACCAGGAGGAAGAAGTTAACTGCATGCAGACCACCAGCATGTAGACCCCAGATGTGTTGGAACCAGAAGATTGATGATGTTTGACTACGGAAATACTACCCAGTTACCTCACCACCAACCCATAAGAAGAATGTCCATGAGCTGATCAAGCACCCTGCAACCCTCTGCCTCACTTTGTTTTTAAAAACTCTTCCCTGAAAGCCATCAGGGAGTTTGGGTCTTTTGAGCCTGAGCTGCCTGTTCTCTTTGCTTGGACCCACGCTGAATGCCTTGCAATAAATACTGCGCTTTCCTTTGCCACAACCTGGTATTAGTAGATTGGCTCTACTGCACATCAGGTGAGCAGACCCAAGTTTGACTTGGTAACAAAAGCTGACTGAGTGGCCTCCTTTGCCCCTTCCTTGTCAGCCCACCTGAGAATCCCAGATCTTACATCTCAGGTAGGGAGGAAAGACCAATGCAGAAAGAAGCCAGGCAAACAAAAGAGCCCACATGCTCAGGAGCAGAGCAGGAGGGCCTCTGCAGGCCTGCCCATGGTAGAGCTGGTCTGGGCTTCACAGACGGGGGCAGTAAAAACAGCCCCTGGCCTGTCCCACCTTTACACAGCAAGGAATAAGAGGCTGAAGGAGCATAAGAGAGCAAGAGAGAGATGGCTGCAGTGTTCCCTGAACAAGAGAAACCCAACCCTCTGGAAGGAAGACGATCCCAAGAGACCAGCTGTCTATCAGCTCTGACCTGTAACTGGTTCAACCCAGTGGATTCCCCTCTCCTTGTCCAATGAAATGTGCTCAGACACCAGTGATCTGTAGCAGTGGTCTCCCTACATGAGGTGGAGAGAATGAGGCGCCTCGAGGAGTGGGTGAGTCTCCCCCGGGACTTACACTAAGGACCAGTGCATGATCCATCACACCAATGACGTTTCCCTTCCCCTTCCGGGCTCCTGGCACTGTTGATGTGGAAGGGACAGTAGAGCTGATCCATTCCAGAAAGGCGGGCTGGGTTTCAGCTACTTAGGAATAGAGAGGGGATCAGAAGCTAGCCCTCACCAGCTCTCAGCTGGAACTGGCTCCTAACAGCCTGATAGCTAATCTCTCCCCCTGATCGTGTTCCCCTCATCTTCATTGTCTGCACTGTAGTCACAGAAATCTCTCCAAATTGCTCATCTGACCAGGCAACTCCTCTGCTGAAAGTGCTTCAGCATCCTCACTGCGTACAGAATAAAGTTCAAGTTTCTTGGCATGGCATTCAAGGCCCTTGCCTTCCTTGTCATGCTGTGCTACTGACCAGCTCATAGACCTTCGGTGAGTTCATTAATTATTCTGTTTTCGCTTCCTCTTTGTAAAATTAAAATAATTTAGTTCCTATCTTATAGGGATTTTGCAAGGATTAAGTGACATAATACATGTGTAGTTCTCAGAACACAGCCTGGTACATGGGAAGCCCTCAAGACATTCAGCTCCTATTACCATCATCATCATCATCACTGTCTATTATTTATACCTCTGTTCATGTTTTCCCTTTTGCCTAAAATACCCTGCCTGACCTTTTACACCTGCCAGCTCCTACTCATCCATCAAGATTCAGTCCATCATTGCCTTCCCCAGCAAGCCTTCTCCGAATCTCTAGGCTTTTCTGTGATGCAGAGATCCTATTGCGTAGCTCCATCGTAGCCCTTAGCACACTGTGCTTGTCTATGCTCTGTCTCCCTCTGCAGACTGGAAGCTCCTCAAGGACGGGGAGGAGAGCTCCAAGAGCACATAAATGATACCCAGTCAGTAGTCAGTAAATTGTTTACATTGAAATGCCCCTGAAGGTATCATGCACCCAACATTACATGAGAAACTGTGAGGAAGACAAAAGGTGAAAGGGATAAATCCTTGGACTTGAGGAGTATATATGCTGATTGACTAATTCCAAACAGTACATGGATTGGGTTATATATGCAAGAGCCCCAAGGAAGTTCTGATATGAGGTAAATTCTTGAGGTCCTTGGATACCCACTCTGGGTCAGACACCAGGTCAGCCCATCCAGCCCAGGCTCTGGCCTTTACAGCCAGAAACATTTCCAAGAGGGCCCTGAAATGGGCCAGCTGTAACCACACAAACTTGGAACCTTCTGGGAGGGCTGTGTGGATGTAAGTCTGGCCCTTATGCACTGCTGGTGGCTCTGCAGAGTTGGCACGGCGAGTGGACAAGTCCAGTTTACTGCAGCCAATTCTGAGGGAAACTGCCCTGACCACACTCCCCACTGAGGGAAAAGGTCATGCTCTGAGCCGCCAGACCTGTGCTTCCTCCTCTGGCCAGAACTGTTTGGAAGCCAGGGTCCAAATACTCAAGGGCAGCCAACCCAAGGTTGGCCAGCAACCCGTAGAAAAAAGTGTTACCCAAGCAGGGCCCACAGTAATTAACTGAGTCAGCCTCACTCTCTGGAACTTGGTTAGAGAGTTAAGGAAGGAACCAGATATCTGTTAGAGGAAGAAGCAGCAAGAACGCTGGGCTGGTTATTCTCTCCTTGCCCTCATCCCACCCTGGAGGCATTCTCTACTCATCTCTGCCCTGGTCTCCTGGGTACCTCCATGAGTACATTACCAGGCTCCTTTTCCCTCTGGCTTCTAGCTGGGTTCAAGTTCAGCCAATGGGGCAACTGGCAGGAGATTGGAGACTGGAGGAGAGAGAGGTCACAGTATTTAATCATCCCACTCCCTCCCTCCCACACCCCAGGTCTGGCGATGTCTGCCTTCGCTTGTGGCCACAGTTCCCGCCAGGCAGTCCTTAGAAGACAGCAACTTTTCACCAGGCTCCAAGACCACCATCTCCTCTCCTTACTCCTGTAGCCCCGGGAGTGACAATGGCTTCCTACGCTTGCTAGTTTCTGGGGTCTTCTTGTGGGTTCCTTATCTCTGCCTACATTTTTGCAAAAAATTCCTTCATTTAAAAGTTGTTCAAAAATCCCAGCTGAGGAATGCCAACCATTTCCTGCAGAGGCCTGAACTGATACAAAGAGAAACGGAATAGAGGGAGGACTTGCTCCGGAGGTCCTGGATTCTGAAGGCTCCCCCTTTTCAGCCTCCTTTATGCCCAACTACTAAGGATCCCCCTCTTCTCCTCAGGTGTGGCCTTGCCTTTCAACTTTCCAGGGCTGGGCTCACGCATCTATTTTCCTTCTTACCACATGTCTCTACAATAAACGCCCTGTTCTCTTGTTCTTACACCACTGCCAATACCTAGGTGGCTGGGGGGTGGTACCTCATGCACTGCTGGTGGCCCATAGAGCTGGCACAGCATCTGAGAAAGTTCATCTGGCTGCAGCCACCATTAGCTTAGCTCTTGGATCCATCAGAAGGAGAAGAGGACCACTCAGAGCCTAGATATGGACTCAGATTTGAACCCACGAACTCCTCACTGTTATCAAAGAGATAAAATAAATGAAGTAGGAGCACGTTACTACAAAGGAGTCTCGTTTACACACATTCTCCTCTGATTTTAACAGTATCCCCTTTGGCTTTTCTTTCTGTGATGATAATTTTCCCATCTTATGTCCTTCACAGAGAACCAAGCTCACAGCCTCAACTGTGACGCATGAACTCAGGTGCGGTGGGAACCAAGCTCTTATGATTCCTTGGTACCATGATTTCATTAACATTTTCTTTTTCTTTTTCTTTTTTAATTAATTTATTTATTTTTGGCTGTGTTGGGTCTTCGTTGCTGCATGCTGGCTTTCTCTAGTTGCAGCTAACGGGGGCTACTCTTCGTTGCGGTGCGCAGGCTTCTCATTGCAGTGGCTTCTCTTGTTGCGAAGCCCAGGCTCTAGGCATGCAGGCTTCAGTAGTTGTGGCGCGTGGGCTCAGTAGTTGTGCCACGTGGGCTTAATTGCTCCGTGGCATGTGGGATCTTCCCAGGCCAGGCTTCAAACCCGTGTCCCCTGCATTGGCAGGCAGATTCTTAACCACTGCGCCACCAGGGATGTCCCCCTTAACATTTTAAAACTCACTGTTACTTGATTTTCTATTCCCATATTTTATCTGGGAGGCAGCCTGCCACATACTCACCCATAAAATGCAAACCTGAAAACTAAAAAATAAACCAAGGGTCTGGATAAAACTAAGAATAATTGCAATCACTCTTAGAGACACTGGAGAGGAGGAAGTGTGGGTAACCACCACCGCTGGACTAGCTAACCTCCAATGCCCTTCCAGCTCGGAGAATCTTTGCAAGAGTAGCCTTTGTCTGGATGGTTAAGTTTCATGCTGGTAGGCCCAGCCTCGTTCATTGCCAGGATCTGTACCCCTTGTCCTCCAGTGGGTGAGGTCTGGGGATGCTACTTGACTCCTACCTGCAGCACCACCCTCATGCAGTCTCTGGAGCTGGTCCTGTCCAGAGGCAGGCATGAGAGTTTCCTCCTGACCATCTCTGCATTATTGCTTCCAATGGTCAGTACCCCAAGGGCAAGAACAATACTTCTGCACGGCTCCTGCCTGCGGCCCTAAACACAGTAGTTTCTCAGAGAATGTTCACTGAATGAATGAGGGAGTGTTGTTCCCTGTGCGTAATCCCCAACCTGGCAGCCTTTCCCGCAGCCCCGCTACGGCAGCCGTGGTGAACTCGCTTGTGCAGCCCCTCCACTGTGCTCTTGGTAGAGGCTGCATAACTAGAAACACAATTTTCCAACCTTCCTTTCGCCTACATTCTGAATGTGATTTAGTTTCTCTAATCAGAGGCACTGGTCTGAGACTTAAATACATGGTGAAAGAGACACGGCATGAAGCATCAGTTTGGAGGGTAGAACAGAGTCGAACTGGCTTGGGCCCAGCTGTGGCCCCAGCTTTCTGATTCTGCACGTCCTGATTTTGGCAAAGGCAGCAACCCTGCGGGGTGATTTTGGGGAGTCATTCCTGGAAGCTCAATTTAGATTCTGTTTCTTCGACCTTCCCAGCAATTCTGTGAACCATAAAAGCTTTTTCATAAACCCCTTTCTGCTAACCAGGTGAAAAGGTTCTGTTATTTCTAACTATGAACCCTGACTGACCCCTTCCACGCTCTCAAACTCCTCCCAGGCTTCCACCTGCCAAAGCTGTTCCCCAAACTCAAACTCCCACACGCATCATCACAGCTCAGTTTACCTAAGCTGTATTAAGAAATTGCTTTGCTCAGGGCCCTGGGCGAGATGCTGGAATTATTGACAAAAATGGGACCTAGTCCCTGCCCTCCTGGAGTTTATAGTCTAGTGAAGCAACTAATTGTGTCATCAAATAATTTATCCATCAGAGACCAGGAATCCGATGCAAGGTACTTCTCTTCTGGGAAGCTCTCTTGTAAGGCAGCTCATCTTCCTTTCACAAGTGTTGACGGAGCCCTGCTCTGAGCATCTTCTAGAAAGTGAAACAAGGATGAGTAAACGTTTTGTGAGGTGAGGGATTTTTAAATCTACCGTGAGGTGACAATACTCGCACACCACAGTCAGCTTGACTTCCACGAGGACAGCACACACACATGTCCCACCAACTCTACCCTGTTTCTTCACAGTAAAGTCTCCCTCTCATTGCTTATAACAGTGTAAGGGACACACAAAAACTTACCCACATGCAGCTGTGGGGACGAGAATGCTGCTTGTCTTGGAGATTCCAAGGACTTGGTGCCATTCCAGCCATATCTCCTATTAATCTCTCCATTCGCCCTGAGGCTCTGACACATCTAACTTTCACCGGCTCCAAAACATGACCTGCCCTGTCTCCCTGCACCTTCCTCCCTCTGACCGTCCACACTGCTCTCCTGCTGTGTCAAAATCAGCTGAATGCCACCTGCATCAAAAAACCTTCAATCGACGCCTGGAGACAGGATGAACTTCTCCATATCTGTACTGTAGACTCTTGTCATTTACAGATTTTAACACTCTTCATTTTGAACAGTTTCAAACTACCTTAAGGTCCAAGACAGGGCTAATTTGGAGTCTTGTTGAGGAGAGAATTTGAATCACAGCTGCTATGAGGCTGGGGTACAGGAAAGTGTCACTGAACCAAGGGGGTGGTGATAAGGTTTCATGTAAACAAGGTCCTGGAGGAGAAAGGGGACAGAGAATGGTGGTGCTTGCTGGTCCACTTTCACCTTTATCCCACTCTCTTAGAGAAGAAGGGGGTTGGTAAGGGATTGGAACCTAGCCCCTGAACGCTAGCAAAAGGGTCTGGGGGCATCAGGAGATGCAGGCCAGGTCCTCTAATAAGAGAAAGAGGAAGGCAGTGTAGGGGGGATGGCCAAGGACCAAGGGGGCAGGACTGAGCACTGATGACTAGAAACCAGGGCTCAGGCACCAGCTGTCAGGTAGGAACTAGAGACCTTAGGGCCAGAGAGCCGACCAGCCACCCAGGAGCCAAGTGCCGTGTTTCCATATTCCTTTGTCACATCTACCAATTGAGCCTGATATTTCTGTTGTATTTTTTCTGAATTCTGTGGGAGAGTATGAAGCTATAGAAGATTCCCCAAGTTCAGAGGTCCTAAAGGCCTTGGTATACGCCCTCTGAAATGAGAAAGTGTACTGGATTTGGTAAGCACCTCCATCACCGTACTGTCACCTGGGGGTCTTTTCCTCCACTAGACGGGCCAGGGACTTTGTCTTGGTGGTCCTTGTAGCTATCTATGAGACCACGGATCGAAGTGGAGCCGTCAGGGCACTTGTCTACTGGACCAGGTTGATTGGTTCAGGAGTAAAATCATAGTCAAGCTGGCTCGTGGATCTCTCCCCTTCAGTGTTTGGACTTGGCATCAGAGAAAACTCAGTCAGTCTCTCTCTGGTGGCCAAAGCCAGATGCAAAACTTAAAGCCATCAGAGGCTGTTTTTCTTTCCCTTTTGAAAAAAGCCAAACTGCAACCAAATGATAGTAATAACAGCTAATACTTTTTAAGTCACATCTATGTACCAGGCACTATGCCAAGCCCTTTATGTGCCTTTAATCCATTTAGTCCATAATCCATTTAGTCCTCGCAACAACCCCAGGAGGTAAACAATGTAATTATATTTGTTTACAAATAAGGAAACTGAGACAAAGCAAGGTTGAGTAACTTGCTCAATATCATACAGCTAGTAAGTAACAAAGCCTAAGGTGATCTGGCTCTAGAGTCCATTATAACCTCTACTCCACCTTGCAGAGTTGGTCGGCGGAATGTTAGAGAAGGACGTGTGTGCAACCAGCACACAGCTGGTTCTCTAGGTGAATTTCTGTCACTAGCAACCAAAAAATTCCTAGCGAAGATAATATACGCCCAGAAAGGAGCATGGTGTCCACCAACAACCTTGGTACTCGACATCTTACTCTTCCCATCTCAACTGGGCAGCCAAAGTGAGATCCCAGTTCCAAATGAAATCATATCCTTAAAACCCTCCAACCTCCTCCTAGTGCCCTAGGAGAAAGTTGAGACCTCTCTGTGTAACATACAAGATGTTTCGAGGTCCTGCTCCTGCTTCATTTCTCACCATTCCCCTGCCCCCTTCCCATGATCATCTACAATCAGGAGGAGAAAAATGAGTTCCTGGGCTCCCATGCACTGTCTCAACCCTGCCCCATTTTATCTAAGCTCACCCCAGTTGCTCACAAGCAGTTCTCGGGATTGGTGTCTGATTTGGGTCCTCATCCCCCAACTGGTTTTTGCTACTCGCTTCTCCAGAGAGAGAAAGCCAAAAACAGAACTCAAGACCTTAGCACTGCCAGATGAGGAGTGCTCACCTGGCTGACTCCCAAACACTGTATCCACATCATTTCTGTCCACTGTATTTCACCTACCTGGGATTCTGCTGCCTAACTGAAATGACATATGAGCAAGCACCCCGCACGGTGCCTAGAACACAGTAGTTGCTCAATATGTGATATTTTCCTTCCTTCCTTCCTCTCTTCCTCTCTGGGGAACACTATTATTGTCCTCATCCTGCCCCCATGACAGCATCTCGGGACAGAGGCCCCACTTCATCTGCGGTGCAGTATATCTGAGAACTATCAGGTTTACTATCCAAGTCCTAGGATCTGACAAGAATAGTTCAAGTCCTAATGCCTTAGGTCAATGTGGGCGCTACTCTGGGGGCTGGGTCTGTGGCTGCAGGTGGGTATCAAAGGGCTTAGCTGTGAAGAGGAAAGAGCTTCAGAAGCTGACACCCCAGCAGCCCCGATGGTGCTGGTCCCACAGCACCTTTCCCTGACACTGGATTCACTATAAAAAGAACAAGCTCAAAGCAAATTATTCTGGAAGCACCTTTCCTCTTCAGAGCAATTCTCTTTGTGTCAGCAGAAGAGGGCTGGAGCATCTCATTCTGGTACAATTGGAACAATTACCCCTTAAATGTGATAATTACAACTTGATCATTTGTAGGCAACAACAAGATTTATTCCAAGATTTTCTCCTCCTTGTTGGAACTTTCTGTGAAGAAACTACTTATTTTCCAGATCCACAGGCTCTGTGTTTCTGATCCAGATGTGAATGCCTTCCAGTGCCTATCTTCCCAAGAGGACATAAATTCTGATATTTCTCTTTTGTGCTGTTCTGCTAAATTTAAGGATGACCATGACAACTGCCTGGATAACTTAAACCGGAAGAGGACTAGACCTTTAGCATGTGCCCATGTACTTAAGAGCCAGCTGTCTTGTCAGATGCCATACTGACATCTTGGCAACCATTTGACCAAGGTGGCAACATAAATAGTGTTTCTCTCAAGGCCATGAATACAGAAAAAAGCTATATTCAGATTGCATTTTGTATCTGGAAGCTGCATGGTTGATCTGCCCATTCTGGACATCAGAACCTTATCTGCATGATTCCAGGTTTGGAACATTATCATGGCTGCAAAAAGTCGAGAATAAACAAACCTAACCTATGAAATAAACTATATACAAATTATTATGCAAATTACTTAAGCATAAGTGTACATAAAATCAATTATAACCACCACCATGGAATGTGAATGTAACTTCAGGAATCGTGAAGCCTTTTGATGCTTAGCCAGGTATGTCTAAAGAACATTTCTGCCCTCTTCCTGTCTAGAAGGTCTTCATTTGTCATCCTGATCTGCATTATAATCCTTTTCTGGGCCCACAGGGCACATGTTCCACATATACATCTCTGTAATGGCCACCTCCTAGTCTTGAGGTTTGGGGAATTCTCAGTCTCTCTCTTTTTTTGAGATGTTAAACTTTTTTTTTTTTTTTGCATTTTAATCTTTTAAATTGAAGTATAGTTGGTGTGCAATATTACATGTTATAATATAGTGATTCACAATTATTAAACGTTATACTCCATTTATAGTTATAAAATATTGTCTATTACCCATGTGTTGTACAATATATCCTTGTAGCTTATTTTATACGTCTCCCTTTTCTTTTTTTTTTTAACATCTTTATTGGAGTATAATTGTTTTACAATGATGTGTTAGTTTCTGCTTTATAACAAAGTGAATCAGTTATACATATACATATATCCCCATATATCCTCCCTCTTACATCTCCCTCCCACCCTTCTAAGTGGTCACAAAGCTCTGAGCTGATCTCCCTGTGCTATGCAGCTGATTCCCACTAGCTATCTATTTTACATTTGGTAGTATATATAAGTCCTTGCCACTTACTCACTTCGTCCCAGCTTACCCTTTCCTCTCCCCGTGTCCTCAAGTCCATTCTCTACGTCTGTGTCTTTATTCCTGTCCTGCCCCTAGGTTCTTCAGAACCATTTTTTTTTTTAGGTTCCATATATATATGTTAGCATACGGTATTTGTTTTTCTCTTTCTGACTTACTTCATTCTGTATGACAGACTCTAGGTCCGTCCACCTCACTACAAATAACTCAATTTTGTTTCTTTTTATGGATGAGTAATATTCCATTGTATATATGTGGCACATCTTCTTTACCCATTCATCTGTCGATGGACACTTAGGTTGCTTCCATGTCCTGGCTTTTGTAAATAGAGCTGCAATGAACATTGTGGTACATGACTCTTTTTGAATTATGGTTTTCTCAGGGTATATGCCCAGTAGTGGGATTGCTGGGTTGTATGGTAGTTCTATTTTTAGTTTTATAAGGAACCTCCATACTGTTCTCCATAGTGGCTGTATCAATTTACATTCCCACCAACAGTGCAAGAGGGTTCCCTTTTCTCCACACCCTCTCCAGCATTTATTGTTTGTAGATTTTTTGATAATGTCCATTCTGACTGGTGTGAGTTGATATCTCATTGTAGTTTTGATTTGCATTTTTCTAATGATTAATGATGTTGAGCATTCTTTCATGTGTTTCTTGGCAATCTGTATATCTTCTCTGGAGATATTTCGATTTTGGTCTTCTGCCCATTTTTGGATGGGGTTGTTTGTTTTTTTGATATTGAGTTGCATGAGCTGCTTGTAAATTTTGGAGATTAATCCTTTGTCAGTTGCTTCATCTGAAAGTATTTTCTCCCATTCTGAGGGTTATCTTTTCGTCTTGTTTATGGTTTCCTTCGCTGTGCAAAAGCTTTTAAGTTTCATTATGTCCCATTTGTTTATTTTTTTTTTATTTCCATTTCTCTAGGAGGTGGGTCAAAAAGGATCTTGCTGTGATTTGTGTTATAGAGTGTTCTGCCTATGTTTTCCTCTAAGAGTTTTATAGTGTCTGGCCTTACATTTAGGTCTTTAATCCATTTTGAGTTTATTTTTGTGTATGGTGTTAGGAAGTGTTCTAATTTCATTCTTTTACATGTAGCTGTTCACTTTTCCCAGAAACACTTATTGAAGAGGCTGCCTTTTCTTCATTATATGTTCTTGCCTCCTTTGTCATAAATAAGGTGCCCATATGTGTGTGGGTTTATCTCTGGGCATTCTATCTTGTACCACTGATCTATATTTCTGTTTCTGTGCCAGTACCATACTGTCTTGATTACTGTAGCTTTGTAGTATAGTCTGAAGTCTGGGAGCCTGCTTCCTCCAGCTCCGTTTCTCTTTCTCAAGATTGCTTTGGCTATTTGGGATCTTTTGTGTCTCCATATAAATTGTGAAATTTTTTGTTCTAGTTCTGTGAAAAATGCCATTGATAGTTTGATAGGGATTGCACTGAATCTGTAGATTGCTTTGGGTTGTATATTCATTTTCACAGTGTTGATTCTTCCAATCCAAGAACATGGTATATCTCTCCATCTGTTTGTATCATCTTTAATTTCTTTCATCAGTGTGTTATACTTTTCTGCATACAGGTGTTTTGTCTCCTTACGTAGGTTTATTCCTAGATATTTTATTCCTTTTGTTGTAATGGTAAATGGGAGTGTTTCCTTGACTTCTCTTTCAGGTTTTTCATCATTAGTGTATAGGAATGCAAGAGATTTCTGTGCATAATTTTGTATCCTGCTACTTTATCAAATTCATTGATTAGCTCTAGTAGTTTTCTGGTGGAGTCTTTAGGATTCTCTATGTATAGTATCATGTCATCTGCAAACAGTGACAGCTTTACTTCTTCTTTTCTGATTTGGATTTCTTTTATTTCTTTTTCTTCTCTGATTGCTGTGGCTAAAACTTCCAAAACTATGTTGAATAATAGTGGTGGGAGTGGGCAACCTTGTTTTGTTCCTGATCTTAGTGGAAATGTTTTCAGTTTTTCACCATTGAGAATGATGTTGGCTGTGGGTTTGTCATATATGGCCTTTATTATGTTGAGGTAAGTTCCCAACATTTTCTGGAGGGTTTTATCATAAATGGGCTTTGAATTTTTTCGAAAGCTTTTTCTGCATCTATTGAAATGATCATATGGTTTTATCCTTCAGTTTGTAAATATGGTGTATCACATTGCTTGATTTGTGTATATTGAAGAATCCTTGCATTCCTGGAATAAACCCCACTTGATCATGGTGTATGATCCTTTAATGTGCTGTTGGATTCTGCTTGCTAGTATTTGGTTGAGGATTTTGCATCTATGTTCATCAGTGACATTGGCCTGTAGTTTTCTTTCTTTGTGACATCTTTGTCTGGTTTTGGTACGAGGGTGATGGTGGTCTCGTAGAATGAGTTTGGCAGTGTTCCTTCCACTGCTATATTTTGAAAGAGTTTGAGAAGGATAGGTGTTAGCTCTTCACTAAATATTTGTTAGAATTCGCCTGTGCTTTTCTAAGAATTTGTCCATTTCTTCCAGGTTGTCCAATTTATTGGCATATAGTTGCTTGCAGTAATGTCTCATGATCCTTTGTATTTCTGCAGTGTCAGTTGTTATTTCTCCTTTTTCATTTCTTATTTGAGTCTTCTCCCTTTCTTTTCTTCATGAGTCTGGCTAATGGTTTATCAATTTTGTTTATCTTCTTAAAGGACCAGATTTTAGTTTTATTGATCTTTGCTATTGTTTCCGTCATTTCTTTTTCATATATTTCTGATCTGATCTTTATGATTTCTTTCCTTCTGCTAACTTTGCAGGGGTTTTTTGTTCTGCTTTCTCTAATTGCTTTAGGTGTAAGGTTAGGTTGTTTATTTGAAATTTTTCTTGTTTCTTTAGGCAGGATTTTATTGCTATAAACTTCCCTCTTAGAACTGCTTTTGCTGCATCCCATAGGTTTTGGGTCATCATGTTTTTATTGTCATTTGTTTCTAGGTATTTTTTTATTTCCTCTTTGATTTCTTCAGTGATCTCTTGGTTATTTAGTAGTGTATTGTTTAGCCTCCATGTGTTTGCCATTTTTTACATATTTTTTCCTGTTATGACATCTAGTCTCATAACGTTGTGGTCAGAAAAGATACTTGATACGATTTCAATTTTCTTAAATTTAGCAAGGTTTGATTTGTGACCCAAGATATGATCTATCCTGGAGAATGTTTCATGAGCACTTGAGAAGAAGGAGTATTCTGTTGTTTATGGATGAAATGTCCTATAAATATCAAGTAAGTCCATCTTGTTTAATGTATCATTTAAAGCTTGTGTTTCCTTATTTATTTTTATTTTGGATGATCTGTCCATTCGTGAAAGTGGGGTGTTAAAGTCCCCTTCTATGATTGTGTTACTGTTGCTTTCCCCTTTTATGGCTGTTAGCATTTGCCTTATGCATTGATGTGTTCCTACACTGGGTGCATAAATATTTACAATTGTTATATCTTCCTCTTGGATTGATCCCTTGATTATTATGTAGTGTCCCTCTTCGTCTCTTGTAATAGTCTTTATTTTAAAGTCTCTTTTGTCTGATATGAGAATTGCTACTCCAGCTTTCTTTTGATTTCCATTTGCATGGAATATCTTTTTCCAACCCCTCACTTTCAGTCTGTATGTGTCCCAAGGTCTGAAGTGGGTCTCTTGTAGACAGCATATATACAGGTGTTGGTTTTCTATCCATTCAACCAGTCTATGCCTTTTGGTTGGAACATTTAATCCATTTACATTTAAGGTTATTATTGATTTGTATGTTCCTATTACCATTTCTTAATTGTTCTGGGTTTGTTATTGTAGGTCTTTTCCTTCTCTTGTGTTTCCTCCCTAGAGAAGTTCCTTTAGCATTTGTTGTAAAGCTGGTTTGGTGGTGCTGAATTCTCTTAACTTTTGCTTGTCTGTAAAGGTTTTAATTTCTCCATCGAATCTGAATGAGATTCTTGCTGGGTAAAGTAATCTTGGTTGTAGGTTTCCCCCTTTCATTACTTTAAATATGTCCTTCCACTCTCTTCTGGCTTGCAGAGTTTCTGCTGAAAGATCAGCTCTTAACCTTATGGAAGTTCCCTTGTATGTTTTTTGTTGCTTTTCCCCTTGCTGCTTTTAATATTTTTTCTTTGTATTTAATTTGTGATAGTTTGATTAATATGTGTCTTGGCATGTTTCTCCTGTATGGGACTCTCTGTGCCTCCTGGACTTGATTATTTTCTTTCCCATATTAGGGAAGTTTTCAACTATAATCTCTTCAAATATTTTCTCAGTCCCTTTCTTTTTCTCTTCTTCTTCTGGGACCCCTGTAATTCGAATGTTGGTTTATTTAATGTTGTCCCAGAGGTCTCTGAGACTGTCCTCAATTCTTTACATTCTTTTTTCTTTATTCTGCTCTGTGGTAGTCATTTCCACTATTTTATCTTCCAGGTCACTTATGCATTTTTCTGCCTTAGGTATTCTGCTATTGATTCCTTCTAGAGAATTTTTAATTTCATTTATTGTGTTGTTCATCTTTGTTTGTTTACTCTTTAGTTCTTCTAGATCCTTGTTAAGTGTTTCTTGTATTTTCTCCATTTTATTTCCAAGATTTTGGATATTCTTTACTATCATTAATCTGAATTCTTTTTCAGGTACACTGCCTATTTCCTCTTCATTTGTTTGGTCTTGTGGGTTTTTGCCCTGCTCCTTCATCTGCTGTGTGTTTCTCTGTCTTCTCATTTGGCTTAACTTACTGTGTTTGGGTCTCCTTTTCGCAGGCTGCATGTTCGTAGTTCCCATTGTTTTTGGTGTCTGCTCCCAGTGGCTAAGGTGGGTTCAGTGGATTGTGTAGGCTTCCTGGTGGAGGGGACTAGTGCCTATGTTCTGGTGGACGAGGTTGGATCTTGTCTTTCTGGTGGGCAGGACCACATTCGGTGGTGTGTTTTGGGGTGTCTGTGAACTTATTATGATTTTATGCATCCTCTCTGCTAATGGGTGGTGTTGTGTTCCTATCTTGCTAGTTGTTTGGCATAGGGTGTCCAGCACGGTAGCTTGCTGGTTTTGAGTGGAGCTGGGTCTTAGTGTTGAGATGGAGATGTCTGGGAGAGCTTTCGCCATTTGATATTATGTGGAGCCAGAAGGTCTCTGGTGGAACGATATCCTGAACTCAGCTCTCTTACCTCAGGGGCACAGGCCTGACACCCGGCCGGAGCACCAAGACCCTGTCAGCCACACAGGTCAGAGGAAAAGGGAGAAAAAAAGACAGAAAGAGAGAAAAGTAATAAAATAAAATAAAGTTATTAGAATAAAAATTAATTATTACAAATAAAAAAATTAAAAAGTTGAAAAAATTATAAAAAAAGAAAGAAAGAAGAGAGCAACCAAACCAAAAAACAAATCCACCAATAATAAGAGGTGCTAAAAACTATACTAAAAAAATTTTTTAAAAAAAGGACAGAACCCTAGAACAAATGGTAAAAGCAAAGCTATACAGACAAAATCACACAAAGAAGCATACACATACACACTCACAAAAAGAGGAAAAGGAAAAAATATATATATATCGTTGCTCCCAAAGTCGACCGCCTCAATTTGCGGATGATTCAGTGTCTCTTAAGGTATTCCAGAGATGCAGGGTACATCAAGTTGACTGTAGAGATTTAATCCACTGCTCCTGAGGCTGCTGGGAGAGTTTTCCCTTTCTCTTCTTTGTTCCACAGCTGCTGGGGCTCAGCTTTGGATTTAGCCCCGCCTCTGCGTGTAGGTCGCCTGAGGGCGTCTGTTCTTCGCTCGGACAGGACGGGATTAAAGGAGCAGCTGATTCGGGGGCTCTGGCTCACTCAGGCCGGGGGGAGGGAGGGGTACGGTTGTGGGGTGAGCTTGCGGTGGCAGAGGCCGGCGTGACGTTGCACCAGCCTGAGGCGCGCCGTGCATTCTCCCGGGGAAGTTTTCCCTGGATCACAGGACCCTGGCAGTGGCGGGCTGCGCAGGCTCCCCGGAAGGGAGGTATGGATAGTGACCTGTGCTTGCACACAGGCTTCTCGGTGGCGGCAGCAGCAGCCTTAGCGTCTCATGCCCGTCTCTGGGGTCTGCGCTGATAGCAGCGGCTCGCGCCCGTCTCTGGAGCTTGTTTAGGTGGTGCTCTGAATCCCCTCTCCTCGCGCACCACGAAACAATGGTCTCTTGCCTCTTAGGCAGTTCCAGACTTTCTCCCGGACTCCCTCCCGGCTAGCTGTGGTGCACTAGCCCCCTTCAGGCTGTGTTCACACTGCCAACCCCAGTCCTCTCCCTGGGGTCCGACCTCCGAAGCCCGAGCCTCAGCTCCCAGCCCCTGCCCGCCCCGGCGGGTGAGCAAACAAGCCTCTCGGGCTGGTGAGTGCTGGCCAGCATCGATCCTCTGTGCGGGAATCTCTCCACTTTGCCCTCCTCACCCCTGTTGCTGCGGTTTCCTCCGTGACTCCGCAGCTTCCCCCCACCCATCCCCCCATCTCCACCAGTGAAGGGGCTTCCTCACGTGTGGAAACCTTTCCTCCTTCACAGCTCCCTCCCAGAGAGGCAGGTCCTGTCCCTATTCTTTTGTCTCTGTTTTTTCTTTTTTCTTTTGCCCTACCCAGGTACGTGGAGGAGTTTTTTGCCTTTTGGGAAGTCTGAGGTCTTCTGTCAGCGTTCAGTAGGTGTTCTGTAGGAGTTGTTCCACATGTAGATGTATTTTTGATGTATTTGTGGGGAGGAAGGTGATCTCCACGTCTTACTCTTCCACCATCTTGAATGTCTATCACGTCTCCCTTTCTGTAGTTCCAAGTTCATGCCTTAAGTGCTGATAGAATCATGAAACCAATATTTTTATGGTTCTAGTGGCCATTATTCCTCATATATCAATGCAAATATCTACAAAATGCTCCAACGTAAAGAGGCTTGCAATCCTGCTTGCCTTTCTGCAGCTGCTTGCAGCTGAGCAGTGTTACATGTGTATCCCTCGGCCTTTCAAGGGAAGAGCACCGCCTCCAAACGAAGTGCCATCTTCAGGGGTCCCCCACCACCTAGAGGTCCTCTACCCCAGGCTACTTCTCATGTCTTACAAACGTTCCCTCCTGCCCATAGCAGTGTGGAGTGTTGCTGTTTCTCCATTTCAAATTCTCTCATATCCAACCTACACATATTCTGTTAATCTGTAGAGGATACCTTTGTCACCTCCGGTCCTCCGGTTCTTCCACAGGAAAACATACACCTCATTCATATATATATATATATATATATATATATGCCACAATTTGTTTATCCTTTCATCCCTTGATAGACACATTTGGGCTGTTTCTACCTTTTGATTAATATGACTAGTGCTGCTATTAACATGTGTGTATATGTACTTACTTGAGTATCTGCTTTAATTCTTTGGATAGACATCTAGGAGTGGGATTGCAGGGTCATATGATAATTCTATGTTTAACTTTTTGAGGGAAGACCCATTTCTTTTTGAAGTGGATGGGGAATTCTTTGTGAAAGGGGATGGATGTTTTCCTGTGGAAGACCCAGAGATGACTGGGTATCTTCTACAGAGGGCAAGACTGTGTCTTATGTCTGGATTCTCATGGCTTAGCACCATGCCTGGCACCATAAATACTGCTCAAGGATTAGTTGAAGGAATAAATGAAAACTCAGTGAGAGACACTATCAAATACAGTGTAACATTGCAAGGTATATAATGTTTTAACAGTTTTTTTTCTTTTCTTTCAGTCATTCTTTCCTTTGATTCCTTGTAACTAGCAAACTTGTAATGGGGTGTCATTGCCAGGCCCCTAATACAATCAGGAAAAATTTCTCCCCATATTTGTGGGGGACAGGGGTTGGTGGTCCCTTTCAAGCCATGAAAAATGTGATGTTAATATAAAGTAACACAAAGCTTTTGTGACAATGGGCCCCTCTGACTCAAAGATTACAGAAAAACTGTAAAATTCGTTGCAGAAATAGGGCAAAGGATTGTCTTCGGTTCAGTCCACATACGCCCTCTAGTGTCAAAAACTTCAAGTAAGCTAAGGAAGGAAATGAAGTCCATTGGGTCCCAACGGTCTCTCTCTCAATGCCTCACTCACCTGCCTTAAAAAATACACTGGGATTCCTTCATATCACCTATTCTAAGAGAAAATAACTGACCGATGTGAGTGGCCCAGGCTGCATCCACTCTCCTTGAAGTCACCAGAGCGACATTCACAGAGCTGGAGGACATCTGGCTATCTCATGCAATTATGTCCAACCTGGGTCCCCAGACCTCTGGGCATCAGAGGAAAGAGTATGGGGGTCCTCGAGAGGGTCCTGACATTTCAAAATGCCTAAGGAAATCGTACTGTAGCTGGAGATGAAAGTGGAAACCACCAAAGAAATTGGCAAGTACCTTTTCCTTCAGCTGGAATTAATCAGCTTGGTGTTGGATCGTCACTGCTTCTCTCCCACTTGCTAAGTGGTAGTTACCTATGCCTTGAATTAATTGCAAATAGGAAAATAAGTAATGATTTTACGTATGTGGTGGGTAAAGAGTACAAGATATGTTTAAACTGGGGACTCATAAGGGTAAAAACATAATAAAAGTGGTCCTTCACAGTGAAAACTTCAGGACCCACTTCCCTGCTACCCTATTGGCTGGCCTCTGAGGTATGGATTAACTAGGTTGCTTTCAAGAGGGAACATGTCTCATGGCCAGGTCCCCTCATCAGACATTGGGAGTAGCAAAGATTCTTCAGCCTGCACTAGTGAATGGCACATAGTGTTTTCTGGAAAGGTGCTCACACTCGCTTTTATCTGTTTGGGCTCAAAAACTTTTGAAATCTCCTGAGAGTCTACTCAAAATTCTACCCAAATTATTTAGTCCTTTTTTCTTCTTCTTTTTTCAGTTTTATCTCCCCAAATTCCACCCAATCTTCCAAATAACTCCTATGCCCCAATCTGTCAGGTCTTCTCACCAAACTATGATATATTTTGAACGTTTATTCATTCATTCAACACATGTTTACCAAAGGCTCATTATGGGCCAGGCTTTATGCTAGGTGTTGGTGAAAACAGTGACAGACGTGCCTCTACCATCATGCAGGATACAAGTAAGAAGTGTCGTGACATGGGAAAGTTGGGTTGCTACAGGAGTCCATAACAAATAGACGAAATCTACATGTGGGGAGAGGAGGGACCCCCCCCAAATGGGTGTGATTTAAACTAAGATCTGAAGGATAGGAAGGAATGAACCAGGTAAAGAGGAGGAGAAAGGGCTCCAACTTGAGAGAACACCATGCACAGAGGCCCCAAAGTGGGAAGGAGCATGGAGATTAATTTAATTAATTAATGAATTAAATGTCTTTGTTTACTCCAATCCTCTCTCCTAGACCTTGTCCCTACAATCTCTGCCCACGAAAACCCTTAAAAAACCCTCAAATCTTATCTTCTCTTGCTAACCATGACCAAAAAGTATCATCCTCAACTGAACCAAAGGATTTTTTTTTTCTGTAACATTTAAATGACACCAATCCATTACTGCCTTGTGTGGAAGCTATTAGCACACTTGTTCTATCCTCCCAGTTATATTACAAGTTCTGGGAGAGCAGAAGTCTTTGCATATAGTAGGACCCAAATAGTTGTTGGACTGAGTTATGTTTCTTTACATTCCTCACACATCTAGCCTTAAACTAACTAGCTGGCATACAGATATTTCTGTGAGTGAAATTAAAAAAATGAAAAATGGTTTAAAGTCCAATGAAAGGCAATGATTGTTAAGAACTGTGAAGGATCTAAGATCTTACCTATTTGCAAGACGACAAGTTAGCCTGCCACAGTTGCCTGGATGTTGGCAGAAGACATGAGGCTCCTGGGCCAGAGACAAAGGATGTAATTACAGCACAGCAAGCTGCCTGATCATCAGCATATTTGCATCAGTTCCCCTTCCCCTGAGTCCCATGTTGTGATGCAGATAGGCCCAGGTGTGTGCCTGAGTGTGCAGTGGATTGCATTACAGAGAGGAACCCTGAGCTAGAAAAACCCAAAGTTTTTATAATAGGCAGTAAGCATGAGGCTCCATTTGGCTCCAAAGGGAGACACTGTACTTCCCAAGGCTGTTCATTATACAAACTTCCTTAAAAAGAGAGTCCATAACAAAAGGCAAAGAGAGCCTCTGCTAACGAGCCATGCAGAAGCATGAGAGACCCATGGAGAATTACTTCTGAACATTGAGCAAAGTCAACAGGCATTAGTAATAAAAATAGCCACTGCTTGTTAGGTGTTCATATGTGCCATGTACCGAGCTGAGTATTTTATATGCATCAGCTCCTTTATTCCTCTCAACACACGAGAAAATATTAACACATTTATGGGAAAATATTTTTATCAATTAAGACTTTCAGCATACAAATGATAGCAACAATGGAGAATTTGGAAACACAGGAGCCTTAGGAAGGTCTCAGGAAGTGGCTAAATCTATTAGCTGAATACCACCTGGACTCTCACTCCATCCGCTATCTCTGCTTCTGCCTTTCTGTACTTCTCTGGCAAAATTGTGACTGTGCCAGCTCCCAAATTCACTTGCTGTAGTGCCAGCGAACTTCAGAAGATGATTAAGAATCCCTGAATCCAATCGCCAATTCCATATTCAATTCCAAAGAATATGATTGGCCCATCATGAACACTGTTTATTTGTGTTGGGGAGAGAATTTTACAGTAATATAAATAACAAGAGGTATAAAAGAGGTACACTTTTTTTCATAATCGTTACTGAATTTAAGGTAATTTGTGTTCCCACTTACTGATCTGTATCTCCCAGGCTGTGAGCAGCTGCAGCTGTTTTTATTAACAATGCCTGTTGACTTTACTCATATCGTTTAACAGAATTATAGTCACATTGGGGATATATATGTATATATTCAATTTTTCGAGTTTTATGTATATTATTAAAATTGTTTTCCAAATATGTTATACTAACATAAATTCCTGCCAGCAGCTTGAGTGACCCTATCTGATGGCTTATTTGGTAGAATTGATCATTATTTTTCAGAAAATCTTTAACAGGTAAGAATGGTCTATATTTAGGTTTTACTTTTTTTTTAACTGGTGAGATTAAACTTTTTTTTTTTAAGGCATTTATATTTCCTCTCTATTTATTTTTCTGTTAAAGCCCTGGCAGGAATCAACGTTCTTTTAATGTGCCTCAGTGCTTAGAATAGTGCTTGTCAAGAAGCTGACGCTCACAAAGCTTTAAAAGCAAACTCATAGATTGGCCAACCCAGTGGTAACTGTTTTACATCCTTGTAAGAATAATTAAGCCACTAAAACCTAACAATTGTTTACCATTTTAGAATTTACACAGAATATATTGGCACATTTGAACCCCACAACTACTGTGTGTTGTTATTTTCAACATTTTACCATGTGGGGAAAAGTCTGGAGTACTGAGGTCTGAGAGGGATAAAGATTTAAAATCTTGTCTACCGTAGAAACGAAGGAATTCAGCTTCCCTGAAGAAAGCGACTAAACCAAATACATTTCGTCCTCCTGTGCACGAGAGGGCGAAGCAGCAGTATATGAAGGAGCAAGAATGAGGGGCCCGCGGGACTACACTTCCCAGAAGGTCTCTGCGCGATCCCCCGGGATGCTCAGCGGCCGAGGACTGCACTTCCCAGGTTGCCGTGGGGCTAGACGTGACTGTGTCTCCCACTGAGCCAAACTGAAAATGGGCACTGGTTCTTCGGTGGGAGTTGGCTGTTGAGCTGTACATCTCATTGCCTGGAAACGGGAGCCGGAAGGTTCTCAAATAAGATTCCGCTTTCTTAGGGCGATAACAGCGTGCACGGGTTAGGGAGGGGCGGTGGGAAAAGCGGAGCCGCTCTGAACCATGCTATGGAACTGTGGGTCCCTCTGTGAAGAGGCCCAGCTTTGCGGGACATTGGTGTGAGCCTGCGCCGAGAGACGTTCGTGTGACAGGCCGAAAACTACACTTCCCAGCATCCTCGCGGTACCAGAACTACCTTACCCAAAAGCCTGAGCGCGATTTATCCAGCCTTTCGCCCTCCCCCGCCAGCTGGAAAGCCGAAGACATGTGGGGTCGCTGGTTAGGGCGGCTACTGCGTTCTGAAGGCAGCGGGGCCTGCCGGGTTTCAACTCCCCGCGGGCGTTTTTCCCCGGCCCTGAGGAGAGGTGAGAAAAGGCACCGCATCACCGATGCCTGCGTGCTCTGTAGAAAGACGGTGCCCGTGGTTCGTGCATGCTTGGGCGAGCGTGAGGCGAGGGTGCCACGCCTTCCAGCCCGCCCCGGGTCCTGGCGACCCTGCTTCCGGGCCTCGCCCCGAGGGATAGAGGCGGGAGGGTCGAGGACGGAGAAGAGGACCGCCTTCCTCTTAGATGGGCTTGCCTCTGAAGGCCTGGCTTCCCGCCTGGCTCCGCCACTAGAGCCCCGCCAGGCGTCTTTCTGAACCCTTCTCCTTATTATTATCAAATGGGGCTGATAATCCCCGCCCTCTCGTAGGTGTGTCGGGAGAAACCGTAAGGTAATCTGTGTTCGGAGAGGCCGTATATTTTTCGCGGCCTGTTCAGACTTAGACTGTGTTGCTTAGGTGCAGTCCTCGAACCCAGGTCTCTGGTAAACTACAGAGTACATTTCAGGTCAGGTCCGCTTTATTTTCGCTGATTTTCAGTACTCTGTAATCACCTAGTAGCCTTTCAAAAAAAAAAAGGAAAAGAAAACGGGAATGCCGTAACTACAAGGGTTGACTGGGAGGCGCAGCTGTTAGCAGTGTGTCCTGGACGTCTGACTTTGAGAGACGTTTCCAGAATCTTTTTTCCCCTAATTTTAAAACTCTTTAAGGTTGTCCGCAGAGTAGGCACTTCGTAATAACCATTGTCTATTCACCTTAAATCTTCAGTGCCGGGTGAACTGAGTCGCCCAGTACCACTACTTTGTGCTGTTTTGCTCATTGTTTCGTTTTACTCACCCAAGCAAGACTGCAGTTGTAGATCCCCCATCTATAAGACCGCTGTTTAGTTCCCAGGGTCCTTGGCAAGGTATTTTTACATATTTAGGTGTTTAGTATACACGCACATCATGATGGGCTTTACAAAATGGACGTAGCATTTTTTTGAACCCTGGAAAATCGCCGCAGCCTCAATCCTTTGTAAAGTTTTAGAGCTAATATGATTTGTGTCCCTCTTCATTAAACAAATATTTATTGAATGTTTACTGTACAAGTAGTTTAAGCTTGCCTCATAATGTCAGTAATCAAGGAATTTGAAAACCTTGACCTCTGACCAAGGGAAGGGTCTTAGTTAACTATCATCTAGTCCCATTCCCTATTTAAAGATAAAGGAAGGCACAGGAAGGTTTGTCTAAGTTTTGTGACCAATAGTGCTGGATTCCTAGTTCATTACAACTTCCCAAACTTAGCAGAACATCAAAAACACTGGGGGTGCTTTAAAAAACACAGGTTTTTTGGCCCTCCCGCAGAACTACTGAGTCAGTCTGGAGAGGTGGAGCCCATAGATCTCTGTGTTAGTTTATTATTTAATATATTAATCCTGATAATTCTCATGCATCTAGCAAAGCATACGTCTACAGACCAGCATGCAAAAATATATATTAATGATCACCCACGTCACTGAAGTGTTGCACCTCTGAAGTTAGCAGTAAATTTTTAAAATTCTTTAAGTATAGTTGATTTACAATGTTGTGTTAGTTTCAGCAGAGTGACTCAGTTTTATATATATATATATATATACACACACACATATATATATTTTTCAGATTCTTTTCCATACTTTATTTTTGTCTTTTTAAAAAGTTTTTATTGAAATATAGTTGATTTACAATGTTGTGTTAGTTCCAAATGTATAGGAGAGTGATTCAGTTATACATATATATATTCTTTTTTTACATTATCTTCCATTATAGGTTATTACAAGATATTGAGTATATCCATTATACTTTATTACAAGATATTAAATATAGTTCCCTGTGCTATATAGTAGGACCTTGTTTTTTTAATCTATTTTATTGATATATATAGTAGTTTGTATCTGGTTTGTAGTAGTTTGTATCTGGTTTGGGTTTAGTTTGCTAAACCCAAACCACTAA
The DNA here is from genome assembly GCF_011762595.2 of Tursiops truncatus. Lineage (NCBI taxonomy): Eukaryota > Metazoa > Chordata > Mammalia > Artiodactyla > Delphinidae > Tursiops > Tursiops truncatus. The sequence goes on from NC_047041.1 coordinate 48,523,394, forward strand.
TTTATCCCTCCTCCCACCCTTTCCCCTTTGGTAACCATAAGTTTGTTTTCTATGTCTGTGAGCCTGTTTCTGTTTTGTAAATAAGTTCATTTGTATTATATTAGATGCCACATGTAAGTGATATCATATGATATTTGTCATTCTCTCTCTGACTTTATTTAGTATGATAGTCTCTAGGTCCATCCATGTTGCTGCAAACAGCATTATTTCGTTCTTTTTTATGGCTGAATAATATTCCGTTGTACCACATCTTCTTTATCCATTCATCCATCAGTGGACATTTATGTTGCTTCCATGTCCTGGCTATTGTAAATAGTGCCACAGTGAACATTGGGGTGCATATATCTTTTCAAATTATGGCTTTCTCTGGATATATGCTCAGGAGTAGGATTGATGGATGATGTGGCAGCTCTGTTTTTATTTTATTTTATTTGTTTTTGTTTTTGTTTTTGTTTTTTTTTCAGTACACGGGCCTCTCACTATTGTGGCCTCTCCCGTTGCGGAGCACAGGCTCCGGATGCGCAGGCTCAGCGGCCATGGCTCACGGGCCCAGCCGCTCCACGGCATGTGGGATCTTCCCAGACCGGGGCACGATCCCGTTTCCCCTGCATCAGCAGGCAGACTCTCAACCACTGTGCCACCTGGGAAGCCTTGTTTTTATTTTTTTAAGGAACCTTCATACTGTTCTCCACAGTGGCTGTACCAATTGATATTCCCACCAACAGTGTAGGAAGTTTCCCTTCTCTCCACACCCTCTCCAGCATTTATTGTGTGTAGATTTTTTCATGATGGCCATTCTGACTGGTGTGAGGTGATACCTCATTGTAGTTTTGATTTGCATTTCTCTAATAATTAGTGATGTTGAGCATCTTTTCATGTGCTTTTGGCCATCTGTATGTCTTCTTTGGAGAAATGTCTATTTAGATCTTCCACCCATTTTTTGATTGGATTGTTTGTTTTTTTGATACTGAGCTGCATGAGCTGTTTGTATATTTTGGAGATTAATCCCTTGTCAGTCACTTCATTTGCAAATATTTTCTCCAGTTCTAAGGGTGGTCTTCGTTTTGTTTATGGTTTCCTTTGCTGTGCAGAAGCTTTTAAGTTTAATTAGGTCCCACTTGTTTATTTTTGCTTTTACTTCTGTTGCCTTGGGAGACTGACCAAAGAAAACATTGATATGATTTATGGCAGAGAATGTTTTGTCTATGTTCTCTTCTAGGAGTTTTATTGTGTCACGTCTTACATTTAAGTCTTTAAGCCATTTTGAATTTATTTTTGTGTATGGTGTGAGGGAGTGGGGTTTTTTTGTTTTGGGGGGTTTTTTTTTGGTTGCGCCACACGACATGCGGGGCCCTTAGTTCCCCAACCAGGGATGGAACCCATGCCCCCTGCAGTGGAAGCACAGAGTCTTAACCATTGGACCACCAGGGAAGTCCTGGGAGTGCCCTAACTTCATTGATTACCTGCAGCTGTCCAGCTTTCCCAGCACCACTTGCTAAAGAGACTGTCTTTTCTCTGTTGTGTATTCTTGCTTCAGTTGTCAAAGATTAATTCATCATAGGTGTGTGGGTTTATTTCTGGGCTCTCTGTTCTGTTCCATTGATCCATATGTCTCTTTTTGTGCAATACCATGCTGTTAGGATTACTTTAAACTTTATAGTATTGTCTGAAGTCTTGGAGGGTTATGCCTCCAGCTTTGTTCTTTTCCCTCAGGATTACTTTGGCAGTTGTGGGTGTGTTTTTTTTGTGGTTCCATATAAATTTTAGGATTGTTTGTTCTAGTTCTTTGAAAAATGTCATGGGTAATTTGATAGGGATCGCATTAAATCTGTACATTGCTTTGGGTAGTATGGCCATTTTAACAATATTAATTCTTCCGATCCAAGAGCATGGGATATCTTTCCATTTCTTTGAATCACCTTCAGTTTCCTTTATCAGTGTTTTATAGTTCTCAGCATATAAGTGTTTCACCTCCTTGGTCAGGTTTATTCCTAAGTTTTTGTTTTGTTTTGTTTTGTTTTGATGCAGTTTTAAAAGGGATTGTTGTCTTACTTTCCCTTTCTGATATTTCATTGTTAGTGTAAAGAAGTGCAACCAATTTCTGTACATTAATCTTGTATCCTGCTACCTTGCTGAATTCGTTTATCAGTTCTGGTAGTTATTGTGTGGAGTCTTTAGGGTTTTATGTATATAGTGTCATGTCATTTGCACATAATGACAACATTATCTCTTCTAATTTGGATACCTTTTCTTTTTCTTGTCTGATTGCTGTGGCTGGGACTTCTAATACTATGTTGCATAGAAGTGGTGAGAGTGGGCATCCTTGTCTTATTCCAGATTTTATCGGGAAGGCTTTTAGCTTTTCACCATTGAGTTATGTCGGTTGTGGGATTGTCATAAATAGCTTTTATTATGTTGAGATATGTTCCCTTTATAGCCACTGTGGCAAGAGTTTTTATCATGAATGGATGTTGAATTTTATCAAGTGCATTTTCTGCATCTGTTGAGACAATCGTGGTTTTTTTTGTATTTTCTTTTGTTGGTGTGGTTTATCACATTGATTAATATGCATATGTTGAACCATCTTTATGATCCTGGGATGAATCCAACTTGATTGTGGTGTATGATCCTTTTTATGTGTTGTTGGATTCGGTTTGCTGTTATTTTGTTGAGAATTTTTTCATCTATATTCATCAAAGATATTTGGCCTATAATTTTCTTTTTTGGTAGTGTCTTTGTGTCGTTTTGGTATCAGGGTGATGGTGGCTTCAGAGGATGACTTTGGAAGTGTTCCCTCCTCTTCAATCTTTTGGAAGAGTTTGAGAAGGATCAGTATAAGTTCTTCTTTGTACGTTTGGTAGAATTCTCCAGTGAAGCCATCCCAGTCCAGGACTTTTGTTTGCAGGGAGTTTTTAAATTATACATTCTAATTCACTTCTAGCAATTGGTTTGTTCGTATTCTCTCTTCTTGATTCAGTTTTGGTGGGCTCTATGTTTCTAGAAACTTGTCCTTTTCTTCTAGGTTGACGAATTTATTGGCATATAATTATTCATAGTATTCTCTTACAGTTTTTTGTATTTCTGCAGTTTCAGTTGTTATTTCTCCTCTTTCATTTCTTATTTTGTTTATCTGGGTCCTCTCCCTTTTCTTCTTGGTGAGCCTGGCCAGATTTATAGATATTGTTTATCCTTTCAAAAAACCAGCTCTTGGTTTTTTGTTTGTTTTTAAGATTATTCTTTTTGTTTTGTTTTGGCCACACCACGCAGCTTGCAAGATCTTAGTTCCCCGACCAGGGATTGAACCCTTGCCCTCTGCAGTGGAAGCGTGGAGCCCTAACCATTGGACCATCAGGGAATTCCCCAGCTCTTGGTTTTATTGATTTTTTTTCCTACTTTCTTTTATTTGTTTGTTTGTTTTTTGCAGTACACGGGCCTCTCACCATTGTGGCCTCTCCCGTTGCGGAGCACAGGCTCCAGACGCGCAGGCTCAGCGGCCATGGCTCATGGGCCCAGCCGCTCCGCGGCATGTGGGACCTTCCCGGACCAGGGCACGAACCCGTGTCCCCTGCATCGGCAGGCGGACTCTCAACCACTGCGCCACGAGGGAAGCCCCCTACTTTCTTTTAATCTGTTTATTTTCTCTCTCTTTCTCCCTCTTTTTTTTTTTTTTTTTTTTTTTTTTTTGCACCATGCCACATGGCTTGTGGGATCTTAGCTCCCCAACCGGGGATCAAACCCAGGCCCTCGGTAGTGAAAGCACAGAGTCCTAACCACTGGATCAACAGGGAATCCCTTTTTTTAAAATTAATTCTTTATTTTGTTTACTTATTTATTTTGGCCATGCTGTGACTTGTGGGATCTTAGTTCTCCGACCAGGGATTGAACCCAGGCCAAGGCAGTGAAAGTGCCAAGTCCTAACCACTGCACCACCAGGGAACTCCTTATTTTCTCTTTAATCTTTATTATTTGCTTTCTCTGCTGACTTCAAGTTTTGTTCTTTTTCTAATACTTTTAGCTGGTAGGTTAGATTATTTGAGATTTTTCTTGTTTTTTTTTGAGGAAGGCCTGTATCGCTATTAATTTCCGTGTTAGAACTGCTTTTGCTGTATCTATAGATTTTTTATGGTTGTGTTTTCATTGTCATTTGTCTCAAGGTATTTTAAAATTTCCTCTTTGATTTTGTCATTGACCCATTGGTTTTTTAGTAGCACATTGTTTACCCACCATGTAGTGTTTCTTTTTCTGTGGTTGATTTCTAATTTCTTGCCATTGTAGTCAAAAAAGATGCTTGGGGCTTCCCTGGTGGCGCAGTGGTTGAGAGTCCGCCTGCTGATGCAGGGGACGCGGGTTCGTGTCCCGGTCCAGGAAGATCCCACATGCCGCGGAGCAGCTAGGCCCGTGAGCCATGGCCGCTGAGCCTGCGCGTCCGGAGCCTGTGCTCCGCAACAGGAGAGGCCACAACAGTGAGAGGCCCACGTACCGCAAAAAAAAAAAAAAAGATGCTTGAAATAATTTCTATCCTCTTAAATTTTGGGAGGTTTGTTTCATGTCCTAGTATATTGTCTGTCCTAGAGTATATTCCATGTGTGCTTGAAAAGAATGTGTATTCTGGGGTTTTTTTTGATGTAATGTCCTAAAGATATCAGTTAAGTCTAATTGTTCTGTTGTGTCCTTTAGGATCTCTGTTGCCTCACTGATCTTCTGTCTGGATGATCTGTCCATTGATGTCAGTGCACTGTTAAAGTCTCCCACTATTATTGTATTTCCATCAGTTTCTCCCTTTATGACTGTTAGTATTTGTTTTATGTATTTAGGTGCTCCTATATTGGGTGTGTATATGTTAACGAGTGTAATATCCTTTTCTTGTATTGATCCTTTTATCATTATACAGTGTCCTTCTTTATTTTCCTTTATGAGCTTTGTTTTACAGTCTATATTGTCTGATATGAGTATTGCTACCCCTGCTGTCTTTTCATTTCCATTTGTATGAAGTGTCTTTTTCCCCTCACTTTCAGTCTGTGTGTGTCTTTGCCCTAAAGTGGGTTTCTTGTAGGCAGCATAATGTAGGTTCTTCTTTTATTACCCAGTCTACCACTCGTGGTTGGAGCATTTAGTTCATTGACATTTAAGGTAATTATTGAATAAATAAATATGTATTTATTGCGATTTTAAACCTTGTTTTCCAGTTCATTTTGTATTTCTTCTTTGTTTCTTTTGCTTTTTGTATTTCTTTTTGTGGCTTGATGGTTTTCTTTTGTATTATGCTTGAGTACCTTTCTTTTTGGTGTCTGTGAATTTATTGTATGTTTTTGATTTGTGGTTACCTGGTTTCCAAATATGTTAACCCATTACTATGTCTACTTGCTTTAGACTGGTAGTTATATAAGCTCAAACGCAGTCTAAAAGATCAACATTTTCGTACTCCCTTTGCCCACATTTTGTGATTTTGATGTCCTATTTTACATTTTCATGTTTATCCTTTTCTGTGCATTGTAGTTATAATCAGTTTCATAAAATTTTTTTCTTAATCTCTGTAGTGGTTTATTTAAGTGATTTACTTTCCTATTGTGATTTTGTCTTTCCTATAGATTCTTGCTTCTCTATTTAGAGAACACTTTTCAATATTTCTTTTAGGATAAGTCTAGTATTACTGTATTCTTTTAGTTTTTGCTTGTCTGAGAAATTTTTTATCTCTCCTTCTATTCTAAATGGTAATATTGCTGGGTAGAGTATCCTAGGTTGCAGGGTTTTCCCTTACTTTGAATATATCTTGCCACTCCAGGCCTGTAACGTTTCTATAGAGAAATCAGCTGATAGCCTTATGGGGGTTCCCTTGTAACTAATTCTTTATTTTTCTCTTGCTGCCTTTAGAATTCTCTCTTTTTAACTTTTGCCATTTTAACTATAAAATATCTTGGTGTAGGTCTGTTTTGGTTTATCTTGTTTGGGACCCTCTTGTTTCCTGTACCTGGATATCTGTTTCCTTCTTTAGGCTTGGGAAGTTTTCAACCATAATTTTTTCAAATACATTTTCAATCCCCTTTTCTGTTTCTTCTCCTTCTGGGATCCCTATTACGCATAGATTGGCACACTTTATATTATCCCATAGGTCTTTTATGTTGCTTTCATCTTTTTTTTTTCATTTGTCTTTCTGTCTGCTGTTCTGATTGGGTGATTTCCATTACTCTGTCTTCCAGATCACTTCTTTATTCTCATTATTAATTTCCTGTTTATTGCCTTTAGTTTGGTTTTCATCTCAGCAAATGAGTTTTCTAGTTTAATTGGCTCCCCTTTATAGTTTCTAGTTCCTTGTTAAAATGATCTGTATTTCTATCAATAGCTATTCTTAATTCCTTAAGTATTTTTATTACCTCCTTTTTGAACTCATTGTTTCTTCTTTCAAGCTAGTTCTCTTGATCCTCTAATTTGGGGTGGTTCTTCTGCTGCTTAATTTTACTTATATTTCTCTGACTGAATTTAGGAGAAACAGTTATCTACTGTGGTCTTGAAGGGCTGTTTTTATGTTGGTGTGTCCCTGCATAGCTTCCATGAGTCTAATATTTTTGCTGTGAGGACACTTTTTAGTATGGATGCCTGCCACATATCCCCTCAGTGTGTTCTGGTCGTTATCCTCTTGATAGGGGGGTGTGATTGGTGTTGTGGTAACCAGAGCCTGCACTGGATGTTGAGCATCGTCTCACCTTTGGTCTGGTTGTCACAGCCCTGTCAGGGGCAGGGTTTGTTTGCTCCCCAGTTGTTGGAGTAGAAGCCCCTAGATCCATGTCTGAGCTGTGGTGTAAGGTAGGCAGGACCGGAGCACTTCTTCTGGTAAAGGAGCCACTGAATATGCCTCCGCAGGAGCTGTCCACCAGGAAGTGCACTCTGTCATGTTGCCTGTCATCCGTGTGTGCTCACAGAGTACAATGTTGTTGTCACTCTGTCATGTTGCCTGTCACCCCTGTGTGCTCACAGAGTACACTGTTGTTGGCACTGCGCTTGGCCCCACCTCAGCTGTTGGAATGCAGCAATCAGCCCAAATGTCCCTCAGGTGCTATGCTCACAAAGCCACCAGCACGGGTCCCTAGTGCATTTCCATTGCAATCACACAGGCACCAGTACTGCTGTGGGAGCCACAGAATTAGCCCAGACCCCAGCCCCATCTCTGTGTGCATGCTAATGCCAGACCTGCCCCAGCCATGGGAACACCAGTAAACAGCTCGGATGACCCACAGGCGCTGAGCTTACAAAGGCACCAGCATCATAAATCTGCCAAACTCTCACATCCTTGGAGATATTGCTCAGGTTTCAGCCCCACCTCTGGGTATGGGCAAGCCACTGGCACTTGCACGTTCCCAGAGCTAATAGAGTCAGAGCCATACCAGCTGTGAGCATGCTGATAATCAGGCTGCTATGGTGGGGTATTGCCTCTCCCTTCACACATGCATTAACAGTGGGGCTTCTGTGGCAGACCCAGGCTCCGTTCTGCACACACTCCCAGTTGCAGCCTGGACCACACTCCAGCCACTTTGTGCTATCTCTTCTCGGACAACATCAGTCCTCTCCCCGGGTCTGTCTGCTGAAGCTCGAGTTTCAGCCCCCAGCCCCCAGGGGCACTAGCAGATGCGCATCTCAGGATGGGGAGTGCAGTGAAGTGGCCAGCACTGGCTATGCTGGTCTCTGTTCTGCATGCTGCAAGCCAGTTGCTGCACTATTCCCTAAGTCTCTGAAGCGCCCTATCTATTCCAGCTGATCTCCCAGCCAGTGAAGGGGGTTCCCAGAGTGACAGAAGCTTTTTTCTTTCACAGCTTTCTCCCAGGCACATAGGTCCTGTCCCAATTCTTTTTTTTTTTTTTTCCTTTAGTTCTACTGCATTACATGGTGATCTTTCTTGAAGCTTTGATTGTATCAGATCTGCCAGTGTTCACTGGGTATTCTGTGAGAATTGTTCCACATGTAGATGGATTTTTGATGTATTTGTGGGAGGAGGTGAGCTCCACGCCCTTCTATTTTGCCATCTTGATCTCTCCCCTGAGACAAATATTCTTCACTTGGGCCGTCTAAGAAATGATTCTTAGTTTCTTTGCATGTGATTTACATAAAAATCACATGCCTACACAAAGTATTACCAGCTGCCTCTGCAGTTCTCCTACTCAGGAAAGAAAGCAGACCACTGTCAGAGTGAGGGAGGTGAGGGATGAAGAGCAGCAGCTATGTGTGGACTCTATAGTTTGCTTCAGTTTTACATTTTTTCTCAACTTGGATTCTTTGAAGAGCCAAAAAAGGTACAGAGTACAAATGTTGAAGAATATATTTATTATCGTTATTGTTTTCATAGAACTTTGGCCTATAGTGGCTGCTTTGACTTAGAAATCTGACTGTGCATCAGGGCTACCTGTTAAGATTTTAAAGCATTATAGGCTTGGACTGTACCTCAGAACTACTACACAAATAACTCTAACAGTTATGTTTAGGTATATTTATTCTTCAAAATCCTTACGGTTGAGTCTGATATACAGATAGGGTTGAGAACCACTGGCCTACAGGATAAACTTTAAATACCATTGCATTGCAAGCCATGATCTTCACAGTCTGGGCCAGTCTATCTTTCTAGTCCATTCTCCCTATTCCCTGTATCTACTCTCCTACCTTTGTAGCAGTATTATAGAACTTGCCATTCTCCAGACACCAGATTTTTTTTTAATCTTCCTGAATGTTTCATTTGTTTGTTTGTTTTTAGCAGAATCTGACTTGTATTTCTTCTTTTGGGACACGGTATAAAAACTAGCCTGGTTGTTTTACTCTGCTTCTCTTTAGGAAGTCCAACCAGGATATACGTTACATGAACTTTTTTTTTTTTTATGCAGCAGGTTTACATTTCCCTTATCATCTCCATTTCCAGTGTTACTCATTTAGAATAAATCTTGTTTGAGACCCCATGAATTTACAGAAATCCCCAACCAATTGCTAAAATCGCAAATCCAACTATTTTACAACTCATGAAGTGATTTTTATTGATTAATTTTAAAGGTATGAAGCATAAATATCCTTGTTAAGAGTTGGGTACTGTGAAGAGTGCTGAAGAAGTATCTGTATAAGGAAGGCTACCTAGTTTTTGGCTTCCTTCTAAGACGGATTATCAGGCACCATATTTATCTTCTAAGGAAACTATTATTACCCTCGCTTGTTACCTTTAGTTTCTGGCTGTGGTTCAGGGAGGGGGAACTCAGAGAAAACCTAGTGATAGGGTGACAAATATAGTCTGATTTGCCCTGGACTATCCATCCCTCAGTTCCAGGCCAAGTAAGATGATTGGTTATTATGCCTGGCACATTCTTAGAGTTGAAGAGGTGGAACTGACAGTATGGGAGACTAAAATGACTTGAGTTCACAGAACAGATACCATAGAGGAGAATGTGCACAGAGAGAGAACTTCAGAGATTAGCAAAGGATCCACTTAGAGTACTTAATGGAGTAGTGAACAGTGTGTACATATGAGAAGACTGCCTGAGACTAGAGAAAGAACCACCATATATATATATATATACCATGTATGTACACACGCACATATATGTATAGTTACATGTATTTAAGGAGAACAGTAGCCCACACACCTACAGGACCAGGAACAATGTCTGTTTCCATCAGCCAGATGGGAAAAAACTCATGATTCATGGGACATTGGGTAGGATACATTTAAGGGTTTTACCTCATTAGTTGGGGATAAATAACCCTAGACTGACCACTACTCTGGGCCTGAATAATGTATATTAAAATCCAGACCTAAAAAAATCAAAGCGTTTCTGAGTAATTTCAGTGCATTCCAGAATGAAGCTCAAGAATACTTATAAATATATCCACCACCAAACAAAATAACAAACTTATTATTTAGCATCCAATCAAAAATCACCAAGCATGAAAAAATCAGGAACACACAACCTATAATGAAGAGAAAAAATCAATAATTTGAAACCAAGCTAGAACTGACAGATGTAAGAATTATCAGACATAAACATGTTTAAAAACTTGATAGATTTACCTTTCCTATCTTCTAAGTTGAGTTTCTAGATATCAAAACTAGAAGGTTTTATATGAAAACTGCATTAGATAGAATTCCCAACAAATTTGCCTTTCAATATAACTTGTCCTATGTGTCTCTTCCATCTGGTTGTTCCTGAGTTTGGTAGTCTTGATGTTGTCACAAAATAATGTTCCTTTCCTATGAATAAATTTTTAAAAAGTAAATAAAATTCTGCTGAGCTCAGAAAAAATAATTAGTCTTGCAGAAGAGAAGATTGGAAAATTTGAAAATATAGCAATAAAAACCTATCCAAAGTGTAAAAGAATGTGGGAGGAGGAGTTAGAAAAAAGGTTCCAGTGAGCTCGGAGACATCTTCAGTTGGCCTAATATATGTGTAACTTGAGGCCCAAAAATAGAAGGTAGCAAAAAAATTTTGAAGAAATGATGGGTGAAAGTTTTCAAATTTGAGAGAAACTATAAAATGACGAAGCTCAACAAACACTCAAGTACAAGGAACATGAAGAAAACAACCAAGGCACATCATTATAAAATTTGTTTAAAAAGCAAAGATCAAAAAATAACAAAAACATCCAGGAAAAAAAATGAAATAGGCATACTAAATACAGAGCAACAAAGATAAGACTCACATCAGATTTCTTCTTGAAAAAAATGCAATTGAGAAAACATTGAGGCACCATCTATAAATTACTAAAAGATAGAAAGCTGTCAAGCCAAGAATTTATTTAGGTCTTGTGCCCAAATTTTGATTGTATTATTTTTTGATATTTAGCTGTATAAACTGTATATTTTGGAAATTAATCCCTTGTCAGTTGCATCCTTTGCAAATATTTTCTCCCATTCCATAGTTTGTCTTTTTGTTTTTGTTTATGGTTGCCTTTGCTGTGCAAAAGCTTTTACGTTTAATTAGGTCTCATTTGTTTATTTTTGTTTTTATTTCTATTACTCTAGGAGACAGATCCGTAAAGATATCGCTGTGATTTATGTCAAAGAGTGTTCTATGTTTTCCTCTAGGAGTTTTATAGTATCTGGTCTCATATTTAGGTCTTTAATCCATTTTGAGTTTATTCTTGTGTATGGTGTAAGAGAATGTTCTAATTTAATTCTTTTACGTGTAGCTGTCCAGTTTTCCCAGCACCACTTATTGAAGAGACTGTCCCTTCTCCATTGTATATTCTTGCCTTCTTTGTCATAGATTAATTGATCATAAGTGCATGGGTTTATTTCTGGGCTTTGTATCCTGTTTCATTGATCGATGTGTTTGTTTTTGTGCTGGTACCATACTATTTTGATTGTTATAGCTCTGTAGTACAGTCTGAAGTCAGGGAGCATGATTCCTCCAGCTCTGTTTTTTTCTCAAGATTGTTTTGGCTATTGTGTCGTCCTCAGTTTCTTTAATCAGTGTCTTATAATTTTCAGCATACAGGTCTTCTTGCTTCCTCAGGTTTATTCCTAGGTATTTTATTCTTTTGGATGTGATGGTAAATGGGATTGTTTCCTTAAATTTCTCTTTCTGATTTTCGTTGTATTGTGTAGAATTACAACAGATTTCTGTATATTAATATTGTATCCTGCAACTTTACCAAATTCATTGATGAGCTCTAATAGTTTCCTTTTGGCGTCTTTAGGATTTTCTATGTATAGTATCATGTTTGTTTTCTACATCTGTTTCTCAGTTTCTGTCCTGCAGACCAGTTTATCTGTACCATTTTTCTAGGTTCCACATATATGCATTAATATGTGACATTTGTTTTTCTCTTTCTGACTTACTTCACTCCGTATCTGTATGACAGTCTCTAAATCCATCCACGTGTCTACAAATGACCCAATTTCGTTCCTTTTTATGGCTGAGTAATATTCCATTGTATATATGTACCACATCTTCTTTATCCATTCGTCTGTCAATGGGCATTTAGGTTGCTTCCATGACCTGGCGATTGTAAATAGTGCTGCAGTGAACATTGGGGTGTGTGTGTCTTTTTGAATTATGGTTTTCTCTGGGTGTATGCCCAGTAGTGGGATTGCTGGGTCATATGGTAATTCTATTTTTAGTTTTTTAAGGAACCTCCATACTGTTTTCCATAGTGCCTGTATCAATTTACATTCCCACCAACAGTGCAAGAGGGTTCCCTTTTCTCCGCACCCTCTCCAGCATTTGTTGCTTGTAGATTTTCTGATGATGCCCATTCTAACTGGTGTGAGATGATACCTCATTGTAGTTTTGATTTGCATTTCTCTAATAATTAGTGATGTTGAGCAGCTTTTCATGTGCTTCTTGGCCATCAGTATGTCTTTGGAGAAATGTCTATTTAGGTCTTCTGCCCATTTTTGGATCGGGTTGTTTGTTTCTTTAATATTGAGCTGCATGAGCTGTTTATATATTTTGGAGATTAATCCTTTGTCCGTTGATTCGTTTGCAAATATTTTCTCCCATTTTGAGGGTTGTTTTTTCATCTTGTTTATGGTTTCCTTTGCTGTGCAAAAGCTTTGAAGTTTCATTAGGTTCCATTTGTTTATTTTTCTTTTTATTTCCATTACTCTAGGAGGTGGATCAAAAAATATCTTGCTGTGATTTATGTCAAAGAGTGTTCTTCCTATGTTTACCTTTAAGAGTTTTATACGGTCCAGTCTTGCATTTAGGTCTCTAATCCATTTTGAGTTTATTTTTGTGTATGGTGTCAGGGAGTGTTTTAATTTCATTCCTTTACATGTAGCTGTCCAGTTTTCCCAGCACCACTTATTGAAGAGGCTGTCTTTTCTCCATTGTATATCCTTGCCTCCTTTGACATAGATTAGTTGACCATAGGTGCATGGGCTTATCTCTGGGCTTTCTATCCTGTTCCATTGATCTATATTTCTGTTCTTGTGCCAGTACCATATTGTCTTGATTACTGTAGCTTTGTAGTATAGTCTGAAGTCAGGGAGTCTAATTCCTCCAGCTCTGTTTTTTTCCCTCAAGACTACTTTGGCTATTCAGGGTCTTTTGACTCTCCATACAAATTTTAAGATTTTTTGTTCTAGTTCCATAAAAAATGCCATTGGTAAATTGATAGGGATTGCATTGAATCTGTAGATTGCTTTGGGTAGTATAGTCATTTTCACAGTATTGATTCTTCCAATCCAAGAACATGGTATATCTCTCCATCTGTTGGTATCATCTTTAATTTCTTTCATCAATGTCTTATAGTTTTCTGCATACAGGTCTTTTGTCTCCCTAGGTAGGTTTATTCCTAGTTATTTTATTCTTTTTGTTGCAATGGTAAATGGGAGTGTTTCCTTAATTTCTCTTCCAGATTTTTCATCATTAGTGTATAGGAATGCAAGAGATTTCTGTGCATTAATTTTGTATCCTGCACCTTTACCAAATTCATTGATTAGCTCTAGTAGTTTTCTGGTGACATCTTTAGGATTCTCTATGTATAGTATCATGTCATCTAAAAACAGTGATAATTTTACTTCTTCTTTTCCAATTTGTATTCCTTTTATTTCTTTTCTTTTGATTGCCGTGGCTAGGAATTCCAAAACTATGTTGAATAATAGTGGTGAGAGTGGACATCCTTGTATTGTTCCTGATCTTAGAGGAAATGCTTTCAGTTTTTCACCATTGAGAATGATGTTTGCTATGGGTTTATCGTATATAGCCTTTATTATGTTGAGGTAGCTTCCCTCTATGCCCACTTTCTGGAGAGTTTTTATCATAAATCGCTGTTGAATTTTGTCAAAAGCTTTTTCTGCATCTCTTGAGATGATCATATGGTTTTTATTCTTCAATTTGTTATTATGGTGTATTACATTGATTGATTTGTGTATATTGAAGAATCCTTGCATCCCTGGGATAAATCCCACTTGATCATGGTGTATGATCCTTTTAATGTGTTGTTGGATTCTGTTTGCTAGTATTTTGTTGAGGATTTTTGCATCTATATTCATCAATGATATCGGTCTGTAATTTTCTTTTTTTATATAGTATCTTTGTCTGGTTTTGGTATCAGGGTGATGGTGGCCTCATAGGATGAGTTTGGGAGTGTTCCTTCCTCTGCAATTTTTTGGAAAAGTTTGAGAAGGATGGGTGTTAGCTCTTCTCTAAATTTTTGATAGAATTCACCTGTGAAGCCATCTGGTCCTGACTTTTGTTTGTTGGAAGATTTTTAATCACAGTTTCAATTTCATTACTTGTGATTGGTCTGTTCATATTTTCTATTTCTTCCTGGTTCAGTCTTAGGAGGTTATACCTTTCTGAGAATTTGTCCATTTCTTCCAGGTTGTCCATTTTATTGGCATAGAGTTTCTTGTAGTAGTCTCAGGATGCTTTGTATTTCTGCAGTGTCTGTTGTAACTTCTTTTTCATTTCTAATTTTATTGATTTGAGTCCTCTCCCTCTTTTTCTTGATGAGTCTGGCCAGTGGCTTATCAATTTTGTTTATCTTCTCAAAGAACCAGCTTTTAGTTTTATTACTCTTTGCTATTGTTTTCTTTGTTTTTATTTCATTTCTTTCTGCTCTGATCTTTATGATTTCTTTCCTTCTGCTAACTTTGGGCTTTGTTTTTTCTTCTTTCTGTAGTTCCATTAGGTGTAAGTTTAGATTGTTTACTTGAGATTTTTCTTGTTTCTTGAGGTAGGCTTGTATAGCTATAAACTTCCCTGTTAGAATTGCTTTTGCTGCATTCCATAAGTTTTGGATCGTCGTGTTTTCATTGTCATTTGTCTCTAGGTATTTTTTGATTTCCTCTTTATTTCTCCAGTGATCGCTTGGTTATTTAGTAACGTATTGTTTAGCCTCCATGTGTTTGTGTTTTTTACGTTTTTTTCCCTGTAATTGATTTCTAATCTCATAGAGTTGTGGTCAGAAAAGATGATTGATATGATTTCAATTTTCTTAAATTTACTGAGGCTTGATTTATGACCCAAGGTGTGATCTATCCTGGAGAATGTTCCATGCACACTTGAGAAGAAAGTGTAATCTGCTGTTTTTGGATGGAATGTCGTATAAATATCAATTAAATCTATTTGGTCTATTGTGTCATTTAAAGCTTGTGTTTCTTTATTAATTTTCTGTTTGGATGATCTGTCCATTTGTGTAAGTGAGGTGTTAAAGTCCCCCGCTATTATTGTGTCACTGTTGATTTCCTCTTTTATAGCTGTTAGCAGTTGCCTTATGTATTGAGGTGCTCCTATGTGGGTGCATATATATTTATAATTGTTATATCTTCTTCTTGGATTGATCCCTTGATCATTGTGTCGTGTCCTTCCTTGTCTCTTGTAACGTTCTTTATTTTAAAGTCTATTTTATCTGATATGAGTATTGCTACTCCAGCTTTCTTTTGATTTCCATTTGCATGGAATATCTTTTTCCATCCCCTCACTTTCAGTCTGTATATGTCTCTAGGTCTGAAGTGGGTCTCCTGTAGACAGTATATATATGGGTCTTGTTTTTGCGTCCATTAAACAAGCCTGTTTCTTTTGGTTGGAGCATTTAATCCATTCACGTTTAAGGTAATTATCGATATGTATGTTCCTATGACCATTTTCTTTATTGTTTTGGGTTTGTTTTTGTAGGTCCTTTTCTTCTCTTGTGTTTCCCACTTAGAGAAGTTCCTTTAGTATTTTTTGTAGAGCTGGTTGGTGGTGCTGAATTCTCTTAGCTTTTGCTTGTCTATAAAGCTTTTGATTTCTCCATCGAAATGAGATCCTTGCTGGGTACAGTAATCTTGGTTGTAGGTTTTTCCCTTTCATCACTTTAAATATATCATGCAACTCCCTTCTGGCTTGTAGAGTTTCTGCTGAGAAATCAGCTGTTAACCTTATGGGAGTTCCCTTGTATGTTATTTGTCATTTTTCCCTTGCTGCTTTCAATAATTTTTCCTTGTCTTTAATTTTTGCCAATTTGATTACTGTGTGTTTTGGCGTGTTTCTCCTTGGGTTTCTCCTTCCTGGGACTCTCTGTGCTTCCTGCACTTGGGTGGCTATTTCCTTTCCCACGTTAGGAAGTTTTCGACTATAATCTCTTCAAATATTTTCTCGGGTCCTTTCTCTCTTCTCCTTCTGAGACTCCTATATTGAGAATGTTGTTGCGTTTAATGTCCCAGAGGTCCCTTAGACTGTCTTCATTTCTTTTCATTCTCTTTTCTTTATTCTTTTCTGCAGCAGTGAATTCCACCATTCTGTCTTCCAGGTCACTTATCTGTTCTTCTGCCTCAGTTATTCTGCTATTGATTCCTTCTAGTGTATTTTTCATTTTGGTTATTGTATTGTTCGTCTTTGTTCTTAAATTCTTCTAGGTCTTTGTTAAGCATTTCTTGCATCTTCTCGATCTTTGCCTCCATTCTTTTTCCGAGGTCCTGGATCATCTTCACTATCATTATTCTGAATTATTTTTCTGGAAGGTTGCCTATCTCCACTTCATTTAGTTGTTTTTCTGAGGTTTTATCTTGTTCCTTCATCTGATACATAGCCTTCTGCCTTTTCATCTTGTTTATCTTTCTGTGAATGTGGTTTTTGTCTTTGTGATAGCTTTGTCTGATTTTGGTTTCAGGGTGATGGTGGCCTCATAAAAGGAGGTCAGAAGTGTTCCTTCCTCTGCAATTTTTTGAAATAGTTTCAGAAGGGTAGGTGTTAACTCTTCTCCAAATGTTTGGTAGATTTCACCTGTAAAGCCATCTGGTCCTGGACTTTTGTTTGTTGGGAGTTTTTTTTGGTTTTTTTTGCAGTACGTGGGCTTCTCACTGCTGTGGCCTCGCCCGTTGCGGAGCACAGGCTCCGGACATGCAGCCTCAGTGGCCATGGCTCACGGGCCCAGCCGTTCTGCAGCACGTGGGATCTTCCCGGACCGGTGCATGAACCTGTGTTCCCTGCATCGGCAGGCGGACTCTCAACCACTGCGCCACCAGGGAAGCTCGGGAGTTTTTTAATTAAGTATTTTCAGTACTGGTACTTGGTCTGCTCATATTTTCTATTCCTGGTTTTGTCTTGGGAGTGTGCACCGTTCTAAGAATTTGTCTATTTCTTTCAGGTTGTCCACTTTATTGGCATATAGTTCCCTGTAGTAGTCTCTTATGGTCCTTCGTATCTCTGTGGTGTTGGTTGTAACTTTTTCTAATTCATTTCTGATTTTATTGATTTGGGCCCTCTCCTTTTTTTTCTTGATGAGTCTGGCTAAAGATTTATCAATATTGCTTATATTTTCAAAGAACCTGGTTCATTGATCTTTTCTATTATTTTCTTCATCTCTATTTCATTTATTTCTCCTCTGATCTTTATGATTTCTTTCCTCCTACTAACTTTGAGTTTTGTTTATTCTTTCTCTAGTTGCTTTCAACATAAGGTTATTTGAGATTTTTCTTGTTTCCTGAGGTAAACTTGTATCGCTTAGAATTGCTTTTGCTGCATCCATAGGTTTTGGATCATCATGTTGTCATTTTCCTTTTTTCAGGTATTTTTTTATTTCCTCTTTGATTTCTTCAGTGACTCATTGGTTGTTTAGTAGCATATTGTTTAGCCTTGACGTGTTTGTGTGTTTTGCAGTTTTTTTCTTGTAGTTGATTTCTAGTCTCATAGTGTTGTGGTCGGAAAAAAATGCTTGATATGATTTCAATTTTTTAAATTTATCGAGGCTTGTTTTGTGGCCTAGAATGTGATCTATCCTGGAGAATGGTCCATGTGCATGAGAAAAGGATGTTTATTCTACTTCTTTCAGGTGAAATGCTCAATAAATATCAATTAAGCCCATTTCATCCAATGTGTTATTTAAGGCCTGTATTTCTGTCTGTATGATCTGTCCATTGATGTAACATGAGAGTTAAAGTCCCCCTGTTATTATTGTGTTACTGTCAGTTTCTCTTTTGTCTGTTAATATTTGTCTTATATTTTGAGGTGCTCCTATGTTGGGTGTATATATACTTTCAGTTGTTATATCTTCCTCTTGGATTGATCCTTTGATCATTTTGTAGTGTCTTTCTTTGTCTCTTGTGACAGTCATTATTTTTAAAGTCTATTTTGTCTGATATAAGTATTGCTACTCCGGCTTTCTTTTGATTACCATTTGCATGGAATACCTTTTCCATCACTTTCAGTCTGTATGTTTCTCTAGATCTAAAGTGAGTCTCTTGTAGTTAGCATACGCGGGTCTTGTTTTTGTATCCATTCAGCCAGTCTGTGTCTTTTGGTTGGAGCATTTAGTCCATTTACATTTAAGGTAATTAACTATATATATGTTCTTATTGCCATTTTGTTAACTGTTCTGGATTTTTGTAAGTCTTTTATTTCCCCCTTCTTTTGTTCACTTCTCTTGTGATTTGATGACTATATTTAGTGTTGTGTTTGGATTCCTTTTTCTTTTCTTTTTTTAAAAAATATATTTATTTATTTATTTTTGGCTGCACTGGGTCTTCGTTGCTGTGTGTGGCCTTTCTCTAGTTGTGGCTAGTGCGGGCTGCTCTTTGTCTTGGTGTGTGGGCTTCTCATTGCGGTGGCTTGTCTTGTTGCGGAGCACAGGCTCTAGGCGCATGGGCTTCAGTAGTTGTGGCTTGTGGGCTCTAGAATGCAGGCTCAGTAGTTGTGGCACACGGGTTTAGTTGCTCCACAGCATGTGGGATCTTCCTGGACCAGGGCTGGAACCTGTGTCCTCTACATTGGCCGGCAGATTTTTAACCACTGCGCCACTAGGGAAGTCCCCTTTTTCTTTCTTGTGTGTAGATCCATTGTAAGTTTTTGGTTGGCAGATACCATGAGGGTTTTGTATAGCAGTCTATGTATATAGATAATTGTTTTAAGTTGCTGCTGTCTTAATTTCAAATGCATTTTAAATACCCTTCATTTGTACTGTCTTCCCCTCACAATTACTGGGAGATTTTTCGTTTGTTTTGGTTTTGCTTTTGGTTTTTTTTGGCCGTACTGCACGGCATGCAGGATCTTAGTTCCCTGACCAGGGATCGACCCCATGCTCCCTGCATTGGGAGCTCAGAGTCTTAACTGCTAGACTGCCAGGGAAGTCCCCACAATTACTATTTTTGATATCATATTTTACATTTAATTGTTTTGTGTATCCCTTAACTGCTTGTTGTGGATAAACATGATTTTACCACTTTTGTCTTTTAAACTCCCTACTGGCTTTGTGTGTGGGTGATCTCCTACCTTTACTGTATGTTTGCCTTTACTGGTGAGCTTTTTCATTTTGTAATTTTGTTTCTAGTTGTTTTCTTGCTTCTAGCTTCTAGGTGGTCTTTATCATCTAGAGAAATTCCTTTATCATTTGTTGTAAAGCTGGTTTGGTGGTACTCAATTCTTTAAGCTTTTGCTTGTCTGTAAAGCTTTTGATTTCTCCATCGAGTCTGAATGAGAGCCTTGCTGGGCAGAGTTTTCTTGGTTGTAAGTTTTCCCCTTTCATCACTTTAAATGTATTGTGCCACTCCCTTCCGGCCTGCAGAGGTCTGCTGAAAAATCAGCTGATAGCCTTATGGGAGTTCCTTTGTATGTTTTTTGTTGATTTTCCCTTGCTGCTTTTAGTATTCTGTCTTTATTTTTAACTTTGTCATTATGATTACAATATGTCTTGGTGTGTTCTTCTTTGGGTTAATCCTCTATGGGAATCTCTGCACTTCCTGGACTTGGATGACTGTTTCCTTTCCCAGGTTAGGGAGGTTTTCAGCTACTGTCTCTTCAAATATTTTCTCAGGCCCTCTCTGTCTTCTCCTTCTGGGACCCCTATAATGCAATATTATTGTGCTGATGTTTTCCAGAGGTCTCTTAAACGGTCCTCATTTCTTTTCATTCTTTTTTCTGTTCAGCTATAGTGATTTACACTGTCTTCTAGCTCACTGATCTGTTCTTCTGAATCATTTAGTCTACTATTAATTCATTCTAGTGTAATTTTCATTTCAGTTATTGTATTCTTCATCTCTGCTTGGTTGTCCTTTGTATTTTCTACCTCTTCATTAAAAACTTCTAACTTCTCGCTCTGTTTATCCATTCTCCTCCTGAGTTCTTTGATTATCTTTACAATCATTACCCTGAACTCTTTCTTGCGTAGATTGCCTATTTCCACATCAGTTACTTCTGTGGTTTTATCTTGTTCCTTCATCAGGCATGTATTCCTCTGCTATCTCATTTTGTCTGATTTGCTATTTGTATTTTTATGTATGTGGCAGGTTAGTTACCTTGGAAATGGCCCTCTGTAGGCGGCATCCTGTGCATCGCAGCGGTGCACTCCTCTCTTGTCACCCAAGCTGTATGCTCTAGGGGTTCCCCCTAAGAGGGCTGTGTGGGCAGTCTGGTAGGTTTGGTTGGCCCCTAATCTAGTTGGTTGCCACAGCCTGCCTTGTGTGGATGCTGCTAGCTGCTATTTAGTGGGGCCTGGTCATGACATGGATGGTCGTGGATGGTAGGTGGAGTCAGGGTCCCAAAGTCTCCTGAGCTGTTGCCCACCCACTGGCAAGTGAAGCCAGATCCTGGTGTTAGTGCCAGGCTACTGTCAGGCAGAGCTGGTTCTGGAGTCTGGCTGCAGGGCCCAGGGATCCCAGAGTTCATTTCAGATTGTTGGTGTGGGGCCAGCTCCTGACACTGTTGGATCTGGGGTCCAGGGTGTTCCAAAGTTTGCATTGGCCTGCTAGTGGGTAGGGCCAGGACCCAGCTGGCCCCAGGGTAGGGTCTGGCCTCCACTGCAGGATCATAGGTTTGTTGCTTCTAGTGTCTGCCTCCTGGTGTGTGAGGCTGGTCTAAGGGCCTGTGCAGGCTTCTTGGCAGGAGGGACCGGTGTCTGCCCACTAGTGGTTGGGGCTGGGAGTTGGCCCTCCTGTTGGCTGGGCTTTGTCTAGGGGTGTGTCCAGAGATGGCTGTGGGCTTTTTAGTCTTTAGACAGCTTCAGTGCTTATGGGTGGAGCCGTGTCCCTGCCCAGTTAGTTGTTTGTCCTGAGGCTTCCCAGCCCTGGTGCCTGCAGGCTGTTGGGTGGTACTAGGTCTTGGCTAATGAGCCAAGATAGCAGCTGCCAGCAGCAGCAGTGCTCACACAGCTGAATGTTCCCCAGTTTCTGCCACCTGTGTCTATGTCCCCAGGGTGAGCCACAGCCATCTGCCTCACCGCCTCTCCAGGAGACTCTCCAAGACCAGCAGGCAGGTCTGGCCCACACGCCTATAAAGTGACTGCTTTGCCCTGGGTCCTGGAGTGCGTGAGATTTTTGTGTGGACCTTTAAGAGTGAAGTCTCTTATTCCCTCAAGTCCTGCGGGGCTCCTGCAGTTAAGCCCCATTAGCCTTCAAAGTCAAACGCTCTGGGGGCTCATCTTACAGGTGTCAGACCGCTGGGCTGGAGAGCCTGACGCGGGGCTCAGAAATCTCACTCCTGTGAGATTACCTCTGCAACACAATTATTCTCCAGTTTGTGGAGATGGGATTTGATTATATCATGTGTTCACCCCTCCTCTCCATCTTGTTGTGGTTCCTTCTTTATGACTTTAGTTGTAGAAGATCTTTTCTGGTAGGTTCCAGTCTTTTTCATCAATGGTTGCTCTGCAGACAGTTGTGATTTTTCTATGCTTGTGTGAAGAGATGAGCTCAGGGTCTTTCTACTCCACCATCTTGGCCACTCTCTCCCAAGATGGAGCTCTTTTTTTGTGTACACAGTTAAGTTAGAAAAAGCCAGCCTGATAAAAATGTCTTTTCAGAATTCTGACCTTAAACAAAAGCCCTTCTAGGGGGAACCTGCATTTCTCTTCCTTTGTCTTTTAAATGTAAATGTACTCCCTGATCTTTGCGCGCGCGCGCGCGTGTGTTTTGAGAACTTGGTCTCTGCCATCCAAAAGGTGCACATATGGTATACATTTGGCAACCTATCGAATAGCCTGGGATTCTGAGCAGTCTTTTGTGTGACTGTACCACCTCTCAGGGGCTTTTTGCCATCTTAACCTTTGTTGAGTCAACCTGTACAATGAAGTCTTGTACTTTCTTAACTGTTTTGGGGAGTAAACTTTCTGGATCTTGTTTAGGCTCCATCTTTTGCACTCTCTTACGGGGAAGCCTCTTGCATCTTACTGGTTTGAGTCACTATTAAGGTACATCTCATTAATGACTAGATGATGGATCCTTCAAATTTGAGAAACTTCAATTGGTAAATTTTTAGAGAGCTCATTATAAACAGCTGTTTTATTGGTACCTATGGGGGGGGAAAACAAAAGGTGGGAAATACACATAATGGTGTTGACTGAAAAAAACATGCACAACATGAGAGCTGTGAATTAAGTTTTATTTGGGGCATAATGAGGACTATAGCCCAGGAGACAGCCTCTCAGATAGCTCTGAGGAACTGCTCCAAAGAGGGAGAGGGAAAGGTCAGTATATATATGATTTTAGTGAAGCGGTGGGGGGGGGGGGGGATATGTGCAGTCCAGCACACATTTTTGCAGAAGGTTACTCCTGGTCATGAGAAGCAGATGTCTCCCTTGATGATTTTAGTGCTTTTCTAAATATGAAAAGATACAAGAATTTGGGCTCATAAAACCTTCTCCTGAAACTATCTAACTATCTGAAGGCCTGTTCTGTCAATTTTTCCCAGAGCACAGAGTGCCTCATTCCTGATCTCCGCCCTGAACTCCTTTCAGGGTGTGTTGAAGGTCAGTGACTGCAGTGGCTAGTGACTTAATCCTTAGAGAGGCAGATGGCAAATGCAAGTTTTTAGTTGGCAGTGGTTAACCTAAAAACTCCCTTAGTTTAAAACAAACCAAAAATACAAATGGTTTGGAAAGCCTTGTTTGTGGTCTCCACTTCCCCTCAGTGGGTCTTACAGATGCTACTAAAAACATTAGAATAATTCATGTTAACTAGGTTGATTAACAGGGGGAAAAAAAACTGAAGGGAAATTCTAGAGACTTTTTCCCAACCAGGTGGAAATTTTAAAGGGAAGTGTCCCAAATTAATAAAGAAATCTTTAGATGGTTATTTTTAAATGGAGTAAATAAAATGGAAATTAATGGGATTAAATCAAAGGTTTGATACAGCACTACCTGAGGTTGGATGGGCCAAAGGGATCCCTTGCTGTCCCCAACATTACAGGGCCCCAGACAAGTCCACTCTGTTTACCTCAGTGTTTTATTTATTTGTTTGTATTTATGTATTTATATATTTAAAAGGCTGGAAGAAAATTACACTCAGATACCTGACCAACAGTTACTTGGGGCAACAGGCCAATAAAGTTAAAAGATTGAGAAAAGGGCTTGAAACCCTTGGCTCAACTCCCCACTGGGGATCCCAGAGCGTTTTATACAAAAATAGATATAATGGTCAGGATAAAAAGAAAGGCTTCTAGGACTCCTTGTAAGACCTACACTTGTCGATTGAGTCCTCATGGAAACTAAAGTTAAAAGAATAAAAGTTGATAGAATTGAGATGAAAATTTATAAAAATGTACCCATTTTAAGTGGGCTTTATATAAGATGGTTACATCTCTTTTGCTTAATTATATCGTGGAATAGACATGTTTTACTGGTGAATGCTTCCCCTGCTTGGGATTATAAGGCAGGGCATATGAATTTGCCCCCTTAGGAAATATTAATTAAACATGCTAAAGGAAACCAGTAGCATTACCTGAGCCCACACAGTATAAAGTAAAACTGAGAAAGAGGGCCTTTGTTGAATGCCTTATGCAAGCTTTTGAAGGCATGATAAATTAAGCCCTGAAATCCTAGAACACAGAACTCCCGAATTGCAGTTTAGTTGGAAATCTTCTCACTGATATAAAAAAGGAAATTAAAGAAAACATAGTTGGGCAAATTCATCTTTTAATATCATTTAGGTGACAGACCCGTTCTTTGTGGAATTAAAAGCAACATCTTTGTCTTGCAAATCTCTATAAATCAGAAATGTAAATACAGCCCACAATGATCTGAGACTGAACCTAATTAGCTCAGTCAGGTTTCAGAACCTGAAACCAACGAGGGAAAAAGGAAAAAAGTGGCCGTTTTAAACTCAAACCACTGGAAAGGCTCCCTTAGCCAAAATCTAATTCATAGCCTCCTTAAGGGTTTATCAAGGACGAATACAAATATTAAAAGTCTTTTCCACAAATAGTAAAGCCTTTGTCATCTGAGCAAAGAAATTTAACTTACTCCAACTGTTATAAATAACTAGTAAATTTACATTGTAGTACAAGAATCATAATTAAGTTTTTAAAGTGAAGCTATGAGATCTCTAAATTTGTCTGTTTATGTGTCTGTGTAGACATTATATGTATGAAATATCTCTACCTCTGGGAAATATTATCAAAATTAAATTTATAAAGAGCTCTATTTAATTGACTTAAAAGTAAGTGCTTACAAATTAAATATTTCTAAATATGAAAGAAACTGGCCGGAAGGAATTTCAGGGTCACATGATCTAGGAAATATTCAATATTAAATTAACGTCTGGTATTAAAGCTAGTTTAAGTTTGCTGGTTTAATCAATGTAGACATATCTTACTTTTATAATAAAAGTAAGTTTACCAAAGGTCAACATGTTCATGTTATTTCTGTTACAGAGTTTGTCAGCAAAAAAAAAAAAAAAATTTTTTTTAACTTGGTATGGTAGTATTTTCATAAGTTATAAAATAAAGGGGAATGGAATGAGAGTTTTTAGGTGAACCCTTTAGGAATAATTATGTTTGGGGTATGTTTATTTAAAATAGTTTCTCCAGATTTTTGGTAAGTTGAGTTTTGCTAAGTTAAATTAAATGATGGCAGTTCACTGAATATCCAGGTCATTTCAAATAAGATAAAATACTGGAACAGTAATTGCTAAACAGATCTAAATTTACCTACTTTTGTCTCCTTACGAGAGGGAAACTAAAGATGTTTGGGTTTATTAGACCCATATCTTATACCACATTGAGGAAAGAAATTATGTTATATGTTTCTAGAGGTTATAGGATATTCCAATAAGGAAATGCTGGTATGACAGTTTACAGTTACTTGCTGATTGTCGATTTTTGGTAGAGAGTAAGGTTTTTAAGGGTTAAAGGTGGAATATGTAATTAAAATTACTAAAAATAATAAGGGAAACATTTCAATATGCAAGGAAAGTAGGATGGGTGTTTTCAGCAAAAGAAGGTGTGAGGAATGAAAGTACATTTTGTTAAGGGGAAAAAATGATTGTCCTAGAACTGGTTATTTTTGGATGGAAAAATATGGGATAAACTAATACATATACAAAAAGTCTTAGAAGGTATGTAGAAAGGGAGCCCTGAAAAAGGAGTTTTGTACATAGTCAGGCTGGGATTAGATTAAATTTAATTAAATTTAGGTAAATTTACCTAATTAGGTAAATTACCTAATTACCTAATTAGGTAAATAGATTTTGTTATTAAAAGTAGGCTGGTGCAAAACTGGATTTGGTTCCTCTCTTTGTTAAGAGAACAAAGTTTTCTTGGAGTATTGCTATTGGAAACAGATTGTGTGAGTTTCTTTGCCTTTAAGTGATCTGTATTTGTTTTTTGAAGTACTGTTTCACAATAACCTATGATCCTATTTGACCAAGTGTTTTGAAACCTTTTTGATGTTTTTGACAAACTTCCCAAATATGAAATTCTTTTTTTTTTAATAGTTCCGCTAACATCTTTTTTTTTTTTTTTTGGCCATGTTGGGTCTCCGTTGCTGTGCGCGGGCTTCTCTAGTTGAGAAAGTGGGGGCTACTCTTCGTTGTGGTGTGCGGGCTTCTCATTGAGGTGGGTTCTCTTGTGGAGCAGGGCTGTAGGCACACGGGCTTCAGTAGTTGTGGCATGTGGGCTCAGTAGTTGTGGCTCACAGGCTGTAGAGTGTAGGCTCAGTAGTGGTGGCACATGGGCTTAGTTGCTCCACGGCACGTGGGATCTTCCCAGACCAGGGATCTAACCTGTGTCCCCTGCATTGGCAGGTGGATTCCTCACCACTGCACCACCAGGGAAGTCCCCCAAATATGAAATTCTAACTAAAGTTCTTTTGACCTCCAGCTGACTCTGGGATGCTTTGAAGGAACCCTGAGACATCTCAGAGAAGAATATTAAACTAATTAGGCTTATTTGGTATTTTAAATTACTTGAGAAGCATCATCAAGTGATTGGAGATGAACCATAGGTTATAGTGTATAGATAAATGTCATTAATACAGATATTTCCAAAATTTATATGGAATACCTAAAAATCTGATGTGCCCTGGTATAAGTTATCAGTCATAAGTCTAATTATCTTAAAATGTGCATCACATAAATATCCAAGTTTCTTGTCAATTGCATTGTAATCAGATCTTTAACCGTGCCATTTTAAGTCTTGTCGTTCGTAAACAATCATTGTTTTACTCTGATGCTTTTATAAAATGAAGATCTTAAAGAAGATTCGTAAAAATGACTTTTTGACAAATATAAGTTTCTGATAATTTTCAGATCATACCACTGAACTGGGTAAGATATTACAGAATTCGGATGGAGACCTGATGACTGCATTCAGATCTTCAGGAATTAATTACATGAGACTAAATGAACTGATGAATATGATTTATAATTTTATCACTTTTTCTGAAATATACTGGATTTTAATCCTTGTTTTCCAGGAAAACAGGAAAAGCTTTCCTCTTATGCTATGACCTACAACAAGTTGATAAAGTATACCTTTGTAAACAAAGATGAAATATATATCATTTTCTCTCTGCCTGATCCTTCCAGAATTTGGCTTCTCCAGCTGGCTCCCCTGTGAACTTGATGGTTTATTGCAACCAGATTACAACTAGTTATACTAATCATTGCTTTAATTTGTTCTCCTTGTTTTCAATTTGTTTATACTTTCTGTCTCTGCTGTACTATGACTTTATTAATGTATAAAGCTGTATTAGTTGTGTTACCTACATCCTGTCTGTTTTATAAGATTACTGTCTACTGGGGAATTCCCTGGTGGTCTAGTGGTTAGGACTCCAAGCTTTTACTGCTGAGGTTGCAGGTTCAATCCCTGGTCGGGGAAGATCCCACAAGCTGCACAGCGTGGCCAGGAAAAAAAAAAAATTGTTGTCTTTTGCATTACCCAATGTGTAACCAGGTCTCCAGCAAAATTAATGATGGCTAAAAGTCTTCAGACTGTTGATTATATATACATAACCTACATAAAATAACTGTAATAGTACAACTCTAGTTATGGGAAGAAGCAACAAGGGAAAACATTTCCTGGATCAAAAGAGACTAGTAAGACAGGTGATCCAGAGAAGTTCAGATTATCAACAGGGCCTAATCCAAAAATTAACACATTGAGTATAACCTATCAACAGAATCTTCACCTGATCTAGGAATGAGCCTTCCTAGCACCATGGGACAAAATTGGTCATGAAATGCTTCCCAAATGATGGTTGGATTTATGAGCAAGGCGAGGCACCGTGGATGAAAAATGTTGCCTGCCATATCAGTAAACGAAGGATGCTGCAGCCACCAGCCACTGCAGCCACCCTCAGCTATGCACTCTGAGGGGATTCAGGGTGGAGAAAAGCAGGACACCGGTCCTAGATAGTTAAGGTGCATATCAAAGGAATGATTTCAGTGAGCCCAGACCCTTGCATCTTCCCATACATAGTAAAGTGCTAAATTCATTAACTTGAGATGTCTGGTTTTCTTTAACAGTAATCTTTTGATGTTCCAACTACCTGGTTTTTGTTGCAAAACTCCTGTATATCTTGGCTCCTCCCTTACCTCTTCGGAGCAGTCTCTCAGACGATCTGAGAGGCTGTCCTCCAGGCTTAAGTCCTCAGAAAATCCACTGAATAAAACATAATTCTCAACTTTTAGGTTGCACTTTTTTTTTTTTTTCAGTCAACAAGTAGGAAGCTTCTCCTTGTGGAAGGTATTCAGAGTTTGTTGACTGAAGTCAGAGGAACTATGTACTAATATGCCTTGCTCTGAGACCATAAGATCTCAAATTACTTAGCTCCTCTGAGCCTCAGTTTTCCTCATCCACAACATGAGAATTTTAAGGATAAAGTAATAGGTGTGAAAATAGTAACATGTTGTATAAATATTATTACTGATTTTTTCCCCTAAACCCCAAATAAAAGACAACTTCTAATCAACTGAATGAACTTCTAATCAAGGATAGGTAACTAAGGGTACCAATCATTGTTCCTAATGCAGTTGTTATAGAAATCTGCCCCTCTTTTTCCTCTAATTTTCTTTTTCTCTCCCTCCTTAGGTTTAATATTGACCCACAGGCACACTGCTTAACTCTTCTAGATGCCACTCAAAGCCAAAAAGATTGTCGACCTCTGTGCTAATGAGTGTGTGTGTGTTCAAAATTGATCCACCTTTACATCTGCTTCCTTTTATTTCTGGTTAACCAGAATTCATCTGAGTACTTGAATTAATTAATATAAAGGACTAGACATTACTCTTTCATTATTTGAATTAGAGTTTATCTTTAGATTTTTTTAAAAAACATCTGTTTCCTGTTTATTAGTCTATAAAGTCAATGAAGACATCTGTTATGTCTGGTTTTGCTCATCATCCCCTGTGCCTAACACAGTGCCTGGCACTCAGATGTTTCTTGACTAGAAAGTTATATAGGAAGGAATCACATTTGCCTTACACTATACTAGCAGAAAAGTAATACCTGAGGTTGCAGCTTTGTCTTTTAAGTACCTAGATGTCTTAAGTGGCTTAGGATAAAAAAGACAGCATGGGGTATAAGACAGCATGAGATTTGGAGTCAGAAGACCTGGATCTGAATCCTGATTCTGCCAGAGACTCTATGACCTTAGGCAAGACCTTACGCAAAACCTTAGGCTTTACCTTTCCTAGGCTTGATTTTCTTATCTAAAAAGGTGAATAATACCACGATGCCTTAGTAGTATATAAAGTATCTAGTATAGTACCTTGTGTTTGATTAGTAGTTTATACTAATTAGCAGTTATTTCACATAATACATAGTAATGGCAATAAAGTTGTATATAGACAGAGTTCTCCCCCAAAGAAAATACTTTTTAATAAATTCATCAGCAGTAGATAGAAAGGAACCATTCTGTGTCTAGGTTAAAAATTGGGAATTTATTGAAATAGGACATTTATTTCAAAAATGCGAACAACGTCCTAGGTCTTTTGTGTTGATACCACTAAATACTTCTGGATTTAAAATCCGATTCACTGATTGATTCGACAATAAAATACTGTGAGCCAACTATTTGCCAAGCACTGTTTTAGGTACTAAAGATACAGATGAAAGACACAGTCCAGGCCTCATGGCACTTACATTCTGGTTCAGAGAGACAAGCAGTAAACAAGATAATTTCAGATTAGAACTGAGAACTGTGTAGGAAATAAACTGTGGATATATAAAGAGTGGGAGGACAGAAAGCTACTTTAGACGGGGGTATATGTCTAAAAATTATCACAGCTCTATGAAAGACTTCTGAGCAAGAAGGAGAGTTGCTGGACAGTTTCTGCTCTCCAGTAATTAGAGGTGTGCCAGCAATACCCAAAGCTTTTTTTTTTTTTTTTAATAAATTTATTTATTTACTTTGGGCTACTTCGGGTCTTTGTTGCTGTGCGCAGGCTTTCTCTAGTTGAGGCGAGCGGTGTCTACTCTTCGTTGCAGTGTGCGGGCTTCTCATTGTGGTGGCTTCTCTTTGTTGCGGAACACGGGCTCTAGGCGCGTGGGCTTCAGTAGTTGTGGCATGCGGGCTCAGTATCTGTGGCTCACGGGCTCTAGAGCGCAGGCTCAGTAGCTGTGGCGTACGGGCTTAGTTGTTCCGCGGCATGTGGGATCATCCCAGACCAGGGCTCGAACCCATGTCCCCTGCATTGGCAGGCGGATTCTTAACCACTGTGCCACCAGGAAATCCCCCCCAAAGCTTTTGATGTATATTATGTTATGATGTTAGACTGACTCTTAAAATTTTGGAATACTAAAAGACAGCAAACATTTACTGAATGTTTACTACGTACAGAATAATGTTAGAGACTTTCAAATAAAAGAATCAGGGGCTCAAGGACTTCCCTGGCAGTCCAGTGGTTAAGACTACCCTCCCAATGCAGCGGGTATGGGTTCGATCCCTAGTCAGGGAATTAAGAACCTGCATGCTGCACGGCGTGGCGAAAAAAAAAAAAAAGAATCAGGGGCTCAGATAAATCCTTTATCTTGCTTGAAATTACAGAATTCCCAAGTAGAAGAGCTGGAACTGTATTACAAATAGATGGGGGGAAATGCTTTAGAAGCTAAAATGTGACGCTTCTATTAGTTACTACAAAAAAAACTGCCTTCTCTTTTCAGATTTCTTCACCACCGCAACCAAGGAAGGATATGATACGAGGCCAGTGGACATAACTCCTTTAGAACAAAGGAAATTAACGTTTGATACGCATGCATTGGTTCAGGACTTGGAAACTCATGGTGAGAAACATGGGTCCCTTTTGAAAGAATATCAGCAGCACTCATAACAAATTACCTAGTCAAGACAACATCACCATTATGAACAATTAAGAGTCACTGTTTAGGTTGCTTCCATGTCCTGGCTATTGTAAATAGAGCTGCAATGAACATTGTGGTATATGACTCTTTGAATTATGGTTTTCTCAGAGTATATGCCTAGTAGTGGGATTGCTGGGTCGTATGGTAGTTCTATTTTTAGTTTTTTAAGGAACCTCCATACTGTTCTCCATAGTGGCTGTATCAGTTTACACTCCCACCAACAGTGCAAGAGGGTTCCCTTTTCTCCACACCCTCTCCAGCATTTATTGTAGATTTGTTGATGATGGCCATTCTGACCGGTGTGAGATGATATCTCATTGTAGTTTTGATTTGCATTTTTCTAATGATTTGATGATGTTGAGCATTCTTTCATGTGTTTGTTGGCAATCTGTATATCTTCTTTGGAGAAATGTCTGTTTAGGTCTTCTGCCCATTTTTGGATTGGGTTGTTTGTGTTTTTGATATTGAGCTGCATGAATGGATAAAGATGTGGCACATATATACAATGGAATATTACTCAACCATAAAAAGAAACGAAATTGAGTTATTTGTAGTGAGGTGGATGGACCTGGAGTCAGTCATACAGAGTGAAGTAAGTCAGAAAGAGAAAAACATACCGTATGCTAACACATGTATATGGAATCTATAAAAAAGAATGGTCATGAAGAACCTAGGGGCAAGACGGGAATAGAGACGTAGACCTACTAGAGAATGGACTTACGGACATGGGGAGGGGGAAGGGTAAGCTGGGGCAAAGTGAGAGAGTGGCATGGACATATATACACTAACAAATGTAAAACCGATAGCTAGTGGGAAGCAGCCGCATAGCACAGGGAGATCAGCTCCGTGCTTTGTGACCACCTAGAGGGGTGGGATAGGGAGAGTGGGAGGGAGGGAGATGCAAGAGGGAAGAGATATGGGGATATATGTATAACTGATTCACTTTGTTATAAAGCAGAAATTAACACACCATTGTAAAGCAATTATACTCCAATAAAGATGTTAAAAAAAAGTCACTATTTAAATATGAGCCATCCATAAAATAGAATATTTTAGTCACGAAAATGGTATAGTTTGAAGAGTATTTACTGATGTGAGAAATGCTCAAGATACATGTGCAGAATGATTCCAATTATGTAAAAAAACAACTGTAGTTTCTAGGCTGATACTAAAGTTTATGTGGAAGTACAAGCACAATGTTTAAGAATAGAAAAAAAGAAAATCAAAGAATGTCACAAAAAATTACCAGATGTCAAAACAGTTATTTAAAGTATATGAAGAGCTTCCCTGGTGGCGCAGTGGTTGAGAGTCCGCCTGCCGATGCAGGGGACATGGGTTCGTGCCCCAGTCCGGGAAGATCCCACGTGCTGCGGAGCGGCTGGGCCCGTGAGCCATGGCCACTGAGCCTGCACGTCCGGAGCCTGTGCTCCGCAACGGGAGAGGCCACAACAGTGAGAGGCCCACGTACCGCAAAAATAAATAAATAAAGTATATGAAACTATAGGAATAGAAGAGTTGATTTAATGGAATAGAATGGTATTCAGAAACGTGTGTCTTAGAAAGCAATGAAGAAGGCATTACAAATTAGGGAAAGGAAGGACTGTTTAATAAATGAGCTATGATAAATGACTAGCCATTGGAAAAAAATAGATTCCCTTACTGAAAAATAAATTCCAGATTGATGAAAAGCTAAATGTAAAAAAAAGAAAGACTACGAAAAATATTATAATATAGAAATATTTTTTGACTTATAGAGTAAGGAAGCAAGACAAAACTCAAAAGCAATGAAAGTAAAAGTAAAGACTGACAGATGTGACTACAGAAATATTTATTTAAATCTGTGTATCAAAGGATATGATCTGTAAGGTTAAAAATGTTAGCAACACATATGACAGTGAGCCTATTGCTTTAATATACAAAGAATTCATATGAATCAATAAGAAAAGTTAAGCAGTTTTATAGAAAAATGGACAAAGGCCATAAACAGTTCACAGAAAAATAAATTACCAATAAATGTACGTAAAGATGCTTAATCAAGGAAATGCAAATTTTAAGTATAAAAATAATAATGCAATACCATTTTAATGCCAATTATACACTCAAAAAAGACTAGTAATACCCATGTTGATGTAAATGTGGGGAAATGGATCAGTGGAATTAAAATTGGAGAGTGCTTTTTAGAGAGTAATTTAGCATAATCTGTCGATTTTTAATTATAACCATTTTTTTAAAAGACTGCAGTTGACCCTTGAACAACACAGGGGTTGGGGCACTGACCGCCTGTGTAGTCAAAAATCTGCATGTAACTTTATAGTGGCCCTCTGTATCCGCAATTGCACATCCACAGCTTCAAGCAACCACAGATTGTGTGGTATGGTAGTATTTACTATTGAGAAAAATCTGCATCTAAGTGGACCCACTCAGTTCAAATCCATGTGTTCAAGAGTCAACTGCATGAAAATTTAAATGACAGAAGTTATTCTAGCTGTCTATTTTGAGAAGGATGTGCACTTTTTAAAAAATATAAATACCTATTTGCCACTTGTAGGATTTGACAAAGCACAAGCAGAAACAATTGTATCAGCATTAACCATTTTATCGAATGTCAGCCTCGATACTATCTATAAGGAGATGGTCACTCAAGCTCAACAGGTAATGTTTTCATTTTTATCACTTCTGACAGTTTCATTAGACAATCTTTTTCATAACTGCATCTCTGTTTAGCCACCCACCTTCTAAACACACCTGCATCTTCCTTATTATTCTCTCTAAAGGAACCAAAAACGAAAAACGTGTAGCAAAGTCAGTATCCAGAGAGACTGAGGAGTTAGAATAGTCATCACAAAATTATGGTAACACAAAGAGTAAAATTTTGTCAGATCTTTCATTGTGTAAGATAATTATATTATTTGAGTCATGGGATGGTGGTAGGTTGTTAGTGAAACAACTTTTTCCACATAGAAAGCCCACCACAGTAGAAGAGCTGACCAGTTTACTGCAGTCATGTGTATGTTCTGGTTAATTTTCACAAAGTTGGAAAGCTGGAAGGGACTTACATACATGGCTGGGAAGGAGTTCATAAATCACCTAAGATGCTTTAATCTGACCAGATAGCTGAATCCTTAAACGCCAAGTAATACCATTTACGAAGAACTTAAGAAGTGAGAGGCAGTGCGGGGGACTGCTCATATATGATCTTATTTAATCTCTCTAACAACCTTGAAAAGTAGGTAGAATTATTCTGTTTTACCACTGAAGAAAGGATCAGAGAGGTTCAGTAATTTGCAAGAGTTGTCATTGTGGTGCTATGGACAAAAAGCAATAATTTTATATGAAGGATAGAATAAGCTAAATGAATTTAACTGTAGAATAATAATTCATAATCTGTCAATCATGAATTAATTACTGTGTTGAAGAATCCGTTTTCTTTGGTTATATTTTTTTAATTTTTTAAATTTAGGCTTTCTTCTTCAGATAAATATTTCACAGCAGAGAAATATTAGGATTTCTTTCTTACATAAAATTAGGAGCTCTTGCATAAAACGTCATTACTTCAAAGGTCATGAAAGAGCGAAATTTTTAAAAGATTTTTTCTGTAATATCCAATTAATTATGTATTTAGAATTAAAAGCATTCAGCCCCTAGATTTAACTTAACTTTAAATTTGTATGTGTATTATTTTAGCTAAATTTATTCAGGATCATAACAGACTATTAATATTAAATCCACCAAAGAAAAAGCCACTCATTTAATCCCCCCCAAACCTTTGAGCTATCCTGAAAGAGCTAATGGTACTCTTAAATCAGATTTTTAAGTTTCTCTGCAATATAATCAGTGAATTAAAACTTTTTTGAGGAATTTTTATGCTGCCAGGGCCATTTAATCTTACATTTAAAATGTAGGATTAGGGGCTTCCCTGGTGGCGCAGTGGTTGAGAGTCCGCCTGCCGATGCAGAGGACACGGGCTCGTGCCCCGGTCTGGGAGGATCCCACATGACGCGGAGCGGCTGGGCCCGTGAGCCATGGCCGCTGAGCCTGCGCATCAACGGGAGAGGCCACAACAGTGAGAGGCCCGTGTACCACACACACACACACACACAAAATGTAGGATTGGATGTAGGAACACTACTACTGAACTTTTGGGTTTTTTATTACTGGTGTATGAAATCAAAATCCCATTCCATCCTTGAGCCATAGGCCATGAGGCAAACAAGCTTCATACCTGATCACTTCAGAAAGAGCCATGCTAAGTCAAGTGTGCTCAGTCTGAGAATTCGGTTATATTCTGAATTTGCTTCTAGTCTGAATAACATTCATATTCTCTGGTGGCGCCACAATAGTTACAATGATCACACTTTTAATAGATTTGACTGTATTAAATTTTTCCACTTAAAGTTTTTGAAGATGCACATACGTGCTATCTTATAGGCTTTTTGAGTCCCAAACTATTTAGAGGCGGAAAGGGAGATAGAAAGAGTTTAGAGTCACAGTACAGTAATTCCTTATTCTCAGGTTCAGAGTCTATAACAAGTATGTAGTTACATTTTCTACTCTTCTGTATGTAGTTCTGGTAATAAAATAACATTTTATTAAAGACTTAAACAAAAATAATATTATAGTTAATGTCTTCGAACTCCTTCATAATGATATTTGGGGGGAACAAGACCGACAACCCCTAGAGGCCACTTCTGTATGATTTCTGAGGTAATTCTCATGAATATTTCCAGCAGAACTGCATAAAAGAAAATGAACCTCCCTCCCCAATAATATAGATGAGGGATAGGGAAAGCATTAGAGTCAGGGATGTCTATTGTACACAGTAAAAAATACTTTTTCATTTTATGATAGGAATAATATTTAAAGCAAAACTCCCTCCACATCAAAACATTGGAGTCACACTGTCCTGCTTCAGCCATTTAGACACCTGTCTCATCACATTCATCGAATGCTAACTGTGCACCAAGTATTACTGTAAGCATTTTACATGCATTATATCATTTAGTCCTCAAAACAACTCTATAAGATATAGGTAGTTTTTATTCCCATTTCAGCAAAGAGGAGGTCAAAGAAGCTAAATAACGGGCCCAAAGGCTCATAGTAAATGTCAGCGTTTGGATTCAAACCCAGGCAGCCTGACTCCAGACCTCACATTTTTAACCTCCAGTCTATGTGGCTGTGCCATCTGACCGCTGTTCTTAGAGAACATGTGTGCATTCCAGACCCTTTGAAGACTGAGTCATTCCGTAGCCATGCATCTGGAACTACTGTAGCCTCTGTTTTCTAAATGTCAAGGCAGTTCTGAAATAGCCTTTTTCACCCATATTGTGGTCAGTGGAGGACTGTAACCCCAACAATGCACTCCTAGCCACAAACTATGACAAAATGGGAGTTCCACTAGTCATTGTTCTTGTTTGGGTTTTTCTGTTTTGTTTATAAACCCTGTTATAGAGGGTCTTTTTCAAGGTT
Organism: Tursiops truncatus; assembly: GCF_011762595.2. Taxonomy (NCBI): domain Eukaryota; kingdom Metazoa; phylum Chordata; class Mammalia; order Artiodactyla; family Delphinidae; genus Tursiops; species Tursiops truncatus. The sequence goes on from NC_047041.1 coordinate 48,559,324, forward strand.
ACACCTTCATCTACTTTTTCTTTTGATTAAAAAGAGATAAAAGATGAGTCAGCAAGCTACACGATTTTGAGAAGTTTAGTGGTTAACGTTACATTTGCCTTGTAAGACTGCTTTAAATCATTTCTACAAAAATGTCCCTCCCTAGCAAAGTAAAAGTTTATAAGTCTATCAGATAGGGCTTCCCTGGTGGTGCAGTGGTCAAGAATCCGCCTGCCAATGCAGGGGACCCAGGTTCGATCCCTAGTCTGGGAAGATCCCACATGCCACGGAGCAACTAAGCCCGTGCACCACAGCTACTGAGCCTGTGCTCTAGAGCCCGCTAACTCCTGAAGCCCGTGCTCCACAACAAAGAGTAGCCCCCGCTCATTGCAACTAGAGAAAGCCCACACGCAGCAATGAAGACCCAACACAGCCAAAATTAAATAAAATAAATTTTAAAAAAAGAAAGAACTTGTGTGGTGATGGAGGTGTTAACTAAAAACTTAAAAAAATAAATCTATCAGATAGGGGCCACCTTTTCTTTCACAAATTCTTTGTAGTGCCAAATATAGGAAAGATACTCAGGAATTTAAACCAAACTATGTTATACTGACAATTATTTAAATGATACTTCTATTTTATTACCTGACTTCTAAGTCTTATTCAGTATCCTAGAAATTTCTGATGGTAGAAGATCCTTCAAAATCAACTTCCCTGGCGGTCCAGTGGTTAAGACTCCGTGCTTCCACTGTCTGGGGTGCAGGTTCGATCCCTGGTCGGGAACCAAGATCCCGCAAGCCGCGCAGCCAAAAAATAAAAACTAAAAAAAAAAAAGCAAAGCAATGAAAGATAAAAACTTTCCCATGTAGATATTTTTAAAATAAATAAACAATAAAAAAAGAGTATTTGCTGAGGAGCTCTTGGAGGTTAAGTAAGCATTTAATTGGGATTCTTTCATTGAAAAGACCTAGACATGTGTTTCTCTTCACTGGGAAATACTTTTTCTTCCTTGAATCTCCTACTTCTTTTAATTTTGATATTTCAGATATATAGGTTTCATTTGTTTTGTTTTTTACTTAGCCAAGCAACATTATACCTTGTAGCAAGACAATAATTTTTTTTAATTTTCATGAACAACTCCATGCAAGGGGATGGCATCACTCAGTTATTTTAATTTTTCATTTTAGGAAATAACAGTACAGCAGTTAATGGCTCATTTGGACTCCATCAGGAAAGACATGGTCATCCTAGAGAAAAGTGAATTTGCAAATCTGCGAGCAGAGAACCAGGTGATACAAGTCTCAATTTATTACTAATAAAATAACTGATTTCATAAGTATCCTACTTGGTGAAGAATAGGACCCCAAAACAATTTCATGTGGTTATTAAATAATTATTAGCAAGTTTTTAGATAAAAGTATACATGTTTAACCATACCTAATCTATGTATACATCATAGTTTCTTGCATACTAAAGAATGACAGTTGTATCTTAAACAGGTCACATAAAAGGAAATCTTTGATCTACATATATTTTATTAAATTTCTAGTGTAGTTCAGAATAATGTTCTCAGAACTGACAGTAATGTAGCATTTTCCATTTTTTTGGTTCTGTAATAATTATTTTGTCACTTAAGAGAAAAATGTTTCTGTAATTCAGTCAGAACTTTGTTGTTACCCACTAGCTTAAAATATTTTAAAATTTAGAATATCAATCTTTTTTTATTTTTAAGTAGAATACAGTTGGTCCCCCCTTATCTGCATTTTCGCTTTCCACAGTTTTAGTTACTTGTGGTCAACTGCAGTCTGAAAATATTAAGTGGAAAATTCCAGAAATAAACAGTTCATATGTTTATGTCACACTGATCTGAGTAGCATGATGAAATCTTTCACCGTCCCACTCCATTCCCCCCAGGACATGAATCATCTCTTTGTCCAGTGTATCCACACTGTATATGCTACCTACCCATTAGTATAAGAAAAAACATAGTACATATAGGGTTCAGTACTATTCGAGGTTTCATCCACTTGGGGTCTTGGAACATATCCCCAGTGGATCAGGGGGGACTACTGTATTGAAACATAAATACATTGTCTAATGTTATGTTCATAATTATTTTCTGAATACGATGAACTGTTAGTTCTTTTTTTGTCTTTATTCTTTATCAGATAATGTATTAGAAATCCACAGAATGTCCAATTTTTGCTTATGCAAGGTTTCAGATTTTTTTTAATAAATCATAATATGGACTTTGATTTAACACCAATTGTGTGTGATCTTTCTTTATACCTAGAAAATGAAAATTGAATTAGAACAAGTTAAGCAACAACTGATAGTAAGTGAAACTTTTTTCCCCACTTCAGAATAGTTCATTAATTTCAGAACAAATATTCATTACAAGATCACTTTCTTAATTTTTTTTTTCTTTAAAGAATGAAACCAGTCGAATCAGAGCAGATAATAAACTGGATATCAACCTAGAAAGGAGCAGAGTAACAGATATGGTAATGTGCTTTTAAATGTACTTTTTTGCACTTACTCCTTTTTAATTCCTTTTAGTCTTTTTTTTAACCTCTTGACAAACCATATCGTTTAGTTTACAGATCAAGAAAAGAAACTTATGGAGGCAACCACAGAATTTACCAAAAATGTAAGCTGCCATGTAAAAGTTTCTCTTCTGTATAGCTCTCATGCCTTATGTAACTGCCTTTATATGTATCATTTTATAAGTTTGGACTTCAACAAGCTAGCCCTATAGATTCCATGATTTCCTCATAGCTGTTATAGTTAACCAGTACTTTGGGGGAAGCTGCTACCAGGTGGAGGGGAGTACTTGAGCTGTGACTTCTGAGTCAGAATCAAGCTTTCCAGGTAGCATACTTTTTTTTAACTAAATTATTTTTATATGGAAGAGAACTATTTTTTTAAAAAGACAAGGATTCACAATTAGTATTTAAGGAATGCCTAGGTTCAGTCAAATAAAAAATTTTTATGTTAGATACTGTTTTACTTAACTTTTTTGTCTATTAATTTATTTAATCCTCATATCAGCCTCTGTGTGAGGTAGGCACTCTATTCCCATTCTACCAATTTGGAAAGTGAGGCAGAAGGAAGTTAAGGTCACACAACTAAAAAGTGGTAGAGCCAGATGTCAACCTGGATTCTAAATTCCATACTCATAACTACTGTTTACCTCTCAGTAATCCTAAATTGTGATCATTAATTAATCTCTGTGGCTGAGTAAAACCTAGCTTTCTGACTCAGCCTAGTCCTTTTCTTAAAAGTTAAGAAGTCACTCGGTCTACAGTCTAACATAAGAGACATCACTCTTGATTATAATTCAGTAGACGCGAAGGTCCCATTTGCCGTTCTAAGCAGCCTATATTCCCTTCTCTAACTTCTTGGCCAGATAAAGGAGATAAACAAGGAAATCAACAAATTCTCTCCCAGCTAATTTCTGAGCTATAAATATCATCTCATTTCTCTTTCTACCCCTTAGTCCCTATGCATATAGCATTCAGTGTTACCCAACAAGCATTTCTGCCATCTCCTTTAAATACTGGTGCCAGTTCATATTATAAACCCAGTTGGTTTTTCCTTTTGCAAAATATATTTAAAGTTTTAACTATGATATCCTAAGGACTTTATACAAATAAGGTGATAGTTCTGTGACTAACATTTTTGCTTCTTAGTTTATCCTCATATATTTAGGTCTCAAATACAGGCATACCTCAGAGGTATTGCAGGTCCATTTCCAGACAACAGCAATAAAGCAAATACTGAAATAAAGTGAGTCACACAAATTTTTTGGTTTCCCAGTGCATATAAAAGTTATGTTTACAATATACTGTAGTTTATTAAGTGTGCAGTAGCACTATATCTAAATAAACAATATCTATACCTTAATTTAAAAATAACTGCTAAAAAGATGCTAACCATCTTCTGAGCTGTCAGTGCATGGTAATCTTTTGCAATAGTAACATCAGAGATCACTGGTCACAGATCACCATAATAAATATAGTAATAATGAAAAAGTTTGAAGTACTGCAAGAATCACCAAAATGTGACACAGAGACATGAAGTGAGCAAATGCTCATGGAAAAATGGCGCCGATACACTTGTTTGACTCAGGGTTGCCACAAAGCTTCAATTTGTTTAAAAACAGCATGCAGCATCTTCGAAGCACAATAAAATGAGGTATGCCTGTATCTTCCTGTGAGGTTTTTAGTAGAAGGTGCCCAGAATGTGATAATCCTAAGAAATAGTCTCCAAATATCAAAGTGGAAGGAATACTTTTGTCAATTTGTAATATTCATGTAGTGTTATTTTTTCTTTTTAATATCACTGTGCTTTTTTACTGTTTCCCCACTTAAAACTTTTGTTACACAAAATTAGCCCATAAGTGAGGATTTCTAAAGTAAACATTTTTCTCCATGATACACAGGGACAAAATTTAATTGTCTTATTCTTAATTACTACAGGATACCAAAACCAGAGGTATTATTTCAGAGACCGGTAACAAAATTGACACTGAAATTGCTTCTTTAAAAACCCTAATGGAGTCTAACAAGCTTGAGACAATTCGTTACCTTGCAGGTAAGGCTGTGTTTGTCAGAGAAAGGAATTACTGTCATTTGATTTTCGGACTTATTAGCTCCTACCTCCCAAGGTAGCCATGGGGTACAGAAGAAAAAAGGAGGAGCTGTAACAGATCTCCTTTATTGTTTGGTTCCCTGGAGTACTTGGAAAATGTAAGTTTAACAGGCAGTAAATTTAGGATATAAGTTTAACAGGCAACTCTGCATCCTCCTAATGGGAAAAAGCATATGGATGTCAAAGATAAACATAAACACAAGTACAAAACGATGCAAAGATACACTGGGTATTCCACAATGAAAAAAACGAAAATTTTTAGATAAAGATCACCAAGATAGATACAGACCAGTAAAAACCACAGCAAGCAAAGGGGCAAAAACTACCTCCTATCTTGAATCCAACTGACAGAGCAGGGATACTACCCAAAATTAGATTATTTGTCACATACTGAGTTCCTCAAGTACCATGTGACCTGACCAATTTACAGAGCCCCAAGGAGTTAGAAAGAATGCCCTAGTCAAGTAGTACATTTTTCTTTGTATAAAAAAGTAATACATTTTCATCCTAAATTGTTCATATAATTCAAAAGCAATATAGTAAAAGTGAAAGCCTTCTCCCTCCCCATGTGTATTTACTATTAGTAGTATATATCTTTCTAGGCTTTTCTTTCTATATGTGAACATTGCAGATTTTTTAAACAGTAATTAGATGATACTGTACAGAGTACAACTTCTAAAAATTTAACCAAATGTTTTGATTATCTTTCCACATGAATACATATATAGACTTTTTTTTTTTACTAGAAAACATACTATTCCATTGTATGAAAATACCATAATTTATTTATCCAAACCTCTATTAACAGACATTCTGCTCCCAACTGTTTTTATTAAAAACAATATTGCGGGCTTCCCTGGTGGTGCCAGTGGTTAAGAATCCACCTGCGAACACAGGGGACACAGGTTCAAGCCCTGGTCCGGGAAGATCCCACATGCCGTGGAGCAATGAAGCCCATGTGCCTAGAGCCTGTGCTCCGCAACAAGAGAAGCCCCTGCTCGCCACAACTAGAGAAAGCCCACGTGCAGCAACGAAGACCCAATGCAGCCAAAAATAAATAAAATAAATTTATTTTAAAAAATATTGGACCAAATAGCCCTATATATGTGTGAGTAAATACACACACACCCCTTTATGCCATCATGCTAGTATTTCTATATAATAAATTGCTTATGCACATCTAAAAATTGGGGTCAAAAAGATAGGCACATTTAAAATTTTTATGTTATTGAATTGTCCAAAATAAAATTGCTGCTTTATACCATCAGTGATTTTCTGGGTAGGCACTAATTATGTTGAAGTGGCAGCAGGAGTAGAGATGGAGCCCCTAGCCCTCAGCTGATGCACACCCCGACTCCCCCTTCCTCTCTTCAACTTGAATGACTTAGCATCTAAGATCCATTTGAAGAAAGGGTTCTAAGGCTAAAACAAGATTTGAAAACCCCTATTCTAGCAAAGTCTCTGGAACCAGAGATCATCTGTCCAATAGGAATGCTAACAGGAAATGCCAAATCAGCACAGTTTGCAGTGTTCATTCCCACTTTCAAAATAGACCTCAAAGCACCCCAGGTTAGGAAGAGCTTTGTATTCCACTCAGCTTCTTCTAATGTATTTACCTAAAGAGTTATCTTCCTCTCCTTTTTTCACTGTGGATTTACAACTAACAGTTCTGAAGGCACCACCCTTTATTTTTAAGAGCAACAGCAACTACCTTGGAGACAGGTACACATAGTGTTGAGTCCTGCTTCCACCACTTGCTAGCAGTAAAACTTTGGGCTTGTTGCCTCGTCTGTATGATGGGAATACTATCACCAACCTCATAGGGTTTTAATTATGGATAAATACGGTGATACATGAAATTCTTTAGCACACTATCTGGAACATGGTAAGTAGTAGCATGGTAAGTAGTAGGATCAAATGAGAGAATGTATAATTGACCAGTGGCAACAAGACAAGAAACTGTTTGTTATTCTTTCTCCTCAACTGTCCAGCTTCCCCCTGTGTCTCAGAGAGACCTAATCCCATTTCTTAAAGGAAATGATCTTGTCATTAATCAAGTTTCAGTAAGTAGTGTGACCAAATGGGATAATGTATAATTAGATTTACAGATTAAAAAAATAGGATAGCCTTAACTATGAAAGGCTGTTTCTCATGTCTTTTTTTTTTTTTTTTTTTAGTTGTTTGGCTGCGTGCAGGCTTTCTCTAGTTGCGGCACGCGGGGGCTACTCTTCATTGCAGTGCACGGGCTTCTCATTGCAGTAGCTTGTCTTGTTGCGGAGCACGGGCTCTAGGTGCATGGGCTCAGTAGTTGTGGCACAGGGGCTCTAGAGCACAGGCTCAGTAGTTGTGGTGCACGGGATTAGTTGCTCCGCGGCATGTGGGATCTTGCCAGACCAGGGCTCAAACCCGTGTCCCCTGCATCGGCAGGCGGATTCTTAACCGCTGTGCCACTAGGGAAGTCCCTCTTGTGTCTTTAATCATAGAAGTTTGCTCTTCATCTCAGAGTCTCTATTTTAAAATCATGGGTGTTTAAACAGACTAGAATCTAGGGAGTCCCTAAAAGCCTCACCCAAATTCACCTTCTTAAGGAGAACAGAAAGGTTTTCTATCCAGTATGATGTAACATAGAGAACAGGTGGTATATTAACTGTTTAAAAAGCCTGATGCAGGCCTTCCCTGGCAGCACAGTGGTTAAGAATCCGCCTGCCAGTGCAGTAGACACGGGTTCTAGCCCTGGTCCAGGAAGATCCCACATGCCGCGGAGCAGCTAAGCCGGGGCGCCACAACTACTGAGCCTGCGCTCTAGAGCCCGCGAGCCACAACTACTGAGCCCATGTGCCACAACTACTGAAGCCTGTGCTCCTAGAGCCCATGCTCTGCAATGAGAAGCCACCACAATGAGAAGCCCACGCACCGCAACAGAGTATCCCCCCCGCTTGCCACAACTAGAGAAAGCCCACAGGCAGCAATGAAGACCCAACAGAGCCAAACACAAACATATTAATAAATAAATAAATTTAAAAAAAAATAAAAAGGCTGATGCTTTCTCTGCCTTTTCTTCTACCTCATTGAGTTTTTTTTAAAGGGCTTCCATTAAAATTTCATTTTTTATTTATAAATTTTTAATAATTATGAAATCACTTTTTCTTTTTGCCATTTTTTTTTAATAATTGCCTCACCATACTGTGTTAGTTTCTGTTGCACAACAAAGCGAATCAGCCATATGCATACACATGTACCCATATCCCCTCCCTCTTGAGCCTCCCTTCCATCCTCCCTTTACCACCCCTCTAGGTCATCGCAAAGCACCAAGCCGATCTCCCCGTGCTATGCTGCTGCTTGCCACCAGCCAACTATTTTACATTCAGTAGTGTATATATGTCGATGCTCCTCTCACTTTCTCCCAGCTTTGCCCTCCCACCCCATGTCCTCAAGTCCATTCTCTATGCCTACCTCTTTATTCCTGTGCTGCAACTAGGTTCATCAGCACCATTTTTTTTGTTTTTTTTAGATTCCATATATATGCGTTAGTATAACGGTATTTTTCTCTTTCTGACTTACTCTGTATGACAGATTCTGGGTCCATCCACCTCACTACAAATAACTCAGTTTCATTTCTTTTTATGGCTGAATAATACTCCATTGTATATATGTCCCACATCATCTTTATCCATTCATCTGTTGATGGACATTTAGGTTGGTTCCATGTCCTGGCTATTGTAAATAGTGCTGCAGTGAACATTGTGGTGCATGTCTCTTTTTGAATTATTGTCTTCTCAGGGTATATGCCCAGTAGTGGGATTGCTGGGTCGTACAGTAGTTCTATTTTTAGTTTTTTAAGGAACCTCCATACTGTTTTCCATAGTGGTTGTATCAATTTACATTCCCACCAACAGTGTAGGAGGGTTCCCTTTTCACCACACCCTTTCCAGCATTTATTGTTTCTAACTTTTTTGATACTGGCCATTCTGACTGGCATGAGGTGATATACCTCACTGTAGTTTTGATTTTCATTTCTCTAATAATTAGTGATGTTGAGCATCTTTTCATGTGCTGCTTGGCCATCTGTATGTCTTCCTTGGTGAAATGTCTGTTTAGGTCTTCCGCCCATTTTTTAACTGGATTGTTTGTTTTTTTGATATTGAGCTCCATGAACTGTTGGTATAGTTTGGAGACTATTCCTTGGTCTGTTGTTTAATTTGCAAATGTTTTCTCCCATTCTGAGGGTTGTCTTTTTGTCTTGTTTATGGTTTCCTTTGCTGTGTAAAAGCTTTTAAGTTTAATTAAGTCCCATGTGTTTGTTTTTATTTCTGTTACTCTAGGAGGTGGTTCAAAAAGATCTTGCTGTGGTTTATGTCAAAGAGTGTTTTTCCTATGTTTTCCTCTAAAAGTTTTATAGTGTCTGGTCTTACATTTAAGTCTTAATCCATTTGGAGTTTATTTTTGTGTACGGTGTTACGTAATGTTCTAATTTCATTCTTTTACATGAGGCTGTCCAGTTTTCCCAGCACCACTTATTGAAGAGGCTGTCTTTTCTCCATTGTATGTTCTTGCCTCCTTTGTCATAAATTAGGTGCCCATATGTGCGTGGGTTTATCTCTGGGCATTCTAACCTGTACCCTTGATCTATATTTCTGTTTTTGTGCCAGTACCATACTGTCTTGATTACTGTAGCTTTGTGGTATAGTTTGAAGTCAGGGAGCCAGATTCCTCCAACTCCGTTTTTCTTTCTCATGATAGCTTTGGCTATTCAGGGTCTTTTGTGTTTCCATACGAATTGTAAGATTTTTTTGTTCTAATTTTGTGAAGAATGCCATTGGTAGTTTGATAGGGATTGCACTGAATCTGTAGATTGCTTTGGGTAGTATAGTCATTTTCACAATATTGATTCTTCCAGTCAGAGAACATGGTATATTTCTCCGTCTGTTTATGTCATCTTTGATTTTTTTCATCAGTGTTTTATAGTTTTCTGAGTACAAGTCTTTCACCTCCTTAGGCAGATTTATGCCTAGGTATTTTATTCTTTTTGTTGCAATGGTAAATGGGAGTGTTTCCTTAATTTCTCTTTCTTATTTTTCTTTGTTGGTGTATAGGAGTGCCAGAGATTTCTGTGCATTTTGTATCCTGCAACCTTACCAAATTCATTGATTAGTTCTAGTAGTTTTCTGGTGGCATCTTTAGGATTTTCTATGTATAGTATCATGTCATTGGCAAATAGTGACAGTTTTACTTCTTCTTTTCCAATTTGTATTCCTTTTATTTCTTTTTCTTCTCTGATTGCTGTGGCTAGGACTTCCAAAACTGTTGAATAACAGTGGCGAGAGTGGACATCCTTGTCTTGTTCCTGATCTTAGAGGAAATGCTTTCAGTTTTTCAGCATTGAATATGATGCTTGCTGTGGGTTTGTCATAATATGGCCTTTATTATGTTGAGGTAGGTTCCCTCTATGCCCATTTTCTGGAGAGTTTTTATCATAAATGGGTGCTGAATTTTGTCAAAAGCATTTTCTGCATCTATTGAGATGATCATATGGTTTTTATTCCTTAATTTGTTAACGTGGTATATCACATTGATTGATTTGCGTATATTGAAGAATTCTTCCATCCCTGGGATAAATCTCACTTGATCATGGTGTATGATCCTTTTAATGTGCTGTTGGATTCCTGTTTGTTAGTATTTTGTTCAGGATTTTTGCATGTATGTTCATCAGTGATATTGGTCTGCAATTTTCTTTTTTTGTGATATCTTTTTCTGGTTTTGGAATCAGGGTGATGGTGGCTTCGTAGAATGAATTTGGGAGTGTTTCTCCCTCTGCAGTTTTTTGGAAGAGTTTGAGAAGGATTGGTGTTAGCTCTTTTCTAAACGTTTGATAGAATTCGCCTGTGAAGCTATCTGGTCCTGGACTTCTGTTTCTTGGAAGATTTTTAATTATGCTTTCAGTTTCATTACTTGTGATACGTCTGTTTATATTTTCTAATTCTTCCTGTTTCGGTCTTGTAAAATTGTACCTTTCCAAGAATTTGTCCATTTCTTCATGGTTGTCCATTTTATTGGCATATAGTTGTTTGTAGTAGTCTCTTATAATCCTTTGTATTTCTGCAGTGTCCCTTGTGATTTCTCCTTTTTCATTTCTAATTTTATTGATTTGCACCCTCTCCCTTTTTATCTTGATGAGTCTGGCTAAGGGTTTATCAATTTTGTTTATCTTCTCAAAGAACCAGCTTTTAGTTTTATTGATCTTTGCTATTGTTTTCTTTGTTTCTATTTCATTTATTTCTGCTTTGATCTTTATGATTTCTTTCCTTCTACTGAATTTGGATTTTCTTTGGTCATCGTTCTCTAGTTGTTTTAAGCGTAGGGTTAGATTGTTTATTTGAGATTTTTCTTTTTTCTTGAGGTGAGATTGAATTGCTGTAAACTTCCCTTTTAGAACTGCTTTTGCTGCGTCCCATAGGTTTTGGGTCGTTGTGTTTTTGTTGTCATTTGTTTCTATGTATTTTTTAATTTCTTCTTTGATTTCTTCAGTGATCTCTTGGTTTTTTTGTAGTGCACTGTTTAGCCTCCATGTATTTGTGTTTTTCACAGTTTTTTTCCTCTTAATTGATTTCCAGTCTCACGGCATTTTGGTCAGAAAAGATGCTTGATATGATTTCAATTTTCTTAAATTTTCCGAGACTTGATTTGCAACCCAAGATGTGATCTATCCTGGAGAATGTTCCATGGGCGCCTGAGGAGAAAGTGTATTCTGCCACTTTTGGGTAGAATGTTCTGTAAATATCAATTAGATCTATCTAGTTTATTGTGTCATTTAAAGCTTGTGTTTCTTATTTATTTTCTGTTTGGATGATCTGTCCTTTGGTGTAAGTGGGGTGTTAAAGTCCCCTACTATTATTGTTACTGTCGATTTCTCCTTTCATGGTTGTTAGCATTTGCCTTATGTATTGAGGCACTCCTATGTTGGGTGCATAAACATTTATAATTATTATATCTTCTTGGACTGATCCTTTTATCATTATGTAGTGTCCCTCCTTTTCTCTCGTAACAATCTTTATTTTAAAGTCTCTTTTATCTGATATAAGTATTGGTACTCCAGCTTTCTTTTGATTTCCTTTTGCATGGAATATGTTTTTCCATCCCTTCACTTTCAGTCTGTATATGTTTCTAGGTCTGAAGTGGGTCTCCTGTAGAGAGCATATATATAGGTCCTGTTTTTGTATCCATTCAGCCAGTCTGTGTCTTTTGGTTGGAGCATTTAATCCGTTTACATTCAAGGTTATTATTGATATGTATGTTCCTATTACCATTTTCTTAATTGTTTTGGGTTTGTTTTTGTGGGTCTTTTTCTTGTTTTGTGTTTCCCACTTAGAGAAGTTTCTTTAGCATTTGGTGTTAATGAATTCTCTTAGCTTTCGTTTGTCTGAAAAGCTTTTGACTTCTCCATCGAATCTGAATGAGATCCTTGCTGGGTACAGTAATCTTGGTTGTAGGTTTTTCTCTTTCATCACTTTTAAGTATATCCTGCCACTGCCTTCTGGCCTGCTAGTTTCCACTGAAAAATCAGCTGATAGCCTTATGGGGATTCCTTTGTATGTTATTTTTTGTTTTTCCCCTGCTGCTTTTAATATTTTTCCTTTGAATTTAGTTTTTGTTAGTTTGATTAATATGTGTCTTGGTGTGTTTTTCCTAGGGTTTATCCTGTATGGGACTCTCTGTGCTTCCTGGACTTGGGTGACTATTTCCTTTCCCACATTAGGGAAGTTTTCCACTATAATCTCTTCACATTATTTTCTCAGACCCTTTCTTTTTCTCTTCTGGGACCCCTGTAATTCAAACGTTGGTGCATTTAGTATTGTCCCAGAGATCTCTGAGATTGTCTTCAATTCTTTTCATTCTTTTTTCTTCATTCTGCTCCTCAGCAGTTATTTCCACCATTCTGTCTTCCAGCTCACTTATTTGTTCTTCTGCCTCTGTTATTGTTATTGATTCCTTCTGGTGTATTTTTCATTTCAGTTATTGTGTTGTTCATCTCTGTTTGTTTGTTCTTTAGTTCTTCTAGATCTTTGTTAAACATTTCTTGTATTTTCTCAATCCGTGCTTCCATTCTGAGATTCTGGATCATCTTTAATATCATTACTCTGAATTCTTTTTCAGGTTGATTGCCTATTTCCTCTTCGTTTATTTGGTCCTGTAGGTTTTTACCTTGCTCCTTCATCTGTGACATATTTTTTTTGCCATCTCTTTTTTTTTTTCTCTTATGAGTGGGATTGTGTTCCTGTTTTACTGGTTGTTTGGCTTGAGGCTTCCAACACGAGTTTGTAGGCTATTGGGTAGAGCTGGGTCTTGGTGCTGAGATGAGGAACTCTGTGAGACCTCACTCTGATGAATATTCCCTGAGGTCTGAGGTTCTCTGTTAGTCCAGTGGTTTGGACTTGGAGCTCCCCCCACAGGAGCTTCCTCCTAACCCTGGGCTCACAAATCAAAATCCTGCAAGCTGCATGGGGTGGCAAAAAAAAAATAACAAAGTAAAAAATAAAATTAGACTAGGAAACTAACAGATATGTTAGAAATAATGTAAAAATAAAAATATAGATGAATCGACAACCGGAAGGGACATCAGTACCACAATAGTAAAAACGAGGAGGAGGAGGAAAAAGAAAAAAGATCGGGGGGAGGGCGTTGGCTGTGGAGAGCAGGACCTTAGCAAGGGTGAGGTTTGGGCGATGGGCAGGGCCAATGCTCAGGACCCACAGGGCTGGAAAAGGCCCCGGGGGCTCCAGGGGGTAGGGCTTAGGCTCAAGCAACAGAAGGGACCCAGGTGTGCCCCCCACCCCTCGTTTCAGAGGGCAGGGGACCTCACCTTGGAGCCCAGCAGGCTTCCTGGGCTCGAGTGGGCAGGACAAACGCCCTCCTCTCCTGCTCCTCCAGTCTGGGGTCTGGGAGTGCCCCTCCTGCCTGCCACTCCTGATCTCCCCAGCCTCCTTCCTATGCCCCCAGTACCAATGCAGCTGGGTGGGAGGGTGGCGAAGAGGGAGCCTTGGAGGGCAGGGGACTGGCCTGGGAGCTCAGCAGGCACGAAATCATTTTTAAATGTACTGAAAAGGCAATTAAAATTTTCTTTTGGATGATACAGATGTCTGTTTTACTGGCTTAACTACGTAATTTTTCAGTACATGTAAGAAAGGTGGTTTTTCACTTATAAATTATTTCTAAAATTAGAGTTTGTAATTATTTAAAGTAGTCATTGTTAATAGTGCTAATGTTAATAATGACTTTAAACACTTTATAGATTCTAACTGACATAATGTACACTTTTAAATTACTGTCATCCTTATTCTGGTTTAAAATACAGGAAGCTTTTAAGAAGAATTGATATTAATCCAGCCCTAATGGATACCCTTTATCCTTAGCTTAATTTTCTAGGGAATTAAAAACCTAAAGTAGAAAATTGGTTGGATTGGGAATTCCTTGGTGGTCCAGTGGTTAAGACTCCATGCTTCCAATGCAGGAGGCGTGGGTTTGATCCCTCGCTGGGAAACTAAGATCCCACATGCCGCTCAATGCAGGCAAAGAAAAGAAAACTGGTTGGATTTCCTGATTTTGCTTTCAATTTAAATTGAAGATGACATTATTCTCTTTGTCTCTGCAAGATAATCACAAATGCATTACCTATAACATGTTTTCTTCTTTTCACAGCCTCAGTGTTTACTTGCCTGGCAATAGCGTTGGGATTTTATAGACTCTGGAAATAACAGTGAAACTACTATATTATGCTCCTACTCCTGCTGCTGTTGACTTCTTAGAACAAACACTGTGCCAGGATGGATTTACTCTGAACATTGAAAGTTGCAGTAGAAACTTAATACAAGATTATTTAAAGTACATATGGACTAAAGGAAATGTTTTAGAATGGGAAGGTGTATTTTGTCTTTGTTTTTTATATATGTCTTTATTTCATTATGTTGAAAAGATGCCATTCAAAACCTGATTGATTTGAGATAGACAGGCATTTTGTCTTTATCCTTTTGATAGCTCATAGAAACTGAACCAGAGTTTTCTTGTTTGCTTGAACAACTGTAAATCATACAGGATTTCTTTGGTATGTGTTGCAAACTTGTTTAGTTATAAATAGGGAATCTAAAGTATAGAGCAATCAAAAGACTGACCTTGTATGGTCCAGCGAGTGAGAATCAGAGGCTCTCCAACTAAGTTTTTTTCAAAGAGCTAACAGTTGGCTTGTTTTCAAAACAAAACTTTCTGTATTTTGATTCAAAATATCTCAGAATCCTCTTGCCTAAGAAAATTCTTGGCACACTGTAGATAAATTTGTGTTGGATTAATAAATAAAGACCATATAGGTTCCATTGTAATAAACTCTACAGTACATTTGCTCACTCAGTAAATAAGAATGCCTGCTATGGGCCAGACAACATGCTGGTACCCATGTGCACAGAGCTGAACATGGCTTCCTTATCATGGAACTGACAATCTTAGTTGGAGAAGACAGACAGTAAACAGGTAAATTATTCATTTGTTACAATTTAAAATATGCTAAAATACTGAGAGGGAGTATTTCTTTCCTCCATGTGAAGGAAGCTCCAGTAGCATAATATTGTAATCACTCTTCCTTCAACCACCCTGCCCTAGGTGATTAAGTAAGGTGAAAGGAGAAACAAGGCCCAAGTAGCCCAGCCACTTCTCCCCATTCCTGTTTGGGACCAGCCTGTCTACAGAGAACATTCATTCTGTTCTGCTCCTGTAGGATCAAGTTCACCTCTACAGGGTGAGGCCTGCTCTAGTACAGTGATACTTGGGACAAGGTAAGTCCGATTCGGGGGTCAGTGATAAGTTTACTGGACTGAAGATATTAACCACATTCTCCAATATCCGTTTTATCAGTAAATAAAGGTATTATTTAGGTCCTTATATCAGTTCATTTTTTTGAGTTTATTTTTGTATATGGGGTTAGAGAACGTTCTCATTTCATTCTTTTACATGTAGCTGTCCAGTTTTCCCAACACCACTTATTGAAGAGATTGTCTTTTCTCCATGGTATATTCTTGCCTCCTTTGCTGAAGATTAATTGGCCATAGGTGTGTGAGTTTCTCAGCTCTCTATTCTGTCCCACTGATCCAGATATCTGTTTTTGTGCTAATACAACACTGTATTGATTACTGTAGCTTTGTAGTATTGTCTGAAGTCTGGGAAGGTTATGCCTCTAGCTTTGTTCTTTTTCCTCAGAATTGCTTTGGCAATTCTGGGTCTTTTGTGGTTCCGTATAAATTTTAGGATTATTTGTTCTAGTTCTGTGAAAAATGTCATGGGTTGTGGTCAGAAAAGATTCTTGAAATAATGTCTATCCTCTGAAATTTGTTGAGGCTTGTTTTGTGTCCTAGTATGTGGTCTATACTAGAGAATGTCCCATGTGCACTTGAAAAGAATGTGTATACTGGTTTTTTGGGGTGTTATGTCCTGAAGATATCAATTAAGTCTAACTGTTCTATTGTGCTATTTAGGATCTCTGTTGCCTTATTGATTTTCTGTCTGGAAGATCTGTGTCCATTAATGACAGTGCAGTGTTAAAGTCTCCTACTCTTATTGTATTCCTGTCAATTTCTCCCTTTATGTTTGGTAGCATTTGTTTTATATATTTAGGTACTCCTATATTGAGTGCATATATGTTAATGAGTGTACTACCCTCTTCTTGTATTGATCCTTTTATCATTATACAGGGTCCTTCTTTATCTTTCTTTAAGGCCTTTGTTTTTTAAAGTCTATTTTGTCTTATATGAGTATTGCTACCCCCACTTTCTTGTCATTTCCATTTGCATGAAATATCTTTTTCCATCCCCTCATTTTCAATCTATGTGTGTGTCCTTCACCCTAAAGTGGATCTCCTGTAGGCAGTATATTGTAGGTTCTTGTTTTATTATCCAGTCTGCCATTCTGTGTCTTTTGATCAGAGCATTTAGTGCATTGACATTTAAAGTAATTATTGATAAATATATATTTATTGCCATTTTAAACCTTGTTTTCCAGTTGATTTTGTATTTCTTCTTTGTTCCTTTCTTCTTTTTGTGTTTCCTTTTTTGATTTGATAGTTTTCTTTTGTATTATGCCTGAGTTCCTTTCTTTTGGGTTTTTGGGAATCTATTGTATGTTTTTTTGATTTGTGGTTACTCTGGTTTTCAACTATGTTAACTGTCACTATATCTACTTGCTTTAGACTGGTAGTCATATGAGCTCAAACACATTCTAAAAGATCTACATTTCTTACTCCCCTTCCCTACATTTTGTGATTTTCATGTCCTATTTTACATCTTCATGTTTATCCTTTTCTGTTCAATCATTTTCACAGAATTTTTTGGATTGTTTTTAACTGTGTACTGTCTTATTTAAATGATCTTCAATCCTTTTATATATTTACCTTTTCTATTGTGATTTTTCCCTTTCCTATAGATTGTTGCTTCTTTTCAATTTAGAGAAGAGCTTTCAATATTTCTTTTAAGATAGGTTTAATATTGCTGTTTACTCTTAGTTATTGCTTGTGTGAGAAATTCTTTTTGTCTCCTTCTATTCTAAATGATAATCTTGCTGGGTAGAATATCCTAGGTTGCAGGTTTTTCCCCTCCAGGACTTTGAATATGTCTTGCCATTTCCTTCTGGCCAGCAAAGTTTCTGTAGAGAAATCAGCTGATAACCTTATGGGGTTCCTTTATAACTGTTTTTCTCTTGCTGCCTTTAGAATCCTCTCTTTTACTATTTTAATTATGATATATCTTGGAGTAGATCTGTGTGAGTTCATCTTGTTTGTGCTTCCTGTGCTTCCTGGACCTGGATATCTAATACCTTCTTTAGGTTTGGGAACTTTTCAGCCATAATTTATTTGAATACATTTTCAATCCCCTTTTCTCTTTCTTCTTCTGGGAACCCTATTAGACGTAGTAGATTAGTGTGCTTTATATTATCCCATAGATAGCATACGTTCTGTCTGCTGTTTTGACTGGGTGATCTCCATTATTCTATCTTCCAGATCACTTATTTGTTCCTCTGCATTATTTACTTTGCTGTTTATTGCCTTTAGCTTCGGTTTTCATCTCGGCAATTGAGTTGTCTAATTTTGATTGGCTCCTCTTTACAGTTTCTAGTTCCTTGTTACAGTGATCTACATTTCTATCAATAGCATTTCTTAATTCCTTCAGCATTTTTATTACCTCCTTTTTGAACTCAGGGTCTGGTAGACTGTAGAGGTTTGTTTCACTGTTTGTCCTTTCAGGGGATTTCTCTTGTTCTTTTAATTGGGAGTAATTCCTTTGCTTCTTTTTTCTTATATTTTCTCTATGAATTTAGGAGAAGCAGTTATCTACTGTGGTCTGGAAGGGCTATTTTTATGTGGGAGCATCCCAGTGTAGCCTGCCTGAGTCCAATATCTTTGGTGCAAGAGCTGTTTTTGGTATCGATGCTTGCCACGTCTTTCCTGTGTGTGTGCCAGCCATTATCCCCTTGATAGGGAAGTGTGATTAGTGTCATGGTGA
Source organism: Tursiops truncatus (assembly GCF_011762595.2). Classification (NCBI taxonomy): domain Eukaryota; kingdom Metazoa; phylum Chordata; class Mammalia; order Artiodactyla; family Delphinidae; genus Tursiops; species Tursiops truncatus. Next base: position 48,577,488 of record NC_047041.1, read on the forward strand.
CCAGAGCCCATAATGGATGTTGAGCAAGTCCTCCTCTTTGCTCTCTGGGTGTCACAGCCCTGTCAGGGGCAGGGTCTGCTCCCCAGTTGTTGTAGTGCAGATCCCCAGATCTGGTTCTCAGCTGTGGTGTGAAGTAGGCAGGACTGGAGCGCTCCCTCTGGGAGAGGAGCCACTGCATGTTCCTCCCCAGGAGCTGCCTGCCAGGACGTGGGATTCTGTGATGCTGCCTGCCACCTGGTGTGTGCACCCACAAAGATCAGTGTTGCTGGCACTGCCCTTTGGGCCCACCTCCTGGTAATAAGTTCAGAGCATACGCGCTCACCAAGCCACCAGCGCATAAACCCACTGGAGCTGCATCCCCTGAACCCGCAGTCAGCCCAGGGTGCCCTCAGGCACGCATGTGTGGTTCCAATGAAAAGTCCACCAGAGCAGGAACCTGCCAGAGCTGCATCCCAGCAACCACAGTGGGATGGCCAGCTATCAGTTCAGCTTTCAGCCCCACCTCCACATGCACATGCCCCCAGTTATGGTCTGGACCATGCTCCAGACCCTTTGGTCTGTCTCCATGCAACCAACCAGAGTCCTCTCCTTGGGTCTGTCTGCTGAAGCCTGAGTTTCAGCACCCAGTCACTCTGCACACCAGCAGGCGTACATCTTGGGCTGGGAAGCATGGTGATGTGGTCAGGACCTTCTGTGTTGGTCTCTCCATACCCTGCAGTGCCTCAGGCCAACTCCCATACCCTCCTCTTCAGCCTCTGAAGTTCCCTATCTGTCCTGGCATACCTCCCAGCTGGTGAAGGAGGTTCCCACGGTGAGGTTAGCATTCTTCCTTCACAGCTCCCTCCCAGGGGTGCAGGTCCCATTCCAATTCCTCCTCTTCTCCCTTTTCCCTTCATCCTACCCAGTTACATGGGGATCTTTCTTGAAGCTTTGGTTGTATGAGATCTGAAAGCATTCAGTGGTGTTCTGTGAGAACTATTCCACACGTGGCTGGATTTTTTGATGTATTTGTGGGAGGAGGTGAGCTCCACATCCCTCTACTTATAAAGGGGGAAAAAATGAGGCAGTGGAAAGCACTGTGGTCATCACCAACACTAAAATTAGTGATTGTCATTTTGTAGAATAGCTACATTGACTATATATATAACAGTGAATATACTAAATGATATATATCAACTCACCTGTTTTTCATCACAGTTCTCTTAGGTAGGTGGTATTATCCTCATTTTACAGCTAAAGAAACCAGGTAAGTGAAGTTAAGGTCACACAGTTGTAACTTCACACAGGTGAAGTTGCCAAGATCACATAGCAGATAAGTCACAAGACTTTAACTCAAGATTTTATGTTCTTACTCGATAGTAAGAGTAATCTCCAAGTTGAGTTCTCTGAGAACTCACTGTAGTTGTGATTTGCATTTTGCTAATACTTAGCAATACTGTCCAGGCTCTTCTTTCCATGTGTCCTGGCTCCTTTTTGTCTTATGCTCCATCACCCCTGGTAGTGCTCTCATTTGCAAAGTTCAGTGACTCGCTACCACCCCACATTCCAGAAGAAGAAAGGGGAAGGTGTGGGAAAGCCGTTTCCCTTTAGGGACATGACCCCTAGGGTTTTACACACCATTTTCGCTCACACTCTATTGGCCACACTTGGTATCTTAGCTGCAAAGACGACTGGGAAGTCAGTCCTTATCCTGAGCAGCCACAAGCCCAGGTAAACCCTAATAAATACTATAGAAAAAGGGGAGAAAGAGGTATTGGGAGACATCCAGGGAACCTCTGCCACAAGGGTGCATGCTTCTATTACAACACTCTTCTGGTATTTCCTACCTCACTTGTACAGAGACTAGAGATGTGGCCTTGAGAAAACAGGAGGAAGTGTAACAAACTATTTCCAGGGTTGGGATTACTTTAGAGTCATCAGGCTAGAAGGAAAAGGTAAGGCTGTGTGTAGTCCCAGAAAGTGAGAGAAATGTTGGCTTTGGGAATTCCAGAATGCAGACTCTGAAATTCCCCTCCTAAGGTTAGAATCCCAGCTTCACATTGCTGTGTGACTGGGTGACTTTCTTAATCTCCATGTATGAAATGCTGTACCTCTTTTCATACAGCTGTGGTGAGAATTAAGCAGTAATACATGTAAAGGACTTGGTACAGATCACACACATAGTAAGTGCCCAATAAATGTTGACAAATGTTTTTACTACAGATTAAAAGCCTACTGGAAACCACAGAGAAACTAACAATAATGACTATAAAGGTTATGAAAAGGATAGGTAAACCATTTTTGAACACTTCCTTACAGGCCTTTGACCAGCCTAAACTGGTCTTAGCAATCAAATGCACTTGTGTCAGGGCAAACTGGTCCTGATGATACTGGGCCAAAATGGCCTGTCCATGTAAGGTACTTGCCAGGGCCTAGAGATGGGCAGTCTGGGGTATGGTAGGAAGGCTGATGCCAGTGAAGCAAGCTCAAAGCCAGCAATCAGATCTTCAGAGGGAGGCAGAAACTACACAAGTGCCCCAAGAGAGTCACACGTCTTTGCTAGCTCAAGGAAGAAAAGGGTGGAGTAGGAAAAGTGAGGGAATTGAAGTCAGAACTGAAATGAAATGCCATGGTGGTTCTTTGGTCAGCAAAGTCAAGGGAAAAGAGAAAAAAGAGAAGAAAGAATAATAAAGCCACATATTTTTCATCCTGTCCAGTCAACCTCATCTCTGTTATTCCTTTCTTATAAGGCTTGCAAGACAAAACAATGGTTGGTTGAATTCTAAAGCAGATTATTTAAATGTATATTTTTGGCAAACATGCGTTACGATTTTTTTTCTTTTTATGAAAGCTGATTTTCATTTTATGTAAACTTCCCTGGAGATATTTGGTTGTTATTGTAAAAAGTTGTCCTTTTCTAAAACTTACTTGTCTTTGTCTCCTAAGTTCAGATTTTTTAAAACTCAAGTCATTTGACATACACATGGCCAATAGGCACATGAAAAGATGCTCAACATCGCTAATCATTAGAGAAATGCAAATCAACACTGCAATGAGGTACCACCTCACACCCGTCAGAATGGCAACATTTGTAGTGAGGTGGATGCACCTAGAGACTGTCATAGAGTAAAGTAAGTCAGAAAGAGAAAAACAAATAACCATATGCTAACACATATATATGGAATCTAAAAAAAAAAATGGTCATGAAGAACCTAGGGGCAGGACAGGAATAAAGACGCAGACCTACTAGAGAAGGGACTTGAGGACACGGGGAGGTGGAAGGGTAAGCTGTGACAAAGTGAGAGAGTGGCATGGACATATATACACTACCAAACGTAAAATAGCTAGTGGGAAGCAGCCACATAGCACAGGGAGATCAGCTCGGTGCTTTGTGACCACCTAGAGGGGTGGGATAGGGAGGGTGGGAGGGTGGGATAGGGAGGGTGGGAGGGAGACCCAAGAGGGAGGAGATATGGGGATGTATGTATATGTAAAGCTGATTCACTTTGTTATACAGCAGAAACTAACACAACACTCACTGTAAAGCAATTATACGCCAATAAAGATGTTAAAAAAATGTAGACAAAATAAAAAAAAATCTACAAATAACAAATGCTGGAGAGGGTCTGGAGAAAAGTGAACTGTCCTACACTGCTAGTTGGAATGTAAATTGGTGCAGCCACTGTGGTAAACAGTATGGAGGTGCCTTCAAAAAACTACAAATAAAGCTACCATATGATCCAGCAGTCCCACTCCTGGGCATATTCCCAGACAAAACTATAATTCAAAAAGATACATGTACCCCTATGTTCATAGCACTATTCACAATAGCCAAGACATGGAAACAACCTAAGTGTCCATCAAGAACTGAATGGATAGGGCTTCCCTGGTGGCGCAGTGGTTGGGAGTTTGCCTGCCGATGCAGGGGACACGGGTTCGTGCCCCGGTTTGTGAGGATCCCATATGCCGCAGAGCGGCTGGGCCCGTGAGCCATGGCTGCTGAGCCTGCACGTCTGGAGCCTGTGCTCTGCAACAGGAGAGGCCACAACAGTGAGAGGCCTGCATACCGTTAAAAAAAAAACTGAATGGATAAAGAAGATGTGGTATAAATACACAATGGAATACTACTCAGCTATAAAAAGAATGAAATAATGCCATTCGCAGCAACATTTACTTCATACTAAATGAAGTAAATCAGAGAAAGACATATATGATACCACTTATATGTGGTATCTAAAATATGACACAAATGAACTTATTTACCAAACAAATACAGACTCACTAACACAGAACAAACTTGTGGTTGCCAAGGGAGGAGAAAGGTGGAGGAGGGATGGATTGGGATGCAAACTATTAAATATAGAATGGATAAACAAATAAGATACTAGTGTATAGCACAGGGAACTATATTCAATATCCTGTGATAAACCATAATGGAGAAGAATGTGTGTGTGTGTATAGCTGAATCACTTTGCTGTACAGCAGAAATTAACATTATATATCTATACTTCAATAAAATAAATTTTTTTAAAAAAATCAAGTCATTTGAAAAGTTGGGAGAAAAGCTATACCTACACTAGTAAAAGGGTGCTCTCTACAGAAAGTAAAAGAAATATAATTCTATTATGAAGCCATAATAGAACTTCTAATAATCTTTATAACTAGACCTTTTGATTACTGTGTTATCTTATATTGTAAAGTTTATGTCAATACTTGCAAAATTAACTACTCATAAATCTAGAGTTTTGACTTGCCTACATAAATATATAAAAAGTATATTGGGAGGGGGAATACAACTGAGTCCATGTAATTTTAATCCGTTTGACATTATACATTTCTGCCTTCAGAATTGGAATAACAGCATGTCTGAGTAATTCTGAGAAGAATTTATAGATTTACATTTATATCAATTTAAAAAGAAAAGAAAAATCAAGCAGGTTTATTTAAAGTTATTTCACTGATTAGTACCTTTTCACAAAAACTCCCCCAGAAGACACCTTTTTCTTCACTCGCCTCTTCTCTTTGCTTGACTCACAAGAAGGGTCATCTTCCTACAAAGGAAAAGAGAGCCAAATAAGATTTCTATGCTAGACACATTTTTGTCTTTCTACGTTACTGTTCCAAAAGAAAAAATTTAACCATGACAACATTTTCAACTCTGATTTACATTTCTTTTAGAATCTTGTGTAAATACTTACATCAGAAGCACCAGTTCATATTGTGCTGATTCATCAGACTGGGAGGCACCTTGAGAAATCATCCAGTCCTACCTTTACCTCATACATCCCCCACACAGAACACCTTGTTGTTTCTGCTTCTATTTTAGACCAACATTTTACAACATATTACTAAACAAAATAACACAAAGCATTAGCATGGCATCCTCTGGATTCTGTGCAAGCCCCATTCTGTTAGGAATCACATTTCCTGGATCCTGTATTTCCTTCTCTGTTCACAAAACATCCCTCAACTGCTCTTGTCTCTTTCACTTTGCCCTGCCACACACCGTTTCTGAATATTTCTCATCCGTTGTGGTACTCTCAGTACCTAGCACAGAAGATTCTTAATACATGCTCTGGGAAGGAGTAAGAGAGGACTAGAAACACAGTGGATACTCACTAGATGTCAGTCATCTTTGAATAATTCTTCTAGTCAGAAAAGTGCTCTGCATCCAGTTGGGCAGGACAGATCTGAATGCAGGAGTTTCAGGAACATCACAAGGCCACATGTCCATCAGGAGAGCCCCTGGCTGGAGGTAGGATTCCCCAAGGTGTTCCCACCTACACCTTTGCTAATGAGGTCAGTCAGCTTAACTCATAGAAGTGTGTGAACATAGAAGCAAACTGCTGTTTTTCCAATACCACCCAGGAAAACAGAACCACACACGTTCCCTACCCCTTGAGAGAGGAACAGATGGGGAATCTGCTGGCCCTCCCATATAGTGGCCAGGCACTTGTAAGCACAGGGCAACATGATGGTCCCTTCTCTTGAAAAAGCTTACCAACCAGTCTGAAGACCAGTAACAACAAACCTTTTACTGGGGCTTAGCATATGGTACCCACTGTATTTCATACTTTACATATATAACAAGGTGAAATAGGTTGTATTAACAACATTTTATAGATACAAGGACAGAAGTCAAAGACATTAATCAACTTTTCCCAAGGTCACAAAACTAAGTAAATGGCAGGATTCAAATCCAAATTTTGTCCAACACCAAAGTTCATGTTGTAACCATTCCTCCATCCTGTCTTCCAGCAAAAAATTTGCTCATTCAGTTCCTAAAACTACACTGTATACTGTGTATACTATGCTACAGGTATACAGAAAGGAATGAGATCTGGTTCCCACTCAGGAGTTTGTGGTGGAATAGCAGATATAAAAGAGGTGCTCAGTTCACTCCCCAGCTTTCAAGAGGTCCTCAAGATCATTAGGGGATGAATGCAAAAATGTCTATGAAAGAACACTGAGGTAGGGCAGGAGTTTATTAACCTCATCCAACTAGATAGATAGAATTAGAAAAAGAATATAGAAAATGTAGGAAAAGAGAGGAAGCTACTTGTCAGAGGTAGCCAATTTTCTAGTGCTTAATAGTTACCAGACTTTCAGAAACAGTTAATATTTATTTTCCTTTACTTTTCATATATGCTAACTCCTGAAGGAGTTTAAACAATCCCAAATACTCTAGAAATAGTGGTCAAATACCAAAGCATCTACTAACATCAAATATGTATGTTGTTCTATCAAACCAAGCAAGCCTTACTGTAAACTAGTTCAAAAGAAAATATGTGCTTGGCACTCAATAGGCCTCCAGTAAGTGTTCGTTGAAAGTTCCAAACTTCCAAATTCCAGAAGTTTCTGCATTTGGGGAACATTCTTCACCAAGATTAGTCATTTCCTCATCATAAATTATAGACAGAAACATATTTCTCCCTAATATGTGTTTTCTCGCAAACTCAGGAAAAGAGAACTGCAATACTGAGATATTAAACACATGATTCATGGTGCTTAGACACCTAAAGCAATTCTAAGTGTAAATTAAACCACCACCCCTATGTGAAAATGTATATATTTTAAATATTAACCGGTTTCCATCTGAAAGAATTTACAGGTTTGTTGAAGAGATTAATAATACTGCGTGAAACTGTTGACAGGTTATGTGTCTACAAATTATTGCCTGGGTATATGGAATTCTTGTTTTTAAAACAATTTCATGCACTCTGATAAGTTTTGGGAAGCATACACAACTAAAGGGAGATAAATCCCACTTTGATTACCAGAACAGTCTCTTATCAGAGTGTCAAAGCAGTAACCAATAGAGAGAAATCACAAATTTCTAGAACTTCCTTAGACTAACAGCTCAGATTGGATAAACTCACTTAAGCCCTCAGATTGCTCCAAGGACCCTTACAGGCTCACAGGCTAGGATGTCAGAGGACAGGGAGAAGCCCAGCAGAGATAGAAAACAAGGGTAAGTTAAACACAGAAGTATTCATAGAATATTACCAGTTCCAGGTTGGCTGTTCTTGATTAGCAAGCATGGCCCAAAGCTTTAGACCAGCGACTTCTCGAATGATACTGGTTTTGGAGATGGAAGCGAGTTCAGTCCTGCATCAATCTGTAGACAGACATCTCTACCAAAGCTATTATAGTTCCCATCTAGTTTACGTTTTTTAAGTAAACATTTTTAAGTACAATACACCTATCAAAGAGCACCCCAAAAAGTGTACAGTGTGATGAATTTTTACAAAGTGAAAACACCCAATGTGACCACAACTGAAATCAAGAAATTGAACAAGAAACTGAACATTACCTGTATCCCAGAATCATCCATTTGCCTCCTCCCAGGCACTATTAACTTGATTTATTTTACATATTTTGGGACTGCATGGTATCATACTGTAGTTTTCTTTTGCTCAGCATTATGTTTGTGAAATTGACCCATAGTGATGTGTAGAGCAGTAATTCATACATTTCCATTGCTTTATAATATTCCATTGTATGATTATACTAAAATGTATTTATTCTTACTGTTGGTAGAATTTTTTATCCAGTTTGGGGGATATTTATAATAATGCTAATATGAATATTCTTGTTCATGTCTTTTGGTGCCCATCTGTGTACATCAAGAGACATGTACTCATTGCACTGGGAACTGAGTCACAGATGTGTATATGTTCAGCTGTACTCAGTGTGGCCAAACAATTGTCCCAAGTGATTAAAAATCAATTTACACTCCAACAGTGGTGAATAAGAGTTCCACTTGCTCCACATCCCCATCAATACTTGGTAATGTCTGTTTTGTATTGTTTTAGCCATTTTGGTGGTATATTGACATCTTGTTGGGTGTTAATTTATATTTGTGATAACTAATAATTCTGGTAACACTTCTGAGTACATTTTCATGTTTATTGGCCACTTGTATATCTTATTTTGTGAAGCGCCTGATCCTGTCTTGCCCGGTTTTTTACTGGGTTGTCTGTCTTTTTCATACTGGTTTGTGTAAGTTCTTTGTGCTTTTGGATAGAAGAAAGGAAAATAAGGAAGGTGATATATTTTCCTACTCTTTGGCTTGCCTTTATTAATGTTGTCCTTGATAAAGTGAAGTCTTATTTTAATAAAGTCGAATCTATCAATTTTTTTTCTACCCCAAGGTCACAAAGATATCCCACTGTGTTATCTTTTGGAAGCTTCATCACCTCAACTTTGTATTTAAGACATATCTTGAAATAAATGTTTGAATTACTGTGTATAATTCCAGTATAAGTAACATTTTATCAAATTACTATAAATTTTATATTTAAATTTTCATAAATAAATTCACTTATTTGAACACCTAACATCAAAAATTTTAAAGACCGGGCTTCCCTGGTGGCACAGTGGTTGAGAGTCTGCCTGCTAATGCAGGGGACACGGGTTCAAGCCCTGGTCTGGGAGGATCCCACATGCCACGGAGCGACTGGGCCCGTGAGCCACAACTACTGAGCCTGCGAGTCTGGAGCCTGTGCTCCGCAACAAGAGAGGCCGCGATAGTGAGAGGCCCGCGCACTGTGATGAAGAGTGGCCCCCACCTGCCACAACTGGAGAAAGCCCTCGCACAGAAATGAAGACCCAACACAGCAAAAATAAATAAAATTAATAAACTCCTACCCCCAACATCTTCTTTAAAAAAAATTTTTTAAGACCAATTTTTCAAACTAAATCTTCTCATAAGCACAGTGAGTGAGCTGGAAGGGCAAAGGGGCTACACAAGTGACAGTAACAAGTGTCACTAAAAGGGGGTTAGGCAGTTAGGTTCAAATCATGGCTGCCCATCTAACAAGCTGTGTGACTTTACGCGAATTCCTTATTTTCTCTGAGATTTGGTTTGTTATTTGTAAAATGAAGAAATAACATCTGCCAGATATAAAGTTCCTGGCACTGAGCGCAACACATAGCAAGTACTCAGTAACTGTTGATGATGCTATTAATCAAGGCAAGTTAGATCTCACAGAATTTAAATTTTCAGTGCTGTGTGTAAAGTAGCCAATTGAAGTATAATACAAATGGTGAGGTGCCCTCAGAGCAGTACAAAGTGCTTGCTGAAAGGAGGACAGATCATTTGTGGTCCGGGGGGTTAGGACAAGGTTGATGAACAAGATGGTTCCTAAAGAGGATTTTGAGAGGCAGAGTTGACAGAAAGGCTTCAAGGTATATGGACAAAACGAGCAAAGGCTTGGGGGTGGGAAAGTGTGGGGCAAGTTCAGAAAAGGTAGGCGACGTGTAGGAGAATAGAAAATAAGGCTTGTGAAGTGGGTTAATGCAGGCTGAGACTATATGTGAGAAAGCACTATAAAAATGTATTATTATCAAAACCAGTTATTATTATTATAAAAAACCTATTTAAGTGCATTATGTCAGACTATCCTAGGAATTTTTTTCTGGCTAAAAATTATGCTCTTGCAGATTCTTTTATAGGGGAAAAAGTCATATGCAATCATAGGTCCTTACCAGAAGGTGGCAGGAGAGATTTAGTCAGAGCTTCTTGAAGCCTCTATATAAATGAGCACTGAATCAAAAGTTCATTTTATTTATACTTTACATATTTAGACTCCACAATAAACTAATTCCTCCTCCTTTCAGATGCATAGGGCTACACACATTTATACACTGACTGTTTATACAACTCAAATGTAGAAAATTGAAAGAAAGGAAAAAAAAGAAAAGGATATGAGGAAGGGAGAATACCATGAATACTAGTAGACAGAAAATACCTCAGGAGTTCTACACAGTATTTCATCTAACATCAATACCATCCCATGAGGTAGGTGTTATGAGACCCAGAAGCTCTTGCAGAACAGAAAATAAGCAGCTGCCATTAGAGGTCAGTGACATTTGCTCATTTACAAAAACTCGTGTAACCTACAGCAGGACCGCAAAAAACGATGGGCCCAGAGTACAGGGACCTCGAGTCAGCGCTCCTGAAAGCTACACATTGTTGGTAGAGAGCAAGGTCTTAGGAAGGATGTGCTCTATTAGTGTATGACATCAAACCACCCTGGGAACAGACATTTCTGGGCAAGAAGAGAATAATTTTAAATAGCTAAAAACCAAAAATTTTCTATGTAGACCATCAATCTGGATTGACTCAAAAGGCGTGCAGCTCGGGTGATCTCCAAAAGATCTAGGCAGCTAGCTAGCGAAGAACAATGTATGTTCTTGCCTCTGAGGAGACTAGAATAGGCAGAGTTCCTGCCACAAGGTGGAGAGGGAGCGGATCTGGAGTGTCAGTGGTAGTTTATAAAAGGTGTATGTCCGCTAGCCAACACTACATGACTGCCCCAGCCAGCCTCTCCATACTAAAGTGTTCCCAGAGGCTAAACGTGGTATAAGGTGGTCACTGCAAGAATGAAGATAATGGATTATGATGATTATTTCTATCCCTTGGAAAATTAAGCACTGGTGGATACCAAAACCCAGAGAAAGTGAATTTGTATACAGAAATACACACGTATGCAGATGAACAGAATGTTGTCTAATATGAGACCAAACCATTAATAGCGACTTCCTCTGGAGAGTGGAACTTGATATGGGGAGGAGCGTCTGCCCTGTTTTTAACATTTTACAATAAGCACATATATTAATACTTTTTAAGTGGTTATTAAAGAGACTAATGATTAGTTTGTACAAAATAAAAAGAAGCCAGGAAGTTTTTATTATATATCATATTTGAGGTTATGTAGATCTGAACAAAATTAACTTACCCACGAGGACTGAAGAAAAAAATTCCCTATGGAAAGAAAATATGAAACATACCTGAATCCCTACACTATGTCACATGAACTGCCCACAAAGGCCACATCTTCAGAGCAGGGGAGAGTGAGGGTCAAAGTTTCCCTGGTGAGCTTTCTGCCTGTTCTACTGAGACTGGATGACCTGAAAGGCAAGCACCACTGGGGGTTTCTTGCTGTCACTTTCACTCTATTTTCTATACTCCACCTGCTTTTCTTCATTTGTTCTTTGTTATGTTTCTCATGTCAGTTTCTTTTTAGAGCAGTTTATTTTGGATATTTAGAATTAAAACATACATACTCCATAGCTGTCTCAGAATTCTTATTGATTACTCTGCTTATAAAATTTTTTTCCTTACATGATACAATAATAATAAAACTTACTGCACACATATGAACCAGGTTGCTATTCCAACTGAGAGATAGGTAGGTACATAGACATATGTATGTGTATGTATATATAGTTTTATAGAGTAATGTATGTGTGTGTGTATATATATATATATATGTATGTGTATATGTATATTCCTTTACTCCTTACTCCTAGAAAATATGTTATTAACTCCAATTTACAAATAAGGCAAAGAGAGGTTAAATGACTTGTCCAAACCAAAAAGGGCTGCAGCCAGGATTCAAACCCAAATAGCCCCCTCCAAAGCTGGTACTCTTAGCTACTCTTGTATACTACTTCTTGAGAAAGATAAATGTGTTAAGAAGGATACTAACCACAGCCGCAAAGTTGGGAACCTGAGTTTTTTCCAGCATCTCCCTGAGTTGATCTACCTCTGCTCGATACTCATCCAGCTGACATTCTAATTTTTCTCTGCGTAGTCGTTCATACTCTAGGTGGCCCTGCAGCTCTTTGATAGTCCTGTCAAAAAAATTTGGTTTCAATCAATCTCCAATATCAACTAGCAATTATTTTTGGTAATAAAGTATCCATACATTATATACATTATATTTAAGGCAAATAAAACAAAGAAAGCATTTTTTCAACAAATATATACTGAGAGTGTACTATGAGCCAGCACTGATCTATACATACTGGAGATAAAAGCAGTGAACAAAACAGGCCAAATCTACCCTTGTGGGGCCTACCTTGGCAGCAGTGGTGGAAGACAGTAAAGAAAATAAATAAGTAAATATATGTATTTCAATATAAGTAAGTAAATATAAGTATGCTGGAAGGTGATAAATGCTAAGGGAGAAAAAAATAAAGCAAGAAAATAATAGAAATGTTGTTGAGGAGGGGGTTAATACCCCATACACAATGACCAGGGAAGGCCTTACTGAGAAGGGGGCTTGTGAGCAAAGTCCAAAAGGAAATAAGAGATAATCAAGTAGACATCTGGGGGACGAGCATCCCAGACAGAGAGAATAGCAAGTGCAAAGGCCCTAAGGCAGAAGAACACCTGGTGAACTCGAAGAAAGAAGCCAATGTGGCTGGAGTAGAGTCAGAGAGGTAAAAGGGAGCCAGAACAAGTAGGGCCTGGTAAGTCGCAACAAGGACTCGGCTTTTACTCTGAGTGAAATGGGAAGCCATTAGAGGATCTCAACAGAGAAACGGCATGCTCTAACTTAAATGTCTTTTGCTTTGTTTAGCTTTGTTTTTTTTAATGATGTAAAATTTACTTTGAGTGAATTACACAAATATCAACTAAACAATTCAATGAGTTTCCACTAATGCATCCACCATGACTACCAAGATACTAAATACTTCCATCATCTCAGAAAGTTCCTTCATGCCCTTCCCAGGCAACCCTCACTTCGCAGAGGTAACCACACTTCTGAATACCTATCGTGTTAGATTAGTTTTGTCTCTGCTTGTAAATGAAATTGTACATTATATTCATTTGTGTGCCTGGATTCTTTCAGTCAATAATATGTGAGATTTATCTGACTTAGGTTTTAGCATGATGAACAGACTGCAGGGGATGAGGGTGGGGCGTGAGGGAGCAGGGACAGGAAGTTGGGAGACATATCAGGAAGATGTTAGAATATACCCAGACAAGCGATGCCAGGACTGGAACCAGGGTTTCTTTCTGCCTTATTGCTGGATGGTGAGGGCACCAGAACTCCCAAGGCATGTTGAGTTGGATGTCAGGTCTGAAGGAGGGCAATCTAAGAGTATACAGTAGTAGCCCTGGTATGGAAGTGAGTGGGGTTGAGGTTAGAGATAGGAAAGAAGAACATTAACTGTGGAAACCTAGAATTCAGCAAATGAGAAGAGAAAATCAGCCCCAGGACAGAATAACACAACCACGTTTTGCTGTATTCTGAGTTTCATCTAACCAATCAATAATGACAAAGGCAAAAGGACATCTCTCAAACTAATACTTATCCAGGTTTCCTTTACAATTAGATATAAGATCAGGAGTTTGTACCCAAAGAATAAATGTCTTCAGATGTACTCAACACAAAGTGAGAAACACATACTAGAGAAGAAGTAAAGCTTACTCAGAGGAAACACTGCAGTCTCAGCTAATAGGAAACTACAATCTGGCACAAAGGCTAAAGCAATCTTTACAAAAAAAAAAAAATCCTGCTCAAATGACTTACATCAATATAATAACCATTTCACACTGAAATGTGAACATTAGAATTAAACGTTCCATTAAAGACTATTATTAAAATTGTAATGACCTTGGATAATAGGTTTGGAGTCATATAGACTCAGACACAAATCCTGGCTCCATCCCCCACGCTTAGTCCTCCCTTTGTGACTTCATGCGAGTTACTTGTAAATCAGTCTTGGTTTCCTAATCCACGTACTGAGATAATAGCTAATGGAGCTGTGAAGACTGCATGAAACAATATATACAAGAGGCTTATATAGTGCCTACCATACAGTAGTGCTCAGAAGTACTACAAGCATCCCTAGCAGTAGTACAGTAATATGTCTTGGAAGAGAGGTAAAGGGAACAAAATTTAAAGCTCATTATCTAGGAAATAATTGCTCTACTGTGAAGTACTTTTCTAGACTACAAAGGAGCTAAGAACTTTCGGCTAGGTTCTTAGGCAGAGGCCAATACTAAAAATATTCTACATCTCAAACACTTTAATCAATACAGAGGCAGTCAGGAATTCCCTGGTGGTCCAGTGGTTAGGACTCCACGCTTCCATTGCAGGGGGCACGGGTTCAATCCCTGGTCAAGGAACTAAGATCCTGCATGCTGTGCAATGCAGCCAAAATATACATACCTACATACATACATATATAGAGAGAGAGAGAGAGAGAGAGAGAGAGAGAGAGAGAGAGAGAGAGAGAGAGAGAGAGGCAGTGGACAGCTACTTATGTGATGTGATTTATGAGATAGCAAGAAGGCCCCTGATTAAAAAAAAGAAAATTTCTTTTTGGTCTACCACAACTTCCTGGTGCCTAAAATCCCATTAAGAGACAAAGTATTTTGGCTTAAGATTTTGTCTTCTGTTCAAACTCCCAAGTACCCATCTTATCAAAGATTTAGATGTTACTCTGAATACATTTACCAGACCTCTTACTGAGATTAAATTCAGAAGAGGGTGAATGCAAGAGAAACAGGAGGTTCTAAGAGTATGAGGGAAAGAGACCCAACCAAAGGAAAGGGCAGGGGAAGTGGAGAATCCATGTGCACTGCTCTTTACAGACCCGTGTTTTGATTAAACTACAAGTCTCCCCTCCTGTCTCCCTGTGTTCCCTGTCCACTGTGGAAAGCAGAGACAAGAAAAGAGGCAGTGGGAGGAAATAAGCACTTTGCATCCTCTATCCCAGCAGCCATTAATTAACTAGAGAGGTACCATATGTACCGAGAGCCAATTTCAGGTGCAGGAAGTGAAAGGTGAGGGAATATGCAAGCGTT
This sequence comes from Tursiops truncatus, assembly GCF_011762595.2. Taxonomy (NCBI): domain Eukaryota; kingdom Metazoa; phylum Chordata; class Mammalia; order Artiodactyla; family Delphinidae; genus Tursiops; species Tursiops truncatus. The sequence continues at coordinate 48,592,576 of NC_047041.1, forward strand.
CTGAGGGGTGCCACTGTCCGTGAACATAGGACTAGGTTGGTGACTTGTGAGCAAGCAGTCCAATTCGATAGGGATGGCTAGAGACTGTGTTGATTGAAAAGCTCAAAGTAGCTGTGGTCTCAAAAAAGCAAAGGGTCGGGCTTCCCTGGTGGCGCAGTGGTTGAGAGTCTGCCTGCCAATGCAGGGGACGCGGGTTCGTGCCCCGGTCCGGGAAGATCCCACGTGCCGCGGAGCGGCTGGTCCCGTGAGCCATGGCCACTGAGCCTGCGCGTCTGGAGCCTGTGCTCCGCAACGGGAGGGGCCGCAGCAGTGAGAGGCCCGCGTACCGCAAAAAAAAAAAACAAAAAAACAAAACAAAAAAAAACCAAAGGGTCTTCCCTGGTGGCGCAGTGGTTGGGAGTCCGCCTGCCAATGCAGGGGACACGGGTTCGTGCCCCGGTCCGGGAGGATCCCACGAGCCGCGGTGCAGCTGGGCCCGCAGGCCATGGCAGCTGAGCCTGCGCGTCTGGAGCCTGTGCTCCGTAACGCGAGAGGCCACAGCAGTGAGAGGCCCGTGTACCGCAAAAAAAAAAAAAAAAAACAGACAAAAAAACGAAAACAGGAACTCTTCTTAGCGTTTTAGTTTTGCGAGACAAAAAGTTCTGGAGGATGGTTATACAAAAATGTGGAATGTAGTTAACACTACTGAATTCTGCCTTAAAAGTAGTTAAGATATATTTTATGCTTATGTGTATTTTACCACAAATTTTTTTTAATTTTTAAAAAATTAAAAAAAAATTTTTTTAAATTGGTGCACAAGTTTTTGGCACCACAACGAAGACCTGTGTTGGGTCTTTGTTGCTGCGCACAGGCTTTCCCTAGTTGCAGCAAGTGGAGGCTACTCTTTGTTGCGGAGCACAGGCTTCTCACTGCGGTGGCTTCTCCTGTTGCAGAGCACAGGCTCTAGGCACGCGGGCTTCAGCAGTTGTGGTGCACGGGCTTAGTTACTCCGCGGCATGTGGGATCTTCCCGTCCCAGGGCTCGAACCCATGTCCCCTGCACTAGCAGGTGGATTCTTAACCCCTGTGCCACCAGGAAAGTCCCTTACCACAATTTTTTGAAAATCTTAACACCTTCTCCATCTGGGGGCTTAGGAGAAAACAGGTTGGAAACTCACACCCTTTGGTGGGGATGAAAAAATAAGTTGTTAATCAACAAACCCTCACGTGGCATTTAGAAAGGTAAGTAAAAACAAACCATCAAAGTTTTGAGGACATTACTTTTCAGACTCAAGCTGTTCTTTCTTCTGCTTTAGATCTTCTTCTGTTATGCCTCCCAAGTGTTTATAGTTGCTCTCTGCAATTTCCAGGAGGTGTCTCAATTCTACAATTTTCTTATAAGCTCTCACTGCAAGACAAAGTTGAACAGGAACCTAGTTTAGACAGATAACAGCTCATGAGCTCAGAGGATGCTGGTCCTGGAGCATACTCTTCCTCTAAAGCCAGTGTCTGCATGGTCAGTGTCTGTATGGTTCGGGGAAGGAGATGGAGGGAGGGTGGTGTCTATATAGAAGGACACATATCAGTAGCAGAGTATTAGGGTGAACAAGCAGTGAAATATCTAAATGGAGGATTCTGTTCCTGCTGTTGGAGGATATATCACTGTTATGACTATTAATACCAGGGAAAGGAAGGGAAGGGAGGGGAGGGGAGGGGAGGGGAGGGAGGCTGGCTAGCAGTGTTTTAGGACTAGTTGTACATTACAGGACCATGCACAATCTATTTATGTCAGAAAATTAGAAAAACTGAAATATGCTTGATTGATTTATGATAAATCAGAACTAATTCAGCCCCCCAATTTTATGATTAGTCACTTGTAATATCTAGGCAAGAGGATATTGAGAAGGAAGTGTGTTAAGAGCTACCTTGAGCTATTCTCCAGCTATCAAAACCATGATTTTTTCTATCCTTTGTGGTACAAGTTCTCAACCTGGGGTGATCTTCTCCTCCAAGGAACACTTGGCAATATCTGGAGACCTTTTACTTGTTAAACCTCGGGGCATGGAGGGAAACAGACTATTGGCATGTAGAGGCTCAGGATGCTACTAAATACCTTAAAATGCACAGGTGGGCCCCCCTCAACAAATAAGTATCTGGCCCAAAATGTCAATAACACAGAAGCTGAGAAACTCTGCTTTACAACCAGGTTAGCAAATCACAGCCTCTTCTCCCTGACACTCACCACTCTGATTTATCTCTCAATAGGTTAGAGCTGCAGGTTCCAAACTACATACATCAGAATCAACTGGGGTACTTTTTAAAAATGTATATGTTTGAGCCCCATAGCAGTCCTACAAATTCAGGTATCAGTAGTTAGTAAAAGCTCCTCAGACAATTCTGACGGGCAGACAGGTTTGGGATCCACCATAACTAATAGCAAACAAGTAGAGGGGATTTTTTTTTAATGTTACATAAAATGGAAAGAATTGTGATGGTTTATTTAATTCTTTAACATTTGAAGGCTATGTTTTGAAAGGGCTGTTCTATGGGATCATCGGAGGTAAGAGCTAGGATTAATAGGGATTAGTTCCAGGAAGAAAGATCTTAACAAAGGCGAAACTTTTCAACAAAAACAGTTAAGAGGGTGGGAGGGAGGGAGACGCAAGAGGGAAGAGATATGGGAACATATGTATATATATAACTGATTCACTTTGTTATAAAGCAGAAACGAACACACCACTGTAAAGCAATTATACTCCAATAAAGATGTTAAAAAAAAAAACAGTTAAGAGCTATCATGTATTTGTGGAGTGCCTGTGATGGGAAGGACACTACGATAAGTGCCTTATACATTTACCCCTGTCAAAAGGTAGAAATGGGCCACATGGGTGATAGTGGGGGCCTTGTCACTGAAGGTGATTGGATGCTGGATGACATGTGACAGGAATGTTGAGCCAGGAATCAAACCTCAAATGGGGTTCTATGATGCCATGACCCTAAACCTAATTCACTAAAGAATGCTCTGAATTGAGGCTCAGTTCCAAGAAGTCTGTGATGACAAGAAATCCATTCAGTCCCCCGTAGGCACTCTGGCAAAACCTAGTATTCCAAGAGACTGGCCAGTCCTTTGGATTTTTCCCTGGAATAAAATTAAATAGTTATGTCAAATAGCACATGACTTCATATATAGTACCTTCACTAGCTGCAAGCACCCCAGCTGGGCACTAGCCAGAGCCTCACTATATGGCAAGGGTGTAAGAGCGCATTTGTGTCAAACACACCACATAAGGAAACTGTTCTAGCTTCGTTCTTGGTCTTTCCTTAAACATCTTTTAAAATTTTTGTGATTCACTGACAATGATCACTTCACAAAAATCTCCTAATCAACTAATTTCAGAAGACACTGAAATTCTACAAATCAACTGTTCATCTTCTGCAGTGCTAATAAGTCCTTGCTAATTCTCAGTACAATCAACAAAAAAGAAATTTAAGCACAAACAAAATTTTAAAATAGATAAAATGGATTGCATCAAAATTAAAAACTTGCACTGGCAAGGACATCATTAAGAAAGTTAGGATAAAAGACAGCCTCCTCAATAAGTGGTGCTGGGAAAACTGGACAGGTACATGTAAAAGTATGAAATTAGAACACTCCCTAACACCATACACAAAAATAAACTCAAAATGGATTAAAGACCTAAATGTAAGGCCAGACACTATCAAACTCTTAGAGGAAAACATAGGCAGAACACTCTATGACATAAATCACAGCAAGATCCTTTTTGACCCACCTCCTAGAGAAATGGAAATAAAACCAAAAATAAACAAATGGGACCTAATGAAACTTAAAAGCTTTTGCACAGCAAAGGAAACCATAAACAAGACGAAAAGACAACCCTCAGAGTGGGAGAAAATATTTGCAAACAAAGCAACTGACAAAGGATTAATCTCCAAGATTTACAAGCAGCTCATGCAGCTCAATAACAGAAAAACAAACAACCCAATCCAAAAATGGGCAGAAGACCTAAACAGACATTTCTCCAAAGAAGATATACAGATTGCCAACAAACACATGAAAGAATGCTCAACATCACTAATCATTAGAGAAATGCAAATCAAAACTGCAATGAGATATCATCTCACACCAGTCAGAATGGCCATCATCAAAAAAATCTAGAAACAATAAATGCTGGAGAGGGTGTGGAGAAAAGGGAACCCTCTTGCACTGCTGGTGGGAATGTAAATTGATACAGCCACTATGGAGAACAGTATGGAGGTTCCTTAAAAATCTAAAATTAGAACTACCATACGACCCAGCAATCCCACTACTGGGCATATACCCTGAGAAAACCATAATTCAAAAAGAGTCATGACTAAAATGTTCATTGCAGCTCTATTTACAATAGCCCGGAGATGGAAGCAACCTAAGTGTCCATCATCAGATGAATGGATAAAGAAGATGTGGCACATATATACAATGGAATATTACTCAGCCATAAAAAGAAACGAAATTGAGATATTTGTAGTGAGGTGGATGGACCTAGAGTCTGTCTTACAGAGTGATGTAAGTCAGAAAGAGAAAAACAAATACCGTATGCTAACACATATATATGGAATCTAAGAAAAAAAAAAAAACAAGGTCATGAAGAACCTAGGGGTAAGACAGGAATAAACACACAGACCTACTAGAGAATGGAATTGAGGATATGGGGAGGGGGAAGGGTAAGCTGTGACAAAGTGAGAGAGTGGCATGGACATATATACACTACCAAACGTAAAATAGATAGCTAGTGGGAAGCAGCCGCATAGCACAGGGAGATCAGCTCGGTGGTTTGTGACCACCTAGAGGGGTGGGATAGGGAGGGTGGGAGGGAGACGCAAGAGGGAAGATATATGGGGACATATGTATATGTATAACTGATTCACTTTGTTATAAAGCATAAACTAACACACCATTGTAAAGCAATTATACTCCAATAAAGATGTTAAAAAAAAAAGTTAAAAGACAACCCACAGAATAGGAGAAAGTATCTGCAAATACTTATACTTGCTGATATAAGGGGCTTATATCTGCAAGTACTCTTAAAACTCAATAGTAAAAAGATAAACAACTCAGTTGAAAAATAGGCAAAGGATTTGAATAGACATTTCTCCAAAAGATATACAAATGATCAATGGGCACATGAAAAGATACTCAACATCATTATTCATTAGGGAAACACCAATCAAATCTACACTGAGATACCACTACACACTCACTATAACAGTTTTAGTTATTAACAAGACAAACAATAACGAGCATTGGCAAGGAAGGGGAGAAACTGGAACCCTCAGGCATTGTTGGTGGGAATATAAAATGGTGCAGCTATTTTGCATAACAGCTTGAAAGTTCCTCAAAATGTTAGACATATTTTTACCAGATGATGCAGCAATTCCAGCTGCTAGGTGTATATCCAAGAGCAATGAAAATACATTTCCATTTTCAAAAAGGAATGTATACAAATGTTCATGCAGCATTATTTTTTTCATATTTATTTATTTAGGCTGTGCCGGGTCTTAGCTGTGGCACGTGGGATCTTCGTTGAGGCATGCAGGATCTTTAGTTGTAACATGCGGACTTCTTAGTTGCGGCATGCGGGATCTAGTTCCCCAACCAGGGATCGAACCCGGGCCCCCTGTACTGGGAGCGTGGACTCTTACCCACTGGACCACCAGGGAAGTCCCAGCAGCATTATTCTTAATAGCCAAAATGTGGAAACAACTCAAATGTCCAACACTGATGAGTAGATATATAAAATGTGGTATAGGGACTTCCCTGGTGGTCCAGTGGCTAAGACTCCATATTCCCAATGCAGGGGGGCCGGGTGTGATCTCTGGTCAGGGAACTAGATCCCACATGCTGCAACTAAGAGCTTGCATGCCGCTACAAAGATCCTGCATGCCACAACTAAGACCCAGTGCAGCCAAATAAATTTAGGAAAAAATAAATTAAAAATAAAATAAAATGTGGTATATCCATACAAAAATATTATTTGGCAATAAAAAGGAATAAAGTATGAAGTAATGATCCACGTTACAATGTGCATAAACCTTGAAGACATTGTGCTAAGTGAAAGAAACCAGTCACAAAAAACCATATATGGTATCATCCCATTCATATGAAATGCCCCAAATAGGCAAACCTATAGAGACAGACAGTAGATTAGCAGTTGCCTAATTGGGGGGTGGTTTGAGGGGAAGGGAGAAGAAGGTAGAGGTTAGGGGGATTGACTACTAATGGGTATGAGGTTTCTTTTGGGGGGTGATGGAAATGTTACAAATTTTATTGTAATAATGGTTGCACAAATCTGAATATACTAAAAACCATTAAATTGTACACCTTAAATGGGTAAATTGAATGGTATGTGAATTATATCTCAGTGAAGCTATTTAAAATAAAGCTGTCAGGAAATTCTGAAGGGATCACTGACTCTGAGCCTCACTGTGGTGGGCTGCTTGTTGGGAGCCCCTAATATCAGCATCTTTTAGGTTGCATTCACCAGGAAAGAGGCTTCTACCATCACCTGGAGAGTGAGGTTCTGCCTGACGATGTTCTGGGAGCTCTTAAAAAAAAATTTTTTTTTTAAATTTAGACCTGAATTAGAAGTTTTTCTCAGACAATACAGTTTTGGTACTAGTTTTTCCTGCCAGAATAACTGAAAATACTTTCCAGAGATCACGAGGAAGGGAATTGACATTTACTAAGCCTCTAGGCACTTCCCATTCTCTAGTGCAGTCTGTGGGATGACATTACGTTAATATTCTCATTTTTACAGATGAGGAAACCAAGGTTCAGAAAGTAACACAGCTAGAAAGAGGTGAAGCTCTGATGTCTGAATCCAGTGCCAAGCTCTGCTCACTTTACTACAGCTGCCTTTGCTTTGGTTAGCCTCCGTTCAAAAAGATCCTTCTCACCTTTCTTCTATGAAAGAGTGCCATTGAAACAGTTCTTCTCATCCATTCATATGAACCATGGCTCTCTGACAAATATCATGAGAAGTGAAATCAGGGTTATATGGCAGGAAAATACCCCTTTCCTCTTTGAGGGACAAAGATCATGTCTCACATTCTTTATATGTTCAACAACCCCTAGTACAAAAATCTGTACTAGTTCTGGTTCCCCAAAAAATATCAAAGTATTTTACCTTGTAGATGGTAGTTGTCTTTAAAATAATTCTCAAATCTGTGGTATTTTTTAAAGGAAAAATCATGGAAGAGTTGGCACACTTACCTCTGGCATCTGTTTTATCCGACTCACTGAGACCTATATCATCTTTGGCATCAGTGCTTCCCTCAACACCATGTCTTATGAAAAACTTAATATCATTTTCATCAATTTCACTCTCATCATCTGTATCATATTTCTGTAGTCCTTCCAATAGCTTTACTGCTGCTAAATGGGCAAACCTGTAGAAAAGAATTAGTAATTACAAGATCCACAATCTTTTTCAAATTGAAATAGCAGTTTGCATTTAATTTAGGGAATTACACTCTACATTATCCCACCAACTCACGCACCAATGAAGAACGAAAACTGTATCTGAAGGTCAGTGACAATTTGATGCATATCCAGCAATGCGGGGAATTCAAACAGTTAGTGGAAACTAAGGACAAGCAGTCATATTAAAGAATGATTCCAGAATTTTTTTTTTTGGCCACGCTGCGGGGCTTGTGGGATCTTAGCTGCCCGACCAGGGACTGAACCCGGGCCCTCGGCAGTGAAAGCGAGGAGTCCTAACTACTGGACCGCCTGGGAATTCCCAGATTCCATTTTTTAGTGGGAAAAATCCAACTGAAAGAAGTGACCCAATATCAAAAGAATATTTGGTGTGTCCCCAAACGGAACTGCTCAACTGAGTAGAAAGCCCGGAACCACCCTACTTGATTTACCTGTATTTACTACCTTTTCCTGATGGCCTAATTTAGATCATAGAATTAGTTCTGGTTCCAGTTTTAGGGAAAACTATAGCTCTAGCCCCCTTAATCTTCATCCTTCCTCAACCCTCAAAGCACTCAGCATGGCTTTGAAATTTAATGGAAAAATAATGACTTTCATATCCACATTTCTTATTTTCTTTGATCTTTCCCACATCTCTATGAAGCTTCTAATAATATACCCTTGGTTTTCAAGTTGTTGTTGTGATTGTATGTAATCTGCATTATTTTTCCCACAGTTTTGCTAATTAAAATGTTCAATGCTGGGACTTCCCTGGTGGTGCAGTGGTTGAGAGTCCGCCTGCCAATGCAGGGGACACGGATTTGAGCCCCGGTCTGGGAAGATCCCACATGCCGCGGAGCAACTAAGTCTGTGCGCCACAGCAACTGAGCCTGCGCTCTAGAGCCCGCAAGGCATAACTACTGAGCCCGTGTGCCACAACCGCTGAAGCCTGTGCGCATAGAGGCCGTGCTCTGCAGCAAAATAAGCCACCGCAATGAGAAGCCCACGTACTGCAACTAGAGAAAGCCCGCGCACAGCAACAAAAACCCAACCTAAGCAAAAATAAATAAATTAATTTTTTTAAAAAAAATGTTCAATGCTTTCTCTTAGGACATGGAGAATTACTCGCTAAACATAAAAACCTCAAATTTTATTTTGTTCACACACTTCCATAACCATGTGCACATGCACACATATATCTTTACCTTTCACCAGGTACTGCAAATCATTAACAATATAGTAATAAACATAGGAAGTTGTACGGTTAATAGAATTCGTTATCTCTATTACTAGATTGTCACTTCACAGCTATCATTTACTGAGTACTTGCTTTATGCCAGATTCAAGGTTGTTTCTATAACACTACACTCACACTAGCACTTTGGTGCATGAATGACAAAGAAATGTGGGTCAGAAATTATGAATATATTCAGATACAGTACTAAATCACCCATGTAATACTGATATAAAGACAGACAAATAGATCAATGGATAAAATACAGACTACGGAAATAAGCCCACGCATACATGGACACCTGACGTGGACAAAGACACAAAGGCAATAGAAGAAAAAGGACAGCTTTTTCAACAAATGGTGCTAGAACAATTAGATATCCATATGCAAAAAAAAGAACTTGGATACATACCTCATACCACATACAAAAATTAACTCAAAATGGATCACAGACCTTAATGTAAAACCTAAAACTGTATATATAACAATGTCTAAAAGAAAACATAAAAGAAAATCTTTGTGACTTGGTGTAAATCAAAGATTTCTTAGATGTGATACCAAAAGCATAACCCATAAAAGAGCAAATTGATAAAAAAATTTTGCTCTTCATTGTTAAGAGAATGAAAAAACAAACCACAACTGGGAGAAAATCTTCACAAAACAAAAATCTGAGAAAGAACTAGTATCCAGAATATAGAAAGAGTTCTTAAAACTCAACAATAAGAAAACCACCCAAGTTTTAAAAGTGGATAAAAGATCTGAACAGTCACTTCACCAAAGGAAAACATACAAATGGCAAATATGTATATGAAAAGATGCCCCAAATCATTTTCCATTAGGAAAAAACAAAAAACACAATGAGACACCACTACACACCTACTGGAATTACGAAAATCAAAAACTCTGACAATATCAAATGCTGGCAAGGTAAGAAGCAACAGAAACACTCATCCACTGCTGACGGAATGCAAATTGGTGTGGTCACTTTGGAAGGCACTGTGGCAGTTTCTTATAAAGATAAACACACCCTCTTAGCATCTGACTCAGCAATCCTACTCCTACGTATTACTCAAGTGAACTGAAAACTTACGTTCACACAAAAATCTGTATCTGAATGTTTATAGCAGCTTTATTCATAATCACCAAAAAGTAGATACAAACAAGATATCCTTCAACAGATTAGGGGATAAGCAAACTATGGAATACTATGGAATTCCACAGTCAATGGAATACTACTCAGCAATAAGAGATGAACCACTAATACACATGAATGATTTTCAAAATAATTATGCTGAGTGGAAAAAGCCAAATATATAAGAGTACATACCGTATGATTCCATTTATATAAAATTCTAGCAAATGCAAACTAATCTATAGTGACAGAAAGCAAATTAGTGTCTGTTTGGGGATGGGGCAGTGGAAAGCAGTAGGAGGGAGAGATTACAAAGGTGCACAAGGAGATTTTAGGAGGTGATGGATATGTTCACTATCTTGATTGTGGTGATGATTTCACAGGTATATACATATATCAGAATTCATCAGTTTGTGCTGTACAAATATGTGTACTTTACTATATGCCAATTATACCTTAATAAAGCTATTTTAAAAAATAAAAAATAGTGGGCCTGAGTTGATAATGATGCTACTATGTGGTAAAACAAAACCATATTCCATGGCTTCAAAGAGATCCCACAGACAAAATTTTAAGGAACATGAACTCACAAACAAAAATTGCATGGCAATTTAATGAATAATTAGGCCCTTGCATCCCGTCAAGCCTCATGTGTAACTTTTAGCCCACACTCCTAGTTTAGATTCAAGCAGTTCTGAACCACATGCGTTCCTCAGACAAACAAGGTGTTATCTTAAAACTCTTCCTCCTTCAAGTGTCAGCATAAATGTTGCTTTCTCCAAAAAAAAGTTTTCCCAGACTTCTATATAAATTCTGTCCCCCGCAGTTGCCTTCATAACTCTTACCATCATCTGTATTAACATTTCTCCCCCACAACTTTAGAACAGGAATACTTGGGCACTTTTTCTTCTGTGCTCTTACTGCACCTTATACATGACATGTAATACGACATACTGATTATAATCAATAAAAGTTATGTTTGTACATTTGTCTCTCCACAAGACTGTAAGTTTCTTGAGGGCAAGGACTATTTTTTGTCATCTTGGTAAACTTAATGCTAACCATAGCACGTGGAGCATGGTAAGTATACAGGAAGTTGAATGAAAAAACAATCAAATGAACAAATGGATGAACTAAATATTCTGTGAGGGCCTGACCTGAATGAGCTAGAGGTGTTCTATAATAGGTGTTACATTTAATTCAAATATAAATATTAAAATTTGTTTCAAAATCCATGTGACTCCTTTTGATTACTCCTTTTTATCACACAGCATTTCTCAACAGGTACCAGCATTTGGGTGGGACAATTCTTTGTTGTACACTACTGTTCTGAGCACTGTAGAATGTCTGGCATTCCTGGACCTGACCTCATGAAACATTAGTGATGGTCTCCATCACTGTGACAACCCCCTCCCCACATTTCCAAATGCACACCCCCCAAGAAGGGGGACTACTACCTCCCAGCTGAGAATCACTGCTTTAGAGAGAAGAGCTGATATGTTGTCAAATGTCAATTCAGCTTGAAAATTATCATTCCATCAGCATTTGACAAGTCCTATAATCCAGAAACCTTCAGAGATTTCTGAGTATAGAAGAGTAAATACAAAACTTTAAAAACAAAAGAAAGAAGCAAAGCAGATAGGGATACCTCTTAGCCACATCACTGGGTTTCTCCCTTGCTTTGTTGGTAATATTACTGTCTGCTCCCATTTTAATTAGCCACTGCAAACACTCTATGTGGCCTTGCCCAGCAGCTGTAAAAACAAAACAAAATGTACACACAAAAAAGTTACTGTTATTAGAACAATTTTCTAAAATTTTGGACAGTACCACTGCAGAGTATTTTTGTAAATACTAATCCTTACAATAACCAGCAGAAGTAGGTTGGCCAGATGTTATTTTCTCTAGTTCATTTATTCATTCATTAGACAAATATTTAATAAAGTATCTGCTGTACTCAGCCCCTATACAGAGAGCTTTACATACAGATATAGATGTTGAAGCTCAAAGAGGCTATTTAACATCATACAGCCAGTAAGTAATGGATTTGAAACTATAATCTAGGTTTTTTCTAATCCTTATCCAGTGCTCATCTACTGTATTCATAGCTCCTGACCAATCTTGTACCAGGCCAAATGTAAGTGCAATCTGTGTGAATGTGAAAGACTTTGAAAATCTTTTGCCATCTTGTATAAGTAGCTTATTCCTCTGACCCTCATAACTCAAAATGTTCAGGGCCCCTCACTGATTACCTAAACTGTTCACCACCTTTCCTTAAAACACATGCACTCAATATTAATTTTCACCTCCACAACTCTGCTTATGTGTCTTCTCACCTAGTGCCCATCACTCAATCATATGATCATCTAATTTCTCCCCTCCTTCTAGGTCCATCTCAAAATGCAGGGAAACTGTTGGGGGGAAACTCAGTCTAAAAAGATCTGAGTTTAGGTCCACTAAACAACAGATTGCAGGACAGGACAGAACTTAGCAAGTGGCTGGCATATAAAGACACTCAATAAACGTCTATAGAGTTGATGAATAAATGAATGGAAAGAAATGAATGAAACCTCAGCTTTGCTCTTACTAGCTGTGTAACCTCAGTCAAGAAACCTGAGGGGGGACTTCCCTGGTGGCGCAGTGGTTAAGAATCCGCCTGCCAATGCAGGGGACATGGGTCCGAGCCCTGGTCCGGGAAGATCCCACATGCCGTGGAGCAACTAAGCCCATGTGCCACAACTACTGAAGCCCGTGTGCTTAGAGCCTGTGCTCCGCAACAAGAGAAGCCACTGCAATGAGAAGCCCGCGCACCATAACAAAGAGTAGCCCCTGCTCGCCCCAACTAGAGAAAGCCAGTGCGCAGCAGCAAAGACCCAACACAGCCAAAAATAAATAATAAATAATTTTTTAAAAAAATAAATAAAAAATAAAAGCTAAATAACTCAACAGCAATTGTGTCAGAACTGAAGATGAAGCAGGAATCATAACTTACCTTTATGCATAAGAGTTGATCCATTATTATCACGTTCATTAATATTGATTACTCCATCTTCTATTAATTTCTTAAGCATTGCCAAATCACCCTTAAAGGCAGCCACATGACCTGGAAATGCTAAAGCTATGAATTAAAAATTCAGCATTTCAGGAAACATAGGAATTCGTTCCTTTTCCCTGCCTTAATCAGTCACACATTTCAGGTTTCAGTATTAACTCAACTATGAGAATGTTACATTGGAATTAGTTCAGTTGATGCAATGACAAGTAATAAAAAGAGAATCATAAAATAAGATTATTATTAACTGTGTAGCCTTTCCATCCCTCAGGATCTCAAACATGCCAGGAATATATGGTACCAGAACTATTCTTGCCATCTTCCCTGTTTCTCTCAGGCCACCACAAAACACAAGGAGATGGTCATTTTCAACCCTTTGTATAAAGACATACTTGGTCTCAAGTCCTACATTTGCATAGACCACTCCCTCCCCGTTTACAAGTGAAGAAAGCAAAAGAAACTGGAAGGAGATAAAGTATATGTGTGTATCTATACATAAACATAGACACAGACAGGTGTGAATACACCTGACCTAGTGCCTAGCACATAGTAAATACTTAATAAAATGTTTTTAATGATAACAACGAGATATACTGAGCCCTTACTGAATGCCAAGCATGGTAGTACGCACTTGTAAGGATTGCCTCATTTAACCCCCTCAACAACCCTGAGGTAGCTATTCTCATTTCTACATATGGAAAGGAAACAACCTAGAATACCCAAGGAGTATTTTAAAAAGGACAAAGTTGGAGACTTATAATACCTGACTGTAAGTCTTACTATAAAGCTACAGTAATCAAAACTGTGTAGTACTGGGCTTCCCTGGTGGTGCAGTGGTTAAGAATCTGCCTGCCAATGCAGGGGACATGGGCTCGAGCCCTGGTCTGGGAAGATTCCACACGTCGCAGAGCAACTAAGCCAGTGCACCACAACTACTGAGCCTGCACTCTAGAACCCACGAACCACAACTACTGAAGCCTGTGCACCTAGAGCCTGTGCTCCGCAACAAGAGAAGCCACTGCAATGAGAAGCCCGCGCACCGCAACGAACAGTAGGGTAGCCCCCACTCACCGCAACCAGAGAAAGCCCCCGTGCAGCAACGAAGACCCAATGCAACCAAAAATAAAATAAATAAATTTATTTTAAAAAAAAAAAGAGAGACACGAGAGCTTGCTTCCTCTCTTTCAAAAAAAAAAAAACACTTTGTAGTACTGGCAAAGAGACCTACCAATAAGACAGAATTCATAAACAAAATATGCATCCATACAATGGAATACTATTCAGCAATAAAGAGTAACGAATTTCTAATATACACAACACAAATGAATCTCAAAAGATTAGAGAAACCCATTAGAAATCCATTTCCATTAGAAAACCCAAACTAATCTATAGTGACAGAAAACAAATCAGTGGCTGTGTGCGGCCAGGGTGAAAAGAGGGATGAACTACAAGAGGGTATGAAAAAACATTTGAGATGAACTGCATACTTTAAATAAATACAGTTTATTTTATGTAAATCATACTTTAATAAAGTTGCTTTTTTTAAACAAGGGTATCATTTGTGAAAAAACAAGCCACAGTGTGAGAGAAAATATCTATATCAGATAAAATTAATAAATGATTGGTATCAGAACTATATAAAACAGCTCAAATTATTTAGAAAAGGACAAAGAACACAATTTTACAGGCAATTCAATAGAAAACTAGAATAGCCAATAACTTTACTAAACAATGTTCAGCCTCATTAGTAATCAAAAAAATGCAAATAAAAACACAAGTTAAACCTCTTCATACCCAACTAAGTGGCAAAAATTTTTACGTCTGACAATACTGAATATTGTTTCTCTAAATTCTCACCAAACATTGCTGATGAGAGTGTAAATTACTACAACCACTCTGATAAAGAATGCAGCATTTATAACTATTTATACTGAAAATGGGCATATCCCAACAAGCAAAACCTAAAGTAGAGCTTCCCAACTATTTACCAAGGCAGTGCTCTTAACTCTCAATCTTCAGAGAAGATAGGCAGTACCTCAAGAAGCCTCATCCAACAGTACCAGTATGCCACACAAATATCATTTTCTATGTGGGCAAAGTGTGAAAAGGGTAGGGAAGCACTTCTCTAAAGAACATCCTGGGGCTTCCCTGGTGGCGCAGTGGTTGAGAGTCTGCCTGCCGATGTAGGGGACATGGGTTCGTGCCTCGGTCCAGGAAGATCCCACATGCCGCAGAGCGGCTGGGCCCGTGAGCCATGGCCACTGAGCCTGCGCGTCTGGAGCCTGTGCTCCGCAACAGGAGAGGCCACAATAGTGAGGCCCACGCACCACAAAAAAAAACAAAAAAAACACAAACAAAAAAAAATCCTGTGCATGTAAACAAGGACACATACAAGAATATCAATTACCACCATGATTGTAATTCTGAAAACTGTAAACAATCTAAACGTCAAATCGGAGAATGGATAAACAGTGTTTTATTAAATGCAATACCACAAACAATTTAAAAGAATAAACTAGAATACATCTATCTGTCTAATAAACCTCAAAAATCATAACATTTTGTGAAAAAAGAAAGTTAGAGAGAAGTATACATTACTATTTCATGCCATTTTTATAAAGTTTTAAAAGAAGTTTCAAAGACTTCTAGTTGTCCACTAAAATCCCCTTCCTTCCACAGTAACAAGAGCTGCATCTGAGCTGAGGCCTCTCAGCTGGGTACTAAATTATCCAGGCTTCCTTGCAGCTGGGTGTGGCCATGTGACTAAACTCTTGCCAATAGAATGTTAGCAAAAGTGATGACTGCAAATTAGACCTTAAAAATCCTAGCTTAGGGCTTCCCTGGTGGCGAAGTGGTTGAGAATAGGCCTGCCGATGCAGGGGACACAGGTTCGTGCCCCGGTCCGGGAAGATCCCACATGCCACGGAGTGGCTGGGCCCGTGAGCCATGGCTGCTGAGCCTGCGCGTCCGGAGTCTGTGCTCCGCAAGGGGAGAGGCCGCAACAGTGAGAGGCCTGCGTACCGCAAAAAAAAAAAAAAAAAAAAATCCTAGCTTATACTCTTGTTCTCTCCCCACCTCCTGCTGGATTAGCAACAACTAGAGAGAGCTAGTTAGGAAGATAACAGGTCCCTGAATGACTACATAGAACAGATGCACTCTCCAACCAGGGCTATTATATAAAAGAAATAAACTTCTATATAATTTAAGCTGCTGAATTTTAGGATTTCTTATTAGATATAACAGTTTAGTCTGTTAAACTAAAAATACACAAAATGATACTGCAAATTTTTGTGAGTATATATATACTAAATATAAAACCATAGAATGGAATTATAAATCCAAAATAATGGTTACCTCTGAGGGAGAAAAGGAAATGAATGGTATTAGGGAGAGAGAACCAGGAAGCTTCAAGTGTATCTTATCTATAATATTTTATTCTTAAATCTAGTGGTATAAAGAGTGTTCACTGAAGACTCTCAAGATGGCAGAGGAGTAAGATATGGAGATCACCTTCCTCCCCACAAATACATCAAAAATACATCTACATGTGGAACAGCTCCTACAGAACACCTACTGAACTCTGGCAGAAGACCTCAGACTTCCTAAAAGGCAAGACACTCCCCACGTACGTGGGTAGGGCAAAAGAAAAAACAGAGACAAAAGAATAGGGACGGGACCTGCACCAGTGGGAGGGAGCTGTGAAGGAGGAAAAGTTTCCACACACCAGGAGGCCCCTTCACTGGCGGAGACGGGGGGTGGGTGGGGAGGAAGCTTCGGAGCCACGGAGGAAAGCACAGCAACAGGGGTGTGGAGGGCAAAGTGGAGAGATTCCTGCACAGAGGATCGGTGCTGACCAGCACTCACCAGCCCGAGAGGCTTGTCTGCTCACCCGCCGGGGCAGGTGGGGGCTGGGAGCTGAGGCTCCGGCTTTGGTCAGATCCCAGGGAGAGGCCTGGGGTTGGCTGCGTGAACACTGCCTGAAGGGGGCTAGTGCTCCACAGCTAGCCAGGAGGGAGTCCAGGAAAAAGCCTGGACTTGCCTAAGAGGCAAGAGACCATTGTTTTGGGGTGCGCGAGGAGAGGGGATTCAGAGCACCACCAAAACGAGCTCCAGAGACGGGCGCAAGCCGTGTCTATCAGAGCAGACACCAGAGATGGGCATAAAACGCTAAGGCTGCTGCTGCAGCCACCAAGATGCCTGCGTGCAAGCACAGGTCACTATCCACAGCTTCCCTCCCGGGAGCCTGTGCAGCCCGCTACTGCCAGGGTCCTCTGATCCAGGGACAACTTCCCTGGGATAACACACTGCAACGTCACGCCAGCCTCTGCAGCAGCAGACTCGCCCTGCATTCCCCTCCCTCTCCCTGGCCTGAGTGAGCCAGAGCCCCCTAATCAGTGGCACCTTTAACCCCCTCCTGTCTGGGTGGGGAACAGATGCCCTCAGGCGACCTATACACAGAGGCAGGGCCAAATCCAAAGCTGAACCCCAGGAGCTGTGCCAACAAAGAGAAAGTGAAATTTCTCCCAGCAGCCTCAGGAGCAGTGGATTAAATCTCCACAATCAACGTCATGTACCCTGCATCTGTGGAATACCTGAATAAACAACGAATTATCCCAAAATTGAGACGGTGGACTTTGGGAACAACTGTAGACTTGGGGTGTGCTTTCTGCAACTAATTTCTTTCTGGTTTTATGTTTATCTTAGTTTAGTATTTAGAGCTTATTATTACTGGTAGATTTGTTTACTGATTTGATTGCTCTCTTTTTTTAATATATATATATTTTATTTTCCCTTTTTCTCTTTTTGTGAGTGTGTATGTGTATGCTTCTTCATGTGATTTTGTCTGTATAGCTTTCTGCCATTAGTCCTAGGGTTCTGTCTGTCCCTTTTTTTTTTGGTATAGTTTTTAGCGCTTCTTATCATTGGTGGATTTGTTTTTTCGTTTCTTTCGTTTTTTGTTTTCCATTCTTCCTTTCCTTTTTATTTATTTATTTTACTTCTTAATTTTTTATTAATAATAATATTTTATATTTTTTAAAATAAATTTATTTATTTACTTTTCTTTCTTTCTTTTTCTCCCTTTTCTTCTGAGCTGTGTGGTTCACAGGGTCTTGGTGCTCCAGCCGGGTGTCAGGCCTGAGCCTCTGAGGTGGGAGAGCCAAGTTCAGGACACTGGTCCACCAGAGACCTCCCGGCCCCAAGTAATATCAAACAGCAAAAGCTCTCCCAGAGATCTCCATCTCAACGCTAAGACCCAGCTCCACTCAACAACCAGCAAGCTACAGTGGTGGACATCTTATGCCAAAAAACTAGCAAGACAGGAACACAACCCCACCCATTAGCAGAGAGGCTGCCTAAAATCATAATAAGGTCATAGACACCCCAAAACACACCACCAGAAGCAGTCCTGCCCACCAGAAAGACAAGATCCAGTCCGACCCACTAGAACACAGGCACCAGACCCCTCCACCAGGAAGCCTACATAACCCACTGAACCAACCTCACCCACTAGGGGCAGACACCAAAAACAACAGGAACTACGAACCTGCAGCCTGTGAAAAGGAGACCCCAAACATAGTAAGTTAAACAAAATGAGAAGACAGAGAAATATGCAGCAGATGAAGGAGCAAGGTAAAAACCCACCAAACCAAACAAATGAAGAGGAAATAGGTAGCCTACCTGAAAAAGAATTCAGAGTAATGACAGTAAAGATGATGTAAAATCTTGGAAATAGAATGGAGAAAATATGAGAAACGTTTAACAAGGACCTAGAAGAACTAAAGAGCAAACAAACAATGATGAACAACACAATAAATGAAATTAAAAATTCTCTAGAAGGAATCAATAGCAGAATAACTGAGGCACAAGAACAGATAAGTGACCTGGAAGATAAAATAGTGGAAATAACTACCGCAGAGCAGAATAAAGAAAAAAGAATGAAAAGAATTGAGGACAGTCTCAGAGACCTCCGGGACAACATTAAACGCATCAACATTCAAATTACAGGGGTCCCAGAAGAAGAAGAGAAAAAAAAAGGGACTGCGAAAATATTTGAGGAGATTATAGTTGTATAGTTGAAAACTTCCCTAATATGGGAAAGGAAAGAGTGAATGGAGTCCAGGAAGCGCAGAGTCCCATACAGGATAAATCCAAGGAGAAACATGCCAAGACACATATGCCCAAGACACATATTAATCAAACTATCAGAAATTAAATACAAAGAAAAAATATTAAAAGCAGCAAGGCAAAAGCAACAAATAACATACAAGGGAATCCCCAGAAGGTTAACAGCTGATCTTTCAGCAGCCACTCTGCAAGCCAGAAGGGAGTGGCAGGACATACTTGAAGTGATGAAAGGGAAAAATACGCAGCAAGGATCTCATTCAGATTCAACGGAGAAATTAAAACCTTTACAGACAAGCAAAATCTAAGAATTCAGTACCACCAAACCAGCTTTACAACAAATGCTAAAGAAACTTCTCTAGGCAGGAAACACAAAAGAAGGAAAAGACTTACAATAACAAACCCAAAACAATTAAGAAAATGGTAACAGGAACATACATATCAATAACTACCATAAATGTAAATGGATTAAATGTTCCAACCAAAAGACATAGACTGGCTGAATGGATACAAAAACAAGACCCATATATATGGTGTCTACAAGAGACCCACTTCAGACCTAGGGACACATACAGACTGAAAGTGAGGGGATGTAAAAAGATATTCCATGCAAATGGAAATCAAAAGAAAGCTGGAGTAGCAACTCTCATATCAGACAAAATAGACTTTAAGATAAAGACTATTACAAGAGACAAAGAAGGACACTTCATAATGATCAAGGAATCAATCCAAGAAGGTATAACAACTGTAAATATTTATGCACCCAACATAGGGGCACCTCAATACATAAGGGAAATGCTACCAGCCATAAAAGGGGAAATTGACAGTAACACAATCATAATAGGGGACTTTAACACCCCACTTTCACCAATGGACAGATCAACCAAAATGAAAATAAATAAGGAAACACAAGCTTTAAATGATACATTAAACAAGATGGACTTAATTGATATTTATAGGACATTCCATCCAAAAATAACAGAATACACTTTCTTCTCAAGTGCTCATGGCACATTCTCCAGGATAAGTCATATCTTGGGTCACAAATCAAGCCTTGGTAAATATAAGTAAACGGAAATTGTAACAAGTATCTTTTCCAACCACAATGCTATGAGACTAAATATCAATTACAGGAAAAGATCTGTAAAAAATACAAAAACATGGAGGCTAAACAATACACTACTTAAAAACGAAGAGATCACTGAAGAAATCAAAGAAGAAATCAAAAAACACTTAGAAACAAATGACAATGAAAACATGATGACCCAAAACCTATGGGGTGTAGCAAAAGCAGTTCTAAGAGGGAAGTTTATGCAATACAATCCTACCTCAAGAAACAAGAAAAATCTCAAATAAACAACCTAACCTTACACCTAAAGCAATTAGAGAAAGAAGAACAAAAAAACCCCACAGTTAGCAGAAGGAAAGAAATCATAAAGATCAGATCAGAAATAAATGAAAAAGAAATGAAGGAAACAACAGCAAAGATCAATAAAATTAAAAGCTGGTTCTTAGAGAAGATAAACAAAACAGATAAACCATTAGCCAGACTCATAAAGAAAAATAGGGAGAAGACTCAAATCAATATACTTAGAAATGAAAAAGGAGAAATAACAACTGACACTGCAGAAATACAAAGGACCATAAGAGATTACTACAAGCAACTATAAGCCAGTAAAATCGACAACCTGGAAGAAATGGACAAATTCTAAGAAAAGCACAACCCTCTGACACTGAACCAGGAAGAAACAGAAAACAAACAGACCAATCATAAGCACTAAAATCGAAACTATGATAAAAAATCTTCCAACAGGGCTTCCCTGGTGGCGCAGTGGTTGAGAGTCCGCCTGCCGATGCAGGGGACATGGGTTCGTGCCCCAGTCCAGGAAGATCCCACATGCCGCGGAGTGGCTGGGCCCGTGAGCCATGGCTGCTGAGCCTGCACGTCTGGAGCCTGTGCTCCGCAATGGGAGAGGCCACAACAGTGAGAGGCCTGCGTACCTCCAAAAAAAAAAAAAAAATCTCCCAACAAACAAAAGCCCAGGACCAGATGGCTTCACAGGTGAATTCTATCAAACATTTAGAGAAGAGCTAACACCTATCCTTCTCAAACTCTTCCAAAATATACCACAGGGAGGTACACTCCCAAACTCATTCTACGAGACCACCATCACCCTCATACCAAAACCAGACAAAGATGTCACAAAGAAAGAAAACTACAGGCCAATATCACTGATGAACATAGATGGAAAAATCCTCAACAAAATACTAGCCAACAGAATCCAACAACACATTAAAAGGATCATACACCATGATCAAGTGGGGTTTATCCCAGAAATGCCAGGATTCTTCAATATATGCAAATCAATCAATGTGATAAACCATATTAACAAACTGAAGGATATAAACCATATGATCATCTCAGTAGATGCAGAGAAAGCTTTCGACAAAATTCAACACCCATTTATGATAAAAACCCTCCAGAAAGTAGGCACAGACAGAACTTACCTCAACATAATAAAGGTCATATATGACAAACCCACAGCCAACATCATCCTCAATGGTGAAAAACTGAAAACATTTCCACTAAGATCAGGAACAAGAAAAGGTTGCCCACTCACACCACTATTATTCAACATAGTTTTGGAAGTTTTAGCCACAGCAATCAGAGAAGAAAAAGAAATAAAAGGAATCCAAATTGGAAAAGAAGTAAAACTGTCACTGTTTGCAGATGACATGATACTATACGTAGAGAATCCTAAAGATGCTACCAGAAAACTACTAGAGCTAATCAATGAATTTGGTAAAGTAGCAGGATACAAAATTAAACCACAGAAATCTCTTGCATTCCTATACAGTAATGACAAAAAATCTTAAAGAGAAACTAAGGAAACACTCCCATTTACCACAACAAAAAGAATGAAATACCTAGGAATAAACCTACCTAACGAGATAAAAGACCTGTATGCAGAAAACTATAAGGCAATGATGAAAGAAATTAAAGATGGCACAAACAGATGGAGAGATATACCATGTTCTTGGATTGGAAGAATCAACATTGTCAAATGACTATACTACCCAAAGCAATCTACAGATTCAATGCAATCCCTATCAAACTACCAATGGCATTTTTCACAGAACTAGAACAAAAAATCTCACAATTTGTATGGAAACACAAAAGACCCCAAAGAGCCAAAGCAATCTTGAGAAAGAAAAATGGAGCTGAAGGAATCAGGCTCCCAGACTTCAGACTATACTACAAAGCTACAGTAATCAAGACAGCATGGTACTGGCACAAAAAGAAAACTATGTATCAGTGGAACAGGATAGAAAGCCCAGAGATAAACCCACGCACATATGGGCACCTTATCTTTGATAAAGGCGGCAAGAATATACAATGGAGAAAAGACAGCCTCTTCAATAAGTAGTGCTGGGAAAACTCGACAGCTACATGCAAAAGAATGATATTAGAACACTCCCTAACACCATACACAAAAATAAACTCAAAATGGATTAAAGACCTAAATATAAGGCCAGATACTATACAACTCTTAGAGGAAAACATAGGCAGAATACTCTATGACGTAAATCACAGCAAGATCCTTTTTGACTCACCTCCTAGAGAAATGGAAATAAAAACAAAACTAAACAAATGGGACCTAATGAAACTTAAAAGCTTTTGCACAGCAAAGGAGACCATAAACAAGACGAAAGACAACCCTCAGAATGGGAGAAAATATTTGCAAACAAAGCAACTGACAAAGGATTAATCTCCAAAATTTATAAGCAGCTCATGCAGCTCAATATCAAAAAACCAAACAACCCAATCCAAAAATGGGCAGAAGACCTAAACAGACATTTCTCCAAAGAAGATATACAGATTGCCAACGAACACATGAAAGGATGCTCAACATCACTAATCATTAGAGAAATGCAAATCAAAACTACAATGAGGTATCACCTCACACCAGTCAGAATGGCCATCATCAAAAAATCTACAAACAATAAATGCTGGAGAGGGTGTGGAGAAAAGGGAACCCTCTTGCACTGCTGGTGGGAATGTAAATTGATACAGCCACTATGGAGAACAGTATGGAGGTTCCTTATAAAACTAAAAATAGAACTACCATACGACCCAGCAATCCCACTACTGGGCATATACCCTGAGAAAACCGTAATTCAAAATGTGTCATGTACCACAATGTTCATTGCAGCACTATTTACAATAGCCAGGACATGGAAGCAACCTAAGTGCCCGTCGACAGATGAATGGATAAAGAAGATGTGGCACATATATACAATGGAATATTACTCAGCCATAAAAAGAAATGAAATTGAGTTATTTGTAGTGAGGTGGATGGACCTAGAGACTGTCATACAGAGTGAAGTAAGTCAGAAAGAGAAAAACAAATAGCGTATGCTAACACATATATATGTAACCTAAAAAAAAAATGGTTCTGAAGAATCTAGGGGCAGGACAGGAATAAAGACACAGACATAGAGAACAGCCTTGAGGACACGGGGAGGGGTAAGGGTAAGCTGGGACGAAGTAAGAGAGTGGCATGGACATATATACACTACCAAATGTAAAACAGATAGCTAGTGGGAATCAGCCGCATAGCACAGGAAGATCAGCTCGCTGCTTTGTGTCCACCTACAGGGGTGGGATAGGGAGGGTGGGAGGGAGACGCAAAAGGGAGGGGATATGGGGATATATGTATATGTATAGCTGATTCAATTTGTTATAATGCAGAAACTAACACACCATTGTAAAGCAATTATACTCCAATAAAGATGTTAAAAAAAAAGAAGTGTTCATTATATTACATTAATCTCTCTATATTTCTGCTTAAAATATTTCATATAAAGAAGAGAATCTGGATGAATGTGTGGACAATGATACATAACATATTTTAATATAACATGTCTTATAACTCCTTTCTTTTCCTCCTCCATTTATTCTACTTATTAAATGCTAAAACACTTCAGGTTTATTACTTACTTTCTTGATCTTTTGGATCATTTCCTTCATACTCAGCCCCCTGGATAAACTGTAAAATGTTCTGCTTAAAGAACCTCTGGGCTAGGTCCAATACATTTTCTCCATTATCATTGAAGGCTTTCAAAGCTTGGGAGGCACTGCTCATTCTACTGAGTAGGAATTTAAAACAGTGAAGGTGGCCTTCCATGGCTGCTAAGTGAACTATAGGTGAGAGAAAAAATAATAATAATTTAATTTTAAATTGACAATAAAATATCTTGAAAAAAGAAACAACACATTAACTCTAAACCTCCTAGGGAGACAACTATCCCTATCCTATATAACAGAGATGTACTCTGGATGCAAGGATAACAGACCATTTTTCCAGCTTACATGTCCTTACTCAGTCAGCCTTCTAGTCAAGCCACAGCAGTAGATTAAATGGTTGAATAGCTACACTTACTGTGAATGTAGAGAGGCCAAGTGAGGGTCACCAAAGAGCAGGTCTCAGACAATTCTCTTGGAAAGTGAAATCCCAACTGCGCAGCTTATAATTATATGAAAAAAATGCCTTCTATGTAATATAGGTGCTAGATAGATAAATTTATCTTAATATTTTGGAAAAAAGTGGAAGAAATAAACCAAAATAGTCACTATGCAAATAGGGGTGATGTTATTTTTATCACTATGTATTTTGTCACTTTTTCATAAACATTATTTTTATTATAAACAAGAAGACTAGATCAAAACTGCAGACTAAGCACACACACTATCTCACCATTTCTTCTCTTAAATTCTTGAAAATAATAGAAAGATATTTTTTAAAGCCATAAAGGACAAGAAAAACAGACAAGAACACCACGAACAGACAAGAAATGTTAAGGAATCCCTGAAAGAATATATCAATATAATGAATCAGATTGAGGGACAGCCATAACCCAAAAGCTGCAAAAAACAGGAATGGTTCTGGGGTATTACAAGCTTAGAGGCAATGATCACAAAGAACAAGAGAGCCTTTACACCTCTTGAGAAGTGACTATTTGGGAAAGACTCCAATTTGTATACAAATCTTGGCTCTGGAGAAGTAGGGCAGTGCCCAAGTCACCAGTAAAACTCAGGAGAATCAATTAAGTAACAATGTCCACAAGTAGTTAGCACATGACAGTGTACACTTTCTCAGCTGAACCTTCCACTAAAAAACTCCCTCTGAAAGTTCAGACTCCTCTAACTGCTTACTCATCATATACATGAAATGTATCATAGGCATTTCAAACTTAACAGGTCAAAAACTGAACTCCTTACCCTTTTTGCATACATATTCCTTACACAGCTTTCTCCATCTCAGTTAATGGAAATGCTCTCCTTTCCATGAAGGTCAAGCCAAAAACCCTGGAGCCATCCTTGACTCCCATTTCTGTCACTCCCCACATCTAATCAATCAGCAAATCTTACTGGCTCTATCTGTAAAAGATACACAGACCCCAATTACTTCTCATTATCTAGTCCAACCAAACAGTAACCTAAATTATTGCATCAAGCTCCTAACCACTCACGCCCACACCCTCACTACAATCTAGTATTATAAACACAGTAGCCAAAATGATGGTTTTAAACATAGATCATGTCACTCCCACGCTCAAAATGCTTCAATGGCTCTTGTTACCTCTCTGACCTCATCATCTATTACACCCTCACTTCTGTTCCAACCACACTGACTTGCTGTTACTCAAATACGCAAGGCATGACCCTGCCTCAGGAGCTTTACACATTGCTGTTACATCTTCCTAAAATGTTCGTCCCCCAGGATATCAAGACTTGCTCCCTCAACTCCAAGTCTTCACCCAAATGTCACCTCTTCAGTGAAGGCTTCCCTGACTACCCTATTTCAAACTTCATCCCCTGTAACACTCTACTCCCCTTTGCTATTTAATCTAAACACATATCCCTATTTAATACAATATATATTCTGTTAATTCATTTTTATTATTGTCTGTCTCCCACCTCACCACACACAAAGGCAGAGACTTTTGTCTGTTTTATTTGCAGTGATATCCCCAGCACCTAGGGACTGACACACAGATGCTTAATAAATTTTGAATTAATAATTTTTAACAGAGAGGTCTGAATATAAGCAGTCTAGTCCTGAGGCCACATTCTTAACCTCTACCTTATACTATTAAAAAATATACTACACATGGTTATAAAATAATTATACATGTTTAAGGAAATAAAAGTTGATTTTTTTTTCAATGAGCGGGCAACAAGAGACTAACAAAGTGATCAGGCAAATTCAATAAAGAACTAAATAAAAATGAAATTCCCCCCTACCTTGTATTGAAGAAAAGTCAATTCCAGGTGGAAATGTGAAAATAAAATTCCTAGAAGATAATATAAAAGAATGTCTTCATGAAATGAAGACTTTCTGAATCCTGTTAAAAAAAGTCTTTCCTTACTTTTTTTTCACAGGATTCAGAAAGTACTAACCATAAAGGAAGAGCTTATTAAACTGGACTACAGTAAAATGAAAACTTCTGTTCATCAAAAGATATCTTAAAAGAATGAAAAGGCAAGACAATAGAATGGAAAGGATACTTAAAAGGAAAAGATATTTGCAACACATGTAAGTGACAAAGAGCTTGTGGTTAGAATATATAAAGAACCCCTACAACTCAATTAGAAAAAAAGAGGAACAACTCAATAAAAAAAAAAAAAAAAAATGCAGGGCTTCCCTGGTGACGCAGTGGTTGACAGTCCGCCTGCCGACGCAGGGGACATGGGTTCGTGCCCTGGTCCGGGAAGATCCCACATGCCGCGGAGCGGCTGGGCCCATGAGCCATGGCCGCTGAGCCTGCGCGTCCGGAGCCTGTGCTCCACAGCAGAAGAGGCCACAACAGTGACAGGCCCGCGTATAGTTAAAAAAAAAAAAAGTGCAGAAGCTTCAAACTGGTATTTCACAGAAGAAAATAACTAAACAGCCATTAATCATATGAAATGATGTTCTACATCTCTAGTCATCAGAGAAAATTCAAATTACAACCACAATGAGATATTACTATACACTCAAAAGAATGACAAAAACTAAAAAAACTGATAGTGTCAAGTGCTGATGAGAAAGTGGAGTAACTGAAAGCCTTAAACACTGCCTGTGGGTGTATAAATTGATAACAACCACTTTGGAAAGTCAAAAGAAGCCACACACAAACGGACACCAGTGTATTATTTTATTCCATGGAGTTCAGAAAAAAAACAATACTAATTTTTATGTTGGAAGTCAAGGTAGTGATTAACTTTGGAAGTTGGCAGTAACTAGAAAGAGGACACAAAGGAGACTACCCCGTTTCTTGATTTAGCTGATGGTCACAGAGAAGTGTTCACTTGTGAAAATTTAGTGAGCTGTGCATCTGAATTGGGCGTTTTTCTGTATGTATATGTCAAAAATAAAATTTTTTTTAAAAAGACTGAGAGTAAAAGAGTTACTTCCAGATACACAAAAATCGAGAGGGTCATACCAACAAACCTTCACTAAATGAACACTAAAGGATGTCCTTCAGAAAGAAGCAAAATGATCCAAGATAGCAGTGTCAAGGGATGGAAGATGAGGGCAGGGAGGAAAGTCAGAGCCAAATTATGAAGGCCCAGCATGCCAAGCTAAGTAATCAGAGATCCACTGGGATCTAGGGAGTTTTTAATAATCAAAGTGATTATTTTGCCTGGACTTCCCCTTCATTTGTTTGCTACCTAAGATTCCTTTAAGACATAGTTCAAGTATTGTTTCAGTAACCAATCTCACTGTGGTCTAACTCTCTTCCGAACTTCTACAGCACCTCTTAGAAGAAGACAGGGTACTTAAGAGTATAGGTCTCAGCTGGCTAGTTGACCGCAGGCTAGACAACTGCAATTAGCAAATTAACTCAAATACACTAGTGTCCACTATCTGTACTATTACTTTTTTAAGTAATCTGTGGGGAAGAGACATATGAAGTTAAAAAACAATAACACTAGAGAGTAGATGAGGGAAACAGCTGGTGGGAAGAGTAAATCCAAGTTTAATTTTGGATATTTCTCTTTTGCTAATATGGTTCCAGAAAAAAAAATCAGTCACATGATGGGTACATAACATAGACATAATATAAGATAAAAAATGTTCATGTCAACATATTTACTACTTTAGTTTTGTTAGGAAATATCAGAATGATGACAGTTCAAATTTCTTAAACATGATCAAACATTGTTAAAGTTTACATTAATAGAAAAACAAAATATTTGCTTTTGCGAATACCTGGAAGGTTTCCATTGTAGTCCACATCTTCTATGCTACATCCCCATTTAATGAGAAGTTGCAGACAGCCAAGCCGCCCATGAAAAGCTGCATAATGCACAGGTTTCCACTCTCTCTTATCAGTCACGCTGGGATCCTAGAGGTAACATTCACAAGGACTCAGTTCCTTTATGTTTTGTAGGGGAAACACTAAGTCTAGCAGCTTAATTCTGCAAATGAGAATTGGAGGCTGTCCTTAAAACTATACGGCAAACACTAAATATCATAGAAATATTTACTGCAACCACTGATTTGAACATATGAGCTAATAATATACAAATGAAATTATAAAGTCTTTTAAAAAAGAACATAACTAGCCACATAAAAATCGGTTCTTTTTAAAAAGGAACTTAACTAGTCATTTTACTGGTCACAAGTTCCTGACCAATAAAATGAAAGAGATGGATTCAAATGATCAAATATTATCCTTGGGAGCATAACCAAAGAGTTAATGAAAAAATATTTAACTCTTATAAGAAGTTACTTTTTACAGCCACTGGGTAATATTAAAAATAAATATCACAATAAATGAAATTTCTGGAGATATAAATCACTTTCTAAATTAGTGTATGAAATAAGAGTTACCAAAGAAACAGGTAAACACACAGCAAGTCAGAAAGATTTACAATCCCTGGTTAAGATGTGTCTGGAAGCTTCAGAATCTTCCCTGTTAAACTCTGAACTAACATGAAGA
The DNA here is from genome assembly GCF_011762595.2 of Tursiops truncatus. NCBI lineage: Eukaryota > Metazoa > Chordata > Mammalia > Artiodactyla > Delphinidae > Tursiops > Tursiops truncatus. The sequence goes on from NC_047041.1 coordinate 48,621,565, forward strand.
ATTCATAGCCTCTGAAATATTTTGTACCATTAAGCTGTTTTTGTTGTTGTTGTTGATGATTTATCTAAATTATTGCTCCCATGTTTAAAGATAGAAAAGCTAAAGAGAGAGATCAAATTACTTCCTCAAAGTCACATAAGGGATTTACAAAGTCAGGAAGAGATAACCAGACTACCAAATGTTAGTCCATATGATATGGACTGTATGGACTATAGTCCATATCATTATACATTCTCACTTATTAACAGGAATCCCTCACCACTCCACTTCGGAGCATTATTTGTAAAGTGAAAGAATGTCCGTGTGTTGTCGCAAGGTGTAAAGGAGTGCATCCACGATCATCTTGAGCTGCCAGATTAGCTCCATTAATTATAAGAGTCTGAAAGTAGAGACATAAGAATGAGTTTATATGAAGATAGATGTTAAATCATAAATGCAGATGCAGATTATTTAAAGGCAAGGAATTTGTTAACCTATAGCTAAGCTATTATGTAAATTCTTACATGTGTGCTACACACAAAGTGTGAGAAATTCTTAGCTAGTCCTAAGAAAATGCTTGAGACCCTTTTTAACATTGCCTAGGAGACATGTATACCCAATTTCACATTCTGATTTGAGCATGTACATACAATTTATAAAACAAACTTTTCATGAGCACAGATTAACAACCACTAAGTTAAATAATTTAATGCTAAGCTAATAAAATTGAAATTTAAACTTCCTCTATTTCAAAAGCAGAATCTTTTATTAACTGGGTTTTGAATACAATAAAAGGATTTCATTACTAAAGTAACCAGTTCTAAGCTCCAAATCAAAATTCTAACGGCATCTGAGGAGATTCCATCTGAATTTACAATTGGCCCAATTTCTGTATATGGGTTATATCATATACACAACACACCCCTTTATATAATATACAGAGTAATTGGTTTAAAAAATTATTAGCAAATATTTTTCAGTTTTATCTCCCTCAGACTTTTTTTCTTTTAACCAGGCTATATTTACCAGCATCTCAGCAAAAGTTTACTTAGTCATAATTCCTACCAAGAGTTTTAGGAAGAACAGTATCCATGATTTTGCCTGACTCCCATTAACAAACTAGTCAATAATCATCACAAACCATATACTGAGTGCTTACTATGTCACTACAAAGAATATGAAGATATATCAACTTAGGGAATTAGGACACATGTAGAGACAAAGACAATCAACTATACAAAGCAGTCCTTGGTAAGTAACAACTACAAAGTATAGTACCCCAAAGCATCACAAAAGCTCTAAGAATGAAGAGATCACTTTGGGGAACAGAAGGACAATCAAGGGAGAGGGAGTGGGTTAAACTAATGCTTAGAGGAAGGAAAGCAACAAGTAAAGCTTCATTTGACCCTGATATCCCCTTAAGTTACTATTGTATTTGCTCCTTTCTTTCACTGCCTACTTTTCAAATACCTCAATGCCTCGACTTCAAATCCACCTGCAAATTGGGTGCTGTCCCTATCACGGCATAGAAATATAGCCAACCTCTCCCTATAGAGAGTTCGCTAGTTCAATGGCATTTCCTTAAGTGCTATTCCCCTTAGTTTTATTCTGTAAGTGATACTCTGCCTGACTTCAACTTCTTCCTTCATTTGCACAACGCTAATGGGTCCTGACTCTCTATCTCTCTTTCTCCTCTGAACTCCTTACTCATTTCGCTGCTTCCTCCCATCCCTACTAGTAACATTTTTCACCATTCAATCCTCAGTACTCTGTACTCTTCTCTAAGCTTTATTACTCCTGAAATCTTTGTCACCAGTGTCCTTTTCAACTGCCCTGTCCTTCGGCACCCGAATGACCTATAGGCACCTTAAACTCAACATGGGCCAAAGTTGAACTCAACATCCTTCCTCCCGAACCTCCCCTGCCTTTCAGATGTCCCTATCTATAGTGCCATAATTATCTGTCGTTCTGACTCAAAACCTTACAGTCTCACTACTTTGCCAATGCCTGCTATGCAAGATGTTTTAAATAATTTTCTTTGTTTCCCACTGCCACCAACTAATCTCACCCTCTATGGTTAGTGATAATATCAAAAGTCTCTGATTATTTTGCTTCCAAACACCCTCTTCATCCTACATAATCCTGGATACATCTTGCTAGAATAATTTCCTGAAATATTGTTTTCATTACTACATTCCCCTGTTAATGTCTATGTGCATGTGTGTGTATGTATGTATGTGTGTGTATATACATATATATACACACATATACATGTGTATAGTATACATATAAAATTCTCTTTCCTATACAAATGAATCTTTATTCTATTCCTAAGACATTTTACAAGTCTGGTTTTATCTAAACTTAGTTCAGAACAAATCATCTACACTCAGTCAAACTCATATAATGGTATATTCCTTGAACACACTGCATTTTTCCAATTCAAAGATTTCACATAGAATTACGGCATAAAGGTTAATGGGACAAAGTCTGGGTTCAAACCCTGGCTTTGTCACTAACTTAAGCAACAAACTTAACTCTCTGAATCTGTTTCCTAATCTACATGAAGGGAAACTCATAAGATTATTGTATTAAATGAAGTGATGCATGGGAGACGGTGATTGACACATAAAAAGTGCTCAATAAATTAAAATCATTATTTTTATTTGCTCCTGACACCGTCCCTACCTACAATGCTTCTTCACTACTTATCTTTTTAAAATCGACCCATTCTTTTAGGATTAGCTGAAGTTTCATTTCCTCTATTTATGATTCCCTTATCTTCTCTTAAGTTCTACAGTTTTTCTCATCTATACTTTTCATGAGAACCTTACTCAGAGACTGTGATTTGTACTGTTTTGTAACTCACTGAGTAAAGCTACTGTCATTCCCAATAGAATCTCAGGCTTCTTATAGGCAGGGACTGTTTGCTTATATGATTTTGTATTCCTCGAAGCTCCAGTCCATTTCACAACATTGATTAAGTCTATTTACTCTAATAAACTAGATCCTGCCACATATTAATGTATAACTCTGGCCAGGAAATACATTAAATGAGGAATTTTAGGCATGGCAAGCTATAAAGAAGATAATCTGGGCATGACTATGACATCCCTTAAAACAACCCAAACAGATAGCCAACTGCTTTAGAGATAATATAATTTCCGATCTTATACAATCTGTCTGAGTGACAGTTGGTACCAAAATATGAGTCCTGGAATCCAGTAAGTTTTTGTTTAGAACACAGAACTACTAAGTCTATGGGATCAAATTATTAGAATAAAGGCAATAGCCCAACAGAACTATGCTAAAGTAATTAAACTTATTGAATTTTTAAAAAAAGTAACCAAAGTTATTATTACCTGCATGCAAGCATCCTGTCCCCTGATGGCAGCTATGTGAGCTGCTGTCCAACCTCTCACGGTTGCTCGTGAGAGATCAGCTCCATGCCAGAGGAGCCAATGAAGACACTACGTTAAGAAAATACCCATGTTAACCATGTTAGCAGATATTTTTAACATTTTTATATCTTTAAAGTTAGTCTATCATCATGAAATACTACAGCCTGAGAAGCATCATAAGTGAATGAGGGGGCCAGGTATAAGAAAAACAAAAGCACAAGCACAATGATATGGTAACCCACATTTGGCCTTACTGTTGGGTAAACAATATGGAGTGGTAGGAGCTATGGCAAACTGGAGACCACATTCCCTGTCCATAAGGTGAAATACTACTCAATTCTAGCCAGTTTTTGCAGTGAGTGAAATGCTGGTCCATATCTTACGTTTGACCAATACTCTGCAAGCCAAACAAAACACATCTGTGGTCAAATTCACTCAACAGCTGCCAATTTACAATCTCTGCCATAGATCTTTAAATGGGTCCAGAAACTTCTGTATCAGAGAAGACACTGTAATTCTGATGATACTTTCTAAGAAAATAAGTGGCATATTAAACAAAGTGAGGGAGTAAAACACATCTTCATTTAAGATTTTTTTTAATTAACTTAAGTCTCAATATAATTCAGTACTAGAGGTCTGTGCCACATATAGTGTTACTCTCTTTATATATTCAAGTTTGTAGATTCTACCTTAAAGAAGTTTCTTTCTTTATAAAAGAATTGATTGTATCATTGGGATACACTGTCACATCAATCATTGTGATATCATTTTTTGAAAAGGCTAATCATTTAGGTATCATTTGCCTGTCATGGAGATTAATGGCCAATAAAATATGGGGAGGGGTAGAGTTGAACCTCACTAATAATCACAGTAAGTCATTCATTTACTCAACAAATATTTATGGAGAACCAACTATATGCTAACACTGTACAGGTACTGGAGAATAAAACCACTGTAAACATTCGTGTACAAGTTATTTATCTCTCCGGGGTAAATATGCAGAAGTGAGATTTCTGGGACACAGGTAAGTATATGTTGTTTAACTTTATAAGAAACTGCCAAACTGTTTTCCAAAGTGACTGTACCATTTTACATTTCTACCAGCAGTGTATGAGAGTTCTAGTCGCTCCATATCCTTGTCAATACTTGGTATTATCATTTCTCTGGGTTATGTTTTTGTTTTTGTTTTGCCATACTAACCGGTGTGTAGTGACACCTAATTGTGGTTTTAATTTGCATTTCCCTAATGGCTAATGATGTTGAACACTTTTTTCATGTGCTCATTATCATCCACATGTCCTCTTTGAGAAAGTGTCTAATGAAGTCATTTGCCCATTTTTAATTGGGTTGTTTTCTTACTACTGAATTGTAAGAGTCTCATATATTCTGACTACAAGTTCTTAGTCATATTTATGATTTGCAAAGATTCTCTCCAATGTTTTCTTCTAGAAGTTTTAGAAGGTTAAGTTTTACATTTGTTTATCATCTGCTTTCAGTACATTTTTACATATGGTACCAAGTATGAGTTGAGGCTCATTTTCTTACGTATGACTGTCCAACTGTGCCAGCACCATTTAATAAAAATACTATCTGTTCTCCATTAGATTGCCTCTGCATCTTTGTCAAAAATCAACTGACCAATCAGCAGGTCTTCAGAAATGACTAAGTGAGGAGGTTGGTAAATCCTCCCCCAAGAAGCAATGACAAAGCTAGACAAAGTTGTCAAAAACAACCATTTAGGGAATTCCTTGGCAGTCCAGTGGTTAGGTCTCCAAGTTTCCACTGCAGGGGGCACGGGTTTGATCCCTGGTTGGGGAACTAAGATCACACATGCTACGTGGTGTGGCCAAAAAAAAACCATTTAAAGACTCTGGAAGGCATACAACAAAATGAGAAGCATTTATTCAAGAAAAATCTACTGATTCTCAGTTAGAACAGAGAGAGCCCGTGGCAGAGTAGCCTGGGACTACAAGGATCCTTACCCGTAGCATCATGATGCATAAGTTCTACCCAGGTGGACAGCTCCACTGCCCTGCTGGAGGGACTGAAAAGTCCATGCCCAGGCACATTTTCAAAAACAATTCTAATCCTCAGTGACAACAATTTAGGAAAGCCAACATCAGAGCTAGCCTGAAGTCATGATACTTGTTGGGGCAAACAACAAAACTAAAAACCACCTAGAAAATTGACAGAAAAATACAAGAAATGAGACAGCCAAAGTGGGCCTTGCTAAGATTCCACTTATCCCTTGTGATATAAAAAGCTGTGTACATGTACAAAGTCACTCATACTCAGGAAAGACTGAAGAGGTCCCAAGTTGGCTAGACATTCTTGGCTAGACATAAGGCCTTGAAAACACAGGGGAAAAAAAAAAAAAAAAAAAGCCAGGCTGACTTGTAAACTGCTTGGACTTTGGAAACATTCCCCAAACCACACACAGATCTATCAGCAAAAGATGGACTCCTTACTGGCTCAAGGTATTTAGGCACAACCTCTGATTAATCACTGGCTGATCACTAAGCTATGCTGACCCAGGGGTGACCCCTATGAAGCCAGGCTTAAAAATAAAAACAAGAGGGGAATTTCCTGGCAGTCCAGTGGTTAGGATGCCACGCTCCCACTGCAGGGGGCAAGGGTTCGATCCCTGGTCTGGGAAGATCCCACATGCCGTGGAGCAACTAAGCCCCTGTGCCACAGCTACCGAAGCCCCCATGCCTAGAGCCCATGCTCCGCAACAAGAGAAGCCACCGCAATGAGAAGCCGACGCACCGCAACGAAGAATAGCCCCCACTCGCCACAACCAGAGAAAGCCCGTGCGCAGCAACAAAGACCCAACACAGCCTAGAATAAATAAATAAATATTAAATAAAAAGGATATATATATATGTATAACTGAGTCACTTTGCTGTACAGCAGAAATTAACACAACATTGTAGATCAACTATACTTCAATAAAATTTTTTAAAAAAGAATTCTAATATCAAAGTTATTGTGAGGAATAGACAATATACTTTGTCAATACATACCAAAACTCAAGGCACCTAATAAATACTAAGCACTGCAAAAAATAAAAATAAAATGTCCAGTTTTCAAAATGTCCAAACTAAAAAATTATGAGACATACAAAGAAAACAAGAATGTATAACACATACACAGGAATAAAAAGGAATCGATAGAAACCATCTCTGAGGTACTTCCCTGGCGGTCCAGTGGTTAAGACTCCACACTTCCAATGCAGTGGGCACAGGTCCCATCCCTGGTCAGGGAACAAAGATCCCACATGCCATGAGGTGTGGACAAAAAAGAAAAAAAAAGGAAACCATCTCTGAGAGGGCCCAGATGCTCAGCTCAGAAAGACTTCAAAGCAGCTATTACATATAGCTTTAGAGAACTAAAAGAAATTATTTTTTAAAGAATTTATGTTGGGACTTCCCTGTTAGCACAGTGGTTAAAAACCCCCCTGCCAATGCAGGGGGCACCGGTTGGAGCCCTGGTCCAGGAAGATCCCACATGCTGTGGAGCAACTAAGCCTGTGCACCACAACTACTGAGCCCACGTGCCACAACTACTGAAGCCCGCACACCTAGAGCCTGGGCTCTGCAACAAGAGAAGCCACCACAATGAAAAGCCTGCGCACTGCAACAAAGAGTAGCTCCCGCTCGCTGCAACTAGAGAAAGCCCGCATGCAGCAATGAAGACCCAATGCAGCCAAATAAATTAATTAATTTTTTAAAATTTATGTTTAATGAATCAAACAAAAATATGATGACAATGATTCATCAAATAGAAAATAAAGAGACAGAATTTAAAAAAAAAGAAAATTCTGAAGGTGCAAAGTATATCTGAAATAAAAGTTTACTACAGGGGCTCAAAAGCTGATTTCATCTGACAGGAGAAAAAAAATGAAGTCTAACAAAGCACAATTTTCACCAGCTGTTAATTTAGTGATCATTTTATACTACCAACATAGTACCATGAGTCTTAAGAAATTTCAGAAAGGATAACAAAATGTAAAGGTATTAAGGCAGTACTCAAGTAGAGAATTAGGAGATGATCCTCAAATGGGAAAGTAGAAAGTCGCCAAAACCTTTTGATTTAGATTTATTTTTGTTAAAATTTAACAAACATTTCTTGAACAGCTGCTATGCACTATGCTATACAGTAAAAATATAAATTTAATTCAACAAATTCATCAATACAACAAACATTTATTGGGAACCCGCAATGTGACTCTAATATGCCAGACACTATGCTAGATGCTGTGGGAAAAAAGATAAATAAAATCCAAACGGTACCTTCAAAGAGCTCAAAATCTATTGTTTTTATTTTTGTTTTTTTGCGGTACGCGGGCCTCTCACTGTTGTGGCCTCTCCTGTTGCGGAGCACAGGCTCCGGACGCGCAGACTCAGCGGCCATGGCTCACGGGACGAGCCGCTCCGCAGCATGTGGGATCCTCCCGGACCGGGGCACGAACCCGTGTCCCCTGCATTGGCAGGCGGACTCTCAACCACTGCGCCACCAGGGAGGCCCCAAAGAGCTCAAAATCTAACAGAGAGGGACTGCCCTGGTGGTCCTGTGGTTAAGACTCCGTGCTCCCAATTCAGGGGGCCCGGGTTCGATCCCTGGTCAGGGAACTATATCCCGCATGCTGCAACTAAGACCCGGCACAGACAAATAAATAAAAAACAAATAAATAACTATTTTTTTATAAAAGAATATTAAAAAATATCTAACAGAGAATGCAATTCAATGTGATAAATACAATTTTTTAAATGTGTATAAAATTGAGGGAAAAGTTGCTAGTTGGAGGATACTGAAGGGGGAAACACAGAAGGCCCTGCCAAGTGGGTGCTACCTGACCTGGATTTCAACAAGCTAACCACTGGGAAGAGGTGAGACCAGCCAGATGAAACGGCATGTACACAGTCTATGATAATATGAAACAGTGGACTAGTTTGGGAAATGAGAGTAGTCACCAGTACTGCAACATGAAACAAGTCTGATGGGAGATGAGGTTGGAGAGGTAAGTCTACCATATTAAATAGCTTAAACTTCATCCTACAGGGTATAGAGAGTCACTACAGGGACTTAAGGAAGGTTTTAAGTAATAGCAGATTTTTGTTTTAGAGCAATAATTTTGTATGCCCGTTATGAACTAGAAGTAGACAAGAGAGGAAAGAAGGAAATCAAGTAGCTCTAAGGCAGTGGCTACGAAGGTGTAAAGGACAAATTTGAGAGACAAAGATGGAACAGAATCAACTGACTTAGGGATCAGTTCTCACTACATCAATGTGCATCATGAAGCACTTGACCTAGACAAATGCTGATACTGTGTTTTGCTTCTGTAAAATCCTGACACAACTCAATATGATGCAAAGGACATTAGCCTGGAAAACTAAGAAAGGGAGGGAAAAGAATAACAGTTTAGTTTTAGACCAACTAAATTTAAGATGCCAGTCAGATATGTATGAGCTGTTGATAAGCGCCGGATGCAGAAACCAGAATTCAAATTCTGGAGAGAAAGCGAATCAATGAATTATTATGTAGAAGTGATTAAGCCAAGGAAGTCTAAAAATGGCCTGGAGAGAGAGTGTAAAGTTGAAGAGAGACACCCATTGGCAAGAGCATAAAGAAAACCACTAATTTTAGAGAAGGCAGGGTAGGTTAATCAGAGAAGCTGAAAAGATCCCAGGAAAGAGATGAAATAAATGGTATAGCAACAAGTCCTATCTTATTTCAAATATGGCAGAGTAAAATCAGTATTTCCTCCTCTCTTCAAAATCATTTAAAAAATTTAAAAAAGAGCAAGAAAACTCCATCTTTGATGAAGCTAGGAGATATCTGAAACCACAAAACAGATGGGAAAGCTGCCAAAATATAGATCAAACAGGAATGTGGGAGCAAACACCAGAGAAAATCCCCATGCAGGGCTGCAAGCACAGAAAGACCCGTCAAGGCACATTTCTCCCAGGTGAGAGGAAGCCACTAAAAGGCCAAAGCAAAAACCCCTACAGTTCAAGTGGGGCACACAAACTGGTGCAGAGAGATTCTTTGGACCAGATTTGGTTCCAAAAAGCAGAAAAGCCCAAACAAAGAAATCACACAGAGGAGCCATATCCGTGGAAAGCAGACTCTGTTTGTGTGGCAGGGAAAAAAGAGAGTTGCATAGTGAATAGACCTACTGCAGCCTACAGACTGGAGAAATGTAATAGCTAAAATAAGCTCCCCACACACAACCATGAATTGTGAGAAAAATTCCAGTTGGCTTTGCACACAGCCCAAGGATAAGAAGTTGTGCATACAAATGAACTTATCTATGAAACACAAACAGACTCACAGACATAGAGAACAGACTTGTGGTTGCCAAGGGGGAGGGGGGTGGGAGAGGGTGGATTGGGAGTTTGGGATTAGCAGGTGCAAACTATTATATACAGAATGGATAAACAACAAGGTCCTACTGTACAGCACAGGGAACTATATTCAATATCCTGTGATACACTATAATGGAAAAGAATATGAAAAATAATATATATACATACGTATAACTGAATCACTTTGCCATACAGCGGAAATTAAGACAACACTGTAAATCAACTATATTTCAATAAAATAAATTAATAAAAAAAGTTGTGCATAACAATATTCACTAAACACTGCTTGTACTAGTGAAAAATTGAAACCAATGAAATATCCATCAATCAAAAAAATCGATAAATTCTGATATTCATCTAAGAATAGACTATTACAACATGGCTGAAAGGAATGAACTAGAGTATATATATGTAACCACGTCGTTAAAATTCAAAAACACATTGTTGAACAAAAAAAGCAAGCTGCAGAATGATACAAATAATATGATGACATTTATATAAAACATGTTCTTTAAAACAGTGATATAATCATATGTAATAACAGCATAAAACATATATGGTAATAATAAACACCAAATTCAGGGTAATAGTTATCTCTGGAGTTGGAAGGAGAGAAATGACACCTGGGAGGGGTGCTCAGGGACTTCAAATGTATCTGTGATACTCCATTTCTTTTCCAAAAATCTGAAGCAACTACAGCAAAAATATTAGGATTTCATACAGCCAGGTATGCATTACGTTATCCTCTGCAAGTTACCCTGTATGCTTGCCTTAGGAACCCAGCTGCCACCCTGTGAGGAAGCACAGACTAACCCACATGTGGGGACCTCACAAAAAGACCCCCGTGGAGAGGGATCAAGGGGCACAGTCTACAACCAGCATCTACTACCAGATGTCTGCATGAACAAGCCTTCAGAAGATTCCAGCCCTGGCTTTTAAATCTTCTAGGTGGAGCCCCAAACATCATGGAGTAGAGACAAGCTGTCCCTGAAATCCAAATTCCTGGTTCACTCCTGAGCATAAATAAATAGTTATTTTATACCACCAAGTTTTAGGATAACTTATTACTAAGGTAACCAGAACACCCAAATGTTAGACTGAACTGAAAAGAAAAATATTTGTATATAAATGTATAACTGAATCACTCTGCTGTACAGCAGAAATTAACACAACATTGTAAATCAACTATACTTCAATAAAATAAATTTTTTTAAAAAAAGAAAAGAAAAATATTTTCAGTGCCTAGCATAAGGCCTCAGTCCTGTTTGCTAAATTTACAAAACTGTCAACAGCGCTAAACTTACCTCAGTTTAATAACTTATATAGTTTCTTACCTCCAAACTGCCAGAATGTGCTGCCCAATGTAAAGGGGTAAGTTTATGGAGAACGTCAACTTCATTAATGCTGGTACCACGTTCTACTATTTTTGAAAGCTGCTTTACATCTCCAGCGCGTACTGCATCATGTATGCTACCAAAATGCACTTTCTTCCTGGCACCCACTGAAAAACAAAATTGCTTAAAATATATTACAAAACTAAAAAAAGACTAAAGCAACGACTGAACTGAAAGTACAAAATCACTTTGGCTTTCCAAATAATTTACTACAAAGATGTTTGTGATTAACATCTTAATCTGACTTCAATTTCAGCTCTAATATGTAAAGAGCACGGACGTTGTCACCCCCATCCATACAGGAAAAAAGCAGAACAAACAAAGTCAACAACTTTTCTTGCACTCATCAAAGAATTGAGGTCTCTCCTAAATTTGGAGAGACAGGCAAATACAGAGAAACACAGTCAAGTTCAGCTTACCTGGAGCAGAAGTCACTAGAACCATAAGCTTCTAAAAGCACTTAAATAGTAATTTTGACAAATTGCTGGGGACTGGGTATGTAGTAGCCTAACAGTGAGAAACTCCTCGGGGCCATAGTCTTAGGAGGTCCCCTCATTTTCATAGATTTTACCTTCAAAACGCCACCAGGTTATCACTGTGAAAAACCAAGAAAAATCACTTCATGTCTTTGGTAAAGGGGGAGAGAGGTAACCATTTTGAAATCTGCCCAGCTATTCTCTGTAACAAAGGCCTACTCTCCAGTGAAAAAGACTTTACCAGAACCTTATCTCACATAGGCAGATATATTTTACTAATATTTTTCATATCTTCCTCATATGTCCTACACTAAGAAAGGAATGGCAGGTCACAATTTTTACTTCATACATTCTAGCGTCTTATATTTTATAATATAATGTTCCAAACATCAAGACTGGATTGTCAGCCTTACTGTACCGTGAAATATTTTAATGTGCATTGTGAACCAGAAGTAATAAAAGTATCTAAGCACGAACAGACAGTTGTTGGAGAAGGAAGAAGTAAATAGTTCAATCAAAGCATTTCCTAAACCAAACAAACAGGCACAATTCCTGAACTCAAATTGTTTTGAAAAGAACTCACCAACACCTCTGGCAGATAATCTATGCAGCCTTGTATTACTATTTATATCTATGTATATGTCCTCTCTCCACAATTAGCATGTTAATTTCTTGACAGCTGAAATCATTTCTTATACCAACCCTTAGCAAAATGCTATGCATTTTACTCAAAAGTCCTTTGAGCATGTACCATATGCCAGGCGCTATGATAACACAATGAATAGACATGGATTTAAGACATTTTCTTTCCACTGACACTTTAAAATCTATTGGGATAAATTCGATGAAATCGAAAACCTGACAGTAACATCCTAAGAGATTACAGGTAAAATAAAGGTGGAGGAGGAAACACTCGAGCAAGTCTTTGAAGGACAATTAAGATCTATGCATACTGGAAAGAGAGTAAGGAAGCACCCCGAGAAAACCAAACCACTTGGTAAATGTTTAATGATGTTAATCCCCTAGGTCAGACCTTCATTACTCTCCTTTATGTTTGTTTTTTTATATTTTGGCCATGCCGTAAGGCATGTGGGGTCTTAGCTCCTCGACCAGGGATCGAACCCGTGCCCCATGCAGTGGAAGCACGGAGTCTTAACCACTGGACCTCCAGGGCCTTCCATTATTCTCCTTTAAATTAGTACTGCAAATGACGTTCTACCCACCCTAATACATTTTATACAGGGACGCTCTAATCCATCGTATACAAGGACACTATTCTGATCACTTCATTCCTCCACTCTGAACTGCTTCTGGTTATCCACTGCTAGTCTAGAGAACCAAATCCAAGCCCTCAGTATGACAGTCTATGCCCTCCCATAATTTGGCTCCATCTAATTTGACAGCCTTTTTTCTCACCACATTCCGTTCCAATTTATTCATTCATCCACCCATCTATCCACTCAACATTAATCTGGTATCTACCATAAGGATAAAAAGATAAGACATGATCTCTATCCTCAAGGGACTCACAGAGATATACAAACACAATTACAAAACAATGTAGTAAGAGCAATGACAGAAATATTCATAAGAAGTTATGAAAGCACAGAAGACTTCTAACTTAGCTAGGGTAGGAGGGAAGGAGAGCAGAAAAAGATTCCTAGAGAAGGTAACACCTAAGATGAATCTTCAAGGATTAGCAGGAATTTGCCAGGTGAAATGGATGTGGGGAAAGGCATCCTGGACAGGTCAAGAAACTATAAAAATACCCACCCTATTGTTGAAGCATAAAGTGGAAGGAAAAGAGGCTAGAATTAGACAAGAGGCAGGCTGTGCTGGAACTTGCTGAACTTGAGCAGAGTGGGGAGTCATTGAGGGATTTTAAGCAGAAGAATAAGAATGATCAGATTTGTAATGCTTTGTATATGGCTGGCTGCAGTAAGGCGAATTCATTGAGCAAAGCGCAAGAGTATAGACTCAAGGAGACCATGTAGGAAGATATCTACAGTAGTCTACACCAGAGAGGTTGAGACCCTCAACCAAGTGAATGGCAGTAGGAACAGAAAAGGAGACAGATTCAACATGTATTAAGGAAGCAGGGTGAATTGAACTTGGATGGATATAGTGGGTGAAATAAGGGAAAAGTAACGGGACAACTCGAAGGTGTCTGGCTTAGTTACATAAATGGTGTACTGCCACTGAGACAGCGAACACGAAAGGACAGAGAGGGCATATGAATACAAAATTATATTCTGAATGTGTTGATCTTGAGGTGCCCATGGAAGAGTTCCAGAAAGGAGTTGTACATATGAGTCTACAGCTCCAGTGAGAGGCCTGGAGTTGAGTTCTCAGTGTTAGCTGTGTCTCAGTATTAGGCAGCTTTTTCTGATCCCCAACCTCACCCTATACTGGAGCCAACGGCTCTCTATTCTTCTTTATAGCATTCATCACACCAGTAATTACTTGTTGAGTATTCATCTTCCCCACTAGAAGGAAGGAATGTGCCTGTCTTCTTTGCTTACGTATCCTTAAGACAAAGCACATAATAGGCACTCAATAAATATTTACTGGATGACTGAATGAATAACAGATTCCGGGGTCGTCACTAGGGTTGAAGCCATAGTACATGACAAGGAAAAAAGCACTAATGATGGCACTATCCAAGGGAAAAAGCAACGTTTTAAAAAGAGGATAGAAGAAAATTCAGGGTAGATAAGTAGATAGATAGGTAGGTAGGTAGACAGATAGATAGATAGAGTCAGCAGAGTGGAAGGAAGAAAATGAGATAAGTCTAACATTATCTCCAGAGTCAAATACTGCAGAGACGGTAGAACTTAAAAGGGTCCATACATTTTAACAAGAGTTGATGTCAGCTGGGAACGAAGTCTCAGGAATGCGCGCAGATAGAAAAATAAAAAAGGAAGTAAAGCTGAAATGAGGAAGGATGGGGGCCAGGTGAGCAGCTCTGTGACCTACTGAAAACAGATCAATTAAGGGAAATGAGGAGTGACAGGTGAGAAAGGGAACTGCCAGAAGGGGCGAAGCTCCTGTGAGCTGAAGTGAGAAAAGGAGTGTGGCAGAGATGAGGGCCAGTGAAGTAATCTGACTCACACGGGGTCGCAGTCTCCGTGCAGAAGGTGAAGGGGCCTGAACCGGACACCCCGGGCATGGTGCGACCCCTCGGACTCCGGGGAGGAGTCGAGTCCAGGCCCCTGCTGCTGCGGCGGTCTTCGCTCGCTGTCACCCACGAGCCAGTGCAGCAGCGGCTGTCTTCCTCGTCGTCGCTAGGCCCGGGGACGCCGTCCTCCGTCGTTCTCTCCCAGGAGCCCCGGCAGCGGGAACCTTCGTCTTCGCTTTCTCTCTCCCAGAAGCGGCGGCGGCTGGCGTCTTCGCTGACGCTCACGACGGAGGAGTCGCTGGCCACGTAGCCGCGGTCTTCACTCACCCCCTCCTCCCAGGAACTGCTGAGGCTGCGGCCGCCATCCACACTTCCGCCCTCCCAAGAGCCACTGAGGCGGCGGCTGTGGTCGTCACTGCCTCTCTCCCCAGAGTCGCTGGTTCGGGGACCCCGGAGCTCCCTGACTCCCTCCCAAGTCCCACTGAGATGGAGGCCGCGGTCTTCTCTGACCGTTCCCCCGGAGTCACTAGTGGGGTGGCTTCCGACTTCACTTAAACTCACGTCGCTGCTGCGGTCTCCCCTTACTCTCTCCCAAGAGTTGCTGGGACGGTGGCCACGGTCTCCCCTGACTCTCTCCTGAGAGACACTGCGACGGTGGCCCAGGTCTTCACTGACCCTTCTTGAGTCATTGCGGGAGAAGCGGACGTCTTCACTTGCTCTTCCCGTCGGTACCCTGCAGCGGTGGTCGCTGCCTTCACGGATTCCTTCCCTGTCTTCGCTACGACTAAAGCCCTGGCCTTCGCTAACTCTTTCCCTGGATTGGTCGCCGCGATGGCCGTGCAGGCCGTTTATCCTCCACACGCGATGGCTGGTGCGGCGGCCGCCGTCTTCGGTTGCTACTCCCCGCGATTCACTGTGGCGGCGGCCGCCGTCGGCGAGTACCCTCTCCTCTAAGTCGCTTTCCAGCGTCCCGACTCCAGCCGTTGCAGCGATGGTGGAGCCGTCGCCTTGGAAATGAGTAAACTTCCGGCGTGCTGCGGTCATTTCCGCTCCCTCGCGGTCGTGCGTCACTTCCGGCTTCCCTGCAAATTTTTGTTTGTTTGTTTTTTGTTTTTTGTTTTTTAACCTCTAAGCTTCTCCTCTAGAGATTGTGGAATGGACCGGTTTTCGATGAAGTTCCGCTCGGTCTCACATTCAGCCTGTCTAGGCCCCGCCTCTATAACGGCCTGGCATAGGTCGCGCCCGCCGTGGCTCGGCGACGCACGTGGAGACTCCAGGACTGCAGTCGATGTAGGTGACCTGCGTGTGTGCCTCGGGCCGGGCAGGGCCTTTTATCCTCGGCAAACCGAGTGTCATTTTTCAGTGCTGGTTGGAGCATTGGAGAAAATATATTCTTACCCTATCATTTCATAAGTATGGACAAAAGACCTAACGGAGGAGTTAGCAGCTGCAGCGCTATCATTGTTGCGTGTTACTACTGCCAGGCTCTTTGATAATCGCTTGGTACTAATTCTCACACTAATTTTGTAAGGTAGGTGTTATCCCCATTTTACAGGTGAGGAGATTCAAGGTATCAGTAATTTGCTAAGATCCAACAGCAGGTAAGTTGTGAAGCCAGTATAAAAACAGGTCATCAGTCAAAAGGCTGCACCAGGTCTCCTGACTCCAAGGTTCCTTTCACTGTAAAATGTTTACTTTCAACATTTTGGCCCAGATCTTTTTCTGCAAGCCTACTGCATAACGTGTATTCTTCCATTCATATTTATAGCAAATATATGGGTCAGGTCTTGTGCTAGCAGCTGAAAATACAGAAATTAGAATTCTCTGCCCTCCAAGGGCATCACCCACCTTGATTCTCCTTTTACCCTGTTTTTTCCTATCCTTTTGCCACAGGTTTTGTTTAGTGAACACAGCTGGCAAATTCCCCCGACCCTACCTTTCCTCTCTTGAAATACAGTAAATGCCTTTCTTTAACTTCCATGGCCTCTTGTAACATTAATAACTTCCATTTGTTGAGTTCTTATGATGAATCTGGCACTGTACTAAGCGCTTTATATTAGTTTTTCTGTTTAATCCTTCACCTAACCTACCAGGATAGTATTACTGTTCCTTTCTACAGTTAGAGAAGTACAGCACCAAAGTTAATTGCCTGAGGGTACACAGCTAGTAAGTATTAAGTCCTCGCATTAGGTTTCCAACCTAGATCTTTGATTTTGCTGTGCATACTCCTCGAAATCTCTTGAATTCCCACATCCTTTATTAGACCACTTATCATACTGTATTACAATTACCTGTTTAACAGGTGGTTCTCACCCCTACCCCGCAGGGACTCTGACCTTCTGGAAGGTGGAAACTGTATCATTATTCATCATGGCATTCCTAACATTTAGAATACTTAGTTGAAGGGAAGGAATTACTAACTGTTGTGTGGGTAAGTGGGTTGATGGTTGGTTGATTGTCTGGTGGATGAACTGATAGATTGAAAGTAAAATTTTTCAGGGACTTTGCTGGTGGTCCAATGGTTAAGACTCTGCACTTCCACTGCAGGGGGCATGGGTTTGATCCCTGGTCGGGGAACTGAGATGCTGCATGCTGCTTGGCGTGGCCAAAAGAAAAGTAAGAAAAGTAAAATTTTTCAGTTGGAAAGGAATTTGGGATTAGTCAGCCCAATGCCCTCATTTTTGGAAATGGGGCAACTGAGGCCTATTGTCTTACCAGACATCTATTGAGTTATTAATATGGGCCAGTTTTTATGCTAAATGATTTGCAAATAGTCTTAATCTGTATTATTATTTCTATTTTTACAGGTGAAGAAATCAAGATTTGGCCAAGATCCCATAACTAGGTGGTGGGGATTTGGAACCCGCTATGACTGAACTCCAAATTAATACAGTGTTTGTAGCCACTTATATAATAATGGTAAAGGCATTACTTTTTTGCTCTGTTGTATGGATAAACACACTGAGGCTGAGGGAATAAGGCAGCACACTCTTAAAGGATACACACTTGGTGGAAAGGATCAGAAAAGGAAACAGAAACATAGAGAAGCAGAAAAAGTAAAATCTCCCAAAATAAACTTGAAAGGAATTAAAAATAAAAGCAGAAGTTAAAGAAATAGAAAATAAAATTGATCATAATAGTAGCTGATGTTCAAAAAGAACAATAAACAGACAGCAAATCTGAGGAAGAAGAAGAGAGAAAACAATATCAGAAGCAAAGGGAACACATTACAGATATTAGGGACTTTGAAAACAAGTGAATTATTTAGTGTAACCTTATAATCTTAAAAATTGACTTGGACATTTTTTTTTTTTTTTGCAGTACGCGGGCCTCTCACTGCTGTGGCCTCTCCCGTTGCGGAGCACAGGCTCCAGACGCGCAGGCTCAGCGGCCATGGCTCACAGGCCCACCCAGCCGCTCTGTGGCATGTGGGATCCTCCCGGACCAGGACACGAACCCGTGTCCCCTGCATTGGCAGGCGGACTCTCAACCACTGCGCCACCAGGGAAGCCCAGACTTGGACAATTTTTAGGAAAATATAAATTTTTTAAAAATTGGCTGAAGAGTTAGAAAACGTTAATAAACTGATAATTATAAAAGAATGCCTGGGCTTCCCTGGTGGTGCAGTGGTTAAGAATCTGCCTGCCGGGCTTCCCTGGTGGCGCAGTGGTTGAGAGTCCACCTGCCAATGCAGGGGACACGGGTTTGAGCCCTGGGCCACAAAGATCCCACATGCCGTGGAGCAACTAAGCCCGTGCATCACAACTACTGATCCTGTGCTCTAGAGCCCGTGAGCCACAACTACTGAGCCCGTGTGCCACAACTACTGAAGCCTGCACGCCTATAGCCCGTGCTCCGCAATGAGAGAAGCCACGAGAAGCTCGTGCACCACAATGAAGAGTAGCCCCCACTCGCCGCAACTAGAGAAAGCCCGTGAGCAGCAACAAAGACCCAACCAGCCAAAAATAAATAAATAAAATTAAAAAAAAATTCAATTAAAAAAAAGAATTATGTGGGCCAATAGCGATTAAGAGGCTAAGAAAAGCACACTGGTTTTGGCAAGGAGTCATTGATAATATTCAGGAGAGCAATTTTAATGAAATAGGCAAGATGTAAAAACCAGATTGCACGGGATTTCAAGGTAAGTGAGGGACTGACTATGAAGGAAGTTTCTCAAGTGAAACAGGTTTCAGAACACACTGAAGTGGGCATCTCAGCATTCCAGAGACTCAAAACCCTTTTAAGTAGGAAGCTTATGGTTACAATGAGTAAAATTGGCTAGTCCTCCATCTCTACCTCAATTTTTCCAAAGTGGGGTGATAAGTCAGGTTGTTCCTCTAATCCCCTGTAAACCAGCTCTTTCATCTAGTTCTAGAGGAGGGAGTAGGACCAACTCCAGGACAAGAATTAAGTGGATTTTGGTAACCGTCTCTACTCTTTTCTGCCTATAGACCCTCTTACTTCCCAAGCATTCTTTCTTTCCCTTTGGTGCTCACCTCTAATCCCTCACTGGGGCACCCCATGGGTGCATTTTTGCTCTTATTCTTTAACTTGCTCTTCCCCACCTGCCCAACAAAGTGTTCATTATTTCAGAGAGCTGACCCCATATAAGAGTAGGAGGAAACTTCCTACTCCTACAGTAGAAGTTCAGGCCTTTCTTGACACTAGTCTGATTTTCCGTTTCTACCTCCAGATTACCTCTTTAGTCAGCTAAACCTTTCCATTTGTAGACATGCTTAGATGCCTCCTTATATCTTCCTGAATGTTTTGTATAAACCCCTCGAAGCATTCGTTAGATGTTAAATAGGCTGTAAAGAAAGACAGCCAGGAAAATATAACTAGAATCTAAAATTGTTTATTTTAGGTTAAACTATTCTGTGAGAATCTTTTTTTTCTTTTTTTAATATTGAAATATAGTGAAATATATGTAAGTCTCAGGTGTACCACAGTGATTCACAATTTTTAAGGGCTATAATCCATTTATAGTTATTATAAAATATGGGCTAGATTCCCTGTGCTGTACAATATATCCTTGTAGCTTATTTATTTTCTACATAGCAGTTTGTACCTCTTGATCCCCTACTCCTATCTTGCCCCTCCCCCTTCACTCTGGTAACTGCTAGTTCTCTATATTTGTGAGTCGTTTTCTTTTTTGTTATATTCACTAGTTTATTTTTTAGATTCCACATATAGTGATATCACACAGTACTTATTAAATTTTTAATATATATAATAATTAGGTCCTTATTTTTCTCCCCAAAGCTTATTTTATTTTGAGCTGAATAACAAATTCCTTTGTAGTATTTAATGGAACCTAAAAGTTGGATGTTTAAAAATAGGTAAATTATGTTGAAATCAGAGAACATTGTAAATAGGGTATGAACAATGAAATTTGTAGATTTTAATACAATATTCCTTTTATTTCTTCTCACAAACTTCAACTCTTATTTCAAAAGACAGTATTCCAGGGACCTCCCTGGCGATCCAGTGGTTAGTGGTTAAGACTGCGCATTTACACTGCAGGGGGCGTGAGTTCGATCCCTGGTCAGGGAACTAACATCCACATGCTGCACAGTGTGGCCAAAAAAAACAAGACAATATTCCAGCTTCCCTGAGGCTTCCTTTAGCTTTCTTTGCTATACTCTTTTGTGTAGAATAATGGTTCTAGTTCCTAATGGTATGTGTTCACTACTTTTCCATTTTTTTAGGGGGCTAAAATTAGGTGTTGCTGATTTCTAGGTCAGTTGTCAGATCTGGCCATTTATTATAACAGAATTAACTATGGAGCTTTTTTAAATTGGGATGTAATTGACATAAAACATTAGCTTTGGTGTTTAAAAAGCTATGGAGCTTCTTAAATATTAGAGGTGTCTCTGAATGAGAATCTACTAAATAAGACTCTCGAGATAAGCAATCTCTTCTTAGCATTCACTGTGATTCTAATGCACAGCCAAATTGGGGGGCACACTTCTAAATCAATACCCAACATCTACATCAAACAAAAACTAGGAATCTCAATTTCAACTGCAAATACCTATGAACATCTCAGAGAAATACTGTCCCTCCGCCACTCCAACTAAATCCTTTTGTGCTATTGATAGTATCTCCTTCTAGCTCCGAGACTGACTTATCAGTCATCTGTTTTCAATCTTTCTCCAACAAGTTCCTTTTAAACCTAAGTGCTAACATCTCTATTTGTTCAACTACAATTAAATCTCTCCAGTTAAATTTCAGAGATGAGCAGCTTTTATTATTTTGTCCCCTCTCTCCCATACTCAACTCTTCTTCAGTCAATAGGGGATACGTCTTAATTTTTCCGTATTTCGTAACTTTGCTGACTACCTATTTAAAAAAATTTTTTTCCCATTGCTGGTTTTATTTTACTTCTTTACTTGTGCTTATTTCTCACCTCCCCACCTATAAGTCTTTAAATGTTTCCCAAATACCCTTAGTACACTTGTAGGTTTGAATGTTGCCTTCCTCTTGATTGTGACATACTTTTAATCATTTGGTAAAAGCTATGGATGGTCTTCCCCAAAAAAGGCACAACAGGAAGTTTTGCCTACATTTTTAGATTCAGACCCCAGCATTTCTTCCATGATATTGTTCATGTATATTCATATGTTGGGGCATCACATAATGTGTTTCTCTCTCTCAAATTCAGTGGACACGTTTTCTCACTCGACCTCTCTGTAGCATTTGCTAATCTCTTTAAATTTTTATTCACTTGATTCTTTAAAAACAAAGGCCAGGGCTTCCCTGGTGGCGCAGTGGTTGAGAGTCCGCCTGCCGATGCAGGGGACACAGGTTCGTGCCCCGGTCCGGGAAGATCCCACATGCCGCAGAGCGTATGGGCCCGTGAGCCATGGCCGCTGAGCCTGCGCGTCCAGAGCCTGTGCTCCGCAACGGGAAAGGCCACAACAGTGAGAGGCCTGCGTACCGCAAAAAAAAAAAAAAAAAAAAAAAGGCCAACCTTAGATGCATAAAGGATATCACCTCTGTTTAAAATTTCTAGTGGCTGCTGTGGCCATCAGTATAATACACAGTCCTCAGCATGACCAAGAAGACTCGTTCTATTCAACATTACTGGGTTTTAACCATATAAAAACACATGAAGTGTTTTCGAGCCTTCAATTTTGCTGCTTATTCTTCATAGATACCCTTGCCTCCTACCAGTGTGGACACCACTTCAATTTATCCTCCAAGACTCAAATACCACCACCTCTATAAAGTCTTCCTTAACCAACCTCCAGGTAGTCTGATGTGCCTATTAGGGTATTTTTGTAAATTGCAGAAATATTATGGAATGGAATGAAGCAAAGCCAGGTTCTCATTCTTGTTTTACAATTTTATAAGTGAATGATTCAATTTCATCTGTAAACTGGGGATACCACCTACCATTTAGAATTATTTGTAAGTATCAGAGGAAATATATGTAAAGAGTTTGCCAATGCCTACCATATAGTAAGTGCTCAACACATTTCATTGTTTTATATGCCTATCTCCTCCAACAGATGGCAGAAAAGATTAATCTTGCATCTCAGAGTGCCTGGCTCATAGCAGGTGCCTCATTCATGTTTTCAAGAACAGAGTGATGAAAGATATAGGAAAAAGAAGTCACTTTCTAAAGGCACTTAAGAAATAAAAGAGATACAAACTGGAGTTTCTTCATCATTCTATTTATTACATGTATGAATATTAACATCTCATGGCATCCATCTAATTCAGTCAAAACCAACAAAGGAAAAAAGGTTAACCATGTTTCAAATTAACATTCTTACAGATCCCCCTGTAACTTAAAATAGAAATATGTTCATCTGCATTAAGTTATTTGACAAATGTGAAAAATGTCCTTTAAAAAAAAAAATCACCTTTAGTACTTAAATATATTTGTTAATCATTTGATGGCATCAGTGTCCAAGTTCAAGAATAAAAGTTGCTTCATTAGATGCTTTGCAAAAATGGATATCTGGATGGTTCTCTATAGCTGGAGATATATATATATGCAATTATGTCCTATTCCATTTAAAAAATTTTTTCAAATCTGGCTTTTCAATTTGAGAAAAGTCCTGCAGTGCTCTCACAACCCCCTTTTGAAGGATAAAACTAACTCAGACTTTGCTTCTTTAATCATGGGAAGCTGCTGGAAAAAAATCTTATGTTGAAATTGCTGTTTAATTCCATTTTCACCCAATAAAAAGTACAGAAACACTGTCTTTATTTGATGGTGTGCATAAATATTACACTCCATGGATAGCAAAAATATTTTTTTATTTATAATTTACAGTTTCACAAGTGAAAATCGTACATTTTTACACATACAATTTCATTTTGTTAAATTTGCACACATCTACAGAACTTTCACACAACAAGCACCTGAAACTGTGCAGGCAGTAGGAAATGCAAATACTAAAATGTATTTATTAACCAAATGATAGCTGAAGGCCCTGCCTCAGCTAGACAATTTATATAGATATGTCTGTATATACATAAAAAATTCTTCACCTTCTAGATTTCAACAGCAGCTTTTTTTTTTTTCTTAAAAAAAAAGAAAAACATACCTTTCTCATTTTACTTAAACTGACTCGACTGTGTCATTTTCTGTTTTAATTTCAGTGGCTGTTGCTATGCTTTCCTCTGTACAAGCTGGTGGAGTATCAATCCGTTCTTCCTTAACTTTGGGACTTTCACAGGGTTCCTGCAATTCGTTTTTAACAATGTTCAACATAATGTTCAAGGGATTTTCAACTGGTGTCTTGCTGGGAGATGGTGTACAATCAAATGAAGATGTCTACAAAATGAAAAACCCTTTAAGTACTGATTAAAGTTCACAAGTATCACATTAAGTGACAGTTTTATAAGACCCTTGTATGGGCAAAGAAATATATACCAAACACAATTGAAAACCCTGCTTTCCCACAAAACATGCCATAAAGGCAGCCAATTAATAAAATGTATATTGAGGGACTTCCCTGGTGGCGCAGTGGTTAAGACTCCGCACTCCCAATGCAGGGGGCCCGGGTTTGATCCCTGGTCAGGGAACTAGATCCCACACACATGCCGCAACTAAGAGTCCACATGCCACAACTAAGGAGCCAGCGAGCCGCAACTAAGGAGCCTGCTGGTTCAATGAAGGAGCACACATGCAACGAAGGAGACCGCCTGCTGCAACTAAGACCTAGCACAACCAACTAAATAAAATAAATATAAATAAATAAATGTATATTGAGCATCTGATATGTGCTCAGCAATGAGCTATGGTAAGAAAAGCAGTAATATAACGACAAAAGAAGCTGATTCAATGATTAGACACGTTTCTATATTTTAATCCCAATATAACCCCCTACATATATCCTGGGATTTGTTGCTCCTAATTTCAAATACCCTAAGGATTTTTTTTTCTTTTTTCCAGTATGCGGGCCTCTCACTGTTGTGGCCTCTCCCGTTGCGGAGCACAGGCTCCGGATGCGCAGGCTCAGCAGGCATGGCTCACGGGCCCAGCCACTCTACGGCATGTGGGATCTTCCAGGACCGGGGCACGAACCCATATCCCCTGCATCGGCAGGTGGACTCTCAATCACTGCGCCACCAGGGAAGCCCTACCCCAAGGATTTTTTAAAAATCCCTCAAAACCATCAAAACACCCTACAAACTCTAATCTTTTGATGACCTAAGTATATATTCCAAACTGCCCCTTGAACTTGTGAAACAAATATTATTTGACAGTTAAGATGTTCCACTGTTTGGTTTAAAAAAAAAATGGTCACTCTACAAATATGAAAATTTGAATTTCCAAGGTCAAGAGACTGATTTTTTTTTGTATTTCATGTATGATAATTTAAAAATTATTCCTATATTACATGGCCAAGTGGAGTAAGCAGTAAATGCTACCCGTAACTTATAGAAAATTATTCCCATCATGAACCTTCTCATTCTCTAGGCCTAGTACTCTAGTAGAAGACATCATCAAGATTCAAATGAAGAGAATGCGAGGAATGATACAAAAATTTCAAAATTTAAATCAGACCCTATCAACCTAGCACCAATATTTTGTGAACAACCTAAATGCTACATCAAAACTAAGACAGCTCAACACATCAAGATTAAAATAAAAATGTTGCCCAGATGCAAAAAATAACTGAAAATAAAATTTATCAATGTAAAGGAGAACAAACAGTAACCAAAAAGAACTTACATTTTGATAATCTTCATAACATGATGGATGATAAATCTGAAGCAAAAACAAAAAAGTAAGTAAGTATTCACATGCATATTCATTTCTAATGGACTATTCTGGTATGATTTGCTTTTAAAATGTAAACCAGAGATAAACTATCTTTGGAAAGGCAACAAAAAATCATTTGGTCACAAAAACGGATAAAAACAAAATTTTCATCCTGATTTCCCTTAAAACTTCCTTTATATATTTAAGTAGATAACATGGTATGTTAAGACAGAAACAACTTTGATGATGAAATATAAATTCAGAATCAAAATAGTGTGGTTAGGCAGAAAGAAGACTAACTAGACTCAGAAGATCTAGTCCTGGATTTATCATTAACTAGTTATGCAACCTTTTTTATAAAATGAGTACAGGACCAGATGATTGCTAAAATGCCTTCCAACTCACACACTCTGACTCTCTAAAGTCCAATACCTTAGAAATACCACTTCTATTAAAAACCAAAATAAAAATGCAATTAACACTTTTCTTTCAAAGTAGTGAGCTACCCCTATAAACATTTTTTTTTAAAAATCTTAATACTTCCTTTTAAAGTACTTCATAAAGAGCTGAAAATTACCTTTCCATCTACTCTAATAGCATTTTTTAAATGCCACTCCTCCTCTTCTTCATCCCAGTACTGTTCAAATTGTTCTTGACAAATTTCACAACTCTAAAATAGAACCATATAAAAATGAAGTTTACATAATAGAACACAATGCCATTAAGTAAAAATACAGAAACATTTTGTTAAGTGGAGAAAGGAATTTAAGAGTTTTCTGAAAATTTAAACAATGTTCAAATATATAATACAAAGTAAGATCTAAGGATTTCGCATTCTTCCATGCAAAAATAATTAACATTTCACAGCTCTTGGTCACAGATAAATATGTAGTAACTACAGTGGTTATGAAACCCGAAGCCAGATAACAAGAATAACATTGAAGAGTAAAGCTTACAAGAAGTCTCAAAATCATTAAAAAAGGGATGTAAATAAAGTTATATTTATGATTATTTACTTAAAGGAAGTGAAAGGCATGACCAGAGGTAGAAAATTGAACATTGTTCTTTTACCTCAACTGATCCTGCTGGTCCAGCAGGTACACTTTGGAACTCCTTTTCTTTAGCAGCCTCCTGAGTTTTGAGCACGACTTCTTCGTGCACCTTTTCAAAAAACTGGCTCTTTGCACGTTCTTCCAGATCAGCTATTTCCTCAAATTCTATCCAGTCCTTAAAAAGAGTTAATTTAAAAAGAGTATATTCATTTGTTTCTAGACTCTTACTGAACACCTTCAATACAATGCCATTTAAATGTAAGAGTACTTTCTTCTACAATATGCTTTAATATTGATTATTTAGAATTATACCATCTTTTTGAGCCCCATAACTAATAGACAACATAAAGCAACTAATGAACAATTAAGATCTTAACATTAACATTCCTTTAACTCTAGAATTACAACTACTAATGTAAATAAGATAAATTTCATGCACAATTTTTTACCAAAAAAAATCAGTCATAGAACCTTGGAATTTTAGAACTAGAAGAAACCTGTGTTCTACTCTTAATTTCAACAAAAAACAAATACATACTCTTCACATTTTTTTTAATTAAAAAAACCTTTTATATTCTAAGGGTCAAATTTTATTCAAAAAATTCACTAGTTAGTGCTCAGCAGTTACCTAAACTAATATACTTTTGAATGATATAATTTAAAGGCTAAAAGATAGTTCAGAGGCACATGAATTACTTACTGTTAAACTGTAGTACCAACGTCTATGAGTGACTTTTCTGCTTACATCTTTTTCAGTTCTATTTTGTCGATAATGCCAGTCCAAGTGATCTGCATATACATCTGTCTGTGATGTTGTAAACCTCATTCCACAAGAGTAACACTGAATACCAGTATACAGTCGATTTATAACACTATCATAACGTCTGTTTTGAAAAATACAGAAATAATCTTTAGTTCTGATACTGTGGCTGACTTAATGGCCTTAAAAAAAAAAGGCAGTTATAAGTACTTCAGTTTTCCATATTTTGATAATGGTGAAGCCATTATTATGTAACAAAATAATGTTTCAGCCAACAGCTGGCTGAAAGAATTAATATCCAAAGATCAATAATATTCTCTAGTAATGTGTCAGTGACTCTCTTTACCTTAACTTTGGTTAATTTTGGAACATGGTGTCTACCCTCTTATCAATAGGCCTGGCCCAGTTACTTATTTCCTTCTAGCTAATAATGGAATGATCATCTGCTAACTAATAAGGCAATAGTTGGCCTGTTCTTAGAGTAATGTCAATATCAGGGTGGATATGGCAGAACAATTAGATTTCACCTCTCCAGATCTTCGCGGTTTTAAATAACTAAACTGTCCCACCCTGATGTAAAGAATACTGAAAGAGGTACAGAAGAAGTAATAATAGTATGGGTAACTAAAAAGAAAAAGTAGAAGACTAGTGGGAAACTGAAGTCAGCAATAATCAGTTTTTTAAAATTCTGCACTCCTTATCTGGAAAGAAATAGGTATGCAGAATAACTAAGTGAACAAACTGGGCAGTTATTAACTCCAGAAATTTTTTTTAAATAGTAGAAAAAAGCAAAGCACAGTACATAGTACTTTGTATACCAGAAAACAAAATATTTAGAATCATAATATTAATACTGAATAAAAATTTAATGATAAATGGCTTTATAACTATATGGAGGAGAGTTGGGAGGGCAGTAAAAGAGCTACCTAAATCTTCACTTTCAGGAAGTCAATAAATTGTCTAAATGGGATAAATCAAGAAATGTAATAAATCAGAAAACTATGTATCTTTTGTGGCCTCTCCCGTTGCGGAGCACAGGCTCCGGACGCGCAGGCTCAGTGGCCACGGCTCACAGGCCTAGCCGCTCTGCGGCATGTGGGATCCTCCCGGACCGGGGCACGAACCCATGTCCCCTGCATCAGCAGGCGGACTCTCAACCACTGTGCCACCAGGGAAGCCCAGAAAACGATGTATCTTTTAAGAAATAAAAAAGTAAATGCCAAGAACCATAGATAAAAGAGTTAAGAAATGGTTGCCTCAGGTAAAAAGTAGTACTAGGAAAAAGGCATGCCATCTTTTATTATAAGCCTTTACTGTAAGACTTTCATTATAAAGTTTTAACTATGTGAAAAGTATCACTTTGAAAAACATTGTCTTTAAAAGGGTGAAACCCGTATAGTACAGGAGACTACACTCAGTGTTTTATAATAAAAGAATCTGAAAAAGTGTATATTGATATATATTATATATATATAAAACAATCACTTTGCTGTACACCTGAAACTAACACATTGTAAATAAATTATGCTTCAATTTAAAAAAGAAGATGAAACCCATTAGCTGTTCTATTATTTTTAAAAGTACTCATAACAATATAATGGATCCATAAAGCAACTGTAAATGTTTTTTATATAATATAGGCAATAAAAATTTATGAAAATATATGCACCAAATGTTAACACTGGTTATCAGTAAAGTGGAAATTGTAGGTAATTTTATTTTCTTGATTTTATTCATTTGTATTTTCTATAAAATGAAAAAAAAATTTATTTTTTAAATACTAGACTACAAAAACCTCATTTTCTTAACTTCAAAGGCATGAGAATATCAATACAGAAAAAACAGTGATGATTAAGAGAAAATAGAGATAAAAAGGAAAACCTGAGTGATTACTAATACCTAATCCTTAAACTCCCTAAACTTGTTATACTAAACAGAGATAATAAAAAACAGAAATTTGGGGGTAGACTTTTGGCCTAAATACTTGTGCAGCAAACATATTTGAAAAGAAGATAACAGGCTTCCTTAAGTTTATGTTATGTATATTTTACCACATTAAAAAAGGGAAAACAGGCTTCCTAAATTTTAAAAACAGTGAGGGGTAAGACGAATAGGTCTAGTGATAATATCCACTGTTATTAAAGTCACCGTCCCTTTTACCTTAGAAAATTAGATTACATACTGTTTCAATTCTTCAATTGTAAAATTGGTAAGATCTGGAACGTCTTGATCTTCATTTTGATCTTCTTCCTCCTCAGCAGGGGGCTGAGCAGCAACTTCATTTACTTCTTCAATTGAAAAGAAACACAGCAAATATCTCAAAACCAGTGTCCATGTATTCTTTATAGGGGAACGCTATAGTGTTAGAAGCGTATGGAGAGCCCCATCTTGCCTATTCAGTGCTCCTGATCTTAGGTTTTACTGGCAAGTAACCTAATACAATTCTTTATTTTGATAAGTGATATTAGGTCTGGTCTCTTAAAAGTCAATCTTCATGAAATTCATCAACATTCTAATTATTTAATTATAAATAAGCTAAAATAATACAGAATAACTAGAAAAAGTCTGCACATGGTGTTTGCAGGAATGTTAGTTAACTGAAACAATGTCCTCTATAAGGCTAACAGTTCCTTGTTAGAAAAATTTTTTTTTATTTCATTATAAACCAGTTATATAAGTATACCTAAGAATTCAACATTGTAAGAAATTTTAGCATAGAACACATCATTGTATCATATCATACATCTTTATAACTTAATAAAGCTTTGTGTAAATGAATTACAGAACCATACTTACGTGTTGTAGCTGAATCAGGCTGGGACAATTTGAGAATTCCTGTTTTTAGCAGTTTTGAAAACAATTCATTTACATCCACCTGACTGAGATGATTATCAGGATATCCCTTAGGAAGGACACCTTTAAAAAAATAACACTCTTAAAATAAAAGTAGAACTTAAAGATGCAAATTATACTAAGGATTTTTAAAGTTTTCTTCAAGATATCCTATCAACATTAAACTTAATAAAATCTTGTTAAGATCAGTGTAATTACCAAAAGTGAACTTTGCATTTATGTCAGCAAATCATGACCTCTTAAAAATATATTCTAAGACGAATACTGAAACCCACTAATACTTTATACGGGCATACGTGTTACCTTAAAAAACCAGTATTACCCACTGTTGCCCAATTAAATCCATGCCAAAGAAAAGCAGAATACTGAGGGCAGAGAGCTTCATGCTCCCTTCTATGCAATGCAGCACCACACCTCTAGGTCCAACTTTTCACCCTTCCAATTCTCTATTCTTCACCTAACCATATTGGCAAAGGTCGTTTTGCATAGATGAAGTAGGCTACCATCTCTTAGCACAGATTTCTAGGGGAAAAAAATACCCAGAGCCTAAATGGAAGTACTCCTGCCCAGCCCCCCAGCTCCCCCCACCTTCCCATAACTACCCAAGGGAACTAATGCAGGGAGATGAGCCATGTGGCTCAGAATATACCTGCCCCTCTGACCCTTGATCAATTACTGCCCTTGCAAAGCAGTTCAGGCTGTTGCTGAAAAGGTGTCAGGCTTACTAAAGCTTCAAAAATCTGAATAAATGAAACAAGGATAACAATCTTTTCCTTAAGCTCACTGGTGAGGAATCAATCCAATTCCATATTTTGCTAAGCACTAATTTAAAAATTACAATTCTTTAACTCAACTATAAAAACAGAATTTTAATATATTTGTATGTCACTACTATGCATCTTATTTACCACACCTCTAGAAAAAAGTTCTGAATCACTAAAAATTCCTCTTAATGGCAGAAATTCAATTTGCATCCACAATACAATACATAATCTCTGCCCTTAACCACTGCATATTCTTTACACTTAGCACAGTGCCTTGTATACAACAGGCTAATTAATGTCTGTTGAAATGAAATGTCTGACTACATGAATGAATAAATCAACCTCAACGATCAATTACAACAGCCACTTCACACAATAGTTTAACATTTACCTTTCATTAGAATTAGCTATTTATATGTCTAAGAATCATAACTAGCTTATCACATGTCTTCCAGCAGTCAAGTTTAGTGATCAAGAGCATGAACTATGAAAAAAAAAAAAAAGAGCATGAACTATGGAACCAGACTCCTGGGATTCTAACTAGAAATTCCACTTTCTAGTTGTGTGACATGATCAAGATACTTATCTGTATCTGTTCTTTTTACCTGTAAAAGGGTAACAATAATTGTTCCTACCTAAGGTTGTTATGAGGATTAAATGAATTAATATTTGTAGAGCACTGAGGTGTTTGGCAGTATATATAATATTTGTTTAAAGAAAAACAGTCAAGTGAAATAAGACAGAGAAAGACAAATACTGTACGATATCACTTAGATGTGGAATCTAAAAAATACAACAAACTAGCGAATATTACAAAAAAGAGGTAGACACAAAAAGAACAAGAACATACTAGTGGTTACCAGTGGGAAGAGGGAAGAAGGTAGGAACAATATAAATATAGGGGTAAGGGATTAAGAGGTACAAACTATTAGGTATAAAATAAACTCAACGATATACTGTATAACACAGGGAATATAGTCAATATTTTATAGTAACTATAAACCAAACAAAAGCTTTAAAAATTGTGAATCACTGTATTGTACACCTATAACTTATATAATTTAAAAAAACACACAGAAGAAAAAAATTTTAAAAAGGCCTCCTAGAGTAATGGAAATAAAACCAAAAATAAACAAATGGGACCTAATGAAACTTAAAAGCTTTTGTACAGCAAAGGAAACCATAAACAAGACAAAAAGACAACCCTCAGAATGGGAGAAAATATTTGCAAACAAAGCAACTGACAAAGGATTAATCTCCAAAATACAGAAGCAGCTCATACAGCTCAGTATCAAAAAACAAACAACCCAATCCAAAAATGGGTGGAAGACCTAAATAGACATTTCTCCAAAGAAGATATACAGATTGCCAACAAACAAATGAAAAGATGCTCAACATCACTAATCATTAGAGAAGCGCAAATCAAAATCACAATGAGGTATCACCTCACACCAGTCAGAATAGCCATCACCAAAAAAATCTACAAACAATAAATGCTGGAGAGGGTGTGGAGAAAAGGGAACGTTCCTGCACTGCTGTTGGGAATGTAAATTGACATAGCCACTATGGAGAACAGTATGGAGGTTCCTTAAAAAACTAAAAATAGAACTACCATATGACCCAGCAATCCCACTACTGGGCACATACCCTGAGAAAACCATAATTCAAAGAGACATGTACCACAGTGTTCACTGCAGCACTATTTACAATAGCCAGGACATGGAAGCAACCTAAATGTCCATCGACAGATGAATGGATAAAGAAGATGTGGCACATATATATACAATGGAATATTACTCAGCCATAAAAAGGAACAAAACTGAGTTATTTGTAACGAGATGGATGGACTTAGAGCCTGTCATACAGAGTGAAGTAAGTCAGAAAGAGAAAAATAAATACCATATGCTAACGCACATAGATGGAATCTAAAAGAACAGTACTGATGAACCTAGTGGCAGGGTAGGAATGAAGACACAGTAGAGAATGGACTTGAAGACACAGGGTGGGAAGGGGAAGCTGGGACGAAGTGAGAGAGTAGCAGTGACGCATATACACTACCAAATGTAAAATGGCTGGCTAGTGGGAAGCTGCTGCATAGCACAAGGAGATCAGCTTGATGCGTTGTGAAGACCTAGAGGGGTGAGATAGGGAGGGTGGGAGGGAGGCTCAAGAGGGAGGGGATATGCGGATATACACATACATATAGCTGATGGACTTTGTTGTACAGCAGAAACTAACACATCATTGCAAAGCAATTATACTCCAATAAAGATTTTAAAAATAAATAAATAAAACAATACTCTGAGCTGCATGAAACAAAAAAAAGCTTAGGACACTTTCAGATTTTATTTGATTTTCTGTGCATTTAGAAACAGGAATAAGAGGTGATTCTCAGAACAGGTTTGGAATTTCATAATCAGGTACCCAATGATGGTGTCTAACTTATCAACCTAGTGAACAGCTGTTTAATGTTTATTTTACTGTTTTTATTTATTTGGCTGTGCCAGCTCTTAGATGCAGCATGCAGGATCTAGTTCCCTGACCAGGGATCAAAGCTGGGCCCCCTGCATTGGGAGCACAGAGTCTTAACCACTGGACTACTAGGGAAGTCTGAACAACTATTTAGAGGAAGAAAAAAAAAGTCCATAGATCCTGCTACACTATAAAGCCCTTAGAAGGATAAACCTTATTAAAGTCATCCTAGCACAATGCCTAGAATATAGCAAGTGATCACTATTTGTTTGGATGAGTAAATGAACATATTTACTACTAGGAAAAGAGTGTTTTTACTTTAAATTTTGAGAAAAAACCTTACAGAAGCCAAATATTGAACACTAAATACTTTTCATATCTCTTTAAGTAAAACTTGAAGAAGGAAAGCATATCTAACATCTCATTCAATAACCTCCAACCCAGGAAATAAGATGTGATTTCCTCTGTGACACTGCTATGCCTTGTATACATAAGCACCTCAAGGTTGTAAAAGCAAAAGAAAACATGCAGGTTTTGTATATTATCTCATACAAAAAAGAGCAAAATTTGCAGTTGCTGCACGCTATCTCAAGCTACCAACTCCAATACAACAAATCCTCTACTCTACAAGAAAAACTGAGTTCTAAAGGAAAATACACCAATATAGCACTTCACAAGTTACATGGTACTTTTGCACATACGATCTCATTTGATTCTCTGGGAAAAGAAAAAATTCCCCGGCAAATCCTGACTTTTATCATATGCTATCTGCAGAGGAAAAAACTGAACCCCAGAAAGGATATTTGCTTATACTCCACCTACCTGTAAAGTAGCAGAGTGGAGATTCTAACCCTGGTCTTCTGACTTTAGACCCCAAATATTCAGTACTTTCCTTCCCTTTTCATTATAGTGAAAACAAAAAATAAGAATACTAATCCTAATTGTCAATCTAGCAATTAAAAACAAAACGTTTTCAAATTAATTGAGTGAGCTTCCTGTGATGATACAGTTTAATACTTAATGCATAAACTAGAGCTTGCTTGGCTAGGACTTCCCTAGTTACTTCAGAACTTTTGGAAAACTCTCCAAATTTGTAAACTTAATAGAGCCACGCTACAGCATGTTTCTGAAGATGGCTGTTTTAATGATTCAGAAATAAAGCAAGTACCACTACAATTTGGTTGAGTTAGCTCTCAATATATTGACTTTCCAATAATTTTAATTTATATACTTCTCATTTTTCACATATTAAAACTAAAACTTTTTTTTTTTTTTGCCTGCACCGCATGGCTTGAGGGATCTTAGTTCCCCAACCAGGGGATTGAACCCGGGCCCTTCAGCAGTGAAAGTATGCAGTCCTAACCACTGGACCACAAGGGAAGTCCTTAAAACTTTTTTTTTTTTTTTTTTTTGCGGTATGCGGGCCTCTCACTGTTGTGGCCTCTCCCGTTGCGGAGCACAGGCTCCGGACGCACAGGCTCAGCGGCCATGGCTCATGGGCCCAGCTGCTCCGCAGCATGTGGGATCTTCCCGGACCAGGGCACAAACCCGTGTCCCCTGCATCAGCAGGCGGACTCTCAACCACTGCACCACCAGGGAAACCCCCTAAAACTTATTTTTAAAGCCCTCGTATCTACTATTGTTATTGTATCCATAACAATATCGTTAAGCCTCACCCCATAGATGCTTATCATGGGCATCTAGCTAGGAAATTCTTTTAACATGTTGTTGTGTACAATTATTACCTGAGTGCCCATAAAGACATATGAATGAATCAGCTTATAATGTGATGTCTGCAGTATTCACTTAATGTTTATTGGATCATCACACACACACAAAACAAAAATTCAAAGTATCAAGTAATTGATATTTCTGAGGTTTGTCATTGACTTCATTTTACCTAAACACAAATGTCACATTCCTACCCCACCCTCTAGCTTCCACATACTAGGTCTCCTTCCCTCTTTTCTGTGGTCTACAAGTCCTGGCTAACCATCTCTAGTTGTAAAGGGGATTAGTGTGAATATACATCAACAATGTAAACAAACTCAGAAAGAAAACACAACATTCCAGTCAGATTAAATTTCTCTAAATTGCATATGCCCTCTCAAAATTGTCATTTTCTAAAACTGACAAGGTAGCTACTCAAACAATAATTGTCTTTTGAAAAACACAAAGTTCTACATACCTGAAGGATTCTGAACAAATGCTCCAGGATTTTGTGGATGAACTGGCAAAAATTGTTGTCCTTGGCCAAATGCTACTGGCTGAGCAACACCAGTCAGAACCTTTAAGAGAAATCTTGGTTTTAAGAACATCTTTTCTATATTTTTAAGTAAAACTTTAACATTCAAATTACGTTAATATATTCACAGATATCATGAGGCCTGTTTACCATAATGAAGATTTACAAGTGTAAATTACAAGTGTAAATTACAAGATTTACAAGTGTAACCTGACTAGGCTTTCTATAAAAAGGAATAAGACCTTCCCTTATATTTTTCACAGAATTATAAAAAATTGATAATGGATGTGAAGGTTCTTTGAAAAGTTTAAGATACCATGCAAACACAAGGTAGCCAAAAACTAGCTGTGTGACCTTACACAAATCACTTTACCTTGCCAGTGTTTTCTCCTATCTTACAAATAGAAATCTGACATCCAGCGATGTGATCTGTACACAATCATAATGGCCAGTAAACAGCAAAGCTGAGGCCAGAACTCACTCACTGACCTAACTCCTTTATACAGATGTCAAAAGCCTGCTTTAATTAGCAATCTGAACTCCTTTATGATCATTCTGTTAGCCATCAAACTGAGTTACAAAGTGGACTGTAAAAGATTTTAAAGGAATGTTAAAAAATAAAAGTCATGAACCAAGTACTGTACAGGCATACAATTATTGTATTTGTAGTCAAGAATGAGGTAGGACTTCTACATATTGCTACTATGTAAACAAATGCCCATTTATAAGCCTTGTTCAGTATCTTGTGTGAACCTTCAGTGGTATGTATGCGTAATAAAAACCCCATCAATTCTTTATAATGTAGGAACAAAACTAACTCAAGTCCCATTCTAGAGTATCTTGTCAATTAAGAGTACCATTTCTCTTAAAAACATACAATAGAGTATAAGTCTAACTAAGGAGGCCAATTGTTTTCCCAAACCACTGGATATGGACAGAAGGCTGCTTTCTATAAATAATGCTTCTAACATGCTTTTAAAACCTTTCTTCTTGTTTTACACTTTCTTCCATGCAATGTTACTGGCATAATAAATCTGTCCTAGTAAGAAAGTGTCACTACCTGGAAAAAAGTAAATTTAGCCCAGGAGAATTTCAGCAGGCAAGCAAAAGTAATTATTAATATCAACTGAATTAACCACAAATTATAAGCATATTGCTTTAACACTATTTCAATAAGCATCAAACATCAAACAACTGCAGTTGACTGGAATGACGGAAAGGTGGTGAAAAGTAGGAAAAGAGGAAGAAAAAGAATTACAGACTGTAAAAGCATGAGCAATTTGATTTTCTTGTTTGTTAACTCAGGCTAAGGAAGTTCTATATCAAAGAACAGTCTATAAAATCAGCTCTATGATTACTATAAAGCTCATCAAGGCTCAAAAGTTGTACAATGTAGCAGAGGTCTATGAAACACACACAACTGTATTATACTTTAATACCTTAGAAACCAAAAACAAAACAAAAAACCCACAAAACAAAAAACCATAATGAGGAGGCTATGCATATGTGAAGGCAAGGGGTATATGGGAAATCCCTATACCTCATAGCTCAATTTTGCTGTGAGCCTAAACTACTCTAAAAAAGTCTATTAAAAAAGAAAAGATTTGTGGGGGGGCGGGGGGGACTGAGATTGAGAGGATGCTCTAGATCCTGAAAGAACTAAGATCAATTTTGGATTTAAACTGCAAATTTCAGCCCCAGAAGACTCTCATCTCACTTTCCTAGCAGGTGGGGTTTTGAAGTACATTAAAAACTGCCCCCCCCGCAAAAAACTTACTAAAAAAATTAAATTTTAAAAAATCCTTTCCAACCTATAGAATAAACTATATCCTGAAAACCTTCCTCAAACACTAGAAACATTAAAAATGGTTCATATCTGCATACAATATACTTTTAGAATAACTGTAACAGACTTACCTGCTGAGATGCCTGAATATTTCCTACTGTCATTGGAGCAGGTAAATTGCCAAAGTTTCCAAACTGAGAGCTCTGAAGATTCTTCTCATCAAAGTAGTGTCCAGAAGCTCTGTTAAGGGGATTCGAGAAACTCTGGTTTCCAGGGCCATGTGGTCCATTAAAATTTGGTCCTTGAGGTGAATCAAATATTTGTTCATGTCTTTGGAACTGCAGTCCTTGGGATGGGGCATTAAAAGCATTGCCAGGTGGATCATTATATGGGCCACTCTGATTGAAAGATACCGATTCAAGCCTTTGTGAAGGATGATTGTCAAATCGTGTGCCTTGAAGACCAAGAGGAATATCAAACCTTGATGCTTGCTGGTGTTGTGGACCATCAAATCTTTGAGGTACACCATCAAATCTTGGTTGAACCTGCTGTCCAGGTGGTCCATCAAATCTCTGTGGGCCTGGCTGACCAGTTCTTTCAAATCTAGGACCTGGCTGACCATGTAATCCATCAAATCTTGGCAAGAGTGATGGCTGACCTGGTTGCCCATCAAACCTTAAAGCATGACAACCTTCAAATCTTGGACCACCTTGACCCAGAGGTCCTTCGATTCTCAGGCCGCCTCCTGGTACAGAAGGACCCTCAAACCTCATTCCACCTCCTTGTTGGACTAAAGGTCCTTCAAATCTGATCCCAACCCCTGGCTGACCGTGTGGACCCTCAAACCTAACGTTCCCACCAAGT
The DNA here is from genome assembly GCF_011762595.2 of Tursiops truncatus. NCBI lineage: Eukaryota > Metazoa > Chordata > Mammalia > Artiodactyla > Delphinidae > Tursiops > Tursiops truncatus. Next base: position 48,659,325 of record NC_047041.1, read on the forward strand.
TGATTATGTTGCCCTTCAAATCTCATACCAGCTACTGACTGACCATGGGGGCCCTCAAATCTCATCCCAACTCCCTGCTGTAGCAACGGGCCCTCAAATCTGATCCCACCTGATGGCTGACCATGAGGTCCATCAAACCTAATTGCAGCCCCTGATGGACCATGACCTCCCTCAAATCTAAGTCCACCTACAGGCTGACCTCGGGGATTATCAAATCTAAGTCCACCCACAGGCTGACCATGAGGTCCCTCAAACCTCAGACCACCCACAGGTTGACCCCGGTGTCCCTCAAACCTGAGACTACCCACAGGCTGGGCCCCTGGTCCTTCAAATCGCAAACCACCTGCAGATCCCTCAAACCTCAGACCGGGGGAACCTTCAAACCGAAAACCACCTCCTCCTGCTTGACCAATTGGCCCCTCAAACCGCAGAGGTGTCCCTACTGGTCCCGGAGGACCTTCAAATCTCAAAGGACACCCACCTCCTAACTGGCCTTGTGGTCCTTCAAATCTCAAAGGGCCACCTCCCCCCATTTGTCCCGGTGACCCATCAAACCGAAGAGAACCTGGCGTAGGAGGTCCATCAATTCTAGGGCTTAACTTATTAGGTCCTTCAAAAATCATCTTGGTTGGGCCATCTCTCGCTACTGATGGCCTGCTAGGTCCATCGTATAATGGTCTATCTTCAGCTAAAGCCGTAAGTCGCTGATTTGTATCAAGGCCGGCGAATCTTGATGCTGGGCTATCTACAAATGGTTTATCTGAATCTTCATATCTAGGTCGCTTAAGTGGAAAACGATCATTGAATGGTGATCTCTGCTCTTCTCGTACACCTTTTAAAAAGAAAAAAAAATTTATTTTCCCTGAATCTGATAATTTATATCAAATTATCCTAAAATCTTCTTCGTATATTCTTGTAAATGTTTATTCAAAAACATCCATAACTATCTCACTTTATGAGAGGGGAGGGAAAAAGACAGCAACAGGCAGCAAGTAAGAGAATGCCCTCTAGAGTCAGATACACCTGGGTAAAATAAAATACCCAGTCAGTCAATTTACTAATTATTTGACTTTGAGAGCAACTTATTTAACCTCTCCAGTCTTGTTTCCTATCTGTAAAATGGGTATAATATATATTTCATTAGGTCATTGTGAGGATTAAATCAGATTACATATATAAAGAACCTAGTAAAGTACCTAATACACGGTTGGCCTTATAAATATCAGCTCCCTTCCCTTCCCTTTGAGGGAAAAACCGAAACAAAACAAACAACGACAAAACAGAAGTCTGAACAGTCACAAAAATCCATCCCCACTTAGCTTGTTCATTTTCCCTTCACTGCTGTGTGATTCAATAGGCATAATCTGATTTAACTTTTTCTACCTTTAGCAGAGACTTGCTCGTCATGTCTTCTCCGGCCCTCATGGGGTGAAAGATTCTCAGCATAAGTACGACTCCCAGATATAGGAGAAAGACGTCTTGCTCTTTCACTAAATTGTTCTTTTCTGTCAAACTGTGCTCCACTATTCCTACTTGCATGTTTACTTTTGGATGGCTCACATTCTATTCCAGACAACAAGGCATCAGTCAAAGGGTAGTCAAAAATATCAGGATCTAAGAGATCAAGTCTTGGAAATGAATGCTGAACCTGTGTCCTTTTCAGTTTTGCTTTATGTTCATAGTAGGTTAATTCAGCATCAGTTAAGAGAGGTTTCTTTTTTAATCCACCTTTATTTTCTTCTGTAGGACTATCCCGTACATTGCATCTATGTTTACCTTCTTGATACTGAAATAGCTGTCGAATTTGATGCACAACAACAAGGAAGTCTTCCTGTGTAATTTCACCAGATGCTAAACGTTCACTCGTCTGCATAGGGGTGATAAAAGGAAATCAATATTTTAAATATAAAAAGTACTTACAAAAAACTTATAGACAAAAGGAGAATAATGACTACATGGGAACACAGTAGTTACCTTTTGAAGTAATTCTCTTTTGCTTGCAAGAGTTAACTCTTTAGGAATCTGAAGATTGGCATCTACGCTTAATCGATGCTGCTGTTTTGGAGCTCGAGGTGACAAGATTCCTTTAGTGCTTGACCAGCTCTCCCTATGCCTTAGATGAGGAGCTTTGCTATGTTCATCACCCTGTTGTAAACTGAAACCATAAAAGCAATTATGTTACTTCATAAAAAATTTTTAAATACTCAGGACCATATTTTAAGATCCTTAATAGGATCTGGCTAAAATGAATATATGTAACCATAAAAGTTAATTTAAAGATTAAGAGCACAAGATTTGAAGTCAGGAAAATCAGATATGAATTCTGATTCTTGCATGTCCTGGATGTGCCACCTTAGGCAGATTAGTTAACCTTTCTAAACTTCAGTTTCCTTATACGTAAAACAGCAATAATAATGGTACTTAACCCACAGGGTTTTAAGAATTAAACAGGGGAAAAAAGTACTAATTACAGCACCCAATAAACATTATCCAATTTTTAAATCAACACTGTATTTTTAAATGTACACATTATTCTACTCAGTTAAAAATGTTAACAACCTACCTTTTATTTTCTTCCCAACCAGATTTCCATCGTTTGGTAGACTTGGAACTTTGCCAATTTTCTACATTTTCTTTTGGTTCAGTGCCTGACTTGGTGGAATGCTGATTTGCAGTTTCTTGTGGTCGTTCCTCTTCAGTCTTTTTTATTCGCCTTGGATCTCGAACATCCTGTTTAGTACTTCTCTTCGCATTTCTTTCTTCCCTGGAAGGTGGTGTAAACTCTTCCATATGTGACTGCTTAACTCCTGACTGGCGAATCTTCCCAGCTTTGGGTGTTGAGGTTGGAGACATACTCCTTTGCCTTCGCTTGGGTGACCGCCTATCTCTTCTCTTGGGAGAATGTATAATCGGTGACCGGGACTTGGGTGATCGTGATCTTGATCGCTTTCTAGTACTCGATCTCCCTGGTTTTGTCCCCTGTTTTTCCGATTCTTCCGTTATGGTATCCTGTTTTTGTACAATGCCATTTATGATTTTATTTCTACTTCCCACCAGTCTGTGTTCAGATGATTTCATGTGCTCATCTTTATCCTTTTTTTCTGCAGTTTTTCTCTTCTCTTTTAGATCATCATCTTTGCTATCAGTCTTATCCTGAAGATGTCTTTTTAATCTTGGATCTCTCTTGCTCATATCAGACACCCTTGCACTTTCAGATTCTTGACTTTTCAAGTCTTTTGTGTGGGATAATTTGTTTTTCAAAGGTGATGGTGATTTAGATTTAGATTTGGATTTAGAATCTAATTGGTCAAGTTCTTTCTTGGTTATTTTTTCACCTGATTTACTTTTTTCTTGCTTGGATGAATTTAGTTTTTCAGAGGGTACAGTTTTACTTGTCTTAATATCAGACTGGCTCAATGTGTTCATTAGGAATTCCTTCCTGTGACTCTGATCTTTTCCATGAGAAGAATGTTGACTCAACCTATTAAGACGGGGATCCCGGTTAGTTCCTTTCATATCCTGAATTTGTAAGGATGGGCCTGGACGACTTTTCTCAGGTTGCACAGGAACCTGATGGGGAGATTTAACTGCCATAGGGGGAATTTGTGAAACATGTAATTTGGATTGTGCAGTTCCAGGACCTAAGTTGGATGTCTCCTGCTGAACACTAAGAGAAACTGCCTGAAATACAAGATAAATGTTCATGTTACAACTGTAAAACATTCAGATTATTTGTCAAGAAACTGAAAACTAAGGAATATAATGCTTTATTCAATAAATCCATTTATTCAATACCGTATTTATACTGTATACTTCTAGTATTTAAGTGGATATTAAAATGAAAGGAAAAAGGTCATATACAATATTTATGTGGCCTGTTATTTCTTACTAATCCTCTACTTTGGGGTTTTATAACTTCTAGGAAGAATGAAAAAAAAAAAACCCTCCCTCTTCCTAATTATTCAGAATTCTGGGCCACACTGATATTAAGAAACTACTAAATAAGTCACTGCACTCCAGCTGCACAAGCATCCAAGTCTTTCCGGGTAAATTCTAAGTCATAAAATTTAGCTCGTCTCAAAGTGGCACTGATAATGCACTTACAAAATTCTGCCTTCCTGTACTCCCTTACTCTCAAATAAGGTCAAGTGCTAAGTAATTAAGTAAAATAGCTTAATATAACGTTATTCATACACAGAAATACATAATCTTCCTGGCCTCCTTAATTTTGTGATGGCTTTTTTTTGTAGCCTTCTAAGGAAACTGCTAAGGATTTCTGCTCATGAAACATAAGCTCATAAAATATTAAAGACTAGGCAAAAACATCTGCCACAACACAACTACCATCTTGGAACTAACACTACGTCCACATAATTTTTTTTTTTTTTGCGGTACGTGGGCCTCTCACTGTTGTGGCCTCTCCTGCTGCGGAGCACAGGCTCCGGACGTGCAGGCTCAGCCGCTCCGCGGCATGTGGGATCTTCCTAGACCGGGGCACGAACCCGTGTCCCCTGCATCAGCAGGCGGACTCTCAACCACTGCACCACCAGGGAAGCCCCCGCATGATATAATTTTTAACAAAACTAAGGGGCTATCTTATAAGACAGCACTCTAATAAAAAGTATTTGAAAGAAAATAGTGCAGTTTATATTAAAAGTGACTTTTACAAAAAGGATATACAAATTTGGACTAATAAATACACCATAATTTGCAAAATAAATAAAAGTGGAAAAATTACACTATTAATAAAAGTAACATGTTAATACAATTCAAATACAAAATAATTCCATATCCATCAGAAAACAGGTTTAAAAATACTCAAAATGCCAAATCTCCACTACTTACCAGTTGTGCCTTAGCTTGCTCTAGCTCAAGCTCCAGCTTTTTCTGCTGAAGTTCTAACAACTGCTTTTGTTTTGCCAGTAACTGCTGCCTTATTAGTTGCTCTTGGGTAAGATTCTTTTGTATATCCGGAACAATTGGAGGAGTGGAGATGCTAGGGGAACTGACCACTGTGCCAGGTGTTGAAGACTCTTCGGGCTATAAGAAAAAATAATTTGTTTACAAAAAAAAAATCACAGCTAAAAAGGAAGCAGCTAAGGGGGGAGCTAAAAATTATCAGCTTCTCTCTTAATAAACCCTATCCATAATCTTAAATGGCCAATCATGTTTAAAAGCACACAGAAAGTTTTCAGGAATTTAAAAACCAAAATAAATATGTAAAACCTAAACAAGGAGAACATTTACTTTAAATGTACTGTGAACCTGAAGGTGGAAATTTTTTTTTTTTTAATTAAACTGATTCAGCACAGGGTATTCTAGTTACTTTTATCTGGCAGGAAATTTTAGAGAAGTCAAAATTTGACAGTTAAAAATATTAGTTATATACCATTCATGTTAAAACTTACCGATTTATTTAAAAATTTAGGATTCACATGGATGCTAGATGTATTCACATTGGGGGGCAGAGGTTTAATAGGCCAAGCAGGATCTAACGAATTGACTCTGACATCCAGGGCATAAAGTTTCTTCAAAGGGAATATTTCATCCCAGGTGGAACGTAACTTAAATAAACTTTTTCTAGTATTTTCATCCACCTAGAACAACAGAACAATTCTATGGCTTGTTAAGTTACTATAGGATGTTTTATATATTAAGCATAATGCTACATAAATCTCTGTTCTACTTCACATATAGCACACATACTACTAATTCATAAATATATACAACAGTAATCATTTATTAAAAGTACATTTGTTTGCAGATGTAAAGTTAATAAAGAAATTTCTGTCAAAAAAAATTAGAAAAATTAAAGTCATTATCACCTAGCCTTCATGAAAGCAAACAATTAGACAAGTCTGAATTTTTAGAAGTACAAAATGTTCCCAAATATTAGGGCTTGACACAGTATTCCTACTGTTACTTTCGCTCTGGACAAAAATATAAAACAACTAGAAAATAGTTTATCTGATGACTTAAATTTTTTAAGTTATTTACATTTAGTACAAAGTAAAACAAAACTAACTAATCTCCTGCAATACAATATGGCTGGTACCTATGAATAAGCTATTTGTGGTGTAGAAGGCACCTGAATAATTGAAATTCACAAAATCTTACCTACTGATGAGCTTTAGTTTTGTATCTTATCTGCTCATGCTTGTGATGGGCATAGTAACAACAATAATACTTTTTAAATTAGCCATCAGAGAAACCTAGCACTTGGGAAAACTGAGCTAGAGTTCTAACTTTAGAATAATAAAGCCTTGACTATATTCCAGTCTTTAGGTAATATTTACTACAAACAAGGTCATTTTCATCACCTTCAATGTTAAGGCCCAGTAAGAGTCAGTAAACATTTTCTACCAAACACCCAAATGAATTTGAACACACTGAAACTGAAACCAAGAAATTGGTTTAGTGCCCCAATTTCTATAATGCAAAGTTGACTTCTCCTTAGACTAGAGTCTCAGGTAAGCAGTATTTAGCAAAAGTCTACAATACACTATTAACAATCTCCATAATACAGTTTGAAATACAGCTTTCCAAATTTCTTCTGCATATACTTACTTAGCAGTATTTCTTTTCTCTAAGAACTTAAAGGGAAAAAAATTACTCAAGTAGCCACTACACATTTTCTGTTCTAACAAACAAGTAAAATCTGATAGTGAGTTCTTTCAAAATAATCCCAATTCTCCAAGCCTGACAACTGTTAAGATTTCTCGAGACACAACAGGTGCATCTACTAAAATATAAGAACCACCAATTTTTTGTTAGGAAACAATCTTTAAACCCAAATATCTTATAAATGCCCCTTTTCTCAGTATGAAAGATGAAGCCTGACAGGAAAGAGAATTACTTCAGCAAATCCTTTGTCTTCCTCAACATAATACTGTATTAACCAAACTACCAGATACAATGTTATGAAAGGAATTTACAATCTCTAGGTATAGAAATTAACAAGCCTTTCTTCTAAACACTAAGAGGGGCCAGAGGTGGGGAAGAAGTATTTCCAAAATAACCTAAAGCAATTCACTGATCCACCATTCACACATACCTAGAACATTCACACAAAATATACTTGAACAAGGTTAACAAGAGGAAACATTTCCAGAAAAAAAAAAAAAAAAAATCACAAGTTCCAGGCATCCATCACAGGTTGACACACACTAGAATTATGCTTTTGCTTTTTCTTTTTTTAAGACAGAAATAGTCAACATCCTAAAACCAGAAACCTAAACAATGAAATTTGAAGTACTCTTGATAGTTTCAGATCTTTTTGCCCGTATTCTAGTGATGAAACAGATCTTCAAGTGAACAAAGTCAATCAAAAACATGAACTTCTAAAAGCAAACACATCTATTTTTGAATGGATAATGTAAAACACCTAGAACCCACTTTAAATACGAAACACTAACTTTACCATGTTAAATGCCCAAAAGAATAAAACATTTCACCACCCAAGAAAACCCAACACAAAGGCAAGTATTTATTTAATCAGGAACATGTTTTAAAAATTCAAATGTTTCTAAATGTATATATACCTTTTCAAACACACAAATAAATGTTGCAACTAGATTTTTAGTAAAGGCAGTGAGATACTCTCTTCCAACATTTTTCACGATAGAATCCATAAGGTACATAACAGGAAGCTTCTCTGAGGAGGGAGCCTGAAGTAATAAAAAGAAACTGAAAAGTTTAGTACAATGAATTGCCAACAAAGAACTACTTTTAAAAGTGAGCGTTTAACGTACAATACAGACCTCAATATTTTGTTGATATTAAATACTTTTGAATCAATATTAACCTTTATGAAATTTAAGTGTTCACGGTCTCACCTCTTACAATGATCTTTAGTTGAGCATACAAAATAAGCTCAGAATTACTGGAAAGAAAAAAGTCTCTAGTACCCTCATTTAACACTCAATAGAATTTCAGGTTCGTATAGTTAAAAAAAAAACTGTGTTTTAAGTGACAAAAAAAGGGGGAGGATATTTTCTGTAATCCAAGTGTAAGCTTTGTGACCCACATTAACTTATGATGATGCACCTAGACTCAATGAAACAAAAAGTTTTCAGACTTCTGGCAGAAACCCTAATTTCCATAGGCATATTTTATATGTTAAAGTCTATGAACCTTTTGTTACCTGTAAAATCATTAGGATTACTTCTCTATAATCCAATGAACAAAAGAAATTAAGTACACTTCACATATGAAGTTAATGGCAAAAAAACACTTTTAAACTTGCACATGAACATGCAGGAAAGTGCAAGTTGTTACTGATACAAGGAAAACTGGATGGAGCAGCCGCTGAGTCATGTAAATCAGGTTGAACTTGACTCTGGAAACCAGGATTTGTCCTCAAGATTTTCTTCACAGCACAGACTCTCCGTCGAAATATTTTTCCTCTGACACGCACAAACCAGGAGTTCTAAATTTGTGCAGGGCCAGTGTGATGATGCCGATACAGGCGGCCCTTTCCAAAGCAAAGAAATGTTGCCCCAGCTCAACTGTAAAGCCTACCCATCACTGGCTTTTAGAAGGCACAGCAAGTTTCCAGAAAGCATCAGCAGGTTCACAGACTTGTTGAGGAGCATTAAGACACACCACATAAACTAAGTGTTAACTCCCACTCCAAAGGAGTACCCACGATTTAAAAACAAAAACAAAAATTATCCCCATTTACCCTTCCCACGTGTATAGGAATCTTAACCCTGAACACCACTTACCCACAGCTACCTGTAGCCAGGGTAAGCTCACAGTTCTGCAGTACACAATGCCACCATTATTTCACAAAACCAATTGCCCATACAAGTGTGTGGAAGTGCTCTTGCTTCTGATAACAACCAAAGTTGACTAAGGAAACCTTTGAATAACTTTGTATGAAAGTTTTCTTTTACAGTACTAATAAAAGGGTTTCACAAGGCTATTGCATGTGGGTAAACTATTAAGTACCAACACGTCAACTGCTTTATTGCTGTGTCTTTATCTTACCATGTCATGTTTTATACCATTTTAGTCATTGTTGTACTTATGAAGATAAACAGGCTCTCTTTAAAACCAAAATCTGTTCAGTAGGCTAACTTTTTATTGTACAAGTGAATTCTTATATGTAATATTTTTTTGCTACTACTGCCTCATGGAAGGAGTCAAGTAAGTGTGAATCCTTAAGTTTAGTAATGCTGAAACGCTAGAGGATAAGGACACAAACATTCACCTCGAGAAACACAAAACCAAGCCAGTTTGCTACCAAATGACAGAAAATCCCTCCCCTCACCCTCAACCCCAACCCCATTAAATTATTTCCCCAAAGTGACTGTTACATCTTTTCCTCAATCTGGCTTTACAAAAATAACCAGGAAACGTGTGCCAAAAAAATTTCAGCTGTCTTTCATCAGCAAATAGTCCATCTATTTTCACCACTCTGTGTAGCCACACACAAATACAAATTTTAATGTGGTCACTATATTCAGCATTTAGTTTTCACTTCTGAAAGTCTTCTGGATCCATTAAAAACCAGCAAGAAAATGGTTCTTTGAGTGACAACCTGAGCTGCTAAGTATTAGGCTCTGTGGAATATTAGTAACCCCAAAAATACTAGGTAGAATTTTTAAAAATCAATGTTATTTTTAAAAAAGTGCATTTTTGTTTTTTTTAAAAGGCATTTAATGTTAAGCCTTCGACAAGGCAAAACTAAGTTTTCATGTCCAACATGTTTGTTGTATCAATAAAAAGGATGTTGAGTATGAGGAATGCTTCCTTTTAAAATCTCATACTTTAAAAAAAGAACAATAGCTGTTTCACACAGACATTCACAGGAAAAGGTGAATAAAGACTTGTATTTTAGCTGTCAGACTGAGCATGACAAACTTGTTGGGCCCTAAAGAGAAAAAAAAAACCTTACTTTTTGTCCTCTTTAAGGTATGAAAGGACCACCTGAAACCGTGTATCTTGTGAACAGATTTACCCAAAAGAGTGGATGGAACCTAAAGAAGAATGAACCCAAGTCACTTAAAGACTTTTGTTTAAAACACACAACCACGTAGATAAAAATAAGTCTTGGAAACAAATTCTACACCTTACAAAGGTAAATAAAAAAGACAAATACATATTTTATATGTTTTATTCACAAATTTTATAATACCAGTCACACATTTCAAAACCATTTATTAAAGTCAGACCACTCAGTTTTACACTAGACAGAAAGCGCCTCTAAACAATATATTGGTGGTTGTTGTTAAAGTGGCCTTTTAAAAGGGGTTCACTCTGCTAAAAGGAGGCTCATCCTGATCATTTCAATCACTAACAACTAGAAAAAAACTAAACCATAAGTACAAGCTTCAAAAATAACTTAAAACGTAGTACTGGGAAGCTATTAAAACTCATTACGATAACTAAGTTTAACAGTAACTTTACTTAAATGACAAATCGCTCCCACATGAATCCACAGAAGAGGAGGACTACAGGGAAATATAGGGTGGCAGAGGACCACTGCTGTCAAGGGGTGAAGCAAAGCACGTCTTCACTTTCAGGGAAGGAAGGGAGGAAAAAAAGAGAAAAGGAAGAGGAGGAGGAACTGAACTTTTCAAAAGAAAACTACAAGTACTTGTTACCCAGTGGGCCAGTTCTCCACCTACAGGTTGGATAAGATCTCCTCCCCACCCCCTCCAACCCCACCCTCAACCCCAATTTCCCGTATCTGGGGGCAAATGAGACCCTCCGATAGGAGAATACAAATTGTATCTAGCCGCCCCCACCCCAAAATGGGGCTGACGGGTGTGAGCAGCTGCCTGGCTGGCAGGGAATGGATTCTCCTCTCTTCCCTTTCGCATCATGTGCTTTTCAGGCGCCATGTTGGGCTCCTAACAGGCGGCTGCTCCACTCGGGGCCAAGGCCCTATTCCCACCCCCCAACAGCTCGCTCCCAGGTCCCCCTTCACCTCCTTCCAACCCACAGAGCACAGTTACCCAAAAGAGTTCGGGACGGGGGGAGAACCACTCCCCACCATCCCAGGGGGTTCAAATAGTTTTAACTCTTACATCCCCACACCACGAACTGCCTTTAATTCTCCCCCTCCCCGAAGGGCTCTATTCAAAGCGTGTGCGTCGGGATACACGATGCGGTGGCCTAAATAGGGAGCTGGTAAGCGGAAGTGGGACTCCACCCTTTATCCTCCCCACTCCCTCCCCCCAAGAGAGGCCCACGCTCGAAGCCTGGGCCAGAGACCGAGCCTGAGTTGGAGGGTTGGAGAGGAGGAACACCGTCCCCCTTTGGATAGAAGCGAGACCTGGGATGAGGCTGACACTAAAATCAGGGAGTATTAGAAGAATAGGAGGCTGCGGGGTGTATAAAAACCTTGGCGGTTTGGGCCTCGATGAGAGAGACGATCTCCTTGGCGAAGGGCAGGTTCTCCTCGGCTAGAATGGTCAGCATATTGATGTGCGGTTTGCTATTGAAGGTCAGGTCTTCGAGTGATGACTGATAATCCCGACAGGCGTCCTCCCGGGCCCCCGCAGTACCGGCCTCGGCCGGCGTCTGCTCTGACATTGCGCCGCGGCCCCCCTCCGAGGTCCGCCGCAGCTGAAGCTGAAGCCGCTCTCGATACCCCGCCTCCCTTCCGACTCCGCTTCCTCTCCCCGGGTCTCGCGGCTCCGGCTTCACCACATGCTGACCGCGGAGGGGGGTTGGGGGACGACACGGGGGGAACCTCGGGTGTGAAACGCCGCCGTCTCACGGGTGATTTCGGTCCACTTCCAGCCGCCACAGAATCTTCTTTCTCCACAGACACAAAATGGCGGCGGCTCCAGCTCCGAAAATGTCTGTGCTCCCAACCGCTGCGTCGTGCGAAATGAGCTAGGGGAGGGGAATTGTGCGGTAAAGGGGCGGGGCCGTTGATAAAGCCAGGCGTGATTGGCTCGCCCAGCCAGGTCGCCAGCCCCGCCCCCCCGCCCTTCCGCTGAAAGTCCTGGCTCCACCTTCTTCTCGGGATTCTACCCGGGCTTTCGCAACACCTACTGCTCAGAAGTGGGGTGGAAAAGACGGCCCCTCTCATTGGCCGATTCATAAAGCACCGGTCTGTCATTTGTTACCATAACAACCCGTTCAGGGAGGCCAATAGGCCTGGGGAAGGCTGTTCCCGAGGCCCAACCCAACCAGTTTAAGGGGAAAGCTCAGTCGTCCCCTCTTCTACCCTCTCTCTGCGACGCCCTAGCCGCCGAGCCGCTCCGTCAATCATCATCCCTTCAGCCTGCTGGGCCGCCGCCACGGGGGTGGGGGCTGAGCCGAGCGGACGCTTTCGACCCGCCCCGCCCCCCATGTCGCCACTCGCGACTCAGGTGCTTTCGAGAGCCTGGGTGGGTCCAGCTGCTGCGGCCGACTGTCCTTCCCGGAACTGAGGCCCGAAGGGAGGCGCCGGGTTCACCCGGAACCTCGGGAAGGACCCCTAGAGTTGGCTTCAGCACTGTGCTTCCCACTTCCACAAACAAAAACACCTAGGCTGGCGCTCTGGTGTTGAACCCCGAGGAAAATGCCTTTATTTAGAGGGTGTGTGTGTGTGTGTGTGTGTGTGTGTGTGTGAGAGAGAGAGAGAGGGAGAGAGAGAGAGAGAGAGAGAGAGAGAGAGAGAGAAAGGCTTTTCCATAAGGGATTTGGAGGAGATCTTTGGGAAGCCTACTTCGAGCACTAGGAAAGGTTTCTCACAACAGCCAGCCACACCCAGCCCCGAGCCGATAGCTCCTCGATCTTCTGCACTTCGAAACACACCTAGGATACGCAATTTCGGTCACGTAGATAATATATATTTTACTTCTAAGGATCCTAAAATCCTGTTTGGAGGCTGGAAATGATGCAAAACACAAACCATTCAAGTAGTTCTGCCGTGGAGCTGCAGCATAACACAATAAACTAAAAGGGTATTTTTTTCGTTGAGTAGAGATAGTAAGGTAGGTGTAGGCTAAAAAAAAAAAAAATTAGGTATTAATTACATAAAATGTGCTTCACCATTGTCCTCAGGCTACTAGGCTCTGCAGAGGTACTTTGTTGTTCCCCAAAAGAAACCGCTCTTAAGAAATGAAGTAATTCCTTTATTTGTCCCATATAAAGTAACATTTTCATTACTTTTTGTTTTGGGGTTTTTCAGCAGCTTTATTGAGGTGTTATTGATATATAAGAAACTGCACATATTTAAAGTGTACAGGATTGGTTTGACATGTGTTTTTCATTTCTTCCTAACGTGATATCGCATATAAATGAGAAGCCTGGGGAGGAGAGCTTATCTTTTGTCATTTGAAACTAAGGAATATTGTTGAATAGGTATTTATGGATCTCAACTGCATACCATTGTTAGTGATGATCTTAGATATAACAGACACAGTTAAAATTAAGGAACTGTCAACGTTCCTGTTTTCTGGAGGGACATGTTGGCAGTAAAATAGTCCTTCTAATAGTTTTGCTTGTAATTTTAAAGCTCAATTTAGTTACTAAACTTTGAGTTACAGAAAATATCTGCCTTTCCTTATTCTTTTATATCATCTTAACAACCAAGTGAACTTTTAAAAAATAAGTTTTCGAAGATCTGATTTGGCTTCTATTGTATCCCTCCCTCCGAAGCTACACAGAGAGTAAACAATATATGCTTAGCATATAAATCAGCAAATCTATGTACCCACAAAAGACGTGGAAAACTCAAGAGCGACGTAGCAACTGTATTTGAGTCATGTGCTATACTACAGGAATACTTTTACTTTATATCCTCTGGACAGACCACGAACTAGATAATCAGTATTTTTAAACACACAAATGAATGCATGAAACTTCTCCCGTGATAGTTTCGATGCCGGTTCTTTCATCAAAATATGCAGCTAATGCACTCTGCACCAGCATTAAGCCCATCTCTATGCTAGGTGCAGTGGTGACCATAATAGGTCCTTGGCCTGGCCTTCACAAAATTTATAGCCCAATTATAATCTCATGGGATAATATGAAAAAGTACTACACCTGACCAGGAAACAGTGGGTATCCCAGAGCTATTTCAAAAAATCAAACCCTCTGGTTATATTTCCTTTTTTTTTGTTTTGTTTTGAGGAAAATAACTACACTCCTCCCTTGGTTCAGAGTGCTTACAAGAGGACTTAACGCCCCCCCCCCAAAAAAAACCCTCTGTTCTAAGAAATCAAGTACTTTTTTTTTAAATTTTATTTATTTTTGGCTACGTTGGGTCTTTGTTGCTGCGCGGGGTCTTTCTCTAGTTGCCGCGAGCAGGGGCTACTCTTCATTGTGGTGCATGGGCTTCTCATTGCAGTGGCTTCTCTTGTTGCGGAGCACAGGTTCTAGGCGCAGGGGCTTCAGTAGTTGCGGCACGCGGGCTCAGTAGTTGTGGCTTGCGGGCTCTAGAGCGCAGGCTCTGTTGTTGTGGCACACGGGCTTAGTTGCTCCGCGGCATGTGGGATCTTCCCAGACCAGGGATCCAACCGTGTCCCCTGCATCGGCAGGCGGATTCTCAACCACTGCGCCGCCAGGGAAGTCCTCAAGTACCTTTTTGATATAAATGTTTGATGCCATCAGAAAGACTAAAATGTGTATACTAAACACGTTGAGCATATAAATCAGCAAATCTATAGAAAGTAAAAAGGAAATAAGGGAATAAGAATTTAAAAGCAATCCCTTTAAAAACATATAGTTAACTAACACTGCCAGGAGATGGAATATTGCATTTAACATGTGAATCCAGTGTGTATCAATAATATGCAGGAGGGTCTTCCCTGGTGGCGCAGTGGTTGAGAGTCCGCCTGCCGATGCAGGGGACACGGGTTCGTGCCCCGGTCCGGGAAGATCCCACATGCCGCGGAGCGGCTGGGCCCGTGAGCCATGGCCGCTGAGCCTGCGCATCCGGAGCCTGTGCTCCACAACGGGAGAGGCCACAACAGTGAGAGGCCCGCGTACCGCAAAAAAAAAAAAAGAATAAAGCAGTTCTAGTGTTAGCTCTAAAGGAAGTTCTAAAATTGGCATGTAGTATATATTCAATGAATATTTGTTGATTACTTGTTGACTGATCCAGAACTTCTGATTTCAGTTTCACCTAGCTTGTCCACTGTTGTATTCCAGTAGCTCAAATAGGGAAATACAGGGTCAGTTGAGTTATGGAGTTTAGAGATAGAGATTATCAGTGGGGAGAGGCTGACTGACAATTCAAATGATGTGATCACCATGTTCAAAAAACCAGTTCATAGTTTTTCGGGCCTTAGAAATTTTGCCAGCAACCCTACTTTTAGCAATCTTATCACTCATTTGCAGAAAAAGATGACTTGATATAATTTCTCAATTTGTTTTGCTCCCATATATTTATCTTAAGCATTCGGCATTTCCTTCCAATTGTGCATGCAAAAAGCAAAAGAATATGCAGCAAATGTATACTAATAGAAAAACTCTGAAATATTATTTCATAACAAATTATATGTAGATAGATTTCCTTGCTAAAAAGTTGTTCAGTTTTTCATTAGCCTATTCAACATGGCCCCTGCTTTTGTGGAGATAGTTACACTGTATTTATATAGTCTTTATTCTATATATGTATGGAGAGAGAGAGAGAGAGAGAGTCATAGTCTGCTGGGTGAGATAAGCAATTAAACCAACAATTACCATACAGTGTGACAAGATAGCAGGATAGACCATAAGTATGAAAGACGCATCTAAATCAGACTGGAGTGGTCAGGTAAGCCCTCCCTGAATTGTTAACAGTTGTCAGGTTTCAAAGGAGTGAATTGGAATAACTAGATTAAGGGAGAAAAGGGCATTCCTGGTAAAAAAGACAGGTAGATCCAGGTTTTGTGGGTCCCAAAGCACACACAACTTGGAAGACTTTCTTGGAGAAAAAGAACACAATATTACATATATAAAATTTTATGGCCCATGTTAAGTGAGTTTTTGCCGGTTTCACTCTATGTCCACCTATTTGAAGAGACCTGTTCAAAGAAGGAAATATATCTCTGAGATGTGCAAGTATTTCAAAACAGATCAAAAATATGTGTGTAGGAGAATTTATGAGGTAAGAGCCAATCACAAATGATCTCTTATGAGCTTTGTAGTACAAGAAATGGGAGTCCACTGAAGGATTTTTATGAGGGATTGGGCTAGATTTTTGTATGAAAACGATAATTCTGGCAGTGCCAGGTTTGGTTAAAAAATTATTACATTTCTTTTAAACACTTAGGGTTGTCTTTTTTTGTATTTAAGTAAAAAAATGATGTTGCTTAAACAAAGGGAACTACAGTGTAAGTTTCATGGGGGGGAAAAGTGGTTATACATAATGTTATTTTGATGTATAGGTTTGGTTATAAAATTTACTCTGAGAATTATGTGGATTAGTTTTAACTGTATCACATTCTAAAATTCATTTCCCAGATTATTTGGTGGTTGAAATTCTTGTGATTCAAAATAAAAAGCCCTGTTCTTCTTATTACTTAAGTCATTTTCTGGTACTGACTTTTGCTCTGAGAGCCCCAGTTCATCTAATTCCAGGACTGTTCTGTGCCAGGAAATAAACTGGGCCAAGGCAAGAATAGAGCCTGTTATCAAGTAAGTGAATTAAACTGAAGGAGTGTACACATATACTGCATGGAGAAACCGTAAGTCAGAATAGTGGTTCAAAGCATGGAGGATGATAAAATAGTTTCACTCCTTTCCCTGTAGCAGCTTCTTAGCCCAATGTCTCTAAGAAAGTTATCTCCGTCTTTAAGCTTCTGGTTTCTCATATGTAAAAAGGAATGAATGACGTCTCACCTCATAAGGTAATTACAAGGATGGAATGAGATGATAGATATTATATAATAAGTATGTGGATGTGGAATTGCATACAGGAAGTTCATGAAGCACTGGGAACAATGATTCAGTCTATCATATCATTTTAAAAGAGCTCAGTGTGCTCCTTAATGGCTTAAGAATAATGACTCTGGGTATATGCAGCCCAAGATACAAAATCTCTGCTTCATAAACAACCTCATCCTGCTGAACTGGTAACCCCAGTTTCCTTGGGTTGGTAAACATACAGACAATGAAGTAAATCAAACCAATATTGGAATAATCTGTATATATCTGGTATTTATTTGAGAGAGAAGGGAGCAAGATAGCAGCAGTAGTATGAGTTTGCAGCCAGTATGAGCCACCACCTTCCTCTGACCCCAGGCTGCCTCCTCAGCTTTCAACCTTGCTGAGTACAGCAGCTCAAGGTGCCTTTGCTACCACACACTGGATCATGAAAGACAGGAAGACCCAGCAGCAGGACTTTTGCTGAGTGTGTGGCAAAGTATGAAACTGAAGACTGCACTAGATGACAAAGACAGGGTCTTATGGTACATAGGTCAAAACATACTACTAGAAAAGAGGCATCTAATATACATAGAATCTATCTTTCCCTCAAGACATTTGAAAACAGAAATGAAACAAAACTAATTAAAGATGCAACCCATCCTCGACCACCTCAACTATTGATTGGACCAAAGTGAACAGCTCCTTATCCTAGATGCCTAACAGAAGAAAGGGCATGTCCTCTGAGGGGAGAGGAGGTAATATGTACTCTAGTATCTATGGTCTTTTAAAACATTGTCTGGCTGACATCAATTAAAAATTAAAAGACTTGAGAAGAAACTAGGCAATGTGACCCAAAATCAAGAGGAAAGAAGTCAATAGAAAATAGAAGCAGATCTACAGATGACCCAGATGTTGAATTAAGATGGAAGAACTTTAATATAATTACTATAAATATATTAAAAGAATTTGAGGAAAAGATGAACAAAATGAATGAAATATAATTTAAACAAAGAAATGAATCTCTAAAAAGAAATAACCAAATGGAAATTACAGAAATAAAAGAAAACATGAAGTTATAAATGTAGCTCAGTAAATATATGGCCATTATTTCCCAATCACCTTGATTGGATATGTGAAATATTTTGATATAGCTGATAAGAGACTTGTGAAACACCTTGATCTCATCAGCAACATATTAACATTCTAGCTCTAAAGTAAATCATTTCCTCAGAGGATTTGTTTCATTTTCTTTCTGTTAAAGAATATTAACCTTTTGCAAAAAGTCTGTGAATGCATTCTATTTTGGACTCATGACCTCCTATATACCTTCATCATCTAGAACATTTCAGAGAAAGTTCTATTACAAATAAACAAATAACTGTGTTTATTTTTTAAATTGTTTTGACATTGACAGATTAATCCAGAAAAACCAACTGCCCTATGATCTTGGAGGAGCCAGGGTTTTCATATGCTTCTATTTATTCATTTCATTTTAAATCAAAGAAAAATTCGGATTGTAAGACATTTTACATGGTCTTATTCTTACCATCCTTGAAATGTCTTACTCTCCCTGATACAAATCAAAGGACTTAACAACCTCAGCCTTCTCTAAAAACCTCTGCCTCTGAACAAGAATTGTAACACTATGCCTCAGATAATAGACTTTACACCTTTTATGATATGCTCAAAGAACTCTCATTGTTTTGAAATGAGTGGTTTTATTTAAATAAATTGACTATTATATCAGTTTAGGTAATTCACTTTTAAAAAGGAGTATTGGGCTTCCCTGGTGGTGCAGTGGTTGAGAGTCCGCCTGTCGATGCAGGGGACACGGGTTCGTGCCCAGGTCTGGGAAGATCCCACATGCCGCAGAGTGGCTAGGCCCGTGAGTCGTGGCCGCTGAGCCTGCGCGTCTGGAACCTGTGCTCCGCAACGCGAGAGGCCACAACAGTGAGGGGCCGGCGTACTGCAAAAATAAATAAAAAGGAGTATTTGTAATTTGAGAGAATTTAACATTTTAGAGAATCTGATACATAACCTTACAATTTTCAAACAAAAATGTGTAATTGAGTAACTGATTTTTGACATAAAATAATCTTACTGTTCATAAATATTATTGCAATATTTAAGAGAACTAAGAACTTGGAAAGTTTTGCTTATGAGGGCAAGCATTTAAAGTGTTTAAAAGAAATAGAATGTACTAAATTTATAAACTCAGTTTAAATGTTTAAAGAAACATGATTAAGTATAATTGTTTGATGAAGATTTGTTTACTCAAGTGAAGTTGATTGAACATTCATCAGGCAATTTTTGACATTTTCTAGGTATATAAATAAAATAATTGAATATATTAAGTTCAAAGACAATGAAAACTAAGTTTTTTCAATTGTCATCTTAATATATTGAATATTCATTTTTAATAACTCCAATACCTATGAAGTCTTTTCTATGTGCAAAGCTCTTGGACAGTTAAAAATTTACATTAACAAGGTCCTTTGTTAAATCAAGTTAGGTAGTAAAAATGGAAAGTATCTCTGATTACCTGAAATGAATATATCATTCTTTTGTTTAAATACAACAATAATCAGCCTGTTAGAGACCTTGGAATATATTCTTGACAGCCTCACATTCTTCATTTAGCCAAAGAACTTAGAGGCCAAGCAGTGTAGTGTAGTTCCCCACTTTCTCTATTCTGCGGCGGAGCCATCATGCTAAACATCTGCTGCAAAAACTTAAACCCTTCCATGGCTTCCCAGTGCCCCATCAAGTCCCTAATCCTACAAGTTCCCACCGACTCTGGCCCTTGCCTCCCCCTGAGCCGCAGAAAGCCAGTCGGCCTTGGTTCTCTAATTTGCCCCCCACTTAAGCAGAGCTCCAAGGATCTTCTTTTCTCAGGGCTTTAACAATGTCATTGGGCTTCCCTGGTGGCGCAGTGGTTGGAAATCTGCCTGCCAATGCAGGGGACATGGGTTCGAGCCCTGGTCCGGGAGAATCCCACGTGCCGCGGAGCGGCTAAGCCCATGCGCCACGACTGCTGAGCCTGCGCTCTAGAGCCTGTGAGCCACAAATACCGAGCCTGAGTGCCACAACTGCTCAGGCCCACGCGCCTGGAGCCCGTGCTCCGCAACAGGAGAGGCCACCGCAATGAGAGGCCCGCGCACCACAGTGAAGAGTAGCCCCCAATTCCCACAACTAGAGAAAGCCTGTGCGCAGCAACAAAGACCCAGTGCAGCCAAAAAAAATAAATAAATATTAAAATTAAAAAAGTCATTTCCTCTGCTTGAATTGTTCCCCTCAGCGTTCCCTCCTTACAACATACACATGGTTACTGTCACTTTCCTAAAGAGGCCTTCTCTGACCCTCCAGACTAGGTTAAGGACTCCCAGTTTTAAGTCTTGGAAAAAGCTTAACAGAAATTATATCTCTTTGCCATAAGGTTATTCAGAAAACTTTAGCCAATTCCCTCTAAAGTATATTTAGGGGGCTTCCCTGGTGGCACAGTGGTTAAGAATCCGCCTATCAATGCAGGGGACACAGGTTCGAGACCTGGTCCGGGAAAATCCCACATGCGGTGGAGCAGCTAAGCCCGTGCACCACAACTACTGAGCCTGTGCTCTAGAACCCGTGAGCCACAACTACTGAGCCCGTGTGCCACAACCACTGAAGCCTGCATGCCCAGAGCCTGTGCTCACCACAATGAGAAGCCCGTGCACCACAACAAAGAGTAACCCCCATTAGCCACAGCTACAGAAAGTCCGCATGCAGCAACGAAGACCCAACCCAGTCAAAAATAAATAAATAAATTTATTTTTTAAAAAATAATATATTTAGGTTGTATATGAAATATACACTAAATATACTACACTAAAAATAGTTGTACACTAAATATACTACACCATTGTAGAGTATTAATATACTGCAACAGAGCTGTCAGTGCCCCACAGATATTCCCTAGGCCCTCAATGCTTTTTTTACACTAGGGGATCTCTTTCTGCTTCAGGCACCTGTGACTTGGCCTTAGACTTTCTGAGTGGGAGGAGAGAGCCTGCATCATGCATGGGTCAGGCATTAACAACCAGCGGCTCACCATCCAATGATGGATGGGAATTTGTGGATAACTACCTCAACTTTCTTGGGTAAGACACCTCTGAGGCAAATTCTGTATAGTTCCCCTGAGTAGGAATGAACCCCTGTTGCCCACAGTAGTGATCTGTTAATTAATCTTGCACCTACCCTTCCCTCTCTCATTTCCCCGCTCCCTCACACGTGATTCTGGGGTCACTATCCAAATAAATCACTTACACTCAAATCCTTGTCTCAAGGACTGTTTCAGGAAGAACTCAGCCTAAAATGTTATCATATATTTGCTTACTTGGATTCATTTGATAATTACTAAAGCAGAATTCCTGGCACAAGTGTTAAGCATTTCAAATTTTGATCAATAACCTCCAAAAAAGTTGGCATAGGGACTTCCCTGGAAGTGATGAATAAACAAATGAAAAAAATGAATGAAATCTCGGCTTTGCTCTTACTAGCTGTGTAACCTCAGTCAAGAAACCTGAGAGGGGACTTCCCTGGTGGCACAGTGGTTAAGAATCTGCCTGCCAATTCAGGGGACACAGGTTCGAGCCCTGGTCTGGGAAGATCCCACATGCCGTGGAGCAATTAGGCCCGTGTGCCACAGCTACTGAGCCTGTGCTCTAGAGCCCGCAAGCCACAACTACTGAGCCTGTGTGCCACAACTACTGAAGCCCGCGTGCCTAAAATCCTGTGCTCCGCAACGAGAGAGGCCGCTGCAATGGGAGGCCTGTGCACCGCAATGAAGAGTAGCCCCCACGTGAAGCAGCTCGAGAAAACCTGTGTGCAGCAACTAAGACCCAACACAACAAAAACTAAATTGAAAAAAAAAAAGTTGGCATAAGGAATGCCTGTTTAACAAGAACCATTTAACATTTTTAATTTTTAAATTATTATATCCTATTTTATTTCACATAGGACTTGAGACCCATTTCTAGCAGTGAGCAACTGTTAGTCAAATTATTTACTAGGATTTTCTGGTAGCTTGTTCAGAGAACAGGATCTCTGGAGTCAGGTAAGCTCAGGTTAGAATGCCATATCTTACTTATTAATTTAGTTGTCAGTCTTACTTGTTAACTGTGTGACTGTGACAAGTTATTAACATCTATAAGCATCATTTTCTGTATGTCTAAAACAAATAATAATAATACCGATTTCACAGGTTATTTGAGGATTAAATGATACATTTCAAAAAATAACTTACGATAGTGCGTGGCAAGTAGTAAGAACCCAAAAAATGATAATTATTATTATTACTAGAAAGAAAAAACAATGACTTATCCAAATTTATGTCTTATGGTAATAAGTACGGTACCTGGGACCTAGAAAATGCTCAAATGTTTATTGAATTGCCTAATTCACACAGTTGTTGTAGAGATCAAATGACAGTATGTGTATAAAAGTGTTCTGAAAACTAGAAAATAGTTTTAGAAACTAGAAAATATCATAGAAACCTGGTGCTATCCCCTTAACTGGTCGAAAGCTTCACTTTTTTCCAGATAGTTGGCTAGATGATATTCTTCCTGTTCATTTCAAAATTGATATTTTGAGGCACTTTCAGACTGTACTGTGTGAGAAACTGCCCTTCTGTGCCTATTTTGCCTGCAGCTACAGAGCTGTCAGGAACAACTTCTTCACTATGAAATCCTATTGCCAATTGTCCTAAATCAAACTCTATTAGACCCATGGGTTTGTGCCACAGGCAGTCATATTGGGGTCAGAAGTATAAAGATTTGATCTGGATTTTCTGAGACAGCCCAAATTTCAAATATTCCAGATATTCTAAACTAATTTTTGTGAATTGCTATATTTCTTTTATATAAATTTATTATTATCAATTTATTCATCTCTTCCTTTGATTTTTATTGAATACCTAGTATGAGATAAGCAAGTCACAATATTGAACAAGACAGACATGATCCTTGCCGTTGTGAAACTTACATCTTGTAATTACATGAGTCACTAGATATGGTTTAATTTTTATGCTTTTGCAAGACTTTTCATAAGTTGGAAAAAAGTTTTTAAAACCTATGTCTGTATTTTTCATTTTTTAAAATATGGTTACATTGGCTGTGAAGAGGTAGGTGCAAAGGATCATCCCTTTTCCAATAGTCCTATCAGAAAGAGGAGGAGGAAGAAGAAAGAATTTTACTTTAAATCCAAACATTTCACTTATCTAATAAAATCATAACAACTTGAGAGGCAGGTGTTGTCATCTCCATTTTAAGAAGAAGAACTGAGACTCAGAGAGGCTAAATGCCTTGCCAAAGTCTACCACTAACAAATGCTACTGCTAAAATTAGAACTCAGCGCTGCCGGATTCCCCAATCCAAGCTCTTTCTTCAACTCCATTCTTCTCCAAATCAAGCAACCAACTATTAAGCCAAATAAATATTATTGAGTGTTATGTGCCGTTGGTGGGATACAAAAAAATATGGTTCTTAAACTCAAGGGGCTTAAATCTGATTGTGACACAAAAATAACATCAACTAAACTGACTCTGAGTATAATGAGTTTCCAGTAAATATACGTAAGTGTGAGTTTGAATGGTTCAAAACAGTTTCATAGAAGATATATGAGTTGCCCCAAACCCTTTCAGTCATGTGTATTTCCCATGTGGCTAAAAGTGATATCTCTGATCACATTTTATTCAATGAGTTTTCCTGCTTTCCTTCCCTCCAAGAATGTGAGTGCCATGAGGTCAGGAACCACATTCTCATTTCCTTAAACTTTCTGTCTCCACAATCTAATACACTGCTTACTACACAATACATAGTAGCTTGAGTAAATCTGGATTAAATTGAGACGGCTTTTGAGAACTGGTTATAGAAGGATTTTTTTTTTTTTTTTTTTTTGGCATCACGGCATACAGGATCTTGGTTCTCTGACCAGGGATTGAACCCGTGCCCCCTGCAGTGGGAGCACAGAGTCTTAACCCCTGGATGGCCAGAGAAGTTCCTAGGATGATTTAAGATTAACAAGGGAGGAGCATTCTGGGTGGGGGCAATAATGGGGGCAAAGATTAGGAATTAATACATAAGATTGAATATGGCCAATGTGGTAGAAATCGTCTGAATGGAGCAGGTTTGAACAACTGAATGTTATAGTTGTTCCTGTGTTTGTGGGGACACATATGGCCTGGAAAGGAAATCTTTAAGGTCCAAAAACCTAATCTGAGATTAGAGGCACCATAAAGGAAAAAGGTCCTTTCTCCCATAAAGGGGAAAATGTAGTTACAACTATCATGAAAACAGAAGCAGTAGGAACACTGGAGAAATTTGCAAAATGCTCACAGCTCCCAACAACAACCAGAGCCTCTGTGAGCAGCCAGCCAGGAGGAATCAGAGGGTAGCAATCATCTCATCAGTGCTGCTAGACTGCATTCCAGGGCAGAGTTAATGATCCCATCTTTCCATTTGATCCTAAGTATAGCCCTAGGTGAGGCCCATGAAAACATCCCTAAGGGTAACCAATTAGAAGGCACTTCTTTCATTTGTAATCTTCCCCGGTGCCCCCTCTTCTACCCTTCCCAAAAGTCTTTAAATCCTAAGGACTCCCTCTCATTGACTTAGTGGCTAAATTCTTTAGCCTGCTAGAGCAAATCAAGGTGAGACTCAAAGAACAGGAGAAAAACGACATGAGTGTTACATTCTTTCTCACGGTACTAAGAGGCCCAGTTTTCAGAGGCTGAGGGGAGGGGTATTCCATGTGCTGGAGCCATTTAGCCCAGGTTTCAAGCACAAGGAGGCCTCAGCTTTTGGCCACTCTTCAGTATTGAATCTGCAAGGAGCAAGGAAAAGCCTTCTCACAAATGTTAATCCTAAATGAAATTTAGATATCCCTAATACTAGCTACATCAGAGGGAGAAGACTGATTCAAGATGAGGGGCCTCAAAATTTGAAAGCTGCCTCACCTCACGGAGGCTCTAGGAATAAGAAGAGACCTGAACTATAGCATAGTTATCTTTGTGCCCAGAGGATTGGGAAGAGAATTTTCTGGGGATTATTGCTGCCTTAAAAAGGACAAACTCAGAACTTGAGCAGTTTTAAATTTGTTCTTGCCTGAAGCTTACTAGGTCATTTACAAAAAGCTTTTACCCACAATCGCTGACTTGATACTCATTACAGCCCTGTGAGATCATCATATCCCAGTTTATAGATGAGGGTATAGATGTTCAAAGAGGTGAAAAATATTCAAAGAATATACTTCACTGGGTAGGAAGTTCTGGGATTGGGACTAACATCCAGGTTGTCCTTCACCTGGTCCAATACACTATTTTTTTTTCCCATAAAACAAGTAATCCAGAGTATCTTTATGGTTTTTATTTCTACCAAGGGAAGCAAATCACAGCATCAGACCTGTCATCTTGCTAACAGCAAACATGTACTGAGCCTGGCCATGAACCAGGAATTAGGCTAAATGCTGGGAATACAAAGATAAACAGTCACAGACTTTACCCTCAAGGTCTCTTGTTGCGGAGCAGGGGCTCTAGGCGCGCAGGCTTCAGTAGTTGCAGCATGCGAGCTCAGTAGTTGCGGCACATGGGCCCTAGAACATGCGGGCTTCAGTAGTTGCAGCACACAGGCTCAGTACTTATGGCTACACGTCATGTGGGATCTTCCTGGACCAGCGATTGAACCCGTGTCCCCTGCATTGGCAGGCGATTCTTAAGAACTGTGCCACCAGGGAAGTCCCCGGCCTACCCGCTTTTAGATTATTACCAATCAATTGACAGATTTGATGTTATTTTCTGGATGTTGCAAGCCAATATCAAAATTCAGACCCCCAAGAGGTCATTCACCATCAATCTAAAAGTATTAAATACTTCTAGGTATACGTTTTGGGTCTCAGTTGGATAAAATAGGGGAAAATGTAGTGGTGTTAAGGACCTGATTAAATGAAACATGTTAATAATACAGAAAGACAAATAACATATGATATCACTTATATGTGGAATCTAAAAAAAAATGATACAAATGAACTTTTTTACAAAACAGAAACAGACTCACAGACATAGAAAACAAACTTATGGTTACTAAAGGGGAAAGGGAGGGATAAATTAGGAGTATGGGATTAACAGATATTCATTACTATGTATAAAACAGAAAACCAGCAAGGACCTACTGTATAGCACAGGGAACTCTACTCAATATTCTGTAAAAACCTATATGGGAAATGTATCTGAAAAAGAATAGATATATGTTTATGTATAACTGAATTATTTTGCTGTACACCTGAAACTAACACAACATTGTAAATCAACTATATTCCAATACAAAATAAAACTTTTTAAAAGAATAATACATAAATGTGTATAGGTTAGCGTTCTCTAAAATACTTGCTTAGAAATCATGATCTGATTTTTAAATTACAAAACCTATATGTAGTTACAATTAAAAATTAATGCACACTCATTAAATACAATCCAAAAAATACAGAAAACAAGAAAATGATTAATTGCCTACAGACTATAAACCAAAAACAACCACTGTTACATTTCAGTTATTCCCATTCGAGTTTTTGGGTAATATACATAAAAGTATACTACATTTTACACATCCCTCTGTGGTCTTGCTGATTTTGTTAATTTATACTCTAGGACAGTAATTCCCAAACTTTTCACCATCAAGGACTTCTTTTTTGTACACATAGACCCCACCCCCTAACACCATGTATCCCAAATTTTGAAAAATGTTGTCAACCAAACTACAATAATTCATGATAATTATTTGTTTCATTATTTATTTAAATAGTTAAGATCATCTGTGACTGCCCATTGGAGCTGATCTGTCACACTGAATAGATCATTACAACACCAAAGTTAACATGTGAGTTAGCCTGATAGGTCCCACTTGAGGTTGGAAATTGTTCTGAAACCTCCATAACCACTTTCACAGATCCATTAAGTATCCAGGAACTCCACGTTGTGAGTTAGTCTTAAGAAGAAAGGGTTTGCTAAGCTAAGATTAATTTACCCTAAACGCAGTCAAAATTATCACCAAGTCTAAATAGGTGATATCTAGGTTAATGAGGGTTCAGAATCCATTTGTTCTTATGCTTAGCTTGATCTTCACCTTAGACCTAGATAATTTTCTCATTAAAAACATGTCTTGGGGGCTTCCCTGGTAGCGCAGTGGTTGAGGGTCCGCCTGCCGATGCAGGGGACACGGGTTTGTGCCCCGGTCTGGGTGGGTCCCGCATGCTGCGGAGTGGCTGGGCCCGTGAGCCATGGCCGCTCGGCCTGCGTGTCCAGAGCCTGTGCTCCGCAGCGGGAGAGGCCACAACGGTGAGAGGCCCACGTACCGCAAAAAAAACAAACATGTCTTGATATATATTCGGAGAAAACAATAATTAGAAAAGATACATGCACCCCAGTGTTCACTGTGGCACAATACCAAAGACATGGAAACAACCTAAATGTCCATCGACAGATGAATGGATAAAGATGTGGTACATATATATAATGGAATACCACTCAGCCATAAAAAAGAATGAAATAGTACCATTTGCAGCAACACGGTTGGACCTAGAGATTATCATACTAAGTGAAGTAAGTCAGACAGAGAAGACAAATACCATATGATATCACTTATATGTGGAATCTAAAATATGACACAAATGAACTTATCTACGAAACAGAAACAGACATAGAGAACAGACTAGTGGGTGCCAAGGGGAAGGGGGCTGGGAGAGGGATGGATTGGGAGTTTGGGATTAGCAGATGCAAATTATTATTGAATATATATAGAATGGATAAACAACAAGGTCCTCTGTATAGCACAGGGAACTATATAATATATCCTGTGATAAATCATAATGGAAAAGAATACGAAAAAGAATGTATATATATGTATAACTGAATCACTTTGCTGTACAGTAGAAATTAATATATTATAAATCAACTATACTTCAATACAGTTAACTTAAAAAAACATGCCTTGGGGCTTCCCTGGTGGCGCAGTGGTTGAGAGTCCGCCTGCCGATGCAGGGGACACGGGATCGTGCCCCAGTCCGGGAAGATCCCACATGCCGCAGAGCAGCTGGGCCCGTGGGCCATGACCACTGAGCCTGCGCATCCGGAACCTGTGCTCCGCAGCGGGAGAGGCCACAACAGTGAGAGGCCCGCGTACAGGAAAAAAAAAAAAAAGAAGCCTTGAGATGGAATAATTTCGGAATTTCTTTTTGAATAGAGCTGAGGTTCTGCTTAAAAACATAAATTTGTGGAACTTCTAGGGGTTGCATTGTTTACTTCAAGAAAAGTCAGTGTCAACAGATGAATGGATAAAGAAGATGTGGTAAACATATACAATGGAATACTACTCAGCCATAAAAAAGAATGAAATAATGCCACTTGCAGCAACATGGATGGACTTGGAGGGCATTATGCTAAGTGAAATAAGTCAGTCAGAGAAGGACAAATGCTGTATGATATCACGTATATGTGGAATGTAAAAAATAAAGTAGGGACTTCCCTGCTGGTGGAGTGGTTAAGAATCCGCCTGCCAATGCAGGAGACACGGGTTCGATCCTTGGTCCAGGAAGATCCCACATGCCGCGGAGCAACTAAGCCCACAAGCCACAACTACTGAGCCTGTGCACCACAACTACTGAAGCCTGCACGCCTAGATCCCATGCTCCGCAACAAGGGAAGCCACTGCAGTGAGAAGCCCACACACCTCAACGAAGAGTGGCCCCTGCTCGCTGCAACTAGAGAAAGCCCATGTGCAGCAATGAAGACCCAATGCAGCCAATAAATAAATAAATAAACTAGTGAATATAACAAAAAAGAAACAGATTCACGGATATAGAGAACAAGCTAGTGGTTACCAGTGGGGAGAGGGATGGAGGAGGGGCAAGTTAGGGATACGGTTTTAGGAGGTACAAACTACTACGCATAAAACAAATAAGCGGGCTTCCCTGGTGGCGCAGTGGTTGAGGGTCCGCCTGCCGATGCAGGGGACACGGGTTCGTGCCCCGGTCCGGGAAGATCCCACATGCCGCGGAGTGGCTGGGCCATGGTCGCTGAGCCTGCGTGTCCGGGGCCTGTGCTCCGTGGTGGGAGAGGCCACAGCAGTGAAAGTCCCACGTACCACAAAAAAAAAAACAAAAAATAAGCTATGAGGATATATTGTACAATACAGGGAATATAGCCAATATTTTATACTAACTATAAATGGAGTATATCTTAAAAATTGTGAGTCACTATGTTGTATACCTGAAACTCATATAATATTGTGCATAAACTATACTTCAATAGAAAAAATTTTAAGTCGGTGTCCATAATGATTTCAGTAGGAAATATCAACACCGGAGGTGTCAACCATATTCCTAGCCACATCCTCAAATGTCTTAAAGAGGCACTCACAACAAAACTTACCCAGCAAGGCAAGCAGTTAATATTACTGAATCAGGGTTAAATACAATCAAGGTCCAGGGCTTTTCCAATTAGTCTTTCTATAGCAGTCTGAACCTTCAAAGTCTTTTGGAATCATTAATTTGACGGATAGAGTCACAGACTGGCTAGAACAAAATGTTCTCTGCCCCTTATCATGGCTTTAAGTTGCAGCTACTACTTTGGTGTCCTGAAGACTTACTCTAAATGCTCTGTTTTAAGAGAAAATGTTATTGCCAGAGTTACTCCTTCATTGTTGATTGAGAACAGAGAGTACTTCCAAATGTGCACACTGGGTTCACACAAGTAGTCAGAACTCTGAGTCCACAGGTGAGGCATCTGGACCCAGTGATGATAAGGACAGCCTTATAGATATTGCCATTTCTAAGAGTAGGATAATGGAAACTTCAGTGGCTTTGGACAGTCCAAAGTTCAAATCCTAAATACTTCTTGGCTAGGGTGAACTTGGGGAACTGAACATTTATGAGCCCCAGTTTCTCTGTCAGTATAAATTAGGTCTATAAATGATACTTTATAAGGTAGCTGTGAGAATTAAATGAGAAAACAAATATTAAAGGGGCTTACCAAATGATATCTCTCTGAAAAAATCTGTGGAGTCCAAAGGGACCTTTAAAAAATGTCAACCTCTTCACAACCTAGGGTATTTATTATTACAGAGTCACTGGCCCTAGGGGAGCTAGCCTATTGACAGTAAAAAAAATACCCCAGTTTGGTTCCTTTGCACCAGACTGGGTTGGAGTTTTAGCCTGTCTGCAAAGTAGTCAATTGTTTTGATCAAAGACTAGGTAAGGTGTGCTTTTCCAGGAATGTGTGGTCATTACTCTTTGATTTGGTCAAAAAGGCTAGGAGAGACTTGAAGATAATTCTTCAGTTCCTACTATGTGCAAGGCATGAGTGAGAAATGTACGACACAGTGGTTATGAACATGAACACTGGTACCAGATTGCTTGGGCTCCACCTCTTACTAATTGTGGGACCTGTGGGATGTTAGTTTCCTCATCTTAAAACAGAGATATAATAGTAACCGTTGTGAAGATTAAATTAGGTAATGTTTGCAAAATGCTTTTAGTAGAGTGCTTGGCACATGGTATATGCTATGTGTTTGATAAATTCATTTTGACTGTGTTTAGTGTTTACTTCATCTATGCAGGTCTTGGTTTTTTCTATTGGATTATAAATCCCCATGGAATGAATGAATTTGGAAAGGGAGGGGGAAATTCACATTTCTCTTTATGTTAGAGTGTCTCTACTCCTACTCTGTGTTAGATTGTCTCTTACATGCTTTACATACATTTAATTCTCACCTTTTTTTTTTTTTTTTTTTTTGCGTTACACGGGCCTCTCACTGCTGTGGCCTCTCCCGTTGCGGAGCACAGGCTCCGGACGCGCAGGCTCAGCGGCCATGGCTCACGGGCCTAGCGGCTCCGCGGCATGTGGGATCTTCCCAGACCGGGGCATGAACCCGTGTCCCCTGCATTGGCAGGTGGACTCTCAACCACTGCGCCACCAGGGAAGCCCTAATTCTCACCTTTTGAGATAGATGTTATCATTTTCTTTTTATAGATGAAGAAGCTAAAGCTCAGAGAGGATGGGTGAATTGCCTGTGGTTGTACAGTATTGGAGACAGAATTCAAACCTGGTCTAATGATACATCCCATAATCACATACTTTAACAGCTATGAGGTTATGAGGGAGAGAATCCAGAGCTTGTTGCAGCATCACATCCTGCTGTTATTATCTCTTATCAGTTGCCCTAAAGTATTTAGTGTATGTTTCTGAAATATCAATATAACACAAGGACATATAGTCAATATTGTGCCTATGGGTCATAGGCACAAAAGCATTCATCCTACTTTCCCAAAGCAAATACAAATTTATGTCAGAGAAAAAAAAATTAATAATTATATTTTCAGGAGGAGAGGGTGAAGAAGTGGAAGGGATGAAGAGGGGAAGACAAGAAAGGGAAGGGGGATATTTTGCTGACTAGTAAATGCTGTAAACAATTTTCAAGACTGATGAACACGAACATGCAGGAAGCATCATAAGAAACATAGAATTAGCTTCAGCCTGGAGGAAAGAAAAGGCCAGCAGCCAGACATTTCACAAGCCACCAGGAAGCACTCATGTGAGCAGACTCAGGTACAGTCAAGCAAAGGAAGCATCCCGAGGACAGGTGAGTTTCAGGTCAGGTATTAGTAAAAGAGTGAAGAGAAGACTGGCAACCTTTGTCATTGCTGTTGACCTTCAGGTAAGGCTGACAAGTCAGTGGCTTTGGGAGTTGCATTTTGAAAAATGCTGTTCAGAGTACTTGGGAAATATTGTTCCATAAGACATGGAGTGTAATGAGAAGGAGAAAGGGGATGGCTAGACAGATGTGGAAGAGGCAGGAGGAAAGGAAAAGGGGAAAGAGAGTCTGGGGTCAGTAGAGAAAAATATTAAAGGTCCAGATAAAATCACATCATCAGTCAGATATTTTAATTTAGCACCTACTATACGCAGAACACTGAAACTCGATGCTGAGGATACAACAGAATAATAATAGATGCCACCATTTTTTGAATGTTTACAAAATGCCAGGTACCGTGGCAACAGGTTACACACCATTTTTTTGGTTTCATCTTAAAAACAGCTCTCTGAGGTGAGGATTCTAGACTTGAGAGGTTAATCACAGCTAGTTACTGGCCATCAGGGATTCCCAAACCATGTCTTTCAGAGTTAAGATAATGTACTTTCCTTCTTCTCTCTCCTCATCTTCATTTTAATTTTTATAGGACTTTAAAAAATGCATTTGTGTATATTGTTAACCATAAAAAGGATACATATTTACTGTAGAAAAATTGGGAAACACTGTTAATAAGGTAAAAAAGTAATATTTTTTCAAATCTATGCAATTTTAAAGAAGTACAAGAAACACCCTGAAATTGATTGCTAAAACATGTGTGAAAAATCCTGATCTTGCACTCATATCGACACCATCATCCTTTTTAAAAATTTTTTAAAATAATTAATTAATTATTATTATTTATTTATTTATTTTTGGCTGTGTTGGGTCTTCATTGCTGCGCGCTGGCTTTGTCTAGTCGTGGCGAGCGGGGGCTACTCTTCGTGCGGTGCGCAGGCTTCTCACTGTGGTGGCTTCTCTTGTTGTCGAGCACAGGCTCTAGGTGCGTGGGCTTCAGTAGTTGTGGCACACGGGCTAGTTGCTCCGCGGCATGTGAGATCTTCCCGGACCAGGGCTCAAACCCGTGTCCCCTGCATTGGCAGGCGGATTCTTAACCACCAGACCACCAGGGAAGTCCCATCATCCTTTTTAAAAATGCCCATTTGATAAAGGAAAAGGGAAGCTCATCTTTATCTTAATTGCATTTCTCTATTACTACTGAAGTATTATGGTTTTTCATGTTTTCGGCCTTGGCCTCTCCTACGTTGTGTGTGTGTTACACACTAGTATCTTTTCTTCATTTTCTTTTGGAATGTCTGTTTCTAATTGGTTTGTAAAATTATTTCAAGAATATTAACTTTGTTATACATGGTAAACATTTTCTCTAGTTTCTCTTGTTTTGATTATAGGACGTTTTGACATAAAGAAAATTTTCATTCTTGTGTAATCAAATTTATTGTACAATCCCTTTATGTTTTCATCTTTTGCTTTCTTTCATTTGGAAAGACCTGCTTCACCCCAAGATTGGCTTTGTTATCTTCTAATGGGCTGGGTTTTGAAGGAGGCAAGGGATGGGGATTGACCCAGAGGAGGAGAAGGAAGGGATTTAGGGACTCAAAGCTAATACAGTGATGGGGTTGGTGTTGCCAGAAGCAGGTACTGGCAAATAGAAATTGGATTTCATCAGTCTATGGAAAGCAGACATGGAGAAGAAGCTATATAGGTTTGGGGCCTTGAAGACTGGGCTGTGAAGCCTGGTATTTATTTGTTAAACAAGAAATAGAGACTCATGCCAGCCTCTCCCAAAAGGGAATCACAGATGGGAAAAGGGCACTATATAACAATGAATTTACTAGAAGTTGCACAGATGCAGGGAGCCAGAAGAACTGGGATGCTGTTGCTGCAATCCAGGCCCCAGGTGATGACACTAAATCAGCAGGGCTGGCTGGAGAAGTGGAATGGAAGAGGCAGGTCCAAGAGATGTTTCTGCAGGGTAAACAACAAAAAATAAAAAACAGCAGCAAGAACAAACCCAGGGGCTTCCCTAGTGGTGCAGTGGTTAAGAATCTGCCTGCCAATGCAGGGGACACAAGTTTGAGCCCTTGTCCCGGAAGATACCACATGCCGCGGAGCAACTAAGCCCATGAGCCACAACTACTGAGCCTGCACATCACAACTACTGAGACTGCGTGCCACAAGTACTGAAGCCCTTGTGCCTAGAGGCCATGCTCTGCAACAAGAGAAGCCACCGCAATGAGAGGCCCGCGCACCACAACGAAGAGTAGCCCTGGCTCGCTGCAACTAGAGAAAACCCATGCACAGCAACAAAACCCAATGCAGCCAAAAATAAATAAAATAAAATAAATGAATTTTAAAAAAAAAGGACAAACCCAGGACTTTGTGACTTAATACACACAAAAGGAGGAGACATACAAAAGACATTAAACAAAAAGACATACAAAAGACGTTAAAAGAAGTTAAAACATCTCCTGTGTTTGGAGAAGGTGAGGTTTCTGTTTCAATGACAGCAGCAGGGAGATTTGGAAGGATAAACTGGTTTTGGGAGCGGCAAAGTTTAGTGTTTGGATACTCTGATTTCTGGGTGCTGATGGAATATTTCTATAAGCACCTATCCCATGGGTGAGGAGAGAGAGAGAGAAGCTCATTGGTGGAAGGAAGGAAACTTGAGATCAGCAAGGAAACTAAGAGACTTGATTCTCTCTTCTCCAACATATCACTCTGAGCAGGGCCTGTGCTTGAAGGAGAATAAAACAGCTTGCTCTCTCCTTAGGCATGTTTGGGGACTGACTAGTTAATGAGCATGGAGCCTAAAAGGTGTAATTTTGAGAAATGACAGCTTTCATATTGGTGTCTATGCTTGGGGTAAGACCCTCTAAGTAGGGTTGCCAGATAAAATATAGATTTCAGTTACATTTGAATTTAAGATAAACAGTTAAAAAATTTAGTATAATTATGACCCAAATGTTGTATGGGACACCTTTATACTAAAAAAATTATTCACTGTTTATCTGAAATTCACATCTAATTTGCTGTCATATATTTTTATTTGCTAAACCTGGAAACCCTACCTTTAAGGGGAGATTTTCCAAGAAGACGGCAGTTTGTACTAGTGGTTGGTGACAGCTGGGAAACAGAAAACACAGCAGGAAATCTCAACTTCCCAAAGATGAGAAGATGCAAATGAAGCAGGAGGAAGAGATGATAAATGCAGAACGGATGAATTAATCAATTTGTGTTTCTTGAGCACCTGCTTTGCACTGTGTGGGTAATTTGGGGGCTTCACTCAAAGAGATTACAATGAGTTTTAAGTTAATACCTATAATTGGTTATTTAACAATCATGTACTGAGAACATATTGTGTGCTGGGTTCAGGCCTGGGCACTAAGTACTCAGATTAAGAAGATCGTGTTGGAGGTCACAACCGTAGAGGAGACTAGAATAACTCAGGAAATATCATTTGGATACCAATTCAAGAGGAAATCTAATTGGGAACTAAAAGTGTGGCTTCTGAGAGCAAAAATTTGAGCTAAGAAGTGATGTTTCTTCTATCTCCATGGCTTTGCTTAGTTTTCAGAAGCAGCCGTAGTTCAAAGGGAGTAGAAATCAGCTGAAGGTCACACATTAGTGAAAGGATAGGGCCTTGGAGCCAAGCCTTGAGTCACTCTAAAGCTCTGTGTGTGACACCACACTGCTGCTGTAAGAAAGATCTCATGAAACATGCCAGCTGTTCACACTGACATGAAGATGAAAAAGTCTGAAGATGAAAAGTCACTGCAGGAATATTCTGAAAACAAAGTGCTGAGCAATAACATTCTTCCTCCAGCTTCCCTTTTTCCTCCAAGTTCCTGGATCCTTTGTAAGAGGGATTTCTTCCTTGAGAAAGTTGAGAGTGCAGATGAGTTTTCCTGATGAGGGTGAACGATGGCGAAGAGTTCCTTGCTAGATAGATCTGAGAAAGCTGATGTGGAATTTCCTGTGTCCCAGATCCCCTTCATGTCCCCTTCTACCCTGTCAGTAACTCAGCATCTGATACAAGAGTGGCTGTGAGTTCATGAGATCTCTGCAGCCCATCTGATGGGAAAACTGGCGCCTCAGGCACAGCACCGTATTTCCTTTCTTAGGGCATCGCTGGTACAGGGCCAGAGACAAAAGGACTTGCTAGTGTTTTTAAGAGTACTTCACAATTTATAAAGGGCTATAATCCACGTTTCTCTTGTTACTCAGAAAAATCCTGGGAATTACTTTCATATGGGGAACCCAAATCTCAGAGATGACAGGTGATTAATCCAATTCACACTGCCTAAAAATGTTAGTGTTGGGATTTGGGACCTAAATTCTTCTAACCTTAAATCTCACAATTACTCCCATCACAGCTGCCTGTCTTCTAGGCAATTTGTAAACATACCAATAAAATCCTGTTTCTGAGGACCATCTTCTGAGGACTTGAGCTTTTGGATATGAGAACTTATTATTAAGGGATTTGGCCTCAACCCTTGCCCTTCTTTCTGGTAATAAAAACTACCATTTGCTGGGCACATTCCCTGTACTATGCATCACTGAAGCAAGTAAGTTTTTCAATGCTTAACTATTTATTATTCAGGCTTTAAACATGCTCCTTTCCAAAACAACATGAGTCCTGCTCATCCCCTCAAAATGTTACAATCTTTCAAGTGCCTGCTTTTATTTTTTTAAATATTTATTTATCTGGCTATGCCGGGTCTTAGTTGCAGATGCGGGATCTATTTCCCTGACCGGGGATCGAACCCGGGCCCCCTCCATTGGGAGCATGGAGTCTTAGCCACTGGACCACCAGGGAAGCCCATCAGGTGCCTACTTTTAATAAAGACTCTACTACGGTTTCTCAACTAGATGTGGTCAGCCCAGTTTTTGGACTTTGGGTGAAATTTGCAGGGTTGACATCTCCAGGAATGCTCAAGTGTTTTGTTGAAGGCACACATCCTCTTATCTTTCAGCGAGGAGGGTCCCGTGTTAATTTTCCTGAAGGTTTAAGATGAGGAAGGAAGTCACAATGAAGAGAGGGGGTAGGTCAGGAACGGGAACTGCACAACATCTCCTGATGGGAAAGATTCAGAACAGGGCCGCTGTGTGCTCACTGCTTCACTTAGTTGATTAGCAAATATTTACTGAGCACGTGCAGCACCTACATGCTAGCTGTATGGGGACTCTGGCCATATCCTCCTAGCGCCTGGGAGTAGATAGACAA
Organism: Tursiops truncatus; assembly: GCF_011762595.2. Taxonomy (NCBI): domain Eukaryota; kingdom Metazoa; phylum Chordata; class Mammalia; order Artiodactyla; family Delphinidae; genus Tursiops; species Tursiops truncatus. The sequence goes on from NC_047041.1 coordinate 48,696,021, forward strand.
GTTAATAGGTCATTTTAGTTTCCTCTTTCTACTCAAAATGCCTGCAGAGCATAAAGGATCAGTACTCGACTTTAAGTTCTAATCACAGATATTGATCTGCAGGTTGGGGAACATTGCTTTTATTCTTTTTTTTTTTAAGCTCACATATTTCGAGCTTTTACTATTTGCCTGGTGATATGCTAAATACTTTTATATTCATCATCTCAGACTCTTGTTTCCTTATTCGTAAAATAGAGGCAATAATGGTAGCTGGCTTGCGGGATTATATTAAATGAGATGATGAAAATAACAGCTACAATTTGTTGAGAGTGAGCCTTATGCCAGACACCATTGTAAGCATAGTAATTATTTAATTAAATCCTTACAAAACTCATGAGGTGGATACCCTTTTCTTTTTTTAATTGAAGTATAGTTGTTTTATGATGTTGTGTTAGTTTCAGGTGTACAGCAAAATGATTCAGTTATATGTATATACATATATAATACATATATATATTCTTTTTCAAATTCTTTTTCGTTTTAGGTTATTACAAGATATTGAATAACTATACAGTAGGTCCCTATGCTATACAGTAGGTCCTTGTTGTTCATATATTTTATATAGTGTATATATGTTAATCTCAAATTCCTAATTTATCCCTTTCTCCCCCAGCCCCCTACTTTCCCCTTTGGTAACCATAAATTTGTTTTCTATGTCTGTGAGTCTATTTCTGTTTTGTAAATAAGTTCATTTATATTTTTTTAGATTCCACATATGAGTGATATCATATGGTATTTGTCTTTGTCTGATTTACTTCACTTAGTATGATAATCTCTAGGTCCATCCATGTTGCTGCAAATGGCATTATTTCATTCTTTTTTATGGCTGAGTAATATTCCATAATATTCCATTGTGTGTGTGTGTATGTATGTGTATGTATATATATATATATATATATATATATATATATATATATATATATATATACACATACGACATCCTCTTTATCCACTCGTGTGTCGATGGACATTTTGGTTGCTTCCATGTCTTGGCTATTGTAAATAGTGCTGTTATGAGGTGGATACTCTTATTAGCCTCATTTTACGGATAAGCACATTGAGGCTCAGATTGGTTAAGTAAATTGCCCAAGCTCACAAGGAAAATAAGGGACAGAGTTTGGACTCTAATCTAGGTTGGTCAGAGATTAAAGCTATGTGCTCAGCTACTGATCCATGGTGCCTTTGTAATAAAAGTGTAAGAAGATTCTAATGCATGGTTTGGCGATGGCCGCTCTCCATTTGTAGTTTCTAATCTATTTTGCAACACTATAAACAGTTTTAAAAACTAAAATTAAAAATTTTCTCTGCTCAACAGCGTTGCACAGGTTTATTCTTGACCAAACAAATAGAAAAACAAGGTCATCCCTTTGGGGCTTGGAAGCTAAAGTGAATACATTTCCACTGCATGCTCCCTTTTTGCCTTAATTTTTTTTCTCTGGTTAAAAATAGTCTTTTTTGTGTGTGTGTGTGTGTTTTTGCGATACGCGGGCCTTTCACTGTTGCGGCCTCTCCCGTTGCGGAGCACAGGCTCCGGACGCGCAGGCTCAGCGGCCCTGGCTCACGGGCCCAGCCACTCCGCGGCATGTGGGATCTTCCCCGACCGGGGTACGAACCCGTGTCCCTTGCATTGGCAAGCGGACTCTCAACCACTGTGCCACCAGGGAAGCCCTAAAAATAGTCTTTGATGACCTTTGGGAGCAATCTTGAAGGGGAAAAATTCACCAAAGGGCAACATATAACCTGAACTGAAAGTGAGAGGGTAGAGAGTAGGGAGGGAATTAATATTTATTAAACTCCTCTATATGCCTGTCATCTTAAGTATGTTATTCAACTCATGTTGCTCATCAAGACTTATTGAGCACCTAAAACACACCTGGAAGTGTGCTGATGATGATCTATCAAATTCTTACCACAACATTGCAAAATGAGGACACAAAACCTCAAAGAAGTTAAGTAATTTGCCCAAGGTCACATGACCGGTTGTTGACAGAACCAAGTTTCAAACTCTGGTCAGCCTGCTTTCAGTCTGTGCTATTTTTATTACCTTTCTGCTTTGCCCAGGTGATGCTGGAAAAGGAATTCTCTGAGATTCTAAGTTGATAAACCCAAGTTTTAAGTCCCAGTTGATAGACCCAAACCACATCCTAGCCCCTCACCCTTGTTCACCATTGGTTGACTCACACCTCCAGAAAAGATGGGAAATTAGAGGAGACCAATAAATTCAGATTCAGTGAACTAAGTATTGCTTTAAGCACTATTTTGGAAAATGTCTAGTAACTTTCAGTTTGGCTTTGAACAAATGCCTTTTAGGAGTTGCTGATTGCTCTGGAGAGTCTAAATACCACAGTTTTCCAAAGTCTAGAAGCTCTGCAATGAGTGTAGTGTTTGTACATCTCAGAAGCAGGTCACTAGAGCTGATAGGGCCAGAAATCCTCTGACATGAGGCAGAGCTCCCCCAGGCATGAACAGTCTTGGGGCCAACAACTCCTGCTCTGAGTAGTCCAAACGGAGCTAGAAACAAAAGGCATAGAGTGAAATTTTTCACAGGATAATCCACAAGGTCAGTCTCACACTTGCCTCTGTCAGCTATGTGGAGAGGCACGTGTGTTTAGAATGTTTCGTATTATTCTCTTATGCATTAGAAAACCAAACATCAAAGAGAATAGCTTGCTCCTGAATTCTGTGGCTACAGTGTTTACCATCAAGATTCCACTTTTTCCTTTTTATTTTTTTAATGAATTTATTTGTTTTATTTATTTATTTTTGGCTGCTTTTGTTCTTCGTTGCTGTGCGTGGCTTCCTCTAATTGTGGCGAGCGGGGGTTATTCTTCCTTGCAGTGCACGGGCTTCTCATTGTGGTGGATTCTCTTGTTGTGGAGCATGGGCTCTAGGGACGTGGGCTTCAGTAGTTGTGGCACGTGGGCTTCAGTAGTTGTGGCTCGCAGGCTCTAGAGCGCAGGCTCAGTAGTTATGGCGCACGGGCTTAGTTGCTCCACGGCATGTGGGATCTTACCGGACCAGGGCTTGAACCCGTGTCCCCTGCATTGGCAGGTGGATTCTTAACCACTGTGCCACCAGGCAAGCTCAATTTTTTCCATTTTAAATTGCTTGGTACAATGAAGACAGAAATTAAAATAGTCTACCTTGGGAGTTCCCTGGTGGTCCAGTGGTTAGGACTTGGTGCTTTCAGTGCCGTGGCCCGGATTCAATAACTGGTCGGGGATCCAAGATCCCTCAAGTCGTGCGGTGTAGCCGAAAAAAATTAAAACAAAATATTCTACCTTTTACAAAAGATGACAGGTTCTAGCATTTACATCTCATAAATATCTGGTTGCTAAAAGAAAATCATCTGTTGATATCAGCAAACTTTTACTGAGCACTTACCACACCCCAGCCATTGTGATAGTAGTTGATGATAAACTGATGAATGGCTCTTGCTTTCAAGAAGCTTCCAATCTAGTGAAAAAACAGCACAGACATGCAGAGTTATACCTAGAATAAAATGGGGTATTTTTCACAATTTAGGTACTTCCGAGGCAGGCTGCAGGGAGTTGGTGCCAGGTAGGGCCAGGCTCATATCCCTTCTGCTTCTTAATGACATGGGGACCTTGTCCAGACATTCCATCTCATCCATCATCAGTTTAGCTTTTTGTTAGAGATGAACAATGCCATCTCATAGGACTGTTTTGAATTCAGCACAGTACCAGACTCATATATCATCAAGGTGATCTGCCATAGTTTGTTTAGCCATTGCTCTGGGGTTTTTTTAAAAAAATAATATGTGTGCCTGGTGAAAAAAAAAATTCAAACAGTAGTGAAGAACATAAAGCGTAAGTCTCTCCTAGTTTACCTCCTTGGAGGTTATCACTCTTTTCAATCCTTTGTATGTTACTCCAGAGATGTTTTAATACTTAATATACATGCATATGTATCTTTTAAAATTTTTATACAAATGATAGCATCCTACATATACTGCTCTGCATTTTATTTTATTTTAGAGATTTTAAAAAATATCATTGCACACGGGCTTCCCTGGTGGCCTAGTGGTTGAGAGTCCGCCTGCCGATACAGGGGACACGAGTTCGTGCCCTGGTCCGGGAGGATCCCACATGCCGTGGAGCGGCTGGGTCCGTGAGCCATGGCCACTGAGCCTGCGCGTCCGGAGCTTTGCTCCGCAACGGGAGAGGCCACAACAGTGAGAGGCCCGCATACCGCAAGAAAGGAAAAAAAAAAAAAAAAAAAATCATTGCACAGAGATTGCATCATTCTTTTTGACTCTTTAGAATTACATTTTGTGGATATACTGCAATTTACATAACCATCACCCTGTTGATAGACATTCTGGTTATTCTCCACCTGTTGCTGTTCCAATGCTGCAGTGAATACTCTCCATATATATCTTGTATGTATATTTCTGTAGGATAAATAGGATGCTGGGTCAAAGTTATGGTCATTTTTGATACATATTGTCAAATTATTCTCCAAAAAGATTGTACTAATTTATGCTCCCATCAACAACGTATGAGAATAGTTCCCCATACCCTAGCCAAAATAATGTATTGTCAAACTTTTTTATCTTTGCCAAACTGATGAAAAATAATATCTTACGTAGTTTTAATTTTCAGATCTCTCATTCTAAGTGAAGCTGAACATCTTTATTATATGTTCAGGGACTTCCCCGGTGGCCCAATGGGTAAGACTCCATGCTCCCAATGCAGGGGGCCCAGGTTCAATCCCTGGTCGGGGAACTAAGATCCCGCACGCATGCCACAACTAAGACCTGGTGCGGCCAAAAATAAATAATAAATAAATATTAAAAAAATAAAATATGTTCAAAAGCCATTTTTTGTTCAGAAAGTTTGCTATAACCTAATGCAATAACAGAAAGTTAAAGAAGCTAATGGAAGAGGGTGGATAACATAGAACACCCTGTTTGATATCGGAGATGAAAGATGAAGAAGACAAGATCTGTGCAGTGAAGACTGGCTATTAATAGTACTTAGGCAAGAGAAGTTGCCATAGTCAAAATTGTGTTTTGAGGGGCTTCCCTGGTGGCGCAGTGGTTGAGAGTCCGCCTGCCGATGCAGGGAACGCGGGTTCGTGCCCCGGTCCGGGAAGATCCCACCTGCCGCGGAGCGGCTGGGCCCGTGAGCCATGGCCGCTGAGCCTGCGTGTCCAGAGCCTGCGCGTCCGGAGCCTGTGCTCCACAACAGGAGAAGCCACAACAGTGAGAGGCCCGCGTACTGCAAAAAAAAAAAAAAAAAAAAGTGTTTTGAGAATCTTTGGACAGTGTGGATGATGTACTGGAAGTGCCAAGGGAACTGGAGGGAGGGAAAAACCTTAGTTAAAAACTTGATGCAATAATCTAGGCTAAAGACAATAGTATCCTGAACTAAGGCACTGCCAAAAAGAATGGAGGTGGTGAAACTAATTTGAAAAGCATTTCAGAAGCAGAATCAAAAAAACTTAACCCAATAAATGTCAGATATGAAAGAAGAGAGAAGTAATTTAGGCAAATGAATGGATTGCAAAGAAAGGGAACACATGATGGGGAATTTGGCCTCTAACATTACTAAATACCTACTAAGTAAGGGTTTTTGTTAGTTGGTTTTATATATATATTTATATATATATATATATATTTATATATATATGAACATTGAACAATGACAATAATACACACACATTGTATTAATTCAATTCACAATAACCTTATTAGGGAAATATTATAATCCATTTAAATTTTTAAAAACCAAATTAGAAAAGTTAAGTAACGTGCAAAATAAAAAACTATTGAATTGTCCTGATTCATATCAGAATTCAAAGTCGGACATATCTGACTGCAAAACCATTTACACTATTTCAAGTTACCCATGCTTAAAGAAAAGATTTAAGGAGAAAAAATTATCTTACATCATGCAGGGAAGCAAACTCCCCACAACACTTGCAAAGCACCAGGAATTATTCCCTGAGCTATCATATCATCAGTTTAGTTTAAATATGACAATTATCAGAGGAACCCATTATAATTCACAGCTGTCTCCATTCTGAACTGACCAAGGTCAGTCACCCTCTTCACAGAAAACAACCTCTTGCCTTCCCCCCTGTCACTTCTCTGCAACTCACTTGGGAAAACATGTCAAATTGCATTAAGACTTTGATACTGTAAATACAGTTATATTCAAATGTTACACAAAAATGCCTGGCCAAGAAGATAACATGTTCATTAAATATATTGACTGTTAAATTGGATGGGGATTGTGAACACATAATTAATGTAACTACTTTGGAAGAGTAATGGGCTACTGGGGAAAAAAAATTCTTATTATTTGGACTGGATGTTATATAGTATCCATAAAAGCAGATTCTATACCGTTGCTTATCTTGGAGAAATCATATATTTATATTTCACTTAGCACAAATCAACTTGCGAGCTTCCTTCCATATGCATTATTATTTTATTCTGTCTTTTCATTGGATAAATGCTTTTATCGTTGTAACCAGCTAGTGTTTGCTGAGCCTGGCAAGGTAATTGATTACATGGCTCTTTAGTCTATTGTTTCCAAAGCTAATTATACACTTCACATACTAACTCCTTAATGAAGACAGTTTAAAAAAAGGAAACACTAAGTCAAAACAAAAAAAATATGAACAAGAATATCTAACTATATATAATGAACACTAATTCCCCAGGTATTGAATTATGGAGTAAAGGTAAAGATATGACATAATAACTCTTCAGAAAAATAACACAAAAGTACAAGTTTCAAGTTTCTTAAATTTGGACCAGGATAAAGAGGGAACTTGGAGTGAGATCAGGTTAAAAAAAAAAAAAAAGAAAAAAAGAAAAAGGGGATAAGAAACCCCAAAAGGCTATGATTAGCTTTACAAACATCTGGGGTGTGAGCAGCATAGGAAGAGAGATCAGCCTTGTTCTATAAGAGAATTTAGACAGGAAACTAGAAGGTAGAATCTGCCAGGAAAGAAACTTTCTAAGAGAGTTGTCCTTTTCTCTGAGTTCCCCCAGAGAGGGGAGTGAATCTTGATTACCCATGTTTCTTAGGGCCCCACCCAGTAACTGACGAAGAGAAGGGTTTGCGGAGTAAATTGAGTAAATGGAATAGACTACATGGGAGGTAGGGAGCTATCACTGGAGGTGGCTGGGAAGTTGGAGTGAATCCAAGAAAAGATAGGATTAGGGTACACACTTGATTATATTTATGGTCCTTTCTAACTAACTATGATTCTTATATTCTGAAGATTTCCAAGATGTTTGCAAATCTTTAACATAATATGATCAGCCTGTTCCCTGTCACATATTTTACCTTCGAAACATATTTCCAGTCTATTGACTTCCGTCCATCTCTGCTGTCAGTCTCTTAGCCCAAATCACAATCTTTTCGTACCTGAATTACTGTACTGGACTCCAAAAAAGTTTCCTTGGTTCTGCTTTTGCAGACAATGTATTCTTTAATATTGTAATCAGATTAGATAGCCCTCCTGCTTATAACCCCTTAATGGAAAAAAAAGAAGAGAAATATTGTTTAGAGATGATATAATTGCTTACCTGGGGAAAAACAAGAGAATCAACTGAATAACTATTACAGACAAGAAGAGAATTTAGTTCAGTGGTTGGATTACAAAATTAACTCACAGAAAAACTACTATGCAAACTTCAAGCAAACAATGACCAGTTTGAAAATATAATGCAGTAAATATCTTCATTAACAATATCAACAAAAAAGACAAATGTCTAGGAATAAATTATGAGAAATGCACAAGGTCTATATTATAATACTAAGGAACACAGAACAATTAGAAAGGCAGCTCCTCTTCATGGGTAGGAAGACTCAACATCAGAAACAGAATGTATAATTTCAAGCTCTCCTAATAAAAATCCTAACAGAATTTTCTTTTGGAAGTAGATAAGCTGATTCTCAAATTCATATAAATAAAATTTAAAAGAATAGCAATAAATACTCTATAAAAAAGTCCACCATATATTAAAACATTTTAAAGTTACAATAACTAAGACAGAAAGAGATCAGTGAACAGAGGAAAAACCATAAAAAATACAGTCAAATACACATAGGAATTTAATATATTATAAAGGTCTCATTTCAAATTATTGGGGAAAGATGGTTTATTCAATAACTGTTAAATAAAAAATCAGGATATTCATCTGGGGAAAAAAAATTAGCTTGTAGCCATACCTCATACCGTATACCAAAAATAAATTCCAGATAAATCAAAGATTTCATTATCATTTTAAAATTACTAACAGACATAAGGAAGTATTTTGTAATTTCAGAGTGAAGAAAAGGAATAAACAAACTGTCATTATTCACACATGACATGGTTACATACATAGAAAATCCAAAGGAACCTACAGATAAATTACTAGAATTAAAAAGCAAGTTTAAGAAGGTTGCAGTATAAAGGCCAAAATACAAATCAATTGTATTTCTATGCACCAGCAACAAACAGGCATTAAAATCTTTAAAGTTTCAAATAATACTTAGAAATAAATTCACACCAAAAAAATGTGCAAGATCTTTGCACAGAAAACTATGAACTTTATTGAGAAAAATTAAAGAAGAACTAAAAAAAAGAAAGGAAGGATATACTATATTCATGGGTTGGAAGACTCGATTATTTTATAGACATCAATTCTATTATCTATAGATGCATTGCAATTCCAATCCAGATCCCAAGAAGACTTTTGTTTTGTTTATGAAACTCCATAAGGTGATTCTAAAATTTGTAGGGACATGGAAGGTCCAATAGCAGCTAAGACACTTTTGAAAAAGAACAAGGTTGGACTAACTGCTTCATCAGATATCAAGACTTATTTTAAAGCTATAGTAATTAAGTCAGTATGGTAACGGCAAGGCAAGAAAATAGACCAATGGGGTAAAACACGAAGCTTAGGAATGAACTGCCGCATTAACATCTGATTTATCATAGAGGTGGAACAGGGAGGAAAGGATGGTCTTTCAATAAATGGTACTGGGTCATTAGATATCCATATACTAAAAAAAGGAAAGACAATATACAAAACTCAACACCAGGTAGATTATAGCCCTAAATGTGGAAAGTGGAACAATACAACTTCTAGGAGATTACCTCAGGGAATATCTACCTTGAGATAGAGGAAAAGTTCCTAAACAGAACCCAAAAAAGCACAATACAGAAAGACTGATCAGTTAACTACATTAAATGAAGAACTTCTATTCATATAGAGACAGCATTAAGAAAATGAAAAGGCAAAGCACAGGCTGAGAGAAGATGTGCAACACATATAATCTACAAGGACTTATATCTAGTATATAGAAAAAACATCTACAAATCAATAGAAGTTAAACAACTCAAATGTATAGATGGGCAAAAATCTTCAAAGGCGTGTCACAAAAGATGATATCCAAATGGTCAAAGAACATCAGTACTCAGGGGAATGTTAATTACACAATGATATACCACAACATATTCACTAAGATGGCAAGCATTTAAAAGAAAAAGAAGGAAAAGGATGTGGAGCAACATATTTTCAAACATTGCTGATGAGAATGTAAATTGGCACAACCAATGGGGAAACTCTTTGGTATTCGCTGTGGAAGTTGCATTTATACATACCTATGACCCAGCAATTCTACTCCTAGGAATATACCCAATAGAAATGCATTTACATGTGCACCAAGATACATATACAGGCACATTCACAGCAGCATTCAGCATTATTCGTATGAGTGAAAAACTGGAGACAATCAACATGACCATAAACAGTACAATGAATAATAAATGGTGGCATATTTTTATAACAGAATACTATACAATGGAGAAATAAACCCACAACATATGAGCTAAAGAAGTTAGATATACAGAATATCGCTGTATGTATTATTCCATTCTTAAAGCTCAAAAACAAGCAAAAAATGAAACTGTAGTGTTTAGAAATTCACTATTATGCAGTAAAACTAGAAGGAAAAGCAAGAAGTTATTACTATGAAAATTCAGGATGGTGGTTACCTTTTAATGGGAGGGAGTGGGCACAAGGGGGCTGTAGGGATGCAGGCAGTGTACTAGTTCTTGATACTGATGTTGGTTACATGGGTGTTAGCTTTGTGGTCATTCATTGAGTTATACATTTTGTTTTGTGGACTTTTCTGTATGTGCATTATATTTCACAGTTTGAAAAAATCTTTAAAGAAACCCTTCTCTCTAGAGAGAAAGCAAATATGGCAAAATGTCAACAATTGCTACAACGAGGTGAAGAATATATGGGTACGGTGCTATTCTTTCAACTTTTTACATTTACAAAAATGTAAATGAGCATTTTTAAAAGTTGGAGGAAAAACTCTATTTTGACCTAACTTCTCCTGTGGCTACTACCTAATTTCATCCCTTTCCTTATGGCAAAACTCCTTGAAAGTGTCTCTATTTTCAAGGTCTCCAGTTCCCTTACTCCAATGCTCTCTGAACATACTCCTACTGGGGTTTTGCTTCCACTATAGCAGTGAAACTGATCTTTCAACGTCACCAATGACCTCCACCTCCACATTGCTAAATCCAATGATTGTGTCTCAGTTTTTATCTTTATTTAGTATCTGCAGCATTTTACACTGTTGATCTTTCTCCTCCCTGAAACATTTTCTAGCTTCCAGGACAATTGCCTGATTTTTCTCTTACTATTCCAGATACTTTTGTCATTCCCCTTTCCTGGTGCTCTTCATCTTCCTTGACCTCTAAATATTGGGCTCTGCCCCTGGACAGCACATGGACACTTCAAATCTTTACATAAATGTAATTTTTTCAGTGTGGCCTTATCTGGCCACCCTTATCTAAAATTACGACCCTACACGTAACTCCTTTTCTTAGTTTATTAAAATATTCTCCTTAGCACTATCTAAAAATGCTATCTATTTTACTTATTTATTTTGTTTACTCCTTGTCTCCCGCACTAGAATGTAACTTTCAAGAGTTACATGTTGCATGTCCAGAGCCTAGAACAATGCCTGGCACAGGTTAGGCACTCAGTGTTTGTTGAATAGTTAGTAAATTACACTTAAGGTAAAATCCATAGTCCTAGCTTATAAAACCCTATTTAGTCTTCATTTCATACTCCTTTAATTTCTCTAAACATACCAAGCTCTCCCCCCTCTCAGAGACCTTTCCACTTACTGTTCCCTCTGCTGAGAAAGCTTCTTCCTGGCTTTTCTCATATTGGCACCTCAGGGCTCAATTTATTCATTTTTATTTTAAAATATTTATTTATTTGGCTGCATCGGGTCTTAATTGCAGCACGCAGGATCTTCCGTTTTGGTGCGCGGGCTCTTTGTTGCGGCTTGCGGGCTTCTCTCTAGTCATGGCGTGCGAGCTCTAGAGCACATGGGCTTAGTTGCCCCGTGACATGTGAGATCTTAGTTGCCCAACTAGGGATCGAACCCGCGTCCCCTGAACTGGAAGGCAGATTCTTAACCACTGGACCACCAGGGAAGTCCCAGGGCTCAATTTAAATAGGCCCATTCTGACCACTCTGTTTCCCCTCTCTACTTACTTACTCTTTTATACATTACCTGTTTAGTTCTTTTGCAGTAATTATCTATCACAATTTTCTTGTTAATTTATTTGATGACATGATTTTTGGTTTTTTGGTCTGTCTACCCTGGTCTAGTCTGTCTGTCTTTTTCATTGATATATCCCCAAGGTCTAGCACAGGCCTGGTACATAGTTGGTGGTCAATAAATGTCTAGTGAGTGAATGAATGAATAAATGGTGAAGTAAACAAATGAAAAACACAACTTTTCAGTGTTTAGAGCAGGGTTCAAATAGAAACCAAGAAGCTATGGCATCACTATCCAGGAGAGAACAAAGGATATTTGTCCTGATGCATCAAGAGCCCAGGATGACATACTCAGCATTCTTCTAGAGTCAACAACCTTTCAAGATCCTTTTCCCTTCTGAATAGTCTGACCAGTTACTGAGGGATAAAGAGCAAATGTGGAAATAGTCCACCTACACGCAATGGGCTCCTTTTGATGTACTAATCAGAGATGGTCTGAAATGCTTGGTTATGGGCAATTAAGGATGACTGGCCTTTGAGACCCAGTAGTTTGTTCTTGAAACATGATGGTTGTGTGGGAAGAGAAGTGGGAGGGTGGCTTCCTGGTTGGGGGCAAAGTACACTGTGTGTCCCACTCACTTCTCCACTTATTTTATTATTATTATTTGTTGGAGAGCAGTTTTACAGCAAATTAAAGTCAGGTTTAAAGGGAAAAAGAAACCACAACAAAGAAAAATGCAATTTGGAGGGGAGAGGTTGGTGGGGCGGAGGGCGGATCAATTTCATGAGGAGTGGGAGCCACTAAAGGCCAAGCGTATCATTTACATGACACCACTGAATCTCTATAATACCCTTTCATGGTAAGTATTTAGTTCCCATTTAACAGATGAAGAAATGGGGGGTTAGAGATATGAAGAATTTGTTCTAGTTCACACAAGAAAGTAAGCAGCACCTTGATTCAAACCTTGATCCCTCTGATGTCAAGCTCATACATTTCCCGCCATAACTGGTAGTCTGCCCCCTCTTCCTCCAAAGGAACAGTCCTGGACCCCCAGAGCTTTGCACCTGAGATGATCGCCCCAGAGTTCCCTCTACAACGCTATTTTATGATGTATTTCTCTCCATTCTCAGTGACTAGCACAGCGCCTGGTACATAGCTGGCTCTTCAATAAAGGTCCATTGAGTAAAAAATAAAAGAATGAACAAATGAACAAAGGAGATGTCTTAAACAATATAGCTTCCCTGTGAATCACATGTTGAGAACCAAAAACACTTAGTTTCCAGGGGTCTTCCTCCCCTCTGCAGCTCTCTAGGGAAAGGATGTCTCTTTAAGAATAGCACAAAAGACCTGGCAAAAAAAGGCTGCAGTTAGTCTGGGGTTGTGCTTCCTCTGCCTTGATCTGGGCAATACTCTGGTTGTAAAGCCTGTGGGATTATCTTCTGGTGCTATAGTAGCTGCCAATAACAATAAATGCCAACAACATTTACTAAGCACATATTATGTGCTAGGCACTGTGCTAAGCCCTTTCCATTTTTTACTTTATTTAATCCTAAAAAGTCTGAGAAAGAGACGTAAATCTATTATCTCATGTCACAGGTAAGGGAAAGAAAGTTTTGGCTTGACTATAAAATTTAACTGCCGGAGAAGGAGGGATAAATTAGGAGGTAGGGAATAACAGATACGCATTACTATAAATAAAATATATAACCAACAAGGACCTATTGTACAGCACAAGGAACTATATTCAATATTTTATAATAACCTATAAGGGAAAAGAATATATATATATCACGGGTTCGAGCCCTGGTCGGGGAACTAACACAACATTGTGAATCAACTATACTTCAATTAAAAAAAAAATCAACGGCCAATTTGTGAAGCAAGTATTTTAAAGTCCCTACTTTTCTCTCTCCTTTCTCTCCTTTGCTTTCCTTCTAAGATGTAAAAATATAATGCCTTTAGAAACTCAATTGTTTGAGAAGAGAGGCATCAGGAAAAGATTTGCCCAGTCAAAAGACTCAAGAATCTGTAAGACATTGTATTTGCCCTGGAAAAGTGGTAGGACAGGGTTGCTCTCAAAAATATGCTGTGTTTGGGGGCTTCCCTGGTGGCGCAGTGGTTGAGAGTCCGCCTGCCGATGCAGGGTACACGGGTTCGTGCCCCGGTCCGGGAAGATCCCACATGCCGCGGAGCGGCTGGGCCCGTGAGCCATGGCCGCTGAGCCTGCGTGTCCGGAGCCTGTGTTCTGCAACGGGAGGGCCACAACAGTGAGAGGCCTGCGTACCGAAAAAAAAAAAAAAAAAAAAAAAAAAAAAAAATGCTGTGTTTGAATGCATCAAATTTGATGTCAAAAGCCCTGGATTTGAGTCCCAGCTTTATAGTTGACTATTTTTGGTTGTCATTAACCTTGAGGAAACTCAGCTTTCTCACATATGAAATGGGGGTAATACAAAACTGTTCCCCATAGGCTTGTACTAAGGATCAAAAGAAGGAATGTGATTTGGATAGAGTGAACCCATCTATAAATGCTGACTTTTCTTTTGTTTGGAGATGTGCTGGGCTTACCCAGAACTCTCAAAGGTCAGGGTGTACCATGTAGTCCCAGTAGAGTGTCCCTTGTCATCAGAGCTGGTGACAGTTAAGTTTGTGTCCAGGATTCGACACAACAGTGCTGAGACTATTAGGAGCCATTTCTGTGCAGAGTTTTAGTTCTTCCTTCTTATCCAGACATTTGTTTACAGCAACAAAGAGCTGGAGACAAGAAGGTTTCTGAAGCACCAGGACTTGGGCTTCAGAAAGGGTATTATATTCAGAGCATTAAGAAGTGGGGTGAAAGATAGTTAGTCTGAACATGGAATATTTATTATGTCTTCTTTAATGTCTCTGAATAAAGTTTTGGTCTTCTCTCTAGAGATAGACACATCTTTTGTTAGATTATTCCTAGGTACTTGTTATGTTTAATGCTATTATAAGTTGTCCATTTCAGATACTTTTAAAAACTATTTGTGGGGCTTCCCTGGTGGCGCAGTGGTTGAGAGTCCACCTGCTGATGCAGGGGACACGGGTTCGTGCCCCGGTCCAGGAAGATCCCACATGCCGCGGAGCGGCTAGGCCCGTGAGCCATGGCCGCTGAGCCTGCGTGTCCAGAGCCTGTGCTCCGCAACGGGAGAGGCCACAACAGTGAGAGACCCGCATACCGCAAAAAAACAAAAAACAAACAAACAAAAAACCACAACTATTTGTGGCTGGTATATAAAAATGCAATTGATTTTTATAATTAGTCTTGTATGCAGTAAACTTTCTAAGCTCTTATTAAGTCTAATAATTTAAATGTAGTTGTTTTTCCTTTCTTCCTTTCCAATCCTTAACACCTTTATTTATATTTCTTTCTTGCTTTACTGTGCTGGCTAGGACCTCCAGGACAATGGGGAATAAAATAAATCTTTTATTCTTGATCTCAAAGGAAAATTTTTCATCTTTTAAACATTAAGTATTATATACTTTAAAAGTTATCCTTTATCAATTTAATACAGCTTTTGCTTCCTAAAGCATAAGTTTTTAAAAAATAGATATCCTTTATCAGCTTAAGAGCTTCTCTTCTAGGGACTTCCCTGCTGGTCCAGTGGTTAAGAATCCGCCTTCCAATGCAGGGTGTGTGGATTCAATCCCTGGTCAGGGAACTAAGATCCCAATGACGAGGGGCAACTAAGCTTGTGAGCCACAACTACTGAGCTCGCACGCCTCAACAAGAGAGCCCACGTGCTGCAAACTACAGAGCCCACGCGCTCTGAAGCCTGCGTGCCACAATTAGAGAGAATCTGCACGCCACAACTGGAGAGAAGCCTGCACACCACAACGAAGACCTGATGCAGTCAAAAAACAGAAAAAGATAAATTCTAGTCCCAGTTTGGTAAGGTTTTCGGTTTTATGAATGGATGTTGAATTTTATTAAAAATTTTCTGCTTCTATTGAAATGACGAAATGTGTTTATCCCATCAATCAGTTAAGGTATAAATTATATTTTGATTTTTAAAAATATTAAACCAAACATATTCCTGATATAAATACATGGTTATAATGTACATTCTGGGTTTGGTTTGCTAGTATTTTAAGATTATTGTATCCATATTAAAAAAAATGAAATCAGGGACTTCCCTGGTGGTCCAGTGGTTAAGAATCTGCCCTTCTACCACAGGGGGCGTGGGTTTAATACCTGATGGGGAAACTAAGATTCAGCATGCAATGCCGCATAGCCAAAAAAAAAAAAAAAAAAGAAAGAAAAATAAGAAATCGTCCTATATATCCCATTTATCTTTGCAAAGTGGGTTTTACCATCTTAATTTTAGTTGTGACTCCTAAGAAGTGAATAATTGACCAGTGTCATATATAGATAGTTGGTGGCTATGCCAGTACTGGAAATCAGGTCTGTCTGAATACAAAGCCTGTTTGTCTCCTCTAAGCCACATAGCTTCCATGAACACTTATCAAGGCTTCAAAACCAATTGCCCAGCTCCTAAATGTTTTGAAAACATAAGATTCAGAGAAGGAGCACGATAAGGGTAATAGCAGCAAATAGTCTTGGGAGGCTGTGCTAATATTCTGATTCACCAAAGTCAAGAAGAAATAATTCATCTGCATTTGAGGAGAAAATGTGAAGCTAAAAGCCTAAGTAGCTATCCGTGCAATTCCATAGGAATCAACTTTGCAAATAAGCATAAAAAAGAGAAAACACAGCAAAAAGTTGCTAGATCAAAAATATGGCACGAGGGCTTCCCTGGTGGCGCAGTGGTTAAGAATCCACCTGGCAATGCAGGCGACAGGGGTTCGAGCCCTGGTCTGGGAAGATCCCACATGCCGCGGAGCAACTAAGCTCGTGTGCCACAACTACTGGGCCTGCGCTCTAGAGCCCGCGAGCCACAACTACTGAAGCCCCCATGCCTAGAGCCCATGCTCCGCCACAAGAGAAGCCACCACAATGAGAAGCCCACACACCACAACGAAGAGTAGCCCCCGCTCTCTGCAAGTAGAGAAAGCCCCCGCGCAGCAACAAAGACCCAACTCAGCCAAAAATAAATAAATAAATAAATTTAAAAATATATGACATTAGGGGCTTCCCTGGTGGCACAGTGGTTGAGAGTCCGCCTGCCGATGCAGGGTACACGGGTTCGTGCCCCGGCCCAGGAAGATCCCACATGCTGCAGAGCGGCTGGGCCCGTGAGCCACGGCCGCTGAGCCTGCGCGTCCGGAGCCTGTGCTCCGCAACGGGAGAGGCCACAACAGTGAGAGGCCTGCGTACAGCAAAAATAAATAAATAAATAAATAAAATTATATATATATATATATATATATATATATATATGACATTAGATCATTCAAAAACCAAGGGTAAACCAAATTATAGAAATTTAATTCCTCAAGATAAAAATATGGCTCCAGCTAAATACTGCAATGTTCAGAAAATGTGTTAGAGTGAAGGAAGCTATTGATTATATATAGGCTAACTCGAGGGAGAAATTGAAAACCCACATTTCAGCTCTTGGATTTGAATAAACAAGAGAAAAACATCAAGATGGAGGAAGGGGCTTCCCTGGTGGTACAGCGGTTGGGCGTCCGCCTGCCGATGTGGGGGACGCGGGTTCATGCCCGGCTCCGGGAGGATCCCACATGCCGCGGAGCGGGGGACCCGTGAGCCGTGAGCCGTGGCCGCTGAGCCTGTGCTCCGCAGCGGGGGAGGCCACGGCAGTGAGAGGCCCGCGTGCACCAAAAAGAAAATGGAGGAAGGATTCCCAATGCAGCATAAAAAATGTATTCATACTTGTTATTACATCTTTATAAAACTTAGTGAAATGTGTTCACTTGATTTAGCAGCACAGCGTACGAGACACTGTAGGGATGGTATCTTCATTCCTTGAGGTGTCCCCAGGGTGTCTATGAAAATCTTTGGAAACCAGAGTGTAAATCCTTACATTTTTCACACTTTACCTGAAGTACTTTAACAGCTATTTGCTCATAATATCTCCCATAAAAGTAATCGTCATCTTTTAAGTTAATGATGTTAATCACCCTTTTTATTGTACATAATGAGCCAGACACTGTGAACAATTTCTCTCTTCCTTCTCTGGGTTCTTGTCAAACCTTGTTTTAGTCAGGGTACACTAACTGCTGTAACGGTCACATCTCAGTGACTTAACAAAACGAGTTTATTTCTGACTCAGATTACAATCCAATGGAGGTTGCAGGTGGTAGGGGGAGAAAGAGAGAGCCCCTTGCATAACGATTCTAATGGATCCTCTGATAGATGAAGGAAGAGAGCATGGACAATTGCATGGGAAAGCCTCATGGCTCAGGTTTGGAGGTGGTGTTGATCACTTCTGCCCGTATTTCATTGGCCAGAACACAGTAATGTGGTTGCAAAGGAGGCCAGGAAATGTAGTCCTTTTACTTGCCCATGTTTTGATGAACAACTAGTCTCTACCACACTAGTAAATCAGGAAGATTAAATGAATTCTTTTTTTTTTTTTTTTTGCGGTACGCGGGCCTCTCACTGTTGTGGCCTGTCCCGTTGCGGAGCACAGGCGCCGGATGTGCAAGCTCAGCGGCCATGGCTCACGGGCCTAGCCGCTCCGTGGCATGTGGGATCTTCCCAGACCGGGGCACGAACCGGTGTCCCCTGCATCGGCAGGCGGACTCTCAACCACTGCACCACCAGGGAAGCCCAACACTGGTAGTTTTAATAGGTTTCATAGTCATAAAATGTGAGAACTACAGGGAACCATAGAGTATATACAGTCATTCTATAAATGAGAAGACTGAGGGTCAGAGAGCTGTGTCACTGAAGCCCAATTCAGATCAGCCCTAACTGTGCTCTGCAGCTTCTGACATCAAACTACATGAAATTTTAGGGGATCATAATGCTTGCTAGAGTTTGGTTATTGTTATCTACAGATGGGTCTCTTTAGTTGAAACTGGAGGACAGAAATTGAGAAACACACACACACACAAAGGTTTGTTTCTAGTTGAAGAAAACTGAAATGGGCTTTAGAATATACTTGATGCAAATTTTTTTATAGATGATGAAACTGAGGCCCAGAAAGGGGATATGACTTTTTGAGAACAGGTTACTGGCAGAATCAGTACTAGAATCCCAGTTCTGTAGCTCCAGATAAAAATTCATCTTCACGTGAGGACCTCCTCTTCAGGGCTCATCTCTTTATTTGGTGTTTCTTATCTCTGAGAACCCAGGGCCCTTATACTAAACACAAAACACACTACCCGTATCTACCCTTCCATGTACACTGTTCCACTGTCAGGCCCTAATCTCCAATTCTGCCCACTGACCCCTACCCTCTTTCTAACCTAAGACACACACACTACATACACAATGCACCCTTTACCTTTTCTGAGTCCTAATTCCTTTCAACAGCTTCATCTACAAACCAAGGTGTGGACAACTAACAATGGTATAATGATTCAGCCCCTCCTTGGATATCTGTATTTCTAAAGAGGCTTAAGATAAAAGGTGCTGTCCCAAAAGACATACTTTTTTGAATTAAGAGTAGATATACATAGAACATTCCAGCATTAATTTTTGAAAAATAAAATTAATTTTTATCACAAATTATAAAAAGAGAGAATTTTGGGGGGTGATCCAACTGTTCTATATCTTGATTGTGGTGATTACATGACTGTGCATTTGCCAAAACCTGTAGAATTATACATCAAAAAGAGTGAATTGGGGCTTCCCTGGTGGCGCAGTGGTGGGGAGTCCGCCTGCCAGTGCAGGGGACATGGGTTCGAGCCCTGGTCCGGGAGGATCCCACATGCTGTGGGGCGGCTGGGCCTGTGAGCCACAACTACTGAGCCCACACACCACAAATGCTGAAGCCCGCGTGCCTGGAGCCTGTGCTCCGCGGCAGGAGAGGCCACCGCAATGAGAAGCCTGCGTGCAGCAGCAAAGACCCAATGCGGCCAAAAATAAATAAATAAATTTATTAAAAAAAAAAAAAAAAGAGTGAATTGTACTATGTAAATCTAAAAACTTTAAAAAGGGGAATAAAAAAGTGATTTCACAGCCCATTAATATCCTTTAGTTTTCCTGCCCAGAAGCAACCACAGTGTAATGTCTTATAATGACATTCTAGTGGTGGAAATTTAGTCACTGAGTCAGACTTACTGGGGAGATGTTTTTGGAAATGATTTTTTTAGAACTCTTAAACCAGGAAATCATCTATTCCACTATAATATTACACTGCAGCTTTTTTGACTTACAGATCTATTTTTCCACTTCTCCTCCACAAGACTGTTAGACTCTGAATAGCATGTTCCCTGTTTAGTTACCTTGGTGTCCCCAGAATCTACCTAGTATAATATCTGACACCTAGTGGATACTCAATGAATATTTACTGAAGAAACAGAAGTCCTGTTTTAAGCACAGAAGGAAATGTGAAAACAAATACGGTATAGCTCTTGGTCTCAAAGAATCTTCAAACTTAGTGGTCATGTTACCTCAATATAGTTAGTAGTACACAAACTAAGTGGGAAATAAGAGGACAGAAGGTAGGGAAAGATTATTGTGTAGGCTGATAATGGAAGCTGTCATCTTATTTTAATGTTCTCTAATGAGCATTAGTATATTGTGTGTAACAGGAGACCCTTCAATGTCCTTTCATAGAGCTGTGGTTGATGAAAAACCTGGGTGACAGGAAAAGAGACCAGATGGCGGTAGTCCATCTAAAAATGTTTTACCTAATTGCAGAGTATTTTTTATTTTTAAAGAAACTGAGGATGGAACAGCCTTTGACGAAACTGCATCATCTTGGAATCTACAAAGAATCAGGTCCCGAAAGAAAACAATAATTAATATCACTAAAAACCAAGTCATTCTGGAAACATTTCACAGGCTTCCTTTAGAAGATAAACTTAAGTGTTACAGTAATGGCTTTATGGTCATGACATTAAACACATGACATAAAGCTCAGCTATTAATATTTTTATTCTTAAATATCAAGGCCCTCTCTGCACTGGGAATTAAGGATTCCAATTTAGTCTCCTGTCCAGGCCATCTAGGGTTTCATAAACAATGTTCTATTTCCTTCATTGTCTGTAACAGTCCACTTCACTAGCTAACATCTGTCACAAAAGAATCAGGTTATAAGAGGTGATGTAAGTCAACTATTACTTAAAGGATTGAGCAATCCATCAAAGTGTTAAAATTTAACAACTTATTTATCCATTAAACAATTGCTGCATGCCTAACTGCGTATGTGCCTGGCAGAAGAAAAGAGCGTATTACCTACTGTTAACAACATCTGGCGGCCAAAGGCAGTTTACTGGCTTATGACCCAGTCATGTTGCAGCTTTGCGCTGAAAGGGGAGAGGTTAGAAGGTAGAATATTGTCACTGTATTTATGCTTCTAAGTACCAAATCACCTAGATGACTATTGTGGAAAGAAAATAACTACAGGTCAACAATCCCTTATTGTAAACCCTTGGGACCAGGTGTGATTCAGAATTCAGAACTCCTTATAGTTTACAATGGCAATAGGTCCATATACCACATATTATGGAATGTCTCCAGCAGGGACTGGGGCAGCACGCTGTGATCAAACAGTATTTCTGCAGTGAAGTGAATGAATGCTCACACTAAGCAGCATGGATAAAGCCTATAAATGGTTTCACGTAACCACAGGCCAAGCCAGGTTTTACTTCCCAGGTACCCAATTTCTTCATATGTAAAATGAAGTTCTATTGAACTTCTCCAAGTTATGGATTGACCAACATGAATGCTGAGTCAGAACTGAAATATGTATCTGTATCATGCACTAATTTAGATATTGGTCTAGTGCTCCCCATGTGGATCAAAAGGGCTTGAAAATCACTCCACTTTCATAAACATTTCCTTAGTCTAAACAATGATGATTTGTCTAAGCTGCTTTACTGCCTTCTAAACAAGCTATATGAAAATGTACCCATTGATATTGGTGGGTATAGGTAGGAGAAAGGCATTAAAAAATCCTTTTAGCTGTAAATCACCAAAACAAACCCCAGAAACCTTGAAATGTTTTTCTTGGAGGGCAGAATAGAAAATATGAAAGGAATATCAAGTACTAATACATTGTGAAAATAAAGCAGAGATTACTGAAGCATAAACTACAGCTTATCTATATTTAAAGTTTAAAAAATGTGTATTTTCAAATGAGACTTTAAAAAATGTGTTAAATAGTTATGGAACTTCTGTTTTGTCATCAAAAGGCCTTGGTGTCACATGGTTGTTGCACCTCTTTGGGAAATGAAGGGAAAACACTACATTTGTAGTCTTGGCCAAATGGAAGCTACTTAGGTCTGGGACATTTCCTTTTTCCTTTTTTGTTTCACCTAAAAGCAAAAGATACTAGCAGCAGTTCTTGTGTAGACTTAAAAAATGTCAAACAAACCTAGGTTCTATTTTCAATTCCTCTCTACTTGTTAACAGGTGACCCTCAGCTGATTTGTCCCTTAATTTTAAAATGCAGGTGATTTCTACCCTGAAGTACTGTTGAATGAAAGTGGTAGCTAAACATATATTTATGGCAGTACTTACTAGCTTGCTACTGAGAAAAACAATAACCCTTGATTCACTTATTGAATGTCTAAGGAAGAAGAGGTAGTTTTTAAAAATTTCCATAGTTGCAGGTAGGTTAATGTTGAAATGTTTGAGCAGTGTCTGGAGAAATAGAGGTACCACAGATCTGAGGCTGATTAGGTAAGGATAAACTAGTTGAGCGTGCCAGGAACTTTCCTAGGTTTTTGGAATATATCAGATACAGTGAAAAAAGACAAAAATCCTTCCCTCAGGGAGCTTACACTCCAGTGCGACCACTTGAAGATACCAGCCCTATTCTTTCATTCTATCTATAAGAGATACTAGTTACAAACACCTCTAATCTGTCCATTTATGGAGCAGAGCATGTACTCCCTAGCATGGTATTCCATTTTTTCATTTTATACCTTGATGAATTTAATATTCTCTAAAATCGTGAACCCCTTATGGTAAAGGTTCATTCATTTATTCTGTTATCGAGCTCTTAACCACGTACCAAGTATAGCAGATATAGACAAGCTTGGATACTTTCAGAAAACAGCAAAGCAGCCTCTTTCCCTGCCTGCCCCCACGAAACAAATGGAGATAATTTAGTACCTTCTAAAAGTATCTATGTCCTCAACATGAGAAATTTGAGAACTTCCTTAAGTCCACTTCATGGTGCAACTATTTTGATTTTGAATATATGAGGTAGAGCGTCACAAGTTTTTCAGTGCTTGGGTCTCTAAAGATCTTAATTGGGTCTTGGGTACAACAGTGAAAAAGAGAAAGTTCCTATTATTAAAAAATTTAGCCAGGGTTCTTAATCAGGGGTTCATAGTCAGAATTCAGGGGTCCATGAAATTGGATGGGGAAAAATTACATCTCTATTTTCAATAACTTCTAATAAAATCTGAATGCAGGCAACAGATCATAGTAGTGTTAGGCGTAAACGTGTCACAGCTGAACTCTGATGTTTTCCTATTACGATTGCTGCAGACAACTTGCTTGTTAATGAATTATAAAGCATATATATTTCTACGTCCAAAATTAAAATTTTTTGATAATTATTTCAATATCATTGTCTCCCTTTATTACCCAATATACCGTATTTTATGCTTTTTTTTTTTTTTTGCGGTACGCGGGCCTCTCACTGTTGTGGCCTCTCCCGTTGCGGTGCACAGGCTCCGGACGCGCAGGCTCAGCGGCCATGGCTCATGGGCCTAGCCGCTCTGCGGCATGTGGGATCTTCCCGGACCGGGGCACGAACCCGTGTCCCCTGCAACGGCAGGCGGACTCTCAACCACTGCGCCACCAGGGAAGCCCTGTATTTTATGCTTTTTAAAAACTTTTCTGAAAAGTGATCCATAGACTTCACTAGATTGACCAAGGGGTACATGACAGTAAAAGGTTGAGTCTAATGGTCTAAAGGGTCATAGTAATCTTTGTACCTCCACAGCCTCTCACTTGGTAACTAATCAATACGTATGTACAGAACAAAATAAATGGATTTAGAACTGGTTGAACCAGTACCCCCTATCCCCAAATACTGACACTCTGGATGTCTATAATAGGATACCGTAGGGCTGCTTCTTATTCAAAATTTTTTAATCAAATACTTTAGATGAAGACATGGATCATATAATTTGTTCATTTCCCTAAAATAAACTTTATACACCTGAATTAAGCAATACTTGATGTGGGTGGATTACATTCTTCATTGAACATACCTACAAAGAAACATTTAAAAAGTTTTGGCAACTGTGTCTTGGAATTGCAGCAATAAGAAATAGTGAGCACAATGGAAAGTAGTTAGGAACACAAAAATGAGAGGGGGCCTATGTATTGAGGCCTGACTTTGGCAAGTTAATTTACCACGGTGCTTTCAAGTAAAACTAGGTGAAGAGGAAATCACATGGTGAGTGCCTTAAAAATACAGGTCCCCAGGGACTTCCTAGTGGTGTAGTGATTAAGACTCTGTGCTTCCACTGCAGGGGTTGTGGGTTTGATCCCTGGTCAGGGAACTAAGATCCTACATGCCATGTGGTACGTGGCCAAAAAAAACAAAAAAACCCTATGTATCTGGTGTTCTATGTTAAATGTTACTGCATTTTTAAAGATAAGGAAACAGATTCAAAAGTTAATTTGCGGGCTTCCCTGGTGGCGCAGTGGTTGGGAGTCTGCCTGCCGATGCAGGGGACACGGGTTCGTGCCCCGGTCCGCGAAGATCCCACATGCCGCGGAGCGGCTGGGCCCATGAGCCATGGCCGCTGAGCCTGCGTGTCCAGAGCCTGCGCGTCCGGAGCCTGTGCTCCGCAACGGGAGAGACCGCAACAGTGAGAGGCCCGCGTACTGCAAGGGAAAAAAAAAAAAAAAGTTAATTTGCCTAAGCTGATACCTTACTTCCTAGCTTATTAGACCAGAAATCCAGAACCCAGGCCTGACTCAAAGGCAGTTCTTTCAAGCTCTGCCTTTGGAATGTCTTACAGACCCAACATTCTTAAAGTGAACCATAAAGATTGAACTCACTTCAGGTATCTGCAGACCAAACCCTGAAAATGGTTTTATTTTAGACAATACTTTCCTTATCTTCTCAATCTTTAAACTGTGATAGAATCCCTGCTAATTATAAACTATGGTACGAATATCATATATGTTATGCATAAAATATATAGCGTGTAAAGTATCATTTACTAAGCTAGGTATTTGGTAAACTGTTAAAACTGATGGGGCATTAACTTATAACATCTAAAGCAGAGAGAATCATACTCTCCATGATTAAAAATGGTTTAACTTTGAAGGATATATGTACTTTCAGTGAATCCTAATACATGGTGAGATTTGTAAAAAACTAGTTTTTGCCTCAAAAGTGATCTCACAGGCGACACTGCTTTATATATGCATTCAATTCTCACAGCAAGCCAATGAGGGAGGTACTATTCCCACTGCACAGATGGAAGCTGAGGCAGAGTTAAATAACTTGCTCAAAGTCAACACAATGGGCAGAAGTGTGACTTCAACCCAGGCTGACTGGCTCTGAGACTATGCTCTAAGCCACTACAGTATACTGCCTTTTGAGAGCTTATTAAATTTCATATTATTTTCTTAATTCTTCGGAAAACTCAATGAAGCTGACAAATACTATTTTTATAGGATTCAAAGTCTCAGACTGATGAATATACCCCAAATCACATAAGTACTGAGATTCAAACCCAGGTCTTTCAATTGCTAACGCTCATACTCTCAACTACTAAATTAACTTCTCATGATCCTATGGTGATGATCTTAAGTGGATTTAACCATCATAATGCATAATATAAACACATACAATGTGACAGATAGGCTGTAGGTCTATTTTGACTTCAACTAGCACAAAAATATTTTAATAGCATGTCCTTGCCAGTGTTATCAGAGGAATTACTTTCCAGTTATTTGAACTGTTAAGTGCATTTTAAGTGAACTTTACACAGTATCAAGATATATTCTAGAAATTCAGGGTTCTCTCAAGCTACGATGTGTTACACATAACTTTTAAGTTTCTACTCAGATTACTGAAA
Source organism: Tursiops truncatus (assembly GCF_011762595.2). Classification (NCBI taxonomy): domain Eukaryota; kingdom Metazoa; phylum Chordata; class Mammalia; order Artiodactyla; family Delphinidae; genus Tursiops; species Tursiops truncatus. Next base: position 48,721,736 of record NC_047041.1, read on the forward strand.
GGCAGAATGGGTTCAGGCATGTAAATTAACAGCCTATTTGAAGTTTATCTTCATCAGACCACTGAGCAGGTATTAATAATTAACAATTAAATAAGTAACACCTTAAATAAACAACTCAGCAGTAAACAGGGATGTCCAATAACTTTCTGAATCTGGGTACAACTTTGGGCCCATGACAATTACTCAAGTAATACTGTTTTATCTTTTCCTCTCTCCAGATGGTTGAAGAGGTGGGAGACTATGAGATAGTCTTAAATTTGTTAGAAATAGATTATTAGTCTGGACAGTCAAGTTTTAGCCTAAAATGGGGCATCTTGCTGGATGTATGGAGGCTTGCACTATGCACTGCAATCCAAAATGTAACTTATAGCAGAGCAATTCACGGGTAGCCCTAAGTTTCTCTTTTCATGGAAATACCTCAGGTTATTTCTTCTGGTACATCTCATGGAAAGCAATGAAACCTGGGTTACCGTGCCAAGATCTAGTAATAACCAACACCTTGGATATATTTTTTGATTATACAAAATCTTATCTGTCTTACCTGCTTCCTTCTTTTGCTGACATCTTTCCATTTATTCTGCCAGTTAAACTCCCAGAGAGAAACAGCAGCTCATTTACGTTACTGGGTAATGGGATGAGAGTGAGTACAGGTTATGGAAAATTTAGTTCATATCAGTCAGAATTGTATTTTCCACTTTTGTGGAGGGCCTGGTTGCCCTAAGGTGTTAGTTGCTTTTCTCTCCTTGTGACAATTATACCCTCCTCATTTAAGTAATCTAAAGAATTTGACTATCTCAGATTTCTCCTCCTTTAGGTAAATGTACATTGGACAAGAAACAGACATGTCTTGTTCAAGTCTAACCTCCTGGTTCAACTGAGCACCATTTTTTCTAAAAGTGGTTGTGAAGATCATCCCAGTCAGTCTGGCTAGGAAGAATTAATGATACAGGTATAAAGGGCAGACACCACCTTTTAGAACAAGGCATTTTTCAAAAGCTGAGGCTCATGGTCATTGCTATGTTTTTTTTTGGAACTGTGATAAAAACCACTATTCTTGGAGTACAAGTTAGGTTAAATGAAAAGACCTGAAAACTGGGAAGGAAAAATAATCAAATCAAATGAAAAGCTGAGTATTACGTACAAAAAAAAAAAAAAAATCACAAAAATACTTCAGAGCTCTTCCTCCTCTCCTCCTGGCCCGATTTCAGGGCAAGGTAGAATTTTAAGTCCTGATTCCTTTGGGAAATGATCAGACCGCGTGAAGTAGAATGTGATTTTGACCCCGAAGTAGGAAGATTTAAATATAAACCCTCTTTCAATCCCACATGCCCTCTGTAAACTCTTACTTCTTACCTCTTTTGGAGCCAAACTTCTTTCCCCCCCCCCCCCCCCCGATACGCGGGCCTCTCACCGTTGTGGCCTCTCCTGTTGCAGAGCGCAGGCTCAGCGGCCATGGCTCACGGGCCCAGCCGCTCCGCGGCATGTGCGATCCTCCCGGACCTGGGCACGAACCCGTGTCCCCTGAATCGTCAGGCGGACTCTCAACCACTGAGCCACCAGGGAAGCCCTGGAGCCAAACTTCTTAAAAATTATCTACATGCAGTGCCTACTTCTTTCCCCATTCCTTTCACTCACTCCTTAAACTCCTGAAATCTGGCTTCCTCTCAGTACTCCATAAATATTAGAATTTCCATACAAGAACCCAGAACTGCAACGAATGCAAAACGGATTCCAAGAATGAGAAAGACGAGAGTGCAGAGTTTATCCGGAAAACAAGAAAATCCAGCAACCCATCTTAGGCAAATACACTGCCAGATGAAATGCTACAATAATTGCTCATAAATTATCTCAGGACTAGTAAGAAACAAAGAAGCAAACAATTTTAGAAAGACAAAAACATGAATACCGAAAACAGAATAGTCATGGGACTGAAACTCAAGAGGCATAATACCCAATATTAAAGATACAAAGAGTAAACAAAGCAGAGTTGAAATGGAGATTCTTCCATTGAGCTTGCCAAATGTTAAATAAATAAATGTAAAGTTCATCATCAAAAACAGTACTTCCTGTACTTAGATTTCAAATGACCTTTAAAAAACTGAGACTGCAGGTTAGTATCAAAATCAACTTTTCAACCAAGGTTTCTTGCCTTCCAGGCCAATTTTCTTCCTACCCATGTGTTACCCATGCTGGGCCCAGAACAGCACATTTCTGTCCCTTCATCTCAGGGACCAGATTTCAACCAATCCACCTAGCTGTCCTCAGGCTTTACGTCAGAACTCTCCAACCTTTGCAACTTTAATATCCCAAGCTCAAAGAAAAACGTCATAAACTCCAAGTATAGGCTTTTTAGTAAGCCGAACCCCAGAAAAGGACCAGCATTTCTATCATGTTTTATTTAGCCAAGAAGAAAATCCATCTCCTCTGAAGCACCTTTGAAGCCTTCCTTTTAGTAGTTCGTATGGATTTCTTTATTCATTCATCAAATCTTGGTTAATAGACTAATATTTGTCAGTTCTGCGTTATTTTAATATTTCAGATCGTTCTGTTTAGAATGCTTGCTAACAGAGCACTCTGATATGCTTAGGTGTTTAGTAAATGTTGCTTAATTCCCCAAAGGGTATTACAAACACATATAGAACTGTGTTGATTACTTCAGAGGTATCTTATGTTTTTTGGAGTTTTTGGTGGAAGGAACTGTTATTTCAGATTTGTCTGTTTTAATCCATTGCAGTATTAGACAAGTATCTTTCTTGCACATAGTAGATGCTCAATAAACATCTTCCGATTTGAAATACAAAAAACAAACAAAAAAGCACTTAATTTTCACTGCATTCTCAATTTTTGGGACAGAGTAAATGCTGTACCATCCTATTATTAGGAAAGTATTTCACTGAAATAGTATAGGACTGGTAAAGGTCATTTATATCACACTTATGTAAGACGTTTAGTTGCAGCTTAGCAATTGTAATGAAGTACTCTACTATGTTGTTATTTGCAATTGTATACTTTTTTACATCACCACTTAGGCAACTGCTTTATTTCAGCATGTTTAAAAAATAAGTTTTTCTATAATTTTTCTGTCTTGTATATAAGATATTATGAAACATTCACAAGAAAATGGCTCTACATATGCTAACACCGACCCAACAGCATAAATGCTGTCCAGTTCAATGGGGACAACTGCCAAGAAACTATGAAAGATCCCACTTAATACTACATTAATGACTAAAAGTCTGGTGGTGCAGGGTAAGGAAGGAGGAAAGCTGAGTTTTATTTTGGCTCAAAGGTGAAAAAATATTATCATTTAGGTTATGCTAAGGGTTATGGTTACTGAACTTTATCTTATGGTGGTGGAGTAGCTCAAAAGTCTCCAAGCTGTTCCATTTACAAGCACCTATGTGCCAAATTCACCAAATCATGACTTAGGTGTAAAGAGGGTGACTCTGACGAACATTTCCTAAAATGTTTTAAGACAGAACTCACTGAGGACTAATCTTTACAGCAAGTTCAATAACATACATCACCATCAAATAGTCCATATCAAATTAAGAATTATGAATATGTACCAACTTACTGTACATTAATTTCTTACAACTGTATATCTCTGCACTTTCCTTAAGTGGCTATATTCATGAACATATTTATATTGGATTAAGTTCATATTCTTGCAAAGAAATGTTTTTCTAGTGCCACTTTAATTATCCAAACCTATTAAAAACTGAGAAATAAAAAATCATAGGATAGAGGGCTCACTTTTCTGGTTAATCATTAGCTATGAGCATCTTGATTTTGCATCCTGACATTGCGATATTTATATTTACTACACATACCTTTTGTGGCCTATTAAACCCAGCAGGTAAAATTATGCCAACTTGTTACAAACACAACAGTGGGTCAACTAAACAAGACTAGAAAACATACACTTTAGTTTTCTGAATGTTGTTAAAGTAAAATGCTTAAAATATGAAACATTAAAGTTTGCTGAATGAGTTAAAGATCTTCCCTGGAGAAACTACAACTGCTGAACCCTGTATGACAGGCTCATCTGTGTCTACTTTAAAAATACACGCTGTTGAAAACATTTAACTCAATATAAAGCTATAATTATAATAATTATAATATAAAGATAATTTTTGGTAAAATGTTTTTCATTTTCCCCCTTAAGTTCGCTTGTCTCAATTCTGTGATCAGCTTAAAATAATTCTTACTGTAACTGCTGGGTTTACATCACCTTTGGGTTGCCGGCATTTCATTTCTGAGAATGCTAAGAAAATTGATTCTATTTTGGAAGAGACACAGACAGGTGGACAACATAACTGACGGCTGTTCTCTCAAATTTCATAGCTTAAAATATAAAAGCATTTTAGAACTTTGAAGGCATGAAACAATTCTAACATTTTTCATAATTTAGGACATCATCTTTTACAGAATTAATTAACTACACTGATCCTCAGTAAAGACAGGGCCTAATTTTCATAATCAACTGTCGGGATTTTTCAAACTATACAAGAACACAAACAAAATTTTATTGTAATTTTTTTGACTTCAGCCATCCCAGGCACTAACACGATCTCAATAACAAGAATTTTACATTCCTTACGTGGCATGGGCTGAAAAAAACTGTTGCCCTATATCATCACTTTATCAAAGGAAAAACTGGAACTGTATTTTCCTAACAATTTGGTCATACAAGTTTGACTTATCAACAAATTGCTAAGAGTTCAGCTGAGGTAATCCCTGTCCTTGGGTCCTAAGTACTTTGAGACTACTTTTTAAAAATTTAAAAAATCCACAAGAAACTTACATGTTCCAAAGTCCTCTGCTAAATGCTTTACATAACTTTGTTTAATCCTAACCATCACCCCCATGAGGCTGCTATTACCACTGAGGCTTAGAATGTTACGAATTTCTGTAAAAAATTAGCAAGCTATTCAAGATAGATTTAAAACTGAAGCAACAGGAGTCCAGAAAGGCCACTAATATTACTGCCCAACACACTAAAGTCAGTCTTCATATACCATCTCCAAGAGGACCTCCCTCCTCTGAAGGAAGACTTATTGAGTTTGACTCTTGGGGCTGCTTTAAAATTTTCATATGCTTGTTCTCTTTGTCTTGTCTTTATCCTTTAGCAGATATGAATGAAAGAATGTTACATGACTTTGAATGAAAAGATCACAAATGTAGTAATGAGTCAAAGAATTTTGAGCTAAAAAAAAAAGATACTCTTATATATCATGTACCCAAATACCAAGAATACTACAATAACATCAATAATTAAAAAAAATTAGGATTTAGGGCAAGGAGTTAAAGAAAAATTATTTTCAGAAAATTCTAATATCTTTTTGCCTCTGTCTAGATACTTCAGTTTCTTTTAAATATCTGAGTAACTTTACCATAATTCTGTCATAGCTTTGAGCTCTTACTGGTTAAGTGTCTCTTATGATCAGACTTTCTTCGTATTAGACTAAACCCTCACTCTAAGAAATATCCAGGGCTTCCCTGGTGGCGCAGTGGTTGAGAGTCCGCCTGCCGATGCAGGGGACGCGGGTTCGCGCCCCGGTCCAGGAAGATCCCACATGCCGCGGAGCGGCTGGGCCCATGAGCCATGGCCGCTGAGCCTGCGCGTCCGGAGCCTGTGCTCTGCAACGGGAGAGGCCACAACAGTGAGAGGCCCGCGTACAGCAAAAAAAAAAAAAAAAAAAAAAAAAAAAAAAAAAAAAAAAGAAATATCCAGGAAGTCAGGATATTGTGGTATTCTTAAAGCTAAAATTGATGTCCCCTCCTCCACCCCATGCATAAATTGATCCCTAGGTCATCTACACATCTTCAAAATTCATTTATTAATATATTTAGTAATAAACCTAAAATCCTTGCCAAAACTTTGTTATTACCTGTGTGACACACCACAAAAAACCACAAATATGGGATGTGGAAGGCTGCTCTACCCCACCCCTGTGCACTCACCTCTAGTGTTTTAAAAATACACAACAGCTGGTTACAACCCTGGACAATAATTCAGCTGGATGAATGGTGGGCAAAAGCTACACATTTCTAGAGTTCTACAGGTGTTCCAGACACTTGACCCTGTTGAAAAAACCCTTGATATAATAGCAACTAACTCAATACTCTTTAATGAACTACCTATAATTATAATACAAATCAATGTTCTAATTCCCTTTTGACAGAAAAAGAAGGTAGATTTCTTTATTTACTTAAGGCATTCCTAATTCCACTTTTCAGCTTTCTAACCCAGTTTTTCCTCTGGGACACTGAGGTTATTCTTTCAGAAGCTGGCATCATCAATTCCTCTAGTACTAATTTTTTAAATGAAATTTCTACACAGAGTACATAATTTTTTTTTCTAAAAGTTAAGGGTCATGGAGTTGTTTTTTGAGATAGTAACTAGACTTGTTTCATTTCTTTATGGTTAGATGTCCATTGGATATAAGGCTGGAAAAATTTCTAACTATCCAATCACATGACAAATTATAGAAATCACTACATTATACAGGTCTCATTTCTCACATACAGTATTTCTGTGAAATCTGCTGGGTCCCTCCCCCCAACCCCCCGCCATTTGTCTTCCATAGTAACTCAAATTGAGGTTATTGCTTACATAAAGAAGTATTATAAAATGAACAACGTAAGTTCATATAAGACACAATACCACCCCTGAATCACCAAGCCCTAAGAATAATTTGTAAGAGTTTGAAACTAAGCCTAAATGTAAACCTGTTCAGTCTATTTCATCTCTATTATGCTTAAAACACGTCTATAGTTATACTGATGATCAGAAAGAAAACAGTAAACATTCTGTACCTTTTCCTATACTTACCAACATTATTTGCAAAGAAGGTATTTCTGAATAACAAATGATTTCATAAGCTCTTCCCATTGTTGTATCCATGGATAAGTGAGGTCAATACATACTACCTTTGTTTAAAAATGAAACAAAGCCACTCACCTGCCTTGTTCCCAGAAACATGACATATATAAGATCATTCTTTATAAAACTGTTTTTGTAGTTATCATCTGCATACATTTGAGACATGTTTTTGGACCATGCTTTTGTTGTTTATAATCACTCTGCCTAGTCTTTCCTTGATATGATAATCCATTTATCAGCTATAATTTTAACTCCTAACAAGTGAAGTGCATACCCCTGATGACCCAAAGTGTCAGTTAATTTTGTTTTTCAGGATAATACACAAAAGGAAAGGAGAAAAACAGCACAAATATATCGGCATTTTTAGCCCTTCGGACACCCTCAGGAAGAAAGAAATTTCCCATCTTTTCATAGTGTAGACAGACTCTGAAAAAGAACAAACACACAGCATTGTTTTAGTAACACAATCGGGAAAAAAACACAGTCCATTTGAAATACTGGGCAAAACAACTTAAAGACCAATGACTTCGGTTTCAGCTACCTAGTTCAACAGAAAATTAGTTCCTAAAATGGTCGTATATATGGAGTTCCACAAATTAAACACTAAATGTATTTTTTAAATAAGTCCGTGATCCATGCTACTGAAGATCCCGTCTCCGCAGTATTTTTAGCATAACGCTCTAGGTTTATTCAAGAATCCCAGTTACTCCGGAACCAATAGCCAGCCGCCAATCGGTCTATCATCAATATTCCCTTTCAACATCTCCCTGCTTTCGTTGGCAGGTATGAAGATGTCGTTTTAAACCGGGTGTGTTACTCCTGTAGGACTCTTCCTGTCTTGTCTTTATTTCGGGGCCAAAACACCGTTCCCTTCCACCTTAGCTCCCTTCCAACATCGATTTCTTTGGAACCTTTTGCAAATCATTGCTGTATGAAAAACCAATGAGGGTACGACACCCTGGGAAAGGGTAAGGATGGTTGAAAAATGAATGACAAGAAGATAAAAATAAATTTGGGAGGGAGAGCCCAACTCCGTTAGGTGAAACCTTCTCCGACCAAAGGCGACAGAATCGCCACCCGGGGTCTCCGCACTCCCCAAAATTCACAACCCCCCCCCCCGACTATCCTGTTAGCGGGTCTCAATGATGCTCTGAGACCAGGAGTAAACTGACTCCCTCAATCCCTTAGTTATAAAATGGAGCAAGAGGAGTAGAGGGCCTCCGCAACCCCTGCAAGACCGTGAGGTCAAGGCCCACTCGGTCTCTCATGCCGCCACCAGCCAGACGCGTCCTACTCAGTCCCCAGATGCCGCCTCCATCCCCCGGTGCCCAGGTTTGGAACCCAGGCTCTCCGACCGGGTTGTCCTCCTCCTCACCGTCCCCTCTGCACCACCACTCGGCTCCCGCGTTCCCTAAAACCTCAGCCAGCTCCGCAGAAACGTCCTAGCACTCCTAACATGGCGGCCGAGTCCCCTTCGCTCCCTTTGCCCGCTCTGGGCGCGTCCGACCTTGGCGCATTTTGGGCATTGTAGTTCCGGCAACAGCCTCGGTGTCCCCGCCAGCCCTTGAGGAGACTACAATTCCCAGAATGCACCGCACCTGAGCATGGCTATTGGGGCCTTTTGGACAGAGGGATGATGTCATTGCAAAAACCCCACTGCATTCATTGTGCTAAGGTCTATCCACCCCCCTGCTGCTGCTAGGCTTGCGATTGCCGCTCGCTCCAGCTGAGCTAAGAGTAGCAGCAGCACCAGGGCAGGGACTGACTCCAGCCCTTGGACTTAGGACATCGCAACACCTTCCCTTGCGTGCGTGACTCATTCGCACATCCTTTCTGTTTATGCCTGGGGTGGGGAGAAAAATCCCAAACCAGGTGAGTTGAAGTGATTTATTCAAATGATTCTTACCAAGTTATTCCTCCCGCTTAGTTCTCAAGGCTTTCTTTTGGGAAGATGGGGGCGGGAGGACTGGGGAGGTGCTCGCAAACGCTGCTAAGCGAAAAGCTCTGTGCAATTTGGGTCACTGCAAAGAACAACTCCAGCAACCTTCCCCCGCCGGAGGACCTATGCCTGCCAGTTCCCTAGTCGCAACTCCCCTCAATCTTTTTGGAGTCTGGGAGAGGGGGCTGGGCTGCGGAGGACGTTCGGAAGTGCTCTTGGAAAATCAGAGGAAGGCAGAGGTTGGGGGACTGCAGTCCTGTCACACACGGCCCGAGTGCTGAGATTTGAGTGGGAAGGGGTGATGCGTGGGGAGAAATGGAGACAGTGATTTAATGTGGTCGCACTACTTTGGAACATTTCATGTCACTTGGGCGAGCACACACTATTCATTTTTAAGATGAGCGTGCTTCTGAGTAGGTTAAGTTTTGTGGGGCTTTATTTTATGTGTATGTGTGTCTACGTCGTTTGTCTCGCCTTTTCTGCTGATTTGAGGTGACAGTGTCCTTTAATGGTGCACTCCGTGCCTGTCAGAAACATTTCACGTGTCTGGTGAAGGTTCTCTTGGGCTTCTAGATGCAGCATTTTTGTTAAGTGTTTTTCTTCTCCCAACTGCAGGATTTCAGGATTGTTTGGAAGTGGAGCCGACAGATTTGTGCTTGTGTGAGTGTTTTAAATTACATTGCAATAGGCTCCTTGCCACTGACAATGGTACCATAATGAGCTGCCGTTTCCTGAGGCACAGTCACCAGTCACAAATAACGGTTGGGAGAAGGGATCATTAGGTACACTCTGGTTCATTTTAAAGCGTTAGGGGAAAGGAAAAGTTAGAAGCGCCATTAACCTTCATTTGCCGTTACTGAAAGGTACGCATGGAAGAGTGATCCTGGAGGTGGAAACCGAGGAGGATAGTGGAGTTTTTTTTGCTTTTTGGTTTTGGTTTTTAAACAAACTGACACGTTTAACAAGACAGAGAGCATTTCGACCCGTATGATATTGGCTCTCTTCTTGTAAGAGTTAGTAGGATGATTAGTACAATAAATATGTTATTTTGAAATAAACAGCTGGCTGACTCCAGAACAGATGGGGCCAGTCTTAGCTGAGAGATCTACAACCTTGGAAATGAATGGACCTGGGGTCAACCACACCCCCTCTTGGAATGTCAAAAGGAGAAATGCCAGAGTGTTTTATGCTTAACTTCAAAATGCTAAACCTTTCATAGCCAAGGCAGGCATTGGGGGAAAGTCATTACTGTTTGTCTTCTGTTGCTGAACCAATTTTGTACATTTTTAATTCAGACCCTTAGGTCTCTAAAGTTGCAGCTGGGCGATGCTTCGTTAAATGCTGCTTGTTACTGGATGCAAAGGACAATTCATTGTATGGGCTTTGTGGTAGAGTGATTTATTGGGATGCAATGAGCAGCTTTGGGATTTGGGAAAAGATGGACTGCTTGGCTTTGCTTCCCTCTGTGTTTTTCTGTTGCTTACTGTCTGCTTTGCTGAGCATCCCTCCCGCTGTACCTTCCTTTCCCCACCCCTCTGTGTCTCTTGAAGTTCTTCCAGTTTCTTTCCCTGCCTCTCCATTTGCAATTCTCATTTTTCCTCTGTGTTTCAAAATCTCCCTCTTATCACCAGTAGATGACATCTCTTTCTCTGAGTCACTTTCCAGTCTCTGAATACCCTCTCATCCCTTCTCTTCTTCACCCAGAAACTCCAGGGTGAATGAGACTGTGCTAATAGTTATTCTACAGAGTCCTCATTGAAGAGGCTTTGCCTTTTCTTTTTCTTGCAGTTGGTGCTTGGCAGGATGAACAGCAACGAACCTGACCCCTTGGCCTGGTTTGTGGCTTCTGTGACAGACATAGTTTGGCCTCAGCAGCACGTGGACAGTTAACTGTTGCAGTTGAGCTCATGCCACTTTTCCTTTCCTTGGTACCTGTATTAAGAGCTGCCAATGCATTAGCAAGGTTTTTAAATGCTCTACACAAAATGTTCTCATAATTCCCAAAGAATAAGTAGACTTCGAATGGCTTCTGCCTCATTTAATACTTTTTTTTTCCTTTCCCTGCTTTAGTATGTGGTAGGAAGGCTGTCTTTTCCCCTCCCTTCCCTGTTGATTGCTGAGGAGCAGGTCCAGGTGGCCAAACTAGCCATTTGGTTTTTTTTTTTTTTTTTTTCTTAAGGTGCTTGGAGCAGCAACAGCTTTTCCTCCTGTTATTTCTTCTCCTTTGTGGATGAAAGAAGTTTGTTATTTTATAAACTTCCTATTAAGGAGAAGGATGTGGTAGTGGTTATGTTTGTGTAAGACAGTGCTGCTCTAGGCATGAAAAGTCTAACTGCTGCCCATCTGGAGGCAATTAGTGTGACAGGCAGATTCAGAAGCTGTCATCTTGGACCTCTCACTCACCATCTTTTCATCCCTTCTTCTAAGCTGTGCCCTCTCCTACCCAGGCTTTTTAGTGTTTTAGGGAGGAGAAATGAGCAGAATGGAAGGTTAGTTTTGGCCCTATCACTGCTATCCCTGTGACCTTGAAAAACTGTGCATTCCTTTCTTGCTTATTTTATTTTATTTAAACATTTATTTATTTATGGCTGCATTGGGTCTTCGTTGCTGCACGCGGGCTTTCTCTAGTTGTGGTGAGCGGGGGTTACTCTTTGTGGCGGTGCACATATTCTCATTGCAGTGGCTTCTCTTGTTGTGGAGCACGGGCTCTAGGCATGCAGGCTTCAGTAGTTGTGGCATGCAGGCTCTAGAGTGCAGGCTCAGTAGTTGTGGCGCATGGGCTTAGTTGCTCTGCGGTATGTGGGATCTTCCCGGACTAGGGCTTGAACCTGTGTCCCCTGCATTGGCAGGCGGATTCTCAACCACTGCTCCACCAGGGAAGTCCTCTCCATTAGTTTAAATCCTTTGCAAAGGGATAAGAATCCTTTCCCCTTGGTTTACCTCGCCTGATGTTATGGCCTCAGCCTGTCCTTCTGTCAGCAGATATGGTGAGCAGCTACTATATTCTAAGGACTGGATACCTCAGTGAAAAGAGACGCTTCCACTGCCATCACGGAGCTTATGTTCTAATAGGGGAGATAATCATTGGAGAAGTAATTGCAGGTGTGATGAATGCTCCTGCCAAAGGGGGATGTACTACTAGGTGGGATAGAAGTGCCTAATGTGGTGTGCTTCCCTTGTCTGGGAGAATCAGGGAAGGCTTTCTGTAGGAAGTGACATTTCAAGAAGACTTGGAGAGTGAGTGTAAGTAATTTAGGACGGCAATGGGTGGTGCTGAGAATGGGGACAAAGGGCAACTGCATGTTCAAAGTACAAAGGAAAGCGATAAATATGAGGATTTAAAAGGTTAGTATATGGGGGCCGAGCAAGGGAGAGAGACCAGAATGAAGACGAATGAGGCTGGAGAGGTGGACAGAGTCTAAAGAGTGGGCAGTTTTCTGAGCCACAGGTGAATTTGGTCTTTATCTTAAGTGAATGGCTTTACTTAGCTAGATGAATTACATATGCAGGTAGAATGATGTTAAAACCATCACGGTGCCTGTTAAGTGGGAAAGAGACTGGAAAGAATTAACCAAAGTGAACGTGAGATGAGGTAGCATGTCATTTTTGTAGTCTACGTATGGAATGGTGGTGACTTGGATCTAGGGTGGTGGCAGGGGCTAGGACAGAAGGGAAGAGATTGGAGAGACACTAAGTTTGAAGATTATAAGTGATAAGACTGTAGACTGATTGGATGTGGGTATAGGGAAAAGAGAGAGTCGAGATGACTTGAGTTTTTCCTTGAGCCACTGGAGATGCCGCTTACAAGAGAAAGGTAACATTAGCTGGGGACCAGATTTTTGTTTGTTTTTTCAAGGAGGAGGGACTTTTGGTCATATTGAGTTTCAGGTTCCAGGAAGACATCTAAGATCTTTCACTCACTGTCTGTGTGTAGGATGCAGCATGGTGGAATGGAAGAGAGCTCTGGTGAGGCTTTCTAAGACTGAGTACTACTTATTTATTAGCTGTATGATTTTGGACACGTCATATTTTTTTGGTGAGCTTTAGTTTCCTCATCATAAGATATATTTATTCCACTAATTTATACTGATCACCAGGTATACGTGCACTGTGCTAGGAATACAGCATTGAATAAGACAGTATTTGCTTTGGAAAAATTGCTCAGGTGAGGGAGTGGAACATAAACATATAATCACACACAGAGAGGTTTGTAGGCAGTGCTAGGAGAGCACAGCCCCAAGGGGGACTTTCATGCTTCCTTGGTGGGGGAGGAGCAGTGTTCACAAAGTTGTTGGTGACCTTTGACCTGAGACATGGAGGCAAGAAAAAACTCACCAGTCTGGGTTCCCAGGCACCTAATAGAGTGCCTTGCACAAACTGGGGACTCTGTGAATGTTTGTAGACTGAATAAACTAATCTAAGTCATAAGGGCCCATTCAAAAGCAGGAAATATCAACATATCGGAAGATGGCAATGAGTAATGCAAATACAAAATGTAAAATGGTTTTAACAAATGCATTAAAATGAGGACACCCAAGCTTCTGAAATGTTTTTTGGTTGACTTAAAGGGAAATTTCAGAAATATTTCAGATCTGGTTTCTTTTTGGGCTGAACTTCATTTATTCCAGTTAGTTTCTCAAAAATAATTTTGATTGTATAGAATTCCCTAGATCAATGGGTTTCAGACTTTTGAATTTTATAGATAAGTAAAAATACAAAAAATAAGATAAAATTGGGTGAGTTGTTGCCAATGGTTATTTTTCTGTAGTAAAGATATTTAAAAAATATGTCCTCCTTCGCTTTATCTCATGAAATAAAGGACATTTTATATCAAAAGTTGTAGAAAGAGCATAATTTTAAAATTAAAAATATATTTAGCTTTGTGAAAAATTCTCTATTTTTTTCATTTTATTGCAGAATAGTAAAAAACAAGACAAACAAATACCAGAATGTTAAAATAATTTATGGAACCATTGCCCTATTTTCTTGGCTGTGGTGGAAAGGTGGCCCATCTCCAAACATTTCCAAGTGTGGAAGAATTTTGTATGGACCACAGATCATTTATTTTCAGTTTATTCTTCACAGGAATTCAACCCTCGAAAGCTAGGTAGGACTCCTCAAGATTAGTTTAAGGTAGGGCTTTTTTTGCGGTACACGGGCCTCTCACTGTTGTGGCCTCTCCTGTTGCCGAGCAGAGGCTCCGGACGCGCAGGCTCAGCAGCCATGGCTCACGGGCCCAGCCGCTCCGCGGCATGTGGGATCTTCCCGGACTGGGGCATGGATGCATGTCCCCTGCATTGGCAGGCGGACTCTCAACCACTGCGCCACCAGGGAAGCCCTAAGGTAGGGCTTCTTAACTTGTCCCTGGAAGATCCTCAGGGAGACCATGAACCCCAGAGATCATTTGTGTGTGTGTGTGTGTGTGTGTGTGTGTGTGTGTGTGTGTGAGTTCACATGTGCATTGTGCATTTTTCTATCACTACATGTGTGTCCTTGGGCAAGTGACTTAACCTCTTTGAACCTCTTTCTTTGCATGATTGTCGTGAGGTTTAAATGAGATAATACATTTTGAAATGTCTGGCACTGTGCCTGGAATAGCTGGTGCTCATTGAAGCTGTTTTTGACATTATTTATTATTTTACATATTTTATTTATTGGCTGATGCTTTCTTGGTACCCACAGTGACACAATGAAGAAAAAGATAACTCAGTGTAACTAGACAACTTGATGCAATGGGAAGTACACAATATCGCCAAGGTAGAATTCTTGACAGAAATGTTTAACCTAAATCTAATCATGAGGAAATAATCAGGCAAGTCCAGATTGTGGGACATACTGCAAAACAGCTGGCCTGCGATCTTCGAAAATGTCAATGTCATGAAAGAGAAACAAAACAAAACAAAATGAATGGGGGACTAATCTAGATTAAAAGAGACTAAAGTGCTGTGACAACCAAATGCCACATGCAACCCTTGATTGGATCCTGGACTTAAAAAAAAAAGCTATAAAGGACATTGTGGGGACAGTTGGGGAAATTTGAATGGGAGCTGCATAGGAGATGACAGTGTAACAATGTTAGTTTTCTTGGATGTGATAATGATTCTGTCTGCTTAGCCTGCCACATAGTGGACATTGGTGTCCAGGTCAGTTGCCCGTTCCTGAATGTCATGTTTAGGAATGTCACAGCAAAGCTAGAAGACATCAAGGCCTGCTTCAGAAGATAGTGATTTTCTTGATAACAGCACATATTTAATTAGCCTATGGGCTGGAATACCATTTGTTGGCAGATATTGTAGGTGACCTTTTCTGTCCTTTCTAACCATGATTCTGTCACTCCCTAAGAGTGCAAACTTCTACAGCCAGCACTCTTTATTTCTAGAGGTAGTAATGCAGGTAGAACGCTAGCTGTTTCCAAAGTGAAGAGCGAAGATAAGCGGGGCTATAACTCAGGAGTAGAGCATTTGACTGCAAAGAGGAAAGGCCATGAAAGAGCACATAAATATATATCTTAAATTAGTTTTTTGATTCTAGACATAACGTAAGATTAAGCAAAATTCATTACAGAAATATACAACAAACTACTGTACAAAGGGAAAATTCCCTTGATTCCACCCCACCATAGTCAACTGTTGCGATTTTGATGTGTATGGCTGTCATTTTGTCCCACACATATGCTCATGATATTATTATAATACGTATTCTGCTTGCTCTTTTACTTAATATATTTTCAGGCATTTGCCCCATGTATTTGCATGTTCCTCTAACTTGCCCTTTTCAGTGGCTGTTGGACACTACTGCAGTGAGCATTTGAGCATGCATCCTTTTGTAATGAACTTGTGGGAATATTTCTGTAGGATTCATTTCTGGGGTAGAAATGCTGGGTCAAAGGGCACGGACAGTTTCCCTTTAATTGCCTCCTGATTTAAATTCTTATCGCAGGGACTTCCTTGGTGGTCCAGTGGGTAGGACTCCGAGATCCCAATGCAGGGGGCCCAGGTTCGATCCCTGGTCAGGGAACTAGATCCCGCATGCCGTAAGGAAGACTGGTGCAGCCAAAATAAATAAAATAAGTATTAAAAAAAATTCGTATCGTAGTCTTTGACACTGCCGTTTGTCAAGTCCATTAGCCACTTGGGCTACCCTCTCTTACTAAGGGAAGGAATTTGTGATGGGTGGACAGAAAGTGGGGAAAAATGGAATTAAGAGTTCCTGCTGGTTTTTGTGATGGCTGTAGTAAAGGTTGATATGTAAATAACATGGAAACCTCTGGAAGAGAGAAATAAAATATATTTCCCAGTCTGCAACACAACAGGATGTTTAAAAAGTGATCTGAAATAGTAAAGCAGCCAAGAGTTTTCCCCCAGAAAATTCTGCAGAAAAATTTTATCTTTGAGTTAAGGTTAACTTCACTAAAATGCAGACACCATCAACCTTGAAGTGAAAATAACCTCTTCTGCTCACTTCCTCTCCATCTCCTTCACATAACCACACAAGAAAGGGGAATTTAAGCTCCACTGTTTTAATATCTGAAGCACATGGTAAAAAGGCCTGATTTTTCATCTTTCTGAATATCCATAGAAGCAATCCCAAGGCAGATTTTTGGCATTTTTTTGGTAAAAGGTCTGAGTTTAGGAGTGGCCATCAGTGACTCACTGTCCCAGCAGAGACCCTGGGATCGCTGAGCTGTGAATTATTTCCATTCTTTTAGCCAGTTATTTTTGTTCTTCTGTGGCTGGGTTGAGCAAACACAAATTTGAGTTGTGTGCTAGGTGGGTAATTTGTCTTTTCAAGCCTCAGTTTATTCATCTCCAAAATGGGGATTATTGTGAGGCTCAGATGAGATAATGTGTGTAATAGGGCTTTGGCAAATTTATGTGCACATAAATATGTGCTTTTGTTAAGGTGTTGCTGTCTCTGGCTGGGCCAGCTCATATTAATCTTTCCTCTAATTCCAGTGGCATCTGTTACCCAAAAGACTTTCTTTAGGCATTCTGTCTCATAATGTCTTATTATTATGTCTTCATCCAATATTTGTGAGCATAAGCTAAATGCAAATTCTTCTGCTGGGTGTTCTGATAGGAAAACAAAGGTGGAACCATCCAGGAGCTTTCCTTCTCTGCTTTTATTCTAGGAGACTAATATCTTTTAATGAGAGTCTTCAATAATATATGCTTTACAAAGGTGTATTATGTATGCTGTCTTATTCTGTCAACCTGGGTGGTAGATTTTAGCTCCACTTTTCCATGTAAATGAGGAAACAATTCTTAGTGACGGTAAGTAACTGGTTCTGTTCTGTTTTTTAAAGTTACCTAATTTAAAAAAAATTTGCAGTTGTAGGCCCCAGGTAGATTTTCTGGAACTGAAACCTTACTTCATCTCCAGCTGCTTCCTGTTTTTGCCTTGCCATCTGATCAAAAGTATAAGCATTCTGAAGGCAGGACTGGCTGGCTGGTGGTGTTTACTTTGATTTGGTTTATTTTACCCATGGGCACAGGGGAGGAGCTTTTTGTAGATGTATTGAGTTAGTTGAAGCCATGATGGGAACAATCATAGCACCTACTGGGTGTCAAGTGGTTTACATGTTTGGTTTGATTTTTTTTCCCCAACTTATTTTGAAAATTTTCAAACATATAGAAAAATTGCAAAAGTATTACAGTGAACACTCTTACACCCTTCATCTAGATTTGTTTGCTTTACCATTCTATGCACACACACACACGCACACATACTCACATACACACTTTTTTTTTCTAAACCATTTGAAAGTGAGTTGCAGACACCACAACACTTTACCTCTAAGCACGGGAGCATGTATGTCTAAAGAACAAGGACATTCTCCCCTGTAACCACAATATCATTATATTGAAACAATAATATTCTTCAGATTTCCCCAGTTGTTCCAATGTCATTTATAACGTTTTGGGGGGAGGGGGACCCAGAATCTAATAAGGATTACTTACACAATGTAGTCGTGTCTCTTTAGTTTCTCTTAATGTAGCAAAGTTTCCCTGCCTTTTTTGTCTTTCATAATATTGACATTTTGATCTCAGCTGCTTTGTAGACTGTAGATTGGATTTGTCTAATTGTTTTCTCATTCTTAGACTCAGATTAAACATTCGTGGTAAGAATTCCCCGGAGGCGATGCTGCATCCCTCCCCTTGCATCACATTAGGTGACACATTCTGTCAGTTTGTCATGTCACTGGTGATGTGAGGTTTGTATTTTGGATGAGGTGACATTGCCTGATATCTGCATTGTAAAGGAACCCTTTTCTCTTTGTAATTAATAAAATTGTGGGGTTATACTTTGAGATTGTTTGGATATCCTGTTTCTCAAAAACTTTCATTCAGTGGTTTAAACATCTATTGATAATCCTGGCCTAGGTTAATTAACATCTATTAAAGGATGATTTTCTAATTTGCTCTTCCGTTCTGTATTTGTTTCCTGACATTTTTCTTTTTTTTTTCACACACACACACTGTATTTTATTTTTACAAGAGATAAATAAACTGACACCAAGCATTGTAAATGGATGACCGCAACAAAAGCAACAATGATTGCAATTACCAAACATGAAACACACTCATACTATGTCATAATATTGACATTCAGTCCAGTAATCCTCCACCGTAACAGCTCCTTTACTTTGCAGTGAAAATTGATTTGTTTTTTTTGCCTCTGAGTCCTTGTGGGATTTTTTTTTTAATTCAAACAGAAAGTCACAAAAATTATAATCATCCTCATCAGTTCACTCAGTCCCATGTAATTAATTTTTTTTTCATCTTGATCTTTTGTTAGAACTTTTATGAATTCATCAGTTTTCCATTAGTGTTCTGAAAATGCTTATTCATTTAGTTCAGCAGTATAGTCAGTTACCAGAAGCCTGTACTTGTCAGAGTCTGACATTTTTCTTTTAAATAAAATAAATAAATTTTACTTATTTTATTAAAAAAAATTTAGGCAGTGAATTTTTTCTGTATTTGTTTCCTGGCATTTTTCTGATAGATTAGCTTTCAGCTCCCCTCCTCTTTTATTTTTGTATTTTTATTTTTTAGTATCACTTGGATTCCTGGATTCTTTTCCCCCCAGTGTGTTATAGTCCATTGCCAATCTTCTGCCTCCCTTCCCCCAATATTTATGCTTTTTGATACAAAAATTGTCCCAAGTTTGGACAGTGGGAGCCAGTCTTATCTCATTGAGCCCTAAAAGCAAACTGATAAAGTAGGTGGAATTTTGCCCACTTTATGAAGTGAGGAAATTAAGGCTCAGAAAATACAAGTAACTTTCCTAGAGGCATGTAGCTAGTAGCTGGTTAGCAGAGGAGGTTAGATGCAGACCCGGTTCCAACTAACTCTGAAGTGGTTCCTGCTATTGGTGCTGTCTCCTGACAGTCCAGGAGCAGAATGTTACCTGATAAAACCAAGTTGAAAAGAAGGCACACCCTGGTGGCACAGTGGTTGAGAATCTGCCTGCCAATGCAGGGGACACCGGTTCGAGCCCTGGTCTGGGAGGATCCCACATGCTGCAGAGCAATAGGCCCGTGAGCCACAACTACTGAACCTGCGCGTCTGGAGCCTGTGCTCTGCAACAAGAGTAGGCCTTGATAGTGAGAGGCCCGCGCACTGCGATGAAGAGTGGCCCCCGCTTGCCACAACTAGAGAAAGCCCTCACACAGAAACGAAGACCCAACACAGCAAAAATAAAAAAAAAATTAAAAAAAAGCACAAGCATTGTATCATTGTTGCTAATAGCAAATGATTGGAAACAACCTTAAGTGTGCATCAGTGGGAAACTGGTTAATTAAATGGGTATGTTCACAAAAGGGAAAGCTATTAAACTACAAACAAAAATGAGGGTTTCTCTAAGTACTGATATGCGAAGATCTCCAAGCATATTTTAAGTGAAAGAAGGATGATCCAAAAAGAAGAAGAAAAGAAGAACGCTGGTGTAGAAGAGTGCATACTTTGTGAAAGAAGTGGGGATAAGAAAATACATTTTAGGGCTTCCCTGGTGGCGCACTGGTTGAGAGTCCGCCTGCCGATGCAGGGGACACGGGTTTGTGCCCCGGTCCGCGAAGATCCCACATGCTGCGGAGCGGCTGGGCGCGTGAGCCATGGCCGCTGAGCCTGCGTGTCCGGAGCCTGTGTTCTGCAACGGGAGGGGCCACAGCAGTGAGAGGCCCGAGTACAAAAAAAAAAAAAAAAAAAAAAGAAAATACATTTGAAGTTGGAAGTATATAAGATAACAGAATGATTACAGGCACAGGGCAGTAGGAGTGAGTGGGGTGTGTGTGTACATAGTGAGCTTTCTTAAGATTTACTATTTTATATAACGCTGCCTTTTAAATGTTTTTAAAAAATTATTTATTTTATTTTTGGCTGCGTTGGGTCTTTGTTGCTGCACGCAGGCTTTCTTTAGTTGTGGTGAGCTGAGGCTACTCTTCATTGAGCTTCTCATTGCAGAGGCTTCTCTTGTTGCGGAGCATGGGCTCTAAGCGCACAGGCTTCAGTGGTTGTGGCTCGCAGGTTTTAGAGCGCAGGCTCAGTAGTTGTGGTGCACGGGCTTAGTTGCTCCGCCGCATGTGGGATCTTCCCAGACCCGGGGCTGGAACCCCTGTCCCCTGCATTGACAGGTGGATTCTTAACCACTGCGCCACCAGGGAAGCCCTATCATGCTGACTTTTAAAATAGCTTTATTGAGATATAATTCACACATCACACAATTCACCCATTTAAAGTGTACATACAA
Organism: Tursiops truncatus; assembly: GCF_011762595.2. Classification (NCBI taxonomy): domain Eukaryota; kingdom Metazoa; phylum Chordata; class Mammalia; order Artiodactyla; family Delphinidae; genus Tursiops; species Tursiops truncatus. The sequence goes on from NC_047041.1 coordinate 48,742,312, forward strand.
CTCAGTAGTTTTTTGGTATATTCACAGAGTTGTGCAGTCATCACCAAAATCAATACTTAGAGCATAGTGTTGTTGTGAAGATTAAACAGGGCCCTGCCTTTCAAGTCTCACCCTGGTGCCCTTCACCTAATAGGCCTCGACGTCATTTGGGTATCCTGGGTGGGTAAGGCAGCAGTAGCCCTTAGCGGTTGTTTGGGAGCCAAATTAAAATTGACACATAGCATATGGGGAAAGTATTGTTCTGAATTCAAAATTGGAACGTATGGTCTGACAAAGAATTTTTACCCTTATTTATAAATTAATTGCAAGGTCTTATAAAATATATGTATATCATCACATTTAGTCATCCATTTAACAGATCATCTCAGTATAGAGTTAAATTTACATGAGGTCATGATTGTCCTAGGAAAGTTAGGAGTTATGGTCCCTTGGGGTCACATTTGGGCCAATATTAGCATTCAGGCAACTCTGTCTTACCTTCTCTTTTTCTTCCCTTCCCTCTCCTCCACCACACAACTGAGTTTCTGATTTTGTCTCAGAGAGCCATTTAAATTAGCCATGGCAAATGTTAATTGTTTTGGCAGACAAAAAGAAACTCGAATAAGCTTTTCCTTCTAACATTTAAGAACGCTACTTTCTAAGAGCTGGCTTTGGAAGGAATGTTTCTGGTCTGGAAAATTTGGATAGCAACCTCAAAAGGAATTAATGTCCAAGAAGATCTGGGAGTGGGGTGGGGACACTCAATTTCCTTTGAGACAGATCGAAATAAATACTTCTGTCTGAAATAGTAATAAAGATCTATTTATTTCTTTCATCGTTTTGTTAAAATGTTCAAAACATGAATGATCAAATCCAAAATAGATTTAGCCCAGGCACCAAAAAAACCCTCAAGTCATCCTGATTAAAAAAACGTTTATGAGGGACTTCCCTGGTGGCACAGTGGTTAAGAATCCGCCTGCCAATGCAGGGGACACGGGTTCGAGCCCTGGTTTGGGAAGACCCCACATGCTACAGAGCAACAAAGCCCGTGCGCCACAACTACTGAGCCTGCGCTCTAGAGCCTGCGAGCCACAACTACTGAGCCCGCGTGCCACAGCTACTGAAGCCCATGTACCTAGAGCTCGTGCTCCGCAACAAGAGAAGCCACTGCAATGAGAAGCCCACGCACTGCAACGAAGAGTAACCCCCACTGTCCGCAACTAGAGAAAACCCACGTGCAGCAACGAAGACCCAACACAGTCAAAAATAAATAAATTTATTTAAAAAAAAAGAAAATTAAAAACAAACACAAAAAACGTTTATGAGATCTTAGGCTGCTTTGCTGAGTGAGATGATTCTTAGTACAACATTTAAGTCTGTCCCTTTGATGTGACAAAGTTTCCAGCTCCCAGAACTGCAACTGTATAGCTCAAGATTCCATGTTTAGTGATACCAATCTGGATTCATTGTAACTGCTGTATAGTTTCTTTCTGTTTTGACTATGACCTGTCATAATTGTTTGGTTTCAGAATTCTGTACGTTCTTTGCTTTTAAAGTCATCTTGGCCAGGAAGCTAAATGGCATGTTTGTATGTGCAATAAGTTACTTTTATTATATAATTTTATAATAGTAATATTGGCAAACATTTTTTGAGTTTATGGTGTGCCAAGTGCTGTGCTAACTGCTTTACATAAGTTATAGTATTTAATTGTGGCAAAAACCACATAAAGAAACTGAAGAGCTTAAGCAACATGTCTAAGATCACATGACTAAGAAGAAGCAGATCCAAGACCAGAAATCAAGACTGTCTTACTGCAAAGACTGTGCTTTTCTGCTGTGTAATTCTGCCATTTTGAAAATTTGTGTGTGGAAGATCATTACTTTTTTACTTCATCTTTGGAGCAGATTACTGTCTTATTTATTTGATCGGTATTTATTGAGTGCTCATCATGTGTCAGATACCTTGAGAACTATAGAGGTGACTGAGACCCACTCTTTGTCATTGAAAAATTCACACTTAAGTAGAGGAGATAAAACAGATATACCTTTATACACCCATGTTCATAGTAGCATTATTCACAATAACCAAAAAGTGGAAGCAAACCCAAGTGTCCATTGACAGATATGTGGATAAGCAAAATGTAGAATGTACATGTAGTGGAATATTGGATAATCATTCAATGTATTCAGCCTTGAATGTAGTTCAAAGCTGAATAGCCTCGAAAAGGAAGGAAATTATGACACATGCTACAACATGGATGAACCTTGAGGACATTACGCTATGTGATATAAACCAGACACAAGTGGACAAATATTGTATGATTCTACTTATAGGAAGTACCTAGAGTCATTAAACTCCTAGAGACAGAAAGTAGAATGGTGGTTGCCAGGGTATGGGAGGAGGAAGCAATAGGGGAGTCATTGCTTAATGGGTATAGAGTTTTGGTTTTGCAAAATGAAAAAGTTCTGGAGATTGGCTGCACAACAATGTGAATATACTTAACAGTACTGAACTGTACACTTAAAAATGGTTAAGATGGTAAATTTTACATTATATGTATTTTGCCACAATTTAAAAAACAAAACAGATACACCCCTCTACTCTAGGGTGGAAAGTAATTAGTGAGACAGGAAGGACTGAAGACATCATAGGAACGAGAGAGGGCTTTCTGGACAGGGCATATATAGCTGGGTAATGGAAGATGGGTAACAATTGTGTGGCAATGAGGAAGGTAGGAAGGGCAACCCAGGTGAAAGGAACAGTGAACAACATTACAGAGGCTACTTGGCTTTAAAATCCAATTCCAGCAAGAAACAAACTCCAAGTACATGGCTCTATAATTATGGGTGTCCCAGCCACCTTCCACGTGGGCAGAGATTTAAGTATATAGTCTAAGCCAGGATCATGAAGTCGTGGTATGCTAGACAGGGACTCATTCATGATTCATTCAGTAAACATTTGTTTAGCACATAGTGCTGATGCTATGCGAGGCACTTTATGTATGTTGGCAGATTTAATACCCCCAACAACCCTGGAGTTATTAATAGCCCCAATTAACAGATGCAGCCACTGTGACTCAGAGAGATGTAGCAATTTATCAAAAATCACATGACTGATAGGTAGCAGAAGACGTCACCGGGGAGCCCATGCTGTGTCCACCAAGCTACACGGCCTCCCCTTGGAGGTGAGTGTGAAGTGATGTCTGCCTTTGAACTCACAGTCAAAATGGCATGTGACTGCCACCACTTGTCATCTTCTTGCTGCCTTTGAGGCTACCTTGGCTGAGTCATCTTACAGCTCTGAGCCTCAGCTTCCTTATCTGTGAAATGAAGCCCTTGTATTAGACTAGATTATTTCTAAGGTTTCTCCCAGATCTAAAAACCCTATTTGTTTATTCATCCATCTATCCATCCATCGAGCCAATGTTAATTCAGTATCTGTTACGCACCAGGTACTGTGTTGGTAGGTTCTGGTAATTGAGATTTGGCAGAACACTGTTCTTGCCTGAAAGGAGATTGTAGACTAGTGAAGGAGGCATAAAATAGATGACTATTGTGTAGTACACTCAAAGCACTGGTAGTGGTATATACAGAAGACCTAGAGGAGGGGCATGGCCCTGTCTTGGATAGGTGGATGTCAAGAGGAAATGGTCCCAAAGACCAGGAAGGTAATGAAGAAGACCACAAGATCCTCATCATTCCTGTTGTCCCTATGTTCATAGGCACACTACATATTGATTAAATTCAGTAAAGCTTTGGTGAACTCAAAACTCTTTTATTTTAAGCCTTGTGGAAAGTTTAGTCGAATTTGCCAGTTGTTAAGTGCAGCTATGTGCCAAATATCCATAAGGTTTGGATTCTCTTTCAGACTGGAGAAAGATTATAAGGTTGCAGTTGTTTGTTTGTTTGTCTAAGGGAATTTAGTAAGCATGAAGTAGACTAATAAGAGGCCCAAGGGCCTGGAGTTATTTGAGATGTTCACAGCTAAAGTCGCAGATGCTTATATTTCAAAGAGGCAAGTGAAATGGCCAAGATATTGGATAATATACATGATCCTCTCAAGACTACTAAGGACTGGTGAATTACTAAGAATTAGAATGACCAAGTATTAGAATTCTAATACTAAGGAATTGAAGTGAGGATTGAGGGGGAAAAGAACTAATATTTATTGAGCAGCTCTTATATATCAGACACTGTGCTATGCCCTTTACATTAATAATTTTGTTTTATCCTCCCCACAATCCTGTAAGGTCAGTGTTGTATCCTTTACAGATATTGAAGCTGGGGCTCAAAGAGGTTGTGACTTGCTTAAAGCCCCAGCTACCAAGAGACTGAGCAGTGGCTCAAGCCCAAGTTGTTCAAATCAAGGCCTTTGCTCCTTCCACTATCCCATGTTTCTTCAGGATCCTGGATTTTTCTGTTTCTGGGGGAACTGTACCAGGGTACAGGACCTCCCTCTCATCCTTGGAGCCTGGGAAATAGTGATATTCAGGAGAGGCCCACTCCTCAGTTTTCCCAACACCCCAAAGGGCAGCTCCCCCAATTTCCTATGTCTTCTTTCCGAGGTGGTGGATCACCAGCTGCCAGGGATAAATGGCTTTTACTAAAGCACTTTTTTTTTTTTCCTTTTTCGTCTTTCCCAGGTAATATGTGTGTGTTTGATATCGGCAATTTGTCTCTCAGAAGCGGCTCATGAAAATCATCTGGGAGAATGCTTTTTTTTTTTTTTTGTTTTTGGCGGTACGCGGGCCTCTCACTGTTGTGGCCTGTCCCGTTGCAGAGCACAAGCTCAGCGGCCATGGCTCATGGGCCTAGCCGCTCCACGGCATGTGGGATCTTCCCGGACCGGGACATGAACCCGTGTCCCCTGCATCGGCAGGCGGACTCTCAACCACTGCGCCACCAGGGAAGCCCGGAGAATGCTTTTTGAGGCCAGCTAAGTTTATGCATTTGATCCCCTCTCCCTCCCCAGCAAAGAGTAACTTCAGTTCATTTGCTCCAGATTCTATTTTTGGGGTCCTGAGAGACCTTGCTGCCTGATTCTCAGAGGCTTCCAACCATGAGTTTCTGCCAGGATTACATGAGGGTCTCAGTACTCCTAACCCCCTGCTTCAGGCTCCTTTCTCCTCTGTCAAGGCCTCCCTGTGGGCACAAGCTGTGGTGTCTTGTCAGGGAGTGTTTTCCCAGCTGGGTTTGCAGGCAGACCAGGCATTTATCCCAGGCCCTTTAACGCTCCCCCGCACACCCCCGGGAAAGTTCCCACATATGACTGCATGAAACATAGAAAACTACTCTCCAAATGGGTTGATGAATTATGGCAGTGGGGAAAAGTCTTCTCCAGCTTTCTCAACCCTGGCATTCCATAGTTTGGGTGACAACGAAATGGACAGAGGATATGGGGTCAGGAAATTGGAGCTCAAGTCTTGGCTCAAACCACAAATCCTGAGGCTGTGAGCACTTGACCTGTCTGAGCCTGTGTTTTTAGCTGTAAATGGAGAACTGACGACAATCCCAGCTTCCTACTGTCATTGTGAGAGTCAGATTACTCAATGTATAGTGTAGAAGTGCTCTGTAACGAGCCCCTAGAAAGTATTATAGATGTCAGTGCTTGCTTTAAAACAAACTTGGGCTCATTGAGAGACATTTCTGGAAACTGAGCAGGATGCATGCTCTGTCATCTCTGGCTCCCAGTTCAGGCAAAACTTTTCATTGCTCACGTAGGCATTCATGGCGTCACTCTTCTGTTTATTTTTGTAATCTTTTCATTTATAGTCTTATAAATGCTCCCTTAAGCTTTGGTGGTTCCTGAATATTTATTTTTGAAAATTTTGGTCAGGCTTGTGTACTCATACCCAGAGCTCTGTGCCCCAGAGTAATTATCTGACTTTCTGGAGTTACATGTGGATCCATTTCCCAATAAATCCTGGGACAGCAGGGCTGACTATGTATGGTAAGTGACGTTTATCTTGCTAGGATTCTAGATGGGTGAGAACTCATGAGGGTATACCTTAAGGCAGGGTTATTACAACTTCATACATGTTTCTGTTAATAAAATGAGAATGGAGAGAGTATCTTACTGTAAGTGGCTTATGAGTTCAGAGCTAGAAGCCCTTAGAAACTGAAAAGAATCTTTTGTGATTTGTCATCAGTTTGTTGGAATTATTTACTCTGTTCTGAGAAATTTTCTAGGTGTTCCCTTGACACTTAGGGATTGTTGCTTACTTTTATCTTCTTGCCATTTCAAATGACTGCAGTTCATTTTTCTTGGCTGTGTTCTTCAGAATTCTTCGAGTTGTAAATGAAAGACACCCAACTCAAACTAGCTTGGGCAAAGAGCGAATTTATGGGAAGAATCCTGGCATGTTTCATGTAACCATATGAACGTTGGGTGCAGCTGGAACCAGGAAATATTAGAGCAGGTAATTGCCTTAACAATCCCCCCAAATTTCAGTGCTTAACACAAATGAAGTTTATTTCTCATTCATACAACAGTTCAACATAGTTTTTTCTGGTTAGGCTACCTTCTATGTTTCAGGGACCCAGGCTCCTGCCATCTTATGGCTCCCATCTCTTTTAGGTATCTCAGAGTTCTCTCCTTTTAACCTGAAGATGGAGAAGAAGGTGGAAGGATCTCACGTGTGAGGTTTTCATGGGCCAGGTCTGGAAGTGTCTTATATTAGTTCTGTCCTCATTCCGTCAGTTATTACTCAGTACATGACCCCACCTAATGGTAAAGGAGGCTGAGAAATATGGCCTAAGAAGAAAAAGAAATGGGTTTTGTGAGCCTGTAGCTAGTTTGAGCCACACAGGCACTCAAATTATATCAAGACTGTGTCTCTTGCCTTTGCTTCTCTCCTACATGTCAGGGAGCATGGCCAGGGATTGCTCCTGAACACTAAATCTCACTGTTGCTAACATCAGAGACAAACTGACCTACACTCTCATTGGCTTCAAGTAAAAAAATCTCAGAGTAATAATGATTGGCTCACTTTGGATCATGTGACCAACCCTGGACCAATCAGTGGTAGGCAGAAGGACAGGATTATTTAGCATAGACTGGCCATTGGGCTGCTTTTAGAGAAGGAGCAGTCATTCTGAAAGAAATAGCCACTCCACTTGCCAGCCACTAAAAAGTCCCAAGCTCTCTTTTTGTTTCTACTCTTGTGGAAAATTCAGTGCAACTTTACACTCATCTTTCCAACCCTTCTTACTGCAGCCACATCAAATAATTGTATTTCACTGAATCTATGACACTATTATTTTTGAACATGTAAGACTGTTCTATGTACCACTGAGAAAGAAAGAGAAGATTCCAAATAAACTATGACACAATGCCAAGATGCCATCCATTGTAAAATGTATCCTAATTTCTAAGCTGTCAAAATGTAAGAAAACATGTTTTTAGAATTGATGAAAGATGATATTTATTACTCCACAACCAAGCTCTATACTTTCATGCCCTAGTACCACTGGTCTTTTATTTCTTCGGTACATCCATTCATTCAAAAAATATGTATAGGCCAGGTAACAACGAATAAGACAGATTCAGTTTCTGCTCTCTTAGTACCTACTGCATCTCCTGCTTTTCATCCTGGTGTTATGAAGTACCTGCTGGGTGCTAGGCAATCTATTGGGCACTGAGGACTCAAGAAAGAATATTGGGGACTTCTCTGGTGGTCCAGTGGTTAAGAATCCGCCTTCCAGTGCAGGGGACACGGGTTCGATCCCTGGTTGGGGAACTAAGACCCCACATGCTCTAAGCCCGCACACTCTAGAGCCCATGCGCCACAATTAGAGAGAAGCCCGTGCACCGCAATGAAAGGTACCCCGTGCCGCAACTAAGACCTGATGCAGCCAAATAAATAAATAAATATTAAAACAAAAAGAATATGATGGGGTCCTTGTCCTCAAGGGACTTACAGCCTGGGGTAGTGGAAGCAGTGGGGTGTGGGGAGATGATCATACAAACAAACGAGTAAATAAAGGGTCACAGTTCCTGTTATTAACATCCTTACAGGGTCCAGTGGGCCCACAAAGTAGAGGAAATGGTCATTTCTGCTTTGAGGAGTGAGAATGGTTGTACCATGTTTACTAAGATGATTGTGCACTGTTAAAAGTATAAGCAGTAGTGTATTTTGAGTATTAATATGTAGTTTTCTCATATATACTTGATGATAATATCTGAGTAATCCAACGTATCTTCCAACACCTATTTGAATCACCTCAAGCTTCCTATGAAACTTTACATTCAAAAGGCACGTGTGGGTCTCTTTTCTTTGTTCAAATGATAATGAATAGTCTGCGAAACCTTTTATAGAGACAGAGTGAGTAGATATCAGATTTATCTTATGGTGGAGGCAGTCAGTCTGCATTTCTGTACGTTAATTACCTAGACTCCTTCCAGTGGTTTTTTGAAAACCACGTGATGATTTTTTTTTTTTGGCCCTAGCGGTTCTGAATCACATGCTCCAGCAGGGAGAAGAGCCAGGAACAGGTGCTCAGGGCTGTGCTGGGTCCCGCAGCAGGGGTTACAGTGATGGAATTTGGAGGAAATGTGGGTGAGGCTATTTGGCCCTGGGATCATTGCGGGGGGCGGAGGGTCTTAGAGCTCTGATAATATAATCCAAGTGTTGGATTCTTTTTTTTTTAAAAAGAAATTTATTTTATTTATTTATTTTGTCTGCATTGGGTCTTCATTGCTGTGCACAGGCTTTCTCTAGTTGTAGTGAGTGGGGGCTACTCTTTGTTGCAGTGCACGGGCTTCTCATTTTGGTGTCTTCTCCTGTTGCGGAGCACGGGCTCTAGGTGAGTGGGCTTCAGTAGTTGTGGTGCACGGGCTCAGTAGTTGTGGCTCACGGGCTCTAGAGCGCAGGCTCAGTAGTTGTGGTGCATGGGCTTAGTTGCTCCGCGGCATGTGGGATCTTCCCGGACCAGGGGTCGAACCATGTTCCCTGCATTGGCAGGTGGATGCTTAACCACTGTGCTACCAGGGAAGTCCCCAAGTGTTGGCTTCTTATCTTTAAAGCAAAGATGTCAACTGAGATTAAACCCTTTTTATTGGTTGAAAAACCCATGAAAACAACAAGACTGAGAAGGAATGGGATTTTTTTTTAATTTTTTTTTTTTTTTTTTGAAGCTTATGCAGAGCTCAGCAGAGGGTCAGTGTCTGTCTGTCTGTTCTGGCTATTGGAAAAAGCTTACCTAATGTGTCAGGAAGAGAATCCAAAGAAACTATTCTTCTCTCCTCAGGTTTCTGAAAAGCCTGGAATTAAGGATTGAGATATACAGGTTGTTGTTGTTTTAACCTTCCGGGCCAGTATATTTGGAGCATGGTGCCTGGGGGTGGGAATGGGAGTGAGATGTATGAATCCACCTCGTCATTGGGTGTGGGCGCCTTCAGACTTCTCTGGTCATCTGGGAGAAGAGAGAGCTCCAAGTAGCTTCTTTAGCAGAGAATGTAGAGGGCAGAATCCCCAGATCAACTTTGTTTTCCTAAGGGACAGTCTGACAAGGGAAGTTGGGTTTGTGTGTGTTGCACGTGGACTGGAGATGCTCAACTGAGGGATTGTAGACAAGCACAGCCAAGGTCCATTCAGGACTCCTTGGTAGCATCCAGAAAGAGGAAGAGTGAAGGTAAGGAAGAAAAAAAAAAAAAAAAGAAAAACCAGAAACCCCCTCTTTGAAACCAGCAAAAGGTATATGCCCAGGAGTGATTTATGGGTGTAGAGAGCAGGAACAAGAAAAGAATAACTGCTAGCTGTTTATTTTGGAAAAGTATGTGTAGTGAGAGTGGAGGTAGGCCTTATTGTCTCATTACCTTGCTCCAACTTCCATTAGTGATAATAGGATCATATATTCTAGACTCTCCTTGGCTGGCTGCCCTGACATAAATGTTTGAATTCCTTGTTTTGGTATTGTGTATTCTTTTTTTTTTTTTAATTTATTAATTTATTATTTATTTATTTTTGGCTGCGCCGGGTCTTAGTTGCAGCATGCAGAATCTTTTTTGCGGCATGCAGACTTCTTAGTTGTGGCATGCAAACTCTTAGTTGCGGCATGCGGAATCTAGTTCCCCGACCAGAGATCGAACCCCGGCCCCCTGCAGTGGGAGCATGGAGTCTTACCCACTGGACCACCAAGGAAGTCCCGGTATTGTGTATTCTTAACAAGAGAGGAAAAGAGAAACAGAATGTTGGGAGCTAAATTATCCTATATGCCTTATTTTGGATGGGATTTATTCTCTTGGGCCCATGGCTATTAAGATTATCTGTTTAGGGGCTTCCCTGGTGGCGCAGTGGTTGAGAGTCCGCCTGCCGATGCAGGGGACACCGGTTCGTGCCCCGGTCCAAGAAGATCCCACGTGCCGCAGAGCGGCTAGGTCCGTGAGCCATGGCCGCTGAGCCTGCGCATCCGTCCGGAGCCTGTGCTCCACAACGGGAGAGGCCACAACAGTGAGAGGCCTGTGTACTGCAAAAAAAAAAAAGATTATCTGTTTAGATGATCTGGGTTTCTGATAGTAACTTCTAGACAGCTTTACAATTTGCCCAAGGCGTCTGTTCAGGGGACAGCTAAGTGTATTTTTGATTTGGTGGAGCAAGGTGAATCTTAATCCTGTTTATCTGAGCTCTGGGCCATTTTTGGTGCCGCTGTCATCCAAAGGGCCAGTAGAACTGCTGCATGGTCCCCGTGTTGTATCATTTGATACACATTGACCCAGTGTACCCTCTTGGTGGGGGATTTAGTTCTTAGGGTTACTGCTGCAGAATCCATTTATTCAATTAGACAAATAACAATTGAGCTCCTGCTGTGCGTACTGATTCAGACTTGGGAATGCTCTGTGTGCAGAGCCAGAATGGGATTGATTGAGCAGAACTAGAATGCTAACATTTCTGGGTTTAAAGGGACTTTAGAGCTCATCTAATCCAGGGTCAGCAAGCTTTAAAGGGCCAGAAAGTAAATATGTTTTGTTTAGAGAACCGCATTGGCTTAGGGGGGTCTCTGATGCATATTATTCTTTATTTGCTTCATAACCCTTTAAAAATGTAAAAATCACTCTAAACTGGGGGGGACCATAGGCTGGATTTGGCCCAGGAGTCATAGTTTGCCAACCTCTGATCTAATCCATTTCCCTCATTTTATCAAAGAGGAAACTGAAATGATCCTCCCACTGCGTGCCTGCCCCCTCCCCGTCCCACCCAGGGTCACACAGCTATTTCTTGACACTACTAGATTGGTGACCCTTTGTAAAGAATCCCCAGAGGTTCAGGCCCACATCTCAAAATGCCTAGTAACTTTGCAAATGTATAGTTTTGGTTTTGAGGGAAGTTTGAATCTTAGTTAATTAAGTCATTAGGTGTCTGCCACATTCTAGGCACTGTGTTTGGGACTGAGGATGCGAAGTTAGCATGACAAAGTCCCAGCCCTCAATCAATTTAGTTGCTGGTGCAGGCAGATAAGATGGCAGTGTGGAGAGTAGCATATGGGGACAAGTTGTGGGTGCCACGGGAGCACAGGAAGGCTCTCTTCCCTCAGTATGTGGGATGCTTGTGTGGATGAATGAATGAATCCGTACAATGCTTCTCCCACACTTGTATTTTGGAAACCACTACCCAGCCTAAAGGAAGGGGACAGGGACCTGGCTTCCCCTGCACTTGCCTATTTTTCTCTCTGGGGACTGATACCTTGTGCGCATCCTATGTATGCAGAGGTAGGTTATGAGGTTAAAGGAACAAAAGTGAAAAACGACTCAGAGAAAGATGGTTTATTTGTTGTACCAGTTTATCTAAGCAGTGTTACTGAGACATATATAAAATCATATAAGAACAGTCATAGAGCCTTTTAATATTCTAGTGCTGGAAGCAATTTTAGAGGTCCCTTAGCTATACCCTTTCATTTAACAGACAAAGAGTGTGAGGCCCAGAGATGTTAAATTTCTTACTCTGGGTCACAGCTAATTAATAGAATCTTAGGGTTATAAAGGACCTAAAAAGATATCTAGTATAACCACCCAGATAATAATAAATAATAATAATCATAGCCAACATTTACTGAAAGTTTACTGACATGTATAGGACTATATATTATCTCACTTAATTCTGACAGTAACTCAATGTAAGAGATATGATTACTGTCCCCACTTTACAGCTCAGGGAACTAAACTTGAAGAGATTAAATAAATTTGCCCACATTCACCCAGCCAAGTGGTAGAGCCAGGATTCAAGTCCAGGCTCAAGTGCTTAACCTGCTCAGAGCTCTTTACTCCAGCTTGTCTAAGTGTTTGGACTGTGCTTCTCCATTAGCTTATGAGCTCCTTGTGGGCAGGGGCCATGTCCCCTTCATCTCTGTTTCCCCATTCTGGGTTTGGCATGTAAAATTTCCTCAACAGATGTTTTCTCAATGAATGAATCAATGCGTCTGTCAATCAACCCATGCTTTAAGCAGTTAACACTGCTTTAAGCAGTAACAAGTAAATGCGGACTTTAAGCAGTTAACATGCTTTAAGCAGTAACAAGTAAATGGGGACTCTGGCTGAGCCAGACCCATGCCCAGGTCTGCTGATGTCTAGTCCTTCTACCAGACACATATGCTAATATGCAGATGTGGGCCAGGAAAGCCCATCATTCTGCAGCTGTCTTTACAGTGTCAGTGAACAATTTTGAGAATTAATGTGCACAGAATTCTCTTTGAACATCAAAGGTCCCTTGAAGACATGACAGCCTGGTTGTTTTCTCTAATTCGGATGAAGTTTGTGGAGCCACTGGAAGATGCTGTCTGTATGTGGTACCTTCTTCCTTTTGCACAACCATTTTAATTTAAAGTTCTAGTTTCAAACTATAGTCTGAGACATCCTGGGGTTTGTGGGTTAAAGAACTGAGGGATTCTGTAAGAAAAAGTGGGCATGGATTTGGCTTTGAGTCAAATAATGCCTAAAACAAATATTTTTGCTGCATTAAACTTTCAGTTTTGATGGATGAGAACAACAGCTCATTAAAGTTACAGTACCTTGAGACATTTTCTTTCCTTTCTTATATAAATTGAATGTTTTTCTTACCTGACAATGGTAACACATGGGAATGCTTGAATGGAGTTTTCTGAAGTCGAAGACATTTTAATAGATTTGTAGAGATTGTTCTGAAAAATTAATCACTCTATCTAGATTACTATTTTTATGTAAAGAACAGTGTGGGCTTTGTTTGCTGTTCATTGTAGGCAGACGTCCTCTATATGGCACAGGAAAGCCGAGGTCCTTGGACTTCATCTCAGAAAACCATATCCTTTGAACCTAGGCCCCTGGGTTGGTTCATATAAGTCAATACACAGCATTAATAATTGCTGCATATCACTTGGGGGAAAATTCAAATTAAATAAAGGAGGCTTTCATCTGGTTGTGAAAAAACACATTTCCATTATATTGATAAGAATCTTGAGGGATTTTCAGGGGGAAGAGATGTAATACAAGATACTTTTCTCATTTGTAGAAATTTGAGAAATCCCTTAAAATAGAGAAACATTTGATATTTGTTTCTAACACAAAATCATTCAAAGACCTGCCCATGGTTTTTGCCAAAGCTTTTTTTCTTTTCATGCTTTAGCCAACTTGCCACCATTTTTTTTTTTTTGCGGTACGCGGGCCTCTCACTGTTGTGGCCTCTCCCGTTGCGGAGCACAGGCTCCAGACGCGCAGGCTCAGCGGCCATGGCTCACGGGCCCAGCCGCTCCGCGGCGTGTGGGATCTTCCTGGACCGGGGCACGAACCCATGTCCCCTGCATCGGCAGGTGACTCTCAACCACTGCACCACCAGGGAAGCCCTTGCCACAATTTTTTTCTGATTATATCAGGGAGAAAACCTCACTTAGGGATTGCTTGCTACTTTTAAACTACAGTACCCCTGATTTACTGCAGTTTCTATCTGTTCTGTCTCCCCCTTCAACAACAGTAGTCTCTATCTGTTTAAAGGGATGGGAGGCAGAGGATGGCAAAAAAAGGATGAGAAGGATCTATTCACTACATAGTGGTGTGCTGGGTTACCAGATAAATATTTAATGTCACCATGTTCTGGAGAGAGGTGGTAATTTTTCTTTCTAACTTTTTGTTTTGAAAAATTTCAAATGAACAGATTAGTGCAAAGAACATTCAAAAACTCTTAGATTTACTAATTGTTAACATTTTGCCACCTTTGCTTTCTCTCTATATGCAGATTTATGTTTTAGGGGGGCAGACATCGTCATACTTGGTCTCTAAATATTGTCAGTATTTATCACCTAAGTATAAGGATATCCTTCTGCGTAACCACAATACCATTATCATGCCCTAGAAACTTACATTGATTCCCTAATATTGTCTAATATACAGTCTATATTTAAATCTCACTTTTGATCAGTTACCTTTCACTGCATAATAAATCCTGCCAAAACTTTGTGGCTTAAAACAACTACTATTAATTAATGCTCATAATTCTGTGGGTCAACGGGGTGGTTCTTCTAATGTGGATCAGGCTCAGCTGACCTTGGCTGGGCCCCCTCAGAATCTGGAATCTGTGCTGGATCTGCTAGGGGCTGGCTGGTCTATGTTGCCTCAGTTTGGATGGCTGGTCTTTACTCTAGAGGGTCTCTCAGCCTCCAGCAGTACAGCCCAGACTTATCCACGGCACACAGGCAGATTCTGAGAGAGAGTGGAAGTGTGCAAAGCCTTTTGAGGCTTAGGCTTGGAGCTGGCACAGCATAACTTCTGTTGCAGTCTTTTTGCCAAAGCAAGGCACAAGCTCCTTTTGAAGGGAGGTGCTGCAAAGTCATATTGCTCAAGGGCATGGATACAGGGGAACGAACAAGTGCAGGCATTTTTGCAAGCAATCTGTCACACCCCTATTGTCCAAATAATAGGAATAATATTGTTAATTTTATAATGCTGATAACAGTTAATTGTTTTTAATCCAAGAGCTAATCAAGGACTATGTATTAAATTTAGGTATGTAGCTTTAGTTTTTCTCTCTCTCTGTCTCTCTCTGTAAGTCTCTCTTATTTTTTTTATTTTTAAAATTTATTTATTTATTTTTTGGCTGCGTTGGGTCTTTGTTGCTGCGCACGGGCTTTCTCTAGTTGCGGTGAGAGGGGGCTACTCTTCGTTGTGGTGCGCGGGCTCTAGGTGCGTGGGCTTCAGTAGTTGTGGCACATGGGCTCAGTAGTTGTGGCGCTCGGGCTTAGTTGCTCGGCGGCATGTGGGATCTTCCCGGACCAGGGCTCGAACCCGTGTGCCCTGCACTGGCAGGCAGATTCTTAACCATTGCGCCACCAGGGAAGTCCCCTTTAAGTCTCTTTTAATCTATGATTCTCCCTTCCTCTTTTTTGTGTTTTATGACACTGATATTTTTAAGATCCCAGGCCTGTTTTCTTAAGAATATCTCACAATCCGAATTTGTCTAATTATTTCTCCATGATTATATTCAGGTTAGCCATTTTTGGCAAGAATTCTAAATAGCTGATGTTGTTTACTTCCCACTGCTTCACAAGGGGAGGCACATAATGTTAGTTTACCCCATTATTGGTGATATTCTGTGTAATCACTTGGCTAAGTTAGGGTCTGCAAGATTTTGCAATCCTAAAGGTGCCATTTCCTATAGATAGATTTGTATTAAATCTGAACATTGGGTGCTAAAGTTTTTTCAGTCACATCAACATGTATTTATTAGATACCTACTGTGTATCTAATCTTGAATTTAGTGCTATGGAAAATCTAAAAGAATGGTAAGGAATGTTGACTGTCGGAAGGAATATATAGTTTGAGTTTGAGTTACTCTTTTAAAAACTGAGCAGAGTACAGGAGTGGTGATTCTAAGTTAATGATTGGTTTATAAAAACTTTATTGAAGTATAATGTACATACAGAAAAGTGCATGTATAAGCATATAGCTTGATGGAGTTCTCAAACTGAACATACCAGAGTTACAGTATCCAGGTTAAGAAACAGAATATAAGCATATCTCAGGAAGTCTGATTTTTAACCATAGAGAACTTGTATCAAAATGATGGTTATCTTTTTTTTTTTAAAGAAGATGTTGGGGGTAGGAGTTTATTAATTAATTAATTTATTTTTGCTGTGTTGGGTCTTCGTTTCTGTGCGAGGGCTTTCTCTAGTTGCGGCGAGCGGGAGCCACTCTTCATCGCGGCGCGCGGGCCTCTCACTGTCGTGGCCTCTCGTTGCGGAGCACAGGCTCCAGACGCGCAGGCTCAGTAGTTGTGGCTCACGCGCCTAGTTGCTCCGCGGCATGTGGGATCCTCCCAGACCAGGGCTCGAACCCGTGTCCCCTGCATTAGCAGGCAGATTCTCAACCACTGCGCCACCAGGGAAGCCCGGTTTATCTTTTTTAATACTAATTTTTGAGTATTAAAAAATCAGTGTCATTTTGATACTGATTTCAAAATGGTGTTATCTAACTTGATCACTCTGTATTCATCCAGCTTGATTTGGAGTCTCTTTCAGAATGTCCATACACCAGTTTCTCCTCCTTGATTCCTGTCCCAGAGCAGAAGGTGACCTCTCCTTTCCCAAGGGTAGCCTTTCCCTATGCCTTCTGTCCCTCCCCTTGTGACTTCCTTGGGTCTGGTCCTCCTTCTATTTCTTCTATCTCCTCCATCTGTCTTTTGTCTCCTGCTCCTTAACCTTCTATACTTGTCAGTGGTTCTTCTGCTTCTCCTCATCAGGCTGCTGTTCTTTCCCTCTCCTTTTTATCCCCAAACTTTTTTTTTTTTTTTTTTGCGGCATGCGGGCCTCTCACTGTTGTGGCCTCTGCCGTTGCGGAGCACAGGCTCCGGACGTGTAGGCTCAGCAGCCATGGCTCACGGGCCCAGCCGCTCCGCGGCATGTGGGATCTTCCCGGACCGGGGCACGAACCCCCGTCCCCTGCATCGGCAGGCGGACTCTCAACCACTGTGCCACCAGGGAAGCCCCCCAAACTTCTTAACAGACTGCCTCCTCTTCCTCTTTAACCCATTCATCCAAACGCCTTATGCGACTTGGTTTCTTTCCTCACCATTCTAGTGAAGTTCATCAGCAAACTCCGAGTTACTAAGTTAGCCTTTGTTCTCTTAGATTTCTGCTTCCTTTGGAAGTCTTACTCATCTTTTCTTTGAGACTCTCTCTTCCCTCAGCTTCCATTTATCGTGTGCTCTTGGTCATCTGCCTACCGCTCTGAGTGTCCCTCTAACAGTTTTGACTTAAGAACAACAGTAATTCCAGCTTCTTTTGGTCTGTATGAGAATGACATTTCTTAGTACCTTTTTTCATGGACTATGGGTCATAGTTATCTGCAGTTTGAAGATTGTGGTTCTAAAAGCAAATTCTCAATTAAATCGATGTAAATTCTCTATAACCTTAGTTTCTTGATGCTGTGCCTGGTAGGAAATCAATAAATGTTTGTTGGAATCATTTATTCATTCAATTATTCATTTATATGTTCAAAAATATTTACTAAATGGATTGAATTGTTTGTGAAATTTAACAGTAAGTTACTTTCTTTCAAATTATTGAAATATGGCTTCTTTGTCTTTTTCTTTCAACCTTTATTGAAGTTTGTTTATTTGCTTGGTTGTTTTCCTAATTTGAATAATTACTAGCTATATGACTCTTGGATAAGTTATTTAAGCTCTAGAGTCTGTTTTCTAATTTTTAATACAGGGATAATAAGTGCCTACCTTCTGGGTTGTTGTAAGGATTAAATGGAAAAAATGCACTGAGAACACACAGCATATGCCTAGCATGTAGTAATAGCTTAATGAATATTGGTTATCATTATTATTCTCACTATAATGTGTCAGATGCTGGACTTGGGTCCACACAACAAACATCCTAAATTAGGTATTGTTTTTCTCATTGTTCAAAGAGAGAAACTGAAACTTAGAGGATTTAAATATGTTGCCAGATGTCACAGAATTAATAAATTGCAGATCTAGGATATCTGATTCCATAGCTTGTACCTTTTGCTTATACAAAAAGCCTTTCATCATCTTATATGACACTTAGAAGTAAACTAGGAGTCACTTTACAGTGAATGAAATAAGCTAATATTGTTCTCATTTACCTTCTAGAGGGTAGGAGAGCTCTGCCCTGTTGGGCAAACTCTAGTCCTGAAGGTCAGATTAATAACATTTTATCGTAAAACCATAGAATTCTAGGGTTTAGAAGGATTTTAGGTTTTGAAGGATTTGCCCACCCAATTATTGAATTCTCTAACCATCTAGCCAAGGGGTCATCTGGTTTATTCTTTAACTCTTGCAGTGTCAGGGAAGTCATCATCACCCCAGGGCACCTCATTCCATTTCCCACAGCTCTGACCACGAGACAGCCCTTCCTTATATATAACTGAATTCTGTTCCTAAATCTCCCTTCCATCCATTTGTCCCGGTGTGGCAGTGATGGATGGCCCATGAAGTAAGTGGAATCCCTGTTTCCTAAGGCATTTATTCTCCATTTTCACCCCCAACACCTTTTCTTCCCCATTAAGTAGCTTCAAGCCTTTAATTCACAGCTTTCCCTGAACAAACAACTGGGTCTACTTTTTTTTTTCTTCTTGATGTGATAAGAATAAGAAGCATGCTATCTCATGAGCATTTTGCTTTTTCTCTAGTCTTTCTCATAATACATGGTACTTCCATCTACCCAGTTGTTCAACCTAGAAACCCAGGAGTTTGTTTCCTTCCCCATTCACATACAGTTCATCATCGAGTCTGTTCAGACCTATCTCCAAATGTAAAACCCACCTCTACTGCCATCATCCTGGGCCAAGCCACCATCATCTCTCCCCTGATTCCTAACTCTTGCCCCCTCCCTGCTGTCTGTCCTCCACACAGCAGCCAGAATCATCCCTTTAAAGCACGGATCAGATCGTGTCACTGCTTTAATTAAAACTCTTCTTTGATTTCCCATGGACCTCCCGACAAAATCCAAACTCTCTTCTGTGGTCAGCAAGGCCCTGCCTTATCTCAAATGTTCTTTCTTCCCTGTTGCTCACTCAGCCTTGGTCCCTGGTGTCCTTTATGTTCTTCAGACGTCCCAAGCCTTCTTCTGCAGGCGGTACTTGCCCTCCTAACATATTCCTTCTGCCCGCACTCTTCTTCTAGTTTTGCAAATGCCCGGTTCCTTCTCTTCTTTCAGATCTCAGCTAAAATGCCACTTCTTCAGAGCGGCCTGCCCTGATCACCCAGTTGAGGTCCTAATCTCATCATCTGCACCTCTCTTTCAGATCGCCTGTCTTATCTCCTAATGAGAACGTTAAGTTCTTGGGTAACTGGACCTACATTACACGTTAGCAGTCG
Organism: Tursiops truncatus; assembly: GCF_011762595.2. Lineage (NCBI taxonomy): Eukaryota > Metazoa > Chordata > Mammalia > Artiodactyla > Delphinidae > Tursiops > Tursiops truncatus. The sequence continues at coordinate 48,761,598 of NC_047041.1, forward strand.
GATCTTCTACAAGCGGCACAATAGCTTCCCAGAGAAGGTGCTCAATAGATATCTGAGGAATAAATGCATGGCCTCATGACTGAATGTTGGAGTCCTATTAAAAATGCATTTGAGGGCTTCCCTGGTGGCGCAGTGGTTGAGAGTCCGCCTGCCGACGCAGGGGACGGGGGTTCGTGCCCCGGTCCGGGAGGATCCCACATGCCGTGGAGCGGCTGGGCCCATGAGCCATGGCCGCTGAGCCTGCGCGTCCGGAGCCTGTGCTCCGCAACGGGAAAGGCCACAACAGTGAGAGGCCCACGTACCGCAAAAAAAAAAACCCCAAAAAACGCATTTGAATCTGAGCTTTGCCACTTTCTGTGTGACTTTTGGCAACTTATGTTACCTCTCTGGGCTTCAGGTGCCTCATCTGTACAATAGCTGTCTTATCTACCTCACAGCATGTTATGAAGATTAATTGAGATAGCGGCTGTGAAGGTACCTGCCGCAGCACCTGGCAGTATTAAGGGTTCAGTCCTCCTCCCAGCCTGGTGCTTAATTCTAAACATGTGGAGAAGAGTTCTATCAAGTTTCAGCCTGATTAATGGAACTGTTTGTATGGTGTGCCCGTGTGTGCGTGACCCCGTAGCCTGGGTGTAAGATGCCTGTGACTCCCCTCGGGTAACACTTGCCTGCCTGGGAAGACCGTTCCAACCCTGCATATCGGCTGTGATACAGAGTGTTGCTCAGTCAGATAACTCAGAGGTGCCAAGCCCAGGGCCTTCACTGGGCTGCTGAACACAGACTCCCAAATAACGCAATGAGCAGACATGACATTGTGTGGCCCGTCTCTTGCCAGGATGGATCGGGATGCTCTGTCTAGACAGTAGTCTCCCTTGGGAAATCAGAGTTGCTCTAAGAGAAGGCACACGTTCTCCTGTTAGGAATACGAAATAGGCCTGTGAGCCATTGATGGGAGAGGGAGGGGGGTTGCTGTGAGGTGTGTGGGCTTATGGAGAAGAGCCTGCGGAAAGGAGCTGTCGGCTTCTACACGCACAGGTATCACAGGCTACACCGTCACGGGGGTGGCCTTCTCCTTCATACTTGCAGTGTCAACAGAGCCCATGGGAAACAACCCTGTCAGCCTTCCCAGAGCCACGATTCTGTGGATTGCTTGGAGGAATTGAAAGGTGACCCCAGAATGTGAATTACCTGCTGAGAAGCTGGCAGAAGTCTCTATGCAACTTGCTCGCTTGGCATGACTGGCCTCTGTGATTCCCATCTGTAGGCTGTAGGGTGACTGGTTTCACATGGGGGTGGGCTCTAGAATTAGATAGACCTGGGTTCAAATCCTGGTGGCGTCATGACCTTGGCCAAGTTACTTAGCATCTAGCCTTAGTTTCCTCATCGAAAATGGGGATAATAATGACCCCTATCTTGTCTGGTTGCTGTGAGGAGTAGATGATATAGTGTGTACAGAAATCTTAGCTTACTTCCAGGCACATAATTTTTTTTATTAAACAGGACAGGTCAGGATTTTGAGTTTATTTATGATGCGCCTCACCCATATTGAACTTTGAGTCTTGGTTCCCCACTTGCCAGCTGTGTGCCTTGGACAAGCTATCTAACTTCTCTGAGTTAGGGGCTTTATCCGTTCAATGCAGTTTATAATTCCCACCTCATAGTCAAGGTGGAATGAGACCAGAGCACCTGACACGTAGTAAGTGATCAAAATATTCATTTCCTCCCTTTTGGTTCTTGAGTATCCGAAATACTGTCCCTTTAAGCTTGTTAAGATTCCTCACTAGCCTCGTATGCAGCTGTGTTCAGACAGCTTTGGCAGAAAGAAAGAGGCCCTTTTTTTTTTTTTTTTTTTTTAATGACTGTTTCATAATCTGTTGGCTCAGACCTGCTGCTGCCACACCCTGTGCTTCTCAGGGTCCCTTGGTCCTGTTGCAATTAGCGTGTGCCTTGCCTCTCACCTAAATGACCCTGGAAGGTGGCTGCTGTGGAAAGCATTGCTGAATACAAAATGGATCTTCCTCCCTGCTCTTTGGGGTGAAGCTGGCTCAGGGATTCCTAGCAGCAGGGGGAGGGGCTGGTGGGCCTGGAATGCAGTTGGACTTAGTGGCCAGGAGTTTTCTGGTTTTCATTAAAATTCTCTGGCTGTCTTTTGGGATTGCTCCATAGTCATTGGCTATGACTCTGCAACAGAGCCAGTTGTACTGTTCTGTCAGCTACACAGGCCCATCAAATCACAGTGGCCCTGAGGATGAGAGAAGATTGAAGGTGGGGAACAGGCTGGCTAAGGGGTCTCGCTCAGCAGTCTTTGTGATAAGGGACCCCCATCTACAACTGCAGAGCTTGAGTTTCGCAGATTCTTAAGTACTGATGTGGAGATAGACAAAGCTGAGCTGGGAATTGGTAGCAGAGAGAATCCTCTTAGAGCTTACTCCTAATGACAGACTTGCTCTTGAGAGCAGATAAAGGTTTCTTGGCAGCTGTCAGAGGATCCCCAAATGTTTAATGAATGAAATCAGTCTGGTCGAATCATTTTTCTAAGGTGCTGATACTCTCATATGCCCAAGGGATTGGGGTTGGATGTCACTTCTCTGAGGGTGACAGACGGTATTAGAGTAAAGAAGATTCTGTTTTTAAATGTTAATTTGTGGTAGCTGAAGAAATCTCACTTGAGATTGGAACTTGAATCTGAAAATCTAGGTTCAAAATCATGACTTTGCTGTTGACTTGCTCTGTGACCCTGGGCAAGTGACTTCCCTGGGTCTCAGCTTCCCAGTGGGGTTGTAAGGATTAAATGAGATAAACTCTGTTAAACTCTTGGCATATCGTATGTTCACAGTAGATGGTAGATGTTGAGATAAATTGGGCTAGATTTGACCTGTCACTCCAGCTCACCAAGATATATGCCAATTCTGTCATCTAAAACATTTGTTCCATGTCCGTCTCAGCTTTGTGTCTTTTAAGAATTTGAGGCAAATGTGTTCCCTAGGGCAAGCTGAATCTCCTTTCACTGGAAAAATACATCAAAACCATATGATGTTTCCCCATGAGAGGCTTACAATGTTGGATATTTCATCTTCAGGTAACTTAGTAGAAAAAAAAAAGAATTTTTCCTATCCTTCTCGATGGATAGGTTGTGAGAAAGCCATTTTAATTGATCTCGGGTATACATGTCCTTGATGGTCCTCCCAAGAGAGCATCACGGAGGCTCCCATTTGCCTTCAGAGTTAACTCCATTTCCAGTCTTTTCTCCTTTCACTCTTCAAATCCTATGTTCTAGCCACAGTGGACTGCTCACAAAAAGGTAATTCAAATGGAAACTATCATACATACCAAAGAATGCTTTAAATATATATTTACAAGTAAAGAACAATATGGTGAAAATTGTATATCCACCATCTAATTTATCAAATTGGACATTACTGATTCCTTAGAAACTGCTTGTGTACCCTCTATCCCAAAATCACATCTCCCCCCGCTTTTTTTTTTAATTTTTATTTTTTCTTCTTCTCATCAAGGCAATGGTAATCCTGACTCTTGCGTTGAGCATCCCCTTACTTTTCTTTATGGTTTAACCACCCATGTTTGTATTACTAAACTGTACATTGTTTAGTTTTTTTAAAACAAAGGATCAAGTGCAAATCTAACAAACCTGTTGAAAAAGGGCAACATTGCCACTATTAGATCTAAATATAAACCGAACAGACTCAGGTTCATAGTCTGGCAGTAGCTTCCCTGGGGGTTGCAGAGGATCCTGATGGGGAAGTCAGAGGGCAAGGCTGTGAGTAAATCCTTGGAAATACAAGGCTCACCACTCCTGGGGCATCTGGTGAGGCTCAGTGTGGGCCAGACGCTGGACATCCGGTAGGATATGGGCACGGAGAATGGACTGCTATGTCTTTTCTACTTCTGCTTTCTTTGTGGCCCACCTCCAGCTCTCAGCAAGTAGGCCAAAGCAGGCCATCTCTTCTGTGGGGTGAAGTGAATGCCCTCAGTTAATCCAGATGGACAGCATGGAGGGGATGAGCAGATGCTTCATTAGCATATGGTCAAGGTCAATAGTGCCAGAAAGAGTCTGGACCAAGTTTACCCGTCATTCTTGTCAGATTAAAAAGAGAGTATGCAGTACCACCTATGGAATATTCTTACCTAAAAGTTGACCCCTAAATCAATCAAACCTCTAGAGCTAACTTTTTTCAAATTTACTACTTTATTTTAAAATAACAATAACAAATTGAATCGTATGGTAACATAAATAAAAACTCTGTTTGCCAAAACAAAAAGAAATTAGCAAGAATGCCTTGTTTACATTTCTGCAAATTTCTTTTTTTCTTCCAGTTTTATTGAGATGTAACTGACATACAGCACTCTATAAGTTTCATGTATACAGCATACTGATTTGATTTACACATCCCATGAAGTGATTATCATAATAAGTTTTGTGAACATCCATCATCTCGTATAGATACAACACTAAAGAAATAGAAAAAGAATTTTTTGGACTTCCTTGGCAGTCCAGTGGTTAAGACTCTGTGCTTTCCCTGCAGGGGATGTGGGTTTGATCCCTGGTCAGAGAACTGAGATCCTGCATGCTGCATGGCATGGCCAAAAAAAAAAAAGAATTTCTTTTTCTTGTGATGAGAGCTCTTAGGGTTTACTCTTTTATGGTGCCAACTTTGATTTATTAGAGAGGGGAAAGGGTGACAAATTAAATTACACTCTAAGGAAGCAAACAGATGAATTCAGAGTGTTGGACAACTGACTTGGCTTCTGCAACAAGTCAACAGCATGAAAAAAATAGTAATGTGACTTAAGAATCTGAAAAAAATAATAATGTGACTTAAGAATCGTAGCTATATGTAATGCATGAACCTTATCTTGATTCAGATAGTCTGTGTATTAGTTTGCTACAACTGTCATAACAAAATATCACAGACTGGGTAGCTTAAATAACAGAAATTTATTTTCTCAGTGTTTTGGCAACTAGATGCCCAAGATCAAGGTGCTGGCAGGGTTAGTTTCCTCTGAGCCCTCTCTCCTTGGCTGGCAGATGGCCACCCTCTTCCTGCCTCTTCACATGGTCATCCCTCTGCACACAGGTGACCCTGGTGTCTCTCTGTATTTTCTAATCTCTTTTCTTCTTCTTCTTTTTTAAAAACTTATTTTATTGAGGTATAGTTGTTTTACAATGTTGTTAATTTCTGCTATATAGCTAAGTGAGTCAGTTATACGTATATATGTACTTTTTCATATTCTTTTCCATTGATCTCCTTTCTTCTTATAAGGACATCAGTCAGGTTAGATTAGGGCCCACCCTAAAGGCCTTATTTTAGCTTAGTTACCTTTCTCAAACCCCTATTTCCAATTATAGTCACATTCTGAAGTATACCAGCACATAGGGATTCAACATATAAATTTTTTGGGTGGGAGGGCGGATACAGTTCAGCCCACAACAGCCTAAGTATAAAAAGGCATTTTTGAGATGGTGGGGAAATTTTGTTATGGACTGATAAAAAGGAATTATCATTAATTTTTCTAGGCACAATAATAGTAATGTGGTGTTAGAAAATGGTAATGTAGAGATGGATTCTGAAGTATGCAGAGGTGAAATGCTATGATGTGAAATTTGTTTTAAAATATTTAAACAAAGAAAAAAATAGAAAAAAGAGGATAGATTAATTAATAGGCCAAAACGTTCATAATTGTTGAATCTGGGTGATGGGTATCAGGGGCTTACTTTTGAGTATGTTTGAAAATTTTATACTCATATATTTTAAATATTTAGGTCAACAATAGCAAAGAGGGTTTAATGGCAGTGGGGTTGTTGGTGATGACCGTCTTCAACATGTCTGCCCTTTGAGTTGTACTTCTCCAGTCTGGTTGACTTCTTTATGTGGTCCTCTTGGGGTCCTCTGCTGCCTGTCTCTACTAGATCCACTGTTTCTTTTATACAGTTTGGTGAAGGACCTCCTACACAAGCTTCTTAAGAAAAGGTTCATGGAATGTGAATTTCTGAGATCTTATATACCTGAAAATGTCTTTGTTCTATTCTCATACTTGATCGATAGTTTGACTGGGTTCTTAGATTTCATTCTAAGTTGGAAATCATTTTTCTTCAGAATTTTAAAGGCATTGCTCATCGTCTTCTTGTTTTTATTGATGCTGTTGAGAATTACTATCTTGTTATAATTTTTCTTTTTTCTGTTTTCTCTTTCTTGGAAAGTTCTCCTATTCAGATATTGGGCCCCCTGTACTGGTCCTCTAGAATATTCCTAACTTTTCTTTCCTCTTTTCCATGTCTTTATCTTTTGATTTTACTCTCAAGGAGATTTCCTCAGTTTTGTCTTTCAATCTTTTTGTTGAATTTTTAAAATTTCTGCTGTTAAGTTGTCAATTTCTAAAAGTTTTTTTTTGTTGTTGTTGTTCTCTTAGTGTGTCTTTTTTTATAGTGTCCTATTTTTGTTTCATGGGTACAGTTTTATTTCATTTTTGTGAGAATATTAATGGTATTCCCTGCCCCAAACCCCACTCCTCTCCACATAGTAGCTGTTTCCTTCCAGTTGCTTTTATGTGTTTGCTGTGGTCTGTATCTTCATTAGAGACTTCCCCAATATGTCACTCTGAATGTGATCCTTGGTTGTGTTGCTTCTAATTAAGGGCAGGGCGGTTGGATAAAAAAAGCTGTTGAGTGCTCGCTTTGGCAGCACATATACTAAAAAAAAAAGCTGTTGAGACCTTGACATTTTGGTATGTGAAAGATACCACGTAGTGTATGATTTCGTTTATACGAAATGACCAGAATAGGCAAATCCATAGAGACAGAAAATAGATTAGTAGTTGCCTGAGGCTGGAGAGTAGGGTGACTGCTAACGTTATAGGGTTTTCTTTGCAGTGATGAAAATGTTCTAAAATCGATTGTGGTGATGGTTGTACAACTCTGAATATACTAAACACCGCTGAATTGTACACTTTAAAAAACTGAATCGAGTATGTAAGTTACATGTTAATAAAGCTTAATATTATAGCTTAATAAACCACCCCAGTGGTGATGGTTATACAACTGTGAATATACTAAACACCATTAAATTGTACACCTTTTAAAAGGGTGAAATGAGTTGTGAGTTATATCTTAATAAAACTCTCAAAAACAAAAAAAGCTTTCGGTGGTGTGATGAATTGGGAGATTGGGATTGACATTTATACACTAATATGTATAAAACGGATAACTAATAAGAATCTGCTGTATTAAAAAAAAAGCTTTCAAGAAACCAAATATAGGATGGAGATCATGATCTCTGGGCCTCCCTGTAGCTTGATCTGGGTGGGCTGTTTGCTGGGAGCCCCTGGGACAGCATCTTCAGGTTTTCCCTTGGTTCTGTTCACCCAGGAGGACTCTTCCATCCTCCTAGCAGAATGTGGTCCACTTGACAACGTTCTGGCAGTCAAGAGGAAAGGGCATATGAAAACCTGTTACATTTCACCTTCAGTAGACACAGCGCCCTGTCTTTTTCTGTTCACCTTCAACTGTGCTGGGCATTCCTGGGCCAGAGACACTCTTACTTTTTATTATGGGAAATTTCAAAGATTTACAAAAAGTTGAGAGGATAGTGCAATAATCCCCTACGTTCCTATTACCCAGGTTCACAAATGATCGCTTCATGAACATTTTCCGTTCATCTGTATCCCCCATCCCCTTCCTCAGATTATTTTAAAGCACATACTAGACATTTCTGTTTTATGCTTTCTAGAGACTGAGCCTCCAGAATTTCGTCAGTCGGCGGGGGTGGGAGGTGGAGGTGGTGTCTGGGGCTCTAACTTCTTTTCAGGCAGCTTTCACTGTGGTCTCTATATAAGCATCCTATACACCTGCTCTAGGGATACCTGGTACCGCCAGTCCTGGGCCCGGTAAAGATTCTGTGGTTTAAATCAGCCAAATTCTCAGCTTTCCTTGCATCTGGTTTAGGATTCAGATTTCTTGAGTCTGCTAAGTCTGTTAACTACTTATTCATCTGTTTCCCAGGCTTCCCAAATTTGACACCATCATCTCTCCTGTCTCCCTGGCCTGAACGGTTTTGTTATTAAGAAAAAAAGCAGGGGTCGGTGAAATTAGATGCGTCTGTTCAGTGTGCCCCCTTCTCAGGAAGACTGGCTGCTTTTTTGTTTTTCAGTTTTGCTATGTCCATCCCTATTCTAATCAAACCTAGAACCCTCTTTTATTTATTTACAGATGATTGATTTATTTGCCTGGAAAACTCCTTTCCGATCTTCTGAGGAGTAAGAGGAATGTCCTTGTTTTAACACGCCTCTCTTCTGACCTTATGCCCAGGCAAAGTTAAGGAGTCCCTGCATTTATGCCTTGCTGGCATTTTGTCCTCACCTCTGATTCCAGCACTGTTTGCCTGAGCTCCGTGTGCTGCATTGCAGTTGGTTTTTACCTATCTTCCCTGTTGGTCGGGGAAGCAGGACTTGTGCCTAGGACTATATCTTGTTTTTCTCTGTACCATGAGCACAGTAAAGCTTGTACTGTACCTTGCTCCCAGTAAACATTTGTTAACCCCCAGACTGCGTAATTGAGCACCATGCTTCCAGGGTGGGGACAGGCAAGCAGACAATGCCCCTTTTCTTCTTGCCTCTCACAGGTCATGACTGTGATAAATATTAAGGAGCAAAACATACCTTGTCGGCTTGTTGTTATGCAACATTGTGCCCTTAGCTTTCAAGTCTGGTGTTTTTTTACCCAGTCAGCAGGTTGGAAAGGGTGGGAGGGTGGCTGTAAGGGTGTAAACATCCTACCAAAGAAGGAATGGACTCACTCAGAAGAGGGCTCGTTTTCCCTCCCTTGATTGAAAGGCTTGTAGTCTACACTCTGCCTCTCACTAGAGAAGGGAGGGAATTCATTCTGTCTCAGCTACTCACTCAGCCCTGCAGGGTCTTCTTCCTTTTGGACATGATGCCAGGAGAATTTTTTAAATTGCTGATGATGTTGTTAAAGAAATATGGTGCTAAGATATTATTTTGGAGAGGTCCTGTTAAGATGCAAATGTATAACTTTGAAAGGGTACCATTTAACCTGTTTCTTAACGTATGATCCTCAAGATGCTATAGATATCTTCCAGGGGGGAAAGAAATGGAGAACTAGTGGCCGAACAAATATGGGATGCTACGTTAAGCAAAGTTAAATAGGGTCCCTTCCAGACCTCCCAGAGCCTTGCTGCTGTGTATTGTGAATCTCCTAGAGGGGTATGCAGTAGGCAGCATTTCCTAAGTTTAGTTTACTTTTCATCTGAGGGGCCAAGAGCATTTTAGTAATGTGTTTTGTGGAACACGTATAACTCTAGAAACAGCTCCTCAACTTAAGTTTATCCTTTGAGGTCCACTTGAAATGCCACTTCCTCTAAAGCCTTCCCATCTTCCCCTAGAGATATCTGAACTTTTCCTTCTTTGAATTGCCCGGGCTTCATTTGTCTAATTGTCTCCCTACCTCTTCTCTACCCCCTAGTAGGTCATAAATTCCTTGTACATGTTGTAACAATTTCACTGCATCTGGGACATTGTCTTGCACGGAGGTACTCGAGGTGGTTGCAGTACTGCTTTAGTGCCTTAACTGAGTAATCCTCAGAGTTCAAAGGGCACTGTCAGGGGTAGGAACCAGGGCTATGGACCAAGGAGAGGGCTCACAGCGAAGGCACAGGGCCAGTGTAAGAGCCTGGGCATGAAGGACAGAAAAAGAGAAAAATCTGGAGATGCTGAGAATATAAATCAAATGTACTGAAGGCCAGTTGTGTGCCTGACACCCTGCAGTAAACTTTGAATATTTAAACTTAATCCTGACCTTTCAAGTAGGTGAAATTCTTTCTGTTTCCTAGATGCAGAAATGGAGCATCAAAAAGGTGAAGCAGAAGTCAGTGCCTGTGCTGGGGATACAAAGATGAATAAAGCCCAGTCCTTTTCCCCAAGGAACCCTTGTTTTATGGAGTAGGTGGGCCTGTAAATAAATAATTATAAACAGTGGGGTAACTACAGAGATTAAGCTGTGGTCAGGGTCATATGGGAGAACCAAATGGGAGAACCTAACCTGTGTATGTGGGGAAAGGGTGGAAGCTGACAAATCCAGGAAGGCTCCCAGGAGGAGAGCGATGCCTGAGCAAGGTGGATTAAGAGTGCAGGGACAGCAGGGACCAAAAAAACAAAAGCATGGGGGTGAGAAATATCATGAGGAATTCATTGTTACTAGAGTACAGGATGTGAGGTAGGTGAGAAATAAGGCTGGAGAAGTTGATAGGATGTAATAAACAGGTTGAAGAGTTTGGGACTTGATTTTGAAAACCATGGGAAGCCATCATAGGGTTTTTAGCAGAAGAGTGGGCTGTCCAGCACATTTTGGATACCTACCCAGGTGGTGGGTGGTAGGTAATAGTATTCCTGTTTTCTAGGTGGGGGAACTGAGGCTCAGAAAGTGACTTGCCCAAGATCACTCAGTGTATCAGATGTGGAACAGAGCCACAATTTCAACTCAATCTGGATCTTTCCTCTCAAAGTAACAGTGGCCAACAATTGCATGGAATTTCCTACTGAAAAGTACTCTCATTCTGATATTTGACTCAGAGAATAGTTTTAAGACTTAACGTGATCAAGGAGTTCGAGTCTTTTGAGCATGAGCCATCCGTTCTCCTTGCTTGGACCTTGCAGTAAACCTTTCTCTGTTCCCCTCCCCACGAAAAAACAAAAACAAAAACAAAAGGCTTAATGTGAGCAAGAGCTAAATTTACATGGTACTAGTACTTAGTGCTATAAAGTTTCAGAGAGGGAGAAATCAGGGAGGACGTCATGGGGGAGATGGCATGTATGTTGCCCTGAAGGAAGAAGTAAACTAGAACAGATAGTGAGAAACCAGGTGAGAGAAAGATGGGGTTGAAGGGGTGGTGCCGTGCCCATGTGGTAGAGCAGGAGTGGGCATGGGAAACAGATGACAAGAGGCCACTTCCTGGCACAGCCATAGTCACTTGCTTCCTGAGGTCGCTATGTAAATAGGAAAGAAACAAAACGATCATATAATGATTTCCGTCTTCACTTTGCTGAATATAAATACACAACTAACCTTCTAAAAGTATTTTTAACTACCTTATTACAGTCACTAGAGAGTTTATTCCCTGCAGTGTTCCCCCTTACTCTGCTCTGTGATTTATCTCAGTGTCCCCTTCCCGTCCTCAAACCCACTCTTTACATTAAAGGGCAGTGTTGGAGGGTTCTGCCTCTAGTAGGACTACAGCTAGATGTGCACTCATGAATGACATTTGAGTGAAGATGCAATAATAGAATTCTGTATGATGAACAGAGCTTGGTTACATACAAGAAGTGGTGTGTTTGTGTTAGCTCTCCCAGGTTCTCTTAAGATCCCTTCTAACTCTGTTCTGATTACCTTCAGAGCCTGGAGTTGTGATCTTTTGCAAATGCTACTCTATTAGATTACAGTCATTGGTGTGGTGGAAAAAGGATGCATGTATGAGTCAAAACAGACCTGGATTAGTATCCCATCTCCCTGCCTACCATTTCTTTTGCCTTGGGCACATTATTAACTGGGTTAAGACCAAGTCTTGTAGATCCTTGATCTTCTAATTATGCCCCCTCTCTCTCTGCCATCATGAAATTTACCCTCATCACAGGATAATTCTCAATAGCAAATAAGCATTCTCTAGTATTTCTTACCTGAAAACAATCCCCCCCCAAAACAATCCAAAATGTTTTCTAATTTTGTCTCTCAAATGTTATAAAATAAATTCGTTATTTAATTTAAGACTGTTGACCTTATACCCACCCTCTAGCTATCTTCTAGTTTCTTTGTTCCCTTTCTCAGTAAAACCTAAAAGTTGTCCATTGTTTTGGCGTTGACTGCTTCCCCTGACTCTAATCTCTTCTCATCGTTCCACAGGGACTATTCCTGTCTGTGTCTGCCAGTGACCTTGATGTTGCCAAGTCGAAGGCCACTGCTTTGTTTTAGTCTTACTTATTCTCTCAGCAGCATGTGACAAAGTAGATCTCTGTTTTCTTTGACACTCTACTTTCCTGGGTCTCTTCCTACCACTCTGGTCTCTTCTTCAGTCTCCTTCTGTCCTCAGCCTCTAAATGGAGATGTGCCCCATGTTCTGAAATGGCCCCCTTCTCTTCTCTATTTATTCACCCTCCACAGATGTCCTCTTCTAATCCAATGGCTTTCCCTAACATCCATTTGCTAATGACCCTCAAATCTGTAGCTTCATCCTCAAACTTCTTCTGGAACTCCAGATTCATGTCCAGGTAGATCTCTAAGAGACATTGCAAATTTAACGTGGGCGGAAGAGAACTCTTGATTTAGTCTCTACCCTAAACTTGTTCTTCTTTCAATCTTCCCCACCTCAGTAAGTGGTGCTAGTATTCCCCTCAAGTGCTCAAGCCAAAATGTCTAGGCATTACTTTTGATTTCTTTCTTTCTTCACCATCATCATCCAATCCTTCAGCAAGTTCTGTCTTCTCTATCTTCAGAAACATTCCCAAATTTATCTCCTTCCCTCCATCTTCATTACCAGCACCCTAGTCCAAGCTACATCATCTCTCACCTAGACTACTTGCAGTAACCTCCTAACTAGTTGCCCTGCTTCAACCGGTATCTATACCGCAATACCCTCCATTGCAGGGACCAGAGAAATCTTTGAAAAATGTTAATTGGTTTATGTCATATTCCTAACCACCCCTCTCCCTCCAGGTGGCCTCCTGTTGCACTCAGAATGAAGTCTAAACTCCTTGTCCTGGCTGACCAAGCTCTATGTGACCTGCCCCATGTCAGTCTCAGCCCTCTTCTTCTTGACCATGCATCCAGCCTCATTGTTCTATTTTTGGCTCCTTGCACATGCCAAGTCCATTCTTGTTTTAGCACACTTTGCATAGTTATTCCTTCAGCCTAAAATGCTCTTCCAGTCTTCATGTGCTTGTCCTTTTCTTATTCAAATCTCATCTTAAATAGAGTTGCCTCAGAGAGGCTTTCTGTGACAACTCACTCTAAAATTGCTGTCTGGGTACACTCTGTCCCTTCCTTTACTTTTTTTTTTTTTTTTTAACATCTTTATTGGAGTATAATTGCTTTACAATGTGTTAGTTTCTGCTTTACAACAAAATGAATCAGTTATATATACACATATGTTCCCATTAGCGCTTGCTACTATCAGGAATTTTCCTTGTTTATTTATGTATGTGCTCATTTCCACATTCATTCATTGCTCTCTCTTCTGCCTAGCTAGAATGTATACTCTATGAAGATGTGTGGCGGGGGAACTTGTCTGCCTGTTCATCACTGTATCCTCTGCTCGTGGGTCAGTGACTTGCACATAGTACGTGCTCACTACAAGTGTATGGAATGAGTGAATATGTTTATCTCATCTGTAGAATTCAGAGGCTAATACTTATGTCTCAGAGATGTTGAGGACTTGCGTTATCAAATTTGATAATGCGTCTAAAGTGAACGGTTCTGTGTCTGGCACCTTCTGCTTAATAAATAGAAACTATATTATTTTTAAAGTATCTAGCTCATTACAGACATTGAGCAAAGATTAATTCTCTCTTTTTCTTGCAGTCTGGGTCCGCTGCAATATTTTATATTGAAATAACCTGCACTCTGAACAAGGTTAAAAAATACTTCCCAATCAGCTTTTTTTTTTTCCCTAAAGAAAAGGTTTAAAAAGTGCTGTTCAATAACTCGTCAACATCAGTAAGTTTAGAACCATTATTAATGTCACTTCTCCCTCCCCCTCTTCCAGTACACACAGAGACACTTCATTATAACAAGGTTTGGCTTTCCCCTGGGAAATTATCATTTTCTTTTCTTTGGTTATATGATCTTTGCCAATTAACTCTCCTTAGGATCAAAGTGTTTTGGGGTTTGCTTTCCTCATCCTTGTGTTTAGGTTCTCTGAAAAGTATTCCTAGCTTTTGCATGTTCTGATCAATATTTCTTTTGCATTTATATTTATTCAGGATCTACTGAGTGCCAGGCAATGGGGATACAGATAGGAATTCATAAGGGCCTCTGTCCTTTAGGTCTAGTGGGGGAAGCAGGATACCTAAACCAATGAGGATAATGAAGTATCTATGAAGACAGTCTCCACAGAACACAGTGGAGGCGTAAAGGAGAGAGTGGCTAATTCACATGGGGGGAGGGGAGGAAGGTTCCAGAGCTATGTGGTTCCTTGCCAGCAACAAGGAGAGAATGGCCCCATGTGAGTCAAGTTGTGGATGAACCTGCCTTGGGGGCCACACTCTGGGAGCTGGGCATGGCTATGTGATCATCGTGGTGATGGTAACTCAAAGGTCACGAGAAATGAAGCCAGAGATATGAGCAGGGGCTGGGTCATGGGTGGCTCTGTATGCCCTACTAGGGAATTTGAACTTTCTCCAACAGTGACAATATAAGAGCAACACCTAAGATTTATTGGGTCCTTCCTGTATGCCAGGCTCTCTTCTTTGTGCTTTGTTGTATTAATTCTTTTCAGCCATACAGTAACCCTATGAGGTAGGTACAGTTATTATCCCTATTTACAAATAAAGAAATGTAGGCACCAAGAGGATAGGGAACTTGCCCAAGGTCACCCAACTCATGAAGGGCAGAGGTAGGACTCAGACTCAGGCAGTTTGGCTCCTACGTTCGCCCTCTTCACCAGGGTCCTGTCCTTCCTCTCACAGAGGGCTTGTGTAGGCCTGTAGTGGAGTCACACTGCACCTTGTCCGGGGGTTAGTGTCTAAAAGCTTCTAAAGCAAAGAATGCAGCGTGACGTTTTTCCTCGAAGTGGGGAGTATCTGAGTGAGGTTTGTTATGTTAGCGGTGGCATCTCATTGTCTCAATCAGCCCAGCAGCTTTCCCCCAACCTTGCAACAGAAGGCAGAGGCTTTGCTAGATATGCATGTAAGAGATGAAGAGTCAGTTTGTATTGAGGGACCCTGTTTTGTTTTTTTTTTTTTAACATCTTTATTGGAGTATAATTGCTTTACAATGGTGTGTTAGTTTATGCTTTATAACAAAGTGAATCAGCCATACATATACATATATCCCCATATCCCCTCCCTCTTGAGCCTCCCTCCCACCCTCCCTATCCCACCCCTCTAGGTGGTCACAAAGCACCGAGATGATTTCCCTGTGCTATGTGGCTGCTTCCCACTAGCTATCGGTTTTACATTTGGTAGTGTATATATGTACATACCACTCTCTCACTTCTTCCCAGCTTACCCTTCCCCCTCCCCATATCCTCAAGTCCATTCTCTATGTCTGCGTCTTTATTCCTGTCCTGCCCCTAGGTTCATCAGAACCATTTTTTTTTTTTTAGATTCCATATATATGTGTTAGCATACGGTATTTGTTTTTCTCTTTCTGACTTACTTCACTCTGTATGACAGACTCTAGGTCCATCCACCTCACTACAAATAACTCAATTTTGTTTCTTTTTATGGCTGAGTAATATTCCATTGTATATATGTGCCACATCTTCTTTATCCATTCATCTGTCGGTGGACACTTAGGTTGCTTCCATGTCCTGGCTATTGTAAATAGTGCTGCAATGAACATTGTGGTACATGTCTTTTTTTAAAATCTTACAATTAAAAACTCTATTTTACCATGAATTTGGTTGAACTATGGATCAAATTTTACTGAGTATGTATAGACTGAGCCATTTCTAGAATTTTTTTTTGAATTTTACTTATTTATTTTATACAGCAGGTTCTTATTACTTATCTATTTTATACATAGTAGTGTATATACATCAATACCAATCTCCCAATTCATACCACCCCCCCCCCCCACCGCAACCCCGCTTTCCCCCCTTGGTGTCCATACATTTGGTCTCTACATCTGTGTCTCTTTTTTCTGCCTTGCAAACTAGTTCATCTATACCATTTTTGTAGATTCCATATATATGTGTTAATATACGATATTTGTTTTTCTCTTTCTGACTTACTTCACTCTGTATAACAGTCTCTAGGTCCATCCACATCTCTACAAATGACCCAATTTTGTTCCTTTTTATGGCTGAGTAATATTCCATTGTGTATAGGTACCACATCTTCTTTATACATTTGTCTGTTGATGGGCATTTAGGTTGTTTCTATGACCTGGCTATTGTAAATAGTGCTACAATGAACATTGGGGTGCATGTATCTTTTTGACTTATGGCTTTCTCAGGGTATATGCCAGTAGTGGGATTGCTGGGTCATATGGTAGTTCTATTTTTAGTTTTTTAAGGAACCTCCATACTGTTCTCCATAGTGGCTATATCAATTTATATTCCCAGCAACAGTGCAAGAGGTTCCCTTTTCTCCACACCCTCTCCAGCATTTATTGTTTGTAGTTTTTTTGATGATGGCCATTCTGACTGGTGTGAGGTGATATCTCATTGTGGTTTTGATTTGCATTTCTGTTAATGATTAGTGATGCTGAGCATCCTTTCATGTGTTTGTTGGCAATCTGTATATCTTCTTTGGAGAAATGTCTAGTTAGGTCTTCCACCCATTTTGGGATTGGGTTGTTTGTTTTATTGATATGGAGCTGCATGAGCGGCTTGTATATTTTGGAGATTAATCCTTTGTCAGTTGTTTGAAAAGCCCCAAAGTGTCACACTCCTGCAGAAACCGAGCCCCTCCGTGACGACAGCATACTCAGCCTCCCCTCACTCTCTCCAGGGACCACATTCAATGGGCAGCAGAGCCCAGGCATTGCTTACATAGTGATTTTCCCTGTTGCAGTTTCTCTCGCTGGAGGGGTCCATGCTGGCTTGGATATCAGTAGGTATCAAGGAGGTTAACTATTCTGGGTCAGCTGACCAATTGGATTTGATTCCTTCAAGCTTTTTCTGATCTGAAAACTTAGTCCATTGTCATATCTATTATCTTTTCCAAGTCTGAGAAAATTCCTTCTAATTTCCAATGATGTCAGCTTTAGTAGCACAGCACTCTCCATGCTCCCCACTTATGGTTACTGATACTGGCCTGCGAGTCTTCTGCAGGTGTTAGGAACTTTGATCATTCCATCTGTTCTGTCACAATGGTACGATATTGCTGTTTTTTGCTTACAGTCAGACATTGTATGAGGTCATTTCTCTTGATAGTATTTCAAAAAACCCATCGCTGTATGTTCCTACAGGTCTTATGTTACGTTCTCCAGTTTTTAAAAATTGAAATGGGGCTTCCCTGGTGGCGCAGTGGTTGCGAGTCCACCTGCCGATGCAGGGGACGTGGGTTCGTGCCCCGGTCTGGGAGGATCCCACGTGCCGCGGAGCGGCTGGGCCCGTGAGCCATGGCCGCTGAGCCTGCGCGTCCGGAGCCTGTGCTCCAGAGGCCACAACAGTGAGAGGCCCGCGTACTGAAAAAATAAAAAAAAAAAAAAAAAAAAAAAAAATTGAAATGATTTTGTGACTACTTTAAAGAAAATGTTGTCATGATTCCAGTGATCAAAACCAAACCAAACCATCTAGTGCACAGGAAAAAGAGACAGGGAAGAACACATCAAAATGCTGGCAATGATTGTGTTCCTTTTGGTAATTCATTTTCCCTTTTTCTACGTTCTCTACGTTTTAAAAAAATGTGTCTGTGGTACATGCAAAATGTTAAAAGCTTGTTTATAAAGCTGGTGTGGGGGGGAATGAAAGTTAAAAAACAAAAAGCTCCCTGTGATCTCATAATCCAAACACAGTATATGTTCTTACTTTTGAAATGCCCTTGTTCACATACATGCTTATTTTTTATAGCTGCAGTTCTGACAAATGCAGCTTTGTGTCTTCTTTTAATTTTACAGCCTATTTTCAACATTATTTCATATTTCTACATAGTTTTCATAACTGGCATGATTATGGCTGCCCTGCATTCCATGGTGTTGATGTTCCATACAGAACTATCCCAAGTTGGACATTTGGATTGTTTCCAGTTCTTTTAGATAAGATGTAATGAGAATTTTTGATCATGTTGCTTTTTGAGTTTGTTCAGTTCTTTTCTTAAAGTGAATTCCCAGTAGTGAGCTCTGGGCATGGAAGGTTTGAACTCTGTTATGGATTTTGGTCTGTACCAAGGAAGATGCTGCTTTCTAGAAGAGCCAGTTGAAAATGTGGATGGTCACTAGCTGGGTTTGTGTGTACCTGTCTCCTGTTTCACTCACCAGTATTGAGTCCATGTATTTTAATAAAGTGTATTGTTTCTAAAGGAGTCATGTTTATTGATGAAAATTTAGAAAAGATATAAATATATAAAGAAGAAAATCTATAATCCCACCACCTAGACTAAGCATTTTTAAAATGTATTTTCTAACTGAAAGCATTTCCACTAAGATCAGGAGCAAGACAAGGATGTCCACTCTCGCCACTGTTATTCAACGTTGTTTTGGAAGTCCTAGCCATGGCAATCAGAGAAGAAAAAGAAATAAAAAGAATACAAATTGGAAAAGAAGAAATAAAACTGTCACTGTTTGCAGATGATATGATACTGTACATAGAGAATCCCAAAGATGCCATCAGAAAACTACTAGAACTAATCAATGAATTTGGTAAGGTTGCAGGATACAAAATGTACAGAAATCTCTGGCATTCCTATACACTAACAACAAAAAGAGAAATTAAGGAAACAATCCCATTACCATCGCGACAAAAAGAATAAAATACCTAGGAATAAACCTGCCTAAGGAGGTGAAAGACTTGTACTCAGAAGACTATAAAACACTGATTAAAGAAATTAAAGATGACATAAACAGTTGGAGAAATATACCATGTTCTTGGATTGGAAGAATTAATATTGAAAATGACTGTACTACCCAAAGCAATCTACAGATTCAATGCAATCCCTATCAAACTACCAATGGCATGCTTCACAGAATTAAAACAAAAAATTTTACAATTTGTATGGAAACACAAAAGACCCCAAATAGCCAAAGAAATCTTGAGAAAGTAAAACGGAGCTGGAGGAATCAGGCTCCCCAACTTCAAACTATACTACAAAGCTACAGTAATCAAGACAGTATGGTACTGGCACAAAAACAGAAATATACATTAATGGTACAGGATAGAAAGCCCAGAGATAAACCATGCATATATAGTCACCTAATTTATGACAAAGGAGGTAAGAACATACAATGGAGAAAAGACAGCCTCTTCAATAAGTGGTGCTGGGAAAACTGGACAGCTACATGTAAAAGAATGAAATTAGAACACTCCCTAACACCATACACAAAAATAAACTCAAAATGGATTAAAGACCTAAGTGTAAGGCCAGACACTATAAAACTCTTAGAGGAAAACATAGGAAAAACACTCTTTGACATAAACCACAGCAAGATCTTTTTTGACCCACCTCCTAGAGTAATGAAAATAAAAACAAAAATAAACAAATGGACCTAATTAAACTTAAAAGTTTTTGCACAGCAAAGGAAACCATAAACAAGATGAAAAGGCAACCCTCAGAATGGGAGAAAATATTTGCAAGTGAAACAACGGACAAGGATTAATCTCCAAAATATACAAACACCTCATGGGGTACAATATCAAAAAACCAAACAACCCAATTAAAAAATGGGCAGAAGGCCTAAATAGACATTTCACCAAAGAAGACATACAGATGGCCAAGAGGCACATGAAAAGAGGCTCAACATCACTAACTATTAGAGAAATGCAAATCAAAACTACAATGAGGTATTACCTCATATGGGTCAGAATGGCCATTGTCAAAAAAAAATCTAGAAACAATAAATGCTGGAGATCAATGGAACAGGATAGAAAGCTCAGAGATAAGCCCACGCACATATGGTCACCTTATTTTTGATAAAGGAGGCAAGAATATACAATGGAGAAAAGACAGCCTCTTCAATAAGTGGTGCTGGGACAACTGGACAGCTATGTGTAAAAGAATGAAATTAGAACACTCCCTAACACCAAACACAAAAATAAACTCAAAATGGATTAAAGACCTAAGTGTAAGGCCAGACACTATAAAACTCTTAGAGGAAAACATAGGCAGAACACTCTATGGCATAAATCACAGCAAGATCCTTTTTGACCCACCTCCTAGAGAAATGGAAATAAAAACAAAAATAAACAAATGGGACCTAGTGAAACTTAAAAGCTTTTGCACAGCAAAGGAAACCATAAATAAAATGAAAAGATAACCCTCAGAATGGAAGGAAATATTTGCAAACGAAGCAACTGACAAAGAATTAATTTCCAAAATTTACAAGCAGCTCATGCAGCTCAATATCAAAAAAACAAACAACCCAATCCAAAAATGGGCAGAAGACCTAAACAGACATTTCTCCAACGAAGATATACAGGTTGCCCACAAACACATGACAGAATGCTCAACATCACGAATCATTAGAGAAATGCAAATCAAAACTACAATGAGGTATCACCTCACACCAGTCAGAATTGCCATCATCAAAAAATCTACAAACAATAAATGCTGGAGAGGGTGTGGAGAAAAGGGAACCCTCTTGCACTGTTGGTGGGAATGTAAATTGATACAGCCACTATGGAGAACAGTATGGATGTTCCTTAAAAAACTAAAAATAGAACTACCGTATGACCCAGTAATCCCACTACTGGGCATATACCCTGAGAAAACCATAATTCAAAAAGAGTCATGTACCACAATGTTCATTGCAGCTCTATTTACAATAGCCAGGACATGGAAGCAACCTAAGTGTCCATCGACAGATGAATGGATAGAGAAGATGTGGCACATATATACAATGGAATATTACTCAGCCATAAAAAGAAACAAAATTGAGTTATTCCTAGTGAGGTGGATGGACCTAGAGTCTGTCATACAGAGTGAAGTAAGTCAGAAAGAGAAAAACAAACATCTCTATTTTAAAGAAATGAAACTGGAAATTAGATGCTACTTGATGAATGTGGTTTATGTAAAGAGGTAAATCAGAGGTTCAATGACTAGTACCATTGTCAAAGAGAAGACTTTATCCTTATATCAAAAACAGTAAATAAATATAATGTTTTAAGTTAAAAAAAAAAGAAAGAGAAAAACAAATACTGTATGCTAACACATATATTTGGAATCTAAAAAAAAAAAAAAATGGTCATGAAGAACCTAGGGGCAGGAGGGGAATAAAGATGCAGACCTACTAGAGAATGGACTTGAGGACACAGGGAGGGGGAAGGGTAAGCTGGGAAGAAGTGAGAGAGTGGTATGTACATATATACACTACCAAATGTAAAACCGATAGCTAGTGGGAAGCAGCCACATAGCACAGGGAAATCATCTCGGTGCTTTGTGACCACCTAGAGGGGTGGGATAGGGAGGGTGGGAGGGAGGCTCAAGAGGGAGGGGATATGGGGGTATATGTATGCATATGGCTGGTTCACTTTGTTGTACAACAGAACCTAACACAGTATTGTGAAGCAATTATACTCCAATAAAGATCTATTAAAAACTGTATTTTCTTCCAAGTATATATTTCATAGTGTTATATCATGTTGCTCAGTAAAAGTGTAACCATTTCTCCATTGTTGGATACAGGCTTTACTCGATCCATTTTGGGGGTCTATTCTAAGTAATACTGGAATGAACTTTCTATGTGTGCTACTGTGAATGAACCTTTGTGCACATCTTGGAATCATTCCTTAGGAAAATTCCCAGAAGCAAAATTGCTATATCAAAGAGTGTGGATGTTGTTAAGGCTTTTGATAAATATTGAAAACTTGCTAGTGAGGAAAGTTGTGCCACTTTATACTTCACCTGCTTAGACGTCACTGGCTGGGTGAGAGGTGGCAAGGGCCTGAGCCAGGTTGGTGCGGTAGAGACAAAGGTAGTGCAGAGAGGGGTATTCAAGATACATTTCTGACAGCACATCTGCAGGCCTTGGCAACAAATGGCTTATGGCAGGCTGTGTGCTTGCGCGTGTATGTGTGTGTTGGGGGACCAGGCTGGGGGAGAATTTCTACCCCATCTTCCAGATAGGATTTGCCAGGATGCAGACAAAATAATTTACAGGACAGCACCTAGCAAACTTGAGGTGCTCTATAGATGTAAAAGCTTATTGATAGTAACTATGAAATCCCACCCAAAAGGCTGTTTCAAGGATGAAATGGGCTGGTGTGTATGAAGCCTCTAAGCTCTAGGCAAATAGTCATTCTCCTGTGACCTGGCACAATCTTGGGAGATAAACTTGGGAGAATTGCTACATTTTATCCTCATCCGTTTGAGTCATAGAGCACGTGGACACTTGCTTTCCTTTTCCTTTGTCTCCTGCTTCCAGTGAGGAGGGAATCAGCTTAAACAGCTGAGGGTAGGGTCCAGCCTGGAGTGACGGGGAAGGAGATACCTCCATGCTTGGTCTGCCTTGGGTCCCTAAGGCAGAGGGAAGTGCTTGGGGCTGCAGCCGTGACCTCTGGTCTCTTGGCTGGGCCACATTGTGCGCTCACCCTGGGGGAGGAGCCTAAAGATGCTGATAATGAGGCCCTTCCGGTGCAGCCAAACAGGCGCAGGAAAGCTTCTGCAGAGGAAAGATTAGACACAATCCCCGATTTAGAGAACACGATGGCGGGGGTGGGGGGTGGGGGACAAACCTCCCCCCCTCCCCGGAGCTCTTTGTGGGTGGTATTGTTTATTGTTGGAGGAGAACAATAGAGGGAGCCTGGCCTGGGCTTGTGCAGAAGCTGGAAACAGCAAGTTGGGTCTGGGGAAGGCCTTTTTTAGATCAGTGCAACAAACATGTTTTGCAGACTGAGGCTCCCAATCTTGGAAAGGGATTAATGAGTGGGACGGGTATCTTCCTTTTCCCCTGGAAATCAAGGTGCCAATACTACCAAGCGCATCCAAGGCTCTTGGTCAAGCACCTGCCCCCAGGTGCTGTGGTACAAAACAAATTAGCTCTGCTTGGGGAGTGAACTGAATGGGGGCCCAAGTGGGTCCTCAGCAGTGGCCCTCCCTCCTCCTCTCACTTATATGTGGGAAAACACATTTGGGCTCAGGGCAGTGACACCTTCTCACTGTGGAAGGTGAAAGAGCCTTGTTTACTTAAACAAGATCATTTGGAAGTGTGCTTTGGTTAAAGTTCTGATGAAATGCTGTTTCTTGGATTACTTTTCATTTTTCTTCTTTGTCCGGTATCCCAAATCCATTTTGTATTTCGAGGAAATAGGAAAATATAAAAGACAATATGTACAAAGAAGAAGGTAAACTATTTTATTGTCTTGGTTTTGAAAATAATATTGTGGAGATCTCAGGCCTACTTTATTATTTTTTTTGCATGTCTTAAAAACTATTCCCAAGGGCTGCTTTTTTTTTTCTTTTTCCTCTCTTCGAGATTCCTTTTATTGGATGTAATATCCCTCCCAATGCAAGCAAGCCAAGGGCTGCTTTTGACCTGCCTCCCATCCACGGGTCCATGCCAGCTTCCATTGGTGGTTAGGCCCGTGGCCTCGCCCAGTAGGGATTTATATTTGCAGACTTTATTTGTCCTGGCGGCAGCTCTGATTTAGAGTCAGGGGACCCACGTGTCTCTTCTGACTCTGTTGCTTGCATGCTGAGTGGCCTGAGGTGAGTCACTCTCCTAGTTTCAAATGCCATTTCTGTGAAATGGGGAGAAAAGGACAGGCTTCTCCTGCTTCCTCAGGAAGATTCTGTGTCAGGGTACAGTGAGAGTAATTTCTGAGTGGTAATACATGATTTACATGGGCGAGAGTTTTGTTTTTATTAGTGACACAAATAGACTATTTTTCTGTCCATTGGATTTGGCTGTCATACGATGGGTATTTGGTTTTAAGGGAAGTTGATGTGAAAGAATGAGCCTACCATGTCGAGTCTTGCTGCTCTGAGACATGTTTTAATATATACCATGAACTAGAAAAAGCAACTGCAGAACTTGGGTGGAACATTCCTTCCTGAATCTCTGTCACAGGAAGGGGTGCAGCAGGGCAGACAAAGAGAAAAACAAATAGAGACGGAGCACCCCAAACAGATATTTTTAAAAGGGCCCCTTTCTCTGTATTAGGACAACTACCTTGCCTTTTTATTTATTTATTTATTTATTATTATTATTATTATTTTTTCGGTACGCGGGCCTCTCACTGTTATGGCCTCTCCCGTTGCGGAGCACAGGCTCCGGATGCGCAGGCTCAGCGGCCTTGGCTCACGGGCCCAGCCGCTCCGCGGCATGTGGGATCTTCCCGGACCGGGGCACGAACACGTGTCCCCTGCATTGGCAGGTGGACTCTCAACCACTGCGCCACCAGGGAAGCCCTACCTTGCCTTTTAAGCACTATTGTAGACTGAATGAAAGGGCAGAGTCTATTAAGAGTTAGAGGTTGTCTTCTTTCCCAGAAAGAGCTACATACTACAGCCTCTCCAGAAGCAAACACTGTTGCTAGTTTTCTTTTGTATTTTTCGGAGATATTTTATGCATATGCAGATAAATAATTATATGCCCCTCTTTTCATACTATACACACCATTCTCCACCTTGCTTCTTTCACTTAATGTATCTTACAGATATCCATAGTGGGCTGCGTGGTTTTCACCATATGTACAACTATTTTCCTGCTGATGGATTTAGGCTGATTTCTTATTTGCTATTACAAACATTGTTGTAAGGAATATCCTACTCCATGTGTTTTCGCACATGTGTATCAGTATAAGTGTAGGACAGATTCCTAGGAGTGAAATTGCTGGGTCGGAGGGGTTATAATAGCCCTTTTAGTTTTAACTCAGTATTGCCCTCCATAGAAGTTGCATTGATTTGCCTCCCACCAGCAGTATTCAATGCCCCATTTCTCTACACTCTGTCCAATACAGAGTGAATGTTGCCAATCTGATATGAAAAATGGCCTCTGATTACAAATTGATTATAGTTTTCATTATAAATTATTATTTATAATTATAAATCATTTAGTTTGAATTTACTCAAACTATATGAGTGAGGCTGATCTTTTCTTTTTTTTAAATGTAAGTACCATTTTAATTTCCTTCTTGTAAACTATCTGCTCATGTCCTTTGCCCTATTTTTCTATTGGGTTATTCATTTTTTCTTATTGATTTGTAGGAACTCTTTATGCATTTAAGGAAATTAGCCCTTAGTTATATGCATTTCAGGTATTTTAGTCAGTTTATCTTTTACTCTTTTGCAATGCAGAATTTAAAAAAAATTAGTCAAATGGGTCACTATCTTTATTTTATGGCTTTGATTTTGAGCAATTCTTAGAAAGCCTGCCCCACTTTAAGATTTATATATTTATGTATATCCTGCTTTCTTCTAGCACTTTCATGTTTTCGTTTTTAAAAATCCAAATCTTTAATCCATATGGAATTTATTTTAGTATAACTCTCACAGAGTTCCAACTTAATTTTGTCACAGAAAAACTTGGATCTTGAATCCTGATACTTTTACTCATTAGCTGTGTAATTTTGAACAAATAGGTTAACTTCTCTGAACCTCAGTTTCCTTATCTATATATAAGAATAATAAGCGTACCTAGAAGGAGGAGATATGGGGATATATGTATATGTATAGCTGATTCACTTTGTTATAAAGCAGAAACTAACACACCATTGTAAAGCAATTATACTCCAATAAAGATGTTAAAAATTAGCCTACCTAATGAGGTTGTTGAAAAAGTTAAATAAGATTATATATGGAAACAGCACAGTTCCTGGCACATCGTAAGTGTTCAAATCATGTTCCAAATACCCAGGAACCTGGGAAAACAGTGTGTTCATGCAACGGGGAGAAGTTCTAGGTGCATAGGATACAGAGGTCACCTTGCAACTCACCAGTGTGTGACTTAGGATGAATCACGTCATCACCTAAACCCTTGGTTTCCTCACCTGCCTAATGAATGATAAGAACCAGTTCTTGTTGGCAGGTCCAGATTAGATCATGTCTGTGAAAGCATTTGGTAAACTGTAAAGGGCCCTATGAAAATGCTGGGGATTATGGCCTGACGAATGAGGAGCAGCCATGGCACAGGTGGGCGTTTGCCATCCCTGGCCAAGAAGAATAATTAACTCACAGTAACTTGAAATTAGCAGCTGATGTAAAGCAAGTGAGCTGCAGCAGTTGATTAAAGTAATGTTTAGTAATTGCCTTCTAGTAATTAAGCAATAATGAGCTTCCTGAGACAGAACCTTGTTAGAGCAAAAGACAGATCAAACAGTTCCAATTCATCCTGTACTTCTTGAACACAGCCAGTGGAGTATGCAGACACGAGTATCTTGTTGAAGCGTGGTCCTTGTCTTTAAGGACAGACAGTAGGAGCAATAGATGTGTAGGGCACGGCCCCTCCACCAGACAGAGCACGTGTGGATATGTACTTGGAGGAAGGTCCCCAGTGCCCTGGGATTGTCCAGGAGGGAGAGACTCACTTGCTCAGCCCTGTGTGCCAGTCTGAACCCAGTCCCTGGAGTCTGGCCCAGATTCTGAAGAACCCCAGCTCAGTAATGCTTTCTTCAAATATTACTTGCTGCCCTTTTTTATTCCTTGTTTGGTTGTTTTTGATGTTTCTAATGTCCTGCCCATCTTCCTCCACAGCTGGGGTTGTGCTTAGGGCCTCTGTTTCTACTAGACCTGATGAGTCGAATTTTCCCTGGGTAGGAGTTGCTAGATAAAATATAGAATGCCCAGAGACTTCCCTGGCAGTCCAGTGGTTAAGACTCCACGCTCCCAATGCAGGGGACCCGGGGTCGATCCCTGGTTGGGGAACTAAGATCCCACATACTGCAACTAAGCCCACAAGCGACAACTACTGAGCCCGCGTGCCGCAACTAGAGGAGCCCGCGCGCCGCAACTAGAGAAGCCCGTGTGCTGCAATGAAGACCCAGCTCAGCCTAAAAAAGTATGTCATAGGAAGTATTTGGGTCATACTTATATACTAAAAAATTATTCATAGGTCCCATGTAATATTTGGAGCAAACATATTAAAATTTATTTGTTTGCTATCTGAAATTGAAATTTAGCTAGGTCTCCTCTTCCTTCCTTCTTCCCTCCCTCCCTCTAGCAACCCTACCTGGGTAGCCCTGATTTCAAATGCTATAAAATAGCATTTGACACTAATGTTTCGTGGAGGCTTAGTAGCAAGGGATGTTAAAAGGTATTAATATAAGAAAAGATTTTTCAGCTAAAGTCATGTTTGGTAAATCCTGGATTAAACAGCCAGTTTTCTTCATTGTGGAAATTTTCAAAACCTTTTAAATCTCCAACATTGGGTTATAGTATTTAGTATTTCTCAGTTATGTCACTATCTTCCCCCTCCCCCTTCCTGAGATTTTAGGGTCATAGGAGCAAGTGTTGAGTGAAGGCTGATGGGCATTCTGGGTGTCCATTCTTTTTGTAGACCGTGAGTTCTGATTCTGGGTTTTGGGAAAATAGCACTCTGTAGAAAACAAAAAAACTTCTTGTAATATTATGATTGTTTTTGTTTAAAAAATCCATAAATGAAAAAACGCATAGATGTGAGAATATATATATTAAAAAAGTTAGAAGGATGTATGCCAAAATATTAACTGTACTTACCCCCAGGTGGGGTGTGGGTAGGGAAAAAGATTTCCCCCAGGTGATTTTCTTTCCTTTTTGTTTGGCTATGTGCTCTGCAATCAGTATATGTGACTCTTGTCAGAGGGTTGAGGG
Organism: Tursiops truncatus; assembly: GCF_011762595.2. Classification (NCBI taxonomy): domain Eukaryota; kingdom Metazoa; phylum Chordata; class Mammalia; order Artiodactyla; family Delphinidae; genus Tursiops; species Tursiops truncatus. The sequence continues at coordinate 48,789,225 of NC_047041.1, forward strand.
AAAAAAATTTTTTTGATTATTATATTTTTTAAAACATTTGATTATTATACATTTGATTATGAATCACTTTTCCATATATTACCTGATTTGCCTCTCAAGCAACTCAGTGGTGTAGGTTCTGATACTATCCCGATTTTAGGGATGAGGAAACTTTACACGGCTCTCTGGCAGACCCAGTTCTCATACTGCCTCTTTGGGTTAGAGAAGGGGCAGCACACGCTGTCCTGGGGGAGGGGCTGTCCTGGGGAGGGGCTGTCCTAGGAGGGGCCCTGGCGCCTGTTCACCCACCCCTTCCATTTATAGACCAAGGTTGAGACCTTGAAAGAGAAAAGGACCTGCGTGAGACACACGGTTTTTGAACGAGGACAAGTCCCCCGAGTATCATTTTCTTGGGCAGGGGCTGGGGGTCAGAAGCCAGGGCAGGGATCTGGCCCTGTGTTCACCAGAAGCCTTGACTTTATCTGTTACCCTGAGCCCAAAAGGGCAAGGGGAAAAAATGTTCTGATGTACAGCAGTGAATACAGTTTGTTTTGTTTTTTTAAAAGGTCACTTTGATAAATGGTTTATGTTGCCAAAATCACATTGCTTAGAATTTTTTTTCTTTTAAGCTTTTCATAGTACATCTTGCTTCCTTATCCTTTTTAAACTCATTTTTTTCTTTTCTTCATCTCTTTTTCCTTTTTTGAATCTTCTGTACATATCCATTTATTTAGAGCTATTGTGGTGATGATATTTGAGGTTTCGCTTGTTTATCTGAGTAGTGTTCCTGTTTATATTCCCTGTGCCGATACTTGGTTACAGGGACAAATGGTGACTGAATTGTGGATGTGGTTTTCAAGGAAAAGTCTGGGCCCAGCTCCTAAAAGAGACCTGGGCTTGGAGGGCATCATGAGGAGCTGTGCTTGTATGACCTAGAATCAGTGTGTGGTCCTTTCAATGTGGGTGCATTGCTCCTAGACCAGGGAGGTTCCAGAACACTGCGCTCCAAGGGACCTCAGGGCACATTCAACTGACCCTGCAGCCCTCATGACAGTTACAGCAACGCTGTCAGCCACGAGGCAGGGGGCCGCAGCATCCTATTTCAGTAGGAGCAGGGCTCTGGAGTCAGATGGATCTGTCTTTGGGTCCTGGTCCTAAGACTAACTAGCTGCATGACTTTAGGATAAACTCTTTGTGCCTGTTTCCTCTGCTATGATTAGGGATGGTAATCATAGTACCCTACCTCATACGGTTGTTGTGAGGATTAAATAAGTGAACACATGTAGAAGAATACCTGGCACATAATAAACATTGAATTAAGTGTCAGCTATTATTAACAATAATAGAATATACAGTTCTTAGAATTGTGCTTGGCCAGTAGCGTATCTTGTGACATGTTTGCTCCCCAGACAAGGTGCAACTTTTGTTTTCAGTTTTAGGGCTGCGTGTAACTAACTGCTACTGAGTGGGATCCCCCTCCTTGGATGCTGTCTCGTCACTTGGTGATTGGTGATGCCTGAGCTGTTACAGTACTTCCCAAACAGAAAGGCTTCCTCAGAGCATAGTTTCCAGAGATTCTTGTGAGCTTTTCATCCAGCAATGTGTTTTCTATTAGAAACAGAACAGTAACCACAGCCAGTAACCTGGAGTTTACAGTCCAGCCGTAGCCACAGGCAGCCTGCATTTCTAAAGAGACCAGACACTTTTTCTCCCAGAAGTTTATTTAAAAAAACATTTAACGGAGCATTAAAATAATTTCTTATAGAAAGGAAAAGGGCCTTCACTTTTTTTTTTTTTTTGCGGTACGCGGGCCTCTCACTGTTGTGGCCTCTCCCGTTGCAGAGCACAGGCTCCGGACGTGCAGGCTCAGCGGCCATGGCTCACAGGCCCAGCAGCTCCGCGGCATGTGGGATCTTCCCGGACTGGGGCATGAACCCGTGTCCCCTGCATCGGCAGGTGGACTCTCAACCACTGCGCCACCAGGGAAGCCCGGGCCTTCACTTTTAGTCTGTGGCTTGCTCCAGGTGGTCTCTACCCGAGACTTGACTATGAACGTGACTCTGGCCACGTAACTCTTTGCCTTCCTTCTCTGAAGGTGCATAATTTGGGCACTGTTGACCTTCTCTTAAGAGCCCTGTTTCTCAGGTCTTTGTTTTTGGACTTTCTTCTCTCGATTCTCTGCTTTGTTTCTTTGACCTCTGCCAAAGATGGAGAAATAAATGTGTTGCAAACAATCTAAGCACAGAAAAAGAATGTGGCCCAGTACTGTGTTCTCTTTTTGTTGACTTAGGAAGCAGTGAGTTATGGTCCGCATATGAGCCACAGAGCCTCACATCTTCCTGCTCTCCTTGCACCTAGCCCTGAGATATATTTCCTTTTCACTTTTAACAGCTTTATTGAGTTTTAATCCCTGCCTTTTTAGCCAGAGTCTGACCTTGGTTCTTATTTAAACTGCTACAGTGTGGTAGAAAGAGTTCTGGATTTGAAGCCAGAGGGGAAGAGAAAAAGGAAATCACATTTATTGAGTCTTACCCTTCATCATTCCATTTCTTCAGATCTTTCTTAAGATGCTATTATAAGCCAGGCATTCTGAAAGGCACCGTAGGGCAGTGCTTCAGGGATGTGGGAGCTGGACCCAGGCTATCTGGGTTTGAATTGCACTTCCATCAGTGAAGGGGGACCCACTGTTAAGTAGGACCTTAATGACTTCTTATTTAACTTCTCCTGTGCCTCAGTCTCCCCATCTGTCAAGTTAGAATGCTAATAGTGTCTACCTGATAGGAGTGTTGTGAGGATCAATGAGTTAATAATAAAGAATGAGGTGATGATGATGATGACGGTGACAGTGGTGATGATAGGGAGGGGCTGGGGTCAGGGCTCAATCAGACAGAGACTTCACTGCTCTCATGCTGCTCACAGCTGTGTGTGCGCGTGCACGTGCATGCTGAGGGATGAACTTGGAGTGTGAGACAGATATAAATAATTAAGTACAGTAAAACTTGGTGAGTTACTATAGGGCAGGGGAGGGGACTGTGGGAGCATATGGCAGTGAGGCTTCTTTTGATGGCATGTATACCTTCTGAACTTGAAGTCTGGCTGTTAGCTTTATGACTTTGGGTGACCCTCAATTTACTCACCTGCAAAACAGGTAACATAAAATACCAGCCTCATAAACTTGTAAAAACAAATGGAAATAGACATAAAGTGCCAAGTATAGTGCCTGGCATATAGTGAGTTCAGTGACTGTTTATGGACCCAGATTCTTTTTTTTTTTTTTTAAAGAAGATGTTAGGGGTAGGAGTTTATTAATTTATTTATTTTTGCTGTGTTGGGTCTTCGTTTCTGTGCGAGGGCTATCTCTAGTTGTGGCAAGTGGGGGCCACTCTTCATTGCGGTGCGCGGGCCTCTCACTCTCTTGGCCTCTCTTGTTGCGGAGCACAGGCTCCAGACGCGCAGGCTCAGTAGTTGTGGCTCACGGGCCTAGTCGCTCCGCGGCATGTGGGATCCTCCCAGACCAGGGCTTGAACCCGTGTCCCCTGCATTGGCAGGCAGATTCTCAACCACTGCGCCACCAGGGAAGCCCTGGATCCAGATTCTTGACAGAGAGATATTTTTCCTTCACAGTCCCGGTGAACAGAGACAGAACCCCCTGGGCTGCCACCTGCACGTTGGCTTGGCCGTCAGTCATCTTTCCAAGGATCATTGGAATCCACATAGAAACCACCTTTGCACACAGGGAATCTACTCCTCTGGCTCCTTCACAAGTCTCAGTGCAGTGGACTCCCCTTCTGTCCTTCCACCCTGCAACCCTCAGCCCTTTGAGCTTCAGCTGGCTGGTAGGAGTGACTCCGGGCTGCTCTAGCCTCCCAGGCACCCTTACCATCTTGGGCTCGCTGATCATCCTTTTCCTCTTCCTCCAGAGTCCCTTGGGCTTGTTCTGCCTTCACCTTATGAAATGAGGTTTTTTCTGGTTTTCTCAATTTTATTTAACTTTGTTATTGTTTTTTTAAAATTTATTTATTTAATTTATTTATTTTTGGCTATGTTGAGTCTTCGTTGCTGCCTGCAGGCTTTCTCTCTAGTTGCGGCGAGTGGGGGCTACTCTTCGTTGTAGTGTGCGGGCTTCTTATTGCGGTGGCTTCTCTTGTTGCAGAGCATGGGCTCCAGGCGCGCGGGCTTCAGTAGTTGTGGCACATGGGCTCAGTAGTAGTGGCTTGCAGGCTTTAGAGCGCAGGCTCAGTAGTTGTGGTGCACCGGCTTAGTTGCTTCGCGGCATGTGGGATCTTCCCGAACCAGGGCTGGAACCCATGTCCCCTGCATTGACAGGTAGATTCTTAACCACTGCGCAACCAGGGAAGCCCTGTTATTGTTTTCTAACTTTTCTCATGTTGGTTTCAAGGGCAGAGACTGTCTCATCTCTGTATTTCCTATGGTGACTAGCACAGTGCTGTAGTAGGTACTCAGTAGACAATAATTGTTTTTACGCGGGTAGGGCTTTGTGGTTAACCAAGCCTCTTTTGTATAGTTTTTTTTTTTTTTCTTTCAAATCTGCACCACAGTCCTCTGAAGTAGACAGAGCAGGTAGTATTCTTTTTAGCACAATTAAGAAACTAAGGCCTACACTTCAGCCATAGGTCCATTGATTATTTAATTCTACAGAGAAGATATTTACTGAGTTTAACTCTGTCCCATGGGCTAGGAAAATAGAGCTGAAAGACATCATCCCTTCCCTCGAGGATGAGGCAGATGTTTGAACAAATAATTGTATGAAGTTTCAGGACAGAGGAACAATGAACGTGTTTATTGGGGGAAGATCAGCGAAAAATTGAGAGAGAAAGAGACGCTTGCATTGGTCCTTAAAGGGTTGACTTCACAACACAGAAAGGGTGGGCGGGAGGGCATCCCAGATAGAGGAAATACCATGTACACAGCCTATGGGAATGAAAAGACCAGCACCTTGGGAGATACTGCAGCATCAGCAAGGCTGGCAGGAGGTGTATAGCAACGGGGTGGTGATAGAAGGGAAGATGGCAGTAACTCCCACTGGTAAGACCCCAAGACCCCCAGGGCTTGCAGGAGACTGGAAGCTTCCTCCCTTTGTTCAGTCTCCCAGTTTCTAGCCCTTCCTCCCAGAGGCACTCACAGCATGTACATAAACCACCTTTCAGCTTTGGATGGGCTCCCCTTCGCTCTGCTTCCTTGCACCCCCAGCTTGTCTGCACAGAGATTTGCAATCTCCTTTTGATGCTAAAAGAAAACATCTTATCACATGAGAGACCTGTGACCTGACTGCTTGGAAGAATAAAGTTTACCAGGTGAAATGACCTCTGTGTCATTTGCTCTTTGTGGTGTGAGGTGACTGGGAAGGAATAAAGTCCGTCTGTGACCAAACACCTGTGTTCCTCTCTCACTGGCAGGGTCACCAGAGGGGAGTGTTAAATTGCTCCTCAAATGAGTCAGCCCTGCTGTTCCCGAGGAGACGGGGTGGTGCAGCTTGAGCTCTGTGGGCAAGTCTGACCAGGCCCATCTCACTCGTGCCTGTGTTTGCCTTGCAGCTGTGTAAATGAGTATGGAAGATTATGATTTCCTGTTTAAAATTGTTTTAATCGGCAATGCTGGTGTGGGGAAGACGTGCCTAGTCCGACGGTTCACTCAGGTAAGAAGTCTGAAGTCTGGGGTCGGGTTTTTCCATCTGGCCTTCGGGGTTAGGGGATCCTGACAGGATGGGTGAGTGGTACCTACGCCAGCCTCTTGGCTGCCAATGCTTAACGAGCCCTTTGCAAGTGTACCAGCTCCATAGCCTAGTCTGGAGGGTTTTTTTCCGACATTTAAAAATTTTCATCTTATTTGAAGTCTCAGCAACGGTGAACATGACCACTATTTTCTCTGTGAAATATCCTTTGTTCTTTCTTTTCTTTTGACTTTTTAAAAAAATTGAAGTATAGTTGATGTACAGTATTATATTATAGGTGTACAACATAGTGATTCACCATTTTTAAAGGTTAGACTCCATTTATAGTTATTATAAGATGTTGGCTGGATTCCCAGTGTTGTATAATATATCCTCACAGCTTATTTATTTTATACGTAAGAGTTCGTATAGACTAGAGTTTCTGAACCATTTCCAGGGAGCACGGCTCAGTGGGTCTCCACCAGCCCTCCCACGCCTCTCATGGCTTCTTTTAGTAAAAGGGGTGAGTGGTTTTGCTTTCAGTCCGCAGTATCAAAAATAGCTTATCAGATTAAAAAAAAAAAGATTACTTGTTAATAATAATCCAAAGGTGGAAACAAATGAATCTGGATGTCAAGTTAAACCTAAATGTTAACTTTTTAAAAACTCAAATTCAAATTAAACCCCTCAAGCTCCCTGCTGATGCCCTCTCAGTTCCTCCCAGAAAGCTGATCAAATCGTTTTGGTTTAGAACCAAATATGCTGATTTTTCTAATCTATTCCACGGGAATGAAATGAGAACAGTGAAGGACTATTTGAACTAAATTAAATGTTCCCTCTGGGTTGAGTCCTTATCATTTGTTCTAAGTACAAGTTCCCTTTGGGGCTGCCCTTTTGAGAATTACTGCCAGAGATTATATACCTGATTTCACACAGAAATGGGTGGGAAATCATTCTGAGGTTGACCTTCTTCTGTGTTTTCCTGGAAAATTATGAATGGCATCCTTTTCAGGATTTATCATGCATGCATCTTGCATTTTCATAAAGTGCTAACGGGGAAGGTTGAGAATAGCTCTTCTGTCTAAGGCACAGGGCAACCTGGTGCCCAGGAGAGAACACTGGCTCGAGAGTGGAGACACGGGCCCTCGTCGCAGCTCTTGCCCCGTAAGCCTGGGGAAACTCCACCCCCTTGCTGGGCCTTCCTGCCTCCCTGTGATCTCCAAGGCCCCTTCTAGCTCTGACAGTCTGTGGTTCTCTGGAAAACTGGAGAGACAGATTGGTTAACACAAATAGCTTGAGGGCAGAGAGTCATCTTTGGAAATGTCAAGGTTTTTCCCATGATAATGAACGCAGAATAGGACTTTTTACTAAGCCATGGCCTGGTGAAATCAAAAGTAACAAGCTGACAGGCATCTGGGCTCAGTCAACCGCCATGGCGTAATATTGGAAACTCCAACTAGTTTTACTTCCCTCTACCATTAGTAACCTTTCTGCTTTTGGCAGGAGGACAAGACTGCAGAGACGTAAAGTTTTCGGTCCCTTTGTCAGAAGTTCCCTTGACCTTGTCTAATAACTGAAAGTTCCCTTAGAGAATTTTCAGCCCGCTCTTCTCATTTTATAGGTAAAAAACTCAGGTCTTAGAGGGATGAAATGACTTGTTAGCATCTCATATCATGTTAGTGGCAAGGCTAGGAGTAGAATCCAGATCTTCCGGTTCACAGCGTGATATTTTTTATCTTTTGCATGTTCTAACTTCTGAGACCGTAGGAGTCTGGCTTTTCTTTTTAAAAGCATAATTCTTGTCATTAGGGGTAAAAATACTTTGATTTTTAAACAGTAATTTTTACCAATAAGCACACCACCCCTTATTTTTCTTTTCTGTTTACTTTTTACCCCTCCCAGTCCCTTAACTCCCCCCAAAGTTCATATTTCATAGACAGGATTATGTTTAGTTTTGTTATTTAGTAGACAGTTAAAATGAATTGGATTCAGCTGTTTTTGAGGCATGAGGAATTGGGGAACAAAATGATGAGGGAGACACTGGGAAGGATTTGTTTTATTTTTTGGCATTTGTTATACTGCGAAACAGCTGGAGCTGTAAACTTGAAGCTTGGCAGCCTTGTGTTTGAGCCAAACCAAAATAGAAGAAAATTGATTCAATATTTGTAAGCAAAGTTGTGAATGTTTATATTTACATCTTTTGCAGACGTGCAGTGGAACAGTTTCTGTTGGTCTGATGCTCAGTCTTTTAAGTTCATACTTTAATTAAAGAACCCTCTTGTTAGGGAATGGACTTAATTAAAGATGCCCCAGTCTTAGCTCCCAGAGCTAATACAGTCCATTTTACTTTAATTTCTGGAAATTCTGGAGTATGAATGTGAAGAGGGAAGAGAAACTAGGTGAAGGGTTCTTTCTTGATAGAATTCCTTCCCACTTCAACTCCCTCCCTAAGCTTACAGGAAATATTATGTGACAGTAAATTACATTATACATGTAATTTTACTAAAATCATACCTTTCTAGTTCAGCTTCCAATTTGATGTAAAGCTTTGTTTTGAATTACTTACATCATACCAGAGAGAAGGACTGGTTTGCCTAAGGTCACTCAGAGATCCTTAGGCTGCTGCCTCCTGGTTTGGTGCTATTTCTACTATACTGTCTCCCTGGATGACTGCTTTTCTTCAGTTATCTTCCCAGGGTCATTGGCCCTGATCTCATGTAGTTATATCTGTATGGTACAGAAATAGTTATCACTCTCAGGGCGGATGGAAATTCAGAGGATCACTGTCTCATTCATGTTTCTTGTGTTGAGTTCTTGTTTGTTTTTTCATCTTGGTTGTTCACCCCCATGGCTGTCCATGCCCTAGACTAATAGCCAGTTTGAATCTTCCTTGAGCTTACCTTTTAGAGCACCTGTCCGTTTTGCCCCCACCCAGACCATCCTGATCTCATCCCTGCAGCTCCATGTCTTATCCTTGTGTCTGATTTTTCTGTTTCATTCTTTGAAGTCAGGTCCCCCGTCCTTTCCCAGTTCTCTTCTTTTACCCTCTCTGTCTGCTTCCTCCTTTCTTTGTACCCCTTTCCCCTTCCTTCTTCTTTCAGCATTTCTCTCTCCCCCATCCACCCTTTCTCCTCCCCTCAAAACATACACACAAAGTTAAATTAAACAGGGTTCCCATGACACTAACCAGAGTTCTCTCTTCTACCAGTTAACTCAGCCAAAGGAAGGAGCTGGCGATGGGTAGTAATGGGGTGGGGTGGGGGGAGAATCTCATTTAATTGAAAGATTTGCTTATTGTTATTTTCTATTATTTCTGCTTTAGGGTCTTTTCCCCCCAGGACAAGGAGCCACAATTGGAGTTGATTTTATGATTAAGACAGTGGAGATTAATGGTGAAAAAGTAAAGGTAAGATACTAAGTGTTCAATAAGGGTTTCATTGTGTTGTGTGAGAGGAAGTAGTGTTTTCATAACATTTATTAAATCACCTAATGGAAACCCACACTGAAAATAACATACTCAGCCATGGCAGCTTATTTCCAAACAGAGTTCCTCTCTTCCATTTATAGGGGCAGGAAGGGGTTATGGGTGATGTGTTTACAAATGGGAAGACAGAGAGAGAAGAGCTGAGGCAAGTTTGTCCTGTCTCTTGTCATGTCAGACTTCCCTGGTGGTCCAGTGGTTAAGACTCCGTGCTTCCACTGCAGGGGGCATGGGTTCGATCCCTGGTCAGGGGACTAAGATCCCGCATGCTGTGTGGCATGGCCAAAAAAAAAAAAGGAAGAAATTTCTTTTGGGGATCTCTTGAGTTGGGCCATTATGCAGAGCTATATCTTCTTCTTTTTTTTAAATTGGAGTATGATTGCTTTATGATGTTGTGTTAGTTTCTGCTGTACAATAAAGTGAATCAGCTATGTGTATATATATATATCCTTTCCTTCTTGGACCTCCCTTCCCCCACCCCCATCCCACCCATCTAGGTCATCACAGAGCACGGACCTGAGCTCCCTGTTTCTTCTTAATAGCAGCTTCATGAAAGAGCCTCCCGATTCCTACATTCATTATGGGTCATTCTGTTGTATGAATCATTTATTAGAATTATTCTGTCTACCACCCTACCCCTATCCCTAGTAAGGGAGAAATACTAAATGAGGGGTCCAGGAAGGGTCCATGATCTGCCCCATCCCCTTTGTGGCCTCTGGATGGTTTGGTACCTGTATGAGCTATGGCGTCTGAGTTCAGTAACAGGAGAAGGGAGGTAGTATTTTTCGAGTGCCTAATATGCATCAATCCCCCTGCTACCTGTTTTTACATTTAACTTAATCCTTTTTGTAAACTCTGTGAGGTAAGTGGTAAATTGTCTTCATTTTATAGTTTTCAGAGAGGTTGAGTGACTTATTTATCCAGGGCTACACAGTTTAGCAAGGGAGGTAGGCAGGATCTGAACCAGTTTTGTGTGGGCCAGTGCACCTCACTGCCTCCCTGACAGGGGTCTCTACTGCTCTGAGAGCAGGGGAGAATGAAAGCATAGTAAGCCCATTATCTCAGAGCAAGGAAAGCGGGAGGTGATGGAAAGAAGTGTGCAGTAATTACTTGGGGGACTTCCCTGGCGGTCCAGTGGTTAAGTCTCTGTGCTTCCACTGCAGGGGGCATGGGTTCGATCCCTGGTCAGGGAACTAAGATCTCACACGCCGCATGGTGTGGCCAAAAAAGAAGAAGAAGAAAAAAGACTAAATTACTTGGAAGGAGGGTAGAGATACTGATCTTTGGCACTGTGCCCCTCAGAGTTAGTGAAATTCCATGGTCAGATCTTTCAGAGCTGAGTCCCATGGAAAGAAGGGGTGACCCTGGCATCAGCAGCACAGTGAGGACCCTGGCATCAGAGTTACAGCCAGATCCCAACCTCAGCATCCCAAGTTTGAGTCCATGTCACTTGCATCCTTCTCCCATAGGTACCTGCACGCCCACCTTCAGATGCCTCAGGAAGGGCAGAGAAGCTCCGGGGTGCTCTTACAGCATGTCACAGACATACAGAGATGTGTTTAGGATGAGGCTCCTGAGTGGGGGACAGTATCTTTCCTAGTGCCTCTTCCAGCCCTGACTCTTCAAAGGGTTTTTTGGTTTTTTTTACTGCAAAGACATCTACACCAAATACAATAGTGATGGAGAGCTGGGGGCTCTGGAAAATAAAAGCAGGGTGTGGAATCCACATAAATGCCCACTGGAAAGGTCAGAAAAACTGTGCATTGGGGTGGTGAGAAGGAGCTGGGTGGGGAGAGAAGGGAGCCAGGCGTGTGCACTCGAGAGGCGGAGGCAGGAAGAGCCACTTGTAGTTCCCTCCTGTTCCAGCAGAGGCAGGTGGTACCATCCCAAGGAGCTGGGTTAAGGTAACTTCTGTTTTAGGCATTGTATTCCCAGATGTTTGGGTTTCCCATTTATATACATATATATGTATGAGTTCATTCCTTTGACCAGAAAGGTTCATGCCTGCCATATGCCAGGCCCTGGGAATAGATAGCAGTGAATAAGAAATGGTCCCCATTGTTAAAGAACAGGCTTATTTTTCCTTCCTGAATCCCCAGATTTAGGTATTACATTTATGCCACTTTCCATGAACCATAACCTCATTTTGAAGTACTTATTATACTCAGCTAAAATCCATCTTTTTATAGCATCTAACTCTACCACGAGACCACAGGCTCCCCAAGAACAAGGTTTGTATCTTACTCATCTTTGTATCACAGCACAGTGCCTGTTCCCATCATCACTTTAGGCCTCTGGACCTTCGTCTCTGAGAAGTGAGAGTTGGTTCATCTCCGAAATCCAGTCCTAATTAATTTGCCTGGGATTTTTTCTAGCCGTATATGTAGAATCAAGATAGAAAATGACCCTCTTCAACCACATTAGTCCAAGGGTCTCATTAACACTTGGACACGTGAGGAGAGCAGCCCAGGCTTCACTAAGGAAGCAGTTGTTGTCTTATTATTGTTGGTGTTCTTTAACATTCACTGAATACCTCTTCTTGGTGAGAGTTAAGTGTCTTTTTACTAGTAGTTTGCAGGCTTTCTCAGGGCCCCATAGAACCAATGGAAAGAGAATCCACCCGTGGTTTGTGCAGGATCACCCACCTGGCGAGTGGCAGGGCAGGACCAGAACCCCGGTTTCTCTCCTGACTGCTCATCATCCACCCTCAGCCTCTCCTACAAGTCCCATTCTTTCTAGAATGACTCCCAACATCACAGGCAGCTAAGCAAAGGTGATAGAAAGATTCTCATAGCTATTAAGTCTTAGTGCCCAATCAGTAGAGGCAAAGTTGAGGAAGAGGCCCTTCTCTTAAAGTGGTCTGTATTATGAAGGTGACCTTGGGTAGAAAATATAATTAAAGCTTATATAGAATTTTCTCCTAACCACTGATTTTTTTAGCCTATCATAAATTAATGAGTAATAAGCAAAACTCTAAGCTCAGTCTATGACATTTTAACCTTAGGAGATTAATTATAATAGAAGATTTGCTGGATTTTTCTCTCATCAGGTATATACTGCATAGATAGGAAAGTCTTGAAAGTATGCATCTGTATTTCCTCTCTCAGCCATCTGTCCATCCTTTCATTTATCCAGCCATCCTGTGTTAGGGTGGATGCTTTGTGCCAGGCACTGTGTTAGGTAAAGCATCTTTGTTCCCTAGTAACTTACTGTCATCTTGCTGAAACGTTTCATCTGTGAAATCTTCTTTAATACTCTGCTAATCATTTAAGCAGAATGAATCCATCCTTCCTTTGTGATTCCACCATCCTTTGTTCATTCAGTTAGCCATCATTCCAATGTGTCCACCACATACCATGGCCTGTTTTAGGAAGGCAGTAGGGGTATAAGGTTAAATAAAAGGCAGCCCTTACCCTTAGAGAACCTAGTCTAACAAGGGGACATAGTAGTAAACCAACGATTGCAGTACGTTCTTGTAGCAGAGGCAATAGAGGTGTAAGTGGTGGTACAAAGAAAAGAGTAGACAACGGTGCAGCCCCATACTGGAGGTGAGAGTGGTTAGAAAGCCCAGGGCAGTGGTATTGAGAACGTATTCATGGACATAAGACTAACACCAGGAGACACTCTCCTGCTGGCCCCTCTTTAATAAAACATCTCATATGTTACCATGGTTAGTCAACTATGTATTCATCCTCCCTGTACTAGGAGCTTTTTGAGATCAGGGATTGTGTTTTATTTATCTTTGCATCCTATCTGTGCTTAGCACAGTGTTCTGCATCTGTTAATGACCTATAAATGCTGAAAAAGAGCAAATGAATTGCAGAGAGAATAGTGAAACCAAGTTGAATAATAAAGGCAGTGGAGTATGGATCTCCTCAGGAATTAACCATAGGGCTAGAAACGGGCAGCCTCTTTGGGAAAACAGCCTACATCTCAGCCAAGACATACAGTCAGTATTCTAGAAAATATCTCAGTGGTTTTCATTCTCAGAGCTGTTCTCAAGATGTGCCAGTCATGAGAACATACTGATTTCTAATGATTGGCAGTACTAAATCCAATCACAAGTGTTTCTCGAGGCTCCGTGCGGCATTAAAATAATAGTCTCTTGTTCTAAGACACAGCCTGGCAGAGGGGAACCATGTCCCTAGGTTTGAGGCAGAGAACAGAAGTAGCTTTTGTCCTGGCAAAAGCTGTAACATCTGTATGGTCGCCTTCAGCATACACAGGCTTTCATGTACATCATCAAAGGGCAGCTGTGACTCCAAATCAAAGGAGAGCCTGTGTGCCACTGACTGGTGGCAGGGACCACCGGTCACTCATCAGTCTCCTCAGCTAAACTGGTCTGAGCAGAGGGTGATACCAACTGCCTCATCCTCTTTGGATGCAGATGTACATTTAAATCAGTCTCTGGCAGCAAAGCAGCACGGTGTATGGACTGAGTCCTCTCCTGGGAGTCAGAAGGCCTGGAGTCTGTGTCCCAGCCTTGCGAGTAACCTGTTAATGAAAGAGAGGCATAAACTTGCCTACCTCACTGGGTTGTTGTAAGGATGAAATGAGACCGTGAATAAATATTTGAACATTTACTCTTTGCCAGACACTGGGTTTGGTATAGGGGATAAGGGAGAGTAAAATGGACCCCAGCTTCCCCCTCATGAAGCTTTCAGTCTAGTGAGGAAGACGGTTCTGAAACAAGTTATTACAAGTAACTAAGTGATTCAAGTGTGTCAGGTGCTGTGAGGGAGAATTGCAGGGTAGGTTGCAGGAGAGATTATTTGGGGGTGGGGATGGGGAATCTGGCCTAATCTGAAGGTTCCAGAAGGTCTCCCTTGAGGAAATGATGTTCTGTTAATGGGGGTGAAGGCATTTTGTGACATGTGAAATTGATGCAGTTAGAAGGGAAGATTGTTGTTGGTGTTATTTTTCAAGGTCTCGGATTTGTTCTGCACTCAGCAGTCGCTCTGGGGAAGAGTTCTCTTTCAGAGGTCTGCTCTGTGCAGGGAAATTCAGGTTGAAGTGAGAAGTGTTTTGCCTTCTTTGTTATTAGAACCATCAGGTAAATGACTTCAGCAAGTTTGCATATTATTAACCTCTTTTTATAAAGAAGCCACCGAAGCCCAAAGAGATTAAATGACTTGCCCAAGGTCACAGAGCTTACAAGTGGTGGAGAGAAATTATTTTCTTTGCCTGCCATGGCATTGTTCCTGTTTTCATTAACAAAGATAATACCTTAATATATTCATTTGAATGGATTTTTTTTTTCCCTCTCCAGTTGCTGACTGAAATGCCAACAATCACAGTGACAGCTTGCCCTGGATCCCGACTTTTGTAATTGGGCATGCATTATGATTAAGAGCAGGGACTCTGGGACCACACTGCCTGGTTGAATCAGCTCTAGGACATATTGGCTGTGAGACACTGAGCAAGTTAATTAATCTCTCTGTGCCTCAGTTTCCTCATGTAAGAAATGGATATAGGAATAGTACTTACCTCATAGAGTTGTTGTGAGGGTTAAGTGAGTTATTCTATGTAAAGTGTTTAGAATAGAGCTTGGCAAGTAAGTGCTCAATAGTTTGGTTGTCTTTTTTAAGATTTTTTATAAAGAATAGAAGGGATTGCTTATGACCAAAAGGAGAACGTTTGAAATATGTTATATGAATGCAAAGCTTTAATAAGACATAGGAATATACTTTCTGATTTAGGAAATAAACAAAATGGAAAATTAAAGATATGAGCAATGAAGAGTCTACAGATAAAAAAAGCAATTCTTATGGGAAATAGGCTTATAATAAAAATTAAGTAGATTATAAATACCCTAATTTTACCTTTTAAATGAAGTTATACAAAAATAATCTAAATGCCTTAAAAAAAAAAGAATAAAGGGGAAACTCAAAATAATTTAACAAACTAAAAAACAAAAATCAAAGTGAATCCCTATCTTTAACCAGGCTCACCCAACAAATCTTTAAAAAAATTGTAGGTGCCTTTTTCTTGGGGCAAAAAATAACCATGAAATTATCTGGGTGAAGGTGCTTCTGTTTCTAAACTAAAGCAAGGCAGTGCTGTCTTTCTTTTTTGCTTCACCAACCTGATCCTTCTCTTATGCCTTTACAGCTCCAGATCTGGGACACAGCAGGTCAAGAGAGATTTCGGTCCATCACCCAGAGTTATTACCGAAGCGCCAATGCCTTGATCCTCACCTATGACATAACCTGTGAGGAATCCTTCCGTTGCCTTCCTGAGTGGCTGCGGGAGATAGAACAATATGCTAGCAACAAGGTCATCACTGTGCTAGTGGGTAAGTAAGGACTAATGAGGAGGGACATTGATTTGTGAGCATCAGAGAATTTAGAGTCACATAAGGCCACATGCCTTGGTACCTTCCGAGAATATAGTCTACAGCTGTATAATTCATGTGGTCAACATTCAGTTCTTCTAAATGAAATTGAAGAGAAAATGAAATAGATCCTATCCCATGGTGATGGTTTAGAAAAGTAAAGTAGAAAATGTTGCTGATTGATTTTCCTATCAGTGCAGGCTCTAGGGAAGAAGGTGGATTGCCATGAAAGTTATGTGGGCTGCTAAACATTACAAAAAAATCTAGGCCATGGAAACTGCTGGTCTAGAAGTAAAATATATCTACATTGATAAGGAATTCATTATTGAAGCAATTATTTTTTGCCTAAAAAAATGGACTTTGGTTAATTTTTTCCCTTCTTACATTTATACTGATTTGAAAAATTCTAATTTTCAGAAAGAATAAGGGAAATTCTGCAGTTTGTTTCCTCTTGTAGGAGGGTAGAACCTCTATTTAGTATGGGGGGAAAGCAGAAAATAACCCATGGTTTTTTTTTGTGGTGACAAATGCACCCATTAAAAATGAAATTGCGGCGAAACAGATTAGATTGTTAAAAATCCTCTACTGGTGATGGAAAAATGTTAATAATATTTGGTTGTTAAAATGTTTTCTTCCTGAGAATTCCCTGTCAGTCCAGTGGTTGGGACTCTGAGCTTCCACTGCAGGGGGCACAGTTTTGATCCCTGGTCAGGGAACTAAGATCCTGCATGCTGTGCTGTGTGGCCAAAAAAAAAAAAAGAAAAAGTTTTCTTCCTAAGAAGGAACATTGTTGTATATTCTAGAAAGACCTGAATTTTGGAAATCCAGTAGAGAACCTCAGAAACATTAAGTTAAAAATCATGGTTAACAGTAAGTTAAACACTTTATAGAAAGCGTTATAGCTAGTGTATATGTGCCAGGAATCATATTAGGAATATTATGTGTCATGATCCCAAATTTACAGATGAGGAAAGCAAGGCTCAGACAGGTGAAGTTCTTTCCCCAAGGTCACTCAGCATGTAAGACTGACTTCAAAGCCTGTGTTTATCCAGCTGTAACGTGCTGCCTTGTAACAGATTGCTGGACTTTTCCTTCAGGCTGCTGGGTTAAGTATCTGCCTCTCTATGAGCTAATGCTCCATGCTCGGTCCTGAAAACCCTCCTGCACAATGGAGAACCTTTGCTGTGAAGAGCTTGAAAGACCTCCACTTCGGACATAAAGTCCTTGAGAACATGAGTCAAAGCATTACTACTTGGGATTCTATATAAAGGAAGTTAAATGAATGTATGAGGGGACATGATCAGTCAGCTCAGTATGAAAGAGGCACTACCTTTTTATTTTTATTTTTTTTTCCGCGGTACACGGGCTTCTCACTGCTGTGGCCTGTCCTGTTGTGGAGCACAGGCTCCAGACGCGCAGGCTCAGCGGCCATGGCTCACGGGCCCAGACGCTCCGCGGCATGTGGGATCTTCCCGGACCAGGACACGAACCCGTGTCCCCCGCATCGGCAGGCGGACTCTCAAGCACTGCGCCACCAGGGACGCCCGGCACTACCTTTTTATTTATTTTTTATTTTTAAAAAAGTTTATTTATTTATTTATGGCTGCATCGGATCTTAGCATGCAGGATCTTTCGTTTCGGTGTGTGGGCTTCTCTCTAGCTGTGTGTGGGCTCCAGAGCACGTGGGCTCTGTAGTTATGGTACATGGGCTCAGTAGTTGCAACACAAGGGCTTAGTTGCCCCGTGGCATGTGGGATCTTAGTTCCCCAACCAGGGATTGAACCTGCTTCCCCTGCATTGGAAGGCAGATTCTTAACCACTGGACCACCAGGAAAGTCCCAGCACTGGCCTTTTTTTTTTTTTTTAACATCTTTATTGGAGTACAATTGGTTTACAATGGTGTGTTAGTTTCTGCTTTATAACAAAGTGAATCAGCTATACATATACATATATCCCCATATCTCCTCGCTCTTGTGTCTCCCTCCCACCCTCCGTATCCCACCCCTCTAGGTGGTCACAAAGAGGGGTGATCTCCCTGTGCTATGCGGCTCCAGCACTGGCTTTAAAAATTTTTTTTATTATGGAAAATTTTAAATATAAGCAAAATAGAGAAAACAGTATAATGAACACCCATATACCCATTTCTCAGATTTGACAATTAACAACTCATAGCCCATCTTATTTTATCTTTTCCCCATCTCTTCTATCTGCCTTCCCCTTCAGATTATTTTGAAGCAAATCCCAGATGTCATATTAATTCAATTTATATTATTTCAGTGTGTATCTCTATAAAAGATATAAAATTTTTTAAAAAAGAGAACCTAACCACAATGCCATTTTCACACCTAAAAAATATTAATGAGTCCTTGATTGACTCATCCATCAGAAATTTATTCAAATCAAGATCCAAATAAGGTCTGTATGTTGTAATTAATTTTTATGTCTTTTGATTCTCCTTTTAGCTATAGCTTATCCCTCCATTTTTGCTCCCTGGGAATTTATTTGTTAAAGCATTTGTTTGTCCTGTGGAGTTTTCAAGTCTGAATTTTGTTATTTCACCCTGGTGGTATCATTTGATATGTTCCTCTATCACCTAAATTTGTGGCAGATATGTAGGTAAATCTAGAGCCTGGTCAGATTTAGGTTTTGTTTTTCGTTTTAGCAGATAATACTTTATAGTTGGTATTCCAAGGTACTGTTCTCATAGGACAGTCAAGAAAAATGCTTGATTCTTTCTTTTCCATTTATTACTTTCCAAAGTAATGAGTTGGTTCCCTAGTCTTCCAAAAGCAACTGTTGAAGTTTGTTTATATTTTGAATATTGCTATAGATTTAAATATATTTGATGTATTCTAGCCCCTTGCAATTATTATTATTGATGCTTCAGTTGTTCCAACTTTGACAGTGGGAGCTTCTTCAACTGGGCTCCTGAGTCCTTTTGACATGACTCAGGAATCTTTGATAATTTTCTTTATTTCTGGGATGACAAGTGTTCGAGGCACATCCAGTGCATTTCCTACCCCAGACTTGGAATTAGGCATTTCTTCAGGAAGCGCTGTTTCTTTTCAATGGGAAGTTGTATTTAGAGGCTACAACCAAGGTGATAGGAATCGTCTTTACTAGGTGATGGCTTTTAGGCTTTTCAGTGGACAGAGCTGGTGTGTGTGTGCGTATATGGTGAATTCTGTGGCATCCACAGGGGGTTTTCTCATTAGGCTCTGTGAAACGTTTTGATTGACGAGACTACCATAGACCACATGGTATCACAGTCACTTAGAAGGATACAGGACAGGAAACACAGCTTAGTAGTAAGCCAGCATCAAGCATTCCTCTTCAGTGGAAGCAGCCCTCATAGCAGTCCACAGAGCTGTCCAGGACCTCCCGGGACAGTTCAGATGTGAAGGGAAAAGGCTCACTTCAGGCAAGTGCAGGATCTGCCCTGGCTAGAAGCCTCAATGCCCCATAGGAGCCCATCGCTCTTGTAACAACCCGACAGGCCTAACTTTCAGGGTCTCTTCAGATGAAGAATCATCACACTCAGGGAAGCCTAAAGTTAAGGCTTTCCATTAGGTATTTATAATTCATACATAGAATTCCCAGGCCCGATGGAATTTATCAATCAAGGGTCACTTTTACCATGAGCAATGTTGGGAAGTAACACAGTTGGCATATCACCTTTGTCAGATTTCCAAAACAGAAGTTGAAAATTTTTTAAAGATAAAATAACACCATGAATTATTCACACTGATACTTCCATTTGTAATTCAGGACTACAGAAATTTTACTTAACCTCATTAATCTTATATCCGTATTTCCTTTCTCCCATGCTAAAAATCCCTGTCCTAATGCCACTGGCATAATTACTCATTTGCTTTATCCCTTAAAACAGGTATAGTAGCCCCAGATAAATGATGCCAACACTACCACCGACAAGATAATTACTGGACAGTTCAAGATTTTTTCCTTCAATTCTTTTTGTCCTTAGGGTATGTGCCACTGGGGATACATGGTTAAATTACTGGTTAAATTATCTTCAACTCACCTGAAATAGTTCCTCTTTGTGTGGTTATGCCACTTCATGATAAACAGGTTCATTTGTTTAATTTTGCTTTCAACTTTAGGAATTGCTTTTTAAATTTAATTTCATATTAATTGTGTAATCGTGTAAAACATTGATAAGATTCTGAAGTCAAATCTATAAAATGAAGTATATTTAGAAAGGGCTGGTTTTCATCCCTCAAGCTTGTTCCTTTCATAGGTAACCATTATCTTTAAAATTAAAATTTTGTTTTAGTCTCCCATTAAAAAAATAAGAATAAAGTGTATTTTTTCATCCATTTTTCTTAGAGAATTGTATATTATATACACTTTTTTCAACTTTGCTTTATTTGCTTAACAATATATCCTAATGTCTCATTCCATGGCAGCCTACAGAGATATTCCTCATTGCTTTTTATGGTGCTAAGTAGCTCCAAATAACTATGGATGTGACATAGTTTATTCAGCCAGTGCCCAACTGATGGGCTTTTGGGTTGTTTCCAGTTCTTTGCCATTACAAATGGCACTGGTATTTTAAAATAAACAATCCAGGAATCACAGTCACATTTGTTTTGCTTTACTTGCCCATCTCTCTGGGTGACTTCAGATACGGAGTTGAATTTTGATGTTTCCAAACTTGCAAAAAAGTCAAATGACGATTTCCTCTTTGATTTTACCACTATTTTAGGCAACAAGATTGATCTGGCTGAAAGGAGAGAGGTCTCCCAGCAGAGAGCTGAAGAATTCTCAGAAGCTCAGGACATGTATTACCTGGAGACCTCAGCCAAGGAATCCGATAACGTGGAGAAACTCTTCCTTGACTTGGCGTGCCGCCTCATCAGTGAAGCCAGGCAGAACACACTTGTGAACAATGTATCCTCACCCTTACCTGGAGAAGGGAAAAGTATCAGCTATTTGACTTGTTGTAATTTCAACTAAAGGCTGAGGCAAGGAGAAGCAAAAAAAGGAATCAGCAGTTGCCCTGATGGGCCACCAATTGCTGGGGAGATCTGGCGATGACTATGGGTCCCGCTCTAGGACCTTCTGACTCCTGTGGGCTCCTGAGCTTACAAAGCATGGCAGGCCAAGGGCCTCGTCCACAGGCCAGCATTAGCAGAACATATAATGGTTTCACCCTTTTGCAGTCTGGAGTCGGATCAAGGAGAAAATTGCACTAGGCGCTCCATGATCTGCAGAGCATGTTGCTTTTGTTTTTTTTAAAAAAGCAAGTAAAACGCATTCCTGAACACAGTCCAGGGGGAGACGTACTGTAGGGATCCCTCCTGCACGTCAGTGGGTGCATGTGGGGGCTGCTCTTTAGGGCTTCTGGGGGCCCTGGTTTTCTTGTCTACCAGGTAAACCAAAACTGGGAACGCCAAGTCCTGTCTCTGGTGCGTGTTGATAGCTCCATGGAGATTTTGAAAAGTGTTATTTCTCTTTTCCATGGGCACTTTCAAGAACTTTGGGATGTAAAAATGAAACGAAACCTTTACCCGTGACAACAGTAGCAATCATTGTTTTATTAATGTATACAAGCTCCATGACTCCTTTTGGTGCTAATGATTCCACTCTTTCACAGACCAAACATTTTAGTACATTGATGTCCTTAAATACATTTCATAGAAATAAAAACGAAACAAAACAAAACAAAAAAAGAAAAAAGGGAAGTCCATTAATCAGCTGTCTTTCTCAAAGTCTCATTATCACCTTTTCTAGGGTAGATTTGTTGGGAAAGAGAATACTTTCCTTTCCTGTTCCCCTCTAAATCTCTACCACTTTCTTCTTCAATTCTCCCATCTTTCCTGCCCTTTAAGTAAATGAAAAAGTTTGAAAAATGGAAAAAAAAAAAGAGAGAATGGTAGATACCCTAATATAAAAGATTAGCTCTAAAACATTATGAGTAGTGTGAGAAAACAGACCCGATCTGACCAAAATACTGTGGATTAATGGACTGCCGTGCAGAGTTCCAAGCAGAGCACAGTCCTTGATAGCAGGTCACATCTTTTACTTCCTGGTACTATCCATCTTGGACAGACCAAGGCTTAGGATTTTGTAGAAGTTTTTAGTACGGTAAGTGAGAATAGCAACAGATGAAAAGTCTCACAATTTTTGTATCTGCAATGATAACCTTAGAAAAATTCTGCTTCTAGAAGCAGATTGAGTAGTCATTTGTCATCTCCTTGTAGTAATATTACTCTCTGACTCATGACCATTCATTCTTTCCTGTTTCTTTTTCTTTTCCTCTCTCTCTTTCCTGGTCTTCCCTTTTTACCTCCTCTCCTCCTTATCCCCCTCCTTCCCTCCCTTCCTTATATACATGTGTTACTGCAAATCTCCAATTCAAATGGAGGTATATATGCCTTTACTTAGCCAATTTAAAAACAGAACTCAAAATGGAAGCCATGCTGCTGAATATGTGTTACTGTTTCTTCAGTGCCATACTTTGATACCTTCCAATTTGTTCACTGATATAAATGCAAATTGGGAAAATAATTAAACCTATTTGCTGTTGATGCTGTCAGATGTTTCTGTAGCTTGCTGCTTAGTATAATTGAGGGATGAGTAATGGGATAAGGATATGATACATAATTCCACTGTTGCTGTAGATGGTGGCAGTCTTGGTCCTGATATATTGATGTGTGAAAGCTACTGAGTTTTAAAGCAATGAGTCATGTGGAGACACAATATTGGTGAAGCCTTTCTAGCATTTCCTTAGTAGGTTTCAGAGCAACCTATCTGCACATGGGGACTGTACATATTGTTTAAGGGACTGATACTTATGGTTGGCCTCACCACGCTTGTCCTGATCCTATGGGTAAGAGAAAGAGATCCCAGAAGTTTGAAATGCTTTTATTTTAGAACGTATCTCTATAGGAAAGAAAAATCATTTTAATAAACACCAAACAAAATAATTTATCATGGTTGCCTTTCCCTCCCCATTTTCCCCACCAAGCCAGCAAGTAAAGGTGTTCAGAAAAGTTCATCAAAGTGGGCAGAAGAACTCTTTTTAAATGTTGAGGAAATGTCCCTAAGTTTAGGTTTACTATCTGTCATTTAGGGCAAAAATCCAAAGTCCCCAGCATATCATGACTCAACTTTGTCTCACAGCATAAGTGTGTTGAAAATAAAGTTGCTTTATGAACTCAGAGAATAGAACATTGTTAGATTGGACAAATTTAGTTGTAAAATAACAGGTTGTAGGGCCACTCTTGCATTCTGAGATTATTTCCTAGGGCTCAGTCTCCTTTATCTACTCTTGGCCAAACTCAGAAGGGTATTAGAAAGCTCTGCTCTTGGCCCCTTTCTTCCCTGTTACCCTTCCCAGCCTTTCTGTACTTACAGTCACCCATCTATGGCACATCAGCAAGGACACATGAGAATGCAGGGCTTTGTTTCTTTTTTTCTCTTAGTTGTATGAATTCTAGATTAGGCCTTATGGACACTTGTTCACTGATGTATCTCAAGTTTGAGAACAAGCCCTGACAATATTGTAGGTGCTTAATAAATATTAGTTGAATAAACGACTTAGTGCCAAGAGGAGCTTTTTCAGTTAAACAGAAATTTATCAAATAGAACTTGAGAAAGGACACTAATTAAATGTGGCCATCTTAACACAGGCCAGGACCTAAACTTACTGGTTTGCCTACTAGTCCTTATTGTCTTGGCAATATTTGCTAAGATGAACCTTCTTAAATAAAAATGAATTCTCATTTAATGGTGGATGAAAAAGAGAGTTGCTTTCTCATAATTCAGTATGGCTTGATCTGACTCATAAGACTACCAGAGTCCATGTCTGCCTCCATTTGGGTGTGATCTTTTTCTTTTTTTTAATAATGTTACTAAATATATGGCGAACTTTTCTTCAATTTACAACACGTCGTATTCATGTCATATAGTCAGATTTGGGGAATCTGTGAAATCATGTAGTTTGCTTATATTAATGATATTATGGCTTTGTCCAGACTGTATCCTCAAAGGATTTTATGCTTTGTCCTTTACCTATGCAAGGCTTTTTAGTCCTTTATGTGCTTGTGTTAGATCTATTGAATTATATTAACATTTAAATTTGATTATATGGGGCCAGTTATCCTTTCTGTGGATTACTTAGATAGGCCATTAGTTTTTCCTGGCCATTTTTTCCTTCTGTTTTTTTTTAGTCATTTCATGTTAGCACCTCTACCTGAGTAAAGAGGAAAGAAAATAACTAAAAATGAAAGTGAAATGGATTGATTTGACAATGTGTCAATTTCTGAGTTAGAGTTTGGTAAGAAAGGTAAAAACCACTGGCCAAAATACGACACTTGGATTAGGGCTGTTTCCTGTAAACAATTTAGACTTGCTGGAGAGGGGAGGCAGAATTTAACCGAAGGCTGGATTCTTCTTTCTTCTTCTGTTTATGAATTTATGTCTTTGGAGGACACTGGTGACATCCAGTGTTAGATCATGATTTGCCTCGTTTGCCCTTTAAGCTATCCCATAATTCTTCCAGATCTAGCATCAAGTTTCAGTTAATGCATCTTTCTGAAAAAACACCAGTTGCAAGTGATTTTGAATTGGTCCTCTGACTAAAATGGAAACTTCTTTTTTTTAATAATAAACTAAGCTACGTGAATGAGATCATATTATAATAAGGAAAAAACTATTTAATTTTTTGCCCCATGTATCAAACCAATAGCTTTAAAGATAGACATTTTCTATTTCTTAATCCTGCAGAACTCTGTATTTCATAACCATAAGTACTTTAGGGACTACTGCCCTATTAGCCTGTAGAAGAGCTCTTCTAGGGTTTACCCTTTTTTTCTAGAGTTTTTTTTTTTAACTTCAACTGGTTACTTATTCTCCTCAACCATGGCCCCGACAGATGTGTTTCAGTGCAACTATAATCCTCTTGAGACTTAACTTGAAAATGAAAAGCAGTGAAAAAACATGTGTTATCTCATCCTTCTGACAAAATGTACTCCATGTAAGCAGTGTGTGGCTGAACACTAATTTGGGGATAAGAGAGGGATGTGTTTTTTTGGTTTTCTTCTTTTTGGATTTCATATCTGTGACATGAGCCTACTTGTGTTTGGAGGGAAAACTGGCTTCCCTGACATTCTCACACTGGGGAGAAAGCATACTGAATTAAGAAATTATCATCCCTTCCAACAGCTCATTAATAATGTTAGAGCAAGGGAGATGATACTTCATCTCCTTTCCTAAACCCATGGGAACATTGCAATCATTCTGGGGAGCCATAGTTTAAAAACAAACTGAGGCATAACAAAGATGGTGAAGGAGTTTAAAATTTAAGACATCTGAAGAATATTTGAAGGATTTAGGGAAATATAGCTTGGGAAAGAGAGAGGAACACAGTACATTAGAGCAAGACTCTGTTGTTCAAAGGGGTGGAACGAGGCCCACTGAATAGAGGTCATAGGGCCACAGATTTGAACTTCACGTAAGGGAGAACTTTCTCAAAAAGTTGGTTTACCATGGAAGGGGCTGCCTCTGTCAAGCAAAGGCTAGATAAGAACTTGGCAAAGATGATGTGGAGAAGATCCCAGCATTTGTTGGGGTGGCCCAGATGACCTATTAAAATTCTATGTTGTAGTACTTTGCTTCTCGTAACACGTTCAGTTAAATATCTGCTGACCCACAGCTTTTTTTTTTTTTTTTTTTTAAGGCTTTGTGCTTCTGCCCAAAGTGCATCCTACTCTCCAGGAAGGAGGGTGGTTACATGTCATTAGGTTGAGACTGGCTTGCTGTTATGCCCTAGGCTGGGATTGCTTTCCAAGTCCATTCATTGATATCCTGTTGAAATCACAAACTGATTCTTGAGTTAAAGATTAAAAAGGTATTGTTTTAGTAGAAGTTGAAATCTACATGAAATCATGGAAATTATGTATTTGTCACTTGCCAAACATAGGCCAAGCTCAGTGTTAGTGAGTAGTTGGTATTTCTTCAGGATTTCAGGATAGGCCTCTTTAGCAGAGCGGAATCGTCAGTTAAAATCCCGTAAATTACCAATGTAAAGTTTTGCAGCTCCTGTCACAGATGGGCTGATGGTCACTGGCAAAAAGCAGGCCCCAAAATCTATTTTGGAAAAGTCTCAAATGACATTTGGTTAGTCGATTTGATTCTCTTGAAAAAGCATGATCTGAAAATAATTTTAAAAGAACGGAGGCCAAATTGCTCTATGTAGAAAGTAACAAAATATAGGTCTTTGATTTGAAAATCAGAGATAACTATAAGCAACACTTGCTAATAAAGCCCATTACCCAAGTGATTCCTCCACCTGCAAGGTAACTTGCAACCTTGGAAGGCTGGTAGATGGCTCTTCATTGGTCTTTCTAAAAAAGTCATTGGTCTTGCATCAGTATGGTGAGAAACACTTCAGTTTTGGTGAGAATTTCTTTGACTCCTTTGGTTAAGAAGTCAGAGCACAAAAGCTACCCTCTTCTTTAACTGACTTTGTGACATGCAAGAGTCAAAATTTTACTTTCCCACTGAGTTAAAGCAGAATTTTCAGAGGTATTGTGTTCTAGTTCCCTTGGCGGGTTGTGACTTTGACACTTCAGGGAGTGATGTAGGGAGGTATTTAGAAGGGGGGAACACTAGGCTAGGTGTTAGGGGTCCTAATATTCCCATGAATTAGCTATAACATTATGCAAAGCACAATCTCTTGCAGTTTCCTCCTCCACAAGATAGACTAATAGTAATAATACCTGTCAGAATTATTGTAAAAATTAGATAAATTGAAAATGCTTGGTAAACAGTAAACACTCAAATATTAGTTTTCTCCTTGATTAAGAGCAGACTTTGGATGGTCTGATACAACTATAGATCCTTAGAACAAAACAAGGAATCCTCCTGACTTAAAAAAAAAAACTCCATTTCTGAAAGGGCCTTAAAAGAAAATCACTCATTTGGTCCATTCTTCTGCCTTAGGGCATAACTGTTACCCAAGAGACTCCACTTCTTTACCTACTTCAAGAAAGGTATTCTCTCTCTCTACCCAGTGGGCAATTCCAGGGTCGTAAACTCATTATCAGGAAACTTAACCTTATTACCGAGATACCTCACAGTGCAATTTGAACCTCTCTCTTCTTGATCCCATTCTCCATTAGAAGATAAATGCGTTCATCCTGTTTTCTTTTTAAAGGGCCATGTTTGCCATTTATTATAGCCTTTCTGCCTCAATTTTTTTTTAATTGACAGAAAAATCTCATTAAGGTGATAATTATTATTCCCTTGGGGAATGTCAGGATAGGTATTTATAAATTCTTAGCTTCTTATTGATATCAGATTTAGATCACAATCTTACTGTTGATTAACTCTTCAGTTATCCATGTATTTTCTTCTTTAGTTAACATATAATTGATAACCAAGTATGCTTCTGAAGAATTATTCTGGTTATGTGGCTCTTGTTTTCTCCTCTTGGTAAAAATGGAGTCATGAATCCCAGTTTTGTCAACTGCTTTTAGGATGTAATTTCATACATGACATTATTTGATGGACGTAATTACCAACACCTAAATTTAGCAGGGTTTCTTTCCCTTTCTACATGTGCACTAAGTTCTGAAATAAAAATTGGAATACCAAATGCCTAATAAAGCAAAAATTCCTGCACAGAATATCAAAAGATACGAATCCGGTCTGCTAGGATAATTTGTCACTAGTTGGTTGAATGGTACAGAGCTTTTGTTTAAGGTTACACAGTCATGCCTGGATTAAATAACAACAGCAAAACTTGATAAGCCCTCTGAAAAACAGCTGCTAAACATACTGCTTTCTGGAAAGTAATCATTAAGAATATATATTCTCTTGTCCTATACAGTTGCAGAATGTTAGTAGAACTTTCTTGTAGGCTCCCTGACAATGAATGTCAATTGATTTATTAAAAAAATTTTTTGTGTGTGAACCCTTTTATCCCTTTAAGGTATGTTGGGGCTTTCATGTTCCTGTTGTAGAAAATTTCAAATGACTGGAATGCTGACTCCTAATTTCTGCTCACTGAAGTGTCCTCTAGACATACCAGAAGGTTGGGGCTTCTTTGTTGATATGTAAGGGAGCTACTTAAATACACTTACATAAATGTAAGTGTGTGAGTAAAATTGCTATTTTCAGCAAAAAAAAAAAAAAACAAAAACCTTTGCTTAAAATTTCAGATAAAAAAAATTTCAGATAATAAAGGGTTGAGTTTTTTTTAGATCATCTAAAGGGAAAAAGTGTGCCCATATATATTGTTGCATACATTTTAATGCATGACTTTTAGTATAGGGATGAAATAAAATACAAAATATATAATTCTGGAGGTCTTCTCAGCAGCTAGTTAAAATATTTAGAGAAGCTGTTTTATGAAGACTTAGAGAATCCCTGATTTCCCTTTTCCTATCTCTTTTGATCAAAATGTAAACATAGTTTTCACAAACATGTTCATCATGGAATCATATGAACTCAACTCTTAATTGGTTGTTGGTTTCAAGCATAGGCTCTCAGTAATATCTGAATACATCTGAATATAAAATCTATTTCAACACAAGCAAAATACTTGATTTTAAATGTTAATATGCAGATATTAACAGGCTGCTGTATCATGTCTTATGTGTTCATGTATTTTTTTAATAAAATGCCTGTTAGAAATATAAGCTGATGATGACCTGAGTGCAATTAGCTGAAAACATTGTATAGAAAGGTGATTGTGTGAAAACGTCACTCAACATTAAAAAGGGGGATGAGGGAGCAGGAATCTGAGCAAAATATTTTAAAATGAAGTTGCATTTCTCTTTTTAAAATTAAGATATAATTCATACACCATTCAATTCACCCCTTTAAAGTGTATAATTCAGTGGTTTTTTTTAGTATTTTTACAAAGTTGTGCAACCATCACCATTATCTAACTCCAGAACATTTTCATCATCTCCCAATGAAATTCTGTACCCATTGGCAATCACTCTCCCTGCTTCCCCACCATCATCTAGCAACCACTAATCTATTTTCTCATTATAGATTTGCCTATCCTGGACATTTCATATAAAAAGAATCATATAATATGTGCTCTTTTGTGTCTGGCTTCTTTCACTTTGCATAATGTTTTCAAGTTTCATGTTATACCATGTTTCATGTTATAGCATGAATCAATACATTCTTTTTATGGCTAAATAATATTCCATTGTATGTATATATGTACCAGATGTTACCTGTCCATTCATCAGTTGATGGACATTTGGGTTATTTTCACTTTTTGGCTATTATAAATAATGCTGCTATAAATATCTGTGTACAAGTTTTCTGTGTGGGCATATGTTTTCACATCTTTTAATTAGTCTAGCAAATCAAAGTCACTTGGGTTCATTTAAGCAGGGCCTCTTAAAATCCTACTTAGAGAATGCAACTTATAATCTTAGATCAACTGGTCAATTAGGAGATTCTTGAATAATGGCTAACACCCTAATATGGCTATAAGAATTTTTCTATGAGCCTATCATTTAGATAGTCAATTTCATGAAGACTGCTTCAGTCTTGTAGAAATTGAATTGTTATCACTAGAGAATTTCCAAGTCCTCCACATTTTTTGAAAGGGCGGCTACAAATCATGCTGGAGAGCAGCACTCAATCTTCTAGGATTCAATGAAGGAGCACTTTTTTTTTTTTTTTTTTTTTTTTGGCGGTACGCGGGCCTCTCACTGCCGTGGCCTCTCCCATTGCAGAGCACAGGCTCCGGACGCGCAGGCTCAGCGGCCATGGCTCACGGGCCCAGCTGCTCCGTGGCATGTGGGATCTTCCCAGACCGGGGCACGAACCCGTGTCCCCTGCATCGGCAGGTGGACTCTCAACCACTGCGCCACCAGGGAAGCCCTAGGAGCACTTTTAATATACAATTTCCTTTACATATATCGACTGTCTTTTAAAGTTTGGGTTTTCCTTCTTGAAAAAACATTGTCAAATTGCCAAACCACTTGACTGTCCATTGTAGCCTCGGTTGTTATTAAGAAATAATTCATACTGAGAGTAAAAGTAAAAAGAATGTATTTTGTGTGCAAAGGATGAATGTATTAACAACTTTTTATTTGTAACAGAATTTTTTAAAAAGGTGAATAGAAATTGCTTTCCCATGTACTTGTAAATAAATAAACATTTCCTGTTGCCCACATTTGGACAATCATATGCCATCAAACTATGTAAAAAGCATACAAGCTTTAAGTACACTAATGTCCTTCAGCATGAAATGTGATCTGGATTTGGGGATCTGGAGGCTTGAGTTTGAATGTCGATTCTCTAAATGGCTAACCTTAGACAAATTGTTTAACATTTTGCACCATGGATTTCTTTCTTATAAAATACGGGGCTACATTGAGTAAGGCCTCCTCCAATTATAACAGTAAATAAGATTCCTCTGCTATATTCAGGATGTGAAAATTATATGCTAGTTATTTCTAATGGTGAGAAAAATGTTTTATCCTATCATATATTGGAAGGAGTATTACACTGAGAAGCATGAGTCAAATTCTAGTCCCAGCTGATACTGAGAAGCTGTGTGACTTCAGGGTAATCATTTAATTTCAAGCCTTTATTTTCCCAACTGTAAAATATGGGCACTAGATTGGATATCTTTAAGATACCTTCCAGCTAAAACACATTATATGGTTCTATTTTTTTAGAGATATCATTTAAAATATTATCCTTCATAATTAGGAATCAGACTACTTATGCATTACTAATAAGGCACTCATTCACCCATTCATTCATTCGCCATTTATTGACCATATACTATAGGGTAGGTGCAGGAATCTGCTTTTAGATGTCTCTCACCTCCACTGCAGGAGTCACGGATTTGCACCTTTTCTTGAAACTCATCCCCATTTCACCTCTTGCCTCTCACTCTGCCTTGCGATATGCATTTGAGAGACAAATGTCCTGGATTAAGACTGAGTACAGTGGGTCATGGAGCATGGTAGAGTTAACAGGATAAAAAGGAATCGCACTATGACTTTGGGCTCCCTGGCATGGTGTTCTTCAGTTAACTGAGCATAGGCACTCTGTAACCTTATTTGACATTAACATTTTCACATTCATAAATATTGGGCTTTGCAAAATCACTTACTATAATTTTGTTTTTGTCCAATGATAGCTTCTCAGCAGTTGGTATGAGACTCAATTTTGCTCTTTTAACATGTTTATTAAAAAGATGTATTTGCAGGAATTTCTCTTCTGAATTTATATATCCTGTGCTTTTAAGTGTTCTATTATTAATATTAATTTGAACCATGTGAAATTGTGTTTTTTAGGTCAAAATCAGTCAGATATTGGCAATTTCATATGATTCTAATATGACCTAGTTAGTCGTAAGCAGCAAAGACTGGGAGGCAAATACCACCAGTTGGAGGAGAAACTTTGACTCTTAAGTGTTTTCATTCTGTTGTTGTGGGGGGTTTTTTGCCATTAAGGGAATTTTGACAAGTTTATTTCAACTTGTGCATTGGTTTTTTCCATTAGTTAAATGGAACAAATTGCAAACTCGAATAGAATTTTTAAATGCTTATTCATATACAAATCAGTACAGATCACTGGAAGAAAATTATAAATGTGGTTTATTCCCCAAATATCTAAATGTTTAGGTCACTGTGTTTCTCATTTGGGCAATGTAATGATTCAGATATATAATTCTTTGGCAAATTGGAAATCAGTGTTTTGAAAAAACTTGAGAATCACTGTCATTAATTTACTCCATTATTTCACATCTTCTGACTGGCAGAATATACCTGCTATATGCTATCTATATACTCCCAAACACATCTGCAGCTGAGAGATGAAACCTGGAGCTATTTTTAAACCACAATCATGTGGCTGTGCTTTTGGCCAGGTGCTCACCTCTGAAGATTTCAAGAATCAAAATATCTTATTTCCATTACTTGCAGGAAACCACATATTAGTAACATAAGACAGACTATCTAAATTTTAATACTTGGAATTTATTCAGGCTTCCCAGAGAATAGTTGTATTTTCACATCTAGATAAAAATAAGCTTGAGGAAACAGGCTAGTCTTTCTGACTTTGATCTTAAAGATGAAACCACAAGAACTAACAACTTGCATGTGGCCTAAAATTCTATAAAGTTTACTGATGTTCATATTTACATTTAATCCTGATTGTAAACTTGTGAAATACTTTCAGCACTTTTGGAGTAGAAACTGCACAGGTAGGGACTTCCCTGGTGGTCCAGTGGTTAAGACTCTGTGCTTACACTGCAGGGGGCACGGGTTTGATCCCTGGTCAGGGAACTAAGACCCTGAATGCTGTGTGCCCCCCCCAAAAAAAAAAAAAGCGCACTGGTATAGAAGACAAAGATTAAGACCCTGCTTTGAACATGGAAAGCATTCTAGGCAAGTTATTTAACCTCTTCTTATCTCAGTTTCCTCATTATAAAATGAGGGTCTCAACATTGGTATTCATTTATTTATCAAGCACCTAGTATGTCCCAAGTAGTGTTCTAGTCACAGAAACTATAGCAGTGAACAAAGTTTAAAAAAACAAAACAAACACAACTTAATTTCATGGAATTGATTTAGCATGGGAGGGGTAGAAAATATGAACCTGGGCAAGGAGAGAAGCAGTGATGGTAGAGTATTGATACATCATATAAGGTGGTTAAGGGAGGCCCTCATTGATAATATGTCATTTAATAGTAGACCTGAAAGAAGTGACAGAGTGAATGGTGTATGCATTTTGGTGAAAAGTGTTCTAGGCAGAGGGAACAGAATGTACAAAGGCCTCAAGGCAAAGGGATGCCAACAAGGCTAAAACAAAATGAAAAAGTGAGGGGCAAAGGTTTGAGGGGAGTGGTGGCATGGATCATTGCACCTTGGAGTCCACTGCAAAGACTTTGGTTTTTAGACTTAGAGTGAGCTGGAGCCTTTGGAGGGTTTTGAGTAGAGGAGTGACTTTACTTACATTTTAACAAGATCACCCTGATGCCCTGTTGAGGGTAGATTATAAACAGGCAAAGGCAGTACCAGGGAGACTATTTAAGGAGATCACTGCTATAATCCAGGTGAAAGAAAGTGACTTGGGACATGGGAGTAGGTGTGGAGATTGTGGGAAGTGCTCCTATTCTGGCTCTATTTTATTTACCTTTTTAAATTTTTTTAAATTGAGCTGGGGCTTCCCTGGTGGCGCAGTGGTTAAGAATCCACCTGCCAATGCAGGGGACATGGGTTCGAGCCCTGGTCTGGGAAGATCCCACACGCCGCGAAGCAACTAAGCCAGTGTACCACAACTACTGAGCCTGTGCTCTAGAGCCTGCAAGACACAACTACCGAGCCCACATGCCACAACTGCTGAAGCCTGTACGCCTAGAGCCCGTGCTCCGCAACAAGAGAAGCCACTGCAATGAGAAGCCCCGTGCACTCAACGAAGAGCATCCCCCGCTCACTGCAACGCCCGTGCGCAGCACTGAAGACCCAGCACAGCCAAAAATAAAATAAATTAAAAAAAATAAATTAAAAAAAATTAAAAATAAAATACTAAAAAATAGAGCTACTCATATTTTTAAAAAATTGAGCTATAATTGACATATAACATTGTATTAGTTTCAGGTGTGCAACATAATGATTTGACATATGTATATATTGCAAAATGATTGCCACAATAATGCTAGTTAACATCCATCACCACACACAGAAACAATTTTTTGTGTGTGATGAGAACTATTTAACTTTTTATTATAGAAAATGTCAAACATAGGTAAAACATAGTAGACTAGTATTGATATAATGAACCTCCATGTACACATCACTCACCTTCAACAATTACCAACTCATGATCAATCTTGTTTCTTCTATATTCCCATTTTCTCCATTCTGTAGTTTTGCAGCAAGGCCCACATATCATGTAATTTCATCTAAAAATACTTCAGAATGTATCACTAAAAGAATTTAAAAGACAACAATATTATAATCATATCTAAAAAGTTTTAAATAATTTTTAATGCCCTCAAACATGGATTCTGTATATATTTTAAAGATAGAGCCTACAGGTCTTGCTCATGGTTTATTTATTTTTTTGGCTGCCCTGCACAGCAGTTTGTGGGATCTTAGTTCCCTGACCAGGGATTGAACCCGGGCCCTCGGCAGTGAAAACACTGAGTCCTAATTGCTGGACCACCAGGGAATTCCCATTGCTCATGGTTTAGATGTAGAGAAAGAGGAGCCAAGGATGACACTGAAGTTTTTGGCTTGAGCAACTGGTAGTGTTTTACTGACATTTATAAGGAAAACACTGTTGGAGGAGTAGTTATGGCGGGCAGGGTGAACCAGGAGTTTGGTTTAGGACCTGTCCAGTTTGAGATGTCTATTCGATATCCAAATAGAGATATTGAGTTGGCAGCTATATATATGTTTCTGAAATTTGGGAAGATCAGGCTGGAGGTAGAAATTTGGGAGCTGATACCACAATGATGGTACTGAAAGTCAGAAAACTGTTTGATGTCACCAAAGAAGTGAATGTAAGTGGAAAAGAGGACTGAGGACTGAACCCTGGAGTACTCCCAACACTTAGTCAGGGATAAGAAAGAACCAGCAAGGGATAGAACACATGACCAGTGAAACAGGAAGAACACAGAGTGGTATTCTGAAAGCCTAGTGAAGAAAGTATTTCCAGGAGGATGCAATCACCTGTGTCAAATGCTGCTAATATATTAAGAGAGGCAAGGACTAAGAGATGACCGTGGAGTTAGCAAGGGTGAAGGTCATGGATGATGCTGAAAGAGTTATTTTATCAGAATGACAGGGATGAGAAAATGCCTTGCTTGGGTTCAGGAGAATCAGAAGAGAGATGAACAGTGGCTATAATATAAATCTTTTAAGGAGTTTTTGCTGATAAGGGGTGTTGAGAGGAATATGAAGTCAAAAAAGAGTTTTGGGGGCTTCCCTGGTGGCACAGTGGTTGAGAGTCCATCTGCTGATGCAGGGGACACGGGTTCGTGCCCCGGTCCAGGAAGATTCCACATGCCGTGGAGCGGCTGGGCCCGTGAGCCACGGCCGCTGAGCCTGCGCGTCCGGAGCCTGTGCTCCGCAACGGGAGAGGCCACAGCAGTGAGAGGCCCGCGTACCCCAAAAAAAAAAAAAAAAAAAAAAAAAGAGTTTTGTTTTTAAAGCAGGATATATTAGCACTGATGGGAATGATCATGGAATGAGACAGTGAGAATGTTAAATAATATATATGGGTACCTAACACATAGAAGGCATACAAATGTTAGTTCTTTTCTCTTCGGGCCTTTTTAATAAAGAGTTAAACAAGCTGGAGCCACAGACAGCTATTTTACTAATTAGTGGGCATCGAGAGCAGAATTATTTAGCTTTAGATAATTGTGCAAGGCAAAATGTGGGTGAAATACAGATATATGTGGCATATTTGGTTACATATAATAATAAACCCGAGAAAACAAGGCAGGGTTTCTTTTTCTCATGTGAAAGAAGTCTAGAGGTTGGAAGCCTGGAATGGGTAGTACTGTGGTTTCATGGTGTTATCAGTGACTTGGGCTCTCTCTCATTCTGGCCTCTATTTTCAAGACCACCTTCCTGTCCAGGATAGCTGCTAGAGGCCTAGCCATCACGTCCCAGTCTCCACAGCAGGAAGGAAGAAAGAGAAAGGAAGGAGGAAGAAGGGCTTGATCCCTTCATTCTAAGGAAACTTCTTGGAAGTTCCACACAACATTTCCATTTATATCTTTCTGACCAGAACTTGACCTGCCAGGGAGGCAGGGAAATACAGTCTTTCAATAGGGCATATTTCTCTCCTGAATAAAATAGGGGTTTTATTACAAAGGAAGAAGCAGAGAATGGATATTAGGGTAGGCTGTTAGCAATCTTTGCCTTAGTATTTGTGGGAAGAGCATGGACAAAAGACCTATGTTTGAACCCTAGCTCTACCATATACTGGTTATGGCCTTGAACAAGTTATTTTATCTCTGTGCCTCAATTTTCTCTTCTTTAAAATTTAGCTAATACTAGTGCTCAGAATACTAGTGCTACTCTGAGGATTAAATGAAATAATACAAGTAAAGTGCCATTGTGTCTGGCATATAATAGGCACATAATAAATAACACTACATATATGAAATAAAAATTAGTCATCTAGCAGGCCATTGAGAGATGGTGTCTTAGTCTCTTCAGGCTGCTATACCAAAATTCCATAGATTGGATGGCTTATAAACATCAGAAATTTACTTCTCACAGTTCTGGAAGCTGGGAAGTCCAAGATCGAGGTGCCTGCAGATTTGGTATCTGGTGAGGGTATGTTTCCTGGTTCATAGATGGCCATCTTTTCACTGTGTTCTCACATGGTACAAGGGGTGAGGGAGCTCTCTGTGACCTCTTTAATAAGGGCTTTTCCCTCATGACCTAATCACCTCCCAAAGACCCTACCTCCAAACATCATCACTTTGGGGATTAGGTTTCAACATAGGAATTTCGGGGATGGGGGGGACACAAACATTCAATCTACAGCAGATTGTATTAGTTAATTGGGCTGACTGGCTGCTTAGTTACAGGTTCAATATGAGAGTTACCATATCCACTTCCCCTTTGTTACATAAGAAATACCCCAAGATCTAAGAGAGTTGTAACATACTGTCAATGGCATTTATTGACTCCAGTTAATTTAATCATGTCCCTTAAGCTTATGCTTTCAATGAATCCCTTTATCTGATACCAGCCAAGCTGCAAGCCCTGAGACAAGTAATCTGGTTAAGGCCTGCTGAAAAAATGCCTGTTTTACCAAACACATGTATCTTAAGCTTAGATCTTCAAAGAGTGGGAAAATGCTTCTCCAGCTCCTGCTGATTTTTAGGTCTCTGTTTTAGCCATCTTTGATAACATCTATTTTGGTTGGTTGACTTTGTAATTATTGGAGTCATAGTCAATGGCCAGTGTATACAGCACCTGGATCTAATTACAGGTGCTATTGTGTCCATCAACCCAGGCCCTGAGCCCCTGTATTTGCTGTATACAAAATGAGAAAGCTGCTGGTCAGCCCTGGGTTTTGCAATGTCATGAGTTATCATTTCCCACCCAAGGCAGGCAAGGGATGGACAAACACCTGGCTCTTGGCAGAGCTGGTAGCTCGAGTTAGCAGAAAATTCTTCAGCCAGTGAAGGAATTGTGATGAAGGGAGATAGGCCAAGTGGTCATACACTTCAGCTTGGCACCTAAAGGGAACTGCAGGAAACAGATTGAATCCTATTAGGGAAAAGGCAATATTTTTATAGGTGAGTTCATTTCTCTCCCATGGAGATAATTTTCTCTTATCACATAACAAATTAATTTAGGCTGAAAGTGCAAGTGATGGATCAGATAAAAACAGTGCAGAATACTTCACCTGCCTTCAACCTTAAATTATTCAAGTGGCTGCAGCCACTGGTCAACAAGAAGGCAGAAGTTGTCTCACAGAGAAATGCCTGGCCTAAGAGGTGAGGGCTCTTGCAGCATTCCCCCTAAGGCCTGAGAGGCGGTGCAGTGCACTGGAAAAATCAGAGCTTTGGCTCTGCCACTTAGTGATGTGGCCTTGGCCTTGAGTGAGTTACCTGACTTCTGTAAATGACAAAGTATGTAAAATAACTATGAGGACTGGCCCAAAGAGAGATGCTCCACCTGTCTGTGCCTTTTGTTTCCCTCGTTACAATGCACCTACTTACATTCTTTTCAATTATTTTTAAAACATTAAAAAATATAAACTAAAACATAAATGCAGGAAAACAAGTGTATCATTTAGTAAACTATTATAAGGTAAACACACTTGTATTTGAGTCAAGAAATAGAACTTTGTCAACCATTCCTGAATCTCCTCTCCTTCTCAAAGAAACTATCTTGACTTCA
Organism: Tursiops truncatus; assembly: GCF_011762595.2. Taxonomy (NCBI): domain Eukaryota; kingdom Metazoa; phylum Chordata; class Mammalia; order Artiodactyla; family Delphinidae; genus Tursiops; species Tursiops truncatus. The sequence continues at coordinate 48,826,583 of NC_047041.1, forward strand.
TAGTGATCAAGGAATTGACATACTCAAGTGTGCATCTCAAGGCACTGGAGTTTAGTCTTGCCCATTAAAAAAAATTTCATGCGCCTTTTAAATGATTTACAGGCTCCTCCACCATCTTTTTCTTTTCCTTAAAATCATCTGTTGAAGAACATGCATTGTCTGATATGCAGTTTCCTAGTCTGGATTTTGCTGATTTCATTTTTATTGGTGTAGGTCTGCATGTTCTTTTGTCAGTTGTGTATTTTGCAAATTGACAGCTAGATACAGAGGCGAGATTAGACTCAGGTTCAATACTTTTGGCAAGATTAAAGGAAGTGATATATTCTTTCATCTGGAAGCATATAATATCTTGTCTTTTTGGTTTTTTTGAAGATCTAATTGACTTTATTGAATGATTTATGAATCAGGCAGCAAGTCATCTAGTAAATAGGTGCTCCTTGTCTCTTTTTGGAATATTAGCAGCCATTGATGCTCAATGAGCACATCCATTATTCATTGGGGATTGCAAAATGGTGATATTCCATTTCTATCATTTATGAAATGTATTAGTTGGAGTCTTTATAAGGAGAATCTCCCTACAGCTATTTGGTTATCCAATGGTACAGTTTATATAAGAAAATTAAGATAAATGTTTAATTCTTTCCCTTTGTTTTTATAAGTTTTCAAGACAATGAATTGGTTCTCTATCATCATTTGAAGGCACCTAGTGTTTAAAGTATCATTATACTCATGAAAGATATATACATATATATGTCTATATGTGTATATATGTGTACGTGTATACATATAATGCCATACACTCTGATTTTCACTTTTTAAAAAAATTTTCACTGGTTTTTTTGTATCCTTCCAGTAATATTCTACACATATAAAACCATTTATAAATGTTGATGATTATTTGTTTCACTATTTTGCTATTAAAAACAATGTGATATGGGATATCTTTCTTTTTTTTTTTTTTTTTTTTTTTTGTGGTACGCGGGCCTCTCACTGCTATGGCCTCTCCTGCTGCGGAGCACAGGGTCCAGACGCACAGGCTCAGTGGCCATGGCTCACAGCCCCAGCCACTCCGCGGCATGTGGGATCCTCCCGGACCGGGGCACGAACCCGCGTCCCCTGCATTGGCAGGCGGACTCTCAACCACTGCGCCACCAGGGAAGCCCTGGAATATCTTTCTTTAATACTTCTTTATATATGAATATAATTGTGGGATAACTTTTTACAAGTGGAAATGCTTTTATAATTTTCATAGATAATGCCAAATTATCTTACACAGAATTCATACCAATTACATTGCCATCAACAATGAATCAGTGATAAGGGATCATTTCCAAAAATACTTTGAGTTGCAAGGGGGAAGCAAGGGGTCAGAAAAGGATTGGATTTTAATAGAGGGAGAAAGATGGGAAGAAGCCATGGTGGAGGTGAGGAATCGGAATTGGTTAAAGGTATTACAACCATAGAGCAGATGCTAATTCAAAATGGTGTCTGAAGAATAAAGGGGTAGGTGAAAGCAAACAGAAAATTCTGGTATTGGAAGGTGTGGTGGTGTAGAAAGAACACTGAATTTGATGGCAGGAACATGTTCCACACTTACTGTCTTATTTAACTCTCACAGTAGCTTTAAGAGGTATTATTTCTGTTTTACAGATAAGATAGTAGAGGCTATGGGGATAACAATATTTTACAGGATTGAATGAAAGCTAAATGATATAATGTATGTGACATCATGTATTAGAGTGTGAGCTTCTTGATAGCAGTTATCTTAAACCTAGCACAGTGCCAGGTACATTCTGGAACGCAACAAACAATTTGCTGAATACTTTTAATGAATGATAGAACCTAACAAAGGTCTGCCACATAAGTTATGGCTATCAAGAAATGGTTATCGACTCTTTAAAGACCAGCAGCTAAAAGAAAAGTCTGGCTGGCCGTGGTATCACATTAGATTCTGGTACGTATGCATACATAATCAGTCATCTAATAGGTATAGGTATGACTTTCACAAATGATAATTATCAAAGAAATCTATAAAATGAATAATGCTGATTGAGAAAACCATGTATCTAAAATTTCTCTCTTAGATAAATTTAGGAGTCTATATTTTATGTTTTCCTTGGTAAACACTCTAGGGAAATAAAAAACAGCAGTTTACATATACTTTACTCATTAAATGGTAACAATCTATTAATGAATTGAGGTTGGTTTTTAAATTTAAAAATTTACTTCACCACTTCCTTTCAAAACTAATAAAGGCATTTTTATAATAAAAGGCACTTATGCCATAATGTTAATAAAAATGGAAATAAAATTCAGATCACTTAAAAGGAGAGAGCAAACCATAAGACCCAGTACAGTGGCTATAACTGAGCATCATGTTTGGTTTTGAATTCTTTACAAGAAAAAGGAAAAACAGTCAAGGATGCAGTTCTCATTATTAGAAAATAATTAAACATATCAGTTTTAATGGGAAGACAGGTTCTTTTGCCCCTGGTATTAAATTATAACCAAAACATTTCATTGCATCTTAGGTAGAAGATCCAGACTAGGCAGTGACTTTAAAGAACAAATGCTAACTAGATAATCCTTCTAGTTTTCCATCAGCTTTTCTCTAACCTTAAGTTTCCAGAGTGTTTTTCTATTTAATAATCCTATCATTAGTGCCAAGTACCCAGAAAACACATGATGTTTGTTGTATGAATTCTTGAATTAAAAGAAATGTTGTTGCCAATCTTTATTTAGTATTCAATAATAAAGGAGGCAGAATGGGGCAATAGAGTCCTGGAGTAAGACTTAGGGTACTTCACGTTCTAATCTCTACCTTATGTAAATGTGAATTTTGGGAAGACTTTTAGCATCTTTGGGTCTCAGTTTCCTCATCTATGAGGTTTAGACCAGTGCTTTTTAACCTTGGATTCACATTAGAATCACCTGGAGAGTTTAAAAAAACTACTGATATGTGAGATTTATCCTCACAAATTCTGATAAATCTGGTCTGGGATGAGATCTAGGCATCAATATGGTTTTAAAAGGTCCCAAGTGATTTAAATGAGCAGCCTATGGATGAGAACCACTGATTCAGATGTTTTCCAAGGTCCCCTCCAGGTCTAAAATGCTAAGAACTGATGAGATGCAATATTTAGAAATTTAATAACTGTTTAACAGTCTAATAAGGTAGCTGCAACTTTGAGGGTAGTTTTTTTTAATCATCTAAAAGGAGTAAAAATCCTGGGACATTTATTATTAAATGATAATTCATGGCAGGTCAAATACTGTAATATAGTCACAAATAATTCAGCCATAAAAGATGGACAAAATGCTTAGGGGACAATCTTAACTCAGTTTTCATTGTTGTGTGAGGTATGGGGGACAGAAGATAACTTGCTCATGGTAAGGAATCTAATAGGATTAGGAATTGCCCATCAAGGCAGGACCTCAGAAGGTCTTCAGTGTAGGGGGAATCAGATATAAACCCTCAGCAGTGGAGGAAGGAAACAGTCCCTAAGAAGTTATAGTCATAATCTGACCCCTGTATGATTTAGCAACCCAAATTCAGCTCATTTGGCGGATCTAAAAAACTCTCACAGTAGAAATTAACACAACATTATAAATCAATTATACTTCATAAAATAAATTAAAACAATAAAAAGCCCTCAAATATGAATTTAGTTTAAGTTGTTTTATACTGGTACTGATTCCAGGCACTTGGCAGAAGCAAATGGAAATCCTCCCCCAGAAAACATTTTCTTAGGCCTCAGAATTCTTATAAATAATTTTCCAAAGAAAACAAGTAGCTCCAGCTAAACTAGGCCTCAAGGAAACATGGCACTATGAGTGAGAACCAGCAGAAAAAAAATATGACAATAGGGACCTATCAAGACTTTAGTTACTGAAACTGTCAAACACAGAATATAAAACAACTATGCTTACTGTGTCTGAAGTAGTAACAGACAAACCTGAAAATGTCTAGAGGAAAAAGAACACTTTAAAATGTGATCTAGCAAATTCGAAAAAAAAAATCCAGGTTTCAGAAAATATATAATTTTTGAAAGAAAAACTCAATGGGTAGGTAGAAAAGTAGATTAGACACAGATGAAGATGTCAGAAGAAATTGTATAGAATGCAGCACAGATATAAAGAGGAAAACAATCAAGGAAAGGTTAAGAGAAATGAAAGAGTGAGAATGCATAACATGTTTAATTGGAATTCTCAAATGAGAGTGAATGGAGTAGAGGCAATATTTTAAGATTATGGCTGAGAAATCTTTAGAACTGTTGAAAGGCACTAATGCACAGATTCAGTAAACTTAATGAATCTCAAGAAGAATTAAAAGAAGAAATCCGAGGCTTCCCTGGTGGCACAGTGGTTGAGAGTCCGCCTGCCAATGCAGGGGACGCAGGTTCGTGCCCCGGTCCGGGAAGATCCCACATGCTGCGGAGTGGCTGGGCCCGTGAGCCACGGCGGCTGAGCCTGCGCGTCCGGAGCCTGTGCTCTGCAACAGGAGAGGCCACAACAGTGAGAGGCCCACGTACCGTAAAAAAAAAAAAAAAAAAAAAAAAAAAAGAAGAAATCCATATCTCAACACATCATTAATAGAACTGAGGAACACTAAAGGCAGAATAAAAATATCCAGAAAGAAAAATATCAGATTACTTAAAAAAAAAAAAAAAAAAGGCAGTTAGCTGATTTCTCAACAGCAATGAGAGCCAGGGACAGTTGAATGGCATTGTGAGTGGAAAGAGAATAACTCCTACCCTAGAATTCTACACTCAGAGAAAATATCTTTCAAGATTGAGAGTGAAAAATTGGGAATTCCCTGGTGATCCAGTGGTGAGGACTTGGTGCTTTCACTGCTGTGGCCTAGGTTCAGTCCCTGGTTGGGGAACTAAGATCCTGCAAGCTGTGTGGAGTGGCCAAAAAAAGAAAAAGATTGAGAGTGAAAATAAAGACATCTTCAAACAAATAAATAAATATGCAAATTCAAAAAACCTGAGTTTTCCATCAAGAAAATCTCAACAGAAGAAATAATTCTGGGGACTTCCCTGGTGGCACAGTCATTAAGACTCTATGCTCCTGATGCAGGGGGCCTGGGTTTGATTGCTGGTGATCCCACATGCATACCGCACACAACTAAGGAGCCCGCCTGCCCCAACTAAAGACCTGGTGCAACCAAATAAATAAATAAACAGTAAACTGCCAAAGCTAGGACACTCAAAACTCAAAAAACAACTCTGGATTAAAAGAAAAAACTACATAGATAAAAGTTAAAAAAAAAAATTCTGAAGGTTTTATTTCAGACCAAAGGAAAGTGATATAAGATCTAGGATAAAACATAAATTGAAGAGCAAAGAGAATGGTAAATAAGTGGGTAAATCTAAAACAAAAACAAAAAAAATATAAAAAACTGACTATAGAAACTATATCTTGTGGAGTTAAAAATATAGAATTAAAACTTATGACAAACATAATTAAAAGAAATAGTAAATGTATTAAAAAGATTTAAGGTCTTTGGGAAAGGATTATAAGAAAAAGAAGAAGTCACAGAACATTGAATAGACAGGATAAACAGGAAGCATGAAATATGATAAACTCAAATATATTTAAATTATTACATTAATTGTTAATGGATGAAATATTCCAGCTAGAGGACAAAGATTGTCAAACTGGACAATAAAACAAAACCAAACTATATGAGGTTTACAGGAAACATTTCTATGATGTAAAGCTACAGAAAGATTTAAAAGAGAAATGAGGGACTTCCCTGGTAGCACAGTGGTTAATAGTCCGCCTGCCAATGCAGGGGACATGGGTTCGATCCCTTGTCCAGGAGGATCCCACATGCCACGGAGCAACTAAGCCTGTGGGCCACAACTACTGAGCCTGCTCTCTAGAGCCCACGAGCCACAACTACTGAAACCTGCACGCCCTAGAGGCCACGCTCCGCAACAAGAGAAGCCACTGCAATGAGAAGCCTGCGCACCACAATGAACAGCAGCCCTGCTTGCCACAACTAGAGAAAAGCCTGTGCACAACAACTAAGACCTAATGCAGCCAATAAATAAACAAACAAATAAAAGAGAAATGAAAAACAAAACCCACTAACCAAGACAAAACTAATGTAGTACAGTAATAACAATTAGATTTTAGGACAAAAAGCATTAATAGCAATGAAACGGGACTTTCCCCATGTCCATCAGGAAGACACAAGATTGAATTTGTGTCTAATAACATAGCCTCAAAATGAAATAAAAATTGACAGAACTAAAAGGAGAAATATACATATTCATAATCATAGAGGGAGATTTAAAAATCCCTCTTTCAATAATTAATAAAACAAGGGAAAAGTCAGTACAGATATAGATAATTTGAACATGATTAATATATTTAATATACACATATAAAATTCTGTGCCCAGTAACTGCAGAATATATGTTCTTTTCAAGCACACCTAGAACATTTACAATCTGGCTATAGTTTGGGCCAGAAAATGTCTCAACAAATTTCAAAGGACTGAAATAATATAGAATAATTTTTCTGACCACAGTGTAATTCAGGTAGAAATCATTCATAAAGAGATAGCTAGGGAAAGAATCCTTTCTGTTTGGAAATGAAGAAATACATTTGTAAAAAATTCAGGGGTCAAAGAACCCACATGGAAATTATAAAACATTTTGAGCTGAATAATAAAACACTAACATACAAGTTTGGTCTCAGGAGAGTCTAGATAAAAGACAGATTTTGAATTAAACAGCTTATGGGTGGTAACTACAGATGAGTGGATAAATTCAACCAAAGAGTACATGTATTGGGTTGGCCAAAAAGTTCATTCGGGTTTTCAACAGAAGGGCCAATAACAGAACACTGAGGCACCATCTTTTAAAAGGCAGGCAAATGAAGCAGTCAAGGATAATAAGAGGGGATGATCAGACAGTACCTCTAAGAGCTGAGTAAGAAAGGACCCTGACCAGCCCCATGCTTCAGGGAGACTGATGCTTTGGAGTGTCTTCCTCAAGATTTTCTAAATTCACCTCCAGTTCCTGGAACTAAGGAAGGCACCCTGAGCCTGGATCTGGTCCCCACGTAGACGTGGTCGCCAGAATGCCTCTCTTGAGATTTTCAAGTCCCACTTTGGTGCTGGGACACGTGCCATTTCTCCCATCTGAGGTACTCTCTGACCCTCTAACCCACTCACCTACTCTTCATGTGGAACAAATGCTCTAAGGAGCTCTGGGTCTTGTGCCTATGGAATTTCCCTGGGTCTGAAGAGTGGACCATTTCTACTGGCCGAAGCAATATTTCCTTCACACAATAGTAGGAAACTGAGCTGCCAGAATGGTGCTTTTAGGTGACTCTCATATTGGACACAGAATGAATTCAGGGTTTTGGGTTACCAAACTATTGACCCTTGAGATTGAGTTGTATGTGTGGGTCTGTGCATTGGCTCCCACTGGTCTGTGTTCCAACTATGGGACTGTCTTTGGTCTGTAGACCACCAAGTTTGTGAGGATGGTGACATTGTTCTTAAATTCTGTCCACCTCCCACCACTGGCACCAGGGAGGTCCCCTTACCCTCTCTGCAGGTTCTGCACTGTGTGTCAGGACAGGCCCATCTAATCTGAGGCCTTTTAAGACTGCTGCTCTGCTATGCCAACTGGCTCTTCCAATCAATGTCCTCTCATTTCCAATTGACAGCGACCTTGTGCCCTCTAGGTATGGGCTTAAGCCATGCTGATGGAGGAATGGGCATTCCTTGCACAAATGAAACTATTCTTCTTGCTCCATCCGTGGGCCTCTTGACTATTCTTCCTGGGTGTGGCTAAGAGATCACAGTTTGGGAATGCAGTAATTACAGCCTAAAAAGTTCAAGAGAAGACACGGTTAGAACATGTGCTCTACGTTTATGCTAGAAAAGTCCAAATGCTAAATATCACCAGAAAATGAATTATTATTCACATTTTCCTGCATACTCTGTGTAAGATCTGCATTTTTGGTAATCATCAGTGAAGCAGAGTAACAACATTTGAGAGAGTTACTGGAAGCCAGTACTCACGGTGGCACAATGGATGCAGCATGAGTAAAGATGTAACCAGCATTAAATAAATGACATTAGGGAACTGTAGAGGTAAGATCTACATAGTTCAATACAATAGTAACTACATTACTACTCTTTAATCACAGTGGGAGATATGAAATTAGCCAGGAATGGCACATTTGACAATAAAGAACATGAAGAGACTATATCCTTGGCCTGAGAAAGGGGTGCTGCCTGTATACTATAAAGAATCTTCACATGCACTGACTGGTCAATAAATGCACATCTTTTTCTTATCCATTATTCTAAATCTTCATTGATGAACTCTACCTTACATGGGACCATGAATTTTGTAATACATCTTAAAATCAAATTGTTTATATAGGGCCCAGCAAAAAAAAAAAAAAAAATTGCCCTGCAGGCATACCTGATCAGAGACTAGGAGAAACCAGAAACCATGAAAATGTTACCTGTATATAGAGTGCAAAGAGATCAAATAAAATAAGGAATGACAAATCCATTGGATTTGAGGGTTAGAAAACTACCAACACCATAGCCACTGGAGGTGGGGGAGAGAGAATAGATTGCAGCAGGTTGAATAGTGAGTGATGTGAAAGCTGACAGTGACTATTTTTTGATGGAGACTGGCTATAAACAATAGTAGCTAGAAGTGAGGGAGCAAGTATTACATGGAGTATCAAAAAGAATGAGTGAAACCGACTGTACATCACTGAGTAAGTAAAAATTCTTGAGTACATAGTGATAGAGAGCAGGAAATGGAAACTCATTAACACCACTGGTAGGCAACTATAATACAGACTCTTTACTCTTAAAAAAAGGAAAAAAAAGAAAAAAAGTACCTGTAGACTAGAGAGATCTGGTGGGCAACATCTTAAGCAAGCAATCTCACTTAGCATCATTAATAGTGGGATAACTTGATACTGTGTCTCCATTGATACAATATGAAGTGCACAACATAAATCCATGAAATATCTCTGCCCAAACCCTAAATCTAATCAAGTCTTTAGACCTTATTTACAGGAAACACTGGAGACAGAGAGACAAGGTAGTGATACTACAAAGAAGCAAATACAAAAATCTGTATGTGGGACATTCTACAAAACAATGGTCTGATATTTTCATAAACCCAATGTTGTGGAAAAAAAGAGGTGAACTTCTAGAAAAAGACACAGGAGACGTAACCAAACCCCATGGAGTCACCTTAATGAAATCCTGGTTAAACAACATCGACAACAATTACAACTTAGCGACAAGTAGAAAAACTTAAATATGGGCTAAACATTAGACAATGTTGTAGAACTACTGTTATAGTTTTTAGTGTGATAATGATATTGTACCAATAATTATGTAGAAGAAAGTCCTTATTTTAAGAAAACTCATGTTGAAGTATTTCAAGGTAAAATGTCATATCTGCAGCTTACCTTAAAAAGGTTCAGCAAAGGGACTTCCCTGGTGGCGCAGTGGTTAAGAATCTTCCTGCCAATGCAGGGGTCACGGGTTTGAGCCCTGGTCCAGGAAGATCCCACATGCCGCGGAGCAACTAAGCCACATGCCACAACTACTGAGCCTGAGCTCTAGAGCCCGTGAGCCACAACTACTGAGCCCACGTGCCACAACTACTGAAGCCCACGTGCCTAAAGCCCATGCTCTGCAACAAGAGAAGCCACCACAATGAGAAGCCCGTGCACCACAATGGAGAGAAGCCCCCACTCACCGCAACTAGAGAAAGCTCGTGCGCAGCAACGAAGACCGAATGCAGCCAAAAATAAATAAGCTAATTAAAAAAGGTTCAGCAGAAAACAACTATATGTATCTATAGACACAATGGAAAAAATACACCCATACACAAAAGGCAAAATGTTAAATGATTGAATCTAGGTCGTATGTATAGATGCTGTAACATTGTATCATTCTTTCAACTTTTTTGCAAGTTTTCAAAATTAAAAGTGGGGGAAGGGGAGAGAGCCAGTAGAGCAAGACGATAAAGATGGGTATAATGGATCAACAGCCCAAAAAGAAAGATTAGCACTAAATAGGAGGTGTGCATTATTTCTGAGGTTAGAGGAAGAAGAGTTGTGGGTGAGTCGATACAGACAAGTGGGTAAGTATGGGTGTGGGAAGGTAAGGGAATACAGGTGATCTCCGTGAAGTACGAGGCAAGAGTAGGTAGGTCGGTGGCACGAAGAATGGTGAGTATCTGGAATAGTTGCTGTGGGGAATGGCAAAGAGAGCTGACCAGAGACGCACAAATATTTTACAGGGTGCAGCTGAGGTGCTGCTAAGGACGTGAATGTCTAGAAACTATTCTTCATTTTTGCTCCTTATTAGCCCTTTGAGCTTATCTCCCTATCAGAGACCTGTTTACTCTTCTAGACCATGAGTTTCTGAGGTAAGAGCTTGACTTTCATTTTTGAATTCCCAGCACCTAGCATAGCGCCTGGCATGTAGTAAGCATTCAACAAATAATTACTGGATAAAATAGTGACAGTTTCACATTTACCTCTAAATTGTAAGTTTTTATTGACCTTTCTTCTTATCCCCAGCCCATAGATGCTGCTGGGTTAACTGATTCTCTGCCATGCTCCCAGAGCAACATAAATTTAATATCCGTTAAAAACTTCTATCATCGCATTTACTGCATTGTATTGAAATTGTCCATTGTATTTCTGTCTTACCCAGTAGACTAAAATCTTTTAAGATCAGTGGCGTTGTAGCTTTGTATCACAAACTCAGAACAGTAGTTGGCTTAATACATGGTAGACATTTTCTGATCTAAGCTGAACAATTAAGAAAGACTTTAAGTTTTGGTTTGCAAAGGTTTTATTTCTGAATGTATGTGTGATTTTAACAAATACTTTCAATAAGCAAAACTGACAATATTACATAAGTACAATCAATAATATAAGATAAAGTGCCAAATTATCTGAAATCAGAGTATTCTGGATAAAACACTGGGAAGAACAATGGCTTCCCCCCATATAAAAAGGCACAACAGCACCTCTTTTCTATTTGCTTCTCTTCAAGCGTTCAAAATGGTAAGAATGCTTTCCATGACACTGGAGGCAAGAGTTTCCAAACAGACTTACCTTTAAAAGCTCAGAAATTGGGTTCAGGTGACATTTTATGAGAACAATTCAGGAGACCAAGCACTTTTAGTTTCAGGCACTGAAGGTGACCAACCTTCTGAAAATGGAAGGCAACATTTGACTTCTGAATGCGAAGCAAGTCCCAAAACCGACTCCTTGAAAATCCAGCCTAACCCTGTACTGTTATAGTCAGGAGATTTCTGTTCTGCTGCTGTAAGCATATTCTTCAAATTTAACTTTTTCTTAATTAAGCATTTATCAGTTCTTTGTTTGACATATTTCAGTTTTTTTCTTGGTAACTCTTTTTGATCAGGAGAATTATAAGCAGCTGGGCATTTCCTTAGACCCATGGCCTGGAATCCAAGCATTTCTGAAGGAAATACTTTTTGTGTGGTAGGAGGGACCCATTCATCAACATCAGTTTCAAGGTACTTAGCAACAGGACAGTTGTTGGAGATCTCTGGTTGTGTAATACTAGATATAGTAGGGCTTCTGGATTTCTGGCTGGTTGTCTTTATATTTTTTGGACAGCTTGGGGTGGTTTGCTGTGCATCATTTACAGTGGAAATCCTTGTCTTTTTATAGTTAGCATCAAGGCCCAAATAAAAGGCAGGTAATTTTTTGAAAGCTCCTGTCATTCCATGAATTCTAGTTTGGTGGAATCCTATAACTGGAGTTGACTGTGAACATGGAACAAAGTCTTGGCTATCTTCAAAATCATATTCTGAATCTGACTGAAAATGAGGTGGAGAGGGACATGTTTTTAGATACAGAGAGGCAGATGTGTTTTGCAAGGATAACTTTTGTGAAGACTGGCTGGAGTTTTCAGAGAATGATCTCAATGAAAAATCAGATTCTGTAGGATGACTTTCTGCCGAAGACTTTCCCCACTGTAACAAAATATCCTGTGACTTTTTGGTCATTTCTGTTGCCATGTCCATTTCTTTAGGACTATCATCAAAGAGATCAGCAGAAGCATTGTAGCCACCTTCATGACCAGCAGAACAGTTTGCTGTTAGGTTATTACCAGTGTGCTCATAAGACATTTCTTTCAATGCGTTCGTACTTCTATCTGGCATACTGCAAAGAGCTTCTAAAGGATATGTGAGTTTCCTGCAAATTGTCAAACTGTCACCCTGGTTCTTTGGCCGCCTACAGTATTGTTTATTTTCTAAGTTGTGAAGGTTGGAAACATCATTATATCTCCTAGAACTCAAAGTTGTCAACTTTTCACTCCTTTCGGATAGTGATTTTTCTGCACATCCATTAAAATATTTGCTATTGAGACAAGAATGGTCAGTCTCTGAAGTATCGTGCTTAAGTGAAATTTCAGCCTCATGTGGTAGAATTCTGGTAGACTTAAGAGTAACTGTTGTGCCTGAGCCTTTTGAAGATGGAAACAGAACTGACAGGTAAACATTTGGTAGAAGATTTTCAGAAATGCCTCTTTCACTACTACTTACAGAGATAGTCTCTGCTGTGTTCTCTGGTTGTGACTCCTTATGAATGCTAGGACTTGGATTTGCTTCACAGTTGGAAAGGAAGTTATTTTTGCTGGAGTTTGCTTTGACTGTTGCTTGTGGTGATCTTAAGCCTACAGGTGGTGCATGCAAGGATCTAGTAGTTCTCTGTGGAGTCACGGATATCCTGCTGTGGTCTGCATGTAATTTACTGACGTCATTATCTAGATGACATTTCCTGCTACTGCCATCTGTCTGGGTTATAGCAATCTCACTTTCGATAGCTGCCAGAAATTTGTTTAGGCTTTCAGAGAGTGGAAGGTCAGCCCAGATCTCAGGGTCACAGTCCTGAGAACCCCCAGCTATCTCTTCAAGTCTGAGTGATGAAGGTGGACAACACACAGATCTCTCCTGAAAGCTAGCGGGGGTATCTACATCATGATACTGGTGACATGTTAGCTCACGCTGGGAATATATATTTTTAACTTCCACTGCACTGTGGAAGGATATTGTATTACTTGGCTCAAGGGGCTCTTGCACTTTCAAAGGGAATAAATTAGAACCAGGAACTCCAATTTCATGATGATTGCTATGAACCGCACTTGGCTGATCAGCTTGTAAGCCAAGTTCTTCACCCAGCTTTTGTGCTGCACTATTTTGATCCATATAAGAAACAGGGCTCCATAAACCCTGAATGGTATCACGGCAGCTATTGGAACCAGTGGCCTCTGCAGAGGAGATGCACATTCTGTTCTGGTGAAGAGTATCAATGGCCTCGCTTTGTTCTGAAGCTGAAAAATCATCATCATCTGTTAGTTGTGAAACAACGGAAGTGAGTTCAAGTGATAGCTGCCAGAATCCTGAAAAATCATCGCTGCCATGGGACTCAAAACAACAAGAACTGCTGTCAGGGCCACATATGCTGCTGACATCGCTATTTGAATTTTCTAAAGCAAGTAGGTGGCTATTAGGTGCCTGGGAGCCACAGCGAAGTTTCCTGATATCAGAAAGCTGCAAAAGCCGATGGAAATAGTCAATGACAGTGAAGCCTACGACACCTGGGTCTGGTAGAACAATCTGGCAAGCTACTAGCGCTTTAACTTCTCTCTTGTGGTCTGAGCACTGCTCTAAGAGGTTACTGGAACCTGAACCTTGTCGATGTTGGCTTTCAAAATTCTGTGAAAGAAGTAAATGAATTTAAATCAGAATAATATTTTCTTCCTTTGACTCAAATGTGAAACAGGGTTTTAAAAGGTTAAAAACAGATGCAACTATAACCCCCACCCCTGTAATTTCAATTCCTCTAGAGTTATAGGGTTTAACGCTAGAGGAATTGAAATTATGGGGAAGTAAACCTTGGAGTAAAGAGACTTGTCTTTAAATTTTGGTTCTAAAATTTCCTAGTGTTGGGACTTTGGACAAGTTATTAGCAGCCTTAGTTTTCTCATTTATAAAATAAGGATAAAAATGCAGGATTACTGTATTAGCAATAACACACAAAAAACTATAGTGCTTAGCAAATAGTAGTTGCTCAATAAATGGTAACTACTATTATATTTCTCATTAGCTTCCATAAGCTTTCAGTGTTTAAAGGAATGTTCTCACTTTAAAAAAAAAAAAAGAAGAAAAAGAGCCGTCTGAGATTTTAAGAAAGAAAACCTCTGTAGCTTCTAATTTCATCTTCCCTTTGGGTTTTCTCACTGTTCAGCTGTGAAGTGCTGTATTCCGCTTTTTAAAACACTGACTGCAGTGTAGGCAAAATACTGATTTGTTCCCTTTAGCATACAAGAGACAGAAAACGATTACTCCTTCAGTCAGCACATTCTCTGGACTTTTTCTATAGTCACTTTTATAATTATTTAAGATGATCCTTCCTAACCTATTCTTACAGTTATCAACACTCAGTTACTTTGCCTTCAAGGTTAGTTCCCTCTTTCTCCCTTTATAGATAAGATTAAAAAGCTAGAGTTGACGAAAGTTTTACTACAGAACCTGAACTGAATTTAGAGGGTACAGTAAATACCAAATATCAAAACAAAATATCTAGCACTTGTGAATTTATAATAAATTTAGATTTTTAAAGTTCTGAATGCATTTGAATGGGGCTCTTCTAACTTTTGAAAGAGGAAGTTGTCATACATGGTATTTTAACAGATCACCTATAGCCTATTTTTACAACGCTTAAAGTGCTTCCACAGGCTCTCACACTTATGACTCCTAAAAACTATTTAGAAAATTAAAATCATTTCATTACAATGGAAATGTTAGCATAATAATAAAAAGAAAGCTAGTCTCAATTACCGTCACTCCAAAAATAAAGCTTTGTCCAACAAAGCAAGTTTCAACTGCTTTAGTTAATAGGGTCTGAGCTGCATCACTGTCCAGTGTTTCTGGAATTTCATTACGATCTTGAATGTACCTTGATTGGAAAGAAAATAAAAAATGGGAAGAGATAAGCTTTGAAATTTTAACTTTCCACAAAGAAGACACAATTAGTTTGAAAATACAGCATGAAACTTTTGAGTTACATATAGGGGGAAAAAAAGTGACTTTAAGAGCTACGCATTTTGTTCCCTCTAGGTTCTTATAGCCTAGAAAGACAAAAACAACTGATCAAATGTGAATAAAGTAGATGCCTGCCTAGTAATCAGGCCCAGCAATTATTCTAAAAGTGTCAGTGGGAGTAGTGCTGGGATCTTTAACCCTTCTCCTCAAAGCAGAGGGGGAAGTCTTTCCTCATCGCTGGCAATCCTGGCTGTGGTCCCTTGGCCCTCCCTTTCTTCAAATCACTTTGCTCTCAACTATAAGGAGATGAACAGAGATTTCCTCTATTAAGTATTAGGGGAGGAGGGCAGAAGATTGAAGGGGAGAAAAAGTTTCAGTTGCTTACATATCTCCTTACATTCTCAGAACATCTTAACAGGTCAAACTATGCAGATGAACTTGCAATGCAAATGAAATAAATGACAAAATTCAATTTCTGATATGCAAATATTCCTTCAAATAGCTTCTTCCACCTCAAGAGACCTTAGCCACTTGATTTGAAAAATCCTTCAGTTTGAAACAATTTTACTTTCTTTTTTTCTTTTTTCTTTTTTGCGGTATGAGGGCCTCTCACCACTGTGGCCTCTCCCGTCGCGGAGCACAGGCTGCGGACACACAGGCCCAGCCGCTCCGCGGCACGTGGGATCCTTCCAGACCGGGGCACGAACCCGCGCCCCCCGCACCGGCAGGCGGACTCCCAACCACTGCGCCACCAGGGAAGCCCTACTTTCTTATTATATATTTCTCTAACTTGGATTAGAGTTTTGTAATTTAATAGTCTAATTACAGTTTGGTTGGAGCATGGTTTAACATCATCACAATAGGTATTCAGTAAATAAACATCTTTCTATTTCTCACTTGATTATCTTTTAAATGAACTGATGATCTGAGGTCGAGTGATCATCTGTTTTTACTAAATGCATATTACCTTAAAAACACATATCTCTGGGGGCTTCCCTGGTAGCGCAGTGGTTAAGAATCCGCCTGCCAATGCAGGCGACACGGGTTCGAGACCTGGTCCGGGAAGATCCCTCTACCGCGGAGCAACTAAGCCCGTGCGCCACAACTATTGAGCCTGCGCTCTAGAGCCCGTGAGCCACAACTACTGAAGCCTGCGCGCCACAACTACTGAATCCCGTGCGCCTAGAGCCTGTGCTCCGTAACAAGAGAGAAGCCACCACAGTGAGAAGCCCGCATGCTGCCACGAAGAGTAGCCCCCACTCACCACAACTAGAGAAAGTCCACAAGCAGCAACAAAGAGCCCACACAGCCAAAAATAAATAAAACAAAAAAACCAAAAAAAACCCACGTCTTCAAATTCTATTGATGTTCTAAAGTAGTAGCTAGGAAAAAGAATGCTTTAAATATTCTTACCTGTGCAAACCAGTGGCTGTAAGACCAAAAAATGCATCTAAGCAGCTTCCAAATACAGTAATACCAAATAATTTGTTTGATTCTGCAACTTTTAAGGTAAGCTTATATCTGTAACTGGCATTTTCAGCTTCACCAGTAGAGCCACATTTTGGACAATTAGACCTGGAAAAGTGGAGGAAAAAAAGCATAGAGACGTTCACTTACTTTTTTTTAATATGATGTAAAACAAATCTGGAAAAGTAAAGATTAAAAATAATATTTTATGTACAAAATGTACAAGTTCCATCCTTCTTAAACGATTTCAGATCAACCTCTTTTGAATTTTCTCTATTCATAACAGTTACTTTACTGATTTAAATTAAGTAGCACCAAATTGATAAAAATTGAAGGAAAACTGTGTGTGTGTATGTGGGGAGAGAGAGGGGTGTGGGGAGGGAGGGTGGCTGGTTGGTTGTTACTGGGTAGCTAAGTCATCATTAACAAATGAGGCATATTATAGTCTGAGGTTGGGGGTGGGGGCAAACTAGATATAATGAAGCAAGCACCACACCAACAGAAGACCTGAGTCTATCTTCTGTTAAAAGGACAATGAATAATCTCAAAACATTTAACAAATATTTATACACAAAGTACCTAGTCATATTTTTCTCACTATTATAAGAATAACTTTACTTTCTTTAATTTAGTTCATTGAAATATGCTGAGAATTTATTAGATTACAAAAAATAGGTACAAAACATCTTGTTTAACTTGTTTGTAAGGCAATTATGGCCAAAGGCATTCTTTTTTTTGGGGGGTGGTGGTGGTGGTTCATGTTTAATAGTGAAGATGGCCTAGGTCATGTTTAGACATTAGTTGGTTTTCTTTTTTTCAAGTTTGAATTCTATCAAACACTTTTTTTTTTTTTTTGGCCAAATCCTTTCTTATCAAAAATTACTGTGTATGGGCTTCCCTGGTGGCACGGTGGTTGAGAATCTGCCTGCCAATGCAGGGGACACGGGTTCGAGACCTGGTCTGGGAAGATCCCTCTACCGCGGAGCAAATAAGCCCATGTGCCACAACTACTGAGCCTGTGCTCTAGAGCCCGCGAGCCACAGCTACTGAAGCCCGCAGGCCTAGAGGCTGTGCTCTGCAACAAGAGAAGCCACCGCAATGAGAAGCCCGTGCACTGCAATGAAGAGTAGCCCCCGCTCGCCACAACTAGAGAAAAGCCCACGCACAGCAATGAAGACCCAACACAGCCAAAAATAAAAATAAATAAATTTATAAAAAAAAAAAAACTACTGTGTGTCAAGTATAACACTACTGTTATGTACTAGCAGTCTGGTCTTAGGATAGATACTAAATCCCTTAAATTTAGATTTCCTCATCTGTGAAATCCAGGGTTGAAGAAGGATAAAATGAGACAAAGTATAAGAAAAGAAAGTAAAGAAAGAATCTAGTACAGATCTTGTCAAATTAATGTGTTTAGTCTGCTTCTCCCTCATAATTATATTAAGTATTGTGATGGTTACCGTCACTTCTACTTATGCTTCCCCTCTTTTCTAGTTGTTTACAATATCTTAGAACTCTGCTATCCATTTTTCACATTCTTAATTTAACAAATTGACCCCTTAAAACATCTTATGGTAATGGTTAATCCTAGAACTGTTTTTTCTTCATGTCGCTAATGATCTGGCTTAAAAATGTGCATAGAAAATGTTAGAGACAGTTGTATAAATTTGATTGCTCCCAGACAGCCACTAGGGGGAGCCTGAATTCCATGGCTCACAAGGTGACTCTTTTGAACAAAGGTTAATCCTTCATATAAGAAGTTCCTGGGGCTTCCCTGGTGGTACAGTGGTTAAGAATCCGCCTGCCAATGCAGGGGACACGGGTTCGAGCTCTGGTCCGGCAAGATCCCACATGCCGCGGAGAAACTAAGCCCGTGGAGAAACTAAGCCCGTGCGCCACGACTGCTGAGCCTGCACTCTAGAGCCTGCAAACCACAACCACTGAGCCCGCATGCCACAACTACTGAAGCCCATGCGCCTAGAGTCTGTGCTCCGCAACGAGAAGCCACCGCAGTGAGTAGCCCGTGTAGCCCCCGCTCGCTGCAACTAGAGAAAGCCCGCGCGCAGCAATGAAGACCCAACGCAGCCAAAAAAATAAATAAATAAAAACAATAAATAAATTAAAAAAAGAAGTTACTGATTCATCATCATTACATCTGCGCTAATTATTAATTTTTTTTTCCACACTGATGATGGATCTGTGCCAATCCATTCATATAATCTTAACCAAATTGGCTGGAGTTTGTGTTGTAGTCTGGCCATAGAAGGAAGTGAAGGTAATCGACTTACTGGGGCATAAAACCTCATTAGTACCAAGCTCTAGTGAAATGAATTAAGTGTTTTAAATATATATTAGAACTTCTTTAAAAATTATGTACTAATAACGCATTCAGATCTAATGTAAAATTCTTAGCAAATCTTACAATTAATGTGCATCAGTGTTTTACAGTTTACAAATGTTTTCAACATACATTATTTCCTTCTGATACATAAACAAGGCATTTACTCCCATTCACAAACTGGGAAACTGGGGTGAATTTTTGCCCAATGTGACAAAGTTAGTGATTTTTATGACCAAATCCAAGGCTTTGGATTCCTTGCCTGGAGTTCTTTCTTGTTTAACTATAAGAACAGTATGGTTAATAATGAACTACCTTACAAATACAGAGTATCAATGATAGCCTAAGAAAGACTAGTATTAATGCATTATTAGCATTAATGCATATATACACTAAATTATTTATACTTTTATGTTATATATAAAATGAAGATATTTATGTAGTTTCCTTTAATCCTTTTGGGAATAAGTCTGAATTGAAATAAATGTTAGTATGGAGTAATACAGATCACAGCTTTTCAAACTTCAGTATGTATACCAATCACCTAGGGATCTTCTTAAAATGAAGATACTGATTCACTAAGTCTGGGACAAGGCCCAAGATTCTGCATTTCTAACAAGCTCCCAGGTGATGCCGATGCAGCTGTTCCTCAGACCACATTTTGAGAAGCAGGGGTAGAGACAACACATTGAAATCACAGTC
Organism: Tursiops truncatus; assembly: GCF_011762595.2. NCBI lineage: Eukaryota > Metazoa > Chordata > Mammalia > Artiodactyla > Delphinidae > Tursiops > Tursiops truncatus. Next base: position 48,846,194 of record NC_047041.1, read on the forward strand.
CTCTGATTTAACTTCTAGAGGCACCCCTATTTCCAAAATGTCATTTGTTATGGAATAGCAGTTTTCAAACATATTTGGTCTCAGGGACCCTTTATACTCCTAAAAATTATTGAGAATACCAAAGAGCTTTTGCTTATGTGGGTAATATCTATCTATATTTCCAATTGAAAATGAGAAGTTAAATGAAAGTGAGAATTCTAAAAAATACTTATTAATACCTTAAAAAATAGATCCATTGCATAGTTAACAAAAAGAACATATTTTTACAAAAAATAACTGTGTTCCAAAATAAATCAGTGAGAAGAGAGTGGCATTGCTTTATATTTTGCAAACCTATTTAATGTCTGTCTTAATAGACAGCTGGATTCTCATACCTCCTTCTCTGCTCACTCTGCTGTGATATCACATGTCATGGAGCCTCTGGAAAATTCCACTATGCACTTTTACAAGAATGAGAGTGAAAAGGCAAATTATGCCTTAGAATTATTATGAAAATTTTTGACCCCAAGAAGCCTCTGAAAGGATCTATCTAAAATAATACTTATATTTGCTACCTTTTTTGTTTGATACCAGTTAAAACATTCTTTCATTCATTTATTTTTCTAGGTTAGTGTACTTATATTTAGCCCCAAAGTAGAAAAATTGATGAGATTAGTAACTCTTTGAAAATCTGATGAAAGCAATGGACTCTCTTCTCTCCCAGAAAACTGCACACATAACCATAACACACAATATTTTACATATTTCACAGGTAAAGGTAATGAAAAATATTAAAAAATAACAGGAAAAGAAAGTTCTTAGTGCAGAGACAGATTTCTAGACCAAAGGGATAATGGGTTCCTTTAAGTGAATCAGAAGGGCAATTTACATGTTTGGGCTGGCCAGATTGCTTATATGGACAAATGAGTCCCCTTTCTTGCTCATAATTTTTGGGAGTACATACACCTCCCCCATACATATATAAAATCATATATATATATATATATATATATATATACACATATATACACACACACACACACATATGTTTGTTCCTTTATATGAGATTACCATATTCACATATACAAATGTGTACATATATATATATATACATATTCACATATATATGAATATGATAATGAAGGACCAAACTAACTTTTATACAGCTGACCCTTGAACAACACAGGTCTAAACTGCAACAGGTTCACTTATACATGGATCTTTTCAAGAGTAAATCCTATATAGTACTATATATTCTGTGGTTGGTTGAATTCTTGGATGTGGAACTGTGCATATGGAGGAACCACAGGTATGGAGGACCTGCATAAATGGAGGAACTGCACATATGGAGGGCCAACTATAAGTTATACTGTGTAGAGGGTTGGCGCCCCGTGTTGTTCAAGGGTCAACTGTACATATAGTTTTTACATTTTTATTTCTTTATCTGCATCTTTATGTCATGGAATCTTTTTTGAAAAGAAATCTAATTTGGAACCCTAATTCAAGGCTGAGAATGGAGCTGTTGTTGAAACTAAAGTGGGGGCCCTAAAGCCCTACCTACTAGTCAGCACAATCCACTATTACTTCTCTAATCCTATCTCCTTCTAGAAGCACAGAACCCTAAGGCTCTGCAGAACAGTAATTTGAAAACCACCACTGCTCTAATCTTGGAGGTTAACAAGAGAAAAAAGTTAATCCCATAAAACACAAAACTACTATGGTGGTTGTCACTAAGGATTTGGGGTTCAATGAAAAACTTTTAGGGAGCAGTCTTTTTGTTCTTCACTGTCTCTAAAATCTTCTGCAAAGGCTACAGTGTGGAATTCCTCTGTCATAAACTTGCTGTGCTGCAGCAGTGAGGAATTTCTGTTTCCTGTGCTGGCTTACAACTGACTCCAGGTAAGAAAAAAGGAAAGCAGAGATAACAGTAGAAAAGATAAGCACTGGAAAGTATGGGAATAGACTTTGTGTAGCACTGTTAATGTAATATCTGTAGAGGAGAGGCTATATTTTTGTGGACTACATTTCCACAGGCAAGGACAAAGTGCTGTGGATTTTATGTGACTAAATGGTCCAATTAGAGCTCAGTTTTCTGAGGGCATCTTAAACTCTGGGAAAGAGAGCGGGAGGTATCATTCTGGATACAAATTTCACTGTTAATTTAGAGGTAATATAGTAATTATGGATCTAGATAGCAGTCAGACTGTTTAGGCTTGAATATGTTTCTGCCACTAACTATCTGGCTTTGTGATTTGGGGCAATTTATTTTACTTTTCTAAGCTTTAATTTTCTCCTTTGAAAGTTGGCATTAACAGTAGCATCACCTCACAGGGCTGTTGTATTAAAAGATATAATGCTTACAAAGTTCCTAGTACCATGTGTAGCATATAGTAAACATTCATTAATGTTATCTATTGTTATTACCAGTCTAAAGAGGTAAAAATGGCAGTATTGTTCAACCTAAATGGTTGTTATAGATTATCTTTAAAAGAAATGACTTGGGGGAAAAAAACTCAGTTTTAAAAATGTTTCACATTTATATATTACTAATTATGTATCACACAATGTTTGAAGCATTTATTAATTCACAACAATCCTATGAAGCAGATATTATTAGTTTCCCCATTTTGAGATCCAGATAATTTAAGTGACTTGCCCAAGGCTACAAAGCTTTAAGTGGCAGGGTTGAGAGTTGAACCCAGGCAGTCTGGCTCCAGAGAACTGTGCTTTTTAATTACCAGGATATAATGCAATAGGTAAAGTATACTTGCCCAAGATCATACAACTATCAAGTGCCAGAGCCTATCTACAACCCTGTTGTGTTTTCCGAAGCTTGAAATCGTTCCATTTTACCACACTGCTTCTAAGAATAGGTCCTGATCAAAGGAAAACAGTCCCTGTGTTTTAGTTTTTTCAGAAAATAGGTAGGAACCTGAAAATGAGTGAAGCTAAGTCTAGATCGAAGACAACCCAGACACTATCACATTGTCATTTATTCATTCATTTAACATTTATTGTGTATTTTCTATGAACTAAACCATAGGCTGAATGCTGAGGATTTAATGATGAATAACACAAATAGGTTCTTTCTCTCAATTTACAAATGAGTACTTGAAAGAATAGCTTAATAAAGAAATAGTGAAAACTACTAGAAGGATGACTTAAGAGTCCAGGTGTGGGTTGGAACTGTCAATTCCTCCCCATACAATGCTAACTAGACAAAAAAGACTAGTTAAGCATATTGCTGGCCTACTACTCTACTTACATACTACTAGGTACTTACTAGATATTCTTATTCTCACCCCTAGGAAGAGAGAATGTATTCTTAAGGAACTCCAACCCTAACCTCTCACCTGTACTCTATAAAGATCAGAGAAGAATCCTAGGCTCTCAGGTCTAGTTGGCCTGAATCTGGGCACCATAAGAAAGTATTATGTGCCAAGCACAGTTCTAGGTGCTGAAGGATACAGAGGTTACAATAACAAAGTCCCTGTTCTCAGGGAGTTTATTCATTTATTAAAAAATAATCTGGAGATTATGCAAAAATAAGCAAACAATGAACAAACAAAAAACCCCTACACTATTTCCAGGGATATCCCAGAAGTGTATTAAGTTTTTGCATCAGGCTCGTGACTTCCTCTCTGAGAAATTAGTTTTCTTCTCTGAAGCAGGTACTTAGTAAAGACTTGGAGATAATGTGAAACATCCCTCTAGTAATAGAGGATTACCAGCCAATTCTATTCCAGGATTTACAGAAGAACCAATCTAAGAGAATCTTACGTCCTGATACAAATTTAATCCTTACTTGCCTTTGAGCCATAGGAAATCTACAGTGTACACTTGCATTTTCTTTCTCACACTTTCAGGCTTTATTTTTACCTTTTGGAGACCAGGAGTATTCGAGAGAAGCACTTTTGACATGAAGGATATATAAAACTAGAATTCTGGAGAGCAAGAACTGAGGCAAGAAGAAATTTTCTTCTTCTATTCATGTGTCCTCACTGTGGTCTGCAAAACAAAATAACCATGGGATGAATGGCAAATCTTTAATTGCATGTGTGTAATTCATTTCTTAGGAAAATCACTTAAACTTCACTGCAAAGTCAATAGATGTTTTTTTTTGTAGTAAATGTTAGTGTATTGGAAAACTAATTTTCTTTTTCTGTTTAATTAAGAAAATAAGATTTAAAACAGAGTAGTTCAAGCAAATATTCTGTTTTTGAATAAATGCTCCACCCCAGTAATTCAAGAAAGGTATCATTTAATTTCTTTCAACATCTTTATAAGAAGAGCTATATAGAACTTGTTTCCACTATTAATAGAAAGGAACTTAAATGAACTTACAGGAATGTTTAAAAGAAACGAAATTGGTGGGAAATAGTTCTTTTCAGCTGGAAAAAAAAATCACTTCATTAGATTTCAGTATGTACATTTCTACACAGCTTGAAGAGGGAAAAAAAGACAATTTAGAGTGTACAGATAGAAAAATAAAAATGTTGCATGGTCAAATGAGAGTTCAAAGTGCTTTATGAGCCTTGTATAAAACACGTCAGAGAAGTAAAACAATAAAATAGCAGTTCGCCTCTTTTATACTTTCCTTTTAAAAACTCAAATGTTGGTTTATCAAAATTTTTAAAATTGATTAGCTTATTTATAGCATAATATAAATGCTCTGAAATAAAAATCTCTGTACATGTTCAAGATAAAGCTATACCAATAAATTTTCATTTGTAAACACACGGCAAAAGCTTTCAATTTCTGCAAATGGGTGAAACTGTTTCTGAGACTGGCATCAGCAAATTTTGACAAAGTGTAAGTCATCAGTTTCAAAATCATAAAAGAATCTTTTAGGTATAGCTCCTCCTGAGGATGATCACGAATTTAGAAATGTGATTATGGAATGGGTATCTTAAAATGTTTCTAATCCTGTCTACCAATCAAAATATTCCTGTGAAAATAAAATCTTGCCACCTAAGGCAGTAAGATGGAAACGTACAAAGATTATAGATAAATGGATTTACATAAATCACCGATCTATGTTATTAAAGCGGGCATAGAAAAAAAAATCTAACTCTGCTTAATTCTTGTTGTTATCCTTGTTTTTGAACCCTTAGGTATACATGACTAATAAGGTTCTACCAAAAGCAGATATGTCTTCCTAGATTTGGCTGTCACTTTAGGCTACATGGCAATCTCTAAGGACAAGGTAGAGGAGGTGATACAGGATACAAGGAAAAGGCAGAAAGAAAAGGCCAGAGAACACTGCTATTTTTAGTGCTACTTACCTCAAGTTCCTTTTACCAATGCAACAAATGATGGAATGTATGTCAGCAAAGGCATCCTCCCTCTACACTTCCTCTAAAATCCAGTTTGGGGTAGGGTGTAATAAGGTGGTACACCTGCCTATGAGCTAGGAGAGATAAAACAGGGCAAAACTCCCTCCTGAAAATGTCGTCTTTTACCTGATTAAAATCTTGCAGTTTAGAATGAAGCCTCAATTCCTCACAATGCCTGTCAGGCCCTAGCTCATCTAGCCCCACCTCATTGACCTCACCTTGTACCACTCACCCCCTTAATCACTGCACTTCAAGCCATGCTAGCTTTCTTTCTGCTCCTCAAACACACCAAATAATCTTTCTTAGGCTTCTGTGCTTACCTTTCTCTTTGTCTAAAATGCTCTTCCCTCAGTACTTCAAATAGCTGGCTCATTCTCATCCTTCAATCTTTAATGTTACCCCTTAGAGAGCCCCATTTCATCTCAGGTAAATACTTCCTTCCTCTTAGTTTCTATGATATCACACAGTTTACTCCTTCATGGTACTAATCGTGCTCGTGATATATGCAATCATGAAAATTATATATCAGATGATACATGCTTACTTGTTTTTGTTGGTTCTACCCCCATTAATCTTAAAGTTTCATGAAGATGGAGACCTGGTCTATCATGTCACCTATAAATGAAAAACATATATAAGCAGAAATATTTGCGAATTAATTTCTAAATTAATTGTGCAAGCACTAACTGCTGTTATTTTTAAAGGAAGGAAGGTTAAATTGTCATTATTTAAGGGTTTACTGCCCTCTAGTGGAGAAATAAATAAATTTGAGAACTGAAATGAAAAAGGTCATTGAAGTATTTTTACTATTTGCGTTTCACTTGGTAAATTCCAGCAAATGGCTAAAAGACTTTCCATTCATTGGCTGGTGAAAAAAATGCAATAAGATCCTTTTAGACAGTCACTATTAGTTATTCCTTTTGTTATTTTCATAGTATTTCCTTATGATTCTTGTCATCTAGTTTGTTTTGCCTCTCTCTCTACTGCCTGACTTAAAGTATGTTGAATTAATGTTTGATGGATAACTGAATGAAGCATCAGGAATGAGCGAATATTAAAGTTAGGAAAACATGATCACAGACTTAGTAACAATTCCATATGTGGTATCTATTGCAATTTATCTTTCTTCTTGATTTTATTGGGAAGGATGGTGATATTGCATTACATTACTTTCAGTTCCATCACGGTCAGCAAACCATATTCCAATTTAATAAGTCCAATATATTTACTTATGTATCAATCATTTATTGTACAGCTGATAAATACCAGGTGATGGGAATAATATAAGAGATGGACAAAATATACAAGGTCCCTACCTGGTCACTAGACTTATAGTGACCAATAATCACACCAAAAAACTGAAATTGTGGAAAATTCTATAAAGAAAAAGTACAGAATACCATGAGAAAATACAACAAGGGGACTGATCTAGTCTTAGCTTGGCGGGGATGGGGAGAAAGAGAATAGTTAGGCACACAGATAACCTTCTTTTAAAAAGTACTTTCTCTCAGAGTTGTCAGATTAAAGGTGATTTTTATTTCCATTTTAAATATTTTCTAAATATTTCTTATTTAAATATTTTAAATATTTCATAAATGTATTACTTTTTAAATTAGAAAAATCAATAAATATAATAAAAACCTTGGGTCCCCTTAATCTCTCACATATAGAAGTAGAAACAGGAGAATGAGATGGAGAGAGAGGGAGAAAAGTATAAATGTTAGGGAATTAATTAGGACCTCAGTTGGCTTTTGTTTTGACGGCCAGAGATTGCTCAAGTCAATGTCCAGGACTGAAGACTCTGATAGACTTATGCTTATGAAAATATGCTGGGTCCAGGTGGACATATTATAGTGCATTTTTAATTTAACATGGAATACTCTGGACTACTTGCTTTCTCTGTTTCTAGCCATGGGAGATGAACTATAATCCAAGATGCTTTACTAATTTATCACAAAAAATTACTGTCACAAGGAAGGAACTCATCTTAAGCCCATATCTTCTTTTGGATAAAACTAGATGTTAAAAAAAAATATTAAGCTAAATTATAAACAAAGTTACTTGAAGAAGGGGCATTAGGTGAAGCAAATATTTAATGGAATCATGCTAACACAGGTGATGCACCCTTTTCACACTAGAGATGCTTTGGGTTCTCAAACTTTAGTGTGCATCAAAATGACCTGGAGGGACTGCTAAACCACAGATTTATGGGCCCCAATGTCAGAGTCTGATTTCATTAAGTCTGGGATGAGGGCCTGAGAATTTGCACGTCTCACAAGTTTCCAAATAAGGCTTACGTTGCCTACACGTGAAAACTACTATTAAGGCTTTTCAGCTTAATTCCCTCATTACCAAGTTTTTAGAAGGTAACTTAATAGCCTATAAAAAAATCACGCTCATATATGCACACACACTGATACAGTTTTTTCCTCCTTTGGACTAGATTAGAAAATCCAAAATAATTGGTCTACTAGAATAATTCTTCTTAAGTGTTAGATCATGGAGAAAAAATTTAATTAAGTATTTAATGTGAATTAGCCTATGGGGAGGGTGGTGAAGAGAAGTGTAAGATGTGGATTCTATTTTAATGAAGTTTATAACCTGGTTGGGCTCATAAATTCTTCTGAATGCTTTACAGTTCTCTCTCTTATACGATTATCTGATCCACTCAGAGAAATTAAGTAACTAATTAAAGGTCAAGAAGCAGGTAGCATCAGGTCTGGAATTCATGCCTTCTGATGAGTAGCTCACCAGTCTTTCTAGTCCATTACATTGTTTGCTCAAGCTTCACACAAACTATTTGTATTTGTTTCAAGGCTGTGACCAAAGGATGAAATCACTCCTTTAAAAAACTACTCCCCACTTCTAATGGCATACAGAAAAGGAGATATGACTAACTCTTCTCCCTTTCTTCATTCCTTCCCAAACTGTTCTTGCTTTGCAAGAAAATCTTTGTCACTTTGCTGCTCTCAGATTTCCCGTTTCACATTTTACAGGACAGAGTCCTCAGCTATGGAAAGGGTGGGTATTCTGAGTTGCTTTATTAAGACTAACTAATGGTCTCCTCAAAGGGTACATACTTTGTCTAATTTTCTAAAGGCAGTCATAACAAGTCCCTGAGAAATGATTTTCTGACGTTAACATGAAAAATCTGGAAAGGGGAGAGGCAGGCAGGAGATAAGAAAATTAAATAAGCAAAAACCAGACAAAACCTCTTTTATTTGGAGAAATACTGGTGAAAAATATTTTTAAAACATTAGCCAGGAAAATCTTAGTGAGTATAATGCACAGTTTGTCCACTGCATTTATGATAGGTAAAGTACTATTCTAGGGATAGAATAGGGATGGGGAAGGGAACAGGGTTACAGATAGAAAAAACAGGTTCTCTGTTCAAAGAATTTATAATCTATTGGCTAAGACAGACAATGTAGAACTACCAACAAAGTGACACAAAGGTACACAATATGTGTAAGTTCCAGACTTCCATATCTCAACTGCTTATCTGACAGCCAAATGTATTTGGATATCTCATAGTCATCTCAGGGCTTAATAGGCTAAAAAAAAAAAAATCTGAATTGTTAGTTTCCTTTCAAACCTCTTTAATAGTAATTTTCTCCATCTCAGTAAATGGCAGTACTCTCCAACTAGTAATTCAAGCCAGATACCCAGGAGTCAAGTCATCTTTCATTCCTTTCTTTCCCTCAAGTCCCACATCACATTCATCAGTCTTTTTTGACACCCTTCAGTCTATTTCCGCATCTAAAAACCATCATTCTGGGACCTCCCTGGTGGCACAGTGGTTAGGAATCCGCCTGCCAATGCAGGGGACACGGGTTCGAGCCCTGGCCCGGTAAGATCCCACATGCCGCGGAGCAACTAAGCCCGTGTGCCACAACTACTGAGCCTGCACTCTAGAGCCCGTGTGCCGCAACTGCTGAGCCCACGTGCCACAACTACTGAGGCCCGCATGTTCTTGGGTCCATGCTCAACAAAAGAAGCCACTGCAATGAGAAGCCCGCGCACCGCAACAAAGAGTAGCCCCTGCTCGCCGCAACTAGAGAAAGCCCACGCAAAGCAAGGAAGACCCAACGCAGCATAAATAATAAATAAATAAATAAGAACCGTCATTCACTCTTCCCCTAATATATTCTACCACCAGCTTAATCCAAACCACCATCATCTCCTGCTTATGCTGCTGTATTAGAATCCTAACTGTGTGATCTGGTCCCTGAACATTTCTCCAGACTCATCTCATAAAACTGTTCTTTCTGAACATGATCCAGCCACACTGGTCTTTTTTTAGGTTCTTGAACACTAAGATGCCAAGCTCTTTCCTGCTTTAAGGTCTTGGCATAACCTATTCACTCTGGAATGCTCTTCCTTTCTTCTGTTGCATGGCTGTCTTTTAGGTCTCAATTTAACTGTCAACTCCTCAGGGAGGCCTTCTCAGACCAACCCAAATCAAACAAATTCCACTTTACTCTTCTTAAGTCCACCCATAAAAGGTTTAAGTTCCATTAGAACAGGAATCTAGGACTGCCCTGGTGGCATAGTGGTTAAGAATCCGCCTGCCAATGCAGGGGACATGGGTTCGATCCCTGGTCTGGGAAGATCCCACATGCTGCGGAGCAACTAAGCCCGTGCGCCACAACTACTGAGCCCGCACACCTAGAGCCTGTGCTCCACAACAAGAGAAGCCACCGCAATAAGCCCGTGCACTGCAATGAAGAGTAGCCCCCACTGCCCACAACTGGAGAAAGTCTGCGTGCAGCAACGAAGACCCAATGCAACCAAAAATAAAAATAAAATTAAAAAAAAAAAGAAAGAACAGGAATCTCACATCTTGGTCACCATTGTAATCCTAGTACCTAGCAGTTCTTGGAACAGAGAAGGGAGGCATTTAAAAACTATCTGTAGAATGAGTAACTAACTACTGGGTGCTTTGTGACCCAATCTTGCAGGGTTAGGAAAGGCTTCTTAACTTAGAAGGCTTCATAAACGGAGACCCAAGGAATGAGTAAGAATTAGCTGTGTTGGTGATGGGATTTAGAAGAGGTCTGGAGGTGAGGGATAATGGTGCATTTGAGGAACTCAGAAAGACAAGAAGGGCCCTGTGAACCATGTTAAACTCAAACCTGAGGGCAAATAGGAGGGGCTGAAGGAAAGGTTTTTAATGGGGCATGCCAGATCAGATTTGTGCTTTATCAGCCTCCAATGTGGTGTCTGGATTGAAATGTAACAGGATTGAAAGAAGAAGAACCAGCTGGGAGGCTACTGGCATAGTTATGTAGTAGTCGTGCTGAACCAAAGTAATGACAGTAAAAGTGGCGAGAAGTGTATGGATCTGAGATATTCAAGAGGCTGGTATGACTGGCTGGATGTGAGAGATAAGAAAGGCACCTAGAAAACTTTCAAGTTTCCCAAGGGGGAGGGGGAATAGGGGAGAAAAGGATTGCGAGTTTGGGATTAGCAGAGGCAAACTATTATATATAGAATGGATAAACAACAAGGTCCTACTGTACAGCACAGGGAACGATATTCAAAATCTTGTGATAATCCATAATGGAAAAGAATATGAAAAAGAATATATGTGTATAACTGAGTCACTGTGCTGTACAGAAGAAATCAACACAACATTGTAAATCAACTATACTTGAATAAAATTTTTTTTTTAAAAAAGTAAACTTTCAAGTTTCTGGTTTGAGCACACTGCTCAGTTAAGCTCTTTCCCTCTGGGTCGTCAAAGCAGTTTGGAAAAGCCAGCTGCCTACTTATCTCCGAGCACCTCAAAAGTCGCAAGTAGCACCTTTTCCTCCCTGTATGTCCGGTTCCAGACGCTCACCCGTGTCCACCTGATGGCACATACAAAAGCTAGCTGAGTGACTGCAGCAGCACCGTCTCCAATTAAAATAATTGACCTTCTTACTCTTTTACGCTCATAACCGCCCTTTTCTAGAAGAGACTGACTCCTGAAAAAACAACATAGAATGCACTGAGTCTCACTCAGAACGACGTTAAGGGTCTCGTTAGGAGTCTCCGGCCCTTGCTCCCCGAGAACCTCCTCTCCTAGCTCCTCACCTGAGGCACAGGACGGGGATCCTTGCCCGGGCGAAGCACAGTGACGCAGATCCACAAGACTCAGCGGAAAACGAGCGCCCTCCAATCGAATCTCCCGCGCTTCCTTCCGCCGGAAGTGACGCTCTAGCCGTCCTTCCTCAGAGCCAATCAGAAGAAGGAGCCGCCGATGGTGGAGATTTAGCACAGCAGCCTGTGAGCTTTTGCGGATGACCGTTTTTGTCAGACAGGGTTTGAAGAAGGTTCTTTACCGATTGGGGGAGCACTAGTACAGTCTGTAAAGTTGGTTTTCGGGTAGCGTTGAGCCAGCTGGGCGTAGGGACCCCAGGAAGGGGTGGGGGTGGGCGGGAGCGCCCCTTGGACCGGGGTTCAGCGGGCTGACTGGAAGGAGAAGCGGACGTGGGTGCTGGGGGAGCCGCGAAGACAAAAGGGGCCTCTGCCGGCTAGGGATGGCACTGCCGGGGTGCGGGGGGAGGGGAAGGCGGGGCTTGAAGCGGTTGCGGGTTGCCGGAAGAAGAAAGGAGGCGTAACGTGGAAGAAGGGCCCTGGATCTAGTGGGATTCCCGGGCGACCTCCGTTGTCGGTGAGGGATGGCCTGTGTGGGCTACACGGAGGTTTGGGGTGACCCACCAACAGAGTACCATAGGAGGTGGTTAGGCTGACATCATGGAGGTGGGGTGCAAAGGAGCCACACTCAGAGGTCTGCGAAGCCAGTGCTCCACCGCCTCCTGAGTGACCTAGTGCAAGTCCCAGCACCTCTCGAGTTTCCTCAGTTTCCTCAGCTATAAATGGGAATAACAATCATACAGGACCCACAAAATAGGTGGGATGGTTGAGTTAGATGAGATGGTGTGCCACTAAGCCTAGTGCTGTAGTGAACCATCAATATATTGTCATGGTACTGCCCACTGGGAAAAAAAGAAAAAGCACACAGTGAGAGTTGTGAGTTAACTTTTATTGGGGACAAAATGAGGACTAGAGCCCGAGAGACAGCATCTCAGATAGCTCTGTGGAGCTGCTCCAAAGAGGTAGGGGGGAAGGTCAGTGTTACATATGATTTTAGTGAAAGGGGGTATGCACAGTCAAGCACACATTTTGGCAGAGGCTAGCTGCTAGTCACAAGGAGCAGATGTCACCATTGATGATCTTAGTGCTTTTCTAGATATGAGAAGATGCAAGAATTTGGGCTCATAAAACCTCCTGAAACTATATCTGAAAGGCCTGACCTGCCAGTTTTTCCCAGAGCACAGAGTGCCTCATTCCTGATCACCCTGAACTCCTTTTAGGGTGTGTTGAAGGTCAAGGCTGCAGTGGCTAGTGACTTAATCCTTGTAGAGGCTGATGGCAAGTACCAATTTTTAGTTGGCTATACTATTATCGATATTATTACTATTATATGGAATTTGTGGAGGACAAGGCTGTGGCAATGGAATTAGAGTGCGACCGGAATAAAGGTGGACGCTAAAGAGGGGATGGTACAAGAGAGAAGTAAAATCTGGTGGCACCTTCTGGGACGGGGACGGGGACGGGGTCTGTATGGCTTGGGCGACCCGGGTTTGTGCGGAGTTGCTGAGGGGCGGGGTGTGGCTTTGGGTTTCCCCCGGGGAGGAGGAGCTTGTCTGCCGCGGGCGGAGCTGCGGGCGGGCCCGGCTCGGGCTGCGCGCATCTGCCAGTCTCCCTTTTACCCTCTCTGCAGCAGCCAGCCTGAGCCATGGGGCGTCGCTCCCTCCTGCTCCTGCTCCTGGCTTTCCTGACTCCTGGGGCCGCCACAGCCGTACCGCCGGCCCTGAGGGCCCTCAGCAGCCTGCACTTGTCAACCAGCTTCAGATCCCGTCCCGCTGTTGCCATGAAGTACTCGATTCACTACATCCAACAGAAGGTAAGGGGGAAGGGGTTTGGGGTGGCGGAGCGGGTGGCGAGGACTGGCTTCGTGGTTCCCAGGCACCAGAGCTCACCTGAAATTTCGGACCCCTAATGCCTAGGACTTGTCTGAACTTTGGCTTACACTTTACAGATGGTGGCCCCAGGTCCCCAGTCTGTTTAAATTCTGTCCTCCCATTACCAATGATTTATTATCAGTTCTGGCTCTACACTCTCTTCTGTGATTGGCCACAGCTGTGACTCCAACGCCTTCTGCTTCCAGAGGCTGCCCTAATGAAAACTCCTTTGGCCTCCCGCCAAATTCAAATTATTTAATCCCAACTCTGGCACCTACTTCAAGGTGACAGTCATCCTTTGTCCCAAAGCAGCCCCTAAATTCAAACTTCCAATATCTTATTAGATAATATCTAGTATTTATTCAACCTAAATTACCAGCCTGTTGTCTCATGTTCAGCTCAGAGTTGATTTTGTAGACCTTTTTAAATTTTTTTATTTTTTAAAAATAATTATTTTATTTCTGGCTGTGTTGAGTCTTCGTTGCTGCATGCGGGCTCTCTCTAGTGATGGCGAGCGGGGGCTACTCTTTGTTGTGGTGCGCGGGCGTCTCATTTCGGTGGCTTCTCTTGTTGTGGAGCATGGGCTCTAGGTGCGCGGGCTTCAGTAGTTGTGGCACGTGGGCTCAGTAGTTGTGGCTCGCGGGCTCTGGAGCGCAGGCTCAGTAGCTGTGGCACACGGGCTTAGTTGCTTTGCGGCATGTGGGATCTTCCCAGACCAGGGCTCGAACCCGTGTCCCCTGTGTTGGCAGGCGGATTCTCAACCACTGCGCCACCAGGGAAGCCCTGTGTAGCCCTTTTATTAAGAGTTTTTAACCTTCCCTATTCTCCGTGAAACTGAACATATATGTAGCTCACACTTGTAAAAGAAGTTGTAGGATTTTCTCAAGATTTGGGGAGGGGGGTGGAGGTGAGCATCTCTATAGTTCTGAAGCCTGAGTTTAGGGGTTTAAGGTAGGCATAATGCCTTTGTGCTTGGCTGAAGCATGAGGTAGGTATTCCCTGAGAAGCCTGGATGAAGAAGTACATCCTGTGTGAAATGACAGGATCCCTTACAGTTCTGTATTTCTGGGAGCCTGTGAAAAGATAGGCAAAGATTTGGGAAAGGTTGGGATTAGAAGTGCAAGAGTCTGAGGTTTGGCTTTAGGAGTCAAATAGACCAGGATTCCAATCTACTACCTCTGTGACCTTGGGAAGTTTCAAGTACTTCTCTGTGCGCAATTTCTAGATCTCCAGAGGATTTGGTGATGGTTAAATGAGAGCAGATCACATGTCCCTAGCAGAGTATCTGGCCTCAAGTAGGCACTTATTAAACTCATGGTTACTGACCTATGAATTCTGAATAGGAATTTGAGATAGAGGGATGGTGTGAACTTATAGAATAATTTGTAAGAAATTGTTTTTAACCCAGAAATTTAGAGATTATGAGGAAAAGAAAGCATTCTAGTTTTAGCAGGAGTACTAGGAAACAGGGGTCTTTTTCTTAGGCAACTCTCTAGGCTACAGTTTCCTCATTTGTAAATTGAGAGATCTGGACAAGGACCAGTGTGTTTCACATTTTACTGAGGAAAATTAAGGGCTCTTTATGGAGCTGTCTCAAAGGGATGGGGAAGGCCCAAGTGGAATCCCAAGTTAGGGTACCCCAGAACTCCCTCTCTCCCTGACCTCTTTCAGCCTGAACTTTATGTTTTTATCTGTTTTATATACTGGGATATTGCAGAGTCCCATAATTAAAGTGAAATTGAAGGGGAACTATTGGAATGAAGATCTCTACAATCCTTTTAGGAATGATGAGAGAGAACTATCAGCAGAAAAGCGGGGTAGGGAATGAAAGGGTAGAAGAGACTGAATGATCTCTTAGGTCCTAATTTATATTCCTTCACTGTGGATTCCTTTCTTGACCACTTCACTCTTTAGATATATAAGTTGAGGCCAGTTCTTTTTCCATTTTTGGTGATTTATAAGATCTGGCCTTAGCCATGTTTTGCCCTCTGGCTTATATTTAGTTCATATTTTAGGACACAGATTCTACAAATGTTTTATTACCATGATAATTTTCTTTACATCAACTCCAATTGAGTTTTATTTCATTTTTTTGAGAAAAACTTTCACATATATATTTGTTGCATAATAATGGTTTTATAGTAATTGCCAACTTTTCTGGACCATAGATTTTTAGTTGGGACTGAAAAGTATGTGTAAACTCAACTTTAATTTTTTTAGTTAGAGCACATGAAATACTTTTATGCCTTTTAATAATAAACAATTATTATTATAACTAAGGTTTAGTTTTTTTATTTTTATTTTTTTTTGCGGTATGCAGGCCTCTCACTGTTGTGGCCTCTCCCGTTGCGGAGCACAGGCTCCGGACGCGCAGGCTCAGCGGCCATGGCTCACGGGCCCAGCCGCTCTGCAGCATGTGGGAACTTCCTGGACCGGGGCATGAACCCGTGTCCCCTGCATTGGCAGGCGGACTCTCAACCCCTGTGCCACCAGGGAAGCCCCTAAGGTGTAGTTTTTATTCAAGGTTTAATTTTCATCAAACATTATAATAATTTTATTTATCTGTGGTTATATCTGTCCAGCTGACCAAGCGATTCCCAGCTGTCCTTATATGCACATAAGCTCCATGAATGGTCTTGGTAAAAAAGCTGAGCCCTCCTTCATAACTCTGATTACTTGCAGAATGAAGGGCCAAGTCCTTGGTATTGTTCCTCATTTCATAACCCCAGCTGGTCTTTCAGCTTCATATCCTGCCATAGGCCCCCGCCTCCCCGCGCCTTCCCTGTACACGTATACTTTTAGCAACATAGAACATAGAATTGAAGTTGACTGTGTCAGAAATTGTGTCTGGAATACCATCCCTCTTCTCCGCTAGTTAAACTCATACCTGTATCCCAGCTGAAATGTCACCTCTTCTGTCTGGAATACCATCCGTCTTCTCCGCTAGTTAAACTCATACCTCTATCCCAGTTGAAATGTCAACTTTCTTGACTTTAGTTGGTCTTTTTTCACATGTACTATTTTGTATGTGTCTCCTCAGCTAGATAGCACTGTCCAGTACCCAGAAGAGCCCATAAAAATATAAAGTACAAAATAAATATTTGTTGAGGGAGTGAATGGATGACTATCCAATGAAAACCCAAACAAAGCAAAGTCTACCATTATTTAATTGACACAAATCATTTTTTGTTTATTTTTCTTTTTATCTTTTAATTCTGTTCTTTACCAATTATATTTCCTCTTCTTTCAGCGTCTTCAAATGTTGTTGATTTAGTAGGAATATTTGATATCTTTTATCCAAAATAACTGAATCAGGAGACCAGACAAAGGATAAGCACATCACTCGGGCACATCAAGGCTCTGGGTACATGTGTGATGCCAGTGTTGTAAAAGGCTCCTTGGGATGCATGGCTTGTGGTTATGAGGTTTCCCTGCTCTTCATTACCCTCCTACTCCCACCCGAGCCCCTCTGACTGGAATGTGAATCCTGAGGGCATTTTACTATGTGATGTAGTGAGGAAGGAGAATGGGTCCTTTCAGGCTGTCATTTTCCTCATTGGTGAAAGTAGAAATCAGTGTTTACTGAATTAGTCAGGGTTCTCTAGAGAAACAGAATCAATAGGGGTGTGTGTGTGTGTGTGTGTGTGTGTGTGTGTGTGTGTGTGTTTATGTATATCTTTCTCCACAGAGGGAGATTGATTAATTTTAAGAACTTGGTTCATATGATTGGTGAGCCTTGTAAGTCCAAAATCTGCAGGGTTGGCCAGTGGGCTGGAGACCCAGGGAAGAGTTGCAGTTTGAATCCAAAGGCAGTCAATTTGCATAATTCCTTGCTCAGGAGAGGTCAGTCTTTTTTTTTTTTTTTTTTGGCGGTACGCGGGCCTCTCACTGTTGTGGCCTCTCCCGTTGCAGAGCACAGGCTCCGGACGCGCAGGCTCAGTGGCCATGGCTCACGGGCCCAGCCGCTCCGTGGCATGTGGGATCTTCCCGGACCGGGGCACGAACCCGTGTCCCCTGCATCGGCAGGCAGACTCTCAACCACTGCGCCACCAGGGAAGCCCCAGTCTTTTTTACTATTTGGGCCTTCACCTGACTGGATGAGACCCACCCACGTTATGAAGGGTGAAGCTGCTATACTCGAAGTCCACTGATTTAAATGTTAATCCCATCCAAAAAACATCTTCACAGAAACATCTAGAATGTTTGACTCTTTTGGGCACCATGGCTCAGCTGAGTTGACATGTAAAATTCACCATTACATCTACCAAGGTTGTTGCGAGGGTTAAATATGGTAATTCAGGAAAGCACATGCATGGTGCCTGGAACATTAGGAAATTAAGGAACTTAATAGAGTAAATGCTGGTTCCTCCCCTGCTCTCTCTTAAAACCACATTCTCCGTAGTGCTATACCTTTCAGGTTGATCCAGATGCTGACAGTTGTGGTAATGTCTGTTCTAGAAACCTAGTGGTCAGTCATCTACACTCAACTATTCTTATTTAACTACTGAACAGTGTTTATGTGAGAGCTCTGCATCTTGGCCCAGCATTGAACTCATGGCTGCTGACTCCTGCAGGGCCTTCCCACAGCTCCTTCCTTATCTACTGTGAGATCATCACAGTGGACTAAGCTATTTTGATTTATGTATGTCCCTTACAGTTCTACTTTCAATTCCTTTTCTGGGTTTCCCTTTCTTGTCATGGTGGCCCTGATGTCTAGTAAAACGGAGCTGTGTCAGGCCTCTTGGAAGGGCCTATTGCTTTTTCTTTTCCTTGTCCTCTTTTCATTTTTCCCTTCTTCTCTTTTTCTTATTGGTTCATCTGTTGATGGCCTTCCCCTGAGGCCTGGAGCATACCGTCACAAATATTATGTGAATTCTGAACTGATTTCTGTTTTTGCTCACAGAATCATTGTCAGAAGGGGTCATTGTAGTCCACCCCTTAGATATGATGAATTGACTGTGATCAAAATTATGGAGGGTTAAGAACTTGATAGAACTTGAATACCATACAGGTTTGAGAATGAATTCTGTTTCTAACACTACCTGAGTAACTTCAGACAAGTTGCTCTGAGCCTCCATTTTTATAATCAGCCAAATAGGGATAATTATACTACTCATCTCACAGACTTCTTGTGAAATGAGCTGATATGTGTAAAGTGCTTATCAGGCACAGTTTAGATCACTTGGTAAACACTCAATAAATGGTAAATGTTATTTTTATTTTATCTTGCAGTTTCTTAATATGGCTTTTAACTTACCTCCTCTCCACTCAGAATAAAATATTTAAGTCATTCCTTGTCATACCTAAAATAATTATTCTTGAAAATATGAAAATCTTTGTGAATTCTTTTCTGTTACATAAGTAGTACATATGTGTCTTTTTACCAGTGGGATATAATATAGTACACTTGTAAATAAGGCATAGAAATTAATTGTTTTCCTCACTTGAAATCATTTTCTTTCACATAAGACTGATATATAAAGAAAGTCATCTGAAGCTATTTCTATTTTTTTTCTATGCTATTTTGAGTTTTGGTAAATTGTGGAGGGGAAAATATATGATAATAAATGTATCCTTTTAGGTTTTTGCAAATACCATCTCTTCTTGATAATAATACTAAATCTAACCTGTCTTTCTGATAGAAGAGTTTTGAATATTTTATCAGTTAATGATAAAATGTAATTTCAGCAAAAATTTTAGATTTTGTACTGTCATGTTTGTATCCATCAGCATACAGGGACTTTGTGCTTTAGCCACATAAAACACATTTTCAAAATTTGAGTGCTAGTATCAGCCCTGCCACTAACTTGTGTTAATATTGATACCTTGGGCAAATTGCTTCGCTCTAGATCTCAGTGTACTAATATGTAAGATAAGAAGATTAGATCTGCTGATCTCTGATGCATCTGTAATTCTGTTCACAACTGCCTCCTGTCTATAGGGCATTATATCAGGAGCTGTGGAGATGTACGCACAAGTTCTATTTTTTGCCCTACCCATTAATTGCCTTTGGTAAATCAGACCTAAACAATTTATCCATGTCAACTTTGAATAAGATACAGACTCAAATCATGTAAAATGTTTTTTAAATTAAAAATTAGCTCTCCTGGGCTTCCCTGGTGGCACAGTGGTTGAGAGTCTGCCTGCCGATGCAGGAGACACGGGTTCGTGCCCCGGTCCGGGAAGATCCCACATGCTGCGGAGCGTCTGGGCCCGTGAGCCATGGCCGCTGAGCCTGCGCGTCTGGAGCCTGTGCTCCGCAATGGGAGAGGCCACAACAGTGAGAGGCCTGCGTACCGCAAAAAAAAAAAAAAAAAAAAAAAATTAGCTCTCCCACTGATACCATATTTATAACATAGAACATTGTATTTATGTTTACGATTTTAAAGTTTGCTTGGTTGAAGGTGGATTGGAGAAGAAAGAAGAATCAGAGGTAAGAAGAATAACTGATGATATGTGTTATTTGTTTTCCTTCCCAGTGCCTTGCATGGTACCCTCTACATAGTATTTCTTAATAAAGATTTTTTGAATAGAAAAAATTGGCTATAAATTAAAATGAATATGGAGTAAGGGGGGAGAGTAAATTGAAATATGCAGTGCATAAGTGTCTAATGCATTAATAATAATAATAATCTGCTACCATTTATTGAAATATTTATATGCTCTAGATACTGTGCTAAATACTTAATAGACGTTCACTTATTTAATCCCTATAGCCATCCTACAAGGTAGATGCTATTATTGTCCAGCTTTATAGGTGAGAGAACTATCATACAGAGAGGTTAAGTTACATGTTCAAGGTAAACCACTTATCTGTACCATTTTGTTTTTCTAAAAATAAACTCATGAGTTCTAAAATGAATGTCATTACCCTGCTTGTTGTAGTAAGCAGGATAGGCTAGGTTGTGCTGCAGTAACAAAACTCCAAAATTTCAGTGATTTAACCCAATAGAAATTTGTGGCTCACAGTGTATTTCCATTCAGGTGAGCAGAGGGTTCTGCTCATTACATTCACTTAGAGACTGAGGGTCTGATAGAGGCTTCCTCTCAATTTATGCTTTCACGATCAATGTAGCAGTGGAGAAAGAACATAGAAGGCTTCTGCTAGCATGTAAATGCTCCAGCCTGGAAATGATAGGTCACTTCCTTTCATAAGTCATTGGCCAGAACAGGTTACATTGCTTTCTCTAACCACAGGGTGGGGAGACAAAAAGTATTGACTCTGGAGTGCCTAGAAGGAGAGAAGGCACTAAAGACTGCCATACTTAATCAGTCACTTACGCACCTACCCATCCACTTACTCAATGTTTATCTAATTCCTTTTGTATTTCAAGCACCAGGCTAGGTCCTGGGGAGGCAGAGATGATTACATCCTGGAGGACTTCACATTACATTTTTTGACCATTCCAATAGCACATACTTAAGTTGTATCTGAAAAATATGGAAAAGCACTAATAAATTTGTAATGTCTTAGCATTTATTTGATGTTACGGAAAAACCCGAACGAACATTTTGGCCAACCCAATATATGGCTGCAGCTCACAGATTGCTTCAAAAAATAGCCCTAAAGTGAGGCTGGTCTACTTAGTATTTTCTTGCTCAGCTTACCATCATCATATATATATACATATACACATATATGTACACATTGAAGCACATAATAAAAAAGGGAATTAATTTATTCATATTGTCATTCAGTAATTAAAAATAATTGTTTTGGGGCTTCCCTGGTGGCGCAGTAGTTGAGAGTCCGCCTGCCGATTCAGGGGACACGGGTTCGTGCCCCGGTCCGGGAAGATCCCACATGCCATGGAGCAGCTGGGCCCGTGAGCCATGGTAGCTGAGCCTGTGCGTCCGGAGCCTGTGCTCTGCAACGGGAGAGGCCACAGCAGTGAGAGGCCCGCGTACCGCAAAAAAAAAAAAAAATAATAATTGTTTTGCTTTTTTTTTTTTAATAAAAGAAACAATATATAGATTTATACAAAAAATCTTACTTGTGCTTTGTAGGTATTATATAATTGTCCATCAAAACAGGAAAATTCTGCATTGATAATATATATTTTATTGGGGAATATATAAAAATCTTTTTTTCTTCCAGTTCACAATTTAAGAAAAGTCCTAGTTATTGTTTATGAGCAGCGAACAATGAAATTTATTGATTATCTAATCTGGGCCAGATATTATGCTAAAATCTTTTACATGCTGGTTAATTATTACAATCACTTTTAAAAATAGATGGCTTCATTGAGGTTCATATAGGCTAAATGTCTCGATCAAGCTATTAAGGGAGAATATTGTGAGTTATATTTTAATCTGTTGCTTCCAAGATCTATGACCTTTCATTCAGTTGACACCATGATGCCTCTATGTTGTAAGCAGTAGTAACAAAACTCACATCTCTGTATCTATTTATGTTCCACATTCAGTCTTTACAACAATCCTGTGAGGTAGATATCATCCTCATTTTTAGATGTGAAACTACCAAGGTTCAAAAAGATCAAAGAAGGAAACATCCAAAATATCCTACTTGTAAATCTACTGGTTTTTGACTGTAAATATATCATTGTAAGTGATTTGTGGTGTATCCATTAAATGGAATATTATTACCTGTTAAAAATGATGGTCTTGAAGTATATCTGATGATGTGGAAAAATAGTCATGAATTAATGATGTGAAAAAAACAAAATGGAAAACTGAATGTACAATGTATTTCCAGATTCATTTACTCAATTTTTTTTAAGTGCCTACTATGTGCCAGGCACTATTCTAGGCAGTGGGGAAAGAGCATTAAAAGCATTGGGAAGAGCAAGTACAAAAACCATGAGGTAGGTGTGTGCCTGATGGGAAAAACTGCAAGGAGGCCAGTATGGCTGGAGGGATGTGCCCAAGGGAGAGAGTAGTAGGGGATGAGGACAGTGAGGAGGAGAGAGAATGTACATACTCCTCTAGTAGAGAAAGAAGGCAAATGAACTAGGGAAATAGAGTTTGACTGCAGGGCCGTTGTGAAGTCTCATGCAAGTTAGTAAGACCACATGACATGGCTGTATGTTTCTATAGCTACATTCAGTTTCTTGGGTATGGGTGTGGGGTTGGTGGAGAATTCTTTTCAACTAGGATTTTGCCCTTTTGCCAAATGAGTAAAACAAAATGAGAGAGAGACATGGAAGCTGAGGGGTGTATGCAAAGGATTTAAGCCAAGTAGGGAGGTGAGTGAGGATGGGGTGAGGGACAGTGAAAAGGTGGATAATGTGAGGTTGAAGGATTTGGAGAATCATAGTAGAAGAGGGAATGAGCTGGAAAGATAGAGGAAGTAGAATGCTTAAAATTGAGGGTGTGGCAGGATTACAGTTACTGGGAGTGACAAGGTCTAGGGTTTGACCATGGGTTAGTGACCAAGGTAGGTGAAGGACAAGGTCCTTGGGGGAGAGGAGCAAAAGGAACTAAAGGGCCAAGATACTGAAGTCACTAAGAGTTTTTTTTTTTTTTTTTAGTAAGTATTTATTTATTTATTTATTTATTTTTGGCTGTGTTGGGTCTTCATTTCTGTGCGAGGGCCTTCTCTAGTTGCGGCAAGCAGGGGCTACTCTTCATCACAGTGCGCGGGCCTCTCACTATCACTGCCTCTCTCATTGCGGAGCACAGGCTCCAGACACGCAGGCTCAGTAGTTGTGGCTCACGGGCCCAGTTGATCCGCGGCATGTGGGATCTTCCCAGACCAGGGCTCGAACCCGTGTCTCCTGCATTGGCAGGCAGATTCTCAACCACTGTACCACCAGGGAATCCCATCACTAAGAGTTTTGAAAGGAGTTATGTTGGAGCGACAGTGAACAAGGAGCTAAAATCTTCAAGGCATGAAGGGAAGTGAACCAGGGGTCAGTAGATGATTGTAGTGAGAAGGGTAGTGGGGTGTTATAGTTTGATGACATAATATTTAAAGGTAGCGAATTGGGGAAGATGGAGGAAGAATTAGGAACAATGGAAATACCTATTCCACCTCCAGACCCAGTGGTGGGAGAGGTTTGAGAGAAAAATCAACTACCAATTGAGAGGGTCAGATATGTTTAACAATATGTTTATAGCTGCACAGAGAAAGAGTAGAAGAAAATATACTAAAATAGTAACAATGGTGGAAAGATGTGTGATGTTTCATTTTATTCTTTATACTTTTCTGTATTTTTCACATTATCTGTGATGAATCTGCATTGTTTTATAATCCATTTAAAAAGAGTATTATTAAAAAAAAAAAAAAAAGCAGTTGCCCTGTCCTGGCTCACACAGGCAGTATGTGGCAGTGTCAGAACCTGGGCCTCAGGACTCCAGACTGCACTACCCAGCACCACATCTCTGGGTAAACGCTCAGACTACTCTTGTTTCTCTTTCGTTGCCTGGCTATGGCTGCTTTGCCATTTTTTCCTTGAATATTTTACATCCTTATCTTCCATACACAGCTGAAACAAGGATGAAGAACTCATTTGAGTGGAGATAGAGGAAAAAAAGAACAATGGCCCTTTATAACCCCATTTCAACCTAAGGTTTTACTGAAAGGAAGGGGAGAAGAGGGTGACAGGAAAGAAGAAAGGTTTCCAGAGGAATTGTACATGTTTCAAACAGACGGGGGGGAATTCAGGCCACCTAAGTAGAACCAAGGCATATATTTTCCCTAAGTCTCCAACCCCTCCTATCTGTGCTTTTCACAGATAGGAGCCCATGGTTCCTCTCATGGCTGCTTTGCAGATCATTCCCAAATCCATAATTGTAGATCGATCTGTCTCTGTCTCACTTTTGGCATATTTCTCTAAGAATAATCATAATAGTAATAATCGAAAATATTTATTGGGCTCTTACTATGTACAAGGCAGTGTTCTAAACACTTTACATATATTAGCTAATTAATTCTCACAGTGACCTCATGAGGTCTCGGTACTGCTATCCCCAATTTATAGATGGAGAAACTGAGGCACCAACTGCATTTTAATTACTACCTCATCTGCCTCCTTATATTTCTACTTGGATCTGTAGTTCTAACTCAAAACCAGACTTATCTGGTTAAGTGGTGACTTTCTCCTGGTGGCGCTATTATCATTTTAAAAAAATTATTGAGGGCTACATATATGCCAGGCATGGTTCTTGAGACAATAGTTGGACTGCTCGTGTGGAGCTTATTTTCTGGTTAGGAAGTAGATAGTAAGCAAATAAACATTAAATAAATAAGATGATTATAGATTGTAATGATTGCCTTGAAGGAAATAAGCAAGGTGATATGTATGTGTAAATATGGGGTACAGCGGATGGGAAAGGCTTATCTCAGGAAGGTTTCCCTGAGGAAGGGACACTGGATCAGAGAGGGAGCAGAAAGTATAAAGTCCCTAAAGCTTGAAACGTCAGGTATTTTTGGCTCTTCTTTCTCCCATATTCTTTGTAACAACAAGTTACGTTGATTCTATTCTCAGAGTATATCTGTTATTTTCACTTGTATGGCCGTCATGCTTTGTTGCAGCTTCTATTACTGCCTTCTTGGACTGGAAGAGTCTCTTAACTGGCCTTCCTTGCAACCTACAGTTCCCCCTCCACTGCAGTCCCCATGGGCCATATTAATCACCTCCCCTCCAGTCAAACCACTCTTCCACTCAGGACCTGCAATGATTCCTGATTGTTTGCTTTATTAAGAACAAAATCCTGTATGTTTGAGGCCTTCCACCCTTTGGCTGCAACCCACCTTTCCAGTTTGCTAATCTGTTCTCCACACATGGCCATTTCTTTCCTGTTTCTATGCTTTAATCCACATTGTCCCTTTGCCTGGAATGCCTCTTCTCTGGCCCTTCCCTCCTTTATCAACCCCTTGCATTTTTTAAGCCCCATCTCAGACACTGCCTCCTCCAGGAGCCATTTCTTAATCGCCCAGAAAGTGTGTGATTGGTCAGATCTTTCTTTGTACTTCTCTCATGGCATGTGTCTTACTCTAGCCTTGTGTTAAAACCTTTTGTTCCCTTTTTAAAGCAGGAAGCCTGTCTTGAAGGATCCATACCCCTCCACAGCATACAGCACGCTCTTTTACTTAGAGTGTCATCTGCACAAACGTTTTTTGAATCTATATCTTCCCCCTTCCCTTTTTCTGCTTCTCTGCACATTGCAGTAAGGAAGGGGTGTGTATGTATAGGGAAGGAAAGAGTGTGGAAACTTGATTCTCAACTGTCTAAAAGGCTTTGGGGGAAGAAGGTAGGAAGCCAGGCAAATAAAAACAGGCTTACTTGTTCTCATCCTCTTATTTGGATGATCTGGAAGCTGGTTGTCTGTACTGACGCTTCTCCCAAAGTATCTACATAGAAGGAGTCGTGGGAGGGAGTGCCGCAGCCCCTGTTTTTTCTGCTTTGTGTGAGGATGTGGGCTAGGGGAAGGGTGAAGAATGAATGTATCAGGAACAATATCTCCTTAAAAGCTGCTTCTGTGGTGGCTGTGTACTGCCTTTGTTTATTAGAGAGCTAAAGTAAAGGGAGTACTTTTTATGGTTTTGGCTTTTCATTTGTAAACAGAGGCTAATTAACTATGTGTATTTGTAAATCCTTGCTGTCTATTGTGTATGAATCAGTTAGTTCCAAGTTGCCCTTCAGTGCTGTGACTGGAGAGAAGCAGCTGACCTGTCTCTGTCAGGCTCATGATCTCTTTCTTGCTGCTTGTATTGTGAGGACTGCCCACGTGGGGTTAAGATAAGGCAGATTTATTAAAGTCAGATTTCTTTAGGAACTTTTCCCAGAGCAGCCCTGCAGTTTGGTTATATGATACAATTTATATGTGTGAAAGTATAACTATTACAGAAGTTATGATAGCTAACATTTATAGAGTAAAGCAGCACAGTTATATATTCATTCAACAAATATTTATTGAACTCTCCCTATGTGCCATATACTGTGTCAATAGCTAGGGATAAGGGGAAAACAAAAACGTACATCATGAAGCTTACAGTTTAGTGGGAAAGAAGATAGTGACAAGTAATTACAAGTGTGATGTGTGTTTTAAGGAAGTAGTTTGCTGCGGAATCTACGGTACGGTCCTAAGTCTTGCGTATTAGGGCTTCCTCTGGTCAGTAATGGTGTTAAAGCAGAGACAAGAAGCTGAGTAGGAGTTGGCAAGGAGAAGGGAGGTGATGGAGATTTCTGTCCAGGTAGAGGATGTATCATGTACAACATACTAATTTAGGAAAGAGTAGGAGGAATTGAAAGGAGGTCAGTAAGACTGGGACAGGGGGCAGAGATGATGAGGCAGGAGGTGGGCGATCAACACTGTGAAGTCAGTGTTGTCACTATTTCCACTTACACACTCATGATGTGGGTATTCCTTCTTTGAAGCTTTCATTGACTTTAAGAACATAACTTGGTGTTGAGTTGGTGCTGGGACAGAGCACTGCTCTGTTCACCATAGTACGACATGTTCACCTTGTGACAGGTACTGCATATGTGCTCTTCATATAATTATCTTAAACCCTGCATGAAGGTACTACATCTCTTTTACAGAGGAATAGAGGGCTCAGAGATGAAGTAATTTTATTCATGATCACATAGCTGATAAATGATAACACCAGGATTTAAACTGAGCTTTTGTGTCATCAGAACCCATACTCCATGTTGCCTCTGTAATAGCTGTATTTCTGGAATAGATAGAAGATTTCGTAATTTATGGTCTGATTTAGAGATAGTTGTGGAAGTCATATTAAGGAAATCCAGATTACACATTAATAAAGTTGAGGAATAAGAGGAGTTTCAATTCTCTTTTTAACAGCAAGTTGGGTGATTTTGGAGAGTAAAAAGAAACATAACAGAGTTTTTAACAATACAGAGCTTTCTTCTGGCTTTGGTTTTCTGTTATGGAAAGAAGAATTTAAATGAATGGGATTATAGGATTATATGGTAGCTCTAACTACCATATGATCCTGCATTCCCATTCCTAGGCGTATACACAAAGAAAACCATAATTCAAAAAGATACATACACCCCAGTGTTCATTGCAGCACTATTTACAATGGCCAGATATGGAAGCACCCTAAATGTCCATCGACAGAGGAATGGTTAAATATGTGGTATATATATACAATGGAATATTACTCAACCATAAAAAAGAATGAAAAGAAATGTCATTTGCAGCAAGATGGATGGACCTAGAGATTGTCATACTGAGTGAAGTAAGTCAGAGAGAGAAAAACAAATACCATATGATATTGCTTATATGTGGAATCTAAAAAAAATGTTACAAATGAACCTATTTACAAAACAGAAATAGAGTCACAGATGTAGAAAAAAAACTTATGGTTACCGGGGGGGAAGAGGGGGCAGGGATAAATTGGAAGATTGGGATCGACATATATAACTACTATATATAAAATAGATAACTAATAAGGACCTACTGTATAACACAGGGAACTCTTCTCAATACTCTGTAATGACCTACATGGGAAAAGAATTTTAAAAGGAGTGGATATATGTGTATGTATAACTGATTTACTTTGCTGTACAGCAGAAACTAACACAACGTTGTAAGTCAACTCTACTCCAATAAAAGTTAATTTAAAAAAATGACATATGGGAACATATGTTTATGTATGACTGATTCACTTTGTTATAAAGCAGAAACTAACACACCATTGTGAAGCAATTGTACCCCAATAAAGATGTTAAAAAAAAAAAAAATGAATGGGAACTACATTAGTAGCAGAAGGGGACTATGACACCTGAGACAAAATGTACTATGAAATATTTTTGGGTGGCTCTGTACATTCTAGAGTAAAGGATGTTAAGAGACCTCCATTGATGATCACAAAAAGGCATTCTCCATGGGGAATAAAGTAATGAGGTCACTACTGTGGAACTTTGTCCCCTTAAGCTTGGTGCTTAATACAGTTTACCATAAATACATTAGTGAATCCTCCATTTTAAGCTTTCCCAGCAGTCCATGTACAAAATTTGGCTTGGAATAAGTTAATAAGAATTCATATAAAGGTCCCTAATCTATGCTGCATGGACTAGTCCCTGCCATATCTTCATCTTCCACTTCACTTGCAGAGGGCCTTGCATGTTCCCCCTCCTACCCAGTAACTCCAAAGGACAGAGGTCACTGTTTGGCACTCTGTTTTTGAAAGTCTCCCAGTCTCTGGGTTAGGGAGTCAAGTCCAGTTAACTCTACCCATGTATTTTGTTTTCTTTAGAAGTCTGGATATTGGTCTCATCTTTAAACACACTGTTTAGAATAATAGTACCAGGCTCCTGTTTATTTAATAAAGTGTTATTGTTTTAAAGGATATTAGACTGAAAATTTAAGCTAATCTCTTTAACCAGTTTTATGAGAAGGCCGGCTATTTGAACCATTGTTTTGCCACCTAAGAGGAAATAAGTAGTTCCTTGAGATGTGGATTTATAATCTTCAGCATATGAAGTGATGAAGGGGATATCACAGATTATTTTAAATTTCTTTATAAATAAGATATCCAAAGCCACCGTGTTTCATTGCTGCAGTATGTACCTTTCCTCAGAGCTACGTAGTTTATACAGCAGTGAATGTGTACCAAAAATATATTGCACTGTCCTAGCACTGGTAAGTGGGCAGAAAGTCAAAAGCAAAAGCATATCCCATACTAGACCACAACATATTTGGTGTGTGAGATGCTCTCACTGTCACCAAGTCATTACCTAAGAGAGCTGAAAAAAAATTTATTTAAAATTTTACTTTGCAAGGTTATGGCTTTTTAAGTGAACACTCAGAACAAATTGCTGAGGTTTCATATATTAATTTCTTCCTTCTAAGTGGCAATATTAAATACATAATATAAATTGTGTATGTTCGTGTGTGTTTTTGGAAGTGGTTTCAGACTTGGGAGGTGCATGCTAATAATACACTGCAAAATATATTAATAATACACCAAGCTCTCACTTCCTGCCAGCCCTTGCTGGGCACTTGCATGAATGTATTATCCAAGTTAATCATCACAAGACACATCTGGGATAGGTATCATTATTATTATTTTTTTTTATTTTACGGATAAGAAAACAAACCCAAAGACATGAAGTACCTTGTTCAAGTTCAGATAGCTCTAATAGATAGCAGATTTGGCACTCAAACTCAAATCTGTCTTCAAATTCCCATCTCTTTCCACTACATCACAGAACATTTGTGGTTTTCAGGAGGAAAACAAAAAACAAAGTGTTTGAAAGATGCCCTTGGTACTGGTTAGATTTTATTAGTGTAAAAGCACGTGTGTGTTTTGTGTGTGTGTGTGTATTTAAGCCTTGACACACTTTGGCATTTTTGATAAGTTTTGCTGATAGCATATGACTAGCATGTTTGGCCAGCATCATTGTGATTTAATAACCTAATTTAAACAAGGAACTGCAACCCAAACAATGGCTGATTCATCAGATAGGAAAGTGAGGAAGTACTTGTTATCATTTGTCAGTTAATTTTTATTTTTATGCAGTTTGAACCATGGGTCACACTGCAGACACTGTGCTTTAAAACTGTCGGAAACCTCTGTCACTTCCTGAGCACTGATGGCCTCTTCCTTTGAGGGAGCCGCTCATACAACAATTTTGGAAAGCAGTGATGATGACTTCCTTCTCCTTGGCGTCGGATGCTTCCTTTCTCTTGAACAATTGGCTTTAAATGACCATGACTGGTGCAGCCAGTGCAGACCAAAACAGGCTTTTTGTTTGCCTTTTTATATAGTCTAGACTATATAAATATCTAGAAAATGACCACACTTTAAAAGAAGGGAATTCATATTTACCGAGCATCTCTCCATGATCTCCTCAAAGGCAACAATCTTGGGTTTCACTCATCTGTGGTTCTGGGAGGCCACAGCACCAAGCTCTGTATATGTGGAACTGAGCTGATGGAATGACACTGCGTATTATGTCCTGTTTTATTGCAGACATTAAATGCAAATATCTGACCTTAGGCAAGGTATAGAAGAGCCTATTGCTGTTACTTATATACCCCCAGTGCTTTGGTCCATCTCTGAAGAATGTGAGTGTTACCATGGTGAAATGGATGTTGGCTGAGATGCTAGGGGAGTTACTTTCCAAAAAATATGGATCATGGTTTTTAAAGATTTCCAGAAAGGCTTTTTGCAGTCAAATTCTATAACATTGCCAAATCCTTTTATTAATTTGAATTTATAGTCATTTGTCTGTAGTGTCTATTCTTCATGTGACCTTTCTCTACTCCACACTCAAGGCAAATATATATGTACGCTTTTTCCTGTTGGTCTTCCTGCAAAGCTTTATTCTTTAAATACTTCAATTTTCGAGGTGTCTGGCTTGTTTTAACACTCGCATGTTCCCTTCTGTTAAAAAATGTCTCCCTCTAGGAAGCCCTTTTTTGTTAATTGGAAAAGTAGTGAGGTCTTCTGTTGGTCTTTTGCTCCTAATTCATACTCCAATTCATTTACTGTCCCTCCTTCACCTTTGATTACACATATCTAACAAGTGCAGGCAACTTTAGTTGACGTGCAGATTCCATGTACTTCATTTAATTCCAAACTGACTGAATCCATGCCTCTCAGGATATCTTGACTGCCCCATTCCTGGCTTAGCTAGTGTAGGCTTAGGCAATGGAAATACATTTTAGGATCAACCTTTACAAACATAAATGTGCTAGGAAAAAAATCTCTAACACTTGTTATTTATTATTGACACTTTGTGCCATGCATTACACATTGGTCATCTCATTGTTTTGTACACACTATGCTGGGATGTGGTTTATACAGTGCTGGTATCTCTCTGCTTGGAATGGTTTGTCTTTCTCCTTTCTCTGCTTGGCACGCTCCTGTTCATCCTTTGCTGCTCATGTCTTGCACCACCTTCTCTGTGAAACTTTATGGGACTGCTTTTCTTCTTTCTGATGGGCTGGGTAATTGACTTCATCCCCTTTGTGTCTCCCATTGCACTCTACAGGTACTTCTGTGCTACTACTCTGGATTGCAATGATTTGTTTATATGTTTGTGTTCCCATTAGCCTGTGAGCAGCCTGAGTCCTGGGACCACATCCATCAGTGTATCTTCAGTGTATGCGCTCAACAGCTGTTTGAATGAATAACTGGCCCAAGCTGAAGTGGTTACTCCGTCTTCTGAACGCTGTTAACACTTGCTTTTATTATATTTTGCCTAGTGCTACCAGCGTGGCATAGACACTGCCCAATCAAAGCAGAAACTGGTCATAGAGCTGAGGCCTCTTAGAGTGCTGTAGGTTAGTTCTTTAGGTCTGTAGGTGTGGAGAAGGGACTGGGGCAGCTGGGAAGTTAGGCACAGAGAAGGGGATGGTGTCACTCAAGGTGCTAAGGTAATTATTTGCCAACAGGTATGGAAGTGTTTTAATATTTTAAGAACTGGCTGAGTGTCAAGCCTTGGTTCTTCCAGGTAATGAGTGCCTTAAGAATAGGATGCTACTTACATTGCTTAGTATCCCTCATATGGCTACCTAGGTACAACTCAGAGGTATAAGCATTCAGAATAAGATAAACTTTTATAACAAATATTAATGTTTTATTACATTTTGCATGAGACTCCCGTCTAAAACGCCTTTGATTTTTTTCACATTACTGTTAATGGCACTACTCTCTTCTTGGTCACCCAGAATAGGAAACTTTAGAATCATTTGATTCCCTCACCTTCACCTTCATGCCAAAAATCCAATCAGTCATGAAGACTGTCCATGATTCCTTCCTAGTTTTTGCCCCTTCCTTTACATTCCCAGAATTATTACCTTGTGTAGGCCCAAAGTAAACTACTACAGTAGCCTCTTGAGTTCCTCTGTTCTTTAGGCCTCTGTCCAGGCTAGCTGGCACTGTGTTTTTTTCTCTTCTCCTCTTTTCCAATCCACATCTTACTGGGCCCTGCTTAAGCCTCACTTCTCAGGGAAACCTTCCCCAACTGACCTAGCCTAGCATGAGCTATCCTTCCCTGGGCTTCCCTAGTACTTGATGTCTGTAGCATTCATTTGACTGTTAACTGTGCTCTACTTTGTGAAATGGCTCTTGTTGCCTGAATTATAATTACATCTTGGAATGTGATTTAATAGATAGCTATCCCTCAAGTAGAAAGCCTTAGAATTAATACACCCATAGGAGCATAATGATTCAGGCTATTAGATTTTAAGAATTTCTTGGTAGGCATAGATTCTGTAGCTAGCTTGCTGAATAATGTGCAATTTTGTTAAAGAGAAATGCTTCAACAAAGCATTTAGTGGCTGTGACCCACTAAATGGAGTTTATAACCCACTAATGGATCACAACCTCCATTTTATAAAACACTAATCTAGACTAGATGGACCTTACAAAGATGAATCTTTCTCCTGTAATGGAGAGATTAAGTCCTGGAAGCAAAAATCTTTACTAAGGGTGAGTGTAAAGTATTGCAGGAGAGGTATATAGCATGAGAGTTCAAAGGAGAGAGACCTGCACGGTGAAAACTATTCCTACTGTAGGGAGATGATTCTGTTTGGGGAAGAAGGGACTTGGGGACTTGGGTATCCCTTAGTAGTCTTACAGATTTTTCCTTTGGTAGTTAAATCATTCCTTTCAGGGATTTTTCCTTTCACAGGGGCAGGTGGGAATAACACACATTCATTTCCTCTTTACTTGTTTTCTTCCTTAGTGTTTATGTGCTTGCATAATAGCAGGGCTTGTAATAGAGATTTCCTGACTTGGATTGTATTTCTAAATACTAAGGAGCAAAAGCAGGATACTGTAAGGGAGAAGATTTATTTCTTGTTTAATACTCATCCATTTTGAGAATGAACAAAAAAGACTTTTTAAAATGGGGAACTTTAAGAGGTACTATGCTATGAGATGAAAACACCATCACTTACAAATGGTGGTAATTACCTTTTCATTGTAGCCTTCTTGAATTATAGTTTTTTTTTTTTTTTTTTTTTGCGGAGCACAGGCTCCGGACGCGCAGGCTCAGCGGCCATGGCTCACGGGCCTAGCAGCTCTGCAGCAATGTGAGATCTTCCCGGACCGGGGCACGAACCCATGTCCCCTGCATCGGCAGGCGAACTCACAACCACTGCGCCACCAGGGAAGCCCTTGAATTATAGTTTTAAAGGAAGAGGATATTCTTTTTTTTTTTTTTAACATTTATTTATTTGGCTGCGCTAGGTCTTAGTTGCAGCATGTGGGATCTAGTTCCCTGACCAGGGATCAAACCTGGGCCCCCTGCATTGGGAGTGTGGAGTCTTAACCACTCGACCTCCAGGGAAGTCCCAAGGGAGGGGATATCCTATAGTAAGTAGTGTTGACAGACTGTAATTCTTACCCCTGAATAATTTTCCTAAGAATGTGCTGTTTCTTTTCCACTGATTTTTTCCTTCCCTTCCTTTCTTTCCTCCCTTCCTTCCTTTCTTTTTTAAATGAAATAAGCCTTTGAGGCGAAGCTTTTCTTGGTTATATACTTCTGGCAGCTCTTTTCTCTTGTAGAAGATCCTTTATGTAAAGGCTATCTTGCATGATTTTTTTTTTTTTTTTTTTTTTTTTTTTTTGCGATTCACGGGCCTCTCACTGTTTTGGCCTCTCCCGTTGCGGAGCACAGGCTCCGGACGCACAGGCTCAGTGGCCATGGCGCACAGGCCAAGCCGCTCCGCGGCATGTGGAATCTTCCCAGACCGGGGCACGAACCTGTGTCCCTTGCATCGGCAAGCAGACTCTCAACCACTGCGCCACCAGGGAAGCCCCTATCTTGCATGATTTTTACTGCCTTAGTAAAGACAGAATTATACCTGGGGAAAATGCATTGTCAAATTGCTTTTTAGGTTCCCCAGGGTCACATGTTAAATGTTGTAAAAATATCCATATGGTTGTAATGTACTTTTGTGTGTTTTTTTAAATACAAAAAATAAAATTATTGATGGCCATAATCCTCAGGGGTTATTTGCTATAATTCAATAAATTTTGAGCCTTTACTGTGGTCAGGGATTTGTATACATACTTGAATCCTGGCAACCTTGTCAGGAAGATATTAGTAGCCCCTTTTAGAAATGAGGCAACTGAGGTTCATAGATGTGAAAATATTTGCTGGAATCTACCTCACTGGAAAGTGGTACAATCAGCATTTCAACTCAGGATTGCCAGACTACAAAGCAGGGCTTTTTCCACTGGATAAGGAGCATTTTCCTCTGGGCCTAGGGTTGTCTTGGAAGGATTTACAGAGGGGACAGTGCTTGAGTGAACACCTGGATGCATGGAGGGTGAAGTAGGAGTTTTCTGTAATGACGTGAGGGAGGAGGACATTCCAGGCAGGGGTAAATCTGTGTGCAGCATATTATATCCAGATGATATAAAAAAGCATGTTATATCCAGATGACTTCTGAATTTTGAAGAATTGAGAAAGCATATTATATCCAATGATTTCTGAATTATGAGAGGGGCAAGTGGCAGAAGATGAGGTTGGAAAAGAGGTGGGCATGGTCCCAGCACAGGCATTGTCAGCTTCTCTGAGTTTGCCTCTTCCGTAGCCTCCTCTACCGGCAGTTAGTTGGGTTTTGTCTCCTCTTGGCTGCCGTAACAAGCATCCTGTGCATAATGTGCATCCCTTGTGTAGAAATAGTTTCTTTACTCACTTGTTTCCACTAGTCTGTGTCCTCTTTGAGAGCAAAGACTGTGCTTTTTATCGTATCTAGTATAGCCAGACACATGCAGTAGGCACTCAGGAAGTGATGGTGTATGAAAGGGCCTTGTCCTTGCTAAGGAGAATCAATATTAATCATGGTCACCTCTGTTTGCCACTCTTCTACTCTTTCACAGTTGAGTAGGATTTTAACTTGGTAATTTTAGGATCTCTTCACATTTCCTGAGGCTAACACACCTGATAGAAAGCTAACAGAGGGGCTTTCCCTGGTGGCGCAGTGTTTGAGAGTCTGCCTGCCGATGCAGGGGACGCGGGTTCGTGCCCCGGTCCGGGAGGATCCCGCGTGCTGCAGAGCGGCTGGGCTCGTGAGCCAAGAAAGCTAACAGAGCCTTACTGGTGGCCCCAAGGGCCCGGAGTAGAGTTAACTGGTATAGCCTAAGTCCAGCCTGGGTTACTTGGTCTCCTGGTGTCACATCACACTTCTCACTTTTTCTGCTCAGTTCAACTCAGCAGTCATTGATGGAGCAAGTCCTGTGCCCATTGTACTTTGTGCTATGAGGATTCAGACATGAACAAGAAAGGGGAGGCAGTATGGCACGGTGCAGCCTCTTCACTTCATAGGGTTCCTGTGACAAATGAGAGAATGTACATTTAGCCCTTAGTGCAGGCCTTACATTATTCACAGGGCAGGTGGGAATAATACACATGGTTTTGATCAATAGATTCTAGCATCTTATTATATAGGGTTACTTTAGGGTTTATAATAGAATAGCAGGTGTATGACATGTGTAAATAGGTAAATACAGTGCAAAGGCTACATTTGAAAAGCACTATAATAGAGCTGAAATTACCATGGAAGCACAAAGAAGGCAGGAAGACCAAGGAATGCTTTGTGGAAGAAGTGGCATTGAATAGAATCCCCTTTTCACACAGTTGACATACCTAACTAGAAGGCTGTGGAGATTAAAGGCTTAATCAACTATTGCCTGTTCTGAGACCCCTTCTCTGATCACCCTATTAAAATTAGGTCTATCTCTGTTATTCTCTGTCAGAGTCAAACCTGCACAATTACAGTTTCTAAGTGTTTCTTCTTTTTGAAATTTATTTTATTTTATTTACTTATTTTGTCTGCGTTGGGTCTTCATTGCTGCACACAGGCTGTCTCTAGTTGTGGTAAGCAGGGGCTACTCTTCGTTGTGGTGCACGGGCTTCTCATTGCAGTGGCTTCTCTTGTTGCAGAGCACGGGCTCTAGGCGTGCGGGCTTCAGTGGTTGCGGCACGTGGGCCCTAGAACGCACAGGCTTCAGTAGTTGTGGCGTGTGGGCTTCAGTAGTTGTGGCTTGCAGGCTCACTAGTTGTGGCTCGTGGGCTCTGGAGCACAGGCTCAGTAGTTGTGGCGCCTGGGCTTAGTTGCTCCGTGGCATGTGGGACCTTCCTGGACCAGGGATTGAACCCGAGTCCCTTGCATTGGCAGGTGGATTCTTAACCACTGAGCCACCAGGGAAGTCCCTCTAAGTGTTTCTTTATTTGTGTATTTGCTTGTTTATTATCTGCTTCTTTCATTAGACTATAAGCAGTGTGAGGGCAGTGACCATATCTACCTTGTTCACTGTTGTATCTCTAGCACTAACCCCTGGTAGGCACTCAAGAAATACTTGTGAAATGAATGAATGACTGTAAACAATGACTGTCATTTATCTATATATCGTATTAGCTCTGGGCAGTTGCTATGCAGGACTGTGGCCTAATGACAAAAGCACCTGAAAGTAATCAAGGAGCAACTTGGTCCTGTTTGAACTTGCTGCCATTGTTCTGAGCTTTTTGGTTTCAGCTGAGGATATCCTTTTCCCTTCCTTTATCTTTCTTACAGCGCCCTTATCATTCAGACCGGATGAATGCTGAAAACAATGAGCAGTCTATAGAGTGTATTTTTAAGATGATGATTAAGAGTCTCTAGAGGCCATTTTATAGTGAAACCAGGACTGAAATTGGATGTTGGAGTTCCCCAGAAGGAAAAAGCTCAGGCTGCTACTTTCTTCAATGCTTCCTTTTGTGTTTGATCTTCATGTGGGCATTTTGTAAAGTTTAATTTTTTGGAATGCTAAAAGCCTTTAAAGTCATGTATTAGTGTAATAAAAAATTATTTCTTTAAAGCAATCTCTAAAGAGAGAATGCTGTAAGTTTTCTGTTTCAGCAGTTCTCACGGTATGATTCACAGAAGGTCCTTTGTGGGGGAGGAAGAGGTGCATTTTAGCATTGTGTAGTAGTATCTTCTTTGTATACACTACTTTTTAAAAATGTAGTTTATTGATTTGACAGAGGTAACCAGGTAAAGATTGTGGTCCCTGATGTCTTTTGTCACACCAGAGAGGAACAGAGACCATCAGCTTTGAGAACAATTACATTCTCACGTTGTATAATTTCTTTAGTTTCTGGATGAAAAGGGTAGAAGTAAAATCTGCTTTGTTCACATCCATTAAATGCTACTGGGAGCCTGATGGCCTTGGAACTCTTTCACCATTTTAGCAGGGCTCTTGCTATTTAGAATGCCCAGAGTCAGGGTCAGTGCAGAATCAGTTATTAAAGGACAATAGTGGTGGTTATAGCTATTCAAAAGACTTCCTTTTGTTGATTGCTGTTATGCAAATACTACTGATGTCATACATTGGGTCTTTTTTCATTGTGATCTTTCCTGGGTGTATTATGATTTTAGAAAGTGGTGTATGATGTTATATATATTACATATATAGTGACTGAAGAAACCTGGCTTATTTTTCAGTCTTACCATGATCTCTTACCTGGACCTTTCAGTAGCCTTTTGTTTACTCTTCTCCCTTTCTTTATCATCTCATTCTCCAGGCCAGTCTTCACAGAGCAGCCAGAGCGATCTCTGTAAAACATAGATCAGAATAACTCCTACAGCTCTTTAAGGCTTTCTCATTGCTCTTTGTGTTAAACTCCCTACTGTGGCCCACCTGGCCCTGAGCCTCATCCCATACCACAATGCTTCCCCTTGTTCACCATGTTCCAGACACTGTGGTCTCCTTTCTGTTTTTACAACATGCCAAGTCTCTGAGCCTTTGTATTTTCTGTTCCTTCTTTCTAGAGTTCTTCCCCTGGCTGGCTTCTTCAGGCTTTACCCCCAGTGCCACCTCCACAGAGAGGCCATCTATGTTAGTTTCTTAGGGCTGTTGTAACAAAGTACCACAAACTGGGAGGCTTAAAACAACAGAAATTTATTTTCTAACAGTTTTAGAGGCCAGAAGTTCAAAATCAAGGTGTCGGTGTGATTGGTTCCTCCTAGGGAGAATCTGTTCCATCTCTCTCCTAGCTTCTGGTAGTTGCTGGCAATCCTTAGTGGCTTGCAGTTGCATAATTCCAGTGTCGTCTTCTGTCATCACGTGGCTGTCTTTCTTTTGTATAACTGTGTCTTCACATGGCCTTCTCTTTGTATCTGTCTCTGTGTTTCTTCTCTTCTTATAAGGACACCGGTTATATTGGACTAAGGGCTAACCCTATTCCAACATGACCTCATCTTAATTAATTATATTTGTAATGACCCTATTTCCAGATAAAGTCACTTGCTGAGGTTCCGGGAAGAACATGAATGTTGGGGGAGACATTATTCAACGCAGTACACTTTCCCTGACTCTCAATTTAAAGTAGGCTGCATTAGTGGATCTATATCTATAAACATACTCACAAGTTATTTATTTCTAGCCATTGGTGAGCAAGGCACTTCATTAGACCACATTTCATGCATTGTGCTCAATTCTGGGCACACCATCCATGAAAGGGAAGATAATTGAACTAGGATGTGAATGGGGTTGTGAAGATTTTAGAAATCATGTTATATGGGTAAGAACTGGGGTTTTGCTCAGTTGGAGAAGAGTAGATTTGGGAAGTCATCACAGCCCTCTGCAGGAGGACCATCCCTTCAGAGGAGGGGGAATACGGACGATTGGATTGTAAATTACATACATACACAGGTCTGTATCCTGTACTTGAGAAGTATGGTTTTGCCTTTTTGGGGGTGGGGGTGGGGGTCTTTATCGTTTTACTTTTTACCAGATACCAGCCTCCATCTCTTCCATCATAAAGGAAGAAAAACATTAGTTTGTCCCCCTCATCTGCGGTTTTCCTTTCCACAGTTTCAGTTACCTGCAGTCAACCTTGGTCCAAATATATTAAGTGGAAAATTACAGAAATAAACAATTCATAAGTTTTAAATTGTATGCTGTTCTGAGTAGTGTGATGAAATCTCACGCCTTCTGCTCTGTCCTGCCAGGACCTGAATCATCCCTATGTCTAGCGTATCCACGCTGTATATGCTACCCATCTGTTAGTATAGGAAAAAACATAGAATATATTCCCTTTGTACCCACAGGGAATTGGTTCCAGGACCCCTCTGCGGATACCAAAATCCACGGATGCTTAAGGCCCTTATATATCGTACCATACAATGGCATAATACAGTTGGCTCTCTGTATCTGTAGGTTCTGCAGCCAAATATATGGGTAAGAATATGGAGGGCTGACTATATTGGGTTTGCTGACCGTATAGGGTTCAGCACTACCAACAGTTTCTGGCATCTGCTGGGGGTCTTGGAATGTACCCACCATGGATGTGGGGGGGATTACTGTATATGAGTTCTGGCAAGATTTTTCACTTTTTAAAATGGAATAAATATAACATAGTTTAGATTCCCTTGCAATTCAGCAAGCAGATTTCAGCAGCATTTGCCTGTGATGGAGAGGACCTCATGGCTTTGGGTATTCATGGCTTTGGGTATTCATGGCTTTGGGGATGCATGGACATCAGGGATGACCTCAGCTCCCTTGCCTCCTGTTCTCTGTCACAGCCTCTTTATGAAATTCCTATCCTAGTTTTATCTAGCCATTAAACTTCTCTACTCCTGTCCTGGGTGGTGGATGTCTGTTGAAGCAAACCCACAACTAGGTAGATTGTTGTGCCTGCAAATTTAGTCTCTAAACTCAGGGATCCTATGGAAGGCCTGAGCATCAGTTCCTTCTTCCATGCTGCACTTTCACCTCTATCTTCAAATCATTGCCACACTATGCCCTTTTACTCTCTTTTAGTAGATAGCCTTGCCCCCTACTTCAGTGATTAAAAAACTTAGTTGTTGTACGAGAGGCGTTTTAGCCAGAACCCCGTCAGTGTTCTCCTTTTCCACCTAGAGATGTAGTTCCTTCTGTACCCATCTGTTTCCCAAAGGAGGAGGGGTTCCTCCTGTCCAAATCAAATCCCTCCATATGTGTCTTGACCTCATTTTCTCCTGTCTCCTCAGAATCTCCCAGCATCACTAATCCCCCTCTCACCTATAGTCTCAACTATTCCCTCTAATCACTTTTTGCCTTTGGGCATTATACCTCTACCATGTTTCTTTCTTCTTCATAAAACTCTTTGTGGAAAAACGTATCTTACACATTGCTCAAATCGACATTTTGCAGCACATTTGGGTGTACTGAACACTAGTATGCTGCTGAATGATCCAGTATAATATACATTTTACAAGAAGCTGTCATTCAGGTTAAATAACTGTGCACTGCCAGAGAGCCACAGGTTTAAGTCCTTTACAGCCCTAAAAACTGTGACTATAACCCTGTCACAAGGTCATACCTGACCTTTTAGGTTATATACTTCAGTAAAATGCTGATTAGTCCTTCCCCTGCTCCTCCACCTAGATGCTGGCCTTTTGTCTATATTAAATCTTCCTGTTTCTCCTCCCAGCAGAGGGCATGCAGTTCCTGGTTCCTCAGCAGCCTGGATAACGCTAAACTCTTGTGAGTCGGGTTTAGGTTTTATGCTTGGGTTCTTCCTCAGGCACGTGATTTGTCACTGGGCAAAAGGCACATCTGACTACAGCATTCTGCAACTCTTCCAAAGCCAGTAACAGACCCATGCAATAAATGAATCCTCACAAACTTGATCGTGGGAACTTTGATTTCTATTCTCATTGCTTTGAGTCATGCTGTTCTCTGAAGCTGTGTTGGGTTTATTTTAATACCATCTGCAGAGCTAGGATGTATGCATGCGTGCATTTATTCTGTGTATGGTCACTGATCTTCTACCATGTGCCAGACATTATTCTAGTCACTGGGGACTTAGCAGTGGACACAACAGATGAAAGTCTCTGCCTCATTAAGGCTCTATTTCTAGCGTACCTATTTCATTCACTGTTGGTTTAGAGAGGCAATCTCAGATTTCAGTTAGGTTTCTCTTTATAGGGAGATTTTCCTATGTACATCAGGTGGCAGCCTGGTGAATCTAATCTCATCTCCCATCTCTTCTCCTCATGAATTATATATCTTCTGCCACAAACAACAACAGTTCCTGAATATGCTTGTTCTGCAGAGTTCCTCATGCTCCCTTTGCTTGACATGCTTTTCTGTACTTGGAAAAATTCTTGTTACTCTTCTGAGTTCACCTCAGATATCACTTCTTTGGTGAAGCCTTGCATGATTCCTGCAGGTCGGAACGTAACTTCTAAGCTCCCACAGCACTTTGTATATAGAACTTAAACCATACCATCTTGTGATTGTTTATTAGTATGCTCATCACTTTTTTTACATTCAAAACTTGAGAGATTGAATTGTATCTTACTCCGTTCTCCTTCCTAATGCCTGTCACTAATGAATACTCAATACACATTTTTAAGTGAAAGAAAAACAAATTTTTTTAAACATATTTATTGGAGTGTAGTTGCTTTACAGTGGTGTGTTAGTTTCTGCTTTATAACAAAGTGAATCAGCTATACATATACATACATCCCCATATCTCCTTCCTCTTGGGTCTCCCTCCCACCCTCCCTATCCCACCCCTCTAGGTGGTCACAAAGCGCCGAGCTGATATCCCTGTGCTATGTGGCTGCTTCCCACTAGCTATCTATTTTACATTTGGTAGTGTATATATGTCCATGCCACTTTCTCACTTTGTCTCAGCTTACCCTTCCCCCTTCCTGTATCCTCAAGTCCACTCTCTATGTCTGTATCTTTATTCCTGTCCTGCCCCTATGTTCTTCAGAACCATTTTTTTTTAAGATTCCATATATGTGTTAGCATACAGTATTTATTTTTCTCTTTCTGACTTACTTCACTCTGTATGACAGACTCTTAGGTCCATCCATCTCACTACAAATAACTCAATTTCGTTTCTGAGTAGTATTCCATTGCATATATGTGCCACATCTTCTTTATCCATTCATCTGTCGATGGACACTTAGGTTGCTTCCATGTCCTGGCTATTGTCAATAGAGCTGCAATGAACATTGTGGTACATGACTCTTTTTGAATTATGGTTTTCTCAGGGTATATGCCCAGTAGTGGGATTGCTGGGTCATATGGTAGCTCTATTTTTAGCTTTTTAAGGAACCTCCATACTGTTCTCCATAGTGGCTGTATCAATTTACATTCCCACCAACAGTTCAAGAGGGTTCCCTTTTCTTCACACCCTCTCCAGCATTTATTGTTTGTAGATTTTTTTTTTTTTTAAGAAGATGTTGGGGGTAGGAGTTTATTTACTTATTTATTTTTGCTGTGTTGGGTCTTCGTTTCTGTGCGAGGGCTTTCTCTGGTTGCGGCAAGCGGGGGCCACTCTTCATCGCCGTGCGCGGGCCTCTCACTGTCGCGGCCTCTCTTGTTGTGGAGCACAGGCTCCAGATGCGCAGGCTCAGTAATTGTGGCTCACGGGCCCAGTTGCTTCGCGGCATGTGGGGTCTTCTCGGACCAGGGCTCGAACCTGTGTCCCTTGCATTAGCAGAC
Organism: Tursiops truncatus; assembly: GCF_011762595.2. Lineage (NCBI taxonomy): Eukaryota > Metazoa > Chordata > Mammalia > Artiodactyla > Delphinidae > Tursiops > Tursiops truncatus. The sequence goes on from NC_047041.1 coordinate 48,888,907, forward strand.
AGATTCTCAACCACTGCGCCACCAGGGAAGCCCCTGTTTGTAGATTTTTTGATGATGGCCATTCTGACTGGTGTGAGGTGATACCTCATTGTAGTTTTGATTTGCATTTCTCTAATGATTCGTGATGTTGAGCATTCTGTCATGTGTTTGTGGGCAATCTGTATATCTTCTTTGGAGAAATGTCTATTTAGGTCTTCTGCCCATTTTGGGATTGGGTTGTTTTTTTTTGATATTGAGCTGCTTGTACATTTTGGAGATCAATCCTTTGTCCGTTGCTTCATTTGCAAATATTTTCTCCCATTCTGAGGGTTGTCTTTTCATCTTGCTTATGTTTTCCTTTGCTGCGCAAAAGCTTTTAAGTTTCATTAGGTCCCATTTGTTTATTTTTGTTTTTATTTCCATTTCTCTAGGAGGTGGGTCAAAAAGGATCTTGCTGTGATTTATGTCACAGAGTGTTCTGCCTATGTTTTCCTCTAAGAGTTTGATAGTGTCTGGCCTTACATTTAGGTCTTTAATCCATTTTGAGCTTATTTTTGTGTATGGTGTTAGGGAGTGTTCTAATTTCATTCTTTTACATGTAGCTGTCCATTTTTCTCAGCACCACTTATTGAAGAGGCTGTCTTTTCCCCGTTATATATTCTTGCCTCCTTTATCAAAAATAAGGTGACCATATGTGTCTGGGTTTATCTCTGCGCTTTCTATGCTGTTCCATTGGTCTATATTTCTGTTTTTGTGCCAGTACCATACTGTCTTGATTACTGTAGCTTTGTAGAATAGTCTGGAGAAAAATTTAATATAAATGTGATTTAGTATAATATAATTTACATATGACTATAGTGAAATAGAAATATAAACATCATATGTACATAATACGTGTATCTTAAAGGAAATCTTAAGTGTTTACAAATCTATTTGCTAATTATCTTATAGGTATAGAAAAATGCACCATCCTAAATCCAGAATCCTCTCATTCTCTTTTAGAGTGACTTTCCCCCGCATGGGTAACCACTAGTCTGACTTCTAACAACATGCATTTTGAACCCTGACTTTAAACTATGTGAATATATCTTTATTTAAAAAGAAAGATGTAAAATAATTGACATTTTTGTATCTCAGGTTTTTTTCATTTAAGAGTTTGGACTTGAGATTTAAGTTCCCTTACTGTCCTAAAATTTTATGTATCTAATATTTAAAATCTAACGGTTCAAAAAAGAAAAAAACCTAACGGTTCTCCTGCTTTACTATTGGATTGGCCAAAAAGTCGTTCGGGTTTTTCCCATAACACGGAAAAACCCGAACGGACTTTTTGGCCAATCCAATATTTATACAACAGCGCCCTCTGACGATGTAACATTTACTAAAATTTAGATATTTAATAATTGCAGTGACACTTTATCTCTAATTTGCGAGCTTAAAATGTGCTCAGGTAATTCTAGTGGTACAGAGCTTCCTGAAGCCACAGGAAGTTATTGATCGTGTGGTGCTCTCACAGAGCTGTTTAGCCAGTAGATGATGCCAGAATTTTCCTCTGCTGAAACACCTGACTATTGTTGGACAAAACATGTTATTTCTTGATTTACTGGAATGTTTTAGGTGTTCTTAAGGGCAGGATATCTTCACCTTTGTTTTAGTAGAGCAGAGAATATTTTGATGTCATAGAATTTTGGTAATTTAGAATGGGATTCTCCTTTTGGGGTCCAAGTCTTTGGTCAGGGGAAAGGAGGCTTCCTGAACACTGTAGAATTGTGTTGAATCCATTTTCCTACCAAGTATATACTATTGAGAATAGTATATACTGTTTTTAGATGCTGTTGTGGTATTTATTTATACCACTATTGAATTTATAATAGCTTCTCTTATATTTTCTCAAGCACTGGCTTGATATAACACGATATAAAGTGTCTATGAGAATTTTAACATTAACAAGAGGACCTTTTACACAGAAATGTGGGGGACCACATTAGGAAGATTTGGACTGCATTCATTTAATAATTATTTATAAAGTATCTGTCTTGTACAGGGGCACTGTGGTAGCTATTGTGTTCTTGCCTTTCTAACAATTCATTTGTAGGTGTAGGAAGCTGGATAGCCAAACTTTTTCCACAGTGGACTCTCTCATATCCTTTTATTCCCTTCCCAGTTTGTTTTATCTTTAAGTAAATAATTTATATCTAAGAGTTTCTTTTTTGAGACTAGGAGCAGGTTACAAATAATATACAGAAGGAAGGAATACAGTTTTCTCTCTTATATTAATATGGACAGAAAGATGTGTGAAGATATGCAGCATCTTATTACATAGAAGGATGATTTCACTTGAAGGTTATCTCTGAGGAAACTTCCACCTTCCTTGTTAAAATGGAAACTAGACCTGCTAAGGTTGGCTATAAAGGGAGCATCCCTGTGGGAAGGGAATGACATTCCTGTTTCTTGGATTCACCTTCCTCTTGGAGAGACTTGTGATTCTTTTCCTTATCACCACCACCACTCTCATCAAGGGATACTGTTTCCCTTTTAATTCTTTTAAGTCAGATTTACTCTCCAATCTTTCCTGGTATCTTTGTAGTACAGATGAACAAAGGTAGAACGTTCAAAAGATTCTTGAAAGGTTCTGACATAATAAAGTAGAAATAAACCTAGTCACCCATGATCTGACTCATAAGATATGGCTTGCTCTCCTGTCTTGACCCAGTTCTGTGGCTACTCCGGGGTGAGGGACAACTTAGTAGGACCCCACTCATAGGACTTTTCTCCAACTATAGACCCAGATCCTGCCTAAACCCCACCTTCCTTTCAGGTTTTGGTTCCTTCTTTGACAAATTGTGTCCTTCTAACATGAAGGTGTCTACCCCTTCAGGGGAGATCAAGCTTGCCCAGAAACAATGTCGGTCTCCATTTAGGAACTCTAATAGAATGTAATGCCATAATTCCATAATTAATACAGGGTACATACATCAAATGGAAGAAAGAACATCTTATTTCATTTTAACATCTCTGGATTAGAATTGGAGACCAGAGAGCCCTCTTTCAAGGTGCTTTAATGTATTGGAGGTGTGAGTCTATTTTTTTGTCTTGTATATCTCTGAGTATACTTTTCATATGTTTAGTAAAATTTCAATTAACTATTATCGTATATCTGGGTATGTAAATGAAACCAACTGTATACTGAGTTTCTTAAAACTAAAAGCTACTAAGAGTCAACGTGATTTTTTTTTTTTATCAGCAGCCTGATTAAATGAGTTAAAAACAATATAGTAACAATTCTTGAGTCAGGTCAGTGAAAAGACCATATGCTTCAGTATAACTGTTAGTATGTATTTGGGGATATGTACTTCATTTTGCAAATGAAGATACTCTAGTGTCCCCTGCTGAAGGTTGCAGTTTGTAGCCAGCCCTATCTGCCATAGTGTGTTACAGTGAAAAAAAGCAGGCTGGATTTTGTCAGAAGTAGGATTGGGTAGTGGATAAAGCACATGAAAAACAATTGTATTTGACTTTTATTTATTAGTTATATTACCTTGGACAAGTTATCTGACCTCTCTGAGCTTCAGTGTCCTTATTATGTAAGACTGGTATAATGAACGTGCCCCCAGAGGGTAATGGGGAAGATGGTGAGGTGATTTGTGTAAAGCACCAGCACAGTACCAGACACAGAGCAGGTGCTCTGTGTTAACCCTCACTCCAAGTTGCCACCAAAACTGTTTCTAATAGATGTGATGTTCTTACAGGCTTTTCTGGGTGTAAATTTTATTTTTGAGCAGTTTTAAAGTCCAAATAGTTATTTTTGCCACAATAAACTATTTAAAGGATGTTGTTCTCTTTATTCCTTCTTGCCTACCCATTCTCATGGATCTCTTTATCCTCTACAAGGTGAAGAAGGGGAGCATCTCTTGGAATTTCTAGGACCACATTCTAGAAAGGACTGCTGTGTGTGACTAGAGGTGTTTTCACTTTTTGAGGTCATGCCTGTGTGGCTTTTACAGTGCTATTAATTATTTTAGTTATCTCAATACACTAAATTGAAAAAACAATTAAAAATTCCAGGTTTGCCTCTGACTTGTAACCTTGACCAAGGCACTTGACCTCTTTGAGTCTGGTTTCTTCAGTTGAACAACGCAGATCAAATGGCTTCTACGCCCCTGTCTCCTTTTATGTTGTGATTTATAAAATCTCTGTTCAGGAGCACAGGACTGTAAGTGGCGTGCAGGCCTCAGTTCTCAACAGCAGAGGGCATGCTGCACCTAGTATGCTGGGTCATTAGGTATTGGAAAATATCTATAGCTGTGTAGCCCGAAGTTGATATCGTTGATAATTAGGAAGAGTCAAGAAAATTCTGCAAATTAATGTTTTGTAAATGATATTTCACTGCCTCTTTCTAGCTGTTTAATATTTAGATGAAGCACTCAAGAGATAGGAGATTTTGACATTCTAAGGGTATGTCCTATAATTCTGTGAAGAGCTTCATCACTCTCTGCCTTATTTACCCCATCTAAGTACTCCATGCTTAGGATTGGTGTGCAGATGGGATGGAGTGGAGAGCTAACATTCACTGAGCATGTATTATATACCAGGGACTATACCTAATACTTTGGATATGTTTTCTCTAATCTTCACAGCAATCCTTTGAGTTATGTGTTATTATCCTTATTTTATATAGGACAACAGTGGGGCTCACAGAGGTTAAGTGACTTGCCTGAGGCCCCACAGTAGGAATTCAAGTTTAGATCTGTTGACTTCTAACCTGCTTTCTTTCTGTCATACCAGAGTTCCACCCGCTTTTCCCCAAGCTAAACAGTTAGGGATTGCTAGGAGCAGGAGTGCCCTGAGAGCAGCCACAGAAGGAGGTTTGGCTTTCTCTGTCTAAAGTTCTTGTGGCTCTTGTAATTCTAGATACAGGCTCTTCCTCTGGCGAGAATTTTTTCACCATATACATTTAACATGATATATACAAACACATACCCATGTTTTCAAATTTGAAACCTTTAGACTGTATTATTGAAATAGGTTTCTTGGTGGGCTGCTTTTAAAGGGAACAGTGATATCTCATTTTACAAGGCTAGGCTCTAAAGTCAGTGGGTAAGTTGAAAATCACTATGGCAGAATTATCTTTGAGAATACCAGGAGAAGGCGTCTTGTTAGAGAGCTGTGTACTTCCTTCCTTTAAGTCCAACACAGCTAGTCCTTCCTCCTTTGTTGAAACAGATGATGGTTTTTCCTGTTGAGCTTCAAATGATGCAGTTGGCTTGTATTTAGGGGCCATGTTGGGTGGTAATTCACATCTTTAAACATCAGAGTTTCATTCAGCATACTGAGATGCTTACATATTAGAAGTATTCTGAAACCTAGATCAAGAGAAGGAATAGCAGATTCTTGTCTTATTTGGGGGCTTATGCTAACTCATTGTTCTCAAAATGTTAGCTGTACATCAGAATTACTTGGAGGGCTTGTTAAAACACAAGTTACTGAGTTCTACTCCCCACAGTTTCTAATTCAGTAGGCCTGGGATTCAGCCAGAGAATTTGCATTTTTAACAAGTCCCAGATGAAGCTGATACTGATATCTAGGGACCTCATGTGGAGAAACACTACTAATTTGAATGGAAGCAAGTGGAATCACTTGTCTATCTTCCCTTCACTGTTTGCCTGTTTCTCTTGCTCTTTTTTACTTTTAGCCTTAGTGGGTATAATTGAATTAGTTTAAGTTAAATCAAGGAGCTGTGGCTCAGCTAATGCTTTATCCTGTTGCTTAGTTTACTACTTGGCCTAGAACAAGTACTTGGCCCATTCAATAGATGCTTGTTGAATAAGTGACTGAGAGAGTTAACATATGTCATGGGAGGGGTTTTTTAGCACATGGACATCATTATTATATACCTGTTCCATACAGACTGCTTATTTTACTGAAAGGTAGATAGTCTTTATATTAGAATAGCTTGTATTTTAGGACTATATATGGTGATGATTGTGGACATTGGGATGTGTGCATTAGGTGCAGTTTTGAGAAACTTGCATTTTGGGACCTCTGGTATGAATGTGAAGTATGCATGTGTGTGTGTGTGTGTGTGTGTGTGTGTGTGTGTGTGTGTGTGTGTGTGTGTGTGTGTGTGTGTGTGTGTGTAGATGGAGTGGATGCAGGAAGTTCCATCTGTTTTAGAACAGCCAAGGGAAATCTTACAAGATCTGGATTAGGTCAGAACCAGCTCCTGCCCCAGGAAGGCTGGAGCAGTACTGGATCAGCCTATGTGTGCCCCAGAGCACCCTGCATTCTCACTCCTGTCCCTCCAAAGCACTGAAGAATTCAAACACTATGACCCTAAAGGCTCAGTGGGCTCTGTACTGTTGGGTAACTCTTTAAATTCAGATAGTTGTATATGAACTTTACCATATTATAGGGTTTAATAATTGTATTTTTTAAATGGTGAGTTTATTAAGAGAAGGGTGAAAAAGCTCAAAAAATATATTTAAAGTGCAATGTAAGCTTAAAATTGTGTCATTCTGACATGTTTTATATTGTATCTCACAAAGTCTCAGTATCCAGTGTGTTTTTTTCTCTCAGTGTAGATTATATTTTTTCCTTTAAATTCATTTTACTTTTTTATGCTGAAGTATTTTCAAGTAAATTATAAACTGCATGACGTTTTCTCTCTAAATCCTTCAATGTACAGCTGTAGAAAAAGAAAAACATTTTTTTATGTAGCCAAAACAATATGATCACTCTTAACAAAATTAACAAGTCCTTAGTCTCACCTAATACCTAGTCCATATTTAAATTAACCCAGTTGTCCCTAAATTGTCATTTATATCTTGTTTGTTCAAACCAAGATACCATCTGGAATCATGCATTGCATTTGATTATTATGTTCCTTAAAATTTATTTAATCTAAAACAGTCCTTTTATCAGGATATTGCCTTGCCTTTTTCTTGTAAAATGTCTTACCTTTGGATTTGTCTGATTGCCTCTTCAGAGTATCTTCAGTTTGTTTTTCTACCCTTTGTATTTCCCAGAAACTGGAAATTAGATCTAAAGACTGGACTAAGCTAGAAGTCGAACATTTTTGGCAAGAATTCATCATAGGTGAAATGTGCTTTGTGTTGTACCATGTGAGGAGATACATAATTCCTGCTCACACCACTATTAGTGATGCTAACTTTGATTACTAGGTTAAGGTGATGACAGCCTGATCTTGTGACAGTATTCTCTATGGTATTACTTTGGAAATAATATGAATGTTCATTTTCCTGTCATCCATTCTCCTAATGCTTTTAACACTATTTGGTAATTCTTGCCTGAATCAGTAACTTCACTAGGGTTTGCCAAATATCATTTTTCTAATTCTGTCATTCCTTCTGCATTAGCTGACATTTGGTAAAACAGAGCTCTTTTTCATCAACTGGGACTATTTGGTACCCTGAAATATAATTCTCTTGGAAAGGCAGGTTAAATGTTGAGTTCTTTACTTTTTTATTTACAACTTCTAAGTGAGGAGTTGGTTTAATAACTTAAGTGGTGGCGAACGAATATTTTTCTTGCTTTTTCTTTTTTGATATCCTTATGGAGTAATGGATTTTCATGAATTGAACGTTTCAATCAACTACAATCATTATTCTTATGTTCAATTTGTTTTATGTTCAATTTATTAAAACTTTAGCCAATGATAGTCCTTTATAGTTGTCTCCTATATTTGTTAGATATAACTCCATTAATTTTTGAGTGCTTCCTTGCACAGGAAGATGCATTGGTTTATCTCGTAGCTTTCTTGTCCCAAATGTCAGGCAGCCATTTCACTAACAAGCCCTATTCGTTTTAGTGGGGAATAGTATTAGATACCAAAATCCTGGCCCTTGGAATGTTAATTGTTATTGGGGTGACAATGTTTATAGACCTTTTCAGTGGTCTGTTTAGTCCTTGAATTTTGATATTAAAAGTTTCAATAATGAAAATTCAGGTAGTAAGGAATGTCTGTATTTTAAAAATGAATAGGTTCCAATTAATAGGTTCTACTGTTTCATTCAATTTTAACATTATTGTTTTTAAGTAGCTACTTGATTTTATAATTGTATCTTTTGTGTTACACTGAAAATCTTGACCACCAATAACATTGCTTTATCTTAAAATATAAAGAAAATAATTTCAAAATAACAATATCAATATTACTACTACTAATGAAACCAAGTGAAGTTTAAATTTTTTTGTGATTTTTGCAGCATAGATTGATTTTAATGGAAGAATAAATATAAATACTTGTTTGATATTTAATTACTTTCCTTTGAAATATGTCTTGTCTGTTTCTTTTTTGTCATAGGTTGATCATTTTGGATTTCATACTGATAAAACTTTCAAACAACGGTACCTAATAGCTGATAAACATTGGAAGGAAGATGGTGGATCTATACTTTTCTACACTGGTAATGAAGGGGACATTATCTGGTTTTGCAATAATACGGTATGTGCAGATTTGTGAAACTCTGGGCTCAATTTCCTTTTTATTATCATCAACTGGAAAAAATCTTTTGCAGTATATATGACTGAGTATTTCTGTATTGTGAAGTTTTTTAAAAAATAACAAAAAGATAAACTCACGAATAATAGAAAAACAGAAAAAGTACATGAATAGGCAGTTCACAAAAGAATAAATACAGATATCCAACAAGCCTGTTCAGCCTTAAAGAATTACACATGAAAAGAATGAAATACTGTTTTTGGACAATTGAATTTTAAAAGCTTTAAAAAAAATATCCCAGCTTATTTAACGATTGAACAAGGATATGAGGGAAATGGGAGTGGGAATGTTATGGCATATAGTTTATTATTATTATTATGGTCTCTAGAATGTGAACACAAGGGCAGGAATTTTTGTTTGTTCAGTGTTGTATGCTCAGATCCAGGACTGTGCTAGGCATATAGTAGGTACTCAATAAATATTTGTTAAATGAATGAATTAATAAAATCTAAACAAAGCCAGTGCAAATAAGAAAAAATAATACAAGTTTGATTGTCAAATAGGAATGGACAAAGGTAAAACTGTAGCTGTATTTTAGCTTCCCTGTTCTACCATTTTTCTTATATTTGTGAGGGTAAAAAAGTGTAGCTGTTATCTTGCTTCCCTGACTATATATTCTGTCATCTTTTATAGTAATGCTTGAATCTGTTAACAAAACTTAATTTAGGAGGACACATGGAAGGAAGAAATTTTCCTTTTTAATGTTCCAGAGCTAAGACTAGAAAATGGCAACTTTCTACCAAAAAGCTAGTCTGTGAACTACCTTAAAGTGAGGACTGAATCGTATTTTCTCCACTGCCAATGTCTGGCATGGTGCCTGGTATTCAGGAGGTCTTAGTAAATGTTGAACTGAACTGCACTGAAAGCAAAGATATGAACCCAATTATACTGTGTTATCACATTCCACATTTCTGATTATTTCCTTAGGAATGCTAATAGTCTAAATATGTTAGTTGAAAATAAAATAATTCCCTAAGAGCTGAGATCCTAGATATCTATCTCTCTTAGATGAGTGACAGATGAAATCAGGACTTACTTTCCATCAGATTCCTGCTCTGTTATTCTGTGAAACAACTGAGGCTGCCTTGTCTCCCTTTCTCTTTCTAATGTGATTTCTCTTTTATGCCAAGGCCACGGGGCAGCTTCTCCTATCCAGTTATTTTCCCAGCTCCTGTTCTTTATCATAGGTAGGCAACTGTTCCTGCCTCCACAGACCCCACTGCTCTGACAGGCACTGCAGCATAATTTAATAAGACTTGCTGGGAATCTCTGACCTCTGAAGTGGTAGAAAGGAAGAGCTACTCAGGGTAGGAAGAGTTCCAGGTACCTGATAGAGGCAGATCCTAGAAGGACAGATCTTGACCCTTTCCCAGCCCTAGACACACCTTCCTTTACATACTAAAATGTTTGGGTTGCATATTTACATATTCTGGACATTTATTTATTGAGAGGTAGTATAGCATAGTGGTCAAGAGTGAAGATGTCAGCCAGTGATAAGATTTGAATTCTGGTTTTGCCACTATGCTTTATGACTTTGAGTAAGTTTCTTATTCTGTGCCTTAGTTTTTATATATTAAACGGTTATAATAATGTCTAGTTAATTGAGTTGTTATGAGGGCAAATAAGAATTAGGAACTTAGAACAATGCTGACACATAATGTTATTTAATATTAATATGTTACATGGACCTCTTTTGAAAAATAAAACACCCTGAAATAGGTGCAGGTAAATAATCAATACAGTTGCTTCCTCTCAAACCCTGAGGTCAACTCCTCTGGCTATTTTGATGGATGATCCTTACCCTTAAGAAGTTCATAGTCTGGTAGGGTCAGACACACATGTAAGCAAATATTGCAGCAGAGTAATAGAGATCTATACCTAGCACAGTGGTGTTGAGCGGAGGGTGTGATCAGTAAGCCATAGTGGGGACAGGCAGAGGAGGGCATCTTGAGCTGGTGTTACAGAATCTGTAGATTCATGGCAGGGAATGAGCAAGGTGTTAAGAGAGAAAATGGGGGTTATTGAAACCATCACAGATATCAGGTTAAATTCTCTGTCCTCACATGCATACAGCCCTTTTAATTGTTCATTTATTGGTCAAGACAAACAAAAAAACCTTAGAGGTTCTTAGTCTTTGTTAGGGAGCAACAGCTCATTAAAAAGCAATAATGTACACAGGGAATGACAAATCTAGTCGATTTGTCTAGATCGAGTGTGCTAAATCTAGTCGATTGAAGTTGGGCACCTAGAATGCTTTGTTAAGAAGGATTCTGAAGGCACAATTTGAGGTAAGTGAAAAAATGCAATGGTTGATTAATGACCAGCATTATGTGTGGAAATAAGGAGGTCTTACTGCACTTGATGTGGTTGTGTTCTGGAGCCAGATGGCCTGTGCTTGAATCTTAGCTCTGCCACTTTCTAGCTGTGTGACTGTCACAGGTTATTTAAACTCTTGTGCTTCAGTGTCCTTGTCTGTAAAATGGGTATAATCAAAATGCCTATCTCTTAGATTGTTGTGATAATTAAGTGAATACATATAAAGTGTTTAGAAGAGTATCTGACAAGTTGTAAGCACTCAATTAATATTAGCTATGGTTAGCTACTATTTATCTTCATGTAAATAAGATTAACCTAAAACCCAAGGGAGTCCAATATGTTTATTTGTATTGTTCTCTTTCATGTTATAAATAAAAGTTATCTGTGAGTAGACAGATAACTTAGTTATCCACAGGTCTTTCCTAGATTTTTTGGCACACAGTGCAATTTGAAGGCTATTTTAGACATAATGTTGATTCTGAGGCTAGAGTGTCAGAATAAGGAGAGTTGGAATGACTGATAGTTGAGCAACTTGGGCTTATTTTTAATTGTTTCACTCTAATACAGTGTGAGATTGATGTGCAACAGTGAAACAGCAATTATATTGTTTACCTGTGGAACAAATATGAATTGTGCAGCTTCTCAGAGAACTCTTTTTGGTCCATTTCATGAGTTGCAAAGAGATTCAGACTTTTTTTCACGACCTGATTTTATCCTGTGAATTTGTAAATTCCTCCTAGGGGTTCATGTGGGATGTGGCTGAGGAACTGAAAGCTATGTTGGTGTTTGCTGAACATCGATATTATGGAGAGTCCCTACCCTTTGGTGCCAACTCCTTCAAGGTAAGTGTATTTTCTACTTTTAAGTTTAGAACATTTTCTAATTACATGTCCCACTGTAAGAAAGAAATGATAGCTTTAAGTTGAACTGCCTGAAATTTCAGTAATTTGTATTTAATCTTTACTTTTTATGTATAATGATCAGCCTTTAACTCAGTGTGATGAGGCTAGCCTTCACCAGGCAAATCTTAATCTATGGCTGCAGAGATTGGAGGGAACTTTTCAGTGTTTAAAAAATGTCAGTAAATAATCTGCTTTATAAATTATACACTTAAATTATTGGGTCTACCACTGGAAAAAAATGTAATGAGTGCGCAAATGTTTGCTTAGTAAGGTGTTTTTCAATACAATAAGGACAAATCATCACTGTGATTCAGTGAGGCCAACTGGCCACTTGGATTCCCTTCTGGCCTTTCTGTTCTCACAAGGAGCTTTGGCCTCAGCCAAAGCTACAAATCTACACTTAATAAGCCAGGACACCTTTTCCTCAACTGAGTCACTCATGTACTACCCTTGTGATTCTGGCTATATGAATTTGCCATCTGTATTATTATTCATTGACTATTTTTCTTTAAATAACTCACTTTTTTTTTTTTTTTTTTTTTTTGCGGTACGCGGGCCCCTCACTCCTGTGGCCTCTCCCGTTGCGGAGCACAGGCTCCCGGATGCGCAGGCTCAGCTGCCATGGCTCATGGGCCCAGCTGGTCTGCGGCACGTGGAATCTTCCCGGACCGGGGCACGAACCCGTGTCCCCTGCATCGGCAGGCAGACTCTCAACTACTGCGCCACCAGGGAAGCCCCTTTTTTTTTTTTTTTTTTTTTTTTTTTTGATGTGGACCATTTTTAAAATCTTTATTGAACTTGTTACAATATTGCTTCTGTTTTATGTTTTGGTTTTGTGGCCCCGAGGCACGTGGGATCTTAGCTCCCCACCAGGGATCAAACCTGCACCCCCTGCATTGGAAGGTGAAGTCTTCACCACTGGACTGCCAGGAAAGTCCCACAACTCACTTTTCAAACTTAGTGTTATCTTAGTAAGGCTTTATGTACTATTTTTCTCTAAATTACATTGAAATAAAACAAGTATTACATTAAAAATGTTTGCTCACTACCTAAGATCATCATGCATACCACCGTTATACACATACCATGCTTTTGGAGAAATATGAGTTAGGAATGATTGGGGTTAATCATTTTCTAGGCTTCCTGTTTTGCAAGGACTTTTTATTTTTATTTTCAGAGGTTTTATTATCTCATGTTATAAATAAATAAATAATAAATAGTCCTTGTTTTATAAATGAAAAGCAGAGCAATTTGCTGATATTTGTTAGGCTACATGGGAAACTCTATCCTTTAGCTTATTATTTTGCATAATTATCTGATTAGGGGAGTTGACAGGTCCTGAAACCATTGGGAGGTAGTCAGCTTGTTGCAGGTAGAAACATAACCTCCTCTCCTAGGTCCCTGTGGTTCATATGTTGCTAGCAAAATGGCGGTAAGGGCTGTCTTTGATATGCTTCCTTCCCTTCAGGTACTCACAGAATTTGTCAGTAGCGTAGGGGAGTATTACAGATATACTGTGAGAATTGGGAAAAAACTGCACTCAGCTATACATAGTGCCATGAAAACTGTAAGTAAAGAATAGTGACAGACAATGAGAGAGAAGGTAAGAAGCCAGAAAGCGTACATCTTGGATAAGAGGGAAGGTTAAAGGAGTAGGAAAGAGGAAAGATGGAACTCTGTTTCCAAAATATACCAGGTGATGGGAGTAGTCAGAGTGGTGAGACTAAAGTATGAAGGTCAAATAGGATAGTCTGATATGGGTATGTAGGTGTGTTAGTCATCTATTGCTACATAACAGTTTACCTTAAACCTTAGTGGCTTAAAACATTTATTATCTTACAGTTCCTGTGGGTAAGGAATTAGGAGTGGCTCAGCTAGGTGGTTCTGTTTCAGGGGATCTCATGAGCTTAAGATGTCAGTTAGTGCTTCAGTCATCTGAAGACTTGAGTGAGGCTGGAGGACCCTCTCTGCTCATATGGAAGATCCACATGAGTGACAAACTGATTCTGGGTATTAGTAAGAGGCTTCAGGGTATTCCCTCTTGGGTTTTTCCAAAGGCCTGCTTGAGTGACCTTTTGACATGGCAGCTACCTTCCCTCAAAGTTGACAATCCAAGAGAGCAAGGTAGAAACTGCAGTGCTTTTTATGACCTGACATTGGAAGTCACATATCACTTCTGCCACATTCTATTCGTGTTAGAGCCAAGTCACTAAGTCCAGCCCAAGTTCAAAAGGAGAAGAATTAGTTTTCACCTTTTCAAAGGAGACACTTCATTAGCCTTCTCAGCTAAGCAGGACTCTCAGTTCCACCTCCCTATACTGCAATGAGGAAATTCTCCCTAGGTAGAGAACTAGATGATCATGGAACTTACTTGCGGAGTATCCTTCTCTCAGGACTCAAAGTCTTGTGTTGCTTGTTTCCCAATGTCTGAAAATAGTTGTTCCATAGGTTGCTGTTTTTCTTTTTTTTTTTAACTCCAATTTTATACTTGTACATCAGGCAGGCTGATTTGTTCCAGTTGTTGGTATATCAGACGTAATAATCATCTTTCTGATGAGGAAGGATGAGTTTTATTTTTACTGATGATTCTTACTTCAGTTTTCCACAGGGTTTAGTTTACCTTTGCCTATATGGTAGCCATTGTAAATGTTTCAAGATTTGAAATAAAATTAGAATAGAGTAGTTGTCTGTTAAGATTAGTATTGTATTCTATCACATTTGTTGTTAACTGTTACTTACAGTTTGTCTCTGCTGTTTCTACTACCTCAACAAGGTCTTTGGTAAATAGCATTTAATAGAAATTACATTGAATGCAAAATACCTTATCTTCTTCCCACAAACTTAAAGTCACTTTTTCATGAGTTTAAATCAGCATTGCTGTTGCTTTGACTGGGCGTTTTAACTCAGTTGCCTAGAAATTCTATTTGGAGAAAAGCTTATCTGGCTTTTTTCTGGATCTATGCTATGCCTAAGCTGCTATTATGTGCACATTTATACCCATGTTCTTTGTTATTTTTCTTTAGGATTCCAGACACTTGAATTTTCTGACAACAGAGCAAGCTCTGGCTGATTTTGCAACGTTAATCAAATACTTGAAAAGAACAATCCCAGGAGCTAGAAATCAACCTGTCATTGCCCTAGGGGGCTCTTACGGTGGCATGCTTGCAGCCTGGTTCAGGATGAAGTATCCTCATTTGGTGGTTGGGTAAATGCACTTACGTTGGATGTGAGCACTTTCTTAATAATTGTCAAGGCAACCGTAGGGATTTGTTTTGGGTAAAACATGTTCTATTCTGTTGTACTGAGATTTTTCATTTCTATTTCATTAACAGCTGTTATTTTCTCACCATTTTTGTTCAATATAAGTTTCAATTTTAAAACTTGAATTCGATGAGTTACATTTTTTTCTTTTCTCCTTCCTTGGACTTCTTACCATTTAGAGCTCTTGCATCCTCTGCCCCCATCTGGCAGTTTGAGAATATGGTACCTTGTGGTGTATTTATGAAGATTGTAACTACAGATTTTAGGAAAAGTGGCCCAAATTGTTCAGAGAGTATCCGCAGGTCCTGGGATGCCATTAGTCGACTCACAGAAAAGGGTAAGCTTTAATTAAGAGAATGGAATCTTGGGATTTTTTACCTTTTAAGTATAAAATTTAACACTTCCCACTTTCTAAGTAAACTTTTTATATATTTAATTATAACATATGTATTTAAATATAACATATAGAAAAGTACACAAATCAAAATACACAGCTTGGTGAATTTTTGCAAGGTGAATATATAGTGTAATGAGTATGCAGATCAAGAAATCCCCTCAAGCCCTTTTCAGATACTACCTCTGCATTTATCAGGCTACACTATCCTGCATTCTAGAACCATAGATTAATTTTGCTTGCTCTTGAATTTTTTAGTAATCAGAATTGCATAGTATGTATTTTTTGTCTCTGCTGTCTTTTGCTCGGCACTGTCAGATAAATCCATTTGTATTATTTAGTTGTAGTTTATGCATTCTCATTGCTCTATATGTTCCATTTATTTATTTACAAAAGGGAATGATTCAGAATACTAATTCTGGTAAGCTTCATGAAGATAGGCAACTTATCTATCACGAGATTAACCAGTTCTAAAAATATTTTGTTCAATGTTGAAAAAGCATTCTTGGAGAAACTGTATAGAAGACTGAGTTTTCTAAAATACCAAGTGAAGAATGAATGATCTGTAAAGCCCTTCTGTTGAGCAGTGCTTATTAGATTCCAACAATTTGATTCTATTCTCAGGTACTGGCTTGCACTGGCTTTCTGAAGCCCTTCACTTATGCACTCCATTAACAGAATCTCAGGATGTTCAGCATTTGAAAGACTGGATCTCTGAAACCTGGGTGAATCTGGCAATGGTGGACTACCCTTATGAGTCCAACTTTTTACAGCCTTTGCCTGCTTGGCCTATCAAGGTAATAGGAAAATGTCCTTTCATCACTTTTAATCACATACTTCTCTCTCTCTCTCCTTTTCTTTTTTTTTTTTTTTTGGTGCACTCTGACTTTCAACATCAGAGGAAGTCCTAGTGACAAAGGGGCTCTGAAGTTAGTCAAACCTCAAACCTAGGCAAATCCTGGCTTTTGTCACTTTCTGGTTCCTCAAACTTGGACATGTTACCTAGCTCTTGTGGACCTCAGTTTTCTCATTTGAATAATGGAGATAAAATGCAGAGATTACAGAGTTGTATGAATTACAACTCTTAGAACTAAGAACCAACTCTTAGAAATAAGACCAATAGTTGCTGTTAATGGAATAATTACTATGTACCAAATTCTGTGCTCTGCACTTCATATACACAGTTTATATATGTGAGACACATAGAGCTATATAATACATGGTCTGTGCTTAATAAATCGCAGCTGCTATCAAAGTGCTATGATTCAGTCAACTGCTAACACATTCTAAGTGCTACATATATCATAAAGGCATGATCCCCACACAGCAAGGTAGAGTGGAAAGAGCACTGACTCTGGTTCCTTGTTCAGAACTACCATTTACCAGCTGCGTGATCTTGGGCAATTCTGTTCTCTTCTTGGGCCTCCGTGTCTTCCTCTGCACAATGGGATAACAATACCTATGTTCTCAATAGGGATGTGCTGAGGATCAAATAAAATATTGGATGTGAAAACACTCTGGAAAATTTAAAGACACTTGACACAATAAATTTTAAGGTTCTTTTCATGCCAGAATTCTTTATTGTATGTGTTCTTTTTAAGCATTCCTTTGTAAAGAGCATTCCTCTTAGTTTTAAAAACAAAAGCTGGCCAACTTGATGGTTATTAAATTTAGAGAATACAGCAGACTCTACAGCTAGAATGAATGCTGTGAATGTAGGTAGAATTGGTAATACAAGAACCAGGTTTCAAAAGCACTTTTAATTTAACTGTCCCTTTGAATTATTAAATGCACACCTTGTTTAAAACTTTGTAGCCTAAATGGAACAAGATCATTTGCTATTAGAGATATTTTTCTTCATCTAAAAAGTAGAATGACCAGTGAGTATATTGCACATAGCAAGCCAGAGGTAAATGCATATTGAATTAAATTGAATTTTGACAATACAAAGTTATTTTAAAGAACAGATCTCTCTCATGGTAAGAAAACCTAGATCAAAATAATGAGAAAAAACTAAATCTGAACCGATGAGTCTCCATAAATGTCTATGTGCTAATAATGTCTTATCTTTCTGTATTATTTTACTATTTACAAAGCACTTTCATATATACTATCTCATTTAATCCCCAGAAAAATACTGTGGGAAAAAAGAGTTATAATTCCAGTTTTATGGAGAGGATATTTAAGCTCAACTAAGAGGTAGTGGTAGAGGATATTTAAGCTCAACTAAGAGGTAGTGGAAGTGGGATTTGAACTCAAGTCTACCATTGTTCAGAGGCTATGATCTTCTCCCACATTGCACTGAACTAGAAGATTTGACTGAAGATTTGGGTAGATTGCTGGCCACAGTGTGACAACTATCAGATTTAACTTTGAACTCTGTGTACAAAGTGAGAATTACATTTGCATCTTTATGCCCACTTGGAGAACAACTGAGTTGTCAGATGATAAAAACATATGGGCAATTCCCTCATTACTTAGAATAGGGGTTGGCAAACTTTATGTGTAAAGAACTATATAGTAAGTATTTTAGGCTTTGTGGGCCATGTAGTTTCTGTCACAGCTACTCAACTCTGTAGTTCTAGCAGAAAGTAACCATAGACGATATTTAAATGAATGAGGAAGACTATGTTCCAACAATACTTTATTTATAAAACAGGCAGTGGGCTGGCTTTGGCCTGGGGCCTGTAGTTTACCGCCCTGACTTAGAAAAAATGCCAGAGGAATACAGCTTTTTAATATTCATTTGTTTATGATTTGGAACAGTGAACAGTCTAACTGGTTTTATCTCCGCTTCTTTAATGTTCCTTTTGAGATATTTTGCTGTTGAGTCTTAAACGTAAATATATATTCTATCCTCTCTCTCTCCTAAATAATCACTCAAAATTAGTGGAGTATATCTCAAATATTTTGTCATCTGTTTTTGATTTAGCACAGTCTTTCTTTTATCTTTTGTGTACATATGTATTTTAAAAGTTTATTTTATTTTTTTTTATTTTTATTTTTTTGCGGTACGCGGGCCTCTCAACGCTGTGGTGTCACCCCGTTGTGGAGCACAGGCTGCGGATGCGCAGGCTCAGCGGCCATGGCTCACGGGCCCAGCCGCTCCGCGGCATGTGGGATTTTCCCAGACTGGGGCACAAACCCGTGTCCCCTGCATCCACAGGCGGACTTTCAACCACTGCGCCACCAGGGAAGCCCAAAAGTTTATTTTTAAGGCAAGATAACTTTGTGTCTTTGCCTCACAATCACCTTTCACTTCTTTTTTTTTTTTTTTTTTTTGTGGTACGCGGGCCTCTCGCTGTTGTGGCCTCTTCCGTTGCGGAGCACAGGCTGCGGACGCGCAGGCTCAGCGGCCATGGCTCATGGGCCCAGCCACTCCGCGGCATGTGGGATCTTCCCGAACTGGGGCACGAACCCGTGTACCCTGCATCGGCAGGCGGACTCTCAACCACTGCGCTACCAGGGAAGCCCACCTTTCTCTTCTTTTATCCAGGACTTGTTTTTGTCATTTCCTCCAGTTAATATTTTTTTTACCAACTTTATCCTTTCTTTTGACATACTAAGGAATTCTTTATTGCTTATGATATATTTATAATTCTGTTTCCTGCCTGCACCCCACCGAAAGTAATCTCTCTTTGACTTTTGCTTGAGAAACTTCCATTGCCTACAACTATCTCTAATTTTATCCTATCTGATTTCAGAATTTTTCCACTACATGCCTCTCTTCCCAACTCTTAGCTTCAGATCAATTTCTTTCACTGTTCATTCTGTTTCTCCTTTCTTGACCCCCTCTCTGTTCTCCCAACCCCCTAATCCCTGGAATACTACCCAGTTGGGGACTGCTCTTTCACTTGGATAGTTCCATTTAACCAAGACTCCTCCCCCCTCTGATACACTTCCTCCTTTTTAAAGGGCTGACAAACAGTCGTCCTTTTCTGAGCCTGTAACTCAGGCTTAGGATGGTGAGATAATATGTAATAGTTGGGTTATGAAAAAAGCAGATGATTTCCAATTCTGCCTGGACCTTGTACAGTTCTGAAGTATCCACATGCAGCAACTGAATGCCATTTTCCATGTCAACTCAAATATCATTCTTTCTAATTTATCTTTGAGCCATGCACACTCAGACTCCATTTGCTTTTGTTTACTGTTAACAGAAGCTGCAACATTCATGCAGAAATAATCATGGACTTGGCTGATAGAACACAAGGAAGAAGAGAAAAGGGAAATAGAAAACCTCTGTGTCATTTGACTGCTCTGTCAGCATAAAAACTGCTAGTTCTCAGTTCTCAGCTTAATGACCAGTTTTAAAGGATACTGTAGAGTTTGTCTATTTTGGAATCATTTTTCAGCTGATAACTCACCAAATCTTTTGGCTTAGCCTCCTGAGCATGCAGATAGATACAGTGAAATAATAAGATATAAGATGGAAAATCTCTTCCGTTTGTCTTGGTGTTTGATAATGTATGCGACCTCTCTGGGTGGTTTAAGCGGTTTAGGTGCATTCTATGAAAAGGGAGCTTTTAATGACAAAACTAATGTGATTATCTGAGTGAGGGTGAGAGGCGTATTGAAGCCTTAGAGAAAGAAAATCTGTTAGAAAAGCTGAATGTATCTGCTTAATCCTTTCTCTAATGTGGATGGACCATACTCTCTGAGAAGAGATGGGTTTTTTTTTTTTTTTAAACCTATCTTCTTTCCTTCTCCTTTAAAAACATTTTCTTTGCCTTCTTTTTCTCTCTTATTCAAATGCTTATCCTCATAGGTACAGGGACACTTAAAGCTTTTAAACAATTCATTATCTTCACTTTCTCTGGTGTACATGGGTCAAAAAGCAGAACCTAAATATTTGGGTACAGAGTTGATTAGTTTGGTACTAAGATTACAATGTTCTACTATCTCCATAATTTCTACACTCTTTAACACAGAATTATTAAAATGGACCTCTTATGCTCTTTTTACATTTTTCCTGAATGTTCACATTTGTTCTAGGAAGTAGAAAGTGAATTAAGTCTGTCCATTTCCTGAACCTCATTTTGCTCTACTCTTTTACAGTTTCCTTTTCACTATTGCATAATAAGAAGTTTTATAATTTTATATTGCCACAGAATCCCTTCTATCTAAGTTTCTACCTAAAACAAATAAACTTAGAAAAATATAATCTAAGAATAAAAAAATATTTGTTTAAAAAATTAAGCATGAGGCTACAGGTATGTTTAGGTACTGTACGTGTTGTTATTTTTCTCTTATATTATAACTTCTAGGTTGAGTGTGTGTAGTGTAGTGGTTACAAATGGAAACTTCAGAGTGGGTCTGCATTTGAATCCCCGTTCTGCTACTTCCTAGCTGTTTGACTTTGGAGAAGTTTCTTAACCTCTCTGTGCTTTAATTTCCTCAACTGCAAAATGGGGATAATAATAATTATAGTGCTTCTTAGGGTCATTATGAGGATTTAATAGGACCTGGTGTATAGTAAGCACTAAGTTGATGCTAGTTATATGCATATAATTATTATTATATGATATCAAAGAGATATTCGTATACCAGGACTTTGTAGCCAAAGTTTGGGTTCAGAACTTATATTCACAGTTTTAAATTTGTGTGTCTGTAGCAGACCTCTCTGAGCTTATTTCCTTTCCTGTGAAATGCAGATGGTTATTATATGTTTCTCCCCGGGTCATTGTAGGGAAAGCACCTGACCTCAAGGAATAGTCAATAGTTTTACTAGCAGACTCAGCCCCAGCTGCCCCCTTATCAGTAGATTTATAGTCTAAGTAGGAATGCTGTGCCTTTTGTAGAAATTGTTTAGAAGTTACTGTTTGCTAGTGTCTACAAAATAAATGGAAAGTGTAGTACAGGGGCTGCCTCAGTGCTGAGTATTTCGGATGGCAGTGGTTGGCAGAGAAGCTTTCCTTGTCTGATTAGATGACAGTCCCTAAGTAAATAATCAACAAACCAAGTGCTTGCCCTCATCAGATGGGTAATACCTGCAAATTATCAGGCGTAAGCTGAAGTGTTATATGAGGTTGAACCAAAAATGCCAATATTTGTGTTTGACTTATAAACATGGCAATTTCATATGGTTCGGCTTAACATTTACATATTTTGTGTATCCTATAGATCTTTAATAAAAGTATATGACTATATCCTGTTGAATTACTAGTCTTTAAATAAACATGGGAATAGTGCTGAGGTTTTGCTAGTATAATTTAAGTATTTTGGGGAAAACTTTATTTACTCTTGGCTACTAAAATTCTTAATGGAATTCCCTCAGTATCCATGGTATCCTCAGGGGATTGGTTCCAGGAGCCCCTGTGTATACCAGAATCCATGGAAGCTCAAGTCCCTTATGTAAAATGGTGTAGTATAGTCAGTGGGCCTCTGTATCCATGGGTTTCCCATCCGTGAATTTAATCAACCTCAGGTGGAAATGTCCATGCATGGATGCCAAACTTGTGGATATGGAGGGCTGACTATATATTTATTGAAAAAAATCCGTGTATAAATGGACCCACTCAGTTCAAACCTGTGTTTTTCAAGGGTCAACTGTACATAGAGAAATGTAGAGAGTGTGTCTTTTATCTAGAGGATGATGCTTAGACTCACAGAACCTTTGAGTTAGAGAGGAAATTTAGAAACACCTAAAACAACAAAATTCTCTTATTTTAAATATTTGTAAACAAATTTTAAGTGATATTTTTCAGGCCTACTGTCTATCTTACTGGTAGAATTATCAGCTGGTACTTCCTTCCTATAAGGCAGTTTGACATGATGTAGCAAAGGCCTAAAAAATGTTTATTTCCTTCAAACCAATAATTCCTCTAAGAATTTATCTCAGGAAAACAAGGGTAGATAGGTAGATAGATAGATAGATAGATAAATTTAGCCCCAAGGATATTTATTGTAGCCTTACTTGCAATAGTAAAAGATTGGGGATGATTCAAATGACCAATTATAGAGTTTCTTCAACTATTCCTCAACTCCCCATCCTGATTGCTCCCCTGTGAATTTCCTCATGTTGGTCAGTGTCCTTATTAGAGTGTGGTGCTCAGAATTGGACACAGTACTCCAAGGGTGCTCTGACCTCACAGAGGACAGTGGGCCCAGGATTGCCCTTAATCTGGACATGGAATTTCTATCAGCAGAGGCCAAGTTTCTGACCAGGATGTTCTCTCTGTGTAAGTGGGGCTGCCAAAACCCAAGTATTGTCAGCTGGTGCCAGTCCCCAGCCATGCTTGTGTCTCTTAGGGAGTGACAGTAACTGCTGTT
The DNA here is from genome assembly GCF_011762595.2 of Tursiops truncatus. Taxonomy (NCBI): domain Eukaryota; kingdom Metazoa; phylum Chordata; class Mammalia; order Artiodactyla; family Delphinidae; genus Tursiops; species Tursiops truncatus. The sequence continues at coordinate 48,911,549 of NC_047041.1, forward strand.
TGCAGAGATGGCTATTCATAGGGACTCCTTTTCTTTGCCTGACAGAGGCCCAGTGTTCTAGCTCTGAGAGGGGATCTGATGCCAGCATGTGAGTCACACTCACTTGTTACTGTTCTCTTCGAGAGTATTAGGCCACTTGCTGCTGCATATCAGCACTCCCTTCTCCCCCTGCCCAGCTTGCACTGTCACCCGGCCTCATCTACCATGCTGTGCTTGAACCTAATGCTCTTCTCTGCATTGCATGGGTCTACTCCGTAGTTTTGTGCTGCATTTTGAAAGAGCTAAGTCCAGTGGGGTGTCCACATGCAGGAAAGAATGCTGATCAACTGTTGGCATTAGATAGTTTAATAAATTCTATGATTGGTTCTTGATTTCCATATATTCTTGAGTATTTCTAATTGGCATATTTCTCAGGAACATTTTCTGAGAAAAGGGCTATGCAATTAGGTATTTTTGACTTACCATGAATAATTGAGAGTTGTCAGAATAGCAAAACAATCTTTTGCCTTTTCTCTTCAATATGCATTTCCTTATTGCTTTAGGCTTGATAGGTTTTTGCAGCTTTCAGTTTAGTTCAGTTCTGTTTCTTTCTTTTTTTTACATATAAATTAATTTATTTTTAGCTGTGTTGGGTCTTCGTTGTTGCACGGGGGCTTTCTCTGGTTGCGGCGAGCGGGGGCTACTCTTTGTTGTGGTGCGTGAGTTTCTCATTGCGGTGGCATCTCTTGCTGCGGAGCACGGGCTCTAGGTGCATGGGCTTCGGTAGTTTTCACGCACAGGCTTAGTTGCTCTGCGGCATGTGGGATCTTCCCAGACCAGGGAAGGCATTGGCAGGCAGATTCTTAAGCACTGCACCACCAGGGAAGTCCCAGCATGGTTTTTTAAATTTAAAAAAAAAAAATTTTTTTTTTTGGATTCTACATATAAGAGAGATAGATCATATAGTATTTGCCTTTCTCTGTCTGACTGATTTCACTTAGCATAATGCCCTTAAATTCTACCCATGTTGTCACAAATGGCAAGATTTCATTCTTTTTTATGGCTTAATAATATTCCATCATATACATGTACCATATCTCCTTTATTCATTCATCCGTTGATGAACATTTAGGTTGTTTCCATATCTTGGCCATTGTAAATAATGCTGCAATGAACATGGAGATGCATATATCTTTTCGGATTAGTGTTTTTGTTTTCCTTGGGTAAATACCCAGAAGTGGAATTGCCGGATTTTATGGCATTTCTAGTTTTAGGTTTTTGAGGAAGCCTCCATACTGTTTTCAAAGTGGTGTACCAATTTACATTCCTACCAACAATGCATAGGGTTCCCTTTTCTCCACATCCTTGCCAACACTTGTCATTTTCATAATAGCCATTCTAACAGATGTGAGGTGATATCTCATTGTACTCTTGATTTGCATTTTCCTTTTGATTAATGATGTAGAGCATCTTTTCATATACCTGTTGGCCATCTGTATGTCTTCTTTGGAAAACTGTCTATTCAGATCTTCTGCCCATTTTTAATAGGATTTGTTGTTGTTGTTGTTGAGTTGTATGAGTTCTTTATATATTTCGGATGTTAGCCCTTTATCAGATATATGATTTGCAGATATTTTCTCCCATTCAGTGGGTGGCCTTTTCGTTTGTTGATGGTTTCCTCTGCTATGCAGGACGCTTTTAGTTTGATGAAATCCCACTTGTTTATTTTTGCTTTTGTTGCTTCAGGAGTTGTGGCTCACAGGCTCTGGAGCGCAGGCTCAGTAGTTGTGGCACACAGGCTTAGTTGGTCCGCGGCATGTGGGGTCTTCCCAGACCAGGGCTCGAACCTGTGTCCCCTGCATTGGCAGGCGGATTCTTAACCACTGTGCCACCAGGGAAGCCCCCCATTGTATATTCTTGATTTGTCATAAGTTAATTGACCATATATGCATGGGTTTATTTCTGGTCTCTCTATTCTGTTTCATTGATCTACGTGTCTGTTTTTATGCCAGTACCATATTGGTTTTTTTTCGTTTTGTTTTTTTTTTTTGCGGTACGCTGGGCTCTTACTGTTGTGGCCTCTCCTGTAGCGGAGCACAGGCTCCGGACGCGCAGGCTCCGCAGCCAGGCTCATGGGCCCAGCCGCTCCGTGGCATGTGGGATCTTTCCAGACTGGGGCACGAACCCGTGTCCCCTGCATCAGCAGGCGGACTCTCAACCACTGCACCGCCAGGGAAGCCGCATATTGTTTTAATTAATACAGGTTTGTAATATAGTTTGAAATCAGAGAGTGTGATGCCTTTACTATTGTTCTTTCTCAAGATTGCTTTGGCCATTTGGGGTCTTTTATGGTTCCACACAAATTTTAGAATTTTTAATTTTATTTCTGTGAAAAATATCATTGGAATTTTGATAAGGATAGCATTGAATCTGTATATTGCTTTGTGTATGGATATTTTAACAATATTAATTCTTCCAATCCATGAGCATGAAATATATTTTCATTTATTTGTGTCTTCTTCAATTTTTTCATTAATGTCTTGTTTTTTTTTTTTTTTTTGCGGTACGCAGGCCTCTCACTGTTGTGGCCTCTCCCGTTGCGGAGCACAGGCTCCGGACGCACAGGCTCAGCAGCCGTGGCTCACGGGCCCAGCCACTCCGCGGCATGTGGGATCTTCCTGGACCAGGGCACGAACCCATGTCCCCTGCATCGGCAGGCAGACTCTCAACCACTGCGCCACCAGGGAAGCCCAATGTCTTGTATTTTTTAATATATAGGTCTTTCATGTCTAAAATACCTCCTCCCAGGTATTTTATTCTTTTTTGTTTGTTTGTTTTTTGTTTTTTTGTTTTTTTGGTGGTACGCGGGCTTCTCACTGCTGTGGCCTCTCCCGCTGTGGAGCACAGGCTCTGGACGCGCAGGCTCAGCGGCCATGGCTCACAGGCCCAGCCGCTTCACGGCACGTGGGATCCTCCTGGACCGGGGCACGAACCCCTGTCCCCTGCATCGGCAGGCGGACTCCCAACCCCTGCGCCACCAGGGAAGCCCTATTTTATTCTTTTTGATGTAATTGTAAATGGGATTGTTTTCTTAATTTCTCTTTCTGATAGTTCATTATTAGTATATAGAAACACAGAAGATTTTTGTATGTTGGTTTTGTTTCTTGCAAGTTTACTGAATTCATTGATTTTTCTTAATAAATTCATTAATTTTTCCAACAGTTTTTTTTTTGGCCACACCACACGGCTTGTGGGATCTTACTTCCCTGACCAGGGATCGAACCCATGCCTCCTGCAGTGCAAGTGTGGAGTCCTAACCACTGGACTGCCAGGGAATTTCCTCTAACAGTTTTTTGATGGAGCCTTTATGGTTTTTTATATATAATATCATGTCATCTGCAAATAGAGGTAGTTTTACTTACTCCTTTCAGATTTAGATGCCTTTTATTTCTTTTTCTTACCTAATTGCTCTGGCTAGGACTTCCAATAGTATGTTGAATAAAAGTGGTGAGAGTGGGCATCCTTGTCTTGTTCCTGATCTTAGAGTAAAAGCTTTCAGCTTTTCACTGTGAGTATGATGTTTGCTCTGGGCTTGTCATATACAACCTTTATTATGTTGAAGTATGTCCCCTCTATACCCAGTTTGTTGAGAGTTTTTATTTTTAATCATAAATAGATGTTGAATTTTGTCAAATACTTCTTTTGCATCTATTAAGATGATCATTTAATTTTTATCCTTTATTTTGTTAATATGGTGGTTCACATTGACTGATTTATTGATGTTGAACCATCCTTGCTTCCCTGGATAAATCCTACTTGATCACGGTATATGATCCTTTTAGTGTATCATTGAATTCGGTTTGCTAATATTTTGTTGAGGATTTTTGCATCTATGGTCATCGGGGATATTGGCCTGTAATTTTCTTTTCTTGTGGCATTCTTATGTAGTTTTGGTATCAGGGTAATTCTGGCCTTGTAAAATGAACTTGGAAGTGTTCCCTCCTTTTCTATTTTTTTGGAAGAGTTTAGGAAGGATTGATATTAATTCTTCCTTGAATGTTGGTAGAATTCACCTGTGAAACCATCAGGTCCTAGACTCTTGTTTTTTTGAAGGTTTTTGTTTACTGATTCAATCTCCTTACTAGTATTCAGCCTGTTTGGATTTTCTGTTTCATCATGATTCAGTCTTTTTTTTTGGCTGTACTGCACAGCATGTGAGATCTTAATTCCCCAACCAGGGATTGAACCTGTATCCTCTGCCGTGGAAGTGTGGAGTCTTAACCCCTGGACTGTCAAGGAAGTCCCCCATGATTCAGTCATGATAGGCTGCATGTTTCTAGGAATTTATGCATTTCTTCTAGGTTGTTGAATTTGATGACATATAATTGTTTATAGTACTCTGTTATGATCCTTTGTATTTCTGTGGTATCAGAAATACATAGGATCTGTAGTATCTGTAGTATCTCCTCTTTCATTTCTGATTTTATTTATTTGAGTTCTCTCTCTTTTTCTTGGTCACTCTGGCTAAAGATTTGCTAATTTTATTTTTCAAAATCCAGGTCTTAGTTTTATTAATTTTTTTTCTATTGCCATTCTCCGGACTGCAGTGTTTCCTGGAGGGGAGCTTTACATGTGTCTGGTGCCCTGGCTTTTATGTCTGGCACCCCAGTTTTTGTGGCTCCCACCCAGGGGACACCCCTTGATCACCTGGCTCTGGTGGCTGGGGGGTTGGGTCTTACATTCCTGAGTCCCATGGGACTGTGCTATTGGAGCTCTGGTTCTTGTCAGGCTGCCACCCTCAGGGCACTGCATAGACAGCAGACTGAGGTACACCCCCTAGTCTTTTTGTGAAGGAGACTTCTTTGCTTGTTTGGAGCTTCTGCCTGAGGGGCAGGCTTCAGGTTTAACACGTATTTAGTGGCCTGCAAAGCTGCTCTTAAGGGATGTAGGCCATGGATGCCATCTTGGTGCTTTCCCTCTGCCTTGCTTCAGCTTGCTGATATCACCTAGAAAAGAGCTTATACACTCATCTGGAGCCCGGTTTTTTGTGACTGCCCAGTGGACACTTCCAGATCACCTGACTCTGGTGGCCAACAGGGCTTATGCTTGCAGTCCCACAGTACTGTATATATTTGCATACTTTTAAAAGCTAGTGCTTGAGGGTCTGGCTTCTAGGCATCCTGAATGAAAGGGCTAAGATCCTCCCTTTTGGGATGCTGACAGGTTTTGGCATGTCCTCAACTACTTGGAGTTATTAAAAATATAATAGGCTGCTTGGATAAGCACAAAGGTTTGAAAGACACCCAAGAGCTAAGGCAGGGTTGAACAACAAGGTTCATCTCCTACACGAGGCCACTCCTTCATGACTGGGAGAGGTGGTTTTTTCTATTATATAGAAACTAACACAGAGAGTCAAACAAAATGAAGAAATAGAGGAATATGTTCCAAATGAAAGAACAAGATAAAACCTCAGAAAAAAATCTTAATGAGAGAGATATTAATTTACCTGATAAAGAGTTCAAAGTAATGGTCATAAAGATGCTCACTGAACTGGGGAGCAAGAATGGATGAACACAGAATTTCAGCAAAGAGATGGAATATATAAAAAAAGTACCGCATAGAAGTCACAAAGCTGAAGAATACAATAACTGAAAAAAATTACACTGGAGGGGTTCAACAGCAGATTAGATGAAACAGAAGACAGGATCAGTCAACACAAAGACAGGGCAGTAGGACTTACCCAGTCAGAGCAGCAGAATGAAAAAAAGTGAAAATAGCTTAAGGGACTTATAGACTAACATTTACATCAGGTGGTCTAACGTTCACATCATAGGGTTCCCAGAAGGAGAAGAGAGAGAGAAAGGGGCAGAAATCTTATTTGAAGAAATAATAGGTGAAAGCTTCCCTAATCTTCCAGATCCAGGAATCCCAGAGTGTTCCAAATAAGAGGAATCCAAACAGACCCATACCAAGACACATTATATTTAAAATGTCAAAAGTTAAATACAAGGAGAAAATATTAAAAAACAACAAGAAAAAGCAATTTGTTACAGGCAAGGGAGCTCCCATAAGACTATGAGCAGATTTTTTAGCAGAAACTTTGCAGGCCAGAAGGGAAAGACACACTATATAAGGTGCTGAAAGAAAAAACCTTTCAACTAAGAATACTCTACCTGGCAGTTATCATTCAGAAGTGAAGGAGAGATAGAGTTTACCAGACAAGCAAAAGCTAAAGGAGTTCATCACCATTTAACCAGCCTTATAAGAAATGTTAAAAGGTACTTCTTTAAACTGAAAAGAAAGGGCACTAAGTAGTAACAAGAACTCATATGAAAGAATAAATCTCACTGGAAAGGCAAATATATAGTAAAGGTAGTGGATTAATTACTTACAAAACTAGTATGAAGGCCAAAAAAATCAAAGGTAGTAAAAATAACTATGATTACAATAACTTGTTAAGGATATACAAAAGAAAAAGATGTAGAATGTGACTTCAGAATTATAAAATGGGGGAGTAATAATGTTGAGCTTTTCAGTGAGATCAAACTTAAGTTGTTATCAACTTAAAATAGACTTTTATTGATATAAATTGTTATATGTAAGCCTCATGGTAACCACAAAACAAAAACTTATAGTAAATATACAATAGATAGAGAGGAATATAAACATACCACTAAAGAAAGTCATCAAGCCACAGAGGAAGAGAGCAAGAGACAAAGAAAGAAAGGAGCTAGAGGAGCTACATAAACAGCCAGAAAACAATGAACAAAATGGCAATAAGCACATATATATTAATAATTACTTTAAATGTAAATGGACCGAATTCTCTAATCAACAGACATAGAGTGGTTGAATGAATAAAAAACCAAGACCCATCAATATGTTGCCTATAAGAGACTCACTTTAGATGTAAGGACACGAACAGACTGAAAGTGAAGGGATGGAAAATGATATTCCATGCAAATGGAAACCAAAAGAAAGCTGGGGTAGCTATACTTATATTAGACAAAATAGACTTTAAAATAAAGACTATAATGATATACAAAACAGTGTGTTACATAATGATAAGGGAGTCAATTCAATAAGAATATATAACATTTGTAAATATTTTTGTGCCCAACATAGGAGAACCTAAATATGTAAAGCAGATATTAACAGACCTAAAGGGAGAAATAGACAGCAGTACATGAACAGTAGGGGACCTTAATACCCCACTAACATCAATAGATAGATTATCCAGGCAGAAAATCAATAAGGAAACATTGATTTTAAACAGCACGTTAGACTAGATGGACTTAACAGATATTTATAGAACATTCTATCTCAGAGCAACAGAATATACATTCTTCTCAAGTACACATAGAACATTTTCTAAGATAGATGAAATGTTAGGCCACAAACAAGTCTTAGTAAATTTAAGAGGATTGAAATCATATGAAGCATCATTTCCAACCACAGTGATATGAATCTAGAAATAAATTACACAAAGGAAACTGGAAAATTCACAAATATTTGGAGATAAAGCAACATGCTATTGAACAACCAATGGGTCAAAGAAGAAATTAAAAGAGAAATTTAAAAACTACCTTGAGACAAATGAAAATGGAAATGTAACATACCAAAATTTATGGGATGCAGCAAAAACACTTCTGGGAGGGAAGTTCATAGTGATAAATGCCTACCTCAAGAAAAGTCTCTAATAAACAATCTAAATGTACACCTCAAGGAACTAGAAAAAGAACAAGTGAAGCTCCAAGTCAGTAGAAGGAAAGAAATAAAGATTAGAGCAGAAATAAATGAAATATAGACTGTATACTTCAGCTTTAACATCACTATCTAGAGTTCAATATTTGTTTATAAATTTTTTGAGGTAAAATTTACATACAAATTGTGTGTTGTTTGTTGTATAGTCCAGACCCCTATGAAGATAAGAAATATTTTCATAACCTTGAAATTTCCCCATGTCCCTGACTAGTCAGTCCTGCCTTTGCTCCCAACCCCAAGTATTACCTGTGACTTTTAGCTCTGATTATAGTCGAGTGTTAGGAGTATTTTGAACTGGGGAGCTGCCTGATATGCTTCTTATAATGTTACAGATGTAGGAGCTTGGTGTAGTTTTTCCAAAAGAAATTTCATAAATTTTGCATTTTCATAAAAATATAGTCATTCATTCAGCAAACTAGCTGCCAGATGCCTTGCTAAGTACCATGGGAGACATTCTGGAATCAAATGAGTGCGGTACCAGCTCTGATAGAAATAAGCACTGGATGAGGAGGCACAAAGAAGGGAGTGATTTAGTTCTCCCTGACTTGAGGGCATAGGCAACAATGGCCTCATAGAGGAGGTGACACTTGAGCTGCGTTGAAGAAGATGAGTTGGTGTTTGCCAGGCAATAGTGGAGTGGGAAAAGGGCATTTCAGTGTGAGCGAAGGCAGTGAGGAGGGAAAGAAGTTGGTGTGGTGGGAATGGTTTTGCTAGGCTGGAGCAAAGGCTGCAGAAGATAAACCTAGAGTGGTAAGTGGGGAGGACTTTGCATACCATGCAAATGACTTTGGTTTATTTCTGTAGTTTGGGGAGTAATTTGAAAGGTTTATTCATTTATGAAGGTGGTTATATGCAATAGATAGAAATTGTCAGGCAATGCCGTTAGATGCTTAAGATTGTTTTATGATCAAATCAAACTCATATTTCTTCTTTGTTTTATTAAACTGTAATTTTATATTTTTATTCGACTCTTCTCCCTTTTATCTCTCTAAAATGACAGGTAGTGTGCCAGTATTTGAAAAATCCCAATGTATCTGATACATGGCTGCTGCAGAATATTTTCCAAGCTCTGAATGTATATTACAATTATTCGGGCCAGGCGAGATGCCTGAATATATCAGAGACAGCAACCAGCAGTCTGGGAGCCCTGGGTTGGAGCTATCAGGTAAGTGTGTATATTTCCCCAAGCGGAACTTACTTTTCACTGATATGGTTGTGCTATAACAGAGAATTTGCAAGATTTTATCACCTGGATCCAAATCTGAGTTCTATTACCTTATACTTTGAGACTATGGATAAGTTTCCTCATTCATACATTCATTAAATACCAATTCCATTTTTTTTTTTATTTTACTGAAGTAAAGTTGATTTACAATGTTGTGTTAATTTCTGCTGTACAGCAAATTGACTCAGTTATACATATATATATTCTTTTTCATATTCTTTCCCATTATGGTTTGTCACAGGATATTGAATATAGTTCCCTGTGCTATAGAGTAGGACCTCGTTGTTTATCTGTCTTATATATACTATATATACTAGTTCAGTTTGGTATTTAATCATCACAGAATATATTCTGAGTACTTACCACAAGTCAGGCACTTTTCTAGGCTCCAGAGACACAAAGGTAAATGAGATACGATCTAATCATCAAATATAGCTTGGTGGAAATGATAGGTAACTAAACTAATGGTTACAATAGATCTTGGTAAGTCCCATAAAGGTAGCATTTTATGGACATAGAAAAGAAGGGGGAGTCTAACTTGATTCTGTCTGAGCCTCCATTCATTCCTTCATCTGTACAATGAGACTAGTAATAATAATAGTAATACTTTCCTCCAGAGTTGTTTTGAGGATTAAATGTGATAATAGATGTGAAATGAAGCAGTTTGCAAAGAAGGAATGTATAGCCCCAACTTCTGTGACTTCTCAGCTGAGCCTTTCCAGGAATAATGAGAGGTGGTATGGCATAAAGAACAGGGGCTCTGAAGCCAGACTCCCTGAGTTCAAACCCTGGCTTTACTGCTTACAGGCTGTATGATCTTGGTCAATTTCTTTAACATTTTATGCCTCATCTTCTCACTGGAATCTCTCCTGGTTTGCTTTTTCAGACCTGCACAGAAATGGTCATGCCCTTCTGTTCTAATGGTATTGATGACATGTTCGAACCTCACTCGTGGAACTTTAAGGAATTTTCTGATGACTGTTTTAAACAGTGGGGTGTGAAACCAAGGCCCTCTTGGATCCCTACTATGTATGGAGGCAAAAACATCAGTTCACACACGAACATCATTTTCAGGTGAATTTTTGCTGATCCAAAGAAAACTTTGGTTGACGGAGACATTTTTAGAATAGCTGAGAAAAGAGAACCAGGAAAATGCTGCACAGTTAGAACAATATAGAATACAGCAGTGGTATCCATCATGTTTTTCTACTTCTTGAAAGACAGAGGATGCTGAGAGGTGATATGAATTTTTGCTCTATTACCAGTATGCTTAAAGGCTTAAAAACAACAGCAGCAAAGTTAAAATATTAAAAAAATACTCTCCAACACAAAGTGAAGCATCATCTGTTGTTCTCAATTTGTGTTACTATTGTTATCAATGATAATAAAAAATTTTAATATATATTTAACAAACACTTTTGAAGTGCCCACTCTGTTCTGTCCCAGGCACTGTATGAGGCACTTTAAATAAATTACTTAATTCAATTCTCACAACAACCCTTGGAAGCAGTTTTTATAGTCCCTTTTTTACTGAGGAGAAAAGTGAAGGTCACTGTGAGCAGTCACTTGCCAAAACTCATCCAGCTTTGTTTTAGTTACCAAGTGATAAAGTCAGTTTGCAACCTTGGTGTGTCTGACTACAAAACCCGTGTTTGTTCTTCTGTTACACTGCTGCACTAGTAGTGTCATATTTGGTATTGGTTCACGTTGGAGTTAATTGAGTAGACTCTATGTGTCTGATTGCAACTTCAAAATTTCCATGTTTTGGCTTGAATATTAGGTTGTTAGTTATTAAAATAGCAACCATTTAATTAAAAATTTCCCCAAATCTATATGGAGATAGTAGAGAGATACCTGTACATATCCCTTAAACGGGACCTATTGTTTAAATTGTAAATGTCATTCTTTTACAAACTCTTCTAAACAGAGTTACATTTGACCTTCTAGACATGGCCAATAGCTTTTAGGAGTGAGGAATGCTGTTTTGACTGAAGGATCACTCTCTGGGTTTAGGCCAGTGGCACTGCCCATTTTGCAAAAGAGCCTCTGTCTTATTGGGTTCATGCTATTTTCTCACTCAGTAGGGTACCTGCCCCCACTGTATGGAAAACTTAAAGATTCTTTTTAATTTCCTGAAATTGTTTTCCTTGTCCTCAATAGGAGTCTGCAAAACTATACTTTTCATCTCAACCTTATGAAGTGACAGTTGAGCAAATAAGTATATTTAAGGTATTTAAGGAAACTGCCAAGTTAGGATGTTTGAAATCAGGAAAACATGAAAGGACTGAGAGGACTGAAAAAGGCTTACGTATAAGCCTTGGGTGTCCAAGGTCATCTTTGTTGCCTCAGAGGAGGAAGTACTTTGTCATGTTCTTGTTTTTCTTTAGGACCTTACCTCCAAGTAGTATTTGTATGGATTTCTCTAGCGTGCTGATGCTGTAAGCTCAAATCTGAAGTTCAAGTTGAATTGTAAAGTGGAGTCTTTAAATCCTTATATAAAGGTTTTAATATCTGAGTTTTCGTCAAATACATTATCCTTTTTTATTGGATTCATCCATTACAGATGAGTATTTTAGTGATCCATTTGTCCTTTTATACTGTTTTCCTCAGGGTATCAAAATAACAATCGTCATCATCATCATCATCATCATCGGTGGAAAGGATAGATTTTGTGAAAAAAGGTTGAGGAGTAGAACTGAAGCCAGTAGGTGGAAATTATGGCTCAGTGTTAAAAACTTCTAGCTCAGTGTAAGAAAGGACTTCCTAACAGAGTTGTGCAAAGGCAGAATGAGCTGTCTTAAATTACTTAAGCTCTTTGACCCTCAGTTTTCTCTTCTGTAAAATCACCCACAGAGTTGTTGTGATGCTTAAAAAATTTAACCTAGTGAAGTACTTGGCCCAGACCTAGCAAATATATATGCTCAAAAAATGTACGTTGAATGAATAAATGGAAGTATACTCTCAGCCTGTACTTTACCTTCTAGCCAACAGGGGACTTATCTGTCCCTGAATGTCCTTTCCTTCCCCTTTTTTCTTTTTCCTAAGGCTCGGGCATCCTCCAAGAAACCTTCCCTGACACCTCCAGGGAGGTTAGGTTTCCCCCACACACTTAGCTCCGCTAAGGCCTGTGACTATCCCTTAGCACCCTTTGTGGAAATTATCTGTTCGTGTTTCTATCTGCCCCATGAGACTGTAAACTTCTCAAAGACAGAGACTTTGTCTTAATCATCTCTGTGCCTTTAGCACCTGCTACAGTGACTGGCACAGAGTGAATGCCTAATATGTTTGATAAGGATGAGGAATGATATAAAGCTCAGAAAGGCTTCAGAGGCATGTGAAAGTTTAAAGGCAGAACTATATGAAAATGCTGGTTTACCTTTGTGCAGTGGCAAGACTACTTTTAAAAAGAAATCTTTTCCCATATGCTGCTAGGTGTGAAGAATTCAATGTAAAACTTAAGTTATTTAAAAATTCAAAATTCTACTGCTTTTCTGAAGAAAGCATATTCTGAAAGTAAAAGAGCAGCTTTAGGTGTGTCTGTTCTGTCTACTTAGTGGCCATCAGCTAGAAAACATTACTGATTGATGAGTAAGAAAATGTCTAAGGAACCATGTGGAAAGTGTATTTTATGTTCATGCTTCTCTCAAGTCACCTCACACAAATCCAACTGTGACTGCTTTTCTGGTTAGAAAATTCAGTCTGTTTTTAATGGTTGGATTAGAGATTTGCCAGTTAAGAGCTTGGGCTTTGAAGTCAGGGAGACCTGGGTGCCATTCTGCTTCTACCCTGAATTAGCTGCGTGGCCTCAGGCAAATTGCCAATTTTTATGAGTTATGAGTTAGAAATAATGACTACCTGCCAGAGTTACTTCGAGGAGTAGATAGATTATCATAGAAGTGAGCACTGTGAGGGCAGAGGTTTTGTCTGTTCATGGTTAAGTCACCTGTACCCAGTCAGTACCTGACACATAGTAGGCACTCAGTAAATGTGTTGAATGAATGAGGATTTAATAGTAGCTATTAATAGTTCCATTTCAGCAATTTTCTTATTCCACAGTGGTTTTGTTGGAAGGATTTATTTTTTTCCCCAACTCCAGTTGGTAAGAAATTATCTTACAAATGGTCATTTTCAGTTATTTAAATATAAATTCAAAAAGGAGTCTCTGAGAAACTGGTTACTTTAACATCATTTCTCAGGCAAATTAATTGTTGCCAGCAATTAAGTGAGGCTCACTGTTGGGAATTTTATCCAGGCATCTAGATTCTCTCATGAAAGCCAGTATTTTTTTTTCCTGTAAATTTCCCAGTGACTGGTTTAGCTTTCACATGTCTAGAACCAAGAAATTCAAGTCCATGTGCATCTTAGGTCTCTCAGCAACTCCAAACACTGTTGCTAAGCCACTAGGCTGATTCAGATGACCTTTTAAATCAAATGCAGTTTGCTTATTATGTGGCTGTTGGGATAGCTTTTTTGTTTTGCAAATAATGGAGAGTTTCCTATCTGGGTTGGTCCTGTCAAATTGCAATAATGATAAAGGCCAGTTGTTCACTTAAGAGAATCCAACCCCTTGTGTAGTTTACTTTAAAAATTTATCTCATAGTTGAAAACTAAGGCTCCTATTTTGCATGTGAGTTTTTCCTCTTGTTTTTAACAAAACCCGCCAAAAAAAGTACATTTTTGGAGTGATTTTTTCCCCCAAGAATGATGTTGTTAAGTTGCAATTGAATTAATTTTTTTAAGAAGAAAAATGTGGTTAAAAGTGTGGTGAGGGTAGAACAGGGGTTTTAAACTTGTATTTCAAATACACATGTATTTAACGTACCTAAATGCATATTTCTTTTTTAATTTGTACATTTACCTAGAAAATTGATTGCATTCGTTTTCTGACCAAATTTCTGTGAGAAATGCTATTGCATCCCTTTTCATTATTCATTTACCTCTCAGAAGTATTAACACTTCTTATGCTTACAGAATATGATAATAACTCTAATAATGCTGCACATTCATGTGTTTTATAGTTTATACCTGATTTCCACATATATTATTCAACTTGGGCCTCACAATATCTCTGTGAGTGAGGGGCATTATCTTTCAAAAAATTTTTTTTGGTAATACACATGAGAATTGAGGTTCAGAGGGGTCAGGTGACTTACCCAAAGTCATGTGGCTTAATAGGGTATAAAACTTAGGTCTGCTGACTTAGTTCATTGTTTCTTGCCAGTATTACACATAACTGAAGGTCAGTCTCTCTATATTTATATGAATCACTTAGGTGAACTCTGCTTTCCCATGTAAAAAGTACTGAAGTGATTTACATGTTCCTAAACTTGCATGCGTGTATTTATAGATCTCTTTTGTGTAGGGCATCTGATGTAAGGCCACAAATAACTACATACATTCTTTTTTCATTCATTCGATAAATATTTGTATGGCTCCTACTGTGTGCCAGGTGCTGAAGATACAGTAATAAAACAGACAAAAAGCCCTGCCCTTGGGGAGTTCTAGTTTGAGAGATGGATAATGAACAAGATAGCACTTATAAGCATGTTAGAAGGAGATAAGTGCTAAGGGAAAAAAAAAATAAGGGGAAGAGGGTTATGAAATCTTGGTGAGGGTGGGGAGAAGTTTGAAATTTTAGATGAGGTGACTAAGGAAGACCTCACCAAGGGGTGACTTTTGTTTTTGTTTTTTTGTTTTTTGTGTTTTTTTTGTGGTATGCGGGCCTCTCACTGCCGTGGCCTCTCCCGTTGCGGAGCACAGGCTCCGGACGCGCAGGCCCAGCAACCATGGCTCATGGGCCCAGCAGCTCCGCGGCATGTGGGATCCTCCCGGACTGGGGCATGAACCCGTGTCCCCTGCATCGGCAGGCGGACTCCCAACCACTGCGCCACCAGGGAAGCCCAGGGGTGACTTTTGAATAGTGATGTGGAGGAAGGAGCTAGCTAGCCACGAGTTCGGTGGGCTAAGAATACTCCAAGCAGAGAGGTAAGCAGAGGCAAAGGCCTTGAGAGGTAAATGTCCCACAGCATGTTCTCCTCCAGGTAGGAGGAGAAGGTCAGTGTGAGAAGGTCAGTGTGGCTGGAGTGGAGTTAAGGAGGGAGAGAGTAGCAGGAGATGAAATCAGAGAGGCAGGAAGGGCCCAGATCATTTAGAGACTTGTAGGTCCTGCATGTTTGGTTTTTACTCTGAAGGAAATGGGAAAACTTGGAGTGTTTTAAGCAGGGGAGTGACAGAATCTGATTCAGATTTTAACAGCATCAAATTGGCTGGTGTATTGATATTAGATCGCAGGGAGACAAGAGTAGAAGCAGGAAGATCAGTTAAAAGGCTCTTCAGCTGGGTTTCCCTGGTGGCGCAGTGGTTGAGAGTCCGCCTGCTGATGCAGGGGACACGGGTTTGTGCCCCGGTCTGGGAAGATCCCACATGCCACGGAGCGACTAGGCCCGTGAGCCATGGCTGCTGAGCCTGCGCATCCGGAGCCTGTGCTCCGCAAAGGGAGAGGCCACACAGTGAGAGGTCCGCGTACTGAAAAAAAAAAAAAAAAAAAAAAAAAAAAGCTCTTCAGGCTAGAGATAACGGTGACTTAGACCAGAGCAGTGGCAGTGGGGTGGTGAGAAGAGTTCAAATTCTGGGTATGTTTGAATTTATAGCTGACAAGATTTGTCGACAGATTAGATATGAAAGAGAGATTAAAAAGTAACAAGTTTTTGGCCCAGCAACTGGAAAGATAAGGTTGCCATTGACAGAGATTGGGAAGATAGTGGCAGGGCTGGTTGGGAGTTGGAGAGTATAAAGAGCTCTGTTTTGGACCTGAAAGCTTGAGATGTCTCGTTAGACTGCCATGTAAAAATGTCAAGTATATAATTGAATATTGGTCCTGAAGTTTAGGGGAAAGGTCCTGGCTAAAGATATTATTTGATAGTCATTTGTGTATAGATCGTACTTATAGATGATAGGGTTTTTCTTAAATGATTATGCAAATTATGGAAATAATTTCATATGTCTGATAATATGACCTTGAAGATTTGTTATTTCAGGCTTTGTAACAATATCAGCA
Organism: Tursiops truncatus; assembly: GCF_011762595.2. Taxonomy (NCBI): domain Eukaryota; kingdom Metazoa; phylum Chordata; class Mammalia; order Artiodactyla; family Delphinidae; genus Tursiops; species Tursiops truncatus. The sequence goes on from NC_047041.1 coordinate 48,927,574, forward strand.
AAATAGAATGTGCATTAAACAAATGTCAGAACACACATTAAAATGTTCTGTAAGTGATTTCAAGTGATTTATAGATAGACATACCAAGAGGTGCTGTACAGGGAAAAGTGACCTAATACCTACCATGGGCCAGGTACTTAAATCCAGCTGTTTCAGCCCCTGTTATATCCTGAGGAATCTAAGCTTCCATGAGATTAGTAAGATGAGAGGCAGACCTGGGACTGGAACCCAGGTGTGTCTGATCCCGAAGTTTGTGCTCTTCTTACTCTGCACCACACAAGCCAAGATGGTATGTGCTGTTGATTTCCAACAGCAATCATGTGTCCATGAAATGCAATGTGTAGTATAAAATGAGCATTGGAATAGGCTTACAAGATCTGAGTTTGTATCTCAGAGGCTTGATTTGAGTAAGCCATCTAACTTCACTAGGCATTAGTTTTCTCATCTCTAAGAGTTGTAATTAAACCTACCTCACATGGTTGATATAATGTGAGGTCAAATATGAAAGGCTTTGTAAACTTTAAACCAGTCAGAAATTGACAAACTGATCTTAAAATTCATCTAAAAATGCAAGGGACCCAGAATAGCTAAATCAATCTTGAAAAGGAAGAACAAATTTGAAGAACTCATACTTCCGGATTTCAAACTTTGTATAAAGCTACCGTAATCAATACAGTGTGATACTGGCATAAACATAGACATATAGATCAGTGGAAGAGAATTGACAGTCTAGAAGTCAGCCCTTATCTGTGTGGTTAATTGATTTTTGACAAGAATGCTAAGACAATTCATTGAGGAAAGAATAGTTTTTTTTAAGAAATGATGCTGGGAAAACTGGATATTCACAGGCAAAAGAATAAAGCTGGATCCCTATTTCATACTATACAAAAAAATTAACTCAAGATGGATCAAATGATTTAATTGATAATTCAATTTAAAACTGAGCAAGGATCTGAGTAGACATTTTTTTCAAAAAAGATATACAAAAGGCCAGTCAGCACATGAAAAAAATTCTCAATACCATCAGTCATTTGGGAAATGCAAATCAAGACCACAATGAGATTGCATTTCACACCCACATAGGATGACTATAATCAAAAAGACACATAATAAATGTTGGTGAGGATACAGAGAATTTAGAACCCTCAGATGTAGTTTGTGGGAGTATAAAATAGTGCAGTCACTTTGGGAAACAGTTTGGCAGTTCATCAAAAGGTTAAGTCATTATATATCCCAGAAATTCCGTTCCTAGTTATATACCCAAAAGAAATGAAAATATTCATCCATGTGAAAACTTGTACACAAATGTTCATAGGAGTAATATTCATAATAGCCAAAAAGTGGAAACAACACAAATGTGCATCTGATGAATGGATAAATAAATGTGGCATATCCATATACAATAGAATATTTTTGGCAATAAAAAGGAAAAATGTACTGATACGTGCTACAACATGGATGAAACGAAAATATGTCAAAGTGAAAGAAGCCAATCACAGAAAACACCCATTATATAATTCCATTTATATGAGATGTCCAAAATAGGCAAATCTATAGAGATAGAAAGTAGATTAGTGGTTGCCTGGGGCTGAGAGTGAGGGGAAGTAGTAGAGGGGAATGGGGATTTGACTGCCAGTGAGTATAGGTTTCTCTTGGGGGTGATGAAAATGTTCTAAAATTGATCGTGATGATGGTTGCACATCTCTGAATACACTAAAAAACATTGAATTTGTACGATATAAGTGTCCCTTTTGTGGGAGATGAATTATAGCTCAACAAAGCTGTTAACAAATATTATTAGGGATGCTGTCTGTGTTTGTATTGGCTTTTTTTTCAGCTAAACTAAATATCCTGTTTCAATAACTGATCCTGTTTACATCATTCTGAAATGTGTTGTGTGAACCAGCCAGGACTAATAACCTAATAGCATTTCCTTAATTTTAAAGCTAATGTAAAATGAGTATCTTGAGTAATGCCCAAAAGTTCTGATTCTAGATTCAGAGCAGTTTTTTCAGTCCTACCGCCCTATTTCCCAAAGTACTATACTAAGAGGGACATTTTTTTTAAAAAAAATGGTTTGTTTTCTTAAAGAGCCAAGAGATAATTAACATTTTTAAATATGGAAATTTTTCTTTATCACTTTGGTATTTGGGTCTTAGGAAAGAAGGAGACTGGCTTTAATTGAAAGACTCCTATGTGCCTGACACTTATTAAACATATCCACATGTAGCATCTGATTTAACCCTTGAAGCAACCTTATGAGGTAGGCCTTGTTAACTCTACTTTACAGATAAGGAGACTGAGTCAGGTAACTTGTGTAAGGTCATACAGCTTTTGAGTGATGAAGCCAGGATTGGAATTCAGTCTTCTAAATTCCAAGTCCCAGTACAATCTAGGTTGATTCATGGGGCATCACCTTCAGTCTTCTCTGGTCCTATTTCTGTACCTGCTTGCAGAAATATTGTCAAACTCCAGGATAAAGCACCTTTCTATATGACAGATTAAATCCTCAGATCAAATCCCCCAGGTTATAAGCTTATAATTTTAGGTGTTATGCCTATAGTAGGTTTCTCCTATCTTATATTTGTGTAGATATAAAAAACTAATAATCTGTTTTTTTTTTCTTTCCCTCACTTAGCAATGGTGAAATAGACCCGTGGTCAGGAGGTGGAGTAACTAAGGATATTACAGACACCTTACTTGCGATCGTCATCCCAGAGGGAGCGCATCATCTAGATCTCCGAGCCAACAATGCCTTTGATCCCGTCACTGTGCTATTAGCCCGCTCCTTGGAAGTGAGACACATGAAGCAGTGGATCAAAGATTTCTATGCAAGTCTGGGAAAGATGCACTGAGTAACGTTAGATCATTTTCAGTTTCTTCTTTTAAGTTCATTCCACCCACACTTCCATTCACTTTGGTTTTCTGTACATAATTACTTTCCCTTGTTTATTAGATTTGGTGTGGTGAAGGTTGAGACAGAAGAGAACGTGATGGTGGTGATAGCAGCCATCCAATGACCTGAGTCCTTGCCATCTTTGTGCCACCTCCAGGAAGAATTTCTTCATGACAGCTTTCCCACACCATCAGTGGCCTTGATAACTAGAGCAGAGTATTGACTGCCTTTCACAAGAGGGGGGAGTCACTTCCTTGGTTTCTCTGAAAGCAGGGATTTATTGGTTTCGAAGTTGAAGTCTCTTTGGCCCATTTGTCACTAGCCCCTCTTCTACTTTCCCAAAAGGAAAAGCAGAAGATGGATAAAAATGATGTAATTGCAGCTGGTAGAAAGGATATCCAGTGCCAAACCAGGAAATGGGAACCATTTCTTTTGTGCTTGATTTAATGACTTTGAACTGTGCTGTAAATAAAGAATAGGGCTGGACCTTATACCTGTGTGTTGCTTCTGAAGCTCACTCCAGCTGTTGGGAATGCTGTGTGCGCTGGGCTTGGCTGTTTTTGTAAAGTCCTTTAATTTTCTCTCTTCTATTTGGCAGCTTTTCTTAGTTCTGGGATATTTGCCACCATGGTACTGCCAGTAAGAAATCTGGCCTTTTTCTGCTCCATTTCTCTTTGTTTCTGAGGTCAGTTTTGTGGTAGTTTGGTCAGGTTTTGCCAGTTTAGGAAAATGACTCTGTTTTCCTTTTCTTTTTACATCTGAGCAGGTTATATTCTGTGGTTACTGATGATACTTCAGTAAGAAGCCTTTAAAAACTGATGAATCAGCTATTCAGAAGGCAAAATATAATTATGTTCAGCATTTTGGTTTTTTAATTTTATTTTCTGGTGATTGTTATGCTGTCATTAAAGCCAGAAGTGTCAGAGGACACTAAGAGGCAGGTGCACAAGAATTTTTCTGTATGGCTTCCAAAAGACAAGCTGACTAATTCATGCAGGCAGCATATTTGACATTAATAAATGGCTGAGCCATTCCTATTTCCAAGGGGTTGGCTTCTTTCAAGCAGTTCTTACACTGAGACCTTTCTTCAGAAGGGCTTTTCTAGGATAACAAATAGGGTTGGATCAAAACCTTTCAGGGACAGAGAGAGAGACTAACAGTTTCTACTCTGTTGAAAGATTTCTTTTCCCTTGTTTCCTTTTATTTTCTCTCAGTTTTTTTTTTTTCTTCACTCTGCCTTGGGAACATTTTCTGCTTTTTAAAAACTGTATCTTGAGCTTGAGTATTTCTAAAGCACTTATTTTTTTTTATAAAATGCAGATATAATGTTCATTCTCGGGTGGGAGACTGAAATATTCCCCTTACTTTCCCTGGCATCTGGGAGATACAGAAAAATCTTTGTCTGGTTTCGGAAGCCTTCAGTTCTCATTGTGATAAGTTGTCCATCAAAGCATTTGGTCACTATTTTCATTTCAGCATCAGAGAAAAGTCTGCTGGGGTGGGAATTTAAGGGTCAAGACAATACTAGTTTTTATTCTTTGTCAACTAAGAAGTTATATAATGCAGGGTTTATGGGCTTAATGGAGAATATTCTTACTATTTATTTTAGGCTATATTGATTTTAGGATATTTTCATTGAAACCTTTTTTACTTAAAATCTTTAAAATACTTTGCCACTTCATTTAATATTGATTGTTTGGATGAGTTGCATTTTTGTGAAGAGAAAAGTTGTCAAAAAATGATTGTTTTTTATGTACATGTTTTTTCTATGTACATTTCATGACAGATAGCAACCTTAACTAAAGTTGGCCTAATTATAATATGCTAAAATTTAATTTTAAATTGAAAAATAATTGAAGCATCAAATAAGCCTTATTTAAAGCATCCATCTAATTATTAGATGATGCTTTTGAAGACCAGGAAAGAGAGACACAGAGAGTTGGAGTGTTTTTTATTCTGTGTCTTTGTTACTCTAACTACCTAGAGTCAATGGGCAGAACTAAAGAAATTTAGAGATCTTTCTTAAGGGATCTGTAGAGTCAAGAGATTATCCAGAGGAGCCAATGTCTAGTCTAGTATATTAGAGAGTTCTGAAGGCAACTCTGATGTCATCCAGTCCAACCACATCATTCGTAGGTGATGGCATTGTGGCCCACAGAGAAGGGACTTGTCTAAGGCCTCACAGCTCACTTTTAGCAGAACCCAGCTTTGCATCCAAGTTTGTTTGTTGTTGTTGTTTTGTTGCTTTCACTTTATTGGTGTAGCTTAAATCTTTGTTTGAATTCAAGCAACAAAACCTCATTAAACCAGCTTAAGCAAAAGAGGGAATTTATTGAAGCTATGTAGTAATAGCTACAGGACTTGTGTAATGAGGAATTGTGAAAGAATGGAATTAGGGTCTGGAAAGTCATTAAAAGTCAAGACTGCTACTTTCTCTCGCTTACAGCAGAGGTCACCAGTTGTCAACCAGTGCATACGATTTGCTTCTCTTATTTGTAGTTTGGTTAGCAGTCTAAAGTGTGCATGTGCATCAGAATTACCCGAGGGGCTTGTTAAAACATTGATTGTTGAGCCCCATCCCAGAATTTGTAATAATATGTCTTGGGGTGGATCCTGAGAAGTTGCATTTTTAACAAGTTTCCAGATGACGCTGGGGAATCACACCTTGAGCACCACTAGTTAAGAGAATTCTGAATTTGAATTTCCTCAGACAAGGCATGTGCCTTCAGTTCTCCTCACTCCTGTTGTCCTACCTGATCCCATTTGAGTAGGGGAGCCCTGCCGAACGCTTCCTTTCCCATGGCTGCTTCATCTCTGCAGATCAGTTTCCTCTTCTCTGCTCACAAAAGGCCTGTGACGACTTCCCAGAATGGTGTCCTCAGGCTCCTGAGGCTGCACCATCTCGCAAGCCCACAACTCTCAGATGGTTAGGGAGGGATAAAATCATAAACGCATGGCTTCAGAGACACACTATTTAGGATGAGGGTGGAGGAAGAGCATCTCAAGCAATTCAGTGTATATCTATCAAACAGTGTTTCTTGGAACATAGGTGTCACAAAATGCCAATGACTTACGTAATAGAAAGATCCATAGTTAAGCAAGGTTGGAAAACGATGGGTTAAAGTTAAGTAGTTTTTTTTTAAAACTGTAAATATGCAGTGTGACTTTCTGAAATGGTGATCAAGAATACAACTTTTGGGCTTCCCTGGTGGCGCAGTGGTTGGGAGTCCGCCTGCCGATGCAGGGGATACGGGTTCGTGCCCCGGTCCGGGAAGATCCCACATGCCGCGGAGCGGCTGGGCCCGTGAGCCATGGCCGCTGAGCCTGCGCGTCCGGAGCCTGTGCTCCGCAACAGGAGAGGCCACAACAGTGAGAGGCCTGCGTTACCGCAAAAAAAAAAAGAATACAACTTTTGCTTACAGAAATGCTCTTACTTACAGAGCATTTACAAGGCATAAGATGTTGTTCTGGAACCTGGAGGATACAACGGTGAAAAAGCAAACACAGTGTCTCTACTAATAAGGTTTACATTCCAGTGGGAGGAAGGCACGAAATGTCAAATTATACAGACAGAGGGTACAATTATAAGTGTTATGAAGAGTGGTGTTATTAGGAAATTTAGCAGGGAATAGTCTGAGCTGGTCTGTGGGAGCAAGAGAATGCTGTTCTGAGAGGTGATGTTTTAGGTTATCTAAACGGTAAATGGGGGCTATGCTAGAAGAGGAGTGGAGAAAACGGCATGCGCAAAAGCCCCGAGTGTAGTATACTCAAGGAACTGAAAGAAGGCCTCTGTATGGGACAGCAGATGACCACATGACCACAGAGAAAGTGACATAAGATGAATCTGGAGACCTGGGCAGGGAGGAAGCTCATTCAAGTAGACCATGATAAGGAGTCTTTATAAGGAATGAAAAACCGTCGACTGTCCTTATTCAGGGGAGTGACATGAACAGATTTTCATTAAAAAGATCACTCTGGCTATAAATTGTAGAGTGTACTGGAGGGGGTAAGCATGTAATATAGGAGGCCACAGCTGCAGTTGTCCAAGTAAGAGAAAGAGAGCTTTGACTAGGGTGGTAGAGGTGGAAATGAGAAGTGGATGAATTTGAGAGAGATTTGGTAAGGAATGCCAGTGGGATTTGGTGATGAGTTTTATATGAGATATGAGTTGGGCAGGAGATGTCAAGGTTGATGATTTCTGACTTGTGCGCTTGGATAGATGGTGGTGTCATAAACTGGAAAGAAAGCCCCACTGGGTGACCAGGTTTGGCAGGAAGATTATGAGTTCAGTTTTGTCATGCTGAGTTTTATATACTTTTGAAATAACCAAGTGGAGCTAGCTGTCAAGTAGGACTGTTGGATGTAAAGATCTGTAACCCGGTCTGGGCTGGAGAGCCATGGTCAATAGATGGTAATCAAAGCATGGGATGTGAGCTCAAGGAAATAGTGTTCGGGAAATATACTTCAGGAGCTGCTACTATACTGTACTTACCAGAATACATTCTTAAGAAGACCCCAAACATCCTAATTCTCCTACAACTGTAGTACATTTGACTCCACTGAGCCAACCCATCACTTGATCCCTGGTACAGCCTTTGCTAAAATTGGGATCTACCTCTCTGCACTCATTTCCCGTTCTTACTGCTGCCTTTGACTTTCCTAACAACCTGCACTTCAAACACAAAAATTTCTGTTATTCTAAAATACTGTTCCTGGGCTTCCCTGGTGGCGCAGTAGTTAAGAATCCGCCTGCCAATGCAGAGGACACAGGTTCAAGCCCTGGTCCGGGAAGATCCCACATGCTGCGAAGCAACTAAGCCTGTGCGCCACAACTACTGAGCTTGCACTCTGGAGCCTGCAATCCACAACTACTGAAGCCCACGTGCCACAGCTGCTGAAGCCCGCAGGCCTAGAGCCCGTGCTCCACAAAAAGAGAAGCCACTTGCAATGAGAAACCCACGCACCGCAACGAAGAGTAGCCCCCGCTCGCCACAACTAGAGAAAGCCTGTGCGCAGCAGTGAAGACCCAACACAGCCAAAAATAAATAAAATAAAAAATTAATGTATTTATTTTAAAAAATAAATAAAATAAAATACTGCTTCTCTGTCTGATTCCCTTCTTATCACTACCCTCCAATGTGTTTTCACTGGCAAACTTCTTTGCATACTTCAAAGCTCAGATCAACTTGATTACCTATCTGAGAGCAGGGACTATGCCTTACTTCTTCTAGTAATCAGCATCTAGTAATGGCGTGACGCTGGGCAGCTGGTCTCAGTAGGCCCTCGGTAAATTTATACGAATGGATACTTTCCAGGGTGGAAAGGCCAAGCTTTCTGTTCATCTCTATAGCCAAGCATCTTTCACAGCTCTGATGTGCTCACATGACCTCCTGTCCTGGGCTCCCCTGGATTTTGGAAAGTACTTCCTACCCTGGGCTTCCCTAGGTCTCCAAGTACTCAATACCTCTAAAACTTGGACCCACTGATTTTCCCTCACTTCAACTGCTCATGCCCCAGCCTCCCTCTCCTACTCCATCAGCCTGGCACTTTTTATCAAGGGAGCTGAATATAACTCTGCCTTGATGTTAGGTGGGAATAGAACACTGACTAGAAATAGCCATTCAAGTGGATAGATTCTCTGGAGCCACTTTTCAATGCAAGGGGGTGAAGGAAAGGGCTGGTTCTAACAGATATTGCTGCCTAATAGTGGAGACACATAAAATTGCAGAGCTGAAAAGCAGTCTTGGGATCAAACACATGTGTGTTTAACATGGCTAACGTCTTTAATAAGAAACCCACGGGCTTCCCTGGTGGCGCAGTGGTTGAGAATCTGCCTGCTAATGCAGGGGACACGGGTTCGAGTCCTGGTCTGGGAGGATCCCACATGCCGTGGAGCGGCTGGGCCTGTGATCCACAACTGCTGAGCCTGCGCGTCTGGAGCCTGTGCTCCGCAACAAGAGAGGCCGCGATAGTGAGAGGCCCCGCGCACCGCGATGAAGAGTGGCCCCTGCTTGCCACAACTAGAGAAAGCCCTCGCACAGAAATGAAGACCCAACACAGCAAAAATAAATAAATAAAATTAATAAATTCCTATCCCCAACATCTTCTTAAAAAATAAATAAATAAATAAATAAGAAACCCAGGCCTGGAATGTGAAAGTTACTTGCCCAAGGTCATACAGCTCACGTGTTTATTTATTATTTATTTTAAGATTTTTGTCACACCTGGTTCTGAAAGGATTTCGGGTGATCTAAAGATATACAGTAAGCACAGCATAAGTGGGACAGAAGAGATTTAAAAGGGATAGGGATGTAAAATTTATCTAGGAATGCAAATCATAAAGCAGCATTTATAAAACAGTTTCCACAGAATGCTAGTAAGGCCAGATGTGAGTGGGTGTTATATAAAAAAGAGGTACATGATCAAACTGTTTGAATATGGTTAAAATAAATTTAAACAGATTATCTTTACTACAGAATCTCTCAAAACTTTGATATGCCACGTTCATTGTGAAATCAACAAGAATGTGACATTTCCCAAACTGATCTCGAACCCCTTTTTCAACAACATTTAAGAACTAATGCTCTGCCAAACACACACTGGGAAACGCTGCCATGGAATTCTAGATGTTTTCTGATGATAGAGGCCGAGAAAATTTGGCTCTAAGCTTTTTATCAGCCATCTACAAAGAGGAAAACAAAGTCAAACAGTTCACACTGTACTTAAGATCAGTCAGCCTGGAGAGTCCCAGGCAGGAACTTCCTGAAAGAGCCTCAGAAAGTGGAAAAATGTAATGTAATGAATAAGATTTTCAATTTCTCTATACATATTGCTAAATTTCACTGTATTCATTCTTATATGACCTTTCAGTATAAAGGAAAGTCATAACACCAAAGTATAATGATTAAACTGTAATGAACTAATGAAATATACTACTGGTATGTATATATACTTGGGGTGTGTGTGTGTATTTGCTGATCTGACTTAATCTAGAAATATATGGATTTTACAGTGTCTGGAGGAACACTCTCAGTCAAAATTTTTCTGAATAGATGTTCGTTGGCCAGTTTAAATGTCATTGGAGGTAGTTGAATAAGGGGAAGAATGATGTTTTGTAACAAATGAAGTAGTTTGAAAAACTGCTTCTGAATCTACTCAGACATTTGTATCTACTATTACACTACTTGGCTCACAGATGAACTATGGGACCAGTAGCAGCTCACCAGCCATGTGGAGGCAGAGCAGAGATAGGGAATCAGGTGATTCTATGCAGTGATGTTTGCATCTGTTAACAAACTTCCTCCTTAGCTTTGGGAGAGTGGTTTTAACTGCTTTTCTTTGTTTTGTAGCCCCTGAAATCTAGATGCAAAGAGCCAAAGAAAGGCGTGCAGAAAACCATCCATCAGTAACTCCAAGATATTAAACTCCAAGTGAAACTTTTTGCTCAGGTGATATGTAAGGTGCTATGACACTGAGGATGTATAGTAAATGCCCTTGAATAAGTGCAGTACAGTGGAAATAGCCAGATGATTTGATAAATGGCCTCCTTTTTCATTGACACAGGCTATCAGATTATTCTTGTTTCAGAAATCTCACGGTCGACAGGGGACATTTCATGTGTTATCATGATGTCAATTCATTTAGTTAATCATCTACCTTCAGAATGGAAGATACAATATAAAGCAGTAAAGTAAATTTTCTGCTTTATCTCTAAGGAACTCATGGTCAGTTACACTACCTGTTTTGTCTTCTTTTCTGATGCCACAAAACCCTCACCTGCAGGAGTTTATTCTTTAGGTCTAAGCCAGTGGTTTTCAACTGGTGTCAATTTTACCACCCAGGGACATTTGACAATGTCTGGAGATGTTATTGGTCATCACAAGTCGATGTGTATGTGTGTGTGGGGTAAGGGGGTGGGTTGTACTGGCATCTAATTTAGTGGACATCCTGCAGTGCAAAGGACAGCCTCTCACAACAAAGAATTGTCTGGCCCCAAATGGCAATAATGTTGGTGTTGAGAAACTCTAGTCTAACCTAAATCTTCTCCATTATAATTTAAGGCCCTTTCCTCAAGTTTTACCCAGCAAAGGAGATGAAAAACTGATGGTTTATTCAGCTCATCCAATAGTCTTAAACTCTAAAAATAACAATAACACAGTGTGCAGTACAGACACATTATCTTCTCTAAAATTTAATAACCTTTATTTTGAAGTCTGATTCTTAAGTTACTCCTTGAATTTCTCTTCACTGGGCCAAATAACTGCAATTCTTTGGATTGTTTGTTCATTTATCATTTGTTCATTCAAACGTTTATTGAATGGCTACTCTATGCCGTACAGTGTTAGGTAGTAAGAATTCAAAGGCAAAGCCCTATTGTTTTCAAGAAGCTCACTATTAAAGGGGAGAGACGGTCACAATGTCAGATGATTAAATACTTTGGGCTAAGAATTTGGGTTGCATTCAGAATGCTGTGGGAGCATGAAAGCTGAAGTGATGAATTCATCCTGAAAGTTTGAGGAAGGCTCTAAAGGAGAAGTAACATTTGAACTGAGACTTGAAGGATGGAAGTTTGCAGGGAGGATGGAGCTTGGTGAGAAAGGCAATAAAAGCACTATTTAAAAAAAAATCTTCAGCACTCATCATGTACCAAGGGTTAGGCACCCATCATGTTATTGTGAAAAAGATAGACATAGCTCCTATCATCATGGGGGTTATAAAAAGAAAGCCAAAAGATACCTCCCCTGTAGTGCTTGTATCATAGTTTACATGAACTCTGCTGCCTGCTTTTTCTCATTTTGAGCCCCTTAACATCCCTGTGCAGGAAGCAAGGCAGATATTACCTACCTCCATGTTATAAAGGAGGACCATAAGGCCAAGAAAAATGAAGAAACTCTTCCACCCCCAACCACTAACCACAGATCTAGTAAATGGCATGTTCTGATCCCAAATCCTGTGCTTTTCTACCATTCCTTGGTTCCAAATGCAATTTCCTGTGGCAGAGAGGCAAGCACACTCTTTCTACCCCACTCCTTTCTCTGCTGTCTTCATCCCTGGCTAAACTTTTGTTTTTTTCTGGCCCCAGCGCAGAAGTTTTTCAGTCTTCCCAGTTCTGATTGCTAAGGGACTTCCCGGGGAAGGAAGGAGTGAGAATTGCTGTCCTGCCACTATCCATTTGCAAAATAATTTCTACCTTGATTTCCCAGATTTTTTGAGGAATAAGGAAAACTGAGATGTGGAACAGAAAATCCCTTTTGTTTGTCTTGGTGTTTGATAATGTATGCGACCTCTCTGGGTGGTTTAAGCGGTTTAGGTACTTTCTACAAAAGGGAGCTTTTAATGACAAAACTAATGTGATTATCTGAGTGAGGGTGAGAGGCGTATTCAAAGCTTAAAGAAAATCTGTTAGAATAGCTGAATGTATCTGCTTAATCCTTTCTCTAATGTGGCTGAACAATGCTCTGGGGAGCCATTGGTCCGTTCTTTCTTCTAGTAAATGCCTGTCTCCAGAGGTAGGGACTGTTTGCAGCTTTTGATACCCTTATGCTTCACCTTCTCAGCTGCACAAAAGTACAGGAAAAGCCTGGAGGAGCTCAAAGCACTGGCAGAAACCAAGTGTCTCCTAAATGCTGAGGGCAAAATGTACAGCCCATGCATGCTTTCTCCTCCAGCGTGCGAAGAAGTAGGGGCCGCAGTAACCAGCGGGAATGGCATCTCGGAGAAGGGCCCTGTCTTTGTGCCTGCTTTCATTGGGTGCTGGGTGAGGGATCACTTGTGGAAGCTTAAAATCTTACACCTGAGTTTTAAGAGTGGTTGAGCTGCTCCTTTTTGGGGGGTGGGGGTGGGCAAGAGAAGCATAAGAGGGGAGAAAAGTGATACAGGTTTGGGTTCTGCAAATTGCTCTGTGAATTTGAAGCAAAATCAAGGTCCTTTCTCTCATTTGTGAACTCAGGATAATAATACCTGCCACATAAATTCACTGTGAAAACCAAAGTGAAAACCTGAACGTGAATGTGAAAGTGTCACAGCCAGTCTAGAGCATGATCAGATAACATGTTGTACACTTTTATTTTACCTTTATTTAAAGTATTATTTTAAATTCTTGTTCTTTTAAGAATACCTTTCTTTTCTAAATGTATAATTCAGTTTATCTTAAAACATTTATTCGTTACTTACTATGTGCTGGGCACAGTTCTGGGAATACAGATATGAATAAGTCTCTGAACTTTAAGGAAGTCATAATCTTGTAGGGAAGACAGGCCTGTAAAATTCAGCTTGATAAGTATGCATCAGAAGTGATTAATTTTAACCTGGAGTCAATAATAATAGCTAAATGTTATACAATACTTATTATTTGCCAGGAGCTGAGTCAAATGTCTTCCTTAGGTTACCTCATTCAATCCTTGTAGCCCTATGAGGTAGGAACTATTATGCCCATTGCACAGATGAGGAGTCTGAGGCTTGGTCAGATCAATTAAGTCAGATTTCCACCACCATAGGTGGTGGGCCAAATTAGAGTCCCAAATCTGTCTGACTTTACAGTTTAAACGCTTATTCATTGTGCCATGCTGCATCTCAAATCAAGGAAGACTTCCCTGAGGAGTTAACCACGGCTGGGTTTCAAAACAGAATTAGAAGTTTTCCAGGTGTATAGAGGAGAAAGGCAGATGGAATATCATAGGTAAGAGAGCACATTGGCTAGAAAAGCATTTGTGCAGAGAGGAGTTAGAAGCAGTTTGTGATGATAATGGAGTGGGCAGGTTGGATGAGTAAGTTGGGGCCAGATTATGATCTTTCACACTGCACCTTTGTGGAAAAAGTATGTAAATTATTTACTTTAATTAATTACTTGATTCATATTTTGTTTATCAAAAAGGGTTTTACAGGACTTCCCTGGTGGTCCAGTGGTTAGGAATCCATCTTGCAATGCAGGGGACGCTGGTTCGATCCCTGGTCAGGAAGCTAAGATCCCACATGCCGCAGGGCAAATAAGCCTGTGTGCTGCAACTACTGACCCTGCGTGCCACATCTGGGGAGCCTGTGTGCCACAACTATAGAGCCCATATGCTCTGGAGCCTGAGTGCCACAACTAGAGAGGCTTCATGCTGCAACTACTGAGCCCACATGCCGCAACGAAAGATCCCACATGCAATGCAGCCAAAAAAAAATAATAATAATAAATAGTTTTTAGAAGAGTTTTGCAGAAAGTGGGAAGGGTAGCCACTTTTATGGTGCAGAATCACAAAATATACTTCAAATTTTAGAATCAGAAAACTTTCATGATGGAAGGCACTTAAGAGATCGTGGACTCATTCTATGCAAGAGGAAATCAAGGTTGAATGCGTGTAAATGTCTTAATCAAGGTTATAGAGCAGTTTAATCAGCTGAGCCAGGAATATCTGTGTTTTTCAGATGGATTATGGAGTTAAAGTGAACAATAAATGATAGTTACAGGATTATCTTCAGGTGCATTTATAGAAATTGGTGAATTGAAAAGAGGGATAGATAAAGTAGATAATTGCAGGGAATGGGAATAAAGTCCTTAGCTGAAGCTGTAGGTTCCCCACTGGCAAACTTCATGACAGCTCTCTTTGAAGAGTGGTGTTGGATATGTAAGTGAGTGTCTTGGCTGAGCTGAAGCTGGGAAACGAGTTTGCCGGAAAACAGAGTTAAGGTATATCTTCCTACGTCTACTTATTACATTTTTTTGGCCACTTTAAATGGGGACCTGGAACAGATGTGAGCTGGTTCTTGTTCTCATTGAGCTCACAGTCTGAAAGATGGGACAGACAAGAAAACAGGTAATTGCAACCAACTGAATTTAGTAATAAAAATAAGGTATAGGATGCTATGGCAGCCCAGAAGGGGCATGAGTAACTGTGTTCTGGATGGGCAAGGAAAAGCTTCCTTGGGTCGGGGTGGGGGTGCGGGGTGCAGGTAGTGACATCTAAGGTAAGACCTGAAAGATGAGTAAGAGTGCAATGCAGGAGAGGGCAAAGAGTGCTCTAGATAAAGGGAACAGTTTAGGCAAATACCCCAAGTAATTTGGGAAAGTTAACTTGAATGTACCATTCCCATTTGGTATAGCTGAAGTGTAGTGTGTGAGGAGGGAGTGATATGAGTTTTCTTCTCTGACCTCCCCTTCCCCAATATGCAAGTTTACATATACAGGCGGTTTACTAGAGAGTGTCACAACTCTGACAAAAAAGATAGAAATGTGTTTGGGAGTACCACAGAGAGCAGGTGTTGACGTGCTAGGAGCACACTAAATGATTGCAGAAAACAAAAACTCCAGTATTCCCCCCTCCCTGTGTCACTACAGCTATCCCACTGACCTGAGAACCAGCCTTCCTAAAGAAACTACTTCTCACCTCTAAGACAGAAAACAAAAGGCATGAAATCAATGCTCTGAATGTAAACGAGACAAATAAATGTCAGTGCAGCAGGAGGGGAGAGCAATAAAGTGAGCAGGCCTGAGTGATGGTGGTAACCTGCTGAATTCTCAGGTCACAGAGTAATTTACTGACTGGTCCTAGGCCACTAGATAATTATCCAGACAGCCCTGATTCTGGTGCAAAGCCTCCTGCTGCTTATGTTATTAATACCAGCAGCAATCAGCGGGCGTTGGTGGGAGCAAACCGAGTCCCCAGGCTGCTGAGTGAATGCACAGGCACCTTCCAGGGCCCTCTGAGCTGGACCTCACCAGGAAAACTGGTCGGCTCCAACATTCAGCTCTTTGCCCAGCTGCTGTGCGGTCCCCAGGGAGAGGCTCCCCAAGGGTGGCTGAGGGCTTGGACAAAGGAATAAGATACCCAAGGTCTGGAGTCTGACCACCTTGTGCAAAGAACCTCTGTCCTGTCCCCCCTTGGATCTGACTGGAAAGTGACTTTGAGGCCTCCCCAGAATAACTTAAATTAATATCCATGGAGCAATGTCAAACACTTCTCTTTGACATGGCGTGGGAATTAGACTCCACCGCGTTTATATGGGGCCAGGGAAAGTGATGGTGTCTGTTTTAGGGTTTAATCATTTGGGGGCTTGACCTCAGGTAACCCTGAAGGGATTTTAGGGGGCAGTTGGTATGGGAGTAGAGCTCTCTTATCCCATATCCCTCTTTAAAATATGATAATATATGCAAAGTGCCCAGCACATAGTAGACATTTTCAATCAATGTGACTGTACTCCCTCTTCTTCCTCCTATGATATTATGTGGTGAATGGCCTCCTGACTGATCTTTCATTTTCTTTTCCCTTCAGGGCAGTGGTTCTCATTCCGGGACAATTTTGCTTCCTAGAGAACATTGCCAATGTCTGAAGAGACATTTTTGCTTTCATAACTGGGGACAGGAGAGTTAATGGTAATTAGTGGGTAGAGGCCAGGGATGTAGGATGCTAAACATCCTACCATGCACAGGACAGCCCCTCACAGCAGAGAATTAATCAGTTCAAATATCAGTAGTGCCGAGGTTGAGAAGACCTGCTCTAGGAGATTCTACACACTGCAGCCAGAGTAATCCAATTAAAGACAAATCTTAAGTCACTTTCTTGCTTAGGAAGTTCCAAAGGGTTTAGTCATCATAAATGCATAACTAGTTATTCACTCAATATATAGGGAGCACCTGCCCTGTGGCAGGCACTGTGAGATTGCACAGATACATCTGCATAGGGCCTGCCCTTGAACTGATGATTGCAAAACACGGACTTTCTGTCATCTCCAGGGTAAAGTCCAACCAACTGAGGGTAGAGAAGGAATGTAGGGGAATGAAAAATGAGAACTTGGTTTCAGGACATGAGGAGTGATTCTGCTTGTGGGACATCCAAGAAGATTGCACAGAAAGGACAAGAAATATCACCGTAGCTGCAGCAGAACTCTCTACAACCAGAGTGGTGGGGGTGGAGTGCTGTGTTTCTAGTTTCAGTAAATAGAACTCCCAGCTTCTCAGGTGCCAAGCCTGAAGCCCAGGCTTCCTTCTTGACCCTTCTCTGTTTCTCAGCCTCTCAATTCAAGTCTTTTTTGTGTATTCAATGAAGGAATTATGCCCCAATGCTTAAAGTATCTATTGTGTGTAATGAATTAACTTTTCTCCATTGCATCTAGAAATGGCACCATCCTTAAGAGAATTAAAAAAAAAAAAGTCATTCGAAATATTTTCTGTAAGATTTAATTTTATCGGGGGACCGTTGTTGAAAAGGTTGCCATGCATCACGTACCTATGGCTTGTGTTTTAGTTGAACTCATTATTATGATCTTCAAATATTTTTTTCTTTGGAGAAATGTCTATCCAGGTCTTTTGCCCATCTTGAAGTCAGGTTATTTGTATTTTTGCTATTGATTTGTAAAAGTTTCCTGCATATTTTGAATATTAACCCCTTATCAGATGTATGGCTTGTAAATATTTTCTCCCATTTCATAGGTTGCTTTTTCATTTTGTTGATTTGTTTCTTTTTTTTTTTTTTTTGCGGTACACAGGCCTCTCACTGTTGTGGCCTCTCCCGTTGCGGAGCACAGACTCCGGATGCACAGGCTCAGTGGCCATGGCTCACGGGCCTAGCCGTTCTGCAGCACGTGGGATCTACCCAGACCAGGGCACAAACCCGTGTCCCCTGCATTGGCAGGCGGACTCTCAACCACTGCGCCACCAGGGAAGCCCTCTCAAGTCCATTCTCTATGTCTGCGTCTTTATTCCTGTCCTGCCCCTAGGTTCATCAGTACCATTTTTTTTTTTTTTTTTTAGATTCCATATATATGTATTAGCATACAGTATTTGTTTTTCTCTTTCTGACTTACTTCACTCTGTATGACAGTCTCTAGGTCCATTCACCTCACTACAAATAACTCAATTTCGTGTCTTTTTATGGCTAAGATTCCATTGTATATATGTGCCACATCTTCTTTATCCATTCATCTGTCGATGGACACTTAGGTTGCTTTGATGTCCTGGCTCTTGTAAATAGAGCTGCAATGAACATTGTGGTACATGACTCTTTTTGAATTATGGTTTTCTCAGGGTATATGCCCAGTAGTGGGATTGCTGGGTCGTATGGTAGCTCTATTTTTATTTTTTTAAGGAACCTCCATACTGTTCTTCATAGTGGCTGTATCAGTTTACATTCCCACCAACAGTGCAAGAGGGTTCCCTTTTCTCCACACCCTCTCCAGCATTTATTGTTTGTAGACTTTTTGATGATGGCCATGCTGACTGGTGTGAAGTGATACCTCATTGTAGTTTTGATTTGCATTTCTCTAATAATAAGCAATGTTGAGCATCTTTTCATGTGCCTATTGGCCATCTGTATGTCTTCTTTGGAGAAATGTCTAATAAGGTCTTCTGCCCATTTTTTGATTGGTTGGTTTTTTTTGTTATTGAGTTGTATGAGCTGTTTGTATATTTTGAAAATTAAGCCCTTGTTAGTTACATCATTTGCAAATATTTTCTCCCAGTCCATAGGTTGTGTGTGTTTTTTTTAATGGTTTTCTTTGCTATGCAAAAGTTTATGAGTTTGATTAGGTCCCATTTATTTATTTTTGTTTTTATTTCTATTGCCTTGGGAGACTGACCTAAGAAAACATTGCTTTGATTTGTGTCAGAGAGTGTTTTGCCTATGTTCTCTTCTGGGAGTTTTATTGTGTCATGTCTTATATTTAAGTCTTTAAGCCATTTTGAGTTTATTTTTGTGTAGGGTATGAGGGAATGTTCTAACTTCATTGATTTACATGCAGCATCCAACTTTCCCAACACCACTTGCTGAAGAGACTATGACCATTATTTTGAATGCTTTATCAGGTAAATCCCTTATCTCTGTTTCATTAAGGTCTGTTTCTAGAGTTTTATCTTTTAACTTTGTTTGGAACATATATCTCTGTTTCTTCATTTTCTTTGACTCTTTGTGTTGGTTTATGTAAATTAGATAAAAGAGCCAACTCTCCCAGTCTTGATGGAGTGGCCTCAGGTAGGAGATGAACCTTATTGCTCAGCCCAGCCCTAGCTCTTAATTGTCTCACAAACCTTTGTGATTGTCCAAAGTGCCTTCTTTGTTCTTAATGACTATTTAGTAGTAGGCGTGTCAAGACCTGTCAGTGTGCCAAAGGGGAGGAATGCATTCAGTACCTACATGCAGGCTGATTGGAAGCTGGCCCCTCAGGCAGCAGCTGGGAAAGTATGTATTTAAGTCCCTTTCAGGAAGAAACTGGTAGATGAGCATTTTTGCCTGCTCCCTCTGTGCTTGGCCTGAGGTGTGTAACCCGGGCGGTGTATTCCTGAAACCATTAAGAACTGTGTCTTTGTTTGCTACAGTCCTGTGGGACTTGTGGATGCAAGCCCCACTGGCCTTCAGAGCCTGGTGTTCTGGGGGCCTATCCCTCAGGTTAAAAGTTAGATCACAAAATGTGGGTCCAAACCCGTTGCATTTCAGGGAGAAGCTGGATGTTGGGAATTCCTTCCCAACTACATGGTGCTGTGCTGGTAGTAGAGTCTATGGTAAGTGTGTCTCAGTTTTTCCTACCTGTTTTGATATGGGTGTTTTCTCATTTGCCTGATGTGTAAGAGTTTCTCAGCTAGTTTCTGTATTTATTTCAGAGGGAACTGCTCTGTCTATAGCTATATGTTTGGAGTGTGCATGGGAGCACGGGAGTTCAGCAGCCTCCTGTGTCAGCAACTTGGTCAAACTCCTGAATGTCCTTAAGGTTTTTAACTAAAAAATAATAGGTTGGGTGTGGAGGGAAAAGATGTATGTGTATATTTTGACAGGAGGGTGAAGTGGTATGTGTGGTGGTGGTGGTGGTGGTGGTGGTGGTGGTAGTGGTGGTGGGGTGTGTGTGTGTGTGTGTGTGTGTGTGTATTAGGGGAAGGGGAAGGTAGGTAGTGGATGTGCGTAAAGCCTTCCGTTTTTACTCAGAAGGTTATTGTGATGATAAAGGAGGTTTTACAGGATTTTAGAAAGTTAAGTGCTGTAGAAATGTAGTCGCTGTTATCGTTAGTGCCTGGAACAATATAAGCCAGCCTCTTGGAGATGGCACCACGTTGGGCCAAGCACCAGGATTTTCTCTCCTAACCCCTTCAAGGCTTTGCTTCTTCAAAGCCCTGCCTTCAAAGGGGTTCTCCTTGGCCTAGAAGCAGAGGGGGAGTATAGAATTTATACCATCTATCCAAGTCAAGACAGATTAGAAAGGAAGGCAGGGACACTTCCCTAAGCACTGTGAGCAGGTACTCCCTTGCAGCAGGGAGTGAGGGCCCTGCTTGGTGGTTTGTATTTGGCCTAAACTGAGATGACTTGTGTTGTCTCTAGCCACACAGACATTGCCAAAGGACATTGACTCCTTAATATGCACAGCAGCCAGGCAGTGAGCTTCAGGATAAGATGCTGTTTGTCCAGGTATAGGTATAGGGGCTTTACTCTCTCTGGAGGTATCTCAGAAGTGAGGACTAGCCCGGGTATCAGGACATCTGAATTCAAGTTCAGGCTTTGCAATTCACCAAGTGTGACCTCAGGCAAGTTCTTTTTTATCATTCTGGACCTCAGTTTCCTTAAGTATGAAATTAAGGAATAGAATTTAAGTTGTAAGGGCACTGTTGAGAATAAGAAAAGAGACTTCTCCTCTCCTTTTCCTTAGAGCATTTTAAAAAGAAAACTTACAAATTCTTTCTCTACCCCTTTGAGATGTATATAAATCTTTTAAAAAGCATCTTGCCAGTTTTACAACCCAGGAATGCCTTTCAAGGACTTGGGAACCATCTCTCTTTTTAAAATTGTGGCGAAATATATATATCATAAAACTTACCATGTTAGCCATTTTATTTCTATACTATTATTTTTTTCATGTTAGCCTTTTTTTCTTTTTCTTTTTTTTTGCGGTACACGGGCCTCTCACTGTTGTGGCCTCTCCCTTTGAGGAGCACAGGCTCCGGATGCGCAGCCGCTCCACAGCATGTGGGATCTTCCCGGGCCGGGGCACGAACCCGTGTCCCCTGCATCGGCAGGCGGACTCTCAACCACTGCGCCACCAGGGAAGCCTGCATGTTAGCCCTTTTAAAGTGGTTGGTTCAGTGGCATTAGATACATTCTCATTGTTGTACAATTGCATCACCATCCATCCTGGGAGACTTCTCTTTGAAAAGTAACCATTAAGGGAGACAGAACACCTATATCCCAGTTTCTGGGAGAAGGTAGGAGCCTAACCTCAGTGGGTGACCTGCTTCAAGTTGTAAAACTTCCTCCTTTCATAAAGATATGAGAAGTTTATTTTTCTTTTGGATAAAACCAATTAGCAGACATAGATGGCCCCCTCAGTTACCAGGTGAATATAGGATAAACTATATGTGACAAGTCCTCTTACCTGAGGACTAGCTCTTGTTTTGCTTGAGAACATGTTTGAAATGGATTGCATCTGCTTTGGTTTGTTAGGGCTGCCATAACAAAATACCACAGACTGGGTACCTTAAATGACAGAAATTAATTTTCTCACGGTTCTGGAGGCTAAAAGTCCAAGATCAAGATGTCGGCAGGTTTTGTTTCTTCTGAGGCCTCTCCTTGGCTTGCAGATGGCTGCCTTCTTGCTGTGTCCTCACATGGTTTTTCTGTTATGCACACACACCCCGGTGGCTTTTATTTTATTTATTTACTTTTTAGAATTTTATTTTATTTTTGGCTGTGTTGAGTCTTCATTGCCACCTGCGGGCTTTTCTTTCTTTTTTTTTTTTTTGGCACGCGGGCCTCTCACTGCTGTGGCCTCTCCCGTTGCAGAGCACAGGCTCCGGACGCGCAGGCTCAGCGGCCATGGCTCACGGGCCTAGCCGCTCCGCGGCATGTGGGATCTTCCCGGACAGGGGCACAAACCTGTGTCCCCTGCATTGGCAGGCGGACTCTCAACCACTGCGCCACCAGGGAAGCCCATGTCTTTTTGTTTTGTTTATGGTTTCCTTTGCTGTGCAAAAGCTTTTAAGTTTAATTAGGTCCCATTTGTTTACTTTTTTCTTATTTCCATTACTCTAGGAGATGAAAGACGAATCCAAAAAGATATTGCTGTGATTTATGTCAAAGTCTGTCCTGCCAATGTTTTCCTTTAGGAGAATTATAGTATCTGGTCTTACATTTAGGTCTTTAAACCAGTTTGAGTTTATTTTTGTGTATGGTGTTAGAGAAGTTTCTAATTTCATTCTTTTACATGTAGCTGTCCAGTTTTCACATCACCACTTATTGAAGAGACTGTCTTTTCTCCATTGTGTATTCTTGCCTCCTTTGTTGTAGATTAATTGACCATAGGTGTGTGGGTTTATTTCTGGGCTTTCTATCCTGTTCCATTGATCTATATTTCTGTTTTTGTGCCAGTACCGTACTGTCTTGATGACTGTAGCTTTGTAGTATAGGCTAAAGTCAGGGAGCCTGATTCCTCCAGCTCCATTTTTCTTTCTCAAGGTTGCTTTGGCTATTTAGTGTCTTTCCATACAAATTAAAAAAAAATTTGTTCTAGTTTGGTGAAAAGCCATTGATAATTTGATAGGTACTGCATTGAAACAGATTGCCTTGGATAGTATAGTCATTTTGACAATATTGATTCTTCCAATCCAAGAACATGGTATATCTTTCCATTTGTTTGTGTCATCTTCAATTTCTTTCATCAGTGTCTTATAACTTTTGCCTCCTTAGGTAGGTTTATTCCTAGGTATTTTATTCTTTTTGTTGCAATGGGGTTGTTTCCTTAATTCCTCTTTCTGATCTTTCATTGCTAGTGTATAGAAATACAACAGATTTCTGTACATTAATTTTGTATCCTGAACTTTACCAAATTCATTGATGAGCTCTAGTAGTTTTCTGGTGGTGTCTTTAGGATTTTCTATGTAAAGTATCATGTCATCTGCAAACAGTGACAGTTTTACTTCTTCTTTTCCAATTTGTATTCCTTTTATTTCTTTTTCTTCTCTGATTGCTGTGACTAGGACTTCCAAAATTATTTTGAATAAAAGTGGCAAGAGTGGACATCCTTGTCTTGTTCTTGATCTTAGCAGAAATGCTTTCAGCTTTTCACTGTTGAGTATGATGTTACCTGTGGGTTTGTCATATATGGCCTTTATTATGTTGAGGTAGGTTCCCTCTGTGCCCACTTTCTGGAGAGTTTTTATCATGAATTGGTGTTGAATTTTGTCCAAAGCTTTTTCTGCATCTATTGAGATGTTCATATGGTCTTTATTCCTCAGTTTGTTAATGTGGGGTATCACACTGATTGACTTGCGGATATTGAAAAATCCCTGCATCCCTGGGACAAATCCCACTTGATCATGGTGTATGATCCTTTCATTGTATTGTTGGATTCAGTATGCTAGTATTTTGTTGAGGATTTTTACATCTATGTTTATCAGTGGTATTGACCTGTAATTTTCATTTTTTGTGGTATCTTTGTCAGATTTTGATATCAGGGTGATGGTGACCTCTTAGAATGACTCTAGAAGTGTTCCTTACTCTAATTTTTTGGAATAGTTTCAGAAGGTTAAGGGTTAACTCTTCTCTAAATGTTTGATAGAACTTGCCTGTGAGGACATCTGGTCCTGGACTTTTGTTTGTTCGGAGTTTTAAAATCACAGATTCAATTTCAGTACTTGTAGTTGATGTGTTTGTATTTTCTGTTTCTTCCTGGTTCAGTGTTAGGAGATTGTACCTTTCTTAGAAGTTGTCCATTTTATTGGCATATAATTGCTTGTAGTAGTGTCTTATGGTCCTTTGTATTTCTGTGGTGTCAGTTGTAACTTCTCTTTTCATGTCTAATTTTATTGATTTGGGCCCTCTCCCTTTTTTTCTTGATGAGTCTGGCTAAAGGTTTATCAATTTTGTGTGTCTTTTCAAAAAACCAGCTTTTAGTTTCATTGATCTTTTCTATGGTTTTCTTAGTCTCTGTTGTATTTATTTCTGCTGTGATCTTTATTGTTTCTTTGCTTCTACTAACTTTGGGTTTTGTCTCTTCTCCTTTCTCTAGTTGTTTTAGGTGTAATGTTAGGTTGTTTATTTGAGATTTTGCTTGTTTCCTAAGGTAAGATTGTATTGCTGTAAACTTCCCTCTTAAAACCGCTTTTGCTGCATCCAAAAGGATTTGGATCATCATGTTTTCATTGTCATTTGTCTCTAGGTATTCTTAAATTTCCTCTTTGATTTCTTCAGTGATCCATTATTGTTTGGTAGCATATTGTTCGGCCTCCAGCTGTTTGTATTTTTTGCAGTTTTCTCTTGTATTTGAGTTTTTAAAAAATTATATTTATTTATTTATTTATTTTAGTATATATTTATTTATTTATTGTCCACACCACGTGGTATGTGGGATCTTAGTTTCCTGACCAGGGACTGAACCCATGCCCCCTATATTGGAAGCACAGAGTCTTAACCACTGGACCACCAAGGAAGTCCTCTTGTAGTTGATTTCTAATCTCATAGCATTGTGATCAGAAAAGATACTTGATATGGTTTTAATTTTCTTAAATTTACCAAGGCTTGCTTTGTGGCCCAGCATGTGATCTATCCTGGAGAATGTTCCTGTGCACTGGAAAAGAATGTGTATTCTGCTGTTTTTGGATATATTGTCCTGTAGATATCTATTACGTTCAACTGGTCTATTGTGTCATTTAAGACCATTATTGCCTTTCTTTCATCAGTGTCTTATAGTTTTCTGCATACAGGTCTTTTGTCTCCCTAGGTAGGTTTATTCCAAAGTATTTTATTCTTTCTGTTGCAGTGGTAAATGGGAGTGTTTCCTTAATTTCTCTTTCAGATTTTTCATCATTAGTGTATAGGAATGCAAGAGATGTCTGTGTATTAATTTTGTATCCTGAAACTTTACCAAATTCATTGATTAGCTCTAGTAGTTTTCTGGTGGAATCTCTAGGATTCTCTATGTGTAGTATCATGTCATCTGCAAACAGTGACAGTTTTACTTCTTCTTTTCCAATTTGTATTCCTTTTATTTCTTTTTATTCTTTGATTGCCATGCCTAGGACTTCCAAAACTATGTTGAATAATAGTGGTGAGAGTGGACATCCTTGTCTCGTTCCTAATCTTAGAGGAAATGCTTTTAGTTTTTCACCATTGAGAATGATGTTTGCTGTGGGTTTGTCGTATATGGCCTTTATTATGTTGAGGTAGGTTCCCTCTATGCTCACTTTCTGGTTCAGTCTTGGCAGGTTGTGCATTTCTAAGAATTTGTCCATTTCTTCCAGGTTGTGCATTTTATTGGCATAGAGTTGCTTGTAGTAATCTCTCATGATCCTTTGTATTTCTGCAGTGTCAGTTGTTAATTCTCCTCTTTCATTTCTAATTTTATTGATTTCAGTCTTCTCCCTTTTTTTCTTGATGAGTCTGGCTATTGGTTTATCTTCTCAAAGAACCAGCTTTTACGTTTATTGATCTTTGCTATTGTTTCTTTCATTTCTTTTTCATTTATTTCTGATGTAATCTTTATGATTTCTTTCCTTCTGCTAACTGTGGGTTTTTTTTTCTTCTTTCTCTAATTGCTTTAAGTGTAAGGTTAGGTTGTTTATTTGAGATTTTTCTTGTTTCTTGAGGTAGGATTGTATTGCTATAAACTTCCCTCTTAGAACTGTTTTTGCTGCATCCCATAAGTTTTCGGTTGTTGTGTTTTAATTGTCATTTGTTTGCAGGTATTTTTTGATATCCTCTTTGATTTCTTCAGTGATCTCTTGGTTATTTAGTAGTGTATTGTTTAGCCTCCATGTGTTTGTATTTTTTATAGTTTTTTCCCCTGTAATTGATACCTAATCTCATAGCATTGTGGTCAGAAAAAGGTACTTGATATGATATCAATTTTCTTAAATTTACCAAGACTTGATTTGTGACCCAAGATATGAGGTATCCTGGAGAACGTTCCATGAGCACTTGAGAAGAAAGTGTATTTTGTTGTTTTTGGTTGGAATGTCCGTAAATATCAATTAAGTCCATCTTGTTTAATGTATCATTTAAAGCTTGTGTTTCCTTATTCATTTTCATTTTGGATGATGTGTCCATTGGTGAAAGTGGGGTGTTAAAGTCTCCTAGTATTATTGTGTTACTGTTGGTTTCCCCTTTTATGATTGTTCGCATTTGCCTTATGTATTGAGGTGCTCCTATTTTGGGTGCGTAAATATTTACAATTGTTATATCTTCTTCTTGGATTGATCCCTTTATCATTATGTAGTGTCCTTCTTTGTTTCTTGTAATAGTCTTTATTTTAAAGTCTATTTTGTCTGATATGAGAATTGCTACTCCAGCTTTCTTTTGACTTCCATTTACATGGAATATCTTTTTCCAACCCCTCACTTTCAGTCTGTATGTGTCCCTAGGTCTGAAGTGGATCTCTTGTAGACAGCATATATACAGGTCTTGTTTTTGTATCCATTCAGCCAGTCTATGCCTTTTGGTTGGAGCATTTATTTCATTTACTTTTAAGGTAGTTATAGATATGTATGTTCCTATTATCGTTTTCTTAATTGTTTTGGGTTTGTTATTGTAGGTCTTTTCCTTCTCTTGTGTTTCCTGCCTAGAGAAGTTCTTTTAGCATTTGTTGTAAAACTGGTTTTGTGGTGTTGAATTCTCTTAGCTTTTGCTTGTCTGTAAAGGTTTTCATTTCTCCATTGAATCTGAATGAGATCCTTGCTGGGTAGAGTAATCTTAGTTGTAGGTTTTTCTCCTTCATCACTTTAAATATGTCCTTCCACTCTCCTCTGGCTTGCAGAGTTGCTGAAAGATCAGCTGTTAACCTTATGGGGATTCCCTTGTATGTTATTTCTTGCTTTTCCTTTGCTGTTTTTAATATTTTTACTTTGTATTTAATTTTTGATAGTTTGATTAATATGTCTCTTGGCGTTTTTCTCCTTGGATTTATCCTGTATGGGACTCTCTGCTCTTCGTGTACTTGATTGGCTATTTCCTCTCCCATATTTGGGAAGTTTTCTACTGTAATCTCTTCAAATATTTTTTCAGTCCCTTTTTTTCCCCCTCTTCTTCTTCTGGGATCCCTATAATTTGAATGTTGGTGAGTTTAATGTTGTCCCAGATGTCTCTGAGACTGTCCTCAATTGTTTTTATTCTTCTTTTCTTTATTCTGCTCTGTGGTAGTTATTTCCACTATTTTATCTTCCAAGTCACTTATCCCTTCTTCTGCCACAGTTATTCTGCTATTGATTCCTTCTAGAGAATTTTTAGTTTCATTTATTGTGTTGTTCATCATTATTTGTTTACTCTTTAGTTCTTCTAGGTCCTTGTTAAATGCTTCTTGTATTTTCTCCGTTCTATTTCCAAGATTTGGATCCTCTTTACTATCATTTCTCTGAATTCTTTTTCAGGTAGACTGTGTATTCCCTGTTCATTTGTTTGGTCTGGTGGGTTTTTACCTTGCTCCTTCATCTGCTGTGTATTTCTGTCTTCTCATTTTGCTTAACTTACTGTGTTTGGGGTCTCCTTTTTGCAGGCTGCAGGTTTGTAGTTCTCATTGTTTTTGGTGTCTGCCCCCAGCAGGTAAGGTTGATTCAGTGGGTTGTGTGGGCTTCCTGGTGGAGGGGATTGGTGCCTGTGTTCTGGTAGATGAGGCTGGATCTTGTCTTTCTGGTGGGCAGGACCATGTCCCGTGGTGTGTTTTGGAGTGTCTGTGACCTTATGATTTTAGGCAGCCTCTCTGCTAATGGGTGGGGCTGTGTTCCTCTCTTGCTAGTTGTTTGGCATAGGGGTCCATCACTGTAGCTTGCAGGTCGTTGAGTGGGTCTGGGTTTTAGCATTGGGATGGAGATCTCTGGGAGAGCTTTTGCTGTTTGATATTATGTGAGGCCAGGAGGTCTCTGGTGTACCAGTGTCCTGAACTCAGCTCTCCTACCTCAGAGGCTCAGGTCTGACACCCGGACGGAGCACCAAGACCCTGTCAGCCACACGGCTCAGAAGAGAAAGGAAGAAGGAAAAGAAAGAAAGAAAGAAAAAATAATAAATTAATGTTATTTAAAAAAAATAAATAAAAAAGTAATAAAAAGAAAGAAAGAAGAGGGCAACCTCACCTAAAAACAAAAATCCACCAATGATAAGAAGTGCTAAAAACTATACTAAAATACAAAAAAAATACAGACAGAACCCTAGGACAAATGGTAAAAGCAAAGCTATACAGACAATGTCACACAAAGAAGCATACACATACACAGTCACAAAAGAAAAAGGAAAGAAATATATATATATATATATATATATATATATATAAAGGAAGAGAGCAACCCAATCAATAAACAAATCTGCCAATGATAATAAGCTCTAAATACTAAAGTAAGATAAACATAAAACCAGAACAAATTAGATGCAGAAAATAAAATCCAAGTCTACAGTTGCTTCCAAATTCCACCACCTCAATTTTGGGATAATTCATTGTCTATTCAGGTATTCCAGAGATGCAGGGTACATCAAGTTGATTGTGGAGATTTAATCCGCTGCTCCTGAGTCTGCTGGGAGAAAACTTCCTTTCTCTTCTTTGTTTGCACAGCTTCTGAGGTTCAGCTTTGGATTTGGCCCCTCCTCTGTGTGTAGGTCGCCTGAGGGCGTCTGTTCCCTGCCCAGACAGGAGGGGGTTAAAGTAGCAGCTGATTAGGGGGCTCTGGCTCACTCAAGCTGGGGGAAGGGAGGGATATGGAATGTGGGTTGGGCCTGTGGCTGCAGAGGCCAGCGTGAAATTGCAATAACCTGAGGCGCGCTGTGTGTTGTCCCTGGATCACAGGACCCTGGCAGTGGTGGGCTACAGAGGCTCCCGGGAGAGAGATGTGGATAGTGACCTGTGCTTGCACACAGGCTTCTTGGTGGCTGCAGTAGCAGCCTTAACATTTCATGACGGTCTCTGGTGTCCGTGCTGATAACAGCAGCTCCCGCACGTCTCTGGAGCTCGTTTAGGCGGTGCTCTTAATCCCCTCTCCTCGCGTACCCCGAAACAATGGTCTCTTGCCTCTTAGGCAGTTCCAGACTTTTACCTGGACTCCCTCCTGGCTAGCTGTGGAGCACTAGCCCCCTTCAAGCTGTGTTCACGCAGCCAACCCCAGTCCTCTACCTGGGATCTGACCTCCTAAGCTAGAGCCTCAGCTCCCAGCCACCACCTGTCCTGGAGGGTGAGCAAACAAGCCTCTCAGACTGGTGAGTGCTGGTTGGCACCGATCCTCTATGCGGGAATCTCTCGGCTTTGCGCTCTGTACCCCTGTTGTTGAGTTCTCCTCCATGGCTCTGAAGATTCTCCCTGCCAACCCCCGTCTCTGCCAGTGAAGGGGCTTCCTAGTGTATGGAAACCTTTCCTCCTTCATAGCTCCCTCCCACTGGTGCGGGTCCTGTCCCTATTCTTTTGTCTCTGTTTTTCCTTTTTTTCTTTTGCCCTACCACTTGGGGATATTCTTGCCTTTTGGGAAGTCTGAGGTCTTCTGCCAGCATTAAGTAGGTGTTCTGTAGGAGTTGTTCCACATGTAGATGTATTTTTGATGTATTTGTGGGGAGGAAGGTGATCTCCATGTCTTACTCCTCCACCATCTTGAAGGTCTCCTCTTGCTCTTTCAATTGAAAGCAGCAGTTACTCTGCCTTTTCATTTTGCCTAACTTTCTCTGCTTCTATGAATTTAGGTGAAACAATTACCTATTGTGGTCTTGAAGTGGTGTTCTTACGTGGGAGCATTCATATACAGACTGCATGTGCCCAATGCCTTTGGTGAGAGAGCTGGATTTGATGTGGACCCAAGTCACGTCTTTCCTCAAGTTGTGCTGGCAGCTATCACCTTGGTAGGGGGTGGGGCTAGAGATGGAAGTGCTAGAGCTGGAGCCCTTTGTAAGGTGAGACATCCCCTCTGCTCTGGCTATCACCACTCCACTGGCGGTATGATCTAATCCCAACTGCTGGAGCAGAAGCCCTGAGGGTCTGGCCCAAGCTGGCTCTGTTTCCTTTAATTGTGTGTTTTCCCTTCTCTCCTCACTGGGATGGTTGCCACAGAAGGGAGCAGTGCTGAATCAGTAATTCATAAGTGTAATGGAATTGTAGAATGGGGTATATTATCATTTGAGGCTGCTAAGCGAAAGTTAGCCAAGTGTCCTCCCTCTAGCTCATCACTTCCAGAAGCATAAGAGAATATAAAGTACCCCATTGGTTTGGGTTTTGGATCCATTCAATTTGCTTTTTCATTTTTGTCCTGACTGTGCCTTGTTCCTTTTGAGACTAATTTGGTGCATCAACAGCTTCCCGCCATCAAGCCCAATCTCAGCCATCTTTGACTTCTTTCTCTGGCCTGAACCCCACATCCAACCCATTGCCAAGTTGGTTCTTCTGTTATCCCAATACCTGTCTCATCTGTTCATCTCCACTCATAAAGCTCATAGTAGCAGCTTGATCTGATTTCACTGGGCCCGCTCCTCAAATTGTCCTCCCAGCTTCCTTAATTTGGTGAAGTGTTACCTGATTTTTAACACTCAGATTAAATTTGGCCAGTTTGTTAAATCTGTGCTGAAACTTCCCCTTGAGGGTTACTATACTGTATACTATGCTTTATACTTATTTTTTTAAATTGAAGTATAGTTGATTTACAATGTTGTGTTAATTTCTGTTGTGCAGCAAAGTGATTCAGTTATACATATATATACATTAAAAAAAATCTTCTTTTCGGGCTTCCCTGGTGGTACAGTGGTTAAGAAGCCATCTGCCAATGCAGGGGACATGGGTTTGAGCCCTGGTCTGGGAAGATCCCACACACTGCAGAGCAACTAAGCCCATGCACCACAACTACCAAGCCTGTGCTCTAGAGCCTGCGAGCCTACTGAAGCCCGTGCACCTAGAGCCCGTGCTCCACAACAAGAGAAGCCACCGCAATGAGAAGCCTGTGCGTTGCAATGGAGAGTAGCCCCTGCTCACTGCAACTAGAGAAAGCCCGTGCACAGCCAAAAATAAATAAAATAAATAAGTTTAAAAAAAAAAGGCTTAAAAAATTCTTTTCCATTATGGTTTATCACAGTATATTATTGAATATAGTTCCCTGTATTATAAAGTAGGATCCTGTCATTTATCCATTATATATATAAAAGCTTACATCTGCTAACTCCAGCCTCCCACTCCATCACTCCCCACCCCCACCCGCTTTGGCAACCACAAGTCTGTTCTCTATGTCTGTAAGTCTGTTTCTGTTTTGTAGATAAGTTCATTTGTGTCATATTTTAGATTCCACATATAAGTGATATCATATGGTATTTGTCTTTCTATTTCTGACTTGCTTCACTTAGTATGATGATCCCTTGTTCCATCCATATTGCTGCAAATGGCATGATTTTGTCCTTTTTTATAGCTGAGTAGCATTCCATTCTATATATGTACCACATCTTCTTTATACATTCATCTTTCACTGGACATTAGGTTGTTTCCGTGTCTTGACTATTGTGAATAGTGCTGCTATGAACATAGGGGTGCATGTATTTTTTTGGATTAGAATTTTGCTTGGATATATGCCCAGGAGTGGGATTGCTGGATCATATGGTAACTCTATTTTTTGTTGTTTAAGGAAGCTCCATACTGTGTTCCATAGTGACCACACCAACTTACATTCCCACCAACAACTTACATTCCCACCAATGGTGTAGGAGGGTTCCTTTTTCTCCACACTCTCTCCCACATTTGTTACTTGTAGACTTTTTAATGAGGGCCATTCTGACTGGTATGAGGTAATACCTCATTATAGTTTTGATTTGCATTTCTCTAATAATTAGTGATGTTGAGCATCTTTTTATGTGCCTGTTGGCCATCTGTATATATATTCACTTATATTTTGTACACACCTCTTGTAGCGTTCATAATATCACAATGTGCAGTGGACTGAATGTGTCCCCCACCAAATTTATATGTTGAAATCCTCAGCCTCAATGAGATAGGAGATGGGGCCTTTGGGAAGTAATTAGGTCACGAGTGTGGATCCCTCATGAATGGGAACACAGTGAGAAGGCAGCAGTCTACAACACAGAAGAGGACTCTCACAGAACCTGACCTTGCTGGCACCCTAATCTTAGACTTCCAGCCTCCAGAACTGTGAGAAATAAATTTCTGTTGTTTATAAGACACCCAGTCTATGGTAATTTGTTAACTAGAACTAAGATACAATGTAATTACTTGTTTTTCATGTTTATTGTTCTCACTACGCTGGGAAATCCTTCAAACAGGGATTAACTCCCCTCCCCCTTTCTAAACTATCATTTATTGATGAACTTCTATGTGCCAAGTACTATTTAAGAATTGTACCTATGTTATCTCATTTTATTGTTTCCTCAGCAACCCCTGGAAATAGATATCATGAGTCCAGGTTAGAGGTGAGAATTATAAGAACAGAGAGTTTATTTATTTATTTAACATCTTTATTGGAGCATAATTGCTTTACAGTGTTGTGTTAGTTTCTGCTTTATAACAAAGTGAATCGGTCATACCTATACATATATCCCCATATCCCCTCCCCCATGCGTCTCCCTCCCACCCTCCCTATCCCACCCCTCTAGGTGGTCACAAAGCACCGGGCTGATCTCCCAGAACAGAGAGTTTAAGTGACTTGCTGAGCTGCGGTTTGGAAATGTCCTCTTTGTATTCTGTTGTTTCATCCAACTCAGTGACCAGGCATGTGGCAGATGTCCATTGCTGAGTGGCAAGCTAAAGTTCCTGAATGTAAACCTGTTTAGATACCACCTGTTCTAGGTACCCTTCTGTACCCTAATGTTACCTCTTTGTTGTACATAAATCCTGATCAATCCTCTGTTACCACCCTTATCACTCTGACTTGTGATCTTCCACTAGGCAGGTCAGTTTTTTAAGTGTGTTGAGTCGAGTAGATGGATTACGCTCCTCTTCTGGTCTGAGCGGGCAGGGCTGGGAGGCTGGCCTGCTGGGCCAGCTTGGGAAGAAATGCTCCAGGAGCACCCAGGGCCGAGGCAGTTAATTTGCCCCAGTGGTGAGGAGGAAATTTCTTGTAAAAGCGAGCTCCCCTCAGAACAATGCGGCCTTTTCTTTTTTAGCTTTGGAATGGAGCCTAGCTGTCCATGGAAACAAAGAGAGGAGAGAATCACTGAACCAGTCTCGCACATAAAAAACTGACCATGTCTGTCTTTGAAGTCTCCTTTATGTCGTTTTGAAAACTTTGGATTATAGGGGTGCTTTTTCCTCTTTTTCCTGCTCAGTTCCTTACCCCACCCCAATTTTTTTTCAGAGAAAAGAGAGAACTGGGTGTAAGGGAACCTTTCTTTGAAACAGGGCAGAAGTCATTAATTAAGGCTCCCATTCATTCCTGCTGACACTTGCTCATCAATCAGATTTCCTCTTAGCATTCTGATGACCCTGCTGACCTGGAGTCCTCCATACTGTCTGCCAGACAGAATTGAAACTCAGACCACACACCAGAAGAGAGAGAGTGAGCCCTGGCTCCTGGCTTCCTGAGATGGAGGAGAAAGTGTCTGGGACAAAGCTGGCTGGTCGGGAGCACTTCGGCATCGAGGTGAAGGTGAATAAAGAAGATATTTTCCCTGCGGAAGCAAGTGTTGCTCACTTCACTGAAACAGTGATCTATAGTTGCCCTTCCCTTTCTCCCCCAATCCAGGGCCAGCCATGCAGCTCGGAGCCTGGCCAGCTGAGCCAGGGAAACGAGGCTAGCAGTTTCTCTCTGCCAACACGGCACTTCTGAAAGAAGCTAAGAGCTCGAAGCCTTCTTTCAGAAAAGTACAGGGAGCTGTTCTGGAGATGACAGTTGTGGGGAGGGGTAGTCAGCCTGAGCTGTGGGACATTTATTGTATTACTTATTCACTTATTCACTCAATAGCCATTTACCTGGCACCCACTGTGTAGTAGGCATCACACTAGGTACTGAGGACAGAACTGTGAAAGAGGGAGATGCAGTCTGTCTCGTCATGGAGCTTATAGTCTATCTGGGAATGTACCTGGGCCTTTTCTTCAAGAAAAATTGGGTATTTAGGAGGACTGACTGTGGTCATGTGCAATTAGAATTCAATGGCTATGTGTTGGTCTCCTTCTATGTACTAGGCATACTGAATACTGAAATAAGAAAGTAAAAAAAGTGTCCACATTCCATGTCCTCAAGGAATTAACAGAGTAGGCAATGGCAGACTGGTAAACAAGCTCATTAGTATTCAGTGTGATAAGTGTTATTACAGGTACATACAGGACTCAGAGGAAATAGAGACTAGTTTATTCCTCATGGAACTCCTTGGCTCTTACTCTGAATGCAATGGGAACTGCTGAAAAGTTTTGAGCAGAGAAGTGACACAATCTTACACATTTTAAAAAGTTTGGAGAATAGATTTACAGGGCAAGGCAAGGGAGGAAATAAGGACTCTGGTTAGTAGTTTTATCGCAATAAACCAGGTTTGTTGTCTTGGACCAAAGAGCTAAAAATGTAGGTGTGGAGAAGAGGTTGGATTGTAGATATTTGGAAAACACAGACAGCAGAACTTGGTGATGGATTCGATGTCTGGTATTAAAGGTGTCAATGTTGACTCCAAAGTTTTTGATGTGAGAAGCCAGAAGTTTGGAGTTTTCATTAATTGAGATAGAGAAAATTTTGGAAGTAGAGGTTTTAAGGGAAGATCAAGAGTTTGGCTTCAGACCTGTTAATTTCAGATGTCTATTAGACTTCTAAATAGAGTTATTTGATTAAACAGTTGGATATTTAAGTGTGAAAGTCAGGTGAGAAGTCTGGACTGAATTTATAAATTTAAGAGTTGTCAGCCAGGCAGTTGTACTTAAAATCATGAGACTGGATGAGATCACAAGGATATGAGTACATGAAGGAAAGAGAACAGATCTAAGGGCTAAGCCCTAGGGTATGCCAATGTTTAGAGGTCAGGAAGATAAGGAAGAACCAGAAAAGGACACTGAGAAGGAGCAGTCAGTGAGATGAGGAGGTTTTCAGTTTCTTGGATTCCTAGTAAACACGATGTTTGAATGAGGGAGGAACCAAATATATCAAATGTTCCTGATTGTCGAAGTAAACTATGATTAAGAATTAGTCATTGGATTTGGTAGTGTTGATTACTAAAGACCTTGATAAGAGTAGTAGCTATGAAATGGTAGGAGTGAATTCTTGTTTGAGATGGATTCCCTAGAAAACACAAAGAGAGGAACTGGAGAAAATGAACACGAGACAAACCTTTCAAGAATTTTGCTTTACAGCAAATAAATAAATTAATA
Source organism: Tursiops truncatus (assembly GCF_011762595.2). Taxonomy (NCBI): domain Eukaryota; kingdom Metazoa; phylum Chordata; class Mammalia; order Artiodactyla; family Delphinidae; genus Tursiops; species Tursiops truncatus. The sequence continues at coordinate 48,962,660 of NC_047041.1, forward strand.
TTTTTTAATAAATGGAAGAATTTCAGGTGCTGTTTATGTAGATGGGGATGATTTTATAGAAAGATAGTAATCAATGACATAAAAGAGAGAAGAGAATGACTGGAGTGATGCCCTTGATTATAGGGAGAGGAGAAAGAATCACTATAGGAGTAGACAGGTTGGCCTTTGGTAGGAGGAGACTGTCCATTCACAGTAATGAGAGGGAAGGTGGAGAACGTGGGCACAGACACATGTGTGAGGGCAAATGTGGTGATGCAGCTTCTGAAGTTCTATGTGAAAGGCAGCAATGATGGAAGAGGGGTGGAGGTTATAGAGAGGAAAACATATGAAATACTTATCTGAGAAAGTGGGAGAGTGAATGGATCAGGGAGACAATTCCTGAGCTCTGAGGGTCTGCTCAAGCTTAGGAGTCATGAACTTAATTCAGACCAGTCAGCATAGTTGTGTGTTTATTTCCAGCCAGGTTCAGCTGCTTAGGTGCCGGCTAGGAGAAGTGAAGAGGTGGATCTTGCTGAGGTTGGAATTTTTCAAGAAGAGTACAATGAAGCGAGAAAGGAAAAGAGAGCCGAAGGAGCATGTAAGGGAGAAATTATTATGTTGAATTATAGACGCTAAGCTGGATAGAGATGGGAGGGAAGCCACAGCAAGGTGCTATAGTGGGGAATAGTGAAAAAGAGTAGGATCTATAGATTGTAGGTCTTTGTGGGGTCAAAGACTTGTTGGAATTGGAATACCCAAACTGGAAAGATAAGAGGTGGTGGTGATCAGAATTGGCATGCTTGGAACTGAGATGAGGTAGAAGTTGCAACTCTTTGTAATAATAAGGTGTAGGATATGACTATGGGGATGAGTGATTACGTTGGGGTGTAAGACAATATCACTGGAGGAGATGAGGTCAAGGAACACAAAAGCCAGGACATGGGGAGGAACAGCTATATGATTATTGAAATTATGTCTCAGTGAAATTATTGAATTATAACTGAGAATAAAAGTGAGATACAGTCTCCAGGAAATGAAAGAGCATGACTTAAAGGTCAGGAGGTGACAGCAACAATGAGAGGGTAGAGGGTAGTATGGTCTGGCAACATTATTCAAAGTTGGGAGTTTTAGGAGGAAAGGGTAAGCATGGTCAAGAGACACTAGGATGGGAAAGGAGAACATTTACTTAGCCTGGGTCTGTGGTACAAGGGGTTTGGAGATAAGACAAAAACCACTTGAGAGCATTGATGGGTAAGCAGTGCCCTGCCAAGAGAGTCAGATTTCTGTTAGAATAAGAAGGCAAAGGGACAGTACAAGATTGAGGGTATATAGGATTTGCTGATGACTGCTCTGACTTCCAGAGGGATACAGAGGAAGGGTCTCCTCAGGTATTTCCTGAAGTCAAAGGCATCAGAAGTTTGGATATAGAGAGCCAAGTGAGGGATGAGAGCCCAGAGGATGAGGATGCCCTGACTACAGGGTGTCTGACTTAAACAGGTATAAAGTGTATATGAGATTAAGCTTGAAGGTCTCAAGGCAGATAGTGTGAGGCTGTGAGTGTTAGACAGGGGAAGGAGGGGGAGGTCAGGGTCCCATCAGAAGCACAGAATTCGGAGAGAGGCGGTCTTGTCTGTTTCAACCCAGCCTCCAAAACACTCTTCTCATTTATAAAGCACAAGGTACTCTGAGGCTTTCTTTTTCTTTTTTTCTTTTTGATGCGGACGATTTTTAAAGTCTTTGTTGAATTTGTTACAATATTGCTTGTTTTATGTTTTGGTTTTTTGGTCGTGAGGCATGTGGGATCCTATCTCCCTGACCAGGGATCAAACCTGCACCCCCTGAACTGGAAGGTGAAGTTGCAACCACTGGACTGCCAGGGAAGTCCCTCTGAGGCTTTCTTCTGACTTTGTTGGTGGATTTTTCTGGTGAAACTGGGTTGCTGTCACTTTTTAAAACCATCTGTGTTGATATTATGTAATATAGACCTGCTTTAGCTCTCCAGATAAATTGGGGTCTTGGAAAGTGGCCTGGTTGGCCTGCCCCTAAATTTGACTCTAGGAATAATGAATAACTCAGTTTGGCTGAAGAGAATCACTAGATTAAAATAGAACATTTGTGATAGGATATAACTGAGGCAGGATATCTTTGATTTTGAGATGTCTGGCAAAACACTAGGGAGTAACAGTTCATTGAATCTTAATATGTTCCTTGGGCCAGCTCTGCTAGTGGTATACATGCCTCTCTAAAAATATACTTTTTGGACATTCAGATGAATTTTAATATAAATCTTGTTACCTTGTAGCTCCTTGCTCAATGACTCAATGACTCTTTCATTGGGAGGGCAGAGAGACAAGATAGCAGAGTAGAAGGACCTTGGGCTCATCTCCTCTCACAAGCACACCAAAATCACAACTAACTGCTAAACAACCATCGATGAAAAAGACTGGAACCTACCAAAAAAAGGTATTCTACACCCAAAGACATAAAGAGGTTTAGGACATAAAGGACAGTTTCACTGTCCCTCCACAGTGAAACTGTAGGAGGGACACACTCATTCTATAATCCAGTCCCATACCACTGGGTGGGCGACCCACAAACTGGAGAAAAATTGTATTGCAGTTGTTCTCCCACAGAAGTGAGAGCTCTGAGTCCCACGTAAGGCTCCCCAGCCTAGGGCTCCGGCATCGGGAGGTAGAGCCCCCAGAGCATTTGGCTTTGAAGGCCAGTGGGGCTTGATTGCAAGAACCCCACAGGGCTGGGGAAACAGAGACTCCACTCTTGGAGGGTGCACACAAGGTCTCGCGTATTCCGGGACCCAGGGCAAAAGCACTGGGACGGCAGATACCACCTAGAACAAATTGTCTATTATTCAGCTTTCAGTTTCAGACCTGAATTCATTCATGAATGCTTAGGAGGAGAATATTTTTGAGAATCAGGCATTTTTGAAAGAAAAGATTGACTTCTAAAGGTCTTGAGCTACCTTTATATATCAAAGGTGAAGCTTAGATTTCCTAACGTGAACATTTAATTTTAGTGTGGTTTTCAGACTTTTTGACCACAACCCATTGTAGGAAATGAATTTTTAAAATCATCATCCAACATACACACACATGCCTATATTCATGTAAAATTGAAACAAAAATTTCAGGAAATAAAAACAAACAGTACAATTAAAAAATGAGCAGAGGACCTGAATAGACATTTTCCCAAAGAAGACATACAGATGATTAACAGGCATCTGAAAAGATGCTCAGCATCACTAATCATCAAGGAAATGCAAATCAAAACCTCAATGAGATATCACCTCACACCTATCAGAATGGCTACTATCAACAAACAAGAAATAACAAGCATCAGCAAGGATATGGAGGAAAGGGAACACTTGTGCACTGTTGGTGGAAATGTAAATTGGTGTAGCCACTATGGAAAACAGTATGGAGGTTCCTCAAAAACTTAAAACTAGAACTACCATATGATTCAGCAGTTCCACTCCTGGGTATATATCTGAAGAGAATGAAGACACAAATCCAAAAAAATATATGCACCCCTATGTTCATTACAGCATTATTTACAGTAGCCAATATATGAAAGCAACCTAAGTGTCAATCAATAGATAAATGAATAAAGAAGATGTGGTGTATATATACAATGGAATATTACTCAGGAAGAACGAAATCTTGTCTTGCGGCAACACGCATGGACCTAGAGGGTATTATACGAAGTGAAATAAATCAGGCAAACACTGTATGATTTCACTTATATGTGGAATCTAAAAAACAAAACAAATGAACAAACAGAACAGAACAGAAACAGGCTCATAGATACAAAGAACAAACTGGTGGTTGCCAGAAGGGAGAAGGTATGGGGATGGGCGAAATAGGTGAAGGGGATTAAGAAGTACAAACTTCCAGTTATAAAATAAACATGTCATGGAAATTTAATGTACAACATAGGGAATATGTATAATCAGTACTTTGTATGGTGACAGATGGTAAACAGATTAATTGTAGTTTTTCATAATGTATGAAAATATTGAATCACTGTGTTATACACCTGAAACCAATATAATATTGTAAATAATTATACTTCAAAAAAATTTCAGAAAATAGTATTACTCTTACTTCAGGGGATGCCCTCTAATATTTTCTATTCTGTTCAATTCTATTTTATTTCATTTATAAAAATGCTCGTCTTGACCCACTAAATTGATTTTGCAACAAATTAATAATTTATAACATAATTTAAATAGCTCCTATAAATCATAGTCCAGGGAACAGTCAGAGTACACAGGGAAAGGCTCTGACTCATGAGACTGAAGAAATTCCACCTGTCTTAGCATTGTTAATGTTGGAAGAAGAGAGACCATGGAAGAGGTAGAGTAAGATAGACACTGGAGTCCTCATCATGCCCACCCTCCTGTAGGGTACAAGCTTGAGGTGTGTGTATGTCACATTTATGTGTATGAATGTGCACGTGTACCACAGAAGTCTTCAGATAGGTATGAGGGAACGGTAAGCGTTGGAACTAGTGGCCTGGGTGCAGGGCCTAGGGATGATTCAAGTCTCTAGGAGAAGTTGTGCATTTGGGTTAGTACTAAACCTGACCAGAATCAGGAACTGTACAGTGTAACAGTACCTGAGAATTGGTCTCGATAGATGGTGTAAGATAGCACTGCTGGTTCCCTTGGCTTGTAAAGAACACAAGGAATTTAAAAGTTTCTGCTTGGGTTGGTGATGGGGCTGAGATGTGCTGAGAAGCTTGGTGGACTAAACAATAGGGCAGATAGCAATAGAAATTTTGCAACCATGGGCAAATGACTAATAGTTTGAACTTTAATAGCAGCAGACACTGATATGATATCCCCAAAGATCTGATGGCATCAACAACACCTCTGTGTGTACCAGTCTAGGGACCAGACATGAGGGTGATGCATAAGGAACTTCCTAAAGAGATATGAGGGACTTCCTCCCCAGCTGCCCCGGACCTGTGTAACCCCCTCCTCACAGATCCAAATACCATTCCTGGGGTGGATTACAAGTAGGAGGAGAAAGCCAAAAGCCTGAGCATTTACCCCCAAGACATCAAGATACACGCAAGAGACTAGTAGTTGCCGTTTTGTGTCTGGCTTTGCTGTTCAGGACTAATGGTGGCTGAATATCTGACAGGTGATAAATGGCAACCATTTATTTCCCTTTCTGTAGTCTGAGGGTTGGTAACCACTGCAGCAGAGAAGCCGCTGCCCAAAGCTGGGGTGAGGCGGGAGAGGGGGCTTCCGAAGATGCTTGGCCACAGGCAGATACAGTTACACAGGGCTCTGCTTCCGGATCCTTTGAAGGAAGCTCCTGCCTGTATGCAGACCTTTCTGACCAGCTGGTTTGGTGCCTTTTCCTCCCTGGTTCTGAAGCATCAGAGAGGGTGAGGGATAAGGGAAAATGCTTTCTTGCTGACTAGAGACCTAGATTGGAAGCCTAGATTGGCTTCCACATTAAAAAAAAAAAAAAAAAAAGCTCTAAATGAATTGTGAATAGAAGAACTGATGTGTCTCTTATCAGTCTGCTGCCTGTTGACTTTGGCTGGGAGATAATCACCATGGTTAACAAGGCTCTTGGCAGCCAGTTATTATTCATTCCTGACCATTCTCATTCACCATTGTTTTGGCATATAAAACCCTGAAAGAATATGAAATCCCCAGTGCTCTGCTGCGTTGTGAGTTTCTCTTTAGGAACCACAGCATCCTTATCCTTTCCCCAGCTCTCTCTCCCTTCCTCTCACCCCTACCAACTGCATGGGATAAGGAGGGGGCTGAGCAGGTGGCCTTCCAGACCTCATAGCCTCACTCTACCCATAGGAGCTTTATGAAATGACCTACGGGGCACAATGTACTCCGAAGTGTTCCTCTGTGAAACAGTTGAAAACTACACGCTCTCAGATGTTCACGATCTCCAGCTACAAGCCCTGACAGGGGTGAGGCAGTTGCATTCAGGCTTCCTGTTCTCCACCCATTGCATAAGTAAGTACAAATCATTGTTAGCCCTTGTTATCGGTCCTCCCCCGATCTGTGACACTAGAAAGAAGGTGAAGGAGCCCTGGTGCATCCTGTTTGTACAGGTGTCTGACAGCTGATTGAATTCATTTTTTAAGTCAAGCCCCAAGTCTCTGAAGGTAGAGCTAATTTTCCTGTCAGGAAAAGGGTGGTCACTCAAGTTTTCTCAGGCTTGGTCCAAATTTTCTTTGGTCCCTGGGGTAGGTTTGAAGTGCCACAGATTAACAGTGTCCACGTTGTTCTCTTTCTTTAACTATCCTGGGCTACTTACTCAAATTCATGGTGGGAGGATACAAAAGGAGCAGCAGGATTGGCTTCCGGTCTCCAGAGGTAATTTGGGCGTTATCACGAGCTTCCTCCAACCCAGTTCCTTGCTCCCTGGTGCCCAGTTTGTCTCTCATTGATCCCTTGGCTCTCTTTAGTTGACATACTATTTTGGACTCATTTTCCATCACAAGGTCATCATTTTATTTTTAGATATATATATATATATATATATATATATATATATATATATATATATCTGGGCCTAAAAGTGTTTCCCTGCCAAAGCCCCCCATTCCCACCCTATCTTGAGGAATAAATCCTAGGGCAGCCTCCTGTCTGAATATTTTTGTCAGGGAACAGCAACAGGAATGTGCACAATTAAGGAAAGTCCAGAGGAGATGGCAAAATCTGTCAGGAATGGGAAACTGAGCTAGTACATAAAGTTGTTAAATGTTACCAGGACCTGAGACAGGTGATCAAGACCCAGCTTTTATATTCATGGTGCTCATAGGCCAGTGGAGGGGGTATCTTCCAAAGCAAATCGTTCCAATAGTTTTGTTCAATGTCTTAATAGATTTCATAACAAAAACCAAAGGAGAGAGTAATTGTTAGACTGTTAAGATCTATGAGAGCAAAGATCCTGTCTATCTTATTCACCGTTATATATTTTGAACTTAGCACACTACCTGGGACATAATAGTATTTAATATGTATTTGTTTAATTAAATTGATTCAATTATACCAGGTATATCCAATGGCTTGATTGATTCATTCAATTATGTATTCATTCAATTATATAGTCATTCATTTAATTATTTATTCACTCCTTAAATAGCATTAGCTATTTTTAGGTAGTAAGGCAATTTATCACCACTTAATTTGAATGCAGTTATCCTTCAATAACCGTAGGAAGAATTTTGATTAAATATAAATGAGAGTATGACCTTGGATACCTACCCTTGTTTTTGTTCAACTAACCTACCCTTAGTTGAACAATCATCATGTGCTGATTCCTCACAAGATACATAGTATTGTTCTCCATAGGCAAGTAAGAAAATAGAATTTTATAGAGCTGAAATAACTTGCCCAGCTCATAGAATGGGATTCAAACCCAGGTCTGTTTGCCTGACTCCAAAGTCTATGATCATTGCCTATCCTACACTGCCTGTGCTAGAGCGTGTGGAACCCTAATGTTAGGTCTTGGAGCAGTGGATGGATCTGGACTCAGGCAGGGCCAGGGCTGAGAGAAGAAGCCTCTTAGCAAAGGTTTGTAGGGCCTTGGAACCCAGGTAAAGTAGGCTGGATTCAGGAAACTAAAGTGCAAAGCAGGGAACCATTTGCTAAATTTCATTGAAGGTCATTTTTAGGGTATACCTCTCATTTCCTCTTTTTGCCAATATCTTAATAACACAGCTGCAGTGTGGTGTCGTATGAAGAATCTTAGACTTGGGCCTCCTTCTTTCTACTTGCTGGCTTTGAACATTTGGTCAAGTGGCTTCATCTCTTTGGATTTCTTTTTCCTCAATTTAAACATGGAGATTTTAACATTGGCTTCACTTTGTGACTAATAGGATAATATGAGAAACAGTTTGTGAAGTACCACACTGTTTGGATGCTGGGGCTCTGTATCCACTGAAGTCTTATTCTTATGTGTTACATTTTCTATAAAACCAGGGCTTGAAATTGGTCTGTGGACAATAGGCCTGGAAAGCAGAAGTTGGTGAAACGGTGCATGTCAATGATTATAGGGCAATGGGGCATCAATTAAAAATGGACTGCAACCTTCTTTGGGGGAGGTTGTGGGACTTAATGCAAAGTAACAAGAAATGCTCATAAAACAGCTCTTTATGCAGAGAGGAGCCAGTTTTTGCCTTGTTGCTAAGGTCCTGATTGTTTCCTGGCTGTTTTGTGTGTCTGTGTCAGGCCATTCTGTGTGTTCCTTTCAAAAACTTGGTGATATTGGCTTGCAGATAATTAGATCAGTGTCATCACTTTCACTGTCCCCTTTTTTATTCTGCCGGGACAATTTGCATCAAAATAGAAGTGGGTGATAGTCCTTTCCCATTAACAAGGCTTAATTTCTTACTGGGACACAACTTGGGGGAGTTATCACACATAGGGGCTTTGGAAAAAAGTCTCAAGTCAGTAAGTGAGTGAGCCTAGTTTAAAGGGGCTTACAAGACCCAAATGTTCAGATAAGTCATCCACTTCCCAAACTGACCCTTCAAATCTTCCCCGCATGATATAGAAGAGCTTCATCTGGGGCTTCCCTGGTGGCGCAGTGGTTGAGAGTCCGCCTGCCGATGCAGGGGACACGGGTTCGTGCCCCGGTCCGGGAAGATCCCACATGCCGCGGAGCGGCTGGGCCCGTGAGCCATGGCCGCTGAGCCTACGCGTCCGGAGCCTGTGCTCTGCAACGGAAGAGGCTGCAACAGTGAGAGGCCTGCGTACTGGAAAAAAAAAAAAAGAGCTTCATCGGGGGTTCATCAGGATACAGCTTGTTCCAGAGAAATTTTTGGAAGCCCACACTCTGTAGTGAAATTGGTTCTGATGTTCATAAGCACAGATGTATATGATTTCATAAATCTTTCCTCAGTTTAGGGCTTATCAAAGAGCTAGACCTAATAAAAACCTCAGTTTGTAACAAAGCAATTTGGGAGAAAGATTCACGTAGTTGTCATTAATTTGCTGTAAAGCAATGGAGGTATAGTAGAAAGAGGATAGATTTAGGTGTCAATCAGGACCAGATTTAAATGCTAGCTTCACTGTGTACTAGTGGTGTGCTCTCAATGACCCATACCCATGGCTTCATGGGGAATTCTCTGTTACCATTAAAAAAATTCTAGCCTGGTCTACATGTGGTTCCACATGTTTTACTGGCTCCAGCCAGAAGTGTGCTTTAGGAGCACATTTAAGAGCAATTTTGTAGAAGTCAGTCTCTTTTTTTCCCAGCCACTCTGCTTGCACAAAATTGTGCATGGGTTTAACAACATGGGCCTCCCCGTCTGTAAGGCTGACCTACCTATCACTACAGCTGAAAGCCCAACTTACCAACAGCAAACATGAATGCTGAGCCCCTTACTTCACACTGTACCCAGGGGGTTGATTAAAATTTCCCTTCCATCACTGAGGGAACACATTTTCTTTTCTTCTTTTTTTTTTTAAACAAATTTTCTCACTAGAATAGTCATTCTGGGTATAGATTTGCTTTCCTTCCCAAATGCTTCTGCCAGCTCCATCATTTATGGACTTACAGAATGCCTTATTCTCCACCATAGCACCTCACATTTCGTCGTTTTGTCCAAGGAAATAATGATTTACAGCAAAAGAGTGAGGCTAAGGGCTCTAGCTCACGGGAATCATTGTTTTTATTGTGCAATCACATATCTCATTATCCAGAGGAAGCTGGCGTTATAGGACAGTAGAATATCAGCTGGGAAACAACACTTTTAGAGGTCGGATGCTATCCTACAATTTGCAGTATATGCTAATCTAGTGGCCAATATATGATGCTGTTCATCTCATAGCTAGAATACACAGGCCTGGAAATCAAGGAGTTAAAGTGGGAGTTGCTCCTTTCATCACCCCAAAAATTTCAGAATTTTTTCTTCACATATTTATGTATTTGACTACTGCTGATTTTAAAAGTATTAATACTCAAAGAAAGTATGCTTTCATCAGGAAACATGCAATGGTTCCATTGAATTGGAAGTTGAGACTGTCACCTGGCTATTTTGGGCTCCTCATGTTATTGATCTAACATACAAAGAAGGGTGTGACTGCCGGGGCTGAGGTGATTGATTCTAATTTCCAAGGGAAAATTGGGCTGCTGCTACACAGTGGGGAAAAGAGAACAATGTCTGGAAACTAGGGGATTCTCCAGGTGTACTATAGTGACCCAATAAAGGTAAGACTGCTAAAGCTTCAGACCCTTTAAGAATGAAGATTTGGGTCGTTCCACAAGATTATGAACCTTAATCAACTGAGGTAATGGATGAAGGAAAGAGGAACATGGAAAGTTAGTGGAATAAAAAAAGTGTAAACTTCAACTAGAGCATTGTGATCATTTATAGAAATGAGAATTATAGCAGATATTATTTCACTTTTTGATTTTATGTGTATTTTAGTATATGTTAACTATTTTGCCTCCCTCCTTTTCTCTTATTTTTTATGGAATTGTTTGTTGGGATTAACTTTACAATTTACTATTTAGGCCACAAAATATTCACGTGCAATTTTGACTGAACTAAAACAGAAGTTAACTTCATCCAGAGATGGATATGGTGGCTGTTGGGACTCTGTCTCCCCTTTTTGGGTGAGAATGTCATCCTTTGTATAAATGTTAGTTGCATCTTGTTAGGAGGCAGCCTGAGGCTGTTACTTCTGTTGTATGAAAATTTAAATATGCATAGAGAGCTTTGATCGGATGCTGAGTAAAGGGGTATATTGTGCATTCTTTTTACTTACCTATTGTCTCCTAGATCTAAGTGCACTATTCTATATTCTGTACTGTGATGCTGGGGTGGGACTCTGCAAACTACTTTTCCTAGATTTCCTTGCTAGCTGGTTTCCCTCAGTTAGGTTGTGCCAGTGAGAGGCACTGGTGGGAAATTGGAAAGAGAGAAGAGAGGAGAAGGGACTGCCTCCCTGTTTTTAGCTCCCTTTGGTGTCAGCTGAAATTTTGATAGTGAAGGTATTGCATCTGTAGAATGAGTTAGTTAGTATTGCCATCTTAACAATACTGTCTTCTGATCTGTGAACATAGCATATCTTCCATTTATTTAGACCTTCTTAAATTTCTTTCAACAATGCTTTGTAGTTTTCAGAGCATAGGTTTTGTACTTTTGTCAAATTTATTCCTAAGTATTCTATTCTTTTTGATGCTATTGTAAACAGAATTGTTCTCTTGATTTTACTTTTGAATTGTTCATTTCTAGTGTATAGAAATACAACTGATATTTTATGTTGATTTTGTATCATGCAAACTTGCTGAACTTGTTTATTAGCTCTAATAGTTTTTATGTGGATTCCTTAGGATTTTCTATATATAGGATCATGTCGTTAGCAAATAGATATATTTCTGGCTTTCCAATCTGGATGCTTTTTATTTTGTTTTCTTGCCTAATTACTTTATCTGGACTCTCCAGTGCAATACTGAATAGAAGAGGTGAGAGTGGATATTATTCCCTTTTTCCTCATCTTAGAGGGGAAAACGCCCAGTCCTTTATTGCTAAGTATATGATGTTAGCTGTAGTTTTTTTGCAGTTATAGATATTATTTTTGGACTTTATGTATAATTTCTTAGTGAAATTAATTTTCAGTCCTTTTATGACTATGAAAATATTGTTCATAGACTGACCCATGCAGTAGGTAGTAAAAGATCTATGGAGACTTGTGTCTCTGTATACATCTCACCCACTGGAAATTCCCAGAAATAACTTTAAGAAAAGCTTATTTTCTCAATTTAGACTAACAGGGCTTTTGAAGCAGATGGCATTTTTGTCTAGAAAAACATAAGACTCTACCTCCATTTCCCTTTCAAATTACAGTTAATTATTTAAGCATAAATAATTCAAACCTCCATTTAAATATTAGCTTACTTATTCCGCCAATAGAGTTAAGCAAGTAAATTCATTTCTTCAATGGAAAAATAGCAGTATAACAGGCTGTAACAGAATTGAGAATATCGAAAAAGAGTAGGGTAGAGTCAAGCCATGGAGTTTAGATGGGGCTGAGGCTGGTAGCCTGGGATAGCATGGAAGAATCAAGGAACCAGAGGCCTCTATGAGGTGGAAAAGCCTATGTAAAAAAAAAAAAAAAAAAAGAAGAGGTAAACTAAAAAGTTGGAAAAATTGGAAGTTGTCATCAAAAAGTGAGATATTAGGGTTTCATATTTCAGAACTGAAACATTTTCACATTTGGATCAAGCCCAGGGTCTGACAAGGGTTGTGGGTGATTGAAGCGAAGCAGGTCTCTGTACTTTCCCTATTCCATGGAACACTTGTCACCTTTCCCTTTGCCATTCCTACTGGCCAACTTCTGCTCAGTCTTCAGGTATCAGGTGCAATATTATCTCAAAGAAGCCTTTGTTGAGAAAGTGTCTAAAACATGGAAATACAGCAAAAGGTAATTCTATGCCTTTTCAGTGTCATACTAAAAAACATTATCCAATAAATTTGTCTAAGAATCATCTGATAAAACTTTGTTATGGTTTTATTGCCCTGTAGAACATTAACTTAGCCGTCTTATTTTAGGATTCTATTTTTTTCACTGATTTTGAACTGATTTTGTTATCCTACTCTTTCCCTTACTTGTGAGTTAATTAAAATTATGGCACCCAATTTTTAAGTATTTTAATGAGAATTATATTTTTAACATTTTGAAAATTATACTTTGAGTCTTTCTCCCCATCTTTCTATTATCTGTCTCTCCTTTCTGTTCTCATAGCATCCTGTGCTTACTGCATACATTGCATTTTATATCTGTCAGTTTCATTCATTTGAGGAATACGTATTAAATTCCTCCTAGGTGCCACATACAGTGATAGGTGCTAGTGATACTGTGTTGAACAAGTCAGATATGGTCTAGCCCTCAAGGACTTTTTCTGTTGCACAGCCTTCTCCACTTACCAGAGTGCAAGTCTCGTAAATATAAAGACTATATCTTAGCAGTTATGGTATTCTCAGTGTTTAGCGTTGTGCTGGCCTACAAAAGTTGCCCAATAAATATTTGTTGGTTAAGTGCATGGATAAATATTTAACAATGGAAATGTGGCATGCATAGAACTGAGATGCTAGTGTGTTAGATGTACTTGAACATTAAAAGTAAACGAAGGCAATGGCAGGTATTAGAGTGGAGAGGCAAACTACAACTCAGTCTTCAGTAAATGGAGAGAAGTGACTGGCTTGTGACAAAACCTTAAATTATAGGAAGTATTTACATGATTGGAAGAGGAGAAAAGGCTGGAACTGGCCCTGGGAATTGAATGAAATGCAAGGCAAAGTAGGATGCTTAGGGTAAATTTAGGTTTTCATTAAGGCAAGATGGTAGATGGAATTTGAGGGAAGGGTTGAAAGATATCACGAGAGTTGTTTTCAATGGAATAGCTTTCTAGAAGGCCCTGAGGAGAAGTTTGGGTTGGAGGGATTGGGAACAGTGAGAGGTTGATTCAAATCAGAGGATGAATGGAGATGACAAATTTTGATCACAATTTAAAGTTTGATCATATAAAAGCTCTCTCTTTCGAGTTCTGTTTCATAGCACTTTATCTCCTGCTGCCTGGTCTCATGGTCATTCTCCTCATTCATTGATGGTGTCAGACCCTGGCTTCCATGCCACTCTCCAGGCCAATGTCTTTCATTATCCTAGTGACATTAGTGTCTACATGGACAAGCCATCCAAAACCTTTGTCTTTCTCTTTATTGAACTCTTTATCACAAATGTTTATTGAATATTTTCTTTGTTTCATTTACTATAATGCATAGGGGGTTGAGAATGATTTAAAAAAATCATGCCTCCCATCATCATGAAACTTACTCTGTACTGAGTGACACTGACAGTCAATATAAATGCACAAGGAAATATACAATTGCATTATTTTGGTACCAGTGTTGTAAAAACAGGTACTATGACAGAGAATAATGCTGGAATCTAATCTAGCTAGAGGGGCAATAAAAGAAAATCTCTCTAAGGAATTAATATTTCATCCAAGCATAGAAGAACAAGCAAGAGTTATCCAGACAAAGAATGGAGAGAATAATTGAAAAACTACCACATGGGGTACAACGTTCTGGTGAAAGTAGCTCTGGCCTAGGAGACAGAGAACTTGAGTTTGGTGAGAGTTTGAAGTTCAGCTACACCTGGCTTGGATTGATAAATTGTCTTAGACAAGTCTTATTCCCTTCCTACATGTCAATTTCTCTGACTTTCTCTTTGGAATGTATGAGGAATTGTAATGGCAGATACACATTATTTTCATACTACTTCTATTTTAACCTCCTTTTAAGGAGTATGGTTACTGGATGGAAGGCCCTTAGTTCAGCTGAGGCCTTGATGGATTTGGAGAGGCAAATTCGGAGGTAGGAGTTAGAGAAAGCTGAACTATCCTTTATAATAAAAGGAAGATAATTCAGTGGTGGGTGGTGGGTGGGGACACACAGTTCAGGAAGGAAAAAACCCACTTTCAAGGTTGTATGTTGTGAATGTAGAAAAATGACCTGTTATGCACAACTGTTCCTCCTTATTTTGATTCAGTACTGGGTTCCAGACAGAACTTATCAGATTCTTCTGAGAAGGTTCTCTGAGTAATTCTCTTAGAGAATTAACCCCTTTAGCATTATGTAGTGTCCCTATTTATCCCTGGTATCTTACCTGTGTAAAATTAATATAGCTACTTCCACTTCTACTTTTTTTGATTAGCGTTAGCATGGTATATTTTTCTCCATTTACCTTTAATCTATATGTGCTTTAATTTAAAGTGGGCTTTTGGGGAATTTTCTGGTGGTCCAGTGGTTAGGACTTGGCCCTTTGCTTGCTGGGCCTGGTATCCAATCACTGGTTGGGAAACTAAAGATCCCACAAGCTGCGCGGTGCAGCTAAAGAAAAAAAGAAATCCACCAGAAAAAATAATGAAGTGGGCTTTTTTTGTGGATAACATGTGGTCATAATTTTTGGCAATCTGTGTCTTTAAGTTGATGCTTTTAGACCACTGATGTTCAAAGTAATTATTGATAGTTGGATTAATATCTGCCATTTTTATTACAGTTTATTGTTTGTTGCCCTTTGTCCCTGCTCTTTTTTGTTTGTTTTCCACTCTTTTTCTGCCTTTTGTTGTCTTAACTGAGCACTTTATATGATTCCATTTTCTCTCCTTTCTTAGCACAGCAGTTATACTT
Organism: Tursiops truncatus; assembly: GCF_011762595.2. Lineage (NCBI taxonomy): Eukaryota > Metazoa > Chordata > Mammalia > Artiodactyla > Delphinidae > Tursiops > Tursiops truncatus. The sequence continues at coordinate 48,977,843 of NC_047041.1, forward strand.
CTTTTTTTACTTTTTTTAGTGGTTGCCCTTGAGTTTGCAACATACATTAACAACTAATCCAAGTCTATCTTCAAATAACACTATATTGCTTCACAGGTAGTGCAAGTGCCTCATAATAACAAAATAATTCTAATTCTTCCTATCCCTTATGTCATTGCTGTCATTCATTTCATTTATACATAAGCATATATAAGCATATAGATATACACATACATATGTACGTGTACATAAGCATATATAATCAAATACATTATTGCTATTAGTATTTTGAACAAACATCTGTTAGATCAATTAAGAATAAGAAAAATTAAAGTTTTATTTTAGCTTCACTTATTCCTTCCTCAATGCTTTTTCTTTCTTTTTGTAGATCTGAGTTTCTGGCCTATATTATTTTCTTTCTTTCTAATTACTTTTTTTTTTTTTTTGTGGTACATGGGCCTCTCACCACTGTGGCCTCTCCCGTAGTGGAGCACATGCTCTGGATACGCAGGCCCAGCGGCCATGGCTCATGGGCCCAGCCGCTCCGCGGCATGTGGGATCCTCCCAGACCAGGGCATGAACCCACACCCCCTGCATCGGCAGGCGGACCCCCAACCACTGCGCCACCAGGGAAGCCCTAAATTACTTTTTTAAAATATTTCTTGCAAGGCAGGTCTACCGGCAACAAATTCCTTCAATGTTTGTTTGTCACATGAAAAGATGCTCAACATCAGTAATCATTAGAGAAATGCAAGTCAAAACCACAATGAGGTATCATCTCACACCAGTCAGAAGGGCCATTATCAAAAAATCTACAAACAATAAATGCTGAAGAGGGTGTGGAGAAAAGGGAACCCTCCTGCACTGTTGGTGGGGATGTAAATTGATACAGCCATATGGAGAACAGTATGGAGGTTCCTTAAAAAACTAAAAATAGAACTACCATATGACTCAGCAATCCCATTTCTGGGCATATACCCTGAGAAAACCATAATTCAAAAAGAGACAGGTACCACAATGTTCATTGTAGCACTATTTACAATAGCCAGGACATGGAATCAACCTAAGTGTCCATCGACAGATGAATGAATAAAGAAGATGTGGCACATATATACAATGGGATATTACTCAGCCATAAAAAGGAATGAAATTAAGTTATTTGTAATGAGGTGGATGGATCTAGACACTGTCATACGAGTGAAGTAAGTCAGAAAGAGAAATACAAATACCATATGCTAACACACAGATATGGAATATAAAAAAAATCGTACTGATGAACTTAGTGGCAGGGCAGGAATAAAGACGAAGACATAGAGAATGGACTTGAGGACATAGAGGGGGAAGGGGAAGCTGGGGCAAAGTGAGAGAGTAGCATTTACATATATGCACTACCAAATGTAAAATGGATGGCTAATGGGAAGCTGCATAGTACAGGGAGATCAGCTTGATGCTTTGTGACAACCTAGAGGGGTGGGATAGGGGAGGTGGGAGGGAGATGAAAGAGGGAGGAGATATGGGGATGTATGTACATGTATAGCTGATACACTCTGTTATACATCAGAAACTAACACAACATTGTAAAGCAATTATACTCCAATAAAGATATTTTTTAAATGTTTGTATTTATTTCTCCTTCACTTTTGAAGGATAATTTTACAGGGTACAGAATTTTAGGTTGGTGAGTTTTTTTGCTCTCAACACTTTAAATATTTCCCTCTACTCTCTTCTTGCTTTCATGATTTCTGAGGAGAAGTTGGATGTAATTTTTATCTTTGCTCCTCTATAGGTGAGGTGTTTTTTTTTTCTCTCTGGCATCTTTCAGGATTTTTTCCTTATCTTTGATTTTCTGTAGTTTGAAAATTATATCCCTATGTGTAGCTTTTGTTTGTTTGTTTGTTTCTGTTTCTTTTTTTTTTTTTTTTGGCATTTATCCTGCTTGCTCTTCTCTGGTCTTTCTGAATCTTTTATATGGTGTCTAACATTAATTTGGGAGAAATTCTCAGAAATTATTGTTTCAAATATTTTTTCTGTTCCTTTTTCTCTTCTGCTTCTGCTATTTTCATTACTAATTTTACACCGTTTATAATTGTTCCACAGTTTTTGGATATTCTGTTCTGTTTTTTTCCTTTGTTTCTTAGTTTTGGTTGTTTCTCCTGAGATATTCTCAAGCTTAGAGATTCTTTTCTAGGCCATGTCCAGTCTACTAATAAGCCCATCAAAGGCATTCTTCATTTCTGTTATAGTGTTTTGGATCTCTAGCATTTCTTTTTATTTTTTTCTTTACAAGTCCCATCTCTCGCTTACATTGTCCATCTGTTCTTGCATGCTGTCTACTTTATCCATTACAGCCCTTGGCATATGATCATAGTTGTTTTAAATTCCTGGTCTGATAACTCCAATATCAGAGTTATATGAGTCTGGCCATATATGAGTCTGGTTCTGAGGCTTACTCTGTCTCTTCAAACTGTGTTTTTTGCCTTTAAGTATGCCTCATAATTTTTCTTGATAGTTGGACATGTTGTACTGGGTAAACGGAACTGCTGTACATAGGACTTTAGTAATGTGGTGGTGAGAGGAGGGGAAGCATTCTATAGACCTACGATTAGGGCTCAGTCTTTTAGTGAGCCTATGCCTCTAGACTGTAAGCTCTGTAAGTCCTTCTCAGGTTTTTTCCTTTCCCCAGGTAGGTTGGGCTCTGGTTAAATAGTTTCTTCTGAGAACTGACCTTGTTCAGAACAGAATGGTCTGGCATATTTCAAGGTGGCTTCTTCTCCCCTCCCCCTGCTGAAAGCACAACAGGATTTTTCTGTGCTATTCACTGTGAGAATGGGTAGAACTCCAACAAGTAAAATTTACAAAATTGTGGAGATTCCAAGATGACAGTGTCCCCCTGGAGTTTTTATCTCTCGGACTTTTTCACACTGAGCCTCCAGCAATTTGTCAGTTACAGTTCTGGTCATCTTACCTCAACACTGGTTCCCGTAGATGCTTCTGTTCTAGTAAGTTGTGTTTCTCTGTATTCGTCTGTCTGTCTCTCCAGTTTGGAGGGTAGTGTTTTGCCCTGTGACCTCAATTCTCTTATGGAGCTAGAAAGAGTTGTTGATTTTTTCAGTTTTTTTTTTTCAGCTTTTTACTTTTTTGGATGAGGTAGCAACTTCTAGGGTCCTTTCATCCAGGACCCAGAAATATTTTAACTTTTTATACATAGCTCCCAGTTAAATTATTTGGTTTCTAAAAGAATAAATTTTAATCTGTTTTCTAAATGATATACTTTAAATATGTGAAGAAAGCTATTGTGTCATTTCTAAGATTCCCTGGGCTAACATTTTCCTTTCATTGTCTCACATTCCCTTTTTTCTCTTCCCTTTTCTTTCTTCTCCTTTTTTTTTTTTTTTACTCTCTAGTCAAATATTTCTTAAACCTCTATCTGTCATACTTTCCATCAGGCACTGGGGATATCTTTTTCTTTCCTCAGAAAGATTACACGCGGGTAGGAAAAAAGGCACATAAAATTTTATTTCTTAAAATAAATAGAAGAATTCAAGGATGTTCTGAATCCTATAGAAGCGTACTTTCTCCTGTGCTTTAATTTTGATCAGCATCACTCTCCTGGTCATTTTCCTTTAGACAAATTGTAACATATTAACATTTTCCTTAACCTGTGGTCTATCTGTGGTCAGATCCAGAAGGTTCTCTTATCTCCCATATTTTAAGGCTAAATGTCTTTTGAGTAGGTTGATGATTGTTTATGTAGGACAAGTCATGACTGGAAAAGTGCATTTGAGTGACTCGTGCCATGTGTAAAAGTTGGACCCTTCTAATATGTATTTTCTAATGAACATTTACCGCACTGCTAAATGTCAAAATGTAATCAGGCTCACACAGGATGGCACAGCCATTTTGGACTCTGGCAATCTTTTATGGAAAGTGAATGAAACTTTGTTTGCTCTGATGCAGGTGTAGACCCTAATAACCATCGGGGCTCACACTGAGCAAAGTTCCCCAGAAGTTGTCACAGGCAGCAGTTTTTTATGAACCCAGAATTTCATGGTGTAGAGAGCCCATGCTTTACATTGGTCAACCGTGACTCATTGGTGGTAGATGGACGAAGAATAAAACAATACTATTTAGTGGGTCTCCATAGTTACTATTAAAAATGAGCACATATAGAGATTTATTTTTTTCAACTTCAGGATATTTTCAAGGCGGCTTTGAATTGCCCAAAGCAGAATCCTAAAAAAATTAAATTGATGGCTTAGAATTCAAAATGAAAAATAAAGTGGGTTCCAGAAAGGGAGCATAAAACTTCTTAGAAAGGAAGTTCTGCCTTTTCTATACAGCTTTGCAACTGAAAATCTGTGTTTGGATTCCAGTGACCCTGAACAATGAGGGTGGAAGTGGGCCTTTATTTATTTCACATTGCCTTTCAGATTTCTCTTTAAATTCCCTGTGATGAGTGACTTTTGTCGTTTTTATGGTAAAACGATGCTTAAAGATGAAAACCAGGCCTTGACTAGGGAAGCCTCTAATGTACCCAGGAGCCGATTCTGTATAAAGATTTGAAAACATGAAGGATAAGGGGATCTTGAAAAGAATAATTCCCAGCTCACAGCAGTTTAGCAGAGAAAAGCTAAGACCACCATATAGTTATGTTATCTGCCAAAACACAGTGGCTTTTACTTCTTGCACATGAGAGTTATTGGAAACCATAACATTCCAGCATATGTTAGTAGAAGTTCTATCTCACCATGCTTAGAAGTGATATAACTCAGAAGAAGAAGTTGAAGAGAAAGTTCTTTGGTGCACTTATGCATACTGCTGAAATCTCAAACCTAAGAGAGAGGCTGCTGAGTTAGATGTCAGAGCACAATACTCAAATCAAATATAACTCTGAGCTGTAGTGCGAGGAGAAACAATTGGATCTCCTCCTGGAGAGATTCCTTATTCCTGAAAGAGAGCAGAAAAACTGAAAAGAATGGCCCTTGGTCCCTCAAATGTCCCAAGAATGAAAGAGAAATCCTGGTCTTAAAATAATTTAAAAAAATTAAAAAACAAACAACAAAAAAACATTTCTTGTGGCATATTTCAGAGTCCCTTCATATTTCCTTCCCAAAATTAGGTCAATCCTTTGTCTCCTTCGAGAACCCAAGACTCACTTTGGGGCGATGCTAGTGAATAAAAAGCATCACTATCTTAAGCGTGCATTCTCCACTTTTATGTCTCATTGCCTGTCACAAGGAAGTTTCCTGGACATTTTACACTTTTTTAAAAACTTCAATTCAATAAAAATGAAGATTTTCCTTTTAGGTCACCATTTCTTCTGGCAGACTGAGTCTAAAGTGCACTTTATTTCCCTTTAATTTAACAGCTCCAGCAGCTTTTCCAGTTAAATCGACTGTTCATTATTGAGCCCCATTTATGAAGGGGCTGTGCAGTGCAGTTTAATGAATCCTTGGCACAAAGCTCCCTTTCAGGACTGGGAAAGAATAGGGGCTGTTCAGGCCCTGTAGGGCTGTATGTCAAAGCCAGCCCATAATGCCTGTCAGCCAAGGGCAGAAATTCCCACTGATATAAGAATGTGCAAGAAATCAACTTTCACCACCGACGAGCAGATTAAGACACGATCAGGAAATGAGACTGTAGGTTGAGAACAGTGACACCTGTTTGAACAGAGCATTTTCCCATCCCTTGATCACTGTGTGGCTGGAGCGGGGGCTGGTAGAATCAGCAGCACAGCCAAGGTCTCATAGCCTTCCAGGGTCTTCTGAGAGTGGATGGAAAGACCAAAAGACGACTGGGGGTGGGGGCACCTTTGCTAGGTCCTGTGCTAAGTGTGCTCACATTCCTTTTTCTACTTTAATCCTCATAACAAGCCTATGAGCATTACTTGCCTGTGACAGGGGAGGAAACTGAGGCTCATATGCTTTCATTTCTGGTTCAAGGTTACACTGCTAAGTGGCCATGAAATGGCAATGATGGGCTAGACCATAGGCCGGTCTGGCTCCCAGGTGTTCGTCTTTTCCAGTGCTCTGAAGTGAGGCTTACCAATAGATTTCGTCCTTTGAAAATATCCAAGCTCTAGCCACTAGGAGTATGTAAAAATTTTTAATTGCATGGGGTATATGTTGAGCACCTCCTATGTGCTAGGCATATGTGATATACATTGGGGATACAGGCTGTTGAGTCAAGGCATGAAGGTATGAGGAGTGTGGTTACAGGCCTGCTTTTTGTGCTAGACAGGCCTGGGTTTGAATCCCAGCTCTGACCATGTATAACTTTCATAAACTTCAGACCTTGGGAAACCCTGGGGAAGTCCCTGTCACTAAGCCTTGGCTGTGCTGCTCTTTCCTCAGCCTCCACCCCAGCCACGCAGTGATCAAGGGATGATGGCTCAGGAGACCCTGGTATTGCCGACTACTCTCTGAAGGGTAATATGGTCCAGAGGATTTCTGCAGAAAGGAGTCCTTGACGCTTTGTGTTACATTGACGTCATATGATCCCTGAGTTCTCAAGGTGGGTGTGTGGATTGGTTTTCTTCCAGTACCATGGCTTAGATTAAGCCTGTTGACACTTAATTTTTTAAAAGATAAAATCACTACAAATATAAAATGAACCACAGGTAAGAGATTCTATTGAACTCATGAATTAGCGAGGGAACCACTAAGATGTTATGATTGGTTCAAAGAACATTAGAAAAGTCAGTTATATATTATGTAATATTAGGATAAATTTACTGGGTTACATAAAAAACTGGGTTATAAATCATTGTGGTTATCTGTTCCATGGGCAGAAATTATTTGCATATCCATGAGACAAAACCCTACCAGGTAATAAGTGATTTCACTAAATCAGGGACATTCAATCAATAGCAAATTGTGAGAGAAATGAGATTCATACCTCCAGACAATCTCTGAGTGGTCTTTGTTCCCGTAAAACATTGAAAGAATGTGGGACCCACCTTTCTGCCTTATTTCCAAGTGGATAATTTTTCTGAAAATCCCTATATTTTATAGACAAGTAGATTTGGACCCACCTAGAGAAAGGAAATGATTTGCTTGCATGACAGTGGGAAAGTCAGAACTAAAACCCAGGTCTCCTATCTCCCTAAAAATGTTTGTTCCACTTTACTGCTGTGGAACCACATAACGATCCTGTTTCCTCCACTGAAGACTAGAGAAGGAGAGAACTTGCACTCTTCTGATTGCAAAGAGTGAAGGGGCATTGTATTTTCTGGGACAGGTTTTAAATTAAGGTCAATTAAATGTGAGAATAAGAAATATATGCTAATTGACCTATGTTACTGAGGTACAAATTAGGAAGTTAACCTTGGGTTTACTTCTTACTAATGGCACAGAGGTAGTTTGGTTTCTTGGAGTGGGATCCCTGCAAACAGATCCTGAGATGGAGAGTTGTGGGTAGAGGTTGATTGAGGAGGACTCCTGGGAGATACATCTGTAGGGAAGTGAGGAAGTCAAGACTGAGTGGAAGGAGAAGGAAGCCATCACTCTCAGCTGATCTTACAGAAAGTTCTGGAGCTGGGATTGCCTTTCAGACTGGAGTCAAATTGAAGAAAGTGGGGTGGGGGGGGTGGGGTCTGGCCTTTGTATCCTTCCATCAACCAGTCACTGGTCTCCAGTGCACTTGGGAGAGGACGTGACCTGGGGCAAGGCAGTGTCCTTCAGCTGTGGGCAATGCTTGGTGAGGGGTCCATCTGTCAGCCATCAGCAGACAGTAGATTCAGCAGCTGAGGGATGGGTTCCTCAGCCCCCCAGAGAGGATCTGGGCAGAGCATCACGGTATCCACTATGTCTGGCTTCTACTACAAGATTAACTGTAATAAAGAGATTTCAACTCAAGGGCCAACACTGATGGATTACCAGTCTCGGGAGTACTTGTTCAGAAGGGTTCTAGGCTCATCTGAGCTCAGTGGAAAGAGTGTGGGATTGATTAGTGATGTCTGTAGGACAATACGGGTGTGATGCTGTGTTTCTTTTTGGACTTAATGGTGGTGTAGGTTGACTACGACACACATCCTGGTTTATGCTTATGTTTCCAGGGTAATTTTTTGTTTTTTTTTTTCTGGCCACACCACACAGCTTATGGGATCTTAGTTCCTCAAGCAGGGAATGAACCCCGGGCCCACTGGAGTGAAGTCACTGAGTCCTAACCATTAGACAGCTAGGGAATTCCCATTCCAGGTTAATAATTAATAAATGTTACCTTTTATTCTCACAAACATCTTCCTCCACAAGGTTGGTTTTATGGTTATCCTAAGAAAGAGATTCTTCTCAATTTTGCTATTCTTGACTCTCTCTTCTGAAAAGTATTCCTTTCTCTCTCTGGGCTCCATTTGGGACAAGTGGCCTCGTGTCCTCAGTGCATTGAGGGTTTCAAAGAAGACTGGCAGACAGAGTTTTCTTTAGCAACTTCTGCTTCTAGCTTAGCAACACAAATCTCTCTTGAGGCATAGGTGCAAACACCCCTGGAAACCTTCCTAGAATGGGCAAGGAGGAGGTGGAGTGTGGAGGTGTGAGACAAAGTACAGAGAAGATAAAACAGGCTGCAAACAGAAAATTATTCTGCCAATGTTAAAGCAGAATTTTGCAGATATAACCACTGTCTGGCCTGGGTGAACATGTGTTGACCCTACATTTAAAATGAGAGACTCAAGTCTGGAGGGGAATGTGGAAATCATCTATCCATTTCACAGAAGGGCAGCAGGCAAAGGCTACACTCTAGGTACTTGTAGAGCAGGGATCAGGACCCCAGTTCCTTAAGCCTCCCTGGCTAGTACTACTTCCACTGGACCGAATTCCGTTCTCCAAGGAGAAAAAACAGGGTCAGTAGCAGTGACAACAACACGGAGGCAGCGATTTGGCCTGGGATAAAAGAGAACGACTGCTCTCAGACCTGGGATGACTTGGCAGAGGGGCTGGCGAGAAAACTGCTATACGCAAGAGCATCGGCATTATTTTTCCTGTGTAAACAGAGCATGACATCATGTTGGGGGCCAGAGTCTTCTCTGGTGCCAGGAAAGTGACAAATGCTAGAAACTGCTACCAGGAACAAGGCAGTTTGCCACACGCCATGGAACACAAAGATAAATAAGCTCCTCTGCTCAGAAATCTCCAATGGTTCTCTCCATTTTCCTGAGATCAAATCTAAGCTCCTTTACACAACTTTCGAGGCACCCTTTCCAATTTTTTGTCCCTCTAATCCCTGCCTCACACCCCGCATTCCAGCCACATAGTACTGTTTAAACTACCCTGACGCCACCCTGCAGTTTTCTACCTCCATGCCCTGGCTCATGAAGACTTCTCTCTAGGATGCCTTACCCTGTTTTTGAAAAAAAAAAAAAAGTCTATCAAAACTCTCCCTAAACTGTATGGTCCAACTCAATGGCTTCTCTATGAAACCTTCTCCAAACTTGCCATACACAGCAAATCACACCCTCTTGTGTGCTCCAGTGATGATCTGCTTGTGCCTCCTGAGGACAGCAGCATGTCTGTGCCATTTCTCCAGGCCCAGAGCATGGTGTCTCTAGGATACAGCAGATGCTCTTCAAATGTCTGCCTATTGAATAAATAAATGACATGACTGTCAGACTCAAAGAGATCCTTGGGAACATGTCTGTCTTCTCAGGACCAGGACTTATGTATGTATCCCTGGTGCTTAGGATGGTGCCTAGCACATAGTAGGTCCCATTAGATATTTATCAAGTGACAGAGACAGACAAGTACACAAATAGGTGATTCATGGAAGTCTGAGTTTGGGGATAGGAAATTTAGATTTGATGCTAAACACTGTCAGCACCAGCTGTTAGATCTTCAGCAAGCTGCCTAAGCTCTGTGAGTTTAGGCGTCCTCAGTGAAAGGGGGACGATATTAACTAGCTGAAAGGGTTACTGTGAGGATTAAATGAATATTATGTGAACGTGCCCAGGACTGATTCCAGTGTAAGGTGAGAGCTCAATAAATGCTTGATGAGTGGATGGACAGATGAATAAAGAAGTCCCATAGAAGAGATAAAGGTAAAGTATCAGGGAAGCATGAGGGAGGGAGATACGACAGCCTGAGTTGGTAACAGAGACGTGGAAGGGCTTTTTGAGAGAGAGGTTAACATTGAATGTGGATTTTGCAGGCAGACTAGGATCTTCAGAAAGTGCAATGGAATTAGTGACACCCCAGTTCTACCTTATAGAAATCTATTCTAATCTATTTTCTGCTGCCCCAAATGCTATGGCCAACAAAAGCCACTTTCGTAGTAATGAGGAACGACCAAACATAATATAGCAAAACTAGCCCTAGGCAGGGCAGTCTAAATTTAGATTCTCTTTCTATAAAAGTGATCTTGAAGGGTTGGGGGAGGGGGATTGAAAGATAGGTGTGGTGTCCTAAGACTCCAAAGCTCCCCCTTAACTCATTTCCTACTCCATGCGGTCAGGAAGTGCTTTCTGGAAAGAACAGGCAGGTTTAATGCAATTATGTGCTATTGGCCCTCCCCAGCGTGGCCATGTGCTTGGCAACTCCAGCTGGCCTCACACAAGAGAAAGCAAACTTCAGCTGCCCCCCGGGCCATTGTTTTAGCACTCCTCAGAGAAGTGTTCCTGCGGCTGATCGGAGCTGCTTAAGCTGTCTAATTGAATGAATTCAACCTCATATAATAGGATCTAGGTCTTTAAGCATTTCTGTCTGGCACACCGGATATTGGACTGGGGGCTGCTCAAGTTACCCAGCCTCCCTGAGGCCCTGGGTCTCCCTGGTGCCTGCACTTGTCACATTTTGGTGTAAACATTTTCTTGGGCTCAGAGCAGCCTTCTGCTCTGCTCTGATAGAACTGGTCTACATTGATTCAAGAGGAGTAAGATATCAGGTATTTGAATGAAATCCGAACAAAAGAAGATTCCGCCTGGGGGTCTGTTGTGATTTTCCTCATTTCCAGGGAAAGGAGGGGGCACAATTGCTCTTTGGAAATCAAGCCCTTCAGCTCCATCCTGTACTCCTCTGTATGGGCCTGCTGCAGACTGGCTGGGTGACTGAGCAGGCGCTGAATGAACTGTAATGACAGAGAAGGCGATGGAAAAGCAGGTCCATCTTCTTCAGCCTTGCTCTCTGCCAATCCATCCTTCATTCTCACACCTAAGTGAGATTTCTTTTTGTTTTTTTATATATAATTTACAGACACAGACTTGACACATCTTAAGTGTACAGTTCCATGAGTTTTGACAGACACACACATCCATGTAAACAACACCTCAATGAAGATATACGTTTCTGTCACCACAGAAAGATCCCTTGTGCCCCCCTTCAGGCAATCCCTTCCCCCACAGGCAGCCACTGTTCTGATTTCCAGCACCATAAATTAGTTTTTCTGTTTACAATTTCATATAAGTGGAATCATACCATATGCACACCTTTACAGCTGGCTTATTGGGTCCAACATAATGTTTTTGAGATTCATCCATCTTGTTGCATCAGTAGCTTGTAATTTTTTATTTTTTTAGTTAAAAAATTTTATTTATTCATAGCAGCACTATTTACAATAGCTGAGACATGGAAACAACCTAAATGTCCATCAACAGATGAGTGGATAAAGATGTGGTGTATATATATATATATATATATATATATATATATATATATATATATGTATATATATGCAAAATGGAATATTACTCAGCTATAAAAAAGAATGAAATAATGCCATTTGTAGCAACGTGGATGGACCTAGAGATTATTGTACTAAGTGAAGTAAGTCAGACAAATACAAATATCATATGATTATCGCTTATACGTGGAATGTAAAATAATGATAAAAATGAACTTATTTACAAAACAGAAATAAACTCACAGACATAGAAAACAAACTTATGGTTACCAAAGGGGATAGTGGAGGATAGGGGGAGATAAATTAGGAGTTTGGAATTAACATATACATACTACTTTATATAAAATATATAAACAAAAAAACCAAACCAAAACAAAACAAATATATATATATATATATATAAACAAAAAAGACCTACTGTATAGCATAGGAAACTACACTCAGTATCTTATAATAACCTATAATGGAAAAGAATCTGAAAAAGAATATATATATGTATAACTGAATCACTTTGCTGTACACTTGAAACTAATACAATGTAAATTAACTATACTTCACTAAAAAACTATAAGACAGTTAAAAAATTTATTTTATTGAAGTGTAGGTGCTGTACAATATTATAAAACTTACAGATATATAATATAGTGATTCAGAATTTTTAAAGTTTATACTCCATTTATGGTTATTACAAAATATTGGCTATATTCTGTGTTGTGAACTATATACCATTTTATCACTTAATAGTATTCCATTGCATATATATATATATATATATATATATATACTCCATATTCAACAGAATACTCTGTCTCAGTCTCTCTCTCTCTCTATATATAATTAAAATATATACACTATATGTAAATAATTATATATAAAAACATATATACTATGCTATATATGTATAAAATAATTTTTCTAAAATAAAGAACTGACCATTCTTGGTGCCTAGAGTCCTTCATCAGTCCCCCATTGCTTATGTAATAATGCCCAAACTTTTTAGGATGGCATTCAGGTCTCTCTCCTCTGACCATGGCCTCATCCCCGGCCAATTCCACCCATGCAAACCATATTCCATGTACACATTTCACAGTTCTGCTAATACATTCTGTCTCCTACCTCTGTGTATTCTGACCTGGCTGTGTCCTCACCTGAAATGTTCTTTGCTCTTCCCCCCATGGCAGTTTCCATCCCAGACTTCAAGCCTGTGTGAAGCCTTCCCTCACCTCTGACCTCTGTGTGACCATGACCCCTTATACATCCCACAGTTACAGACTGGACATTGGGGTCCTTGAGAGTGAGATAGTGCATAAATTTTCTTGGCAGTCCTAGGGGCAGAACAGTGCTGTGCTCTGAGAAGAGAGGATTTTCGGAGAGCAAATTGATACCTTCATTGGTTGGGTAAGGGATCCGGTTGTTCAGCGTTATGCAGAATAGCTTTAACAGCCTGCATGAATCAGGGTCTCTTCACAGTCTGTGAAACTGGCTGGAAAATCAGGCAATGCAGGTGTACTACCTCACTGCTGACCCCATTGCTTCAGAGAGCTAGTGCCCATCTCTAGATCACTTTGGGGGGGCTCCTTCTCAAACTTTTGATATCGGAGAAGTTCTCAGTGCGAACTCAGCACACATGCATGCCACTAATTTTTTGTTTTTGAGATATAATTCACATACCATAAAAATTCACCCCTTTAAAATGTGAGGTTCAGTGGTTTTTAGTATATTCACAAAGTTGTGTAACCATCACCACTATCTAATTCCAGAACATTTTATCACCTCAGAAAGAAACCTCACTCCCATTAATACAGATCACTAATTTTAGACAAATGAAATAAAAAATTAATTATGGACTATAGCATGAGAACACAGCTTTAAAAATAAAAATATTTTGTATCAGTCAGAGGAGTGAAATCATATGCAGTTTTTCAGCAAGATGACTCTGTCTAGATCAGTAACAGGTTGCTTCAGCTATAGGTCAGATTTTACAACTAGACAATATTTCTTTTTCCCTGTTTATACCAATTAGAAGTTCTTACTTCTGTTGCTGAAACTCAGCCTCTGTTCACCCGTGAATAAAAGTGTGGAGACAGAGCTTTGGGTGAAGTAGAAAAGAGTAGCTTTTATTGTTTTGCCAGGCAAAGGGGGCCACAGAAGGCTAATACCTTCAAGACTATGTATCCCACCCTGGAGGGTGTAGTGAGGAATCTTATAGTGTTCAAGGAGCAGGGCGACATCAGCTCAACAGTTGGACATTCTGATTGGCTGGTGGTTAGGTAATGTGGAGTCAGCATCATCAACCTCCTGGTTCCAACCCGTCTGGGGTCTATGTGCTTGTGGGCAGCATACAGTTAACTTCTCCCACCTGGTGCGGCTTTCAGTATCTGCGAAACAGCTCAAAGGATGTGGCTCAGAATATTATCTTTAGCCCTTGAGGAGGAACTAAAGGTCCTTGTCTTTGTTTAATGGCTAAAGTATTATTATTTTGTCATGCTTGACTGTTTTCCTTTCTTTCTGCATTTTCTCACTTCTCTGATTAAATTTATTCTTTTTTTTTTTTTTTTTTTTTGCGGTACGCGGGCCTCTCACTGTTGTGGCCTCTCCTGTTGCGGAGCACAGGCTCCGGACGCGCAGGCTCAGCGGCCATGGCTCACGGACCCAGGCGCTCCGCGGCATGTGGGATCTTCCCGGACCGCGGCACGAACCCGTATCCCCTGCATCGGCAGGCGGACTCTCAACCACTGCGCCACCAGGGAAGCCCAAATTTATTCTTTGACTAAAGTTTTTCTACAGACAAAAGGCAGGTGGAGGACATGGGTGGGGTCTATTTTGGGAAGGTCTCTTAGGGTCCTTCTCGGTTACACACACAATCGTAGGTTGTTGGGAATGACAGCAAATGTTTGGTGGTTTTCTTAGACAGTTCTGGATATTTGGATCAAATGAGACATCTTGTCCATTCTACACCCAAAACCATGTTTCCTCCTTTTTCTGCTAGCAGAACAGTGATCTGTTTAGGTGTTGGGCAAAGAGCCCTCCATCTCAGTAAGTGTAGATGCCTACATGATCCATGGGTAAATTATGATTGTCCTAAACAAATCGTAATTTTCTTCCCATGGTCACTGAGTCGTATAAGGGTAAGCATGTAATCTGGTTTGGGGTAATGAGATGTTTTTCTGGGGAGGGATTCCCTTTCTGTATAAAATCATAAAGGCCCTGAGGAAAAGTCCCTTTGCCCCTTTGGAATAGGGGTGTGATGGCTGGAAGTGGATCAACCGTTTTGTAACCATGAGGCACACCACATAAGGATGAAAACAAACACATTAAGGAAGACAGAGCAGATAAAAGAGTTTGGGCTCATGGTGGTACCAATGTGCAGCTGAACCAATGTCAGGATTTGCTCACATTAGGATCTCATTCTTTAGATAGATAGATAAAGATCTCATTCTTTATCTATCTATCTGGTTTCTGTGAACACCAGTCCGATTATAAAGACCAAGAAATTATAAAGAGATTTCTAACTTAACATCCCGTGAGATGTTACTTTTAATAAGCATAACATGCTTGAACATTTTAATTTGGGAGGTGGAGATGAATGGACTTCCAACTCCACTACTGGCTGCATATGGCTCTAGAAAGTACTTTTTTATGCTCCATTGCATTATGTTGATATAATTTTGAAATATTTTTCAATAATGTGCCTTAATTACTTTCTTGGATAAGTGAAGAAAACCATCACCTAAAAAGAAAAAAAAAATCAATCCTTAGATAATCAAGTTGCTTTCTCCACAGTTTTATTCCTAAAAATCCTGTTACCTTATCCTCAACATAAAGCAGTCTTGATATTTCAGCTCTAACATGATTAGTCCTGGCTATTCAGGATACTGAATATGTTGCTAAGATAAGGCACTTGAGAAATACTCTTGACATTGCTACAAATGCCCTTATTAGTATCATAGTGTAATTGTTAAGTGTTATCATAGTGTAATTGTTTCTACTTGGAATAGAGTAATTGTGGAAAAGCTCCTATAGAATGACTTTTTAAGTTTAAAATTTCAATTTGTTATTAAAATAAATATGTGCATCGTTTAGAAAGAAAAGTATTAGAATTTTCTCCCCCATTATCCCTATTTCTGACTCTTACTTTAAATATTTTACAACTTTTTTTTTCTTTCTATTTTTACCTACACGTTTCAAAATAATCTCATGTGGCAGGCATGGAGATGCACTGCTCAGGTTCCTCTTCAAGAAAGTATTCATTGCCCAGCTGCTGCAAGTACACTGAGCTGACAGCCTTCAGGTGTTAACGTGTTCAGGCTTCTTGCTCTTCTAAGCTGAGGCCACCACGCTCTTCTGGAGGTGACTCCATCCGATGACTGGGCAAAGTGGTGATGCACAGGCCTAGCCATTTCTGACTGGTGTATTACTCCTTTACTGAGTCATCTTTACTCCAAACATCCCCTCCGGGCTTGCAGAGAATTTTGTCAGGTCCATGGAACTGTCTGAGGCCCTCCCAGCGGGATTCAGCTTCCTCTTTCCTTTCCTTTTACAGATCTCAGATCTGCATTGCAGTCTGTAAGCTTTCCTTGTCCAATTCCACTTTCTTTCCCTCTTACCTTTCATAAGTGTTACCCCTCAAAAAACTGCTTGCCCTGAAAACTCTATTACTTATAGAACACTTACATCTTTTCCACCCGTGTGGTACTCCCCCTCTTCCCTTTCCCAGTCATCTCAGTACAGTGATAACACAGTTTGGTTAAATTTTCAATGATTATTCTATTATTATGTGAATATTGTTCACAGTTCCTCTACATTTTACTAAAATTTCTTGTACAGCTTTTTGTTTTGCCTGAAGTTAATAATTGCCTTATTTTTGGGGGGATTTAGTTTTCTATGTATATTTCACTTTATGTTTCCCTAAACACATTAACAGAAGGAGAACACCTTCTTATAGAATTTAGAATGCTTTTGATTGCAAAGTAACACCATACCCAACTAAAAGTAGCCTAAAAAAATAGGTTTATTATCTTACTCTTAAAGAAGTCTGGAGTTAGGGAGTTCTGGGGTTGGTTAACTCAGTGACATTATGATATCATTGAGGATTCAGGTGCTTTTCATATTTCTGCTCTGCCAACCTTAGCATGTTGATTTTTTTATTTTGAGGCTTGAATCCTCATGGTTGTAAGATGGCTGCTGCAGCTCCAAGTATCACATATATAACAAAGGCAGGAAGGAGGGCATTCCTTCCTCTCTCTTTCTTTTTTCTCCTTTTATCTCTTTTTAAAATATGTACGTGAGGAGGAACTTTCCTAGAATTCCAAGAGTAGATTTCTCTTAATGTCTCATTGGCTGAGATTGGCTCTCATGTCCCTGCTGTAGTTAAAGGGGAGATGCAACTGTCTGTCATTTTCAGCCTCCACAGAGAGAGGTGCACTCTGTCAGGTAAGAATAAGAATAAGGTTAGGATATTCAAAGCAGCAAGAGTGGGACTTCCCTGGTGGTGCAGTGTTTAAGAATCCACCTGCCAATGCAGGGGACATGGGTTCGAGCCCTGGTCCGAGACGATCCCACATGCCACAGAGCAACTAAGCCCGTGCACCACAACTACTGAGCTTGTGCTTTAGAGCCCGTGAGCCACAACTACTGAAGCCCGTGCGCCTAGAGACCGTGCTTTGCAACAAGAGAAGTCACCGCCATGAGAAGCCCGCACACCGCAAGGAAGAGTAGCCCCAGCTCACCGCAACTAGAGAAAGCCCGCACACAGCAACAGAGACCCAACACAGCCAAAAATAAATAAATTAAATAAATAAATTAAAAAAATGTAGCAAGAGTATCTGTCATCTCCCATCATCATTGTCAAATACATAAGAAAATTGATCACTTCCACTGATTTTTCTTTGCAACATCCCCTCCTTCTCCAGGAATTCTCCATTTTCCTGTTCTAATTTAACTGATCGTCACCACCCAGCCTGCTATATGGCTGTGGTAATACTTCTCTCTGTCACTATCCAGGTAATTCTCTTTGACTCTATCCTGTGATGCATCATCCCCTGTTTTCTGGATACCATTTTCTTCTGTGTTTTTCATGGAGCACATTATTTAGTGGTTCCTTGAGAAAAGTTTCTTGAAAGACAATTTCATAAGATATTGTATGTCTGAAAATGTTATCCTGTTCTCATGCTTGATGAATCATTGGATTCGGTATAGTGTTCTAACTAGGAAATAATTCCTTCTCAGATTTTTAAGGGCATTGCTCCATTTTTTTTCAAGTTCTGGTGTTGTTAATCAGAGGTCTGGTGTTATTATCTTATTTTTATTTTTTGTACATCACATTTATCTCTCTTTAGAGTCCTTTAATATTCTGAAAATGTATAATAATGTGCTTTGGTGTGGATCTTATCGTTGTTTACTAGGCATTTAGTGAATTCTTTTAATCTGGAAATACATATCCTTCAGTCCTACAATATTTACATGTTTTATTTCTTTGATAATATTTTTTACTCCATTTTATCTATTTTTTCCCCCTGAAATTCCTCTAGGCTTAATTTTGAACGTTTCTTGGACTTTTTATTCATCCTAGGAGATTTCCTTAACTTTATCTTCCAATCCCTTTTTTGACTTTTAAAAATATATTACCACAAATTTCTAAGAGTGCTTTCTTATTTTTGATTTACTCCCTTCCTTTTTTTTGTAGCATCTAATTCTTGTTTCATGGTTGCAATATTTTCTCTTATCTCTTTAATCATTAATCTTATTTTATCTCTGAATTATAATTTATATGGAACTTTTGCTCTTTGCATTGTTAGTTTCCTGTGGGATTATTCCCCCTAATTTTTTTGGGGGGCTCTCTATTATCCATGTTGGAGGCATTGCCAAAATATTTGATGAATGCTGGATGTGAATTTATATTTAAGATTGGATAGCTATTATAAAAATCTTATTGAAAATCCATCCAGTCTTTTCTCTTCTGCTAGTAACCCTTCAGAGAAGACTACTCCAATTTCCTGACTGGGGAGTATGTGACCTGCTGCAAACATTCTAGAAACTGACTGGAAAATGAGGCTGAGGGTCATTATTCATTATTTATAATGTAGAATTTCATTTAATCCCTTTGTTTTCAGTATGGTGTGTCATTGCTCACTCTACATTGTACATGGAATCCCCTACGCTAGAACCATTCTGGTTCAATCCCGTAGAAAATAAAATTCTTGTTTTCAACCAAGGGGCTATATGGGATGGGGGAGGGGATCTTGAATTCTAATTGCTTCTTATACAGGCTTTCAACCAATTCTCCTATTTTCCCTCTCCTCATGCTTACTTTCTCAAGTACTGAGGCTTTCCTGAGTTCTGTCGCTCAAATCAGTTTCCAAATTTCTTTTTTTGCAGTGCTTCTACAAATTATTATACTTACAGATGTGTCTATGCCAGCATGTATATTTTATATTTTCATTTGTCTTGTTTACTATATATATTTATAATGTTTTTTACTATTTTTCTCACTAATTTAGTACTACAAAATTGCTTTGAAGCCATTGATCTGCTTTCATAAATTTGAGATATAGATGCAATATATTAATAATAAAGAAAATGGAAATGTAACCAACAAAAACTCTAATGTGTAAATTACATACACTTGAGGTAAAAACCATATCTATTAACTGACTGATCATGTAGTTTAGCTGGAACAAATGTATGCAGTCTTTGATATACATGTGTAACCATTAGGTTATGATTATAAAGAAATTTTTTTAAAATTTTCTTTAAAAGCCATAATTTTTTTTCTTGTGCTATTGACTCCCTTATTTATTTATTAATAATTTATTTATTATGACCACAAAAAATGTTCTATTTTATTATACCAATAATGATAATAATATTAAAAAACCCTGACATTAGTAATAATAGTCACCATTTACCATGTTACATAGAGTACATGTCAAGCACTGTATTAGGTGTTTACATTGTCTCACTTACATAATTTTTAATTTAAAATTTATAAAATATATGTACACAAAATTGTTTCAGCTTTTTTTCTTTTGAAAACACCAAGCCATCAGGGGATCACCTGAGTGATCACTGGTGACAAGCAGGGGGGAGGAGGGCACAGTTTAGAAAACACTGACTTAATGATTGTCCAGGGTAAGGAGAATCCTTTGTGGTTGTTGTTGTTGTTTTCCTTTGTTGTTTTTATGCATGTACTGCTTGCTGCCCTGGTTTAGCAATATTCTGGAAAGCCCATAACATTTTTTTAAAAAATTGGACAAATGGCTATTGGTAGGATGCTTTCCAATTGCAAAATGCTTTCACATTCATTATCTCAGTTGAAGTGGGCAGGGCAGGGATTATCTTGCTTAAGAGATATTTCCAAGGTGTTCAGTTAGAATGAAGGCTTTCTGTTCAGTTGCTTTTAGCAGATTTATTGGAGTGTGGTGCTCTTCTTCTATAGTGAAGTTTATTATTTAAAAAATAGCTCATCAAACTTTTTGCATAACAAATCATCCCAAAATGTATTGCCTTAAAACCAAAATTTATGATTTTACATGATGGTATTGGTTGGCAGCCTGAGTGGTTCTTTTTTTTTAAATAAATTTATTTATTTATTTTTGGCTGTGTTGGGTCTTCGTTGCTGCACGCGGGCTTTCTCTAGTTGCGGCGAGCGGGGGGCTACTCTTCCTTGTGGTGCGTGGGCTTCTCATGGCAGTGGCTTCTCTTGTGGAGCATGGGCTCTAAGCGCACGGGTTTCAGTAGCTGTGGCTCGCAGGCTTTAGAGCGCAGGCTCAGTAGTTGTGGTGCACGGGCTTAGTTGCTTGGCGGCACGTGGGATCTTCCTGTACCAGGGCTTGAACTTGTGTCCCCTGCCTTGGCAGGCAGATTCTTAACCACTGCTCCACCAGGGAAGCGCAACCTGAGTGGTTCTTTTGCAGGTCTTTCTTGGAACCACTCATGTGGCTTCAGTTATATGATGATTTGACTGGGTTTGGAGGGTGCAGAACAGTCTCACAGGCATGTCTGGCAGTGGTGCTAGCTCTCATCTGGTGCACCTTGATTCTCTTGGGATCGTTCATAGCATGGGATCTTAGTGTTGCGAGAGTGTGAAAGTGGAAGCTGCAAAGCCTCTTATGTTGCATGTTTGCAAAGGTTTGGAATTTGTGCACTGTCTCCAGCATAGATTCAGAGGTGTGGAGAAACAGACTTCTAGCTCATGATGGGAGGAGGGGCAATGTCATACTGCAAAGGGGCTTGGGCCCAGGGATCAGTGATCCGTTAGAGCCGTTATTATAAGGATCAGCCACAGCTGTTGTCTCTGAAGATGGTTCACTCCATTTTACATTTTCCTCCTCATGAGGACCCTTGAGAGAAATACCTGATTGGCTCTAGAACCAAGGATCCTTCTATTTATCCTAAGCGATTGGTTTCCTTTTATGTTTTGGGTAGTGTTAATTATGGTAACTGACCGGATTTCATTTTTTCCATTGGCTCTTAGGAAGATGAGTGCCGAATATGCAATTATTTCACAAGGATATAATATATATTTATAAGGTTTAATCTCATTCTAGGTCCCAGGGCCCACTTAATACTTTACCTTTTTATTTCTTCATGAAATCCTCCTACCTTTTTTCTTTTTTAAATAAGTCTTTTATTTTAGAATAGTTTTAAATTCACAGAAAAATTGCAGAAACAGCACAGAGAGTTCCTATATGTCCTGTACCCAGTTTCCCTACCTATTGTAAGCATCTTACATTACTATGGTACATTTGCTGCAACAAATGAACCAACACTGGTACATCATCATTAACCGAAGTCTATACTTTAGATATCCTTAGTTTACCTAATATCTTTTTGTCTGCTTTGGGATCTCATCTAGGTGACTACATTACAGTTCTGTGTCTTAGGGTCCTCTTGTCTGTGCCAGTTTCTCAGACTTCCCTTGTTTTTGGTGTCCTTGGCAGTGTTGAGGGGTACGGGTCAGACATTTCCCCTCAATTGGGATTTGGCTGATTTGTTTTTCTCATGATTAGATGGCAACAATAGGTTTTGGGGAAAACCACATTAGTAAAGTGCCATTCTCATCCCATCAAGGGTATATATTATCAATATGACATCACCGTTGTTAACCTTGATCACCTGGCTGAAGTGGTGTTTGCCAGGTTTCTTTACTATAAAATCACTTTTTTCCCCTTCTTTCCATGCTGTTATTTTTGGAAGAAGGTCGCTATGCACAACTTACACTTAAAGAGTGAGAAGTTATGCTTCACCTCCTTGAGAGCAGAGTATTCATATAAATTATTTGGAATTCCTCTTTATGGGAGATTTATCTATTACCCTCATTTATTTATTTATTTATTCAATCATTTGTTTATGTCAGTATGGACTAATGGATATTTATTTTATTCTTTGTTTCATAATCCAATATTACATTATTTATTTTGTTGCTTAAATTGTTCCAATTTTGGTCATTGGGAGCTCTTTTAGTTGGCTCCTGTGTCTCTTTGACATAGTGTTTTGAGCACTTCTTTACTTTTCTGGTACTATGAAATGTTCCAGGCTCATCTTTTATATTCCCTACCTCCAGTCCTAGAATCAGCCATTTCTCAAGGAGGTCTACTTCCCCTTATTGGGGAATGGTATTAGGAACCAAAATTTGGGCACTAGTTTGCAGTTTAATTTGTGTTATCTCATCGCATTTTATGTACTCTCATAATTGGTCTATATTTCTTTCTGAAATAAAGTAGAAAAGAATAAATTAATAAACAAGACACAGTTAAAAAGTAGATCCAAACCTTAAATCCAGATCTTTTCTCTCCAGGTCTTATTTTCCTTTGGCATAAACCAAGCCCAACAATATCTCAAGAGATATGGAAAGAAAGAGACATACTACAGAGTTTACATTGTCTCTTGGCTTGACATTTGATAATCCCAGCCTAGTTAGTGTTGTCTCCTACTATTTTCCTATGCATATCCAGGAACACAGAAATCCTCATTACTCACTGAAAATGCCATCCACACTCATTTGAAAAATCAGTATTTTAACTAATATATAATGTATATAAATAAATAGTAAATTAAAACATTCTCCTTGTAAAAATGAAAAGATCTTAGCTAAGGACAAGCATTAGAACTAAATTTCCATGCAGTCTATATCGAGTGTTTATTTGTCTTTATGTACTTTGGGAAATTCTGCTCTTCCTGCTGTATTCAAATATCACATTATCCATGTCTCCTTGCCAATTTCCTTTATCCGAGTGGATTTCTCTTTCTATTGAACTCACAGTGATTTGTTTACACCTTATTTTACATGGCTTTGCATTCTGCTGAATATGTGTCTGCACTGTCTACCAAATCATGAATTCCCTGAAGGTAGGACTCTGTGTTATGCATCTTTATGTTCCTCCAAAATCATACCACTTTCTGACGCATAGTCTGAGTTCAATAAATGTTTGTTAAATAAATGAAAGAAGGAATGAAATGTAAATTAGTGTATGCCTTATTTTCACAACTACATCAATATTATGAAAGGAGCACCAGACCAGTAGTTAGTAGATCTTGGTTTTACATTGAAGCTATTCATCACAGTGCTATTTGTAATATAAAAGGTCTAGAAAAACCCAAGTAATTTAATCATAACAGAACTGGTTTAGTAAACTATGGTAGACCCACTCAGTGGAATACTACACAACTGTAAAAAAAATGAATGAAGATGTATTGCTGTTAAGTAAAAAAAACAAGGAAGAAGAAAATGTATAATAAAAATATGATTATCTAACAAAGAATGAGGCTGAACCCAAACAAAACAAAACAACAACAAAGATTATCTCTAGGAAGGGGGGAGAAAATTGGGTGGAGGGGACCACAATAGAAGCTAACTCTCTTTGAATATGTCTTGTGATATAGTTTTGACTTTGAAATCATGTGAATTTTTTTTTTTTTTTTTTTTTTTGCGGTACGCGGGCCTCTCAATGTTGTGGTCTCTCCTGTTGCGGAGCGCAGGCTCCGGACGCGCAGGCTCAGTGGCCATGGCTCACGGGTCCAGCCGCTCCACGGCATGTGGGATCCTCCCGGGCCGGGGCACGAACCCGTGTCCCCTGCATCGGCAGGCGGACTCTCAACCACTGCGCCACCAGGGAAGCCCAAAATCATGTAAATTTAAAAAAAATATAAAACAAATTAAAGATTTATAAAGCAATTTTATATAAAGCAAAGTAATACAAATAAACCTAACTGTGTATTGAATTTGGTATAACCACACAGATAGTATTTT
Organism: Tursiops truncatus; assembly: GCF_011762595.2. Classification (NCBI taxonomy): domain Eukaryota; kingdom Metazoa; phylum Chordata; class Mammalia; order Artiodactyla; family Delphinidae; genus Tursiops; species Tursiops truncatus. The sequence goes on from NC_047041.1 coordinate 49,001,679, forward strand.
TAAAAGTGAATTTAAAACATAGTAATTGGACTGTTCATCACTAGTGGGATATGTTTTGAGGACAAAATAATGGAAAAAGGAGAAAAAATAAGATTCTTTGTAGTAATTATATTATTAATAAGAATATTGGCATTGTTATTTTGAAACCATTATAAATATTATAGCATATATTTTATAGTGTGTGTGTGTGTGTGTGTGTGTGTGTGTGTGTGTGTGTGTGTGAGCACTATAGCATAAAAAAAAAACATGAATCTGACCAAGCCCCTATATCTACTCCTCATTTTCAGGAAACACAGGGGCCAGAGAAACATATTAAGTGATACCAGGGAGATGGATGCAATCAACCAAATCCAGAATGTGGGAGAAAATGACAAGGTAATGACCTGTTTCTTCAGTAAACCAATTGCAAAGAAAACAAAAGGTGGGGGGTGATATAGATGAAAAGAGACTTAAGAGACATACCAAACAAATTATTTGCAATTTCTTCCATTGAGGGCTGGATTCTAATTTCTCTCCTCTTGAACTGGCCTTAGTGATTTGTTTGACCAATAGAATGTAGTAAAAATGATGTTCTGGGAATTCTGGAGCTAGATCATAAGAAGCCTGACAGATGCCACATGGGGCCTATTGTAACACTGTCTCTGGGATTCCTGAGCCTCCATGTAAGAAGTCTGAGTACTCTTACACCAGCTACTGGTGGATAGGCCAGCATGTGTAAGCACAGGTGCAGTCATGTGAATGACGCCATCTTGGATCCTCCAGACTAGCCATTGTCAATGTCACATGGACTAGAAGGATGGAGGAAAGGATGAGAAAGAAAACAAGAGATACATTTTAGGGAGTGTACAATTTGAAAGGCAACATTATTTTGTGATGAAATTGATACTTTATAAATTGTGTGGTGATACTGAGGAATTAATTTGTTTTATTTGAGGTTTGAAAAATAGTGAATGACAAGCAGTTGGTATGGGAAGAGAGAAAGAGAGTAAAAAAAGATGCATAATTATTTCTCCCTTTATGAATGTGCATTCCTGACAGCCCTGAGCACTAAGATTGTCCTGCAGGGAATATGATTAAAGTTACAAAGAGGAAAACAAAATAAGTAAGTCAGCTTTTGATCCTGCTGCTATATTTACCCACAAGAAAGGAGGCAGCTCTCAGGTGGGCCTTTGTCTAAGTAATGTCCTGAAATCCAAGTGTAAAAGAACAATATGAAACCTCAATTCTCCCAAACGGTTTGGGGCAAGTTCAGCCCTTGAGTCCCTGGGGGGCTTGGTTCCCAAGGAGACTAATCCCACTTGCTCAGCATTAAGTATCAGTGGGGCAAAAGAGCTCTAGTTTGGAGCTCTGCAGAGAGGCCCGAGTGCAGGCTGGAGCCAGGTCCCTTGGCCCCATAGGAAGTGAAATGGATTGATGTCAAAACCACTCAAGTGAGCGTGCTTGCTCAGGGTACAGGAGGAGGGGCCTGATGGGCTGGCAGGAGCTGGCCTCTTACTTTGCTGAAGCTCATTCCATCCGAAATAGAGCTCTTCCCCAAAGAAAAGGGGAAAAGCAACTGAGACCTTGAGGTGGGGTCCACATGTGCCATTTAGCTGCACATTGGAAGCACTAAGGATTTATTTTGGTCTCAGTTATAGAGCTATTTCAAGTAGAAGTTGCTCTTTGTTGCCTTCTTATCTATAGTTTTCCATAGACACCATTGCTTTCATATGACCATGTTCCTGCCCGGCTGTTCCCAGAGATACTACTTGTTTGCTTGGCACACTCAAATGTATCATTTAATTCTTAGCTCAAATGGTACCTGTTTATGCAGGCTTCCCCAACTCCTCTGGTCAACTTGAAGGTCTTTTATCCCATCAATTATTGTACCTTTAATTTACTTCTATTAAGAAGTATCACATTATATTACAATGGCTTCTTTGCATGTCTGTCTGTCCACCAGAAAGGGTAGAAATCATGGCTTCTTATCTCTGTATCCACAGTACCAGCACAGTGCTGAGCACATTGTTGGTGTCAGTATCTTTCTGTTGAATGATTAAGTGATTGGATGGATATTTTATGCATAAGGATCAATGTTGTGAATCAGGCTATAGAAATTCTAATCCATGAATGTCTTATATTTGTATACAGAGCTTTATGGTTGACAAAGAACTTCCATTTCCATTATCTCACTGATTTTCACAATAGCCTCATCAAATTGATTCACATGATTATTCCCATTTTATAGATGGGAATATTGAGGTACAGGAGGTTAAGTGAAATTTTATAGTCAGCTGGATAATGAGAAGGTATATTGGACTCCAGTCTCATCTCTGGTTCTAATTTTAGCACTCTCTCTATGATATTACACTGCTTTTTTCTGTTCTATAACCTGCAAGTATAGCTGCTCTCTTTCATTTGGAAATAGTCACTCACTTTGTTGGGAGAAAGAACAAATGATGCTGATTTTATAGGGTGATATGTTGGTAAGAAGTAGGTGGAGCCTAAAGAATCAAAAACATGGGCATTTGTTGAGCTGCTTTTTTGTGCCAGGAACTTTCATATATAGCATCTCACAACAACCCTGAGGAGCTGAGATGATCTCCATTGAGCACATAAAACAAGCAAGATTCAGGGGTATTATTTGCCTCTTAGGATGCCTCATTCTCACAAAGACTCTGAGAACAGTTAGGACCACTTCCATTTTTCAGATGAGGAAACTGAGCTTTAGGAAGACAGATTGACTTGTCCAAGGGCACTCACCTAGCAAGTGGCAGGCCAGAATTTGAACCTGTCCTCATCTAATGCCAAATCAATTTTGATGCTCAGAACTCCAATGATCTGGAAACAGACTTTTACATATTAATATTTTCATATTCTATTTATTTTGAATGTGATTATGTGAGGGCTTAGCTAACTCTGTGGGGATTACGAGAGATTTTTCAGACTAAAGATTTCAATTAAATATATTGTCCTCTGCAATCTCGGGATTTGTAAGAGCTGCTCAGTTGAAAGAAAGTAAAAAAAAAAAGAGTTAGTGCTCTTGGCTGCCAGACGCAGAGGTCAATGGAATGGTCCTGCCGAAAGGCAAAGGGAAGTGCTGACATCCACATCCGAGGGGGGAGAAACACAACTCAGTGACAAGCCCACACAATTTTCTGAGTGCAAGGTCACCAACAATAAAAAAAACAGTCGAATCATGGAGGACAAAATCTTGTGTGTTACTCAAACGAAAGGTACATTATAATTGAGCCAACTTGAGTTAAAAAAAAGTTTGTTTCAGCATGTTGGCTTGGGAAAAGTACTTCATCTCCCAAATGAAAAGTGTTCATCTGGCCCTTTCCTTTTGGTAAGGCTGTACCTTCAGGGTGCTCAAAAATGGTTTTGCTACATCCTGAAAAATGAGGCTTAAAGAAAAGAGTTTTGAAAGAGATGGTCTAGGGACTTCCCTGGCAGTCCAGTGGTTAAGACTCTGGCTTCCACTGCACACGGCACCCAAAAAAAAAAGAAAAAAAAGAAAGAAAGAAAGAAAGAAAAAAAGAGATGGTGCCCCGGGTAGACTCTGCACCTAAACTATAATAACTTATTTAGAGAACACTTTATCACACACACAGTATCTTCATGCATGTTACCTCACTTAATCCTCATGAACACCCTCTGACTGAGGTGTTCTATCACATATCACATATTAGATGTTCATGTAAGGAAACATAGTCACCTTTTTGTGTTTTAGAGAAATAAGGGCAAATACTCATCACAGGCTATAGAACAGTCAATAGATAAGGATTTTCCACAGGATGTTTCCTTTAAAGATCACAAGTGCCCTGTGAGGTGGGCAACCTTACCTGCATTTAACATGAGTAAGCTAAGGCAGAGAGAGGTCAGCTGGTTTGCCCGAAGCTATGTACCCATCAGAGCAAGGATTTCAACCTGTCACAGAGCTATTGAGTGGTGAGGCTAAGACCAGAACCCGTCTTTTCTGAATCATCTTTCATGCTCTGCCAAATTACTCATTTCCTCTATCCCAAGAAACTTGCCCAGGTGAAAGTGGGTCTAAATGAACTTCAAGGTGATTCTTGAAATGCAACAGAAGTCCCAAAAGGGCAACTTAAATGGCATGACAGTTAAGGGAGAGGTTCCAGTCCATATTTTGTCCTAAGAGGCTGAGAGTTTTATACACACACAGGGCTGTTTCTCTAAAGCACCAGCTAGCTTAGTGGGAGTGACTTCCTTGCCTCCTGCTGTCTACTGCTAATAAAAGATGGGTCAAGTGCTGGCCTCAGTTTGCTATAAACAATTAACAGGTAGAAGAAAGAGCATCAGAGCTGAGAGTCCTGCAGGAACTCGAGTTAGAATCTTAGGACCAGGGCTAGAGCTTGAAGAGACACTAGTTTCCTTCTCCTATCTGATAGGTGAGGAAGCCGAGAGAGAACATAAGTTTTGTCAAGGGCTTAGGAATGGCTTTGGAGTCAGCCTGGACTGGATATAGCTTTGGCCAACTCACTGAAACTCTCTAAGGCTCAGTTTACTCATTTGTTAGATGGTGATAATAATACTGATACGTACTTTATAGGACTATTGTTCAAAGGTTAAATGAGGAAATGCATGGACAGTGCCTGGCATAAGCAAGCTCCCCGTAGCTGATGGTTACTATTGTTACCAGAGCTGGGACTGAAACCCACGGGTCTGGACTCTTGCCTTCTCAGCCTCATGGAGAGTGCCCAGCGCCAGGGCGTGGTTGTACCGGAGCTGGAGTTTGAGGACGCGCCATCCCATCCTCACGTCTTGCGGTTGGAGCTAGCCAAGAGAAACGCGCGGGGCGAAGGGAAACTAAGGGGTTAAGGCGATGAGCTTGAGAAAGCCCAGAAAACTAGAAAAGCGACCCCCTCACCCCCACCCCCGGCTTAGCCCAGCTAAGTAAGCCCCTCCCCTTCGCCACCGGGGCGGTCGCCGCGCGCTCCCTCCCTCCGCCCCTCGCTTACAAGACCTAATGAGCTCCCCCGGGAGGCCGAGCAGCGAGCCCGGCCCCAAGCGAGGAAGCTGTGCCGCGCGCACAGCGCCAGGGCGGGAGCCGGGCCTGGGCGGCGGGCGGGAAGCGGCCGGGGGCGCACGGGCGGCGCTGCGGGCCGCCCGGGAGCCGCGGCGATGGCAGTCCAGGCGGCGCTCCTCAGCACGCACCCTTTCGTCCCCTTCGGCTTCGGGGGCTCCCCTGACGGGCTGGGAAGCGCCTTCGGAGCCCTGGACAAGGGTTGCTGTTTCGAGGACGAGGAGACCGGGACACCGGCGGGCGCGCTGCTGGCGGGCGCCGAGGGCGGGGACGTGCGCGAGGCCACCCGCGACCTGCTCAGCTTCATTGACTCGGCGTCCAGCAACATCAAGCTGGCGTTGGACAAGCCCGGCAAGTCGAAGCGGAAGGTGAACCACCGCAAGTACCTGCAGAAGCAGATCAAGCGCTGCAGCGGCCTCATGGGCGCCGCGCCCCCGGGCCCGCCCTCCCCGGGCGCCGCCGACACGCCCGCCAAGCGGCCGCTCGCCGCAACCAGCGCCCAGACGGTCCCGGTCCAGGCCCACGGCAAGGCGGCCCCCCGGCGGGAGGCGTCGCAGGCCGCGGCGGCCGCCAGCCTCCAAAGCCAGAGCCTGGCCGCGCTCTTCGACTCGCTGAGCCACGTCCCTGGGGCAGCAGATCCTGCCGGGGTTGCGGAGGCGGCGCCCGCGGCCGGGCTCGTGGGAGCGGGCGCTGGGGGCGTGGGAGGGGACGCGGCCGGCCCTGCAGGGGTTCCGGCCGTCCCCGGCGCCAGGAAGGTCCCGCTGCGGGCCCGCAACCTGCCCCCGTCCTTCTTCACCGAGCCGTCCCGGGCGGGCGGCGGCGGGTGCGGCCCGTCGGGGCCCGGCGTGAGCTTGGGCGACCTGGAGAAGGGCGCCGAGGCCGCGGAGTTCTTCGAGATGCTGGGGCCCGACTACGGCGCCGGCACCGAGGCGGGCGTCTTGCTCGCCGCGGAGCCTCTCGATGTGCTCCTCACCGGAGCCGCCGTCCTAAGGGGACCCCCGGAGCTGGAGCCCGGCCTCTTTGAGCCGCCACCCGCGATGGGGGGGAGCCTACTGTACCCCGAGCCCTGGAGCGCCCCGGGCGGCCCCACGACCAAGAAGTCACCCCTGGCTGCCCCCCGCGGTGGCTTGACCTTGAACGAGCCCTTGCGTCCCCTGTACCCAGCCGCCGCGGACTCTCCGGGCGGGGACGACGGGCCCGGCCTTTTGGCCTCTTTCACCCCCTTCTTCTCAGACTGCGCTGTGCCCCCGCCGCCCCCGCCCCCGCAGGTGTCCTACGACTACAGCGCGGGCTACAGCCGCACTGCGTACGCCAGCCTTTGGAGACCGGACGGGATTTGGGAAGGGGCGCCCGGGGAGGAGGGGGCGCACCGGGACTGATTGCGCGGTACCCTTCTCCCCCAGTGGAGACTGCTGTGGAGGCGGCCGCCTCTGGGTCTCTCCTAAGCCTAGAGAACGATGGGCAAATGCACGTGGAGTTGAAACGGGATTTTAAAAATTCAGTTAATAAAAGAAACTTAAGAAAAAGAGATGAAGAGAAGTTGGGGGTTGTTTTAATCACAGCTTCGTGTTTTAAAAAAAAAAAAAAAAAGCCGTTGGAAGGTTCTTACCGGATCAGACAAGCCAAGAAATCAAGACGGGATTTGGGGAATGGGGTGGGGATGTCGGAAGGGGCAGGAGGTGGTTTCTGTAGCCACCTGTCCCTTCTCCAACTTTTCATCAAAAGGTCAATGTATTTAGTGTGCTTGCCCCCTCCAAACAGTGCCCTGGTCCCTCCCTTCCCCTGCCCTTAGAGTGCGTTATGAATTAAAGTCTGTATTGAAAAGAATGGAGCAGAGGTATGTTGTTATTGATTTGGGTGTTTTCTTAGAGGACGGTTTCCTGTGTGGTCTCTGCCTTGTTAGGTGAGAGTGTTATTGAGGACGTGAGGCCAGTGGGCACTGCCGACCTCCCCTGTGCTGGTCCCGGGTCTCTGTCACTTTTCCTCCTAGGTTTCTTCAGGCTCCCTTCTTTCTTCCATCTCTTTAACTTTCCCACTCTTATCAGTGCCCTTGTTCACTTTTCTTTCTCTGGCCTCTCGTTGCTCTATTTTTTCCTGTGGGCTTTTCTTGCAAATTTCTGATGTAGGAGGCTTAAATTTAGCAAACCTGGGGTCCATTTCTCTCCTTTTCCCATTCTTCAACCACTTTGGGAGGGGGAGACTGGGCAAGTTATAACATCTTTGCATCTAAGTTTCTTTATCTGAGAGGGTGGGGACGACGATATTTCCTCCACTTTTCACTTCTTCACAGCTTGTTGGGTAGCTCAGAGGGAAAATACATAACATGCCTTGAGCACCCCACCCCCAGGCCAGTGCTTGATTGGGTCTGCAGGTATATATACTTTATATACCTATATAAATGTTTTCTACACATGGAAGCCATTAGGACTGTAAGTCCCATGCTCTTTGTTGGTCCATCTATTTGCTTGGTGATTGCACTTTCCCTTACAAGCTGTACACTCTCTCTACCCTCTGTCATTCTGTTCCACTCTGCCCCCCCCCCCCCCCCCGTTGGTTTCTGCCTCCCTGTGCTTCCTCACACCCTTATACCCACATTCTCTCCATTAAAGGGCATAGTGAAGGTGTGAAGTTTCCCAAGGAGACTCTCCCAGACTGTCCCCTGGAGTCTGATCCATTCATCAGAGGGAGATTGGGGAAAAATCAGAAATGTTTTAACCAGCCATGAAGTGGCAGCACTCATGGCATATCAGGATCATTGAAGGGCAGAGGAGGAAAGACCGGGTGGGAAGTGAGCCGCTGGAAAGAAAAAAGTGAGCCCTTCAGTGCTGCAGCCTTGCCGGTGAAAATGTCAGGAGAGACCAACACCCAGACAATACGAGATGTTGCCTACTGGTTATGTTGCGGTGGAGAGAGAGCTGCCTCTGTTCAGGCAGCCAAGATAGATTGTAAGAGTATCCACATGTGAGAAAGTTGAAACCCAGCGTTATGCAAAAGATTTTAAAGTCTAGATCAGTGTTTGCCCAAATCAAAAGTACTGCGATCTTTTCAGAAAAGAATTTGGGAAAAAAAACAAGATACTGAGCCATGGCAGACAGCTTTCAATACTATCCCTAAGTCACTTTCTTCTGAATAAAACCTGTCTTAAGAAAGCACCACAAGAAATACAGCAGAGAGTCCTGTTAACTATGAAAAGAACGTTTGCAAGTTTAGAAACTTGGTGTCTATTAAATTGCGAGGTGGTGACAAATGATTAATTCCACTGTGCTAGCAGAATATTATTCAGCAATTATTTAATTTATTGAAATGACTTTATGCTGTTATGATCCTCATTTGAAAAGTGAGGCTCAGACAGGTTAAAATAACTTGTCAAAAGCAAGTAGTGGGTCCAAGATCCAGATCTGTAAGTGTCCTGTCACCGAGACCTGTCTGTTACTTTGCTTCTGCCGTGCTTTGTTAGTGTGTACGGTTTCCAGTCCCCTGCATTACGCTACTAGCAGGGATTCAACATCACCACCATTGACATTTTGGGCAGGTTAATTCTTTGCTGTGGGGACTGCCCTGTGCATAGTAGGATGTCTAGCAGCATCCCTGGCCTCTACCCACTAGATGCCGATAGTACTCCCCTACTTGTGACAATCAAAAATATCTCCATTACCACAAATCCCCTGGGGGGCAAAATTGCTACCAGTTGAAAACTACTATGCTAGACAAATATATAAGCAGCATCTGTGGGGTGCCTGACACTTTCACGTACATGACCTCATTTAATACTTACAAAGGTTTGTGCTTGGGTATTGTTATTATCCTCACTGTTGTAGGTGAAAAGTAAGAAGGGCAAAGGGAGGGGCTAAATCAATCAGCTTAGCTACATCTCATCTCTGCTAATTTACCAGCTATGGACTAGCTAACTGTATTGAAAGGAAGTCTTCCCCTTGGCAAAATTGGATAACTATCCCAAAGGGTTATCATGAGGATTTGGCATAGGGTATGTATAAATGCCCACCACCAGAGAAAGATAGTTCTTAGTACCAGGCAGCCAAGTCTTGGCATTATGTCAAGGTTCCAAACCATCCAGGATGCCAAGAATGTGTGCTTGGCCCCTATGTAGCCTCCAAATTGTCCCATCTCTGATTCCTCTTCTCCCCATGTTGCTTTCCAGTCTGAGCTCATGTATGCCTGACTGTGCCACCTACCACAGTACAGTAAGGAGTGCCCATTAATAATAGTCCTGCCAAAGGCTGAGTATATTTTTTGCTTCCTCTCATGTTTCATTTTCTCCTGAAACCTGTTAAAAAGTATTTTTTTTCTCCTGTCTAGCCACGTACTTGCCCACAGACAAGTCTTTTTAAATGCAATGGTAGATATTTTTCAAGACTGGAAATATGTTATGATATGCTTGTAGTTGTATGACTTTGGACAGGCTGGGGATCTTAGCCTAGCTGGTGATAATAATTACGTTATATGCTGGGTATTCAGGATTCCCCATCTCAGCTGGGCATTCCTGTGTTCTTGGAATGTGTTTTACTGTTTTCTTACATCTCCAAGCCTTTGCTCATCTCCGTTCAAGCCTCAACCCCACCCCTCTCCTCACTCCGCGTCCTGACAAGATGGAAAGCATCTGTTGTAATCCCCCTCCATTTCCCATTCCCACTTTCACACATGGGATTTTCTCTCAGGCAGGTGGGACCTTCTCCTACCCTCGGGAGTTAGCATCCTGCCTCTTCTACTTCATGAGGACAAGATGCTGCTCCATCAGTTATCCTTAGCCTCCTATATCTCCAGCCTCATCCTCACTCTTTCCTTTCATTATAGAAATAGGCCTTCAGCATGGTTTAAAAAATAAGAAAGGGGGAATAAAGAGGTGAAAAATTCTCTTGACCCTGTTTCCTTCTCTAGATATTACTCTATCTTCTTCTCTTTAGAGTTGAGTCTTTCAGAAAAACAATCCACACTTTTTTGCCTCCATCTCACCTGCTATTTAAACCTTAACTATTTTGAGTCCTAAGGTGACCAAACATCCCAGCTTGCACAGGACTGTCCCAGACAGAGTTATTTTGCCTGGAGCAGTGTGTTTGGTGGCAGGCATAGGGGATATTGTGACATGCTTTCAATCATTTGTTCCACCCATAGACTGTGACCAGAATTTTCCTCTGTGAGATTAACAATAACTAGAAGCCCTGTTCTCAATGAATCTAAAATTGAGTTGGACAGTTCAGACTATAGGTACAAGAGATGTTTAGTGCCAATATGAGAGTGAAGAAGCAATACAGGAAAATAATCTGAGGGATGTCACAAAGTACTCGATAGTTTAATTCCTAAATAAATAGTATAGGCAGGTTTTGTTTTTTTTTTGCTTAAAAAATGTGATGTTACTAGAGACATATTCCAGGTTGAGAAACACCATATTTATTTTTTCATAGAATGTGATGGCAGGGATGGAGAGGAGAGAGAAAGAGAGAGAGAGAGAGAGAGAGAGAGAAAGGAGGGAGAATATGTGGCTAGATTCCTGGCAATGGACTCAAGATCCACTTATTACCTAGAATAAATGTTATGAGTTGGATTGTGTTCCCTCAAAAAGACATGTTGAAGTCCTAACTCCCCGGCCCTCAGAATGTGACCTTATTTGGAAATAGGGTCTTACCTAATCAGAGGTTGTCAAGTTGAAATGAGGTCACTAGGGTGGGAGCTACTCCAATATGACTGGTGTCCTTATAAAAAGGAGAAATTTGGACACAGAGACAGACGCAAAGAGAGAAGACAATGTGAAGATACGAAGGGAGAAGACAGCCATGTGACTGAAGTGATGCATCTACAAGCTAAGGAGCGCCAAGGATTGCCCACAAACACCAGAATCTAGAACAGGCAAGGAAGCACCTCTCTCTAGCACCTTCATAGAGACCCTACACCTTGATTTCAGACTGCTAGGCTCCAGAACCGTGAGACAATACATTTCTATTGTTTTAAGCCAATTAATGGCACCTTGTTATAGCAGTCCTAGGAAACTAATAAAGTAATGAACACTATGACAAACAAAATTAAATCCTACTTATTGGGCCACACAGCATTGTTTTTTTTTTTTTTGCATGCTTAAACAAGACTTATGTAACTATGCCATATTTTATTTCATTTCACTTCATTTCATTTTAGGAAATACTAGGAAAAGGACTCTGAACAGATGTAACACAACCTCTAGAAGCTGTCCACAATTTGAGGGATGGACTGTCAGCAGCCAAGAATGCTAGGGAGGGCTTCCCTGGTGGCGCAGTGGTTGAGAGTCCTCCTGCCGATGCAGGGGACACGGGTTCGTGCCCCGGTCCGGGAAGATCCCACATGCCGTGGAGCGGCTGGGCCCGTGAGCCATGGCCGCTGAGCCTGCATGTCCAGAGCCTGTGCTCCGCAACAGGAGAGGCCACAACAGTGAGAAGCCCGCGTACTGAAAAAAAAAAAAAAAAAAAAAGAATGCTAGGGAACAGACTGGGCAGCTCAGTTCATGCCCAGGCTTGGTCAGAATGGGGTGCATCTGGCAGAGACTGCTGACTTGTTACGCACTCTGAGGCTCTTGTTGAACCTCATCACATCCAGTGTCACTTGGCTGCAAATGCTCAGCCTCTGGGCCAGGAAGAACCTACCCTGACAGTGCAAGGGGGTCTGCTCCTCACCAAGAAGTGGGTCTACTGGACAAGCATCTGTGTGCTCAAGTTGGTGCAGCCTTTCCCCTGTCTTCCTGGTGTGTGCTTGATCAGTATGGCACTGCTTTTGCCCTGTCTCCTACTCATGTTCGGCCGTGTCTGGAGCTCTACTGGGACACCCGGTTCACTTAGCGGGGGCCTGGCCCTTTGTTTTCACTAGACTTGAGGCTTGTGGACGCAGGCATTGTGTGTGTCCTGTTCATTGTTGTACTTCCAGGGACTGTCTGTGTCTGACATACAGGGACTCAAACCCTTATCAAGTGAACGAACTGCCGGCCCTCCTTGCTATTGGCCAGACTCTGTCCTTCCTTTGCTACCAAATTCTCTGCCGGCTCCAGCCACTACTTCAAGATGCCTTCGAAGGTGGCTTGGAACTAAAATGCTGCCTCTCATGGAACTGCTGTTTGTGGATTCTAACAGCTCTGAATGTCTCACCTGCCCCTCTCATCCTCACTTCCCCTCAACACATTTCCACGTCCAAGTCCCACTTGCCTCTGGGACCTTGTGACTAAGCTGCTTTCCTAGACCCTGATCCTAATCAGTATCTCTAGCCCTGTTCCAGTTTCTTTGTAATATTCACCCCACGAAAGCCCCCCACTTTTCATTTCCCAAAAGGAGAAGTTTTTGTTAAAGTCAGAAGTTAGTAGAATTCCTAAACACATGTGAAATTAACTATATAAGTCATGATTCTATTTGTTTGGCAGCAGTGTAAAAATAACTTTTTTTCAAGGTCAAAAATAGTAGTAAAGAAATATCAGTCAGGAGGAGGGACGTCAGCGAGATGACGGAATAGGTGGTCCCAGTTTGTCTCCTTCACAGAAAGACCAACTAGCAACTGTGTACAACAAAACACCTCTGAAGATTCCAGAACCCAGGAGTGGGGTTGAAGCATACCCTTGGATCACAGAAACCAGGAAAAACTGCATTAGAAGGGTAAGAGCAGGACTTCCCTTTGACTGCATTGCTCCTCCCCCAGGCTGGCCTGGCTCTGTACCTAGAAGGTCCCCCAGGGCCTACAACTTCTCCTGTGGGAAAAAGAGAGCTCAAGGTGGACATCCAGCTTCCCCAGCATTCCAGGATGCTTCCCAGGAGACCCAGTTCAGTCTTGCCTTACAGGAATCCCTGGGGGAATCAGTAGGGTTAGACCAGCAGGGATCAGCTAGAGACGGAGGAGGGGATGAGGATCATAGTAAAGCAGCATGTGGCTCTTGGCCGACTGTGTTCCTGCTGGTGGTGGCACCTGAGCAGAGAGCCCAGCTGGTGGCCATGCCTATCCACAGAGCTGAGGTAGTGCCCCTGTCTGGCCAGGGAGCTCTTTGGGCAGTTTTGTCCAGTTTGGGTCCACAGCCAATGGGCTTTCCAGCTGTAGATCTCATTCTATGGCCCCACCTGGACAGGGTGCCAAGCCCTCAGTCTGGCCTGGTTGCTGAGCATAGCCTCCAGCCCTGCCTGACAAGAGGGCATGGGGAGAGAACCCTGAGCAGCCTCCGAGCCCAGTTTACTGCCCTGTTTGGGCAGGGAGCCAAGCCCGCAGCCCTACATAGCATCAGAGCACAGACTGTGGCCTCACCCAACCAGAGAGGCTGGGCACTAATCCTGCCCAGTCTCAGAGCCTAAGGCCCAGGGTGATTATTGAGCATAGCTGGTGGCCCAACCCGAGCAGGGAGCCGGGCCCACAGCAGAGCACAGCCAGCGGCCTGTCCAACTGTGGATGACAGCCTGTGGCCCTACCAAACTATGGGACACAGCCTGTGGCCCTGTCTGATTCATACAGTCAAGCCAGCTGCATTTTATGAGGCTAGCATCTCCCTGATACCCCTGGACTGAAAAACAATGCACAACCTAAAAGTTGAGAGTTATGTTTTATTCAGCAGGCAAAACCGAGGACTTCAGCCCGGGACACAGCATCTCAGAGGAGAGATGCTTCCAAAGAGGTAAGGGAGGAGTCGGGATATGTGGGAGTTTTTGCGACAAAGGCCAGGTAGTTGGAACACCAAAAGATTACTGTTAACTGAAGAAAACCAGACATCTCAAGTTAAGGAAGTTAGTTCTTTTCTATGTGTGGGAAAATGCAAGAGTCTGGGCTCACTGAAATCATTCCTTTGATATGCATGTCAGCTCTCCGGGGGCGAGTATCCCATGTTTTCTCACCCTGAATCCCCTCAGGGTGCGTAGTTGGGAGTGAGGGCCTGGCTATGGGCAGCCTATTTGTCTCCATCCTGAGTTCCCTCAGAGCTCACCGTCTGGGTGGTCTGGGTGGCTATAGCAGCTTTATGGCTGCAGCATCCTTTTTTATCTGATATGGCAGGCAACAATTTTTCCATTGACATACCAAAGCCAGATAACAACACTCTAAGAAAAGAAAATTAAAGGCCATATCCCTGAGGAATATTGAAGCAAAATCCTCAACAAAATATTAGCAACTCAAATTCAACGGTACATTAAAGGGATCATACATTATGATTAAGTGCAATTTTTTCCATCAATCAGTTCACGCCTGACCAGGAGAATCCCTAGTATCTACCTTCACAGAAGACAAGAACACAGTAACAGCATGGGGTAAGCAGGGACTTGGAGCAGGATTGGTCTAACTTGCATGAACAAAACCACAATTTGGGGACAACTTACAGCTAGGTTTCTTTATGTTTAATTAATTGCTCAACCACCTACTGCCTTATTTGCATGAATTCTTAGTATCTCTCTGCTAGAGTCTTCCCCTCACCCCAGAGCATGCCAGAACCTGGAGGCTTACATGGTCCAATAGACATATAGTCCAAAAAGGGGATTCAGACTGGCTTTGCCATTCAAGTGAGTCTAGAACTGGGGTCTATAAATCTGCTACTGTCATTGCTTGTCACGCAGCTCGGTTTCACAGAGTTGTACAGATCATATACACTGCGGAGCTTACACATCCAAGGAGATGAGTGGAAACTAAAATCCAGCCCGTGCTTACTCTTGGGCCACTAAACTGGCACCCAAGGAAGGGGATGCCTTCTTCTTTTTAAATTTATACAAAGACGCTAAATAGGTAGCTCTGACCCTGGGTGTCACCACTGAAAATTGGTCTTACCCAGAAGAACAGACCTGTTGGTGCAGCTGAACCCATTTGCTGCAAAAGTCCCATGTGCACTGTGGGAAGACAATCTCCTCCCAGGAGCACCAGGTCAGGACTAGTCTGGAACCGCTACCTCAGGGACCAGTACCACCAACACTCCCCTTCTCTCTTTCTAGGATCTACTTGGGTCATCAGCTTTTCCTTTTAAACCCTTTCCCTGAACTATGGGTGTTGTGGATTGAATGTGTGTGTCCCCCCCCCACCCCCAAATCCGTATGTTGAAACCTTAATCTCCAATGTTGTGGTATTTGGAGTTGGGGACTTTGGGAGTTAATTAGGTCATGAGGATGACGCTTTTTTTTTTTTTTTTTTTTTTTTTGCGGTACGCGGGCCTCTCACTGTGTAGCCTCTCCCGTTGCGGAGCACAGGCTCCGGACGCACAGGCTCAGCGGCCATGGCTCACGGGCCCAGCCGCTCCGCGGCATGTGGGATCTTCCCGGACCGGGGCGCGAACCCGCGTCCCCTGCATCGGCAGGCGGACTCTCAACCACTGTGCCACCGGGGAAGCCCGAGGATGGCGCTTTTATGAATGGAATTAGTACCCTTAAAAGAAGAGGCAAGAAAGCTAGCTCACTCTCTTCCTCGTCCTCTACTGTGAGGACACAGAAAGAAGCAGGGGCCTTACCAAGAACTCCACCATGCTGGCACCCTGATCTCAAACTTTCCACCTATGGAACTAGGAGAAATAAATGTCTATGGTTTAAGCCACCCATTCTATGGTAACTGTTATAGCCGCCCGAGCTGACTAAGGCAATGGGGCCCCTTACTTTTAAGGGAGGCTTCCTCAGGGTTCACAGTTGATTTCCTGTTCCAGCCTATTCTTTTTTTTTTTTTTTTAGTTATTTATTTTTGGCTGCGTTGGGTCTTCGTTGCTGTGCATGGGCTTTCTCTAAGTGTGGCGAGCGGGACCTACTCTTCATTGCGGTGTGTGGGCTTCTCATTGCGGTGGCTTCTCTTGTTGCAGAGCATGGGCTCTAGGCACGTGGGCTTCAGTAGCTGTGGCATGCGGGCTCAGTAGTTGTGGCTTGCGGGCTCTAGAACGCAGGCTCAGTAGTTGTGGCGCACAGGCTTAGTTGCTCAGTGGCATTTTCCCGTAGCAGGGCTCGAACCCATGTCCCCTGCATTGGCAGGCAGATTCTTAACCACTGCACCACCAGGGAAGTTCCCCAGCCTATTCTAACCTAGCTGGCAACTCCTACCTTCTGGTAGGGGCCACTGTGGGTGGGTCCTGGCTACATTTCTTAGGTGGTCTGAATGTTGAGGGGCATCTTTGGAGCCAGGCAGTCAGACAGAACTGAATGTTAATTCCTGCATTGCTCTCTTAGCTGTGTGCCCTTGGGCAGAATAGTAAACCAGAGCTTCAGCTTTCTCTTCTGACAAATGGCAATAATGATATCACATAGGGTTGTGGCTGCATTAGATGATGTATATAGAGACCCAGGCACTACATAAAGACCCTTTTCAACCTGTCACTCTTTTTTTTTTTACATCTTTATTGGAGTATAATTGTTTTACAATGGTGTGTTAGTTTCTGCTTTATAACAAAGTGAATCAGTTATACATATACATATGTTCCCATATCTCTTCCCTCTTGCGTCTCCCTCCCTCCCACCCTTCCTATCCCACCCCTCTAGGTGGTCACAAAGCACCGAGCTGATCTCCCTGTGCTATGAGGCTGCTTCCCACTAGCTATCTATTTTACGTTTGGTAGTGTATATATGTCCATGCCACTCTCTCCCTTTGTCACAGCTTACCCTTCCCCCTCCCCGTATCCTCAAGTCCATTCTCTAGTAGGTCTGTGTCTTTATTGCTGTCTTACCCCTACAAACCTGTCACTCTTATTGTAACTACTATTGACCAGAGAGGCCTCAGTAGAGAGCAGGAAAAGTGCCTCAGACTTTGCGGTCGTTTCTCTTCCCTGCATCCCGTGAGGAAGGGCTCTGGATGCCCCGAGATTTTCATCTCAGGATTTAAAAGGTCACTGGAAGCTCTGGCACTGAAAACGCCCGATCCCTCCACAATGACTCGGAATCCGTGACTAACGGGCCCCTTCACATGAGCTGGTTCCTAAAGAAGCGATGGCGGCGGAGGGAGCCTTTACCCCAGAAGACAAAACGAAACCGGCACAAAGGACTCGCAGCGGCGGCGGGCGGGAGTGGTGCATCCTGCCCACGCTCTGCGCACTGGTCCTTCTCCCGGCCGGGCCTCCCTCCGAGGGCTCGATGGCGGGCGGTCAGCTTTGTGCCCGGGGAGGTGCAGGACACCCGAGTCCTCGGTGCGGAGTGCTGCTCAGAATCCGATCTCTCAATCAATTCTGCCCATGACAACAGGATTTCATTGCGTGGCAGGCGGACCAAAGTGCCCAGAGAGCCCCGGACACGTTTGAACAGTAACCCAGCACTCGGGCGGAATCTGAATCACCTTGGCAAAGGCCTGGGTCATGGGTGGCTGCCAGAGCAGCCGCTCTTACCCCCCTCCCCGGTTGCATGAGGAAACAGGGAGCCTGCAGTCTGACCTTAATTACTGTCCTCTCTCTGAGCGGAGGTAGGGGTGGGGAGCTTACCTTAGCTCCTATGTGCCACTGCACACCAACGGCCAAGAGCAAGCTGGAACACAGTGGAGACTTGGGAAACAATCACAGCTACGCCAGTTGCGCCTGGACCTGCACTGGGCACAGACCCAGGCGGACCTGTGCTGAATTCTGTTCCGGCTTTTTCCTAGTGATGCCATTGGTAGTTACAGAACCTTTCTGAGTGTTGGTTTTCTCATCTGCAGAGTGCGAATAAAAACATTCCCTGCTGTTCAGGGCAGGTCTGACCATAAGAAATCATGTATATGGCTATTGGCAAAGGGTCAGGAACACAGCAGACTCCCAGGCAACGGTCGGTATCCTTGTTTCTTACCAGGATGCAACCAACTCTGCTATTTACAAGCACTGGGTAAGTCAAGTCACTTGACCATTTTTGAGTATCATCTATAAAACGAGGACACTGGTGTCTCCACATGATGGTTGTGAGATGAACTGAAACGTAAACAGCCAGTCTGCCACAGTGTCTGCAGCGTTCAAGGCGTTTAGTAAATATTAGCGGAATCTGAAAATCATGGGGTCAGAGAAGACGATCCCCTCCTTAGCTGTGAATTTATTTCCATTTCACCTGGAGTCTGAGGAAGATCAAAGTCCTGTTGGCTCTTTAATGGTTCCCAACTCTAAGCTAATGCTTGTAGCTGACTTCTAGGTCAGTTTGATATCATTTCTTCTGCATGAGACTTGTCATTTCCTTTCGGCTAAGGGAAAAGTTTCCAACGTAAGAGCAAATCATGGTGAGCAGAATGGTCCTCAGTCCTGGCTGATCTTCAGAATCACCTGTGGTGAGGCAAGGGCTTGAAAAACAGCCCCAGCTCCACCAACACTCCCTGAAGTGACTGGTTCGGCTGGGCCAGGCTTGGAGCCCACTTTGAAGACCACTGTTCTGTGCCACATGCTTCTCATAGGGTGCTGAGGACTGGCTGCTTCTTCTATTACCTGCTTGGTCCTCAGCCTCTGTCAATATCTTTTTTGTTTTTCTATTTTCTTTATTCACATAGTTGACAAAATGTACAACTGGAGCGTGTACAAGTTAGGGCTAATCTTGACACTGGACAAAGTTATAGGGTCATGTTTGTTGGGAGAGAGGAAATAGTTCTTTTCTAAACATTTAAAAAGAATTTAAATATTTATACTCTATGTGGCAGCAAGTGGATAAAATTGGCCTTTGGGCCAATTAAAGTGTTTGGTGTTAAGTTTAAAAAGGCTGTTTTAAGAGGAAATCTGGAAATGTGGATTATAGTCTTAGCCCTGTCAAAATGGACAGGTTCCTAAACTTCCCTGAATCTCAGTATTTTCCTCTGTGAGATGAATATAGTGAAGACACTACCTGTCCTGTTTACTTCATTATGCCATAGTGAGGAGGGAGGGAATCAAAGAATTGGCAGTGTTTTGTAAAATGCAGAGCACAGAACAATGGAAAAAATCACAAAGTCTGCATCTGCCTCTAACTTGCCTTGTGACCTCAGGCAAGTTAATTTTCATTTTAGTCCCTCGGTTTCCCCACCTGCAAAGTGGGACCAACAATACCTAATGTCTGTCTCAGTGGGATGTCATGGGGACAAAATAGAGGGTGTTTGTGAAAGCACTTGGAAAAGCCGGAAACCTGTCTTTTTGTTTTGTTTTGTTTTGTTTGTTTTTTCTTGCGGTACGTGGGCCCCTCCCTGTTGTGGTCTCTCCCGTTGCAGAGCACAGGCTCCGGATGCGCAGGCCCAGCGGCCATGGCTCACGGGCCTGGCCGCTCCACGGCATGTGGGATCTTCCCAGACTGGGGCACAAACCCGCGTCCCCTGCATCAGCAGGCGGACTCTCAACCACTGCACCACCAGGGAAGCCCTGGAAACCTGTCTTAAATGGCTGTAGTGTTAGAGTCTCCACTTCACGAGGATGAAATGAAGTTAGTGTGGGGCGATGTCCCACTGAGCATCCGGGGCAGAGCTGGGGTTCTAACCAGGCCTGGTGGGCTCAGCGTCTCTGCCTCTGGTGGACATTCCCAGTGCCATTCGTAACTGCACTGCCTTCTCTTTTCTCTCAGTTGCTAATCTTTCTGAGGTGCAGGCAGGCCCAGACCCATTCTTTGGGTGAGGCCAGGAAGAATAGGGCCATTTACATCTCTGTTCAGGTACTGGAAAATCCTTTTATCCTGCACCGCTGAAAACCATCTGAGGTAAAAACTTGGGGAATCCAAAGGCCTAAGGAGCCACCTAGTGATGACACATGCAAAGGACTGTCTTTCGTCAGTAGCTTCATTGGCATAGAGGTAATAGGGATGCATTTGTTTTCTTCCTCTCTTAAATTTGTGCCTACCCTGGCAACCACCGAACGGAGATTGATGTAACTGTGCCTCTTCTCTGCTTGTAAACCGGATTGCCGAGTGATGCTGAATGAAAGCTGGGAATTCCTGCAGACCTGAACTGCTACAAAGCACGGTTTCCACTCTCAGCTCCCAATCTGTAGTTAGACGCGTGCATGTGACTGAGTTTTAGGTGATGGAATGTGAGTGAAAGTGATGTGCTTCACTTGTAGGTTGGCCCCCTAAAACTTCCCTTGTGTGATCCTCCATGCTTTTTCTCCTTTGTGGTTTGATGCAAATGGGCATGGCTGTCTTGGAATTCATGTGCTGAAGGTGGAGCCACAAGATGAAAGGAATCTAGATCTCCAAGTCATTATTTAGAGGACAGCTGCCAGTCAATGAAGAAAACTTCTTTTGGACTTTATATGAGTAAGAAATAAACCTGTATTGTGCTTCAGCTGTAAGTCATCTTTGCATTTGTTTGTTACAGAAGTTAGAGTGAAGTTAACCAATACAGGTGTGCCTGCTGGTTATGCTAATCAGATCAACAATGGGAATTAGAGACAGGTTTACCATGGTTTACCATGAAGCCAATGAAACTGTATCTTTAGGGTTCTTCACTTGCACAGGACCCTTCCAAGGCCCAGGGCGTGTGTATCTGCATGTGTGAGTGTGTGTGTTTGTGTGTGTCCCTGGCAATATATTCATATGGTTATGTTTTGTGCAATTTGTAGAAGTAAGATATCCTTAACTGCATGCAGCTGGTTAGGATGACTGTCTCCTACCTTTTCAGCTTCCCTCCATCACAATTTCCTTTGTATTGTATTCTATTGGAGAGGCCATGGGAATTTTTCTCATAATTTTTATTTATTAAAAAATTTATTTATATATATATATATTTTATTTTTGGCTGCGTTGGGTCCTCATTGCTGCGTGTGGGTTTTCTCTAGTTGTGGCGAGCAGGGGCTACTCTTCATCACGGTGCGTGGGCTTCTCATTGTGGCGGTTTCTCTTGCTGCAGAACACGGGCTCTAGGTGCGCGGGCCTCAGTAGTTGTGGCGTACGGGCTCAGTAGTTGTGGCTTGTGGGCTCTAGAGCGCAGGCTTAGTAGTTGGGGTGCATGGGCTTAGTTGCTCCGTGGCATGTGGGATCTTCCCAGACCAGGGATCGAACCCGTGTCCCCTGCATTGGCAGGTGGATTCTTAACTACTGCACCACCCGGGAAGTCCCGGAATTTTTTGAATTTAATGGGAAGTTGAGTAGGATACGTGTAGTCTGAGTTTAGTGGATATATTTATATGGTTTTCTCTCTCTTCCGTGGAGAATTAAGTTATTGCTAGTTGTTCAGCATAGGAATGGTTTCCAGGAATGCTCATACACTCACTGTGCAGTTGTTAAAAGAAGGTGCACGGTTAGAGGTTGCACTATAATAGAATCTGTTCTAAAGTGCCTGGTCCAGGAAAAATATGAGCAGTAGAGGAGAAACAAGGTTTGATTTCTGTGGAGTCACAAGGCAGTCTGTGGAAATTTCTTCTAATCCATTAGGTATATAAAACTATAGAGTATTCAGTTCTCATTGATGCTTTGTCAAAATTGAATTTCTCTCTTGTCAGAAATATACTTGGTAGTTTTTAAAAAGCATATACAGTTCTAAACATTTTACATTTCTCCTCTTTTTTGACTGGAATAGTTAATTGATAAAACTTTAATATGCATTTAAACTGCTTTTCTGAAAGATGTTTTGGAACATTTCAATAAAGTTGAATTACAGAAATTACAGACTTCTGATATGACCGTATTTTTTTTTTTTTTTTTCCCGATACTCGGGCCTCTCACTGTTGTGGCCTCTCCCGTTGCGGGGCAACAGGCTCCGGATGCGCAGGCTCAGCGGCCACAGCTCACGGGCGCAGCTGCTCCGCGGCATGTGGGATCTTCCTGGACCGGGGCACGAACCCGTGTCCCTTGCATTGGCAGGCGGACTCTCAACCACTGTGCCACCAGGGAAGCCCTATGACCGTATTTTAACAAATTTAAAGTTAGTTATTTTCAAAGAACTGAGAGAAGATACAGATAAAAATGACAGAATATCAAATATGAAAGTAATAAATAAGATGAGGAAAATAATAAAAAATTATTCTGACTACAAGAAGTGAGTTGAAACAAAATGTTTTTTTCAGATGATGCCCCAAACAGTAATTCACTAGAAGAGAGAAATTTCAAATAGACGTAACTATTAGGCTCTTGGATTATTTGGTAATCCATTTACTGAAGAGTAGTAAATTATATGAACACATCAGAAAAGATTTAAATTTCTTAATAATTCTAACGTTGAAAAAATAACATACAGCTCAAAATACACCAGTACAGCAAGAATATTAACAGCAAACTGGTTAACAAGTATAACAATTCAAGGATGGTTTAAGACTAATCACTGCACAAAAATTCTTGAAATATCTTGAAATCTTAAAGTTCACACATGAAAGAAAATTAATAGAGATTTCCCCAAATTTTGACAGCAATTCTAAAATTTCACATGACATTATAAGTAACAAGTTGTGAGGGTGAAAGTAACTTTCCTAAAATCAAGAGAAAATAAATGAATCACAATGCCAGAGGAAAGACTAAATTGTCTATTTTCTCCATAGAAAATAAGATTACAATATCACTGCCATATGAAGGGGCAATTAAAGAAAACCACTGCCAAAATGTAGGACAAAAGCATTTTGAGAGCGGTTCAGAAAAATATTAATTTACTTTTTAGAATTTGTGGTGTTTGTGGCATTTGATAACTTTTATAAATCTGTCATCTGTTGTGATTTTTAAAAATTTGAAATAAATATTTGCATGGTGATTAATCTCATAAGTTTGTCTTTTTTTTAATACTTATTTTTCCTTGAAGCATAGCTGATTTACAATATATTAGTTTCAGGTATACAACATAGTGATTCAAAATTTTTATAGATTACATTCTATTTAAAGTTATTATAAAATATTGGCTATATTCCTTGTGCTGTACAATATACCCTTGTACCTTATTTTATACGTAGTAGTTTGTACCTCTTAATGCCCTACCCCTATCTGTCCTTTCCCCCTTCCCTCTCCACACTAGTAACCACTAGTGTGTCTTTATATCTGTGAATCCGTTTTTCTTTTATGTTATATTCACTAGTTTGTTGTATTTTATGGTTTCCACATATAAGTAATTTTATACTGTATTTGTCTTTCTCTGTCTGACTTATTTCACTTAGCATAATACCCTCCAGGTCCATCTATGTTATTGCAAATGGGAAAATTTCTTTTTATGGCTGAGTAGTATTCCACTGTGTATATATCACATCATTTTTTCCCCCCTTTTTTATAAGTTTGTATTCTTTTTCTTGCGAGGGTCCTAAAGTTGTATAAGCTTTGTTCTCTACAAAACCCAAATTCACCCTTGGGCCTGGAACCTGTTGGTACCTTCCCTGAGTGAGGCTCTGGGAGACTGACATCAGGGGTGATCTCAATGGCCTGGCCAATGGGAGGCCCTGGAGGAGAAAACAGAGGTTGGGGTACTTATTTCCCTGCCTCCGCCACAAGGGTCTGGGTCTTTGATTCTGGCAGAAGCTGTGCTCCTCTTTGGCTGTATCTTAGTTTTCTATCACTGCTGTAACAAATCAGCACATTTCAGGGCTTAAAACAACACCCATTTATCAGGGCACAGTTCTGGAAGTCAGAAGCTCAGGTGGACTCAGCTGGGTTCTCTCTTCAGGGTCTCATAAGCCTGAAATCAAGGTGTCAGCTGGGTTGGGTTTTTATCTGGAGCCTCGAGATGGAGGTGGGGATGTCTGCTTCCAAGCTCATTCAGGCTGGCAGAATCTAGCTCCCGCCACTGCAGGACTGAGGTCCCGTTTCCTGGCTGTCTGTCTGCCCAACTGCCCACTCCTCCTGGAGACTGTCTGCATCCTTCCCACATGACCCCTCCACCTTCAAGCCAGCAATGGTAGGTCAAGTGCTCAAAGTTTGAGTCTTTCTGGCTTCTCCTCCTACCTTCTTCTCTTACCAGGTAGAGAAAACTCTCTGCTTTTAAATGCTTGTGTGATTAGATTCAGCTCACCTAGGTAATCTCCCTTAGTTAAGGCCATTGGTGCCACATGATATGACACAATCTCAGGAGGTATAGCTCATCACATTTAGAGGTTCTGGAGGTGAGAGTGTAAGATCTTGGGGCCACTCCTAGAAATTTTGCCTACCACAGGCTGCCTTTCCTGCTTGGTGGTCCTACTCCAGGGCTCCAGCTCGGTCCAGGTTCTGCTACCACTCTTTTTCTTCCCCGGGCTCTTTCATGCCTGGGGTGGTGAAGCTTTCCTGCTGCAACTAGTGCCTGGCTCTTCATTCATCACCAGTTCCCTTACTTTCACCCACATATCTTTAGGTAGGACCTTTGTAAAACTCTCTTCATTTTCTTCCTTTGAGCATATCATCTGTTTACTGTGGAGACTCTGACTGATGGAGCTGGGAAAACATAGTTTGTTGAGATGCTGTTACTCTTGTGTTCTCCTTATACACAGAGAGGATGTTAGATCTTAGGCCTGAGGAAACCCATAGGGAGAGGAAGGAATTTTGCTACTGTGGACTCAGATTAAGACTGTATTGTTCCACAGGTGCTGAGGATGAAGTCTGGTAATTATATCTGCCTGATTTGGATAGAGCACCAGGCCTGGGCTCAGATTCCTTATGTTCAAAAGCTGATCCTTCATTTTTAAAAGTTGAAGTATAGTTGATTTACAATATTATATTAGTTTCAGGTGTGCAACATAGTGATTCAATATTTTTATAGATTATACTCCATTTAAAGTTATTATAAAATATTGGCTATATTCCCTGTGTGGTATAATATATCCTTGTAGCTTATTTATTTTATACGTGGTAGTTTGTACCTCTTAATCCCCTACCCCTATCTTGCCCCTCTCCCCACTGGTAACCACTAGTTTATTCTCTATATCTGTGAGTCTGTTTCTTTTTTGTTATATTCACCAGTTTGTTTACTTTTTACATGCCACGTATACATTTATACACACAGTATTTGTCTTTCTGTGTCTGACATATTTCACTTAGCATAATACCCTCCAGGTCCAACCATGCTGTTGCAAATAGCAAAATTTAATTCCTTTTTATGACTGAGTAACATTCCATTGTATATATATATCACATCTTCTTGATTCATTCATTTGTTGATGGACACTTAGGTTGCTTCCATATCCTGGCTATTGTAAACAATACTGCTATGAAAGTAGGGGTGCATGTATCTTTTTGAATTAGTGTTTTTGTTTTCTTCAGATATATACCCAGCGTGGAATTATTGGATCTTATGGTAGTTCTATTTTTAGTTTTTGAGAAACCACCATACTGTTCTCCATAGTGACTGCACCAATTTACATTCCCACCAACAGGGTACAAGGGTTTCCTTTTCTCCACATCCTCACCAACATTTGTTATTTGTGGTCTTTTAATGAGAGCCATTCTGACAGGTGTGAGGTGATATCTCATTGTGATTTTGATTTGCATTTCCCTGATGATTAGCGATGTTGAGCATCTTTTCATGTTGACCTGTTGCCCATCTGTATATCTTCTTTGGAAAAATGTCTATTCAGGTCTTCTGCCCATATTTTAATTGTTTTTTTTTTTTTGATGTTGAATTATATGAGCTGCTTATATATTTTGGATATTAACCCCTTATCAATCATATCATTTATGAATATTTTCTCCCACTCAGTAGGCTGTCTTTTTGTTTTGTTGGTGGTTTCCTTTGCTGTGGAAAAGATTTTAAGTTTAATTGGGTCCCTTTTGTTTATTTTTGCTTTTGTTTCCTTTACCTTAGGAGACAGATCCAAAAAAAATATTGCTACAATTTATGTGAAAGAGTGTTCTATGTTTTCTTCTAGGAGTTTTATGGTTTCTCGTCTTACATTTGGGTTTTAATTCATTTTGAGTTTATTTTTTGTATATGGTGTGAGAAAATGTTCTAATTTCATTCTTTTACATACAGCTGTCCAGTTTTCCCAAACCACTTATTGAAGAGACTGTCTTTTCTTCATTGTATATTTATGCCTCCTTTGTTCTAGATTAATTGACCATAAGTGTGTGGATTTATTTCTGGGCTCTCTACTCTGTTCAGTTGATTTATGTGTCTGTTTTTGTGCCAGTACCATACTGTTTTGATGACCGTAGATTTGTAGTATAATCTGAATTCAGGCAGTGTGATTCCTCCAGCTCTGTTCTTTCTCAGGATTTTTATGGCTATTTGGGGTCTTTTGTGTTTCCATATAAATTTTAGGATTATTTGTTCTAGTTCTGTGAAAAATGTCATAGGTATTTTGATAAGGATTTCATTAAATATGTAGGTTGCTTTGGGCAGTATTGCCATTTTTACCATATTAATTCTTCCAATCCATGAACACAGGATATCTTTCATTTCTTCATATCATCTTCAATTTATTTACTGTGTTTTATAGTTTTCAGAGTATAGGTCTCTCACCTCCTTGGTTAAGTTTATTCCTAGGTATTTTATTCTTTTTGATGAAGTTTAAACAGTATTGTTTTCTTGCTTTCTCTTTCTGATAGTTCATTATTAGTGTGTAGAAAAGCAACAAATTTCTGTATATTAATCTTGTATTCTGCAACTTTACTGAACTCATTTATTAGTTCTAATAGTGTTTTAGTGGCGGCTTTAAGGTTTCCTGTAGTATATAGTATTATGTCATCTGCAAATAGTGACAGTTTTACTTCTTCCTTTCCAATTTGGATGCCTTTTATTTCTTTTTATTGTCTGATTGCTGTGGCTAGAACTTTTTATGTTAAATACTATGTTAAATAAAAGTGGCAAGAGTGGACATATTTTTCTTTTTTCTGATTTCAGAGGAAACTCTTTCAGCTTTTCACATTGAGCATAATGTTAGCTATGGGTTTGTCATGAGTTGCCTTTATTATGTTGAGATATGTTCCCTCCATACTCACTTTGATGAGAGTTTTTTAAATCATGGAGCAATGTTGAATTTTTTCAGATGCTTTTTCTGCATTTATTGAGAAGATCATGTGATTTTAATCCTTTGTTTTATTAATGTGGTGTATCATATTGATTGATTTGTGGAAATTCAACCATCCTTGCCTCCCTGGAATAAATCCCACTTGATCATGGTGTATTATCTTTTTTATATGTTGTTAAATTTGGTTTGCTAATATCTTGTTGAGGATTTTTGCATCTATATTCAACAAAGATATTGGCTTGTAATTTTCTTTTTTTGTAGTGTCTGTGTCTGGTTTTGGTATCAGGGTAATTGTGGCCTTGAAGAATAAATTTGGAAGTGTTTTCTCCTCTTCAGTTTTTTGGAATACTTTGAGAAGGATAGGTATTAACTTTTCTTTATATAATTGGAAGAATTCCCCTGTGAAACCATCTGGTCCTGGGCTTTTGTCTGCTGGGAGTTTTTTGATTACTAATTCAGTTTCACTTCTAGTGATTGGTCTATTCAGATTGTCTATTTCTTCCTGATAAAGTCTTGGAAGAGTGTATGTTTCTAGAAATTTATCCATTTCTTCTAGGTCATCCACTCTCTTGGAATATAACTGTTCATAGTGTTCTTTTATGATTTTTTTTTATCTTGGTGTTATTGGTTTTAATTTTCCTCTTTCGCTTCTTATTTTGTTTATTTTGGGTCCTCTCTCTTTTTTTCTTAATGAGTCTGGCTATAGGCTTATCAGTTTTGCTTATCTTTTCAAAAAAACTAGGTCTCGATTTCATTGATTTTTTTCTGTTTTTTTTTGGTCTCTATTTCATTTATTTCCTCTCTGATCTTTATTATTTCCCTCCTTCTGCTGATTTTGGGCTCCCTCCACCAATTCCTTTAGATGGTAGGTTAGGTTGTTTTGAATTGCTTCTTGTTTCTTAAGGTAGGCTTGTATCTCTATAAACTTCCCTCTTAGGACTGCTTTTGCTGCATCCTATAGATTTTGGAAAGTTGTATTTTTGTCTTCATTTGTCTCAAGGTATTTTCTGATTTCCTCTCTGATTTCTTCATTGACCCATTGGTTTTTAGTAGCATATTGTTTAGTCTCCATGTGTTTGTGTTTTTCCCATTTTTCTTCCTGTAATTGATTTCTAGTTTAACACCCTTTTGGTCATAAAATTGATGTAATTTCTATCCTATTAAATTTGTTGAGACTTGTTTTGTGACTAGCATGTGAGCCATCCTGGAGAACATTCCATGTGCACTTGAAAAGAATGTGTATTCTGCTGTTTTTGAATGTAATGTCCTGTAGATATCTATAAAGACCAATTGGTCTAATATGTCAATTAAGGCCACTGTTTCCTTATTGATTTTCTGCCTGGATGATCTTTCCATTGATGTAAGTGGGGTGTTAAAGTCTCCTGCTATAATTGTATTAATGTCAATTTCTCCCTTTATGTTTGTTAATATTTGCTTTATATAATTAGGTGCTCCTATACTAGGTGAATATATGTTAACAAGTGCTATATCCTCTTATATTGATATTTTTATCTTTATATAATGCCCTTCTTTGTTTTTTGTTATCGACTTTGTTTTAAAGTCTACTTTTGCCTAGGTATGAATATTGCTACCCCAGCTTTCTGCCAATTTCCTTTGCATGAAATATCCTTTTCTATGCCCTCACTTTCAGTCTTTGTCTTTAGATCTGAAGTCAGTCTTTTGTAAGTGGCATATATCAATAGATGGGTCTTGTTCCCTCTCCCCCACCAGTCAGCCATGCTATGTCTTTTGATTGCAGCATTTAGTCCCTTGATATTTATAGTGATTATTGATAGATGTGTACTTATTGCCATTTTGTTACTTGAATTCTGGTTGTTTTTGCAATTATTCTCTATTCTTTTCTTTTTCATTTAGTTTCTTCCCTTGAGGTTTGAAGATTTTCTTTAATGGAATGCTTAAGTTCCTTTCTCTCTAGCTTTTGTTTATCTATTGTAGGTTTTTTGATTTGTGGTTATCATGGGTATCAGGTATGTTGATCTATAACTATATCTACTTGTTTTAAACTGA
Source organism: Tursiops truncatus (assembly GCF_011762595.2). Lineage (NCBI taxonomy): Eukaryota > Metazoa > Chordata > Mammalia > Artiodactyla > Delphinidae > Tursiops > Tursiops truncatus. The sequence goes on from NC_047041.1 coordinate 49,030,436, forward strand.
TAGTCATTTAAGTTCAAACACATTCTAAAAGATCTACATTTTTTTTAATCCACTCTCCCATGTTTTGTGTTTTTGATGTCATATTTTACATCTTCATGTTTATTCTTTCACTGTTCATTGAAGTTATCGCTGATTTTGTATTTTTTTGTCTTTTAATCTTTGTACTAGCTTATTTAAGTCATTGATCCACAGCCTTCACTATATATTTTCCTTTATTTGTGGAACTTTTCCTGTCCTATAGATTCTTGCTTCCTGTCATAGCCTTTTCTTTTCTACATAGAGAGGACCCTTTAACATTTCTTTTAGGGTATGTTCAGTGTTGATGAACTCTTTCAATTTTTGCTTGTCTGAGAAGTTATCTCTCCTTCAATTCTGAATGATAATCTTGCTGGGTAAAGTATCCTAGGTTGTAGGTTTTTCACTTTCACTACTTTAAATATATAATGCCACTTTCTTCTGACCTGCAAAATTTCTGCAGCAAAAATCAGCTCATAACCTTATGGGGGTTCCCTTGTATTTGACTCTTTGTTTTTCTCTTGCTGCCTTTAGAATTCTCTCTTTACCTTTGACTTTTGCCATTTTAATTATGATATGTCTTGGTGTGTGTCTCTGGATTTATCTTGTTTGTGACTGTTTGTACTTCCTGTATCGGGTTATCTGTTTCCTTCTTCAGGTTTGGGAAGTTTTCTTCCATAACTTCACTGAATACATTTTTTTTTTTTTTTTTTTTTGCGGTACACGGGCCTCTCACTGTTGCGGCCTCTCCCGTTGTGGAGCACAGGCTCCGGACACGCATGCTCAGCGGCCGTGGCTCATGGGCCCAGCCGCTCCGCGGCATGTGGGATCCTCCCGGACTGGGACACGAACCCGTGTCCCCTGCATCGGCAGGCAGACTCTCAACCACTGCACCACCAGGGAAGCCCTCACTGAACACATTTTTGAGCGCTTTTTCTTTCTCTTCTCCTTCTGTGACCTCCTATAATGTGAATGTTGGTATGCATGATGTTGTTCCAGAGGTCCCTTAAAGTGTCTTCATTTTTAAAAATTTGTTTTTCTTTTCTGATTGGGTGATCTCCATTATTCTGTCTTCTAGTTCATTTACGTGTTCTTCTGTATCATCTAATCTGCTATTAATTCTTTTGAGTGTGTTTTTCATTTCATTTATTGTATTTTTCAGCTCTGAGTGGTTCTGTTTTCTATTTTCTATTTTCTTGTTAAAATTCTCACTATGCTCATCTATTCTTTTCCCAAGTTCAGTTAGCATTTTTATTACTAATTCTCTGAAATCTTTTTCTGGTAAATTATATATCTCTGTTTCATTAGTTGTTTTTTCAGGTCTTTTTTTCTTGTTCTTTTATTTGAAACAGATTCCTCTGTTTTCTCATTTTTTTTAACTTCCTTTTTCTCTATGAAATTAGGTGAAACAGTTACCTCTCCCAGTCTTGAAAGGGTGTCTTGTGTGGAAGCATCTCTTTACAGTCTGTGTGTGCCCAGTGGCTTGGGTTAGAGAGCTGGATTTGAAGCGAACATGGGTCATGTCTTCCCCTAGTGTGGGCTGGCAGCTATCACCTTGGTGGGAGGTGTGGCTGGAGATGGAGGGGCTAGAGACATATACAGGTGTAAGCCAGGGCTTCTCCTATGCTCAGTGGCTGTTGCTGCCCTATTGGGAATGGGGTCAGTTCCCAATGGTTGGAGCAGAAGCTCTAAGGGTCAGATCCAAGCTGGTTTTGTTATCTCTAAGTGTGTGTTCTTCCCCCTCTTGGCAGTGGTAACTTTGCCTCAGAAGGGAGCCGTACTGGGGCATGAGGGACCTGAGTGGGGCCCCTGTGTGGTAAAGGAGCTTACTGGGATGATACTAGCATGTCAGTCAGAGCTCCAGACTCCTGATCTGTTGCCATCATGAGCACCAGCAATGACCACCTTCACCCTATTCAGATGCAGTGCGGGGTCTGAGCCAGCTCCATACCTCCGAAGTGCGTATGTTCCTCAGCAATGACAGCCTTTGCTGTAGTGGGAGCTGAGTGGAGCTACAGGGGTTGGGGCAGGCGCTTGGCAAGGGTAAAAGCTGCACTCTGGGAAGGTCATGGGAACTGGCCAGAGATGAGCAGTTTCAGTCTGCTTCTCCTACTGTATTCCTAGGAGTAAGCAAGTATGTATGTGTTTTTTGCCTGTGCCACGCTTGGGTAAACCAAATTAGGCTGGCTTCAGTCTGTTTCACCTGTGTGCTATTTGGGCTCCCTTGCCCTTTCTTTTCCTGTTTTTTTATCATGATATCTAGAGTCAGAAATCCCAGAAGTTATGGATACAATTTTCTTTCCTCCTCCCTGTTAACAAAAAAGTATTTTGTATTTATTTCACTCTTCCATGTTTATTTATTTAACAGTCAACTGATGTTAAATTTTTTTTTTTTTTTAATTTTTGGCCGTGTTGGGTTTTCATTGCTGTGTACAGGCTTCTCTAGTTGTGGCAAGTGGGGGCTACTCTTTGTTGCGGTGCATGGGCTTCTCATTTTGGTGGCTTCTCTTGTTGCAGAGCACAGGCTCTAGGCACGCGGGATTCAGTAGTTGTGGTGTGTGGGCTCAGTAGTTGTGGCTCGTGGGCTCTAGAGTGCAGGCTTAGCAGTTGTGCATGGGTTTAGTTGCTCTGCGGCATGTGGGATCTTCCTGGACCAGGGATTGAACCCATGTCCCCTGCATTGGCAGGTGGATTCTTAACCACTGTGCCACCAGGGGAGTCCCATTCCATCGTTTATTTTTGATGGTATAGAAACAGTTGTCTATTTCAAACTAATGCAGCAAACACCTTTTAGGATAAATATGGTAGGGAGAGAGAATACATGGGAAGGGAGAGATAGCATACTGCAAAGGAGACTCCCTGGCTCTCTTACTTTTCCTGACTCATGATTCAGAGAAGCCCCCACCCCATGAGGACAGTGCCTACTCAGTGGGTAGCTTTTCCAGTGCAACACTAATATAATTATTTAGGATTGTGGTTCTCAAAGTGTGATCCCAACCAGCAGCAGCAGCATCACCAGGGAACTTGTTAAAAATGTAAAATTGAGAGCTCACCCAAGATCTAATGAATTGGAAAAATTGAGGGTGGGGCCCAGCAATCTGTGTTTTAACAAGCCCTCCAGTGGACTCTGATGCACTTGCAGTTTGTGAACTGTGTCCTTACCTGCCATGCCATATTGCATGTGTGGATTCCAATGGCTGTCTCTGGATCTGGAGCAGTGTCTGTGACTTTGTTCTATATCAGCCTTTCTGCTTCTCACCCACCAAGCTTCTTCCTAGACATCGCCTGGCACAAAGTTGAAGCTTGTCTTTACTCTCTGCTGCTGGCTGCCCAACCGTGTGACATTGCTTAGTGAAGTCAGGTCCTTTGCTGGACAACATACTTCATTTGTTTCTAGGTATTTTTTGATTTCCTCTTTGATTTCTTCAGTGATCTCTTGCTTATTTAATAGTGCATTGTTTAGCCTCCATGTGTTTGTATTTTTTACAGTTTTTTTCCTGTAATTGATATCTAGTCTCATAGCATTGTGGTTGGAAAAGATACTTGATATTATTTCAATTTTCTTACATTTACCAGGGCTTGATTTGTGACCCAAGATATGATCTATCCTGGAGAATGTTCCATGAGCACTTGAGAAGAGTGTGTGTTCTGTTGTTTTTGGATGGACTGTCCTATAAATATCAATTAAGTCCATCTTGTTTAATGTGTCATTTAAAGCTTGTGTTTCCTTATTTATTTTCATTTTGGATGATCTGTCCATTGGTGAAAGTGGGGTGTTAAAGTCCCCTACTATGATTGTGTTACTGTCGATTTCCCCTTTTATGGCTGTTAGTGTTTGCCTTATGTATTGAGGTGCTCCTATGTTGGGTGCATAGACATTTACAATTGCTATATCTTCTTCTTGGATTCATCCCTTGATCATTATGTGGTGTCCTCCTTTGTCTCTTGTAATAGTCTTTATTTCAAAGTCTATTTTGTGTAATATGAGAATACTTTTTTCCATCTTCTCACTTTCAGTCTGTATGTGTCCCTAGGTCTGAAGTGAGTTTCTTGTAGACAGCATATATACAGGTCTTGTTTTTTTATCCATTCAGCCAGTCTGTGTGTTTTGGTTGGAGCATTTAATCCATTTACATTTAAGGTAATTATCAATATGTATGTTCCTATTACCATTTTCTTAATTGTTTTGGGTTTGTTTTTGTAGGGCTTTTCTTCTCTTGTGTTTCCTGACTAGAGAAGTTCTTTTAGCATTTGTTGTAAAGCTGGTTTTTTGGTGCTGAAATCTCTTAGCTTTTGCTTGTCTGTAAAGGTTTTAATTTCTCCTTCAAATCTGAATGAAACCCTTGATGGGTAGAGTAATCTTGGTTGTAGGTTTTCCCTTTCATCACTTTAAATATGTACTGCCACACCCTTCTGGTTTGCAGAGTTTCTGCTGAGAAGTCAACTGTCAACCTTATGGGGATGTCCTTGTATGTCATTTGTTGCTTTTCCTTTGCTGCTTTTGATATTTTTTCTTTTATTTAATTTTTAATAGTTTGATTAATATGTGTCTTGGCGTATTTCTTCTTGGATTTATCCTGTATGGGACTCTCTGCTCTTCGTGGACTTGATTGACTAATTCCTTTCCTATATTAGGGAAGTTTTCAACTATAATCTCTTCAAATATTTTCTCAGTCTCTTTCTTTTTCTCTTCTTCTTCTGGACCCCTATAATTTTAATATTGGTGCACTTAATGTTGTCCCAGAGGTCTCTAAGACTGTCCTCAATTCTTTTCATTCTTTTTTCTTTATTCTTCTCTGTGGTAGTTATTTCCACTATTTTATCTTCCAGGTCACTTATCTGTCTTCTGCCTTAGTTATTGTGATATTGATTCCTTCTGGAGAATTTTAAATTTCATTTATCGTGTTGCTCATCAGTGTTTGTTTGCTCTTTAGTTCTTCTAGGTCCTTGTTAAACATTTCTTGTATTTTCTCCATTCTATTTCCACGATTTTGGATCATCTTTCCTGTCATTACTCTGAATACTTGTTCAGGTAGACTGCCTATTTCCTCTTCATTTGTTTGGTCTGGTGGGGGTTTTTTTTTGTTTTTTTTTTTTTGCGGTACATGGGCCTCCCACTGCTGCGGCCTCTCCCACCGTGGAGCACAGGCTCTGGACGCACAGGCCCAGCGGCCATGGCCCATGGGCCCAGCCGCTCCGCGGCACGTGGGATCCATCCAGACCGGGGCACGAACCCGTGCCCCCTGCATCGGCAGGTGGACCCCCAACCACTGCGCCACCAGGGAAGCCCTGGTCTGGTGGGCTTTTACTTTGCTCCTTCATCTGCTGCATATTTCTCTGTCTTCTCATTTTGCTTAACTTACTGTGTTTGGGGTCTCCATTTCACAGGCTGCAGGTTCATAGTTCCCATTGTTTTTTGTGTCTTCCTCCAGTGGTCACGTTGGTTCCGTGGGTTGTGTAGGCTTCCTGGTGGAGGGGACTGGTGCCTGTGTTCTGGTGGATGAGGCTGGATCTTATCTTTTTGATGGGCAGGACCACGTCTGGTGGTGTGTTTTGGGGTGTCTGTGAACTTATTATGATTTTAGGCAGCCGCTCTGCTAATGGGTTGTGTTGTGTTCTTGTCTTGGTAGCTGTTTGGTGTGGGGTATCCAGCCCTGGAGACCAGGTTGCTGGTTGTGAAGAGGAGCTGGGTCTTAGCGTTGAGATAGAGATCTCTGGGAAAACTCTTGCTGATTGATATTACTTGGGGCCGGGAGGTCTCTGATGGTCCAATGTCCTGAATTCTGTTCTCCCACCTCAGAGGCTCAGGACTGACACCTGGCCACAGCACCAAGACCCTGTCAGCCACACAGCCAGGTACGTGGGAATTTTCTTGCCTTTTCGGAAGTCTGAGGTCTTCTGCCAGTGTTCAGTGGAAGTTGTTCCACATGAAGATGTACTTTTGATGTATTTGTGGGGAGGAAGGTGATCTCCGTGTCTTACTCCTCTGCCATCTTGAAGATCCTCTCTCCCCCATGTTGTTTTGACAGAAACAATTCTGTTCTGGAATCTACTTCAATGAGCTTTTAATCTCTTAATTAGGTTACTTTTCTGGATTATCCAAATACATGTTCCGGGATAAAATATTTTACAGGAGTTTCTTTTAATGGATCCCACTGGAATCTAACAGAAGCCTAATTAGTCCCCTTAATTGGTATGTTCTCTAGGAGGAGGCTCAAGCCGACTGCTGCTCTTAGAGTGTCCTTACTCTGCTAAGAGCTTCAGCCCCTGGTTTTTGGCAGTTATTATTTACCCAGACAGATGGTGGATGGTCCATCACCCCAGCAACTTGTCCACCTAGAAGAGGACAAATGCATGCTCAGCTTGAGAATACTGATTATCTCTCCAGAAAGTAGCTTTATGTATTAAACAAGTTTTGTTTCCAATTTTGTAAGCACCACAAAATAACTCTTGGTCACTCAGGCAAAGCTTAATTTGCATAAAAGTGTGTTATCAATTAGATCCCTCTGATACTTGGTTTGTACACTTCTTTCATTGTTTCAGGCCCAGTTCATATACCAACCCCCTTTCAAGTCATCCTTGACCTCCAGAACAAGGGGTAACATGGTGTCTTGGAAAGACTGAGGGTTTTGAGGTGACACTTAAATTTGTATCTTACTTCTACAAATAGTTAGCTTTGTGAAGTTGTGCAAATTCCTTAATTTTTCTAATCTCAGTCTCCCAAGCTATACAAAGGAGATAAAATATACTCAGTGATGTTATTGTGAGGATAAAATCTGATGCACTGGACAATAAATATTGATCAGAAAATATCATCATTTCTTCACCTCTGCTAAGTGTATGACGTATATCCCTACTTACTTAGCATTTACTGCATTCTGCTTTATACTATAGTCAGTTTTAAACTTCGTATGTGTAGGTTAGGTTCTGGTAACAAAAAGCTCCATGCATGTGATGGTTCAACGTAATAAAAGTTATTTCCTTTTTTACTGAAGTATAGTTGATTCACAATGTTAATTTCTGTGGTACACCAAAATGATTCAGTTATACATGTATATACATTCTTTATTATATTCTTTTCCATTATGGTTTATCACAAGACATTGAATATAGTTCCCTGTGCTATACAGCAGGACCTTGTTGTCTATCCATTCTATATATAACAGTTTGAATCTGCTAATCCCAAACTCCCAATCCTTCCCTCCCCTCCCCTCCTTCCTCCTTGGCAACCACAAGCCTGTTCTCTATGTCTGTGAGTCTGTTTCTGTTTTGTAGATAAGTTCATTTGTGTCATAATTTAAATTCCACATATAAGTGATATCGTATGGTACTTCTCTTTCTCTTTCTGACTTATAGAAGTTTATTTCTTGTTCTTTTAACAGTTCAGGGGTCCATAAAAGGGGGTCTGTTCTATGCAACGGAAGAATATATGGCTGAGAAATTTTGAATTATTTGTTGCATGAAAGTTTCTTCATTAAATAAAGGAACATTAGGCAAATGCCAAATTAAGGGTGTTATTTTCACACTCAGCCTTTTCTTTCAGATGATCTCGAGGTAGCTTCCCTCATATTGAAAGAGAGAGAGAAGCATGGGGACTGGCAAGAAAAGAAAACAGACTTTATGTCACTTATATGTGGAATCCAAAAAATGCAACAAACTAATGAATATAACAAAAAAAGAAACAGACTCACAGATACAGAGACCAGCCTAGTGCTTACCAGTGGGGAGAGGAAAGGCAGGGCAGCCTAGGGAGATTAAGAGGTACAAACTACTATGTATAAAATAAGCTACAAGGATATATTGTACAACATAGGGAATATAGCCAATATTTTATAATAGCTATAAATGGAATATAACCTTTAAACATTGTGAATCACTATACTGTACACATGTAACTTACATAATATTGTACATCAACTATACTTTAATAAAAAATCAAACCAAACCAAACCGAAACAAAAACAGCTTCCAGAACCATGTGTAGGAAAGAAATTAGGTTGTGGTACCTGGCACATGAAAATGACTGAAAGCAAATTATATCCAGCCCTGTAGGTTATATTCCTGTCTCTTGCTAGAATGCAAGTTTTTTAAGAGCAGCAATTTTGCTTAATATTTTCTTCCTTCATCTCCTTTTACAGTACCTGACACTGTAAATGCTGAATTGAAGTTCATTGAGGCTCTTGGATCTTTTGAATGAGGGATATATCAGTATTGGAGACTTAAATGCCAATGTTTGGATACCACACAGGCATTTTTGGTGCCTATGATATCTTAGGACCTAAGCTAGGTGCTGGGGACACTCTGGAAGCAAAGCAGATGTGGTCCCACCCTGCCCTCTTCAGCTGTCAGCCTATGGGGGACACACATTTATCTAATGATCACAGACTTATTTAACATCACACTCTAATAAATGCTAAGAATGTTACTTAAAACTGAAAAGAGGGGTGAATGGCTGAATTTCAGATATCACAAAAAGCTAGTGTGAGAGGGACTGAGCAGCAAACTGAAGTTTTGGGGATCTATTGAATCACTCCCAGGTAGGCAGCTTCTCCTGCTACCTAGCCTGCAAATGTTTAGCCAAATGGCGTTGCCGCCAGGACTCACTTTTGGAGTCAGGTAGATTGAAATTCAAATTCTGTTCTGCACTTATTAGCTGAGTCACATTGGGTAAGTTACTTAGCCTCTCTGTGACTCAATTTCAAATGATTAAGTGGGATTGATGATGATGATGATGAAGATGAGAACAAAGATTTTTCGAGGTCTCACTGTGTGCTTGGCAACATCCTGAATATATTAACTCCTTTAATGAGTGTTGTGAGGATTAAATGAGCTAATATATTTAAAGTTTGTAGCACCACTGGTGGCACAAAGCAGGAATCTAAAAACAGTGTCCATCGACAGTGGTACCAAAGGTGGGCTGTTGGGTACCTGCTGCATGTGTAAGCAATAAGGAGAGGATTTATAAACAGTAACAGAGCTGTCTGGAAATGGGTTTGCTTTTTATTGTCATCATAAACTAACAATTCTAAACAATGTCACTTACAAAATACTGGTTCCTGGAAGAAAAGAAAAAAAAAAAAACCTTTGCTGTGGATACTGTGGAGGTTGAATAATTTCAATATGCACACACACACACACATATTTTTAGTGAAGTATAGTTGATTTGCAATATTGTGTTAGTTTCAGACATATAGCACAGTGATTCAGTTATGTATATATACACTTTTTTAAAGATTGTTTTCCACTATAGGTTATTACAAGATATTGAAGATAGTTCCCTGTGCTGTATAGGGAATCCTTGTTGCTTATCTATTTTATGTATAGTAGTTTGTATCTGTTAATCCCATACTCCTAATTTACTCCCACCCCACCTCCCTTTCCCCTATGGTAACCATAAATTTGTTTTCTATGTCTGTGAGCCTGTTTCTGTTTTGTATATAGATTCATTTGTATTATTTTTTAGATTCCACATATAAGTGATAACAGGCAGTATTTGTCTTTCTCTGCTTGCCTTATTTCACTTAATAGGATAATCTCTAGGTCCACCCATGTTGCTGCAAATGACCATATTTCATTCTTTTTTTTAATGGCTGAGTAATATTCCATTGTATATATGTACTACATCTTCTTAAACCAATCATCTGTTGATGGGCACTTGGGTTGTTTCCATGTCTTGGCTATTGTAAATTGTGCTGCTGTGAACATTGGGGCGCATGTGTCTTTTTCGAATTAGAGTTTTCTTCTTTTCTGGATATATGCCCAGGAGTGGGATTATAGGATACTATGGTAGCTCTATTTTTAGTTTTTTAAGGAATCTCCCTACTGTTCTCCATAATAGCTGCACCAATTTACATTCCCACCAATAGTGTAGGAGGGACCTCTTACCTCTACACCCTCTCTAGAATTTATTATTTGTATACTTTTAGATGATGGCCATTCTGAGAGGTGTGAGGTGATGCCTCATGGTGATTTTGATTTGCATTTCTCTAATAATTAGAGAAGTTGAGCATCTTTTCATGTGCCTGTTAGCCATCTGTATGTCTTCCTTGGAAAAATATCTATTTAAGTCTTCTGCCCATTTTTTGATTGGGTTTTTTTTTTGATATTGAGTTGTATGAACTATTTGTATATTTTTGATATTAACCCCTCTCGGTTGCACTGTTTGCAAATATTTTCTCCCAGTCTGTTAGTTGTCTTCATTTTGCTGATGGTTTCCTTTGCTGTATGCACACGTATATTTATGCTCCATCTAGTATACTTTTGTTATTTATCTTTTATCTAAAATTGTAATTTACATGGAAGTTAATTCAGAGACTTTCCAGTTATTCAGTCAGCTCCTAACACATGTGGACTCAGTTACAGGTGTGAGTTTGGAAAGTAATTCATAATGATGTGAAATTGTTCCAGCCCGTTTTGGGCAGAGTTCCCTGTGGTCCTACATATTTCTGCACTTAAGCAAGTAGACTAAAAATAAAAAACAGATAGCACAGTGATTGTAAAATGAATAAAAAGAACTTGAGTTACTTCATTTCTTTCCTTCTCTGTGCAAATCATTCTTGGAATATCGTGGGGTTCACTTTACTGGGAACTTTTCTTCATGCATTTACCTCCCTCTTCTTTAAAAAGAAAGTGAAGTCATTATATTATCCTCCTTTTCTACTTTAATATTTATGTCAGTTAAAAATTTTTTACTGTCATGAATATACATACATATATATGGTACAAAATTTTTTTCACTGCTTGCATTCCTTGTCTGATCATCCTGATTATTTGTTTTCTTTCATAATTATTACTAAAAATGAAGTTATTTTATGGAGGAGGGAGGTGCTAAAAAATGATCCTCATCAGATGTCACATATGCTGACTGTGGACCATTAATACTATTCTCTTCCCTATTCTTATTTCTTAGGTCAGTTAAGAGATGCTTCACCATCTTGGGTTGCAGAAACCTGTCAATAAAATACTATTGTTTGGGAAACTGCTTCGGGTTTGCCTTAGAAGGAGGTTGGGGTGGGGGGTGAGTGACGACTCACTGGCTTTCCCAAGACCACAGAAGAGATTCCTGACACTCAGGCAATTAGTGGCTGAGAGGAGGACCGTTCGTTCTAAAAGCATCAATCACAGAGGTGGAGGGATATGATGAAAAGACACAGAGGCCTATAAACCTGGCACCTGAGGCAAAGGAAGCTGGTATTCAAGGAATCAAAGTGCGGGAGTGACAGGGAGCAACTCTCAAGGTTGCTGGGGTCTAGGTAGCACCTGACACGGCATTCTGGACAGAATCTTTGGTGAGGGAGCACGCACTGCCTCTTCCAAATTCACGGTAGGTTAACTATCTTGACTGACAGATTCAAACACGTGATGGTGGTGAGCTGTGCTGTACCATCCACTGTGCAAGTTTTCAGTGAACAGCTACTATTCTACTTCAGCTTCATTCCCTGTAGCATTTATTGAGTGCCTATGATGTGCAGGCACTCTCCTGTGAAAGCAGGGCTTTCACATTCACTCTTTCAAGAACTTGTGTGGTGCTATTAAGAGATAGCAATGGGGGAGGGGTGAGTAAGGAGGCTGGGTTTTTTTTTTTCCACACTGTTTTAAAGTATTTATTTGTATTTACTCTTATATTCTTCACAATAACCCTTTAAGATATTATTCTTATGCCCATTTTATAGAAGCAAAATTGACACATAGGGAGGTGAAGGAATTTAATCAGAACCACACATTTTGATCACAGAAAAATCACATCCTATGTGGCATTCCCAAAATGGAGTCAAACTGAGCAATCTGATTCTGAATCTTGCACTCTTTCCTCTGGGACCCTAAAGTTCATGCTCTCTCAGCACTGTCACTTCTCAAAATAGCCCTTTGCTCTAAATTGTTTCTCAAGCTCTCTTTCCAAGTGCTGCTTCCCACCTACTCTCAAATACTCTCAGTTCTCTTCACTTCTAAAAAAATATTCTTTTGAATCCACCACCTATATGTGGGCTGCCCTGTACTGCCCTCTTTCCTTCAAGTGTACAACTCACTGAAGATGTTCTTGTTACCTGCTATGTCTACCCTCCGCCTACACCATCTCTTTCTTAAAGGACCCTGCCCACGCCATCCCTGAATCTCCCCATCCACACCTAAATAGTTTCTTCTGTCTGAAACCACCTGTGACTTTCTGCTAACAAAATCCAGGGGATTTGTCCTTGAGTTAACTCCCAACAGCATCTGTCACTATGCCCTCCTCATCACTCCTGATTCTTCATCTGGAAGTTATATCGTAAGCTATCAGGAGGCTGGGTTTTGTTGTTACATAAACTGAGGTTCAAATATGAGCTCTGATAGTTCCCAGCTGTGTGACCTTGGGCAAGTTACCTAACCTCTCTTGGCCTCCAATTCCTCATCTGTAAAATGGGAATAAATAATAGCTGCCTGGCTGAGTAGTGGAGAGAAGTAAGGTCAGCAGTGTAAGTAAAGCCCAAGCACAGCACCTAACACATCGCAGGCCATCAGATGGCTACAATTTTATCTCTTGGTTCAAATGAAGAAGGCCCAGAGAGGTAAATGACTTGTTTAGAGTGTAACAAAACCAGCCCCTGCTGCTTATGTTTACTTCTTACTAGAAGGCACTCTGCTATAGTTCTCCTGAAGCGGCTGGCAAAGGTGCGGTTGCTCCCCAATGGCGGTGCTGATGAAGGTGATGTAATCATGTCCAGACACAACAACTCCTGTGAACCATGAGGTTAGAGCAGGGGGAGAATATTTCCCAGAAGAAGAAGCCCCAAATGTGTAAAGTGGGCGGGTGTCTATTTAAACAGAACAACGGGTGTCCACTCAGTAGCGTTAGAGCTCTTATACTTCTGCATTTTGTTAGCTATTCAGAGCTACTAGTGACAACATGCATGCCCTTAGAACGCCTGGCTTTCTCCTCCCTTTAGGTGGTATGGAGAGTCTATACAGTATCAGTATTCACAAGGCTGGCCATGAATAAAGATGCTTTTGTGCCCTAATGTTGAAATGCATGATTCAGGGTGTGAGGAACTCCCATTTAGAAGATGGGTGGGGAACTCCCAGGACCTGCGTCTCTGAATTAGGGGTCAGGGTATTGGTGGCAGCTGATACTTCTCTGAGAACACTCTTAGTTGCTGTGATTATGGAAAGGGACTAAAGCCAGGAGGGGGTTATGAAATGCTGCCCACTCTAAGTTAAATAAATATCTTCAAAATGCACTCTTTGAATCTGTGTGGGAAATGTACAGCCCTTTTCCCCATGAGTGGTAGGTCACATGACCGGTAAAATATAAGGCTATGTGGACCTGATGTTCTATTCCTTTTGGTTACTCCAGGCTCTCAAAGAGGCTTTTGGGGCTATTAATGGATTCACCTACTTTATATGTAGTCTCACCTGCCTACTAATTAGCTGAGAGAACCAGGAGCTACATTTAGTTTGGGCTCCAGATTACAGCAATAGAGTTAGATCTTCTAATTCATTCCTTCATACATGCAGGCTCGATAAATGCTTGAATAGATGGGTAAACAGGAATACTTCTGCATTTCGGAGGCACAGTGTTGCAGAGGCAGATTCTGTGCTGGGCAGAGATGGCCAGATCCTTACCCCACTGCATCAGTTGGTCACTGTATGTGGGTCACCCTGGGGAGGGCATGACCTTGGGCCAGGCAATTGTCTGCAGCAGACGCAATTCCTGGGGCTGACACCTGGAGGCTGTCTACAGCTGAACACTGCCAGAAGCTGGGTGGCAAGTTCTTTAATGAGGGGAATGTAATCAGAGCTCGCTGTGCCCACCACACGATGGTATTTTATAAGGGGCAGGTGTCTGTGACAGCGTGTGTGTGATCATTAACATGAATCAGAAGGGAAAAGGAGACTTTCACCCTGTTTACCTGGTTCAGCTGGGGTGGCGTAATGGCCTTTGAACGCAAGGTGGTGCTGCAGCGTCAGTTTGAGGAGCTTTGATGCAGCTAGGAATACCGAAGGACTATCCCATTCTCTTTACAAAGAAAAACCAAAGGAAAGAGGCTGAGATGCTGTTTTAAAGTTGTTTTCCCCCTGACAGCTAAAATACTCAGAAGAGGTGAGATCTAAGGGTGTGTGTGTGTGTGTGTGTGCGCGCGCGCGCGCGCGCCCATTGACAGGTACGGAGGAGACGGGGAGATAGCGGAGCCGTCTCTCTTCCGTCTTTCCTTCCTTCCTTCAGAAAACACTCACCTTAGTGCCTGCTCCTGGGTTCTCGGCTCTGGCTGATCACTGGGGTAACACAAATGAACAATATCTGGCTTCCTCTATGTGAGTTTTGATGAAACAATGAAATGGCATTGGTGTGTGGCCCCAAATATAAGTTTCATGGGTGCTACCTTCCTAAGTCAGAGTTAAGGGAGTGGTTGGGGGAGGGGTGTCGTAGAACTAAGCCTGGAGCTAGGTTACTTCTCTGTTCAAGAGGCAGCTGTAGCACAAGGATTAAGCCCTTGGTTCTGGGGTCAGATGCCTGGATCTACGTCTGACCCCTACTACTTTCCAGCTGTATGAATTTAGGCAAATGACATAATTACATTGTGCCTTTAAAAAGCTCTTGGATAGGGCTTCCCCGGTGTCGCAGTGGTTGAGAGTCCGCCTGCCGATGCAGGGAACGCGGGTTCGTGCCCCGGTCCGGGAAGATCCCACATGCCACGTAAGCGGCTGGGCCCGTGAGCTATGGCCGCTGAGCCTGCGCGTCCGGAGCCTGGGCTCCGCAATAGGTGAGGCCACAGCAGTGAGAGGCCCGCGTTCCGCAAAAAAAAAAAAAAAGCTCTCGGATAGAACTATAATTATAGTTCCTCTGTGACAGGGCTGTGAGGATTCATTGAGAGCCATACATGTAAAGGATTAAGATGAGTGCCTTGGCATATGGCAGGGCTTGCTATTATTTTGAATGTTGTCTGTTAGTTCCTGAGCATCTCTACTATGCAGGGTCCTGTGCTAGTTGCCTGGGAAGCAAAATGGACACACAGGAGACAGGTGTGCATGCTGGGCACTTAAAAATCGAGGTGTGAAGCCCTAGGAGGAGGTACACGCAGGGTTAATGGGAGCCGGAGGAAGGGCACCAAACTCGGTCTTGCTGGGGAGGAGTGGAAGTGAGGGGCTTGGGGAAAGCTCCTGGGCTGAGGTGCTTCTTCTTACTTTTTTTTTTTTTTTTTTTTTTTTGCGGTACGCGGGCCTCTCACTGTTGTGACCTCTCCCGTTGTGGAGCACAGGCTCCGGACGCGCAGGCTCAGCGGCCATGGCTCACGGGCCCAGCCGCTCCGCTGCATATGGGATCTTCCCGCATCCGGGGCACGAACCCATGTTCCCTGCATCGGCAGGCGGACTCTCAACCACTGCGCCACCAGGGAAGCCCTCCCACTCCTGATTCTTGAAGGTAACTGACGCTAAGAGTTTTCTTGGGTTTCTTTCCGGACAAGGGCAGGCAGACCCACCTTCCCAGAAAAACGCAGTGTGGTGCTAAGATGCTGAACTCCGGAGCCAGCCTGCCTGGGTTCCCATAATAACTCTCCATCCCTGCAGCTTTATGTGTTTACCCTAGTTATATAACTTGCCTGTGCCTCAGTTTTCCTCTGTGTAAAATGGACACCTACCCCACGGGGTTGTTACAAGGGTTAATGGAGTTCATATATGTAAAGCTCTGCACTCAGACTGCCTGGCCTGTAGTGTTTATTTTTATAGAGAATCTCTTAAAAAGTAATATAGGAGGATCTTATAATACTGCTTTCCAGTATGCTTTTTCTCACTAAAGTATCTTGCGCATCTTTCCACATCGGTAAACATAAATCCACCTCCTTCCTTTGAATGCTGCGTGGCACTGTGTGGTATGGATATACTAGAATTTATTTAACCACTCTCGTATTTATTTACTGGTTGTTTCCAGTTTTCCACTCTTACTCACAATGCTACCATGGCTATCTTTGTGCAGTCGTTCCAGCGTATCTTTAAGGCAAATTGCTACAAATCACATTTCTGGTTTAAGGGAGAGCCCTGTCTTAGATGCACTGCTCTCTTTTCAGTGAAGGCAGCTTCCAGTTGCTCTCACCCTGAAGCACATCTCGAGGGACAGATCTGAAATCTGCAGTTGTGGCCCAGGCTGGGTCCCTACCATGGATGAAAGGTCTAATGGAGCGGGGGGTAGGGGGTGGGGGGAGTGGGGGGGAAGCCGTGGGGAGGAGTTAGGCCAGGATGTAGGCAGCCTGTCTGGGAGGCAGGGGGGGTTCTGTTCCGCTTTCCTTTTTATCCTGTGCTCATCTTCTCCCTGAGGTTCAGAGTCAGGGGAGCTTTTGGGGTGGACCTTGGTGGCCCTAGCTCCAGCCTAGTGATGGGGAAGAGTAAGAGTGTGCAGGATCCAGCCCTCCTGCGGCTCCCTTGCTCTCTGGGGACGTGGCTATGAGAGCTCAGAGAACAGCTGGGATCCTGGCCCTGGGTGGAGCCCTCTGGTCTGGCTGTAACACTGGAGCTCACAGATTTTCACAGAATCACTGGTATCTAGAAGAGGGTCCAACACCACATACTCCAGTAGGGGCCAGATCTGCCACCACACTCCGTACACTGCCTCCTTCAGCCCCAAATCCTGTGGGACATGTTTCCACTGGTGCCAGAAGCTCCGCCACACGCAGCCCAGGATGGACAGACCCTGGCCCTCCCCCTCTTCACAAGGGGGCATCGTCCAGCCCTGTGGAAGCAGAAGAGCCGTATAAGGAAAATCTAAGGGCTTTGGCTTCGAGGGCCCTGGTGTGACCAGGAGCCCTCTTCCCTGAGCTGACATGGAGGCAGGCATCTCCCACTCTCGAAGAATCCCAGTGACCGAGGCAGGGACCACAAGGGCAAGGCGAGCAGTGGGGAAGAACTGTCTGAGGAATTTTCCAGAACTAGCCTTCATCAGTGACTTGGAGCTGTGGTGAATGAGAAGCAACCATGGGAGCAGGTACGTCTAATTTTCAGTACTCTTTTAGCAGGAAATTGTGAGCAGGGCTGACAGCCATCCTCTCCCTCTGACTGAAACTTGTAGAAAATTGGGGCAGGCTGTCAGGAAGGAGGTTCTGGACCCTCACATGAGAGCATATGTGTATAAAAACGAAAAAGATGCTGGTATTTGCACCTTGAGTTGAGGGAGTAGACTTTCCCAAACTGTTCTTCTAAACACTTGGACTGATTTATACTCCCACAGTGGATGACATGTGCCTATTTCTCTTCACCTTTGACAATAGTGAGGATTATTAAACTTTACGTATTTTGCCAAACTGATAGGGATATGCAGTGGTATCCCAAAGTTGATTTAATTTGTATTTTCTTAATTATGAGTGTAATTGAGCATATTAAAGTCTACTTATTGGACATTAGCACTTCTATTGGGTTGTGTGTTTCCTTATTGATTTGTAAAATCTCAATCTGATTTGTAAAATTTTATAGTAAGGAAATTGGCCCTTTGTCTAGCAAATGAATGGCCAATGTTCTCCTAAGTTTTTGTGTTCTTTTAACTTTGTTTTCTTGTACAGAAGTATAAACATTTTATGTCGTCAAATTTATCACTCTCTTCTTTAGGGCTTCCACTCCAAGATCATAAAATGATTAACCCATTCTTTTCTGTTACTGCTATGATTTTATTTCTTTAATTTTTTACATTTGAAAAAATTTCTCTGGAATTTTTAATGTAGGAAGTGATATAGGAATCTAGCTTTTTTTTTTTGCTTTTCTAAAATGGCCAGCCGGTTATCCCAATGCTATTTACTGGCTAATCCTTCTTTTCCTTGCTGGTTTGAAATCCCCGCTCTTTCATATATCAAAGGTTCTCTCTCTCTCTACTTAGGAGATTTGGATTTTGTACCCAGCTGTGTCACTAACTTCTTTGTGATCTTTACAAAGCCCCATCCTAAGGGCTTTACTCCTGTGTAGAATGAAGGGTTGGGAGAGATGATATTTAAATTCCCATCTAATCTTAACGCTGTGAGTTGATGCCACAATTCCATCGTGATATCAGGCCCTCCTCCTCCCTGGGTCTTTTTCAACCCGTTGTCGGGACCCGCTCACCTAGCACCCAGTGCCTGGGGTCCACTTCCAGGGCTGTGCCTGCATCACTTTTATTGTAACCTTTTTCTTCATGAAATGATTATGTTTGAAACTCTGAAAGCTTAAGCTGTCCCTTACATAAATTCCTGTGTGGCCTGTCATAGTGAGGCAGAAGGAAATAAAAGGATCTTAATAAGTGGTTCTAACTTGAGTCTCCAGGATCTTTGAGGGGACAGAGGGTTATGAAGATGGTGATGGGAAGATGTTATTTAAACACTTGAAAAGCTTTATGAAAATTGGGGCCCACGGACTGATTTTTACCCTTGCTTTGGGTAAAATGTCTGTCTACACAATGAGCTCACATTAGTTTATGCTGGTTGGGGGGAAGTGAAGAGACATTTACTGAGTTTCAGGGGTTCTGCCTATAGTAATTGATTTAATTCTTCTCCAGCCTTGCTAGAGAGAGCAGCAGAATTATCTCCATTCTGAAGATGTGAAAGCAAAGCGGTGCCTTGCCCTAGGCCACGCGCAGGTCACTTAGTTTGAACTGGAGGATTTCATCTCAGGTCCACACAAAAATCTTTTTTCCTGTACTTCCCACACTGCAGTTCCCCAGTGGGGAAGATCTGATTGGTAGCTAAGCATGTACTTTTTTTTTTAACATCTTTATTGGAGTATAATTGCTTTACAATGTTGTGTTCATTTCTGCTGTGTAACAAAGTGAATCAGCTATACGTATACATATATCCCCATATCCCCTCCCCCATGCGTCTCCCTCCCACCCTCCCTATCCCACCCCTCTAGGTGGTCACAAAGCAGCGAGCTGATCTCCCTGTGCTGTGTGGCTGCTTCACACTAGCTATCTATTTTACATTTGGTAGTGTATATATGTCCATAAGCATGTTCTTGATTAATTAAGAAGAGGGGTAATGTAACTCTTTCCCTCCATAGACCATCATGTACAAAGCTATAAAAATTGTCCCTGGTGGAACCCCTGGGCTTCAGATCCTGATGGCTTTGACCTTGGGATTAAAAGTAGCTGTGGTGGCACAGAATTCCCACAAGGTGGCACTGTGAGCTCAGCAATGGAGTCAGCTTTCCAGCAGCATTAGCCTAGAGCCCGCAGGCACCTCTGGGGACCTGGGTACAGAATCAGCATCCCCCAGCAGGTGGAATTTCCTGTTATGTTTATTCTGAACTACCAGGTGGGGCACAGCAGTGTTGGCTCTCTTTTGGGTTAAAGAAGGCACTGGGTTATCCCTCTTTCTTTCATAACCTGGATCTGGTATATGGTCTTTCTCCTTGGCAATTAGGATGGGGCTCCAGTACTGTTGGGTGGTTGCATCCCCAGTTGTAACAGGTAATAGATTTCAGGTGGGGTGGAGATCTTTCTGCCACTGCTTTTGCTGTGGTGCAGGCAGGAGCAGTTACTAACTGTGGATTGGAAGGTCCTGCTGCAAAGGCAGGAAGTAGATGATAAACCACGAGACCCTGGTGTGCTAGGGTGGAGGCAGCAAGGAGGAAGCAGCATAAGGAAAGGGAACCTTTTTTTTTTTTTTTTTTTTTTTTTGCGGTACGCGAGCCTCTTACTGCCGTGGTCTCTCCCGTTGCGGAGCACAGGCTCCTGACGCGCAGGCTCAGCGGCCATGGCTCACGGGCCCAGCCGCGCTGCGGCATGTGGGATCTTCCCGGACCGGGGCATGAACCCGTGTCCCCTGCATTGGCAGGTGGACTCTCAACCATGGCGCCATCAGGGAAGCCCACCATTATTTTTTGAATGGCTACTCTATGCCAGGCACGGAGAGGGGAGATTTCCCCACGTTGTCTTAGTTAGTCCTCACAATGATCCTGTGACTTAAGCAGCTATTATTGTCCCCATTTTATAAATAAAAGAAACTAAGCTTTGGAGAGATGAAGTCACTTGCCCAAGGTCACTAGGCAGGTCAGCTTTGCAGCCAGGATTCTGTCCCAGGACATGTTCCAAGGACCAAATCCCAAAAACGTAGGAAGAAGGGTACAGACAGGAGCTTTAAAAACTGTCATTTAGTAGTGCAGCCAGCACCAAACCCTCTCTTACTTTCTCAAAACTTTGGTTCCTGTAAATGTTCAAGAGACTATTTGTTAAAAAAAAAAAAAAAAAAAAAAGGTGAGGAAACTGAGACACAGAGGGGCTACACACTTGCTCCAGGTTACAGCCAATAAATAGTAAGTAGCATGGCTAGGATTCAAATAAAGATTTATGTGACTCAGAGCATCTGTTCTTTTAGAAAGGCAAATATAATAGGGATGTAAGAACTCATCCTCTCATTCATTCACTAAACACTGACCAGGCAGCACCTAAGCACCAGCGTGGTAACAGCTGCTTTCAATTAAAATTAGTCCTATTAAATTCTTTGGTCTTCCAGGTTCATCCTTGTATTATCCATCCTGGTAGAGTGTCCTGCCATCCTAGGCAGTCAATAAAGGCTTATAGAATGGAATGGAATGGAGTGGGACCGAACTGATTAAATGCAGCTGGAGCACTTGATGTGGTCCACATCTTTGGACTTTCCAAGTCTCATGAAACCAAATGATCAAAACTATTCAATTTGATTCAATGTGGCCAGCACTTGTTGAGCGCCTGGCATTTTATTCCTTCACTATTTAGCTAATTTTGGCCATACCACCCAGCCTGTTGCCAAAATTATATTGTACGCTGAAATATAAAGCTGCACTAAAATCCAGAGTAAGGGCAGAAGCATATGAACCTCATACTGGAGGTTGCTGGAAGAGAGGAAAGTGAAACTCTAGGCTACGGAAAGGTAGCGTTTTGTTTAGAACTGAGTTGTGTTTGAAATTTGGTTCTTCTGTTAACAAGCTGTGTGAACTCGGGCAGGTGATATACCTTTCTGAATGTTAGTTTCTCCCTTTGTAGGATGCAATCTTCATCTCACTGGATCATCACCGATATCAGCTCCTTGAGGAAACAGTCTGAGTCCTGAGTGTTATATTTTCAGTCCCTGGCAGAGGGCCTGGCACCTAGTTCGTTCTCAATACATATTGAAAGAAGGAATACTGTTCTTTGAAGTAGGTAAGGCAAATTTAATTATTCCAGTTTTATGGCTGGGAAAACAGATCCAGGGGCTTTATTGAATGAGAGAATTAAACTGAGATTTGTTCAAGGTCTCTCATCTAAAAGTGGGAGAAGCCCATTTTTCTAAATTGTGGCCTTGTAATGTGTTGGGTCTGAGCTTTTCTACCTGTGAAAATGACCTCCTAAGGGATCTCTGTGATTCTTTGTAACTCAAACATCCTACGAGTTTAGGTCGGTCACTCAGGTAACCTGAAAAGAATATGATCCAAGATCATAAACAATGACTAGGATTAGCATAGATACTTGGAAAGTTGCATTCATTCATTCATTCCTTCATTCACTCATGCAACAGTCATGCTTTGAGCACTTGCTCTGTGCCAGATGCCGTGTTATA
This sequence comes from Tursiops truncatus, assembly GCF_011762595.2. Lineage (NCBI taxonomy): Eukaryota > Metazoa > Chordata > Mammalia > Artiodactyla > Delphinidae > Tursiops > Tursiops truncatus. The sequence continues at coordinate 49,051,951 of NC_047041.1, forward strand.
TCTTGAGGGTAAAGGTAAACATGAAGATGAAACGCAGTCTCTGCCTCCACCGAGAGCTTACAGCTGAGTGTGGAGTAAAGCAAGCAGCAGCTACAAGCAGGCGGTTGGTGCCAGGACAGGGCAGGCAGAGGGTGCTCTGGGAGGGAGACGGAGAGGCAGGGAGGGCTCAGAGAAGGCGTCCTAGGACATGTGTCTGGGGCAAGGTGAGAACTTAAATTTTTTTAAAAAATATATTTATTTATTTATTTTTGACTGCATTGGGTCTTTGTTGCTGCATGCGGGCTGTCTCTAGTTGCGGCGAGCAGGGGCTACTCTTCGTTGCGGTGTGCGGGCTTCTCAGTGCGGTGGCTTCTCTTGTTGCGGAGCACGGGCTCTAGAGCGCAGGCTTCAGTAGTTGTGGCTCGTGGGCTTAGCTGCTCCATGGCATGTGGGATCCTCCTGGACCAGGGCTTGAACCTGTGTCCCCTGCATTGGCAGGCGGACTCTTAACCACAGTGCCACCAGGGAAGTCCAAGAACTTAATTTATATGAGTAGAAGCCAGCCAGGAGAAGAGTCAGAGCAAAACGTCTCTGTCACTGTGGGAAGGGCCAGGCACCTGTCTCCTGTGCTACGCTCTTCTCTCCTTACCTGGAAGGAGAAAGAGGGATAAGCAGTCTCTGAGGTGGAGTCTGGAAACATGGGCTTTCTTTTCTAGGGAAGGAGGTCGGCACGTGTTTATTTGGCCACATTGTCTCATGTTGACATTCATGTTGACCCAGGCCTATCACTGATGACTCTTATTTCCGGGTTGGTGGCTTTGGTATTTTGGTTTGGGTTCCCCAGAATCAGACCTTGAAACAAGGATTGGTATGCAGTTAGTTTATTGGAAGGTGCAAGTAACAGGAAGGTGAGAGGGGAAGTACTGGGAGAAAAGATGTCAACCATTAAAGGCTGAGTTGTTAAGCCTGTTACCATAGTGGCAATTGTTGCTTAATTCCATGGAGAAACTCTGGAAAATGTTAGAAAACACACATCTCACAGTTCTCCCAGTCAGTGGGAGCTGGGGTAGCTATTGGTTAAAGGCTGCCTACCCTCTCCTCTCTGGAGTGTGTGTGTCGTCGATGCCAGCCACTTCCAGCCTGTGCTCTGGGCAGACAGGATGGGTTCTGTTAGCCTGAGCTAGCTCTCTGAGATAAAGAGGTGCTGAAATGAATGTAAGAGTGACGGGAATCTGAGGGGAATGTGGGCGGAGCACCAACATCTCCTACACTTAGGGCCTTAGCATCACATGATGCTGTAATACCCTGTACTATCATATTGCTGATGATTCTACCAGATGTCATTGAAGCTGTTTGGTGGACAGATTCCTTCTAGTTCCAGTTCATAGCCCTTTAGATGGGAAGAAGATGGATAAATAAATTTAGGACAGAGAACATGGTCTTGGCGACTTAGCTGTAGAGTTCCTGACTTATTCCAAATTTCACAGAAATTCATCTACGAATCCCCTGCCTTTCATAGTGTTTCAGCTCCACAAACCAGACACACCTATAAAACCAACACCTGGTTCCATCTGGTAGCATGACTCTCCAGTAATAGGGAGAGACTGGACCATAGGACTCTTCTCTCTTGATCTAAAAGGACCCATAACCTAACAGTCACACATGTCTGGCTATATGTGTGGGTCACCTACCATGTGCTGGATACTGTGCAAATGTGAGATATGACTCCTGTTCTCCAGGAGCTGATAGATTAGGTTTGAATTCATGATACACCCATAAGACTAAGTACTGAATCTTCCAAAATGGTGACAGAGGTACTAACAACAGTAATTTTCCTAAAGGGAAGAATCAATGTGGGCTTAATGGGTGGGGATGAGGGAAGGAGAAGGGTTTGAGCTGGACTTTGAAGGATAAGGTAGGATTTAGAGAGACAGAAGGGAGCACAAAAAGACTTCCAGTTGGGGAAGTCACTACAGGAAGAGGTGAGAATGAACAGAGCAAGCTCAGAGCACACTGACCACCCTGGAGGAGAAGGTCTGCGTTAGAGAGGGGTGAGAGAGTGAAGAGGTATGTGATATAGCTTATGAAAGGCCTTCCAATGCAGCTCTCATGCTGTAAGCAAGTCGTTTGCGAAGCATGTCTCATGAAGTGTCCTACCTCCCGTCAAAGACCATTGCTAAGGATGAGGGTGATGGGGGGACAGTGGGGAAAGGTTCCCAGGCCTCCCCAACCACATTAACTAGCGTGGTGCTACTTTATTTCTTTGCATTTTGGGTTTCCAAATGAAAATTCTTTTACCAAAGATTTCTATGAGTAAAAAAAATAAGACCAAAAATCACAGTAGTAGTGGTGGGGGAGCCATTAAATTTTAAGTCAATGGATGAGTTCTTTAATTAAGTTCATAAATCATCGTCGGGCGCTTGCACTATCATATGCTGGGCAGCGGGCCATGTGCAGATGAGTAAGGCAGTGACGTAAGGAACGTTGCTCAATAGCTGTGCGCAGGGCAGGTTGTGGGGAAGGATACCTGCAAGCTTGGAGACAGGTGAGTAGCAGGTTTCAGTCATCCTGACACGAACTGACAACATCTGGAACAAACACTATCAAGCAGCACTTTTAACTCTTTATTCCTCACCTTCTGGGCTTCTATATTTATTTACCTTGTGCTAAACCTCCGTCTCCTAGCTATACCCTAAGCTAAAGACTTCTTTTGTTCTTCGGAAGTGCCTCTGATGCTACTGGTTAGGGGATCCAGCTGTGCACTTCTGTGTCTACAAGGAGCAGTGAATGCGTGCAGTGACCAAGAGTGAGGCAATAGAAGGTTTGAGAGTCATGATGACCTGCAGACCTCTTGCCAGGCCATTTAGACTTTCAGAGTCAATTAGAGAAAAATCAAACCACGGGTGGCCCGAACAATAGATGCTTGTGAGCTGCGCTCTGTATTCGTGCTCAGTTGTTGAGATCCATGCCTGTAGAGCACATGGTTTTTCTCTGTGTTCGGATAGACCTGCAACTTTCTGCCTCTTTCTTGACTGCTCTCACCTGTCGACTTCGTGTCTTGCCTGCTGCCTGTGCAATAGTTAGAGGCAGAATCTTAGAAGCCCGCTCGTTTGGTAGGAACAATGATGTGCAAAGGGATGTGCACATACTCACGCCATTTTGGGCAAATAGAAATGAGATGTTATCAGGGAAAAATTTACAAGCAGAGCTGTGGAAGAGCCACACCCCACACTGTCATTACCCCACAGGGAGGTGTGCTCAGAGAGGGTTCCACAGCTAGAATTCTAGTAGAGAGGGATCCTATCTCCACCTCCAAAGTGCTCTATATGTTTGCAGACTATGGGGGCAGGAGACATCTACATTGCTGTTAGGATAGAAGGTCCTTGGTCAATAGCGTGACCAACCATCCTGGTTTGCCTGTCCAGATTTTAGCACTCAAAGTCCTGCATCCTGTGAAAGCCCTTAGTCTCGTGCAAATTGGAATGGTGGAGTAACTGGTCTTGTTAGAATCAAGAAGCCTTCAGAAGAGTCCAGGAACTGTTCACAGTGTTTTTTTTTTTTTTTTTTTTTTTGGCGAGATAACCTATACCTTCTGAACCAGAGCTCTAGTAAGTTATCAAAAGGGGGAAGGAAGTCAACCTCCAAGTCATCAGGATTTGTCTTTCCTTTTTCTATCCCGTGCCCTTAAGGCTTACGGCATTCTCTCTATTGACTCCAGCTGATTCTATGGCAATGCTTAGGAATGGGGTGTCCATAAGGCTTCCTGCAGCCGGGTTTGATAAGGAGTTTTATTTTCAGCATCATGATGAGTTTGGGGATTATAATATCCACCTCGTAGGGTTTTTGTGAGGAGTAAGTAAGATAATGTATGCAAAGTCTAGTACCAGATGAGCTGTACATAAATGTCAACCGTCCAACAAATGGCAGTGAGCCATCTGCATCCCACCTGATCCCTACTTAAGGTTGTTGCTAAGTATTTTCCAGAGTGTTTCAAGCTGCACTATGTCTACAGAATAGCTGGGAATCTTGTTAAAATGCAGGTTCAAAATCAGTGGGTCTAGAGTGTGATTTGAGATTCCGCATTTCTAACATCTCCCAGGTGATGCTGCTGCTACTATTCAAGCACTATATTTTGAGTACTAATGCTTTTTAACCTTAGCGAGCACATCTAACCTAGGCAGCTAGCAGACGCCACTCACCTGTCCTCTACTGCCCTTGCTTAACTCAGAAGTTCTCAAGCACAATTTAACCAACTGGTGCCTGTATGACCGCAGAAGAATCAACTGCAGAAGAATCAACTGTAAAAATAAAGATTCCTGGATCTATCCCAGGAGATTCTTTTTCTGTAGGTGAGGGATGGGGCTTGGAATCTGTATTTTTAAAAAGCATCCTATGTGATCCTAATGGGACCCAGCCATGTAACAACTGCTGCTAGTTGGGCCAGTACGTCAATATCCATTAGTTATTGTAATTAAAATTGAACATGAATCATATACAATCCTGAGTGCTACATCATGAAACTGGGCACCGTGGAGGCTCACTGACAGAAGGATAAACAAGAGTGAGTCAAGGCTCTTTGGGTACTTGATTCACATCATAACCAGTATTAGAAACACTTCTCCATTTACCACAGTTATCCAATAAAATATATCCACACATTTTTGGGGTTCTGGTCACATGGCCATTTATGGGAAAACTCAGATGCTCCTGGATTTCACTTTGGAAAGCAACAACATGCATGGTTTAAATGCTCAGACTTAGGGGTCAGATGGACCAGGGCTTATATCCTGGCTCTACTGCTGAAAAGTTGTATGACTGTGGATAAGTCACTTAGCTGTATAAGAAACGGTTCTTTTATCTGTAAAATACAAATAACATTACCTATATCATAGGTTTATGATGAGGATTATTAAGTCCAACAATTCCATTCTTAGTCTTTCCCATATCAGATGGTAGCAACTTGATCCTTCCAACTTCTCAGGTCAGAAGCTGTACAATCATCCTTGACTCATTCCTTTCTCTTATATCCTACATTCAACCCATCAGCAAATTGTTAGCTTCACTTTCAAAGTAAATACAGACTCCAGCCACTTCTCACTAACTCCTTTACTGCTCTCCTGGTTCATTCCACCATTGCTGTTTTTGTAAAAACTTCCTAACTAGTTTCTCTGGCTCTGCTCTTGTTCCACCATCGTTTATTCTCAGTATATTAACCAGAGTGACTGTGTTAAAATGTAAGTAGATCATGTTACTCTCTGATCAAACCCTCCAATGGCTGCCCCTTTTTCTCCCAATAAAAGCCAAAGTACTTACCATGGTCTTCTACAAGGTCCTATATGATCAGACTCCCTGTTACCTCTCTGACTTCATTTCTGATTACTTTTTCTCCTCCACACCCTACTCCAGCCATGGAAGTCCTCTTATTTTTTTCGGGGGGGGGGTGCAGTTTGGTGCAATCATGTGTCAGAGAGTGTGAAAGGTGTTAAGTAAGAGAAAACCATATTTGCTGACTTCCTTCCAATAAGACGATGCCCTACACCAATGCTATCTTTCTGGTCATCTTTTTCTAAACTCTCATTCTGAGACATTAAGAGGCATGTACGTTTTGGAAGAACCTTAAACTTATAGGTCTATGGTAAATATTTTTTAAATAAAAGAGCATACACTTTTCTTTAGGGATTAATTTCCAGGGCAGGTTAGCTTCTGTGCATAATCTAAAGTCTTGGTTTATAAAACAAAAATCTAGCATCTACCAGGAGGGACATATTTTCCATTCTGAAATGTATATTTGCAATTTTACTTTATATATAGGTTATTTTTATATGTGGCACTAAGGATCTATCATAGAAACTGTATATTAATTGAATGCATTATCTTATTTGGTGGTATGTTTAATTGCCCTACGTCTAAATGGTTTGTACATAGCAAGTTTCAGAGATTTCCCAACTTTATTTCTTATATTCTATTATCTCCCTTAGCAAATGGATTATTGCCTTGAGGTGGGGATAGTAAGTAGAGAGGTTTAACTTACATACATAGCATTAATAGTCTGGAAGCCCCTTTAATTTTTTTTTTAACTTTTAAAAAAATGTATTTATTTAAAAAAATTTTTATTGGAGTATGGGTGATTTACAATGTTGTGTTAGTTTCAGGTGTACAGCAAAGTGAATCAGTTACACGTATACATATATTCACTCTTTTTTAGATTCTTTTCCCATACAGGCCACTACAGAGTACTGAGTAAAGTTCCCTGTGCTATACAGTAGGTCCTTATTAGTTATCTATTTTATATATAGCAGTGTGTATATTTCAATCCCAATCTCCCAATTTATCCCTACCTCCTTACCCCCTGGAAACCATGTTTGTTTTCTACATCTGTAACTCTAATTCTGTTTTGTAGATAAGTTCATTTGTACCCTTTTTTTTTTAGATTCCACATATAAGTGATATCATATGATATTTGTCTTTCTGTGTCAGACTTGCTTCACTCAGTATGACAATCTCTAGGTCTATCCATGTCGATGCAAATGGCATTATTTCGTTCTTTTTTTATGGCTGAGTAATATTCCATGGTATATATGTACCACATCTTCTTTATCCATTCCTCTGTTGATGGACGTTTAGGTTGCTTCCATGTCCTGGCTATGGTAAATAGTGCTGCAGTGAACATTGCGGTACATGTATCTTTTCGAATTATGGTTTTCTCTGGATATATGCCCAGGAATGGGATTGCTGGATCATATGGTAGCTCTATTTTTAGTCTTTCAAGGAACCTTCATACTGTTCTCCATAGTGGCTGTACCAGTTTACATTCCCACCAGTAGTGTAGGAGGGTTCTGCCCCCCTTAATTTTTGACAAACGTCAATCAAGCTGCAACCTTTGTTTCTTTGTCCTGGAATACCCTCTGCCTTAGGTGCTCTTCTCTCTGGTAACTGCACGACCAATTGCTTCTGCTTCAAGTCTTTGTTCAAATGTCACAATGATGCCCACCCCAGACCACCCTATTTAAAATATCCTCTTCCCCCATCCCTTTACTCAGGACCTCCTTTACTCAATTCTATTTTTATTTTTTCTCATCATCTTCTAACACACCACATAATTTACTTTTTTAATGTTTGCTACTCATTGTTTGTCTTGCCTCACAGGAACGTCAGCTCCATGAGGGCAGAGAATTAACTTCTCTGTTGTGTTCTATGTACCTAGCCTGTACCAGTATCTGTTACATAGTGGATGCTTGATATGTACTTTTAAAATAAATGAGTGATGCGTGTAAAGTTCTGATCACAGGGCCTGGCATGTAGACAGCATTGATTAAATGGCAGTTTTTATTATTTGTAAAGCACTTAGAAAGCTGTTTCTCTCTTGGGTGCCCCTGCCTACAGCTTTGCATAGCACATGTTTGCCCATCAGAGAATCTATGTCTTGCCATAGTCCTGCAAGGTGAGTGGGGCTGGGACTCCTACTCTTGCTCTGTCAGAGATGAACAAACTAGGCACCCAGGGGCCAAGTGATTCATATAACTAGTGTGTTATAGAACCAGGGTACAGTAGACTTCAGGTCTCGCAATTCTGAGTCCAGTGTTCCTTCTTTGCTGCCACGAAAATTAGAAGAGATGAATTCTTACACCAAGTTCTTAGCTTTCCTGAGCCTGGATTATGTGTTAATCAAACACCCGAAGTGCTGATGTGCCCAGGTCCCGAGATGATGTCAATAGTCTGACGTGAGCTTCATTTATCTACATTATCTTGAAACAAAGATCTGTAAATTTGGGCAACATTGAACTGAATGACAAAGGTCAATTATAAGAACTTTCACCCAGTGGATTAAAAAATCACTGATTCCCCAAAGAGATCCTAAATGTCTTTAACTGTTATTTGGCTAAAAGAAAGTCAGTTTGGAATAATGCTAATCTCTGCTTGAAATAAATTATAATAAATGGATTGGAAATTGAAAAATGAACAAAAACATCTGTAATCATGTCAACTTACAAATTAATAGCTGTCATTTTAATGTTCTCTTCTGCTCTTTGCTTATATTCATGTTATTTTTGCATGGCATAGCAATTTTTTTCTTCTTAAATTTAATATATGCTAAACTTTTTAGCTTTATCTAGTGTTCAGAAATATTATAGTTAATAGTTACATAAAATACCATCTGCTTGGTGTACCACAGTTCATGTAACAATTATCCCATGGTTGAATTTGTAGATTATTTTCGATGTTTCATGGTTTACATGTCATTGAAATGAATGTTTTGCATATACAACTTTTCTTTTAGGGATTTTCCCCTCCGTAATACAATTCCTAAGAGTGTTTCTACTGGATTAAAAATTTTTTTATGAGTCAGTAAATCTGCTTCCTTTTTTTGCTCGTGTTTATGGCTTGAGATGGTTTCACCAAATGGCTAATATATATTTTATAGACAGAAAATTAGAAAACAATAGATCATTATCCCTTGCTTGTCAATTATCCTGTCAAGGCTCCAGCTTCTATGATGGCCCTATCCTGGAGGTGATACTGTTGGAATTGTTTTCTTCTCTGATAATTTACTCAGTAAAGAAGGGGAGGCTTCTCTTTTTGGAGGACTGTGTTGTCATCCTGAACTCTGGTTTAGATTCCCTTGGGACAGGCTGTGATGGGAAGAGGGCTAGATGCTGAGTTAGAAAACTTGGATTTTAACCTTAGCCATGCCATTTATGAAAAATACTTTGTAAAATTCTTTATATAGCAAGGTATTACTTTTTTTATTTTAGAGAAAGAAAAAAAATCCAATTATCCAGATGGGTCTAAACTCCCAAAGAGTGTTGTGAGGGTTTAGATTTCTGCTTTGACTTTTAGGTCTGGCTCATTAGAAAGGTATGTCCTGTGGTAGCGAAGTTGTGTGTTGTCTAGTTGGTTGATTGTACACGGTAGATAGACCTGGATTCGACTCTAGGGAAATTTGACAACCTCTCTGAAGTGGGGATAATAACAGGGCTCAAGCGAGAATGAAATGAGACAGTGTAAGTCAAATGTCCAGCAGAATGCTTGGCACTCAGCCATCTGTAGGTTAGTTCTTCCCAGCTGCCATATCCCATGAGAGCTTAATAGGTATCTTCACAGATTTTATTTTTCAGAAGCTTCAAGGGAGTAAGACTTTACTGTAGCATCAATGTCTTTTATTTTGGTATCCATAAAATAGGAGTATTGAAAGAAGTGTTTTCTTATTTCAAGGGCATCTTGAATTATTTCTGGAGATTGGCTGGCTCAGTTGGCTATATTCAGCAGGTAAGAGCCAACACTTAAGCTATTCATTTGAGTGTATTTGCTATGTGCTGTGCCTTTCCTGTTGGTTCAGATAGAATGGATTTATCTTCAAGTCAAGATGAATGCTTATGTCTAAGACTCAGAGTTTGATGCAGAATTGTAAGCATTGGTAGTTTAAGAGCATAAATAGTGCTGCACCTTGTCTATGATCTGGAAAGTAATAACTTCTCTAATCCATTGCAATCCTATCTAAAAAGGTCTCTGTTTTACTATTGAAAAATATAGCAATTCTTACCATTGCTCTACCACTCTATATGTTATATAATATGTTCACATGAATTGCCTCAACCAAATCTTACTACATTTCCTTGAGGGATGGAGATTCAAAAGGCATTTATTATTAAACCCTCAGTATATGTTAGGTTTGGTTACTGGACACTTCCACATAACTTTCTCTTATAATTTTCATTTTCAACACTTGATGAAGGACAAATAATTGAAAAGTAGAGTAACCAGGACTCGAACCCAGGTCTTGGATGCCCAGTTCAGTAACGATCTTGGGTAACAATCTTGTTCCTCAAGGGGATGGTGTGATGCTGTAGAAAGAACACCAGCTTGTGTCAGACGACAGGGGCTCTAATCACAGTGACCAGGTCGTGATGGGTCCTTCATGGAGTCATGCCCCTCTCTCTGGGCCTCAAGTATTCACCAGTCAAATGAGAAGCTTAGATATGATGACCTCTTTGGTCTCCCCCTGCCCTGATAATCCATGTGCCTATGGGACATACTCTTACAGTGGGAACATTCTAAGGAGGTGCTTTCATTAGACAGCTGTCCTGATTTGGAAAGAAGTTTATGAGATGAACTTCAGGTATGGTGTGATCTGGTTTCCTGACTCTGCAGGCCTTTCCCCAGCAGTCTTGACTTTCAGTGCCCATAGACATCCTGCCCAGGACAAGCCAGAAGTGTGGGGTTTTATCTATCCTGCCTCCCCTTTTCCTCATTCTCTAGGAAAGGAATGAGAAGAGAAAATGAAAGGAAAAATTCTGATCTGTTTTTATAATAGTCTCAGATGCATAGACCATTATGGTTGGAAGGGACCTTGGCAAGGATTTGTTTCAACTCAGTAATTCATGATACTAGGACAGTGAACCCAGAGCTAGGCAGTGCAGGAAGGCCCAAGATCTCACAGTGAGTAAGAGGCAGTCAGGACTAGAACTGAGGGTTCCTGGTGCCCAATTACCTTACTCCCAGTAACTGGAAACTTTCAGCCATTCTGATTTTCAGGTTCCTGCTAGCTATCAAATATGTAAAGCTATCGGTTGACTGATACAATCTTAGATTGCTTTAATGGAAGCTGCAGAAATACAGTGAGTAGTATTGATAAGAAGTTGGGCTTGGGAGCCACCCAGACTAGGGTTACCAGGTTGTGAACTTGGGAAAGCCACTTAACCTCTTTGAGGACATGCAAGTATTGTGGTGTGGCTGGAGTGTAGAGGGTGAGGAGGAAAGTGGAGGTAGGTGAGACTGAAGGGGTAAGTGGGAGATACATCATGGAGGGTTTTTTAAAATTGAAGTATAGTTGATTTACAGTGTTGTGTTAATTGCTACTGTACAGCAAAGTGATTAAGTTATACATATATATACATTATTTTCCATTATGGTTTATCACAAGGTATTGAATATAGTTCCCTATGCTATACAGCAAGACCTTGTTGTTTATCCATTCTATGTATAATAGTTTGCATTTGCTAATCTCAAACTCCCAATCCATCCCTCCCCTCCCCCTCTCCCCCTTGGCAACCACAAGTCTGTTCTCTATGTCTGTGAGTCTGTTTCTGTTTTGTAGATAAGTTCGTTTGTGTCCTATTTTAGATTCCACATGTAAGTGACATCATATGGTATTTGTCTTTCTATTTCTGACTTACTTCACTTAGTATGATAATCTCTAGGTCCATCCATGTTGCTGCAAATGGCATTATTTCATTCTTTTTTATGGCTGAGTAGTGTTCCATTGTATATATATACCACATCTTTATCCATTCATCTGTCGATGGGCATTTAGGTTGTTTCCATGTCTTGGCTATTGTAAATAGTGCTGCTATGAACATAGGGGTGCGTGTATCTTTTTGAATTATAGTTTTGCCTGGATATATGCCCAGGTGTGGGATTGCTGGATCATATGGCAACTCTATTTGTAATTTTTTGAGGAACCTCCATACTGTTTTTCACAGTGGCTGCACTAATTTACATTCCCACCAATGGTGTAGGAGAATTCTCTTTTCTCCACACCCTCTCCAGCATTTATTTGTAGACTCTTTAATGAAGGCCATTTTTACCAGTGTGAAGTGGTACTAACTGTAGTTTTGATTTCAATTTCTCTGATAATTAGCGATGATGAGCATCTTTTCATATGCATCTTGGCTATCTATATGTCTTCTTTGGAGGAATGTCTATTTAGGTCTTCTGGTATCGCTACTTCTGTTCATTGGCTTACATCATGAATTCTGTATCACACATCTTATTTATGAATTTATAGGCTGAGTTTTAATATAGTAATGTGATTTTTTTTCTGCTGGTCATTTCAGTGTAAGGGTAAAAAATATAGTAAAACGGATTTCTTTGGATCCTCTCCACTTATGATTGAGGAACTTCCAGCTTAACCCCTTTATTTTTTCCAGCTTGTTCTTGATGTTTCCAGGGGCAGACTTTCATGTACTTTCTGCTGCTGTAGGGGGTTCAGCATTTCCTTTTTCCACTCCTGCTGCATATTTGAAGATGCCCATTATGCAGATGTGGGCACTGAAGCTTAAATATTTTCTCAACTTGTTGAAAGTCATCTAACTAGTGAGTGTTAAAGTTTGAAATTGAACTCAGTCAATTTCAGAACCCAAGGTCAAACCCATTTGTTAATTACTATACTATATTAGCTCAACTGGTTTCTCTTAAACATTTTCATTCCATCCCTCATGATTTAGTTATTGTCACTCCTATATATGTAGGAAGTGTAGATGATTTTAATTTCCTTTTTTTCATAGACAAGACCAACTTTACCAGAGTGAGACCCTCAAGACAAAGGAGCCCAGGAGAGAAATCTCATCAGGAAAATAGAGGAAGTTTTCATGGAGTTGCTATGAGTCAGAAACTTTTAATGAATCCAGTTGTATTGTTTACCAAGTTAAGATCCTCTCAGATGTCAGGAGATAGATGCGTAGATGTCAGCTCATAAAGTACAGCTCTGGTGTGAGAGTGGAAATATGAGAAGCTGGAATTCCTCCATGCTAAGAGATAATGAAGGAGGCCAGAGATAAGTTGGAAGAAACACTGGTTACCAAGAGGCATAGCAATTGTTTTTGCTAAATCAAATATTTATGAGACTGGGATTTGATTACCCATGGTTTAACAATTCAAGGAAAGATTATTTTCTAGAAATGCCCAAGGTGTTGGAGTAATTCAGATAACTGTACCTTGTATGAAAATAATTAATCACTAGAATTTGGAATGCACGCAAATTGTGATGGGGATAGAAGATATTTTGCAGTGTGAGGGCATGATGGTATAACATGTTGGAAGGATTAAAATATATCCTGTTGTCATAGACACCACTCTGTCCCTTGTCAATACAGAACATTTGGTTTTGATTTTTGATTTTGCTAACATTTATTGAATGCCTACCATGTGTCAGAAACATTTATATTGGCTTAAAAAATTTTAATAATCATAAAACCATTAAGGTATATATTATTTCATTTTATGGAAGATGAAATTGTTATTCAGAAAAGTTAAATGGTGCTCAAGGACACAGAGCTGATAAGGTGAAACTTTGGCTTGGTACTCAGGTCTGTATGACACCAAAATCCGCAGTCTTTTCCTCATCCCACTCTGCCTTTCAGGTGCTCCTAAACTACAATTTCTGGCCTGAAGGGGGGTTATGGAGACTTAGCCTGGGGTCTGTAGTCTTGGTGGAGCAAAAAAAAAGCAGTATATTATCTTGAGTGAGGGTGAAGCAAAGGAGGTCAAGATCATTTGTCAAGTGTGCCCACTGATTCATTGCTGGAAAAATCCCGCTCACTACTTTTGGTGAGAAATGAACCAAGTCTGTTACAGCTGAAGGAATCTGGCACTCATGTGATTCAACCTCCTCATTTTACAGATGAGTACTCTGGAGTCCATAAGGGGAAAGTGATTTGTCCAAGGTTGTTATGTGATGAATCAGTGTCAGAGTTTGCTCACCAGAATCCTAGCTCTCTGCAGCACAATATTGGGTCTGTCCTCTGGAACTACATGAGAAAAGATTAATTTTCCTTCTATATGACAGCCCTTTAAATATGTGGTGACAGTGCTTGGTGCCCCTGAATCTTCTTCAGACAAAGCAGACTTTCATTGGTCAAATGTTTCTATCATGGCCAATTTTCCGGATTCCTCATCATGTTCGATCTTTTCCAGAAGTGCATCATATTGTCAATTTCCCTCTCAAGCTTTGGTATCCAGAAATGAATACATCACCCCAGGTTATATCAGTAAAAGACTTAATTAAGGAGAGTAAATATAAATTTTTGCAACTTGCATAACTAAGATTGAAGCTACAGTTGTTGGTTTCAGGATTATGGAGTTATGAATATGGCAGATTGAGGTGAAATGGATGCTCTTCCTACTTCAAATTTCTGAAAATGTATACAATTATAGAAAAGAATTTTTGCATACATCGCTAAAGAATAAACCAAGAACAGAAAATGCACAGAAATGCCAAAACAAAGAGCTCAAAATCAGAGCAGTAAATCCAAAAAAGCTATGTGGTTACTGTAATATGTAGAATTTAAAGTCTGGAGACTGGGGACTAGCATTCTCTGATATTGGTATCAGGAGGGTATTTAAGGCCTTGGATCTCAGTCTCATGTTATAGATGAACAATCTGACTAAAGGGAGGAGCCATGAAGATCTGTCTATTCTAGGAATAAGGACCAGGAAAACCTGGTCTGTCTCTTCTGCGAGGCAGCAAGGAAGTTTGTAATCCACCTGGGGCTGTGCCTGGTAAACAAAACGCCAATGAGAAATCAGAACCCCAGATGTGCACCACATGGCAGTGGAATACGATTCAAAGTAGTACCGAGGTACTATGAATATCAAACCAAAAAGTTAACTTAAAAACTAGTCTAGAACCAGCAGAGGTTGTGGAGACCAACAGAGGCAGATTTAACACCTCCTACAGGGGTATTTCCAGAGCACCAAGACTCCCACAGTACTGTTAAAGATGAGCACACAGTCACATATTAAAAATCACACAATGGACTAAATTGCCTTGAGAGAATTCAGCAGGTGAAACAAACATCAACAGATGAACTAAATATCACCCAAGATAGAGAAATAATAAAACAATCTAAAATAGATGTTAAAATAAATAGATTTAAAATGATTACAGGGAATCAAGAGGAATAGAAACCAAGGCACAAGCCAGGTAATTTGAAAAATCACAGGCAGATTTGAAACAGCACCAAAGTGAAATTCTAGAAATGAAAAAAAAGGTCATTAAAATAAAGCACTCAGTTGAAAGGTGAGGGGAGAAATAATGATTTTGAACATAGTTCTGAGAAAGTTATCCAGAATGTAGCACAAGAAGCAAAGAGATAGAAAATGAGGAAATTGAGACATGGAAGTCAGAGAGTCCAACATAATAGAAGTAATAGATGAAGATAACAGGGTAGAGGCAGTATTGAAAGAAACAATAGCTTAGAATCTCCAGATTTAAATATATGAATCTATAAACTGAGAGAACACCTAAGTCCTGATTGGGATAAATTGATTTGTTAATTCAGTAAATACTTACTGAGAACCGCCAAATACTGTTACAGGTGGCAAAAAAACTTTTGCTCTCATAGCACTTACATTCTAGTTGAGGGTGGGGAGAAATGGACAATAAACACAATAGACAAGTGAAATATAGCAGGGCAGTGGGAGAATTGTACTTATCTTCTGGTCACCTAGTACTTATACAGCCACTTAGCCCATGTGTCTTTGCTGTGCTTTGAGGCAGAGATCTGGTCTTGTTCATCTCTGCACAGGATGAGGCATGATGTATCATAGTTCCTGATATAATCTGGATGTCCAATAAAAATCAGATGCATTTAACAGAATTAAATTCTCCACTCTCTTATCTCGCCATCTTTTTGCTCTGACTAGTCCCCATCTTACTGATTTCCAAGCCTGTACTCACCTGTTTGTGGAAAGAGGTAACCAAGAACATTCTTTGCCAGCTCTCAGCCATGTCTTTGGAATTGTCATCCTCATTCATGCTTGTTCACTCATCTATATCCTTACTACTACTACCACAGTTTGGTTCTCATGGTCTCTTTCCTAAATTATTGCACCTGCCCCCAAACGGTTTTCCTTCCTCTTCCCTCTCTAATTCATTATCCATGCTGGCAGTCAGGATGATTTTTCTAAAATATATTTAGTATGTAATTTTCATGCTTACAGTTTATCAATGACCTTAAACTTTCTTAAACTATGCAAGACACTCTATGATCTGTTTCCTTCTTGCCTCCCTTCTCCTTCTGCCTCTATTCCTACCCCATGTGCCCTTCATACCAAATGACTTACAGCCCCTAGATTGGTCATATATGTTCAACATATTTCTGTCCCTTCATTTATTCTGCTACATGTATATGACAAGCTTTTTCTTCCTTAATTCCCATTCCTGACAGCTGGATACATATTCATTTTGAGATTCAATTCAGGTTTCACACCTTCTGTGGTGCTTCCTCTGATGCCCATTTTGTACTTGAATTAGTCTTGAGATATTATGTACTGATAAGATTTTTGTCATAGTGCCCTTATGCTTGCTTTAAATTCTTTTGAGTGTATTTGCCTCCTCCGCTAATCTTGAGGGTAGATGCTATTTCTCATTTTTACTCTATTTCCCCTCCAAATATATGACACGTCTCTCATACCCCGTAAATGCTTTCTGAAAGGGGAAGTGGGCAAAGGAAAGATGGTTGGCACAAAGAAGACGTTTATTTCAAAGCACAGAATTGATTATTTGATTCTGTTTAACCCTGGAAGCTTGGCTTGCTACTTTTTGGCCACGGTGAGCTAATCTGAAAGTGTAGATTTTTTTGAGGCATAACTTCAAGTCCTAAAACTAGGTGTTCTTTGTTCTGACTTTATAGGAAGCCTCCAGTCACTCGGAGACCTTGAAAGTCCCCCTCAAAGGTAAAGAATGACATTTGCTTTAACCACAGAAGCAATGAACTCTCCAGCAGTGTGGAAAACAGCTTTTGAGCTGTATTTATCGATGCATAGATTTCACAGAGCTGTGATATTTGAAGACAAATGACTGTGCCCATAATTAAGACTGCTGAGGAATTGGCAACTGTGATATGATGATGGAAGACCCAGAGAAAGGGCAAGGGAACGAGATTGGTCAGGATGATACAGTCTCTGTGACCTTGATGACCTCTTCCTATTCATTGATTTCCCGATTAAATAAAACTTTTCATTCAGTCAGCTCCTATATACTGCAAGTTATTGATGCTCTACTGTAGGAAGAACAGATGACCTACAGATGAAACTGTAGGGGAGGATAATCTCACTTTATTTTTTTATTCAGTATAACAAGATAGTGAAGAAGAGGTTCTCCATTAATATTCTTTTCTGTGAAGACTGTTTTATCCTGTCACAAAACCCTTAGAGTAGGCAGAAGTCATAATTGGCAAGAGTCTTGATTTTGTACTGGGTTTGTGTTATGACTCCAATACATTTAAATCTTTTATGTCACGTATTCCTCACAAAAACTTTGTAATGTGTGGTGACCCCCATTTTAGAGATAGGGAAAAGGGAGTCTTAATGAAGTTAACTGAGTTTCCTAAAATCACATGATAAATGGTGGAGTCATTTCAGATCAAAAACTGATTTCATTTTTTTTTGTTGTTGTTGTGGTACGCAGGCCTCTCAATGTTGTGGCCTCTCCCGTTGCGGAGCACGGGCTCCGGATGCGCAGGCTCAGCGGCCATGGCTCACGGGCCCAGCCGCTCCACAGCATGTGGGATCTTCCCGGACCGGGGTATGAATCCGTGTCCCCTGCATCGGCAGGCAGACTCTCAACCACTGTGCCACCAGGGAAGCCCAGAAGTAGACGCGTCTATTGGGCGTTTTCCTTAATTCCCTGTGTGTGTATGTACAATCAGGCTTTATGACTGACTATACAATGAAAATTTCGTTTTTAGGGATAGTTATTTCCCATGAATTTCCTTGAACTTTCAAGAAAGTAAATCCCTAGATCTCTAATGCTGTATAACACCTATGACCTGGGGCTTGGATCCACATTCTCTACTGGTCAATCTACAGTCCAGCTTCAACCCAGACATAACTAGATAAATAGAGACAATGAATATCATGAATAACTGTAGGCTCCTGCCCCTGTATCCTATCCCATGAAATTGGACCCTTCTCCTACTGATGCCAGTCTGGATGAGACCTGAGTTTTCCAAGCCCGTTTGAACAATAAGAATGGCTTACTCCATTCTTCTTTTTGGACCACATTAAGGTCTTGCACGTTTTGTGACCAAGGTTTTTCGGGTTATAGCACAGGAACAGAGGGATGATGGGAGGGGACTTCTATAAGTTTTTAAGGTTTGAGCAGCTCCATCTGGATGAAACCAAAACAAAGAAAAATTCTGATCATAAGGACAGTGCCTTATGCACTTTAGGGAGATGGATATGTCAACACAATAGTGAAGAAGAAATTGAACCATTTGAGAAATTGAGATATACAGTATTTTTGAGTAAGTCAGCCATTCTCATTCTTCTTTTGGACAGCTACAGTGTCGTGCCTTCTTAGGGGGATTTTAGAACTCTGAGAACTCACTCAATGGGCTGGCTTTAATCAGACTGCAGCCATTTCCTTTTCTGTTGCCTTGTCACTGAGGGGGTTTGGTCAGATGCTGTCTCTCCAGTCCATAAGTTGAAATCCAGGTTTTTATGCATGGTCTCAACACGTAGGTGATAGATGGTACTCAAGATGCTTGGGAAGATTGCCTTATGATTTTGCCCTCAGTAAACTGACCTTCACAAACTGGAGGCATCACTTTCACAAGGGCAGCTTCGGTGCCTTCTTTGAAAAAGTAATTTTCCTTTGCGAGTCACATGCTGTGTCATGGTTTATAACAATAGGGAGAACTGAAATCTATAGAACCCAGGAGGCAAAAAAGGGCTGTCTGTCTAAGGGATAACAAGAACTGATTTTATTCTCTGCCATGCAGTGATAAAAAGGCATCTTGTAAAAGCTTTTAGTTGGTTTTCTTTTTTCCTAAGCATGTTCAGGAACGCATCTAATGCATTTTGTGCTTTTGAAAGGAAAAAGGAGAATCATTTTAAAGACTTGCGTTCATTTAAAAAGATTTTATCTGACTAGAGTTGGAGACATGGGCTCCTTATGAAGTATACAAGTCAACAGAATGCTATAGGAACATAGAAAAGTTAGTATGAACTCTGCTTGAGAGAATCTGGGAAGGTTTCATACAGGGATGACATTTGAACTGGCCCTTAAAGGGTGCATAGGAGTTTTCTATGTGAAAACAGGGAAAGGACATTCCAAACAAGGGAAAAAAAGCATGTGCCAAGGCGCAGAAGCATCCCCTAAACCTCTACACAGATTTTTTGTGAAGCACCCAGACTGTTTTTTTCCCTTGGACTCAGTGTGAAAGAAATGCTGCTTAAGTTTCCAGAGGAGATACATATTCTATATTAGTAATAATGGATCTGAAATATTGAATTAATAGTACAATTTCAACTATATTCTTCATTCAATATTTATTGAGTACCTGGCACTGTTCTAACTGCACACCAGCCAGATGCTGGAAAAGCAGCTCCCTTCTTTCCTTGTCTCTCTCTCTCTCTGTATATTTGTGTGTGTGTGTGTGTGTGTGTGTGTGTGTGTGTGTGAGTGGAGATAGATGGATACTTCTGTGCTCTTGTAACAGAAGTAACTGGATGTCAGGTTTTGCTGATAGAGGCACAGGGGCTATTATTTCTCCTCTTGCTCCTTTCTCAGACATAGCTAATTAGCTATGTCTTTGTTCCTTATTGAATCTGGATCTAGCTCCAGAATCTTTCTTAATATAGCACTTCAAGTAGCCACTTCCAGCTAATCAGAACTGACTGATAAGATGAAAGCTCTAGGTCAGTCACTCTGTGTAGTTTTAGATTTGGGGTAAAAAGGGGCACTTCAGTGTGTTCTGCCCTGGATGTGGAAGTCAGTCCATACTGGATGATGATGATAGTGATAAATGTTTAGCCTTCTACTTAGTTCAGTTCAACCTAGAAATTTCTTGAGCACATACTATGTTCTGGAAGATGTTAGGGTCCTTGCTATCAGGAGCTTAAAGTCCAGTGAGTAGGGGAGGCTGCTATGTTAGCCAATCCTTGCTGTATGAGACTAATAAACATAACAGAGATTAGGATAAAACATGCCCGGAAACAAAGGAAGGGATGGCTCACTCTACTGGAGGGTTGGGGAAAGCGTCATGGAAGACTCCTGGGAGATGATACTTCAACTAATTTTAAAAGCTAGTTAGGAATCAATCAAGTAGGTGGGCAGTTGGAGTGAGAGAATTCTAGACAGAGAGAGGTAAAGACAGGGAAGTGTAAAATTATTTACATTATCATTGTATGGATCACCTGTATTACTGAATCCTAGGCTTCTGCTAGATTATTATCCTTGAGGGAAGAAACACGGATTCACGTCTCCACGGCACCTAGCTCAATGTAGGTGTTCAATGAATATATGTAGAAAGAATGAAAGTTGTCTAGTCTTCCCTTTGTCTCTCTGATGGTATTACGTATTTTATTAATTCATAGCTCTACTGAAGTTTTCTAAGTGTTTCAAGTTCAGTTACATTGAGAAATCAGTTTGATTCAGTTCAATTAATCAGGATTGAGCACACGTTCCATGTAAGGCCCTACCCTGGAGGATCAGAGAAAAGTCCAGGAGGAGCTGACTTTGAAATGAGCTTCCTTTGAATATCTACAGCTAGGATGGTGCCATAATTTATCATCCAAACCTGAATCTTTGTGGAGGTAAAAGTGTCTGCTATTAATAATTACATTGGTACAACAGGCATAACTGAACCTGTTATAGGTGAACAGGATGTGTTGATTACTCTACCTGTAACTCACTGGCTTTGGAATCAGTCTTAGATTTAAATTTCTACTTCATTCCCATTAGCTATACGGCTTTGCATAAATAACTTAATCTCTCTGAGCCCTTATTTCCTTAAATGTAAACCTAAGATTATTATACATACCTCATAGCAAAATTTTGAAGATCAAATGAGATAATGTGTATATATTACTTAGCTCAGTGTCTGTGATAGGCAAGGAAGATAACTCAGTTTAAAGGGGAAGATGAACAGATGATTGTCCAAGGTCACACAGCTAATACGTGACAGACTTAGGATGGATGGATGGATGGATGGATGGATGGATGGATGGATGGATGGATTTTCATTTTCCAAAAGCATTTATTAAATGATAACCCAGGCATCACAGACACAGAAGCACGCAGATGGAGGCTGGGAGTCTATTTTGCAGACAACAAACGGGGATGGTGAATATAATAGCAGGAGGTTCTCCAGCAGGTCAGCAAGACATGGTGGTGATGACAAAGATGTAGCTGGCTCTGGCAGTGGGGGAAGAACATTTGCCCCTGGCAGCAACTCCAGCCCATCAGGCAAAGGCCATCACTGCAGTGTGCATGCCACAGCTGCCAGCAGCAAAGCCAGGGGGATACCTGCCTCACCAGCAAAGGGGACCTTGCCAGAGGCCCATCAGAGGTGGGAATAGGCTGAGAGGACTGCCAGCTGGGTGGGTTCCTGGATGTTATGGTTGAACTGTGTCCCCACAAAATTCGTAGGTTGAAGTCCTAACCCCCAGTGCCTCAGAATGTGAATTTATTTGGAAAGATGATTGTTTTTAATTGAAGTACAGTGGATTAGGCCTGGGATTTAAATTCAGATTCTTTGACCCCCAATACTTTTCTCCTTCCATTATTTCCAGTTGACTATCTTCGTTTCCTGTCTTGCCTTGAATATAAGTGTGTGAACATATCTTAGCTTCTCTTCCTAACCAAAAGGTCTTTGAGAAAAAGACAAGAATCTGATTTTTCTCTGCAGATGCTTGATGAAATTTGATGAATTGGCTGATGACACAGAAGGTTCTAAGAAACTTGAGAGTCCAACAAGAATTGGCTTAAAGAGGATTTTCTTGATATCTTGATTTCATTGCCATATGAGAACTGCCTCCAAAGCCAGTGTGAACATCTAGCAAATGGGTGAAATTGCAGAGCTTCAAGTACATTAGTCCTCCAGACACATTGTTAGTGTTGTTGATAAAGGGAATGAGAAAAGCGAAGCTGTTACTGGAGGGGGAAGCAGAAGGGAAGCTTTTAGTGTGACAGATTCTCACTAATAGAAAATTATCTAGGTATTTCCAAAGAGAAGTTATTTTGCAACAAGCATGCATCAGGCCCTATATTAGTCATCTATTGTTTTATAACAAATTACCCCAAAAGTTAACGACTTTTAAAGCTATTTCAGCAGGTCAGGAACCTGGGCTTGGCTTAGCTGGGTGCCTCTCACTGAGAGCCTCTCATAAGGCTGCAGTCAAGTTCTTAGCCAAGGCTGCAGTCTCACCTCAAGGCTCAAAAAAAGGAAGATTTACTATCAAGCTCACTCACATGGCTATTGACAGGCCTTGAGTCCTCATTGCCTGCTGACAAAAGATACCATTTCCTTGTTATGTGGGCTACTCCACAGAGCTATGCACAACATGGCAGCTGGCTTCTCCCAGGATGAGAACTGAGAGAGAGAAGGCAAGATGGAAGCCATAGTCTTTTTGTAACCTAATCTCGACAGTGACAACCCATCAGTTTTTGCCTTATTCTATTCATCAGAATCAAGTCACTAAGTATAGTCTACACTCAAGAGGAGGGGAATATACAGGGGAATACAAGCAGGGATTATTGGGGACCATTTTAGAGGCTAGGTTTTGAGGAATGTTTTGGGATAAGCAGTTCAGGCAAAGGGGGAGTGGAGTTGAGCTTAGGTGGTGCACCAGAGTGTATGTGGTGCATCTGGGGAAAATAATGAGCTGTTTAGTGTTTCTGGAATTAGGTGGGGGGGGGGAGGCTGGAAATTAAAATTGGATCTAGACTAAAAAATTCTCAAGTTCTGGGCTGAGTAAACTTTACAAATTTTTTAAAATGTGTAGTTCTGTCATCATGCACACAAAGTTTGGAAAAGAATCAGGCATAGTCCATTACCTTAAAGAATCCAATCTTATTTGGAGCTTATTATATACTTACCCTCAGTCGAGAGAATGGCGCCAAATATTTCCTTATTGTTTCTCTTTAGGTCAATTTCAGACATGCCATTGTTTCCTGGAAATCCCTTTCCTACAGGCTGTGGGGGGGGGAGGGAGGGACGGAGAGGGGTAGGGATTACTAAAACTATTCATCTCCTTTGTCCAATGCCAGAGAAACCAATTGGCTGGCCTGGCGTGGATCTTCACCTTTTTTCCCTTTTTTTTCAGTCTAGCGTCTCTATGACAAACTGACTTTTTACTTGCTAATACTGACAACATTTTAAAACTAGTGTTGTTGTGTTATGATGCTAAAAAACCATTTCCCTACAAGTTAGAGATGAAGAATAACTAAACTGCATGAAGAGAAGAAAGAATTCCATATTCCCAGTTCATTCATTCATTCATTTGTTCATTTATTCATATAACAAATATTTATTTTGCTAGGTATGCAGGGTACCTATTGTGTTAAATAAAATATATGATTTCTGTCCTTGGGAGATTTATATTTTGATTTAAGACCTAGTTATTAAATAGCTAATTACACACAAAAAATAATTATTCACAATGGTGGCAAGTGCTATAACAAAAAATTCCAGGGTGTTCTAAAAGTGAATAATGAGAGAACTAACCCAGCCTGGAATAGATAAAATAATTCTTTCTTATAGAAGTAATGAATGAGATTTGAAGGATGATTGGGAATAAGCAAGGGGAATGGGGAAAGGGAGTAGAAAAACATTCTAAGCAGAGGGAACAGCATGTGCAAAGGTCCTGTGGGATGAAGCATGCCACTTTTGAAGACAACTGTGATTGGAGAGCAGAGAAGAAAAATGGCATAAAATTGTAGCCATAGAGCTTCCCAGGAGTCAGATTATGCATGAATGGGAGTCCATGTTTGGGATTTTGATCTTTATCTTGAAAGCAAGAGGAAGGCATTGACATGTTATGTGATCAGATTTACTTTTTTGAAAACAACTCCAGATACACTGTGGACAATGGATTGGAGGAGGGCAAAAGTGGATATAAGAAACTAGTTGTTATAGTTCAAATGTGAGACTAAAGTGTCTTGAACTAGGGTCAAACTGGTGGAGATGGAGAGAATTAGACTCAAGAAATGTTAGTGGTTATATCAAAAGGACTTGGTGATTGATAGGATATGTATAGATGGAGAGGAGAGGGAGGTGTCAAGGATGAGTCACAGAGTTCTGACCGTTGGGTGTTTGTTTGATGATGACATCCCCTGAGATGGTGATTCTGAAAAAGTACCAAGTTTGCGTGAAAACCATCTTACATTTGTATCTTGCACCTAAGGAGCCCAAGAATTAGAGGAATTAAATTAGTTGCTTCAAGTTATACAGCAAATTAGTGCTGACCAGTATTTAGATTTTTGTATATCTCATTGTTCATTTTCTCTTCCTCCTCTTCACTGCCATGGCAACAGCCTTTTAAGTGATTTCTAAGTTTATAGACTTCCCTACTTTTAATCTAGCCTCCACATTGATACACCACTCTGTCTAAAACCCTTCAGAAACTCCCATTCTTTACCTAAAGAATAAAGTCAAAGGTCCTTTCATGGCATATGAACTATTTCTTCATCTGAAAAGAACACAAGTCATATAGTTTAGTTGGAGCATAGAATGTGAGTGTGGAGAGAGATAAGAAAAGAGACTAAAGTCTATTAGAGTCCAGATTAGAAAGGATTTTGTAAATAACTTTCATATATTTAGATTGTAATTTTAGAGAAATGGAGTCATGAAAAGATTTTCAAATAACTTTTACTTTTATCCAGTTATATATGCACAAGATTTAAAGGGTTAATTTATTCTACAATGCTTTTGTTTAAAAAAAAAAGAAAAAAAAAAGAACAGTCCCAGCTCTGCACCCTACCCCCATTTTCTCACTTTAGAGAATTAACCACTTTTAACAATTTTGTTTGATTTTAGATATTTACCTCCAGCTTTCTAAATAAGATGCCAATTTTGCTACTCTAATTTTTTAGTTTTTGATATTTATCAACTTCCCACTACAGAAAATAAGAATTTATCTCTTTTTCACTTCTCATCCTCATCCTGGCCCCATCATACACATATGACCTAACCATCCCCCAGTTTCCCAAACTACAGTGTAGCTTTAGCTAGGTAAATATTCAGAGTTTACATTATTATGACTATGTCAATTCTATTCAGAGCTTAGAAATAAGGTAAACTTTTCCTTTCCTGCTCAAATGATTATTTTATGTGTAGTTAATAAAGGTCTTGATTTTTATTTGTTTAGTTTTCTCGGTATTTACACATTAAAACATACTGGATATTTTATTAACTTTATCCTCTCAAAGAAGTTTGCCTCGGAATTTTCTGTTTGAAGTCTATGCTTGTGAGTTGTCATCCTGGTATTTCCTTTCTTCATCATTATGGGCATTCCCTTTTCCTCTCCCTAATGAGGGCTTCCTTATTTCTGTGATTCTGTATCTTGTTCTTTTATTGGTTAAAACTAACATGTCCTCCAAAAGTCCGTAAAGAAGGGTGCATCACAGTGAATATTTTGAAACATTGTATGTCAAATAATATCTTTGCTCTCACACTTAATTGATAGCTCGGTTGGGTATAGAATTCTCAGCTGGAAATAAATTTCTCTTTAAATATTGAGAGTATTACTCTGTTCTAGTTTACATTGAGAGGTCCAATGCCATTCTGATTCTCCTTTGTATGAAAGCTGTACAGACCATTTAGTTTCTTCTTGTATGAAACTTGTATAGAACTTTTAGAATCTTCTCTTTATCCACATAGCTCTGAATTTTCTTGTTGGCGTGCTTTGGTATAGGTCTATTTTATCCATTATCCTCGGCACCTAGTGAGCTCTTAACATACAAAACTCCTGTTTTTCTGGAAAAATTATCAATTTATTTCTAAGATAATTTCTTTATTTTTATTTTCTTTGTTCTTTCTTTCTAGAACTCCTAGTATTTAACGTCAAAAAATGGAACCAGTGTTTTAATTTCATATTAAAGGAAATTCTGCTTTTTGTGATAGTTCCTCAATGTTGTGTTCTAGCCCTCATTGAATTTTTTATTCCTGTTATCTTATTTTGAAATTTCCAATCATTATGTCCTCTGAATATTCATTTTTATTTTAAATATACTTTTATTTTTGTTTTGTGGATGCAATGTCTTCTCTTATCTCTACCCCAATATTTCCTTTTCTGGTTATATCTTTCTGCATAATCTGATTCCATATTGAGTTGTTAATTTCTGTTCTGACCTTTGTGTTTCATTTTAAATGTTTTTCTCAAATAGCTGGTGATCATTGTTGACCATTCATATATATATATATATTTTTTTTTTGTGGTAAGCGGGCCCTCATTGCTGTGGCCTCTCCTGTTGCGGAGCACAGGCTCTGGACGCACAGGCTTAGCGGCCATGGCTCACGGGCCTAGCCACTCCGCGGCATGTGGGATCTTCCAGGACCGGGGCACGAACCCGCATCCCCTGCATCGGCAGGCGGTTTCTCAACCACTGCGCCACCAGGGAAGCCCGACCATTCATATTTAAGAGTGGGACGTAAAAAACTAATTATGAAAACAAAACAAAACAAAACAAAAAACTAATTATGAGCTGTGTGCACATGGGTAGGGCTTTTTTTCAACTATGGGTGGGTTTTTTGTAAACTATGAGCTTTACCATTGAGAGATGTGGCTGAACAGTTTCACTGGGAGCCCTTTATATCAATATCTTTAGGTCTTTTTCCTTAGACTGGTCAGACCCCAGAAAAGTATCTTCCCATTCATTGCATGAAAGGCATTGTATTTTGTATTCCATGGGAAGCAGAGATTAATACAAGAAGTTTATTAGAGAATACCCTTGGGATCAACACTTATAGAAGTAAAGAGGAAAAAGCATGATTGGACAAAGAGAATTTGGGCTATAATGCATTCTCAGTGAAGGCCTCAGCTGACCCTATGGGAATTCTGAAACTGGGATGACCCTTCTAAATTGTCTGCATGTGTATGAGGGTGTCTGGGTCTTCATACCCTCATGTTGGTCAGTCATTGAATGTAGTTGCCCTTGCCATGGGGCCATGGCCTTGGAGGTTTCTTTAGCTGAGACATTTCCTGAATGGGGTTGATAGCTGAGAGTTGCCTGCCATCAGAACTTCTGGCACTTGGGGGAAATTTTTTAGTCCTTGAGATGATTAATTTTATGTGTCAACTTGACTGGGCTAATGGATGCCTAAATAGCTGATAAAACATTATTTCTGGGTATTTTTGTGAGTGTTTCTGGAAGACATTAACATTTGAATTGCTAGACTGAGTAAAGAAGACTGCCCTTGCCAATGTGGGGGGCATCATCCAATCTGTTGAGGGCCTGAGTAGAAGGAAAAGGTGGAGGAATAGAGAATTTGCTCTCTTTGCTTGAGCTGGGACATCCATCTTCTCCTTCCCTCAGATATCAGTACTCCTGGTTCTCAGGCCTTGGGACTTGGACAGAATCATACTACAAGCTTTCCTGTTCTCCAGTTTGCAGATGGCAGATCATGGGACTTTCTGGCCTCCGTAATAGTGTAAGTCAATTCCCATAACAAAGATACATGTACTTTCTATTGGTTCTGTCTCTCTGGAGAACCTTGGGTATTACAATCCTGAGAAAGCATCTAGGTGGCATACCACATTGTCTAATACAGTGGCATAAGCCTGGTTTATAGAGTTCTGCATATGAAGTGGGGAAACAGGCCAGGCAGTCTCAATATTTAGTATGCATATGGAGTTCACAGGAGAATAAAAAAAATTAAGGAATTATTGAATGAAAATGTAAATATTTTATTTGTCCAAAACATGTGAAGTAAATAACAACAGAGTTTGCAACCTGAAACCCACTATTCCCCATTTCCTCTTCTCCACAGGCTAATTTTTTTTCACTTCTTTATATTATCATAGTTTACTGTCTATGTATCTATTTTTCCATCCTTTCCACCTAGCTGGGTACTTAGTAGTTGCCCAATGAATGTTTATTTTGTTAAATAGGAATTGTCTGCTATAGTAATGTATGTATTATCTAATTCACATATTCTTTTGAAACTGATGCTGTCCCTTCATCCTCCAGCCAAACAACTGGGTGAAGTTAATCAATGGGAGAGAAGGGGGTGTGGTGAAGTCTATTAGTGAGCTTCCAGAGCTTCAGCTCAGCTGAAGGTCTTCCCTTCTCCTGGCATTGTCCTGGAGGGAATTGCCCTCACTGGGTGGACTTTTATGACCACTTGCTGGTAAGGTCTTTTCCTGTTCTTGGCTGGGGCTCCCACTGCTGTTCCTGGGTGGCTTGAATGGTAGCTGAGATGATGTGGCTCCCGTTGTCCCTGAGGCCTGGGCTCTTCCTCCACTCCTCCAGTTGCTAACCTGTCATCATTCCTCCTGGGCCTGGGTGATCCCTCCTACTTTCTTGCTCTAATAATTGCTTTCCCTGAGACCAGGAAATAATCCTTTCTGTGCTGGCCCTTTCTATGTTTCCTAAATAGAGAGGCTGTGATCTGTTTCCTACAATGCCTCTACTGTTTCAACTTTTATTTGATTAAGTTTTTACTGTTTTTGTATTTTTATTAAGAGTTCCATATATCAGTGCTGTGGTCTGAATGTTTGTGCCCCCGCCAAATTCATATGTGCCCCACATGATGGTATTAGGAGGTGAGGCCTTTGGGAGGTGATTAGGTCATGAGGGCTCCACATGGGTTCATGAATGGGATTAGTGCCCTTATAAAAGAGACCCTAGAGAACTCCACCACATGAGGTTACATTGAGAAGACAGCCGTCTGTGAACCAGGAAGTAGGCTTTCATCAGATACTGAATCTGCCAGCATCTTGATCTTGGACTTCTAAGCCACCAGAACTCCGAGAAATAAATTTCTGTTGTTTATAAACCACCTAGTCAATGCTAGTTTGTTATAGCAGCCTAAGACAGACTAAGACATACAGAATGAAGTAAGTCAGAAAGAGAAAAACAAATACCATATGCTAACATATATATATGGAATCTAAAAAAAAAAGGTTCTGATGAACCTAGGGGCAGGACAGAAATAAAGATGCAGAGGTAGAGAATCAACTTGAGGAAATGGGGAGGTGGAAGGGTAAGCTGGGATGAAGTGAGAGAATACCATGGACATATATGCACTACCAAACGTAAAGTAGATAGCTAGTGGGAAGCAGCTGCATAGCACAGGGAGATCAGCTCGGTGCTTTGTGACCACTTAGAGGGGTGGGATAGGGAGGGTGGGAGGGAGACGCAAGAGGGAGGGGATATAGGGATATATGTATACATATAGCTGATTCACTTTGTTATACAGTGGAAACTAACACAACATTGTAAAGCAATTATACTCCAATAAAGAGGTTAAAAAAAAAACAACAGACAGACTAAGACAATCAAAAACTAGAGACAAATTCTCCCTAGGACTGGTGGTAAGATAGTGATACCACATGGCCTCTTACTTGGAATTGTCCCATCTCATTTACACTTAGCTAATACCCCTGACTCTTACCACATTTAGCTCCTTCCGATTTCAGGACAGGTCAGTTGTCTGTCTGAGAATCTCTTGGAGAGGTAGGGGAGGCTTTTGTTCCCCTATATTGGATTATGAATTTCAGTCCTAAGGCTGAGTTAAAATATATACCAAGTTTCAGCAAGCAGAACCCTGAGCTGACCCCCCTCCCTTACCCACCAACTTCCCACTACCATAATGGATACCTACATCAGGCTGCTTTGGGAACTCTCTGCACACAGGCTATATTCATGAAATACGCATACATTCAGTGAAATATACACATAAAAGTGTGTAGCAGAGTGCCTGGTATGTGATAGCAGTTTAATAACTATTAGATAAAGGAACCAACAGTTTTTAAGTATCCAACATAGCTACTTAAAAGTATTGCACAATAAAAGTATTGCAAGGCATTGTGCTATGTGATTGATAACCTTTGTCTCTTTAAATACTTAAAATAGCTTAAAATACATGTGTTAATTATTCACATCTTACTAATGAAGCTGTAAGTTTCAGAGAATTTAATTAAACTCTTCAATGTCACATAACTAGCAAGTGGAAGAACTAGAATTCAATCTCAGGGCTGTTTCTAAAGTTCATGCTCTTTCCATTGTGCTGTGTTTTCTCCTTTTTGAACTTGAGTGTGAATTTGAATATCTATATCCAAAGAGTATTCCTATTTCTTATATATGTGTACACATAGTCTCTGACATATCATGAATAAAATACTATGCTATAATTTTTCATATCTCATCCTTCTGTGCTGGAGGACAGGCCAAAGGGATTTTGAATGGACACCTCCATCTCAAACGTTCATTTCAAAAAGGAAGAAGGTAGGGCAAAAATAAATTAGGAGCATGGAATTAACATATACACACTATTATATATAAAATAGGTAAACAACAAGGACCTTCTGTATAACACAGGGAACTTTACTCAATATCTTGTAATAACCTATTATGGAAAAGAATCTGAAAAATAATATATATATGTAGAACTGAATCACTTTGCTGTATACTTGAAACCAACACAACATTGTAAATTAACTATACTTGAATTAAAAAAAATAAAGAAGAAGGAGGAGGAGAAGAATATGAAGAAGAAGGAATGTATGATGAAAAGAAAGATTAAGTTAAATAGAGTAAGTCTTTGGGGGAGTATGACCTTTGGGAAGGAAAACAGAGCATAGATTATTTAAACCCACATTCGTTTTATTGAGAAAGTATCAGAAAAATGCACTGGATGCATGTTAACTGCTCAATACTTGTGTGCTGAATGCAAATTAATTGCTAAAATCATCTGGTAATCATTTGAATCTGGCAATAAAAGTGATGAGTGAAGCATTTATCATCAATCTGAAGGCACATTTTTCTAATGGATCTTTTATTCAAGTTTTATGTCTGTTGTGAACTCAAGATTTTTTCTAGACACATAGTGCTCCCAACTTCTGTTTGTAATTTGGTTGATTCCAATGACAAAGTGGTGGCACTAGAAGTAATATTGCAATTGACCTTTATTGATCAATAAAGAATCCACCTCTTGACCCCCACAAAATAATGCAAACTTTGATTACATTAAAAAAGCCAATGAATGCACTTCAGTTTTACGAAAGCGCCTCTTACTGGTTTCAGAATATGAATAGAAATGTGTGTGTGTGTGTGTGTGTGTGTGTGTGTGTGTGTGTGTATATGTGTATGCATGTATGGCTTAAGGAGCACAGATTTAAATTTCTTTTGTGTATCATTGCAGAGATGCTTATCTAACCTTGACAATTGTATGCTCTTCAGGAAGATAGTAAAATAAAGTCACATCTTTGGTTTCAGACTAACATCTTTAGGAAGGTTATCACCCTTAAACTGGGGCAAGAGAGGTCTCTATACTGGGCCCTGTGCTTTATTGGGCCCTGCGGATGACAAACACACAAAATAAAACTTATTTAAAAGCACATGGATAGCTGTCTCATGTAGAATCTGGTGTTTAGCACTAGCATATTGTGACCTATTATCTCAAACATCAGCTCCTGTGATTACCATCATTCAGGGCCCAGGGAAATACTTCTTTATATCTCTTGCCCTGTGTTCTCGAAATAAGAGACAACTGTATCTGAATACTTGAAGTTTTGTGGGTTTGCCTCAATTCATGTCAGAGATGGACACTCCTTTCCAATGCAGGGAACAGTTGAGTAGCAGAAACTTTCAAGAGAAAAGGCAAAGTAACTATCTTGTTACATCTCTCCTCTTAGGTAACATATGTAATAGGTTTTTTGCCTAGCAATTCATTTGTATTCCAGTATGGCCCAGCATCCATTAGGAAATGCTTCTTTTTGTTTTGTAATATGTGGTCCCAGAGGTTGTCATGAATCAGCATGATATTCACAAGAGCTGTACATAAATGTTGAGCAATATTTGGAGATATTAATCAAAATTGTTTAAGGTGGAAATTTATTTCTTTGAAAGTATAATTAATTCTTGTTAATGTTTTAAAATAAAAATAACTTTGCAATTCTAGTATTCAATGTCCATGTATTTGCCAGTGTAAATCATCAGTCTCACAATTCACTTGCTTATGTCTAGACCTGTCGGCACAAATTGGCAGATGAACTTTTGAATGTCTTTGGGGGCCAGTTTTGGGACTCTTGAAGTTAGAATTGATTAGGGAAAAATATGGGTAAGGATGATTTCAGGACATTGTCTAGATTACGAATTAGCTAGATGGATAAATAATAATCAACGTGTATATTAGTTTTCTCTTGCTGCTGTAACAAATTACCACAACATAGCACCGGAAAATAATACAAACTTATTATCTCAGTTTCTGTAGGTAGAAGTCCAAGCACAATGGGGCTCAGCTGCTTCTTTGCTTAGTGTCCCCAAGGCTCTAGGTGTTAACCGGGCTTTAATCCTTTATGGAAGCTCTGGGGATGAATCTGCTTCCAAGTTCATTCAGATTGTTGGCAGAATCAGTTCCATGCAGTTAGGACTGAGATCCCCATTTCCTTGCTGGCTGTTGGCCACGGGTTCTACTCTTCTAGAGGCTGCCTGTACTCCTTGGCTTGTTCTCTCCTCCGTCTTCAAAGCTGACAATGGTAGATCAAGTGTCTCTCACACTTTGAATCTCTTTGACCTCCTCTTCTGCTTCATCTCTCCTGCCTTCTTCTTTTATAACATCTCTCTAATTCCTCTTCTGCTTTTAAGGGCTCATGTGATTACCTTGGGTCCACCTAGATAATCAAGGTAATGTCTCTTGCTTTTTTAAAAAAGTTTTAAAATTCATTTTTGGCTGCGTTGGGTCTTCATTGCTGTGCGTGGGCTTTCTCTAGTTGCAGCGAATGGGGGCTACTCTTCATTGCGGCGCACAGGCTTCTCATTGCAGAGCCTTCTCTTGTTGCAGAGCATGGGCTCTAGGCACGCAGGCTTCAGTAGTTGTGGCGTGTGGGCTCAGTAGTTGTGGCTTGCGGTCTCTAGAGTGCAGGCTCAGTAGTTGTGGCGCAGGGGCTTAGTTGCTCTGTGGCATGTGGGATCTTCCCGGACCAGGGCTCAAACCCGTGTCCCTTGCATTGGCAGGTGGATTCTTAATCACTGTGCCACCAGGGAAGCCCTAATGTCCCTCTCTTAAAGTCAGCTGATTTGTAAGTCTAATTCCATCTCCAAAATCCCTTCACAGCAGTCCCTAGATTAGTGTTTGGCTGAGTAACCAGGGAATGGAAATGTTGGGGGAGATAACTTTAGGATTCTGTATACTACAAAGTGCTTTGTAATAATAGTGATTTTTTAATGTTTATACAGAACTTTACCATTTGTGATGGGTGTTCACATTATTGAGTCTCACAACAATCCCATTAGGAGGTGTTATCTCCATTTTACAAGTAAAGAATCTAAGCATATGTCTCCCTGCTCCATTTTAGGTATCTAGTGGATACTTCCCCATTTTGTTTTGTTAATCAATCTTAGTGCCATGGTTGCATTTTAGGCTTAGAGACAGAATTTGGCCCTTAGGTTTTATCCTTGGCAACCCTCACATCATGGCTCAGTCTCATATTCTTTCAGATTCTGACTGCTTTGCAACAGTTCTCAATAAGACCCAACTTGGTATGCCACTCTTTAAAAATTTTTATTTTAATTAATTAATTTTTTAGCCAATCTAGCTGGTGTCCCAGACATCCTCAAGGTAACATTGGACACCTTGCTCCTGTATGTAGTCTATTTCACTCCGTGGTCTATACTTTTGGAAAGACTATGTGACAGAATGGAAAGAACATGAGCCTTGTAATAAGTGAGACTCTGTTGTCATCTGAGTATATGACCTTGAGCAATCTATATGACCTCACTGAGTCTGAATTTTCTCAATCATAAAAATGAAAATAATTATAACTGCTTCTCAGAGTTGCTTAAGGATTAAGTTAATAAAACATGGATGCACCTGGCACCACTGTCTGACACAGGTTAACTGCCTGGAAAAATCATAGCTGCTATTATCATAATTATCAGTTTATATCGCTGCTTTCTCTTTTCATTGTGAGTGCTTGGAGGGTTGGAATCACATTTTACTCATTTTTTCATCTTTGCTTTGTTTCCTAGAGACATGGTGGATTCTTAATAGATTCTTGAATTCAACTTAAAATAAACTTAAGACAGGAATCTTAACTGTTTCCACATTATTTTATGGGGAAAGTGCTTGGTATAAGATGAATGGTACTGATGGCTACTGCTCCTTAGCTATTAATTGAAAAACAGAACTAGAAGTACATTATATTTTCTTCTCTTTAACTTTGTTTTCACTTGTCCAGGTTCATTCTCATTGACTCTGAATTGCTCCCAGGTGTATGGTTGTATTATCTTTGCTCTCACACAGACTATTGGCAGGGGCTGCCATTCTTTGGTGTTACAATGTCTGCAGTCCTTTTCATGGCCCTTAGATTTAGCTCTCTTGTGTAGCATATTGGCGCCACAGATAACTCCTGCTTGTCTTCCGTTGTCTCTTTATTGCCTCCCCAGCAAGTTTTGCTTCTAAGAGCTTCTGTGCTGCCATGGGTTGATGATTAAGGAGCTTCTCTAAATGGAGTTACCCAACACACCCAGATGCTACAGAACCTTGAATGATCTGTTTCCTCAGGGGTTTTTTTTCCCAAGAAAATATTGGAAAGAGAAAACATTTGTTTGTTATATTGTGTCTTCTATCAGACATTTCCTAGGAAAGAGCAGGAGTGGGCTCATATATAGACTGAAATACCCAATCCGAATTTAATGCCCTAGTTCAGAATGGTGTCAGCTTTCGCCAGGATTATGGCAATGACCTTCCAGTGCACTACCTGCACTCATTCTTGCCCCTTTCTAAATCGTCTCCATGCAGTATCTAGAGCAATGCTTTTGAATGCAAATCTCATTTTGTAACCCTCTGACCTGCAACTCCTTTTAACCTCTAAGTTGTTCAGTTGTTACTGTTCCCAGTGAGTTTGTTGGCATTTTATCAGTTAGGATGAATCTAGCATTTTTAAACCTCTTTAACATGTATTTGTCATTCCTCTTGATTGAAGATTATCTGTGCATTTAATTATTGATTCTCGCTGATCATTAGAGTAGTTCATAGTAACTTGGAACTTTATATTTATTCCAGAGAAGCGAATTCAGTATGTACTTAGGCTTCTGTGAGGATTGTAAAGAGTCAGAGAAACGTGGTATTCAGTCACAGTTCCATCAGCTCTGATAGCCTCATGCCTTTGGCAGTCTTCCTCTCTGAACCTCAGTTTCCATATCCATAAAATAGGAAGAATCGTTTCAGCCTTTCTCCTATGGATATTAAATGGATTGATAAGCGTAGAACACCTAGCATGGTGTCTGGAAGAGAGTAAGCTCACTATGAAATGTATTAAGCTTGTTATTATTATGGGAGAAGTACCAGGGAAAATCCTCCTAAGCAAAATTTTCTTCCTCACTACCTTATTTATTCCAACTTTTTACTTATTCCTTTGTGGTCAAGAATGAAAGACTGGTTAATGTAATTATTCTGTGAGAAGCAATGTGAAGTAGCAGAGGGAGCATGGTCTCTGGCTCACATAGATATAAAATTGTATTCCTGGACTGCACCTTACTGGCTGGATGACCACAGGCATGTTAACTTACCTCTTTTAAGTAGTTAAGTTCCATAGAAATACATAAATGCAACTAAAAATAGGCTAGACCATCAGAAAGGATGCTATTCAGCCAACAAATGTTTAGTGAATGCCCAGTATTTGATGGAGAGATAAAAAGCAAATCCTTGTCCTCAAGGAGCTCACAGTCTAAGCTTTCTGAGCTGAGATGGCATTGGACCTGCCAGATGCTAGATATGGATCAGCCACCATAGGTATATCCCTGCTGAGGGTGGACAGCAGGGACTAACATTGTTGTGGATTAGTTGTGAAGACATTGTTCAGGACTAGCTGTGGATCCTGGGTTGTAACAGGGACCATAGCATCCCTGTGGAATGTCGCTATAGTCAGAAAAGGAACTGTGAACAAAACAGGGACTCCTACTACCTGTTGTAACCTACTGAAGACCATTCAAGATCCTTAGAAATTTTATTTACTGTTATGTCTGGGACACAGGAAGAGCAAACTAAAATCATTTCCTATAGGAGATCAAAGCCCTGAGTCCAGGGCATATCAGGAAATAGTCACAGAGTAATGTGCAGAATTTAATAATTCAGAATGTAATATGTTGCTATGGGAACAGAGACCATACCATGTATCTTAGCTTGGAATGGAATGGGAAGACCTCATAAGATGGCAATCAGTGGACCGAGTCTTGAAAGTGCTCAACAGATATATCCTGACACCTGGCCAACCCTCAGCTTGGCTCTGATTATGACCAGACCTACCGGGAGCAAACTCAGGGTGTTCGTGGCTAGGGCTACCTTGTTAGTATCCCAGGATCCAGTAACTTTGGGTAACTAGGGTGCGAAAAAAGCCCTTTCATTCGTATTTGCCAAATTTATACTTTTGCATAAATCTAAACGTAACATTGATAAGTCAAGACTCACTTTTTCAGTTTTGAAGCAGCATTCTTCAGACAATTTGTGGTCTGTCTTGGGCTTCTTGAATTTTTTCCATTCTGCCCAGGTCTCTTTGCTGCTGTGATGACCCAAATAATCCCAATCCCTACTCCAACCAAAGGGGTTAATGCCCCTCAAGCTCCCGCTATCCAACTTCTCAAGATGGTGGGGGAGGATTGGGCCCCATGTCCTTCACAGGCTAACTCACCCTGTCTACCTACTTTCTCCATCCTAAGCACCCAGGACTTTAAGGCACACATGCAAGATTCCTTATTAAAGAATCAAGCAGATCTCAGAAGTGTATCACTGTGAAGGGAGAGTAGAGACTGAAATTCCAGATTACATAATCATCCCTTCTACTGGGTGTGAGCCTTGGTGAGCATGTCTCCTTGGGGTACACCTGAACTAACCCTCCTCTTAGGCAGACTTTTCTTATGCAGCTAACTTCAAATTTCTCAGGCTTATGACCCCACCCTCCTCACTCAGAACACTCTGCTTATCCCATGCAAAGGATGAGGTGTAACTCCTTGGATCTTGCAAATTTGTATTTTCCTGTAGCTTGCAAACTTGAGCTACACTACAGATTATAGCTGGATGCACACTGGTGCTTGTAACCCAAAAAGGGCTCCAGAAAGGAGGTGAGATCTGATTTCCTGAATTAGGGTAATATGGGTCCCGCTTAGTCTTTCAACCACTGAGAATCTTGACCTGGATAATTTTCTTTATAACATCACCTGTGAAGTAAGCAGACCTTGTAAATATAAACCTTATTCTTTCTCAGAGATTATGCAGTACAATCCCATATTAATGATATTTCTCCTGTCAGCAGGGTTTTGTCCTTGATCTTATGAAATATAAACTCTCTGGTTGCTGAGTTGAGAATCTCTTGACTTTAAGAATCTCAGACTTCTTACTCTGCTAATAGATATTCTTTTGCTACCTTAAGGGAGGGAGGATGGTGCCAGTTTGAACTGGCTGGATCTGATTAAATTTTTGATTCTAAGTCTCCTTCTGATGAAAGCTGGTGGATGGGTGGTAGTGAGGAGGGCTGGTCAGTTTATCCCACCACACAAATAATATTGGGCTAACCCTGTATTAATTTCTATCTATATGGCAAGAAGCCAGACTAGATTAGATGACCTTACTTTGGGGTACAACTGCTCTTTCTCTCTCTCTAATTACCCCTGGACTTGTCTGCTTCACTTCCTGTTAGACTGTGGATTCCTTGCAGGCAGGGGCTTATTTATTTATTTGTTTTTTTTTTTTTTGGTAATTTATCAACTAATTTTTCAAATGTAGCCATAGTTACAGTAGAATATACATATTTATGTTTTAAACCACAAAGTTCGGCAACTTAACTAGCCACCTGGTTAGTATTCAAAAAGATGTTGGCTGAATTGAAACAACCAAAGCAAAATAGATGTATAATTCAAAATAATCTTTAAAAAACCCCTCTACCAGGGCTGTTAAATGCATCTTAATAGTGTGAAAATACATTGAAAAAATTTTTTCAAATTTTCTCCTTAAACTGCTCTATCTCTTTTGGCAGACCATCGTTAAGACCAAAGACAGAGGCATTTTAATCTCTCTCTGGAATCTTCTGGTTGCCAATTTTCTGTGACACCCTCATATGTGGTTCCATTCTGATTCCTCTCCTGAACCCACCGAGGCAGCTGCAGCTGAAAGGGTTGTTGACCTTCTATCAGCAGGATAGAATCTTTTGTAGATATCAGCTTCTTAAGGGCTAAT
The DNA here is from genome assembly GCF_011762595.2 of Tursiops truncatus. Classification (NCBI taxonomy): domain Eukaryota; kingdom Metazoa; phylum Chordata; class Mammalia; order Artiodactyla; family Delphinidae; genus Tursiops; species Tursiops truncatus. The sequence goes on from NC_047041.1 coordinate 49,089,828, forward strand.
TTTCTTCAGTTAAGCTGCCTGGATCTTGTTGCATTGATCACACAATTAACTGATGGCTGAAGACATACCTGAAAGTACAAGGCAGCTTTTTATTTTAAACATATTGATTTTTGTTCTCTTTTTTTTTCCTGCTGCCCAAATGTATAAACCTTTGTTTTTATACTCAGTTATGGGTATCTTTTGGTACTTCTTTTAAAACTCACTTCTGGATTCAGGAAGAAAGTAACACGTTTTTGATCACAGTAATCCAACTGTTCATATTTCTTCAGTATATGTTTGTGGTCTGGCTGTATTGAATTAGATTTTGCTTTTAGTATTTGACTCTCCAGCTGATGTGAATTCATAATTCCTCTTACAGGTTTGCTAAAAGCAAAGGTAGCAACCCTACTCTGTCCCCTCATCAAGAGGAGATGGATTGCTCTTAAATAATAGAATGCTTGTTACAGGGGTATATGTGTCCACAAAGATGCATAATGTTGGCCTTGGAAAACCATCATGATCTCACAGTCACTGCTTCCTCCCTGTTTCAGAGTTGTAGTCATTGGTGGTTCAGAATCCATCCCTAGCAGCACAGCCAAGAAAGGGAACTCAGAGGTGGGTGCTGTGAGGGGGAGGTGACAGATGAACAGATGTTCCTCTAACGTTGGCAAGGTCCAGGGCAAGGATATAAATGGAGGCTCACCTACCATCTGTCCAAATATTTAAAAGTTATGAATCAAACTATGACCACAGCCTGGCTTAGGCTTCCACTCAGGGCCCTGTCACCTATGGCTGGTTATTGTTCATGTAGACTAAAGAAGCTACATTCTCCTCCAGGCCAATTGTCCCATGTAAGCCTCACATCTGCTGGAGAAGGCAGAGTGGAATCTAGGCTAGAGCTCGAGACTCCTGGGTGGTGACTGAATCAGCTTGAACCCAGAATGGGGACTGTCCTGGTTATACTCCCCAGGGATGGAGGAGGGCAGTTTCTCCTTAACACATCACTTTTCCATCCGAGGAAAGATAGAGAAACAGGGCCAGAGCCAATGAATGCAGGCAGGCTCTGGAAGTTGGAGAAGGCATGGAAATTGAGTGTCCCCTAGAGGCTCCAGAAGGAATTCAGCCCTACTGACACCTGGAGTTTAATCTAGTGAGACCTGTGTCAGGGACTTTGAATCTACAGAACTGTAAGATAATGAATGTGATGTTTTATGCCACCAAGTTTGTGATAATTTGTTATAGCAGCAACAGACAACTAATATAGGTCTCTGTGACAGCTGCTCAAATCTGTCACTGTGGCAGCCACAGGCAATATGTAAACAAATGGGTGTGGCTATGTCCAAATTAAACTTTACAAAAACAGTGTGGTCTGCCAGATTTACCCTGTGGAGCATAGTTTGCTAACCCCTGGTTTATGATCTACAGCAAAATTAAGTGTATTTTGTGGATAAAGATGTCTATAACAGAATGAAGATCTGAGCAATGGGAGTTGTAGGTAGATTAGAGAGAAAAGAAGAAAATTGATATTTATTAAGCATCTACTGTGTTACATTATGGTACAGGTACTACTCTAGGTGTTTAATGTGTGTTTAATTGTTTAAACTTTGAAATAACATGGTAGGCTTTGTATTATTAGCGCCATTTTACAGATGAGGAAACTGAGTTTAGAGAGATTAAGAAATTTAGGTTCACACGACGCATAAGCTAGGTTTGGAAGCCAAGTCTTCCCGATTCCAGTCCCCATTGTTCCACACTGAGAGATGTCTTTCTTGTTCTCCGTTTATTCTTTCTGAGTCCTAATCACAATAAGATATACTGACTATGGGAACTAAGCTGAATTGGAGAGGCTCAATATTTTAATCCTTTTTAGACTCAAATTCAGTTATAACATTCAGCGTTTGGCTTCTCTCTGTTTTGCTAATGTTAGCAGTCTCACTTCTTATAGCCCTATCCACTCTTCAAAGGAGAGATAAAATTGTTGATGGACAGAACAGCAGCAGGTAATGTCTAATTTGATTTGGATTTGCATGTTTTATTGAGGTTAATGGAGTTATTATTTCAAACAAATGACACAGTAAGTAAGTTCTAAATTTGGAGTAGAGGATTTGAGTGCATACTTAGCAAGGGATAGTTCTCTGCATTTCACTGCTTCTCTGATGTAAAAAATTATCAGTGCATCAACCTTAAGAACATACCATTAGAGTTAGCAACACTCAAACCTGATGTGCTTTTTCTTGGATTTTGCAAAATCTATTTAATTTGATGATAGGTGGAATTAACAAAATTACAACCAAAGATCCACTATTATTTCCTGGAAGTAAAAGTTTTAATTATTTATCAGGCTCAGATGGAGTTTTTAAGATGTGTTTCACAAAATGATTCTTCTGAGGTATGTAAGTCTCTGGGAATTCTAATTGGAAAAAGAGTTCTATTAACAAGTACCTTAATAATGGGTTAAATACGCTCTGGTACCAATTCCAATTTGTGTGTGTGGGGGGGTTCCCCACACTAATAAGCAATTTTTGAGGCACCTGCTTGGGGTTCTGCATTTCAACTCAATTCTGACACTGTCCACCAGAAGATAGCATCAGATCCTACAGGTTAAGGGTTCAGTCCTATAAGTCTCCCTCTCTCTGCCCCCACTTCAGATGCCAGTTGCAAGTCCATGTTGTTACCTGTGCTTCTAACTGGTTATAAATCAGAGGTTTCCAGGATTCCCTCCTCGGTTTGGTTAATTTGCTAGAGTGGTTCACAGAACTCAGAGAGACATTTTACTTACTAGATTACCAGTTTATTATAAAAGGATATAACTCAAGAACAGTCAGATGGAAGTAAATGCATAGGGCAAGGCATGGGGAGAGGGTGTGGAGCTTCCATGCTCTCTTGAGCACCACTTACCCAGCACCTCCACACGTTCACCAACTTGGAAGCTCACTGAATCCTGTCCTCTTAAGTTTTTATGAAGGCTTCATTACACAGTCATGATTGATTAAATCATTGGCCACTGGCTGTTGATTCAGCCTCTAGCCTCTCTCCCCTCTGGGTATGTTCTGGGGGAAGGGGTGGGACTGAAAGTTCCATTCCTCTAATCACGTGGTTGTTTCTCCTGGCAACCAGCCCTCATACTTAGGTCATCTAAGGGCTTCCCAAAAGTCACCAATTAACATTTAAAAAGACACTTGTTATTGCTCTTATCACAGGAAATTCCAATATTTTTCAGAGCTCTGTACCAGGAACAGGTCAAAGACCAAATACATATTTTTTATTGTAAATCACAGTATCACAAGGATTAAACAAAGTTAAATAGATTTTTTGATTATAGGACATCTTAGAGCCTAAAAGAGTTTTCCAGAGGAAAAAAGTGTGGAGTTTTTCTAAAACTCATTTGAGTAAGGATCGCTTGTTTCATAGAGCATCTTAGGAGACTAGTATTTCGTGAACTACCCATTGGAAAACGTGGAGGAAATGGTGTGTGTGAATGCACAGACGCATGAAATACCTCTGCCAGGCTTGGGGACCTATCAGTAGTTCACCATAGTTGTGGTGTGTGGAGGGGGATAGATCAAGGGCCAGATAACAGGGAGCACTGTAAACGGTTTAGACTTTATCATAGACAATGAGACGAACTGAAATATTTTAAGGTGGGTGGACAAATGATCAGATTTAATGCTTTAGAAGGATTGCTCTGGTTTCAGTGTGGAGGTGATAATTGAAGGACTGAGGCCTAGAGAAATTTGTTACCTGACAACGGGGTTGGCCTTTTGCGGGGTGTCAAGCTGAAAGACACAACCAAGCCAAAGAGCAGGAAGAGAAGGGATTTTATTACTTGCAATGAGTATGGAGAACACTGGGGATATTTCCCAACAGCAAAATTGGGGAAGTTTTAAGCTAAGGGAGCATGCATATTTATGAAGAGACTTGTGCAAAGAGGAATTTAGCATAGAATTGGGGCAAGAGTCACCCTGGATTGACAGAGCCCAGGTCTTAGTTGATTGAAATCACTAGGGCCAGCAAAGGTCAACATCATCAATTCTCTGGCTCAAGTTAGTCTGGTGGATGATTGTTCTAGGGGATTCAGACCCTGTAAAATAGCTCAAGAATATGAGTCAGGCTATCCTTTACCTTTGAAACAGAACTGGGATTCTTAGTGACTGTTTTATTGTCTCTGATATGGTTATTTCTCTGGCCTGGCAATAGCTGCTTTGTTCCTATATCCGTTTGTTCCCTTAAAATCATTAACTATTGAGTCCTGTTCTTCTGCGTGTGCAAGTCCTGTGGCCAGGCTTGGATCCCAAAATGACCTAAAATGGCCTAAAACAGCTCCTCGTATGTCAAGAAAGCTGGGACAGGTTCTCTTTCTTTGGGGAACCCAACCCTACTTGCCTACAGAATCAGGTTGACTGGTTATGCCACCGCTGCCTTAATCCACAGGGGAGGTGATGGGTGACTAAACCAACAGAGTACTGACTCATTCTCACTGACTGAGACTGTGGAAGGGAAGATGCAAAGTAGGTAGATTCTACAGGACTTGGTGACCGGGAGGTAAGGAGAGAGCCAAGTCAGAGTTGACTTCCAGGTTTCCGTTTTAGGTGACTGAAGGGTGGGTTTGTCATTTATCAAGATAGGCAAGAGGGAGTGCAGGTTTTGAGGGAAAGACACTGAATTCAGTCTACATACACTGTCTTTATTAGCTCCCATGCAGCACCATGCCTTGTGGAGCTATTTGGGAAGCAACTGATGTCTTGTTTAGTCTTCTGCCATTTCCCACTGGATTCCTGGCTTTAGCTTTCCAGCTAGCTTTCTTGTCTTCGGACTATACTCTTTCAATTCTTCACTATTGTATGAATGACCTTAAAAAAAGAGGCTCTAATTTACTGAGGGCATGAATATAGCCAGACCATATGCTAGAGCACTTGACCTAAATATGACATCATTTACTTTCATTTAGTCTTCTGAACATCTGTATGTAGGATGTATTATTATACCCATTTATGAGTGAAAAATTAAGACAAGAAGAGCTAAAGTAACTTGCTCATGTTCACACAATTGTAAAGTGACAGAGTTGGGGTGCCAACTAGACTTCTTTTCCAAACTTTACTTTTTAGAGCAATTTGAGTTTCACAGCATAATTGAGCAGAAGGTAACAGCGATTTCCCATATAACCCCTACCCCCCCCCACATGCATACTTTCCCAATTATCATCAGCTCCCATCAGAGTGGTCCATTTGTTACAACTGATGAACCTACACTGACACATCATTATCACCCAAGTCCATAGTTTACATCAGGGCTCATTCTTGGTGTTATACATTCTATGGTTTGGACAAATTTATAATGACGTGTGTCTACTATGATAGTATCATACAGAATAGTTTCACATCCCTAAAAATCCTCTGTGCTCTGCTTATTCATCACTCACTTCCCCCACCCCTGTCAACTAGACTTTTAACCACTAACATGTACTGAATGGATGTGCATGTCAGCTTCCTCCATATTAAATTCTCAGCCAGGGATCAAGCTTTCCCTGGTCTTCACAGAATGGATGCCTCCAGGCTCTGCATGGTGATCAACTTTGGATGGTGTCTTCTCAGAACCCTCGCCTCACTCTTCCTTGTATTGTTGGTGGTAGAGTGTTTGCTATTCCTCCTTCAATGATGTTTTCTGCTTGGGGACAGAGACTCTCCCTGAAATCTTATCTTTGTCCCCAGAGCCCAGCACAGTGTCTAGTATAGAATGACTAATCTATGTGTACCGAGGTTTTCACAGACCAAGATTTTTATGTTAAATAGGGATAAGAATGCCCACATCTTTAAGATATTGAGATGATTAATAGAACAATGTGTTGAAACTGCCTGGCACAAAGTGGGGGCTTTTTTTGTCAGTGAGTTCTTCTTCCTTTTATTGCTATCACCAGTCTTCACCTTCTCTCCTCCTAGTAGAACTGATCTCTGCCCCATCTTTTGTCCCAAGTGCCTGTACATTGCCCGCCTGGCATGCTCACCAGGTGGTGGTATAGCCAACAGTCTGTATGTGTGGTTCTCCTCCCCCTGCCCCCATTGTCCCCACCTCCTGCAGCACAAATTCCTCGAAGTCAGGCATGGATTTATATGAACCTCTACATTATTAGTTCAGTGAATTGTGCCCTTACATGCTTAATGAATGCACCCATTGTACCCTCTGCCCCCTGCATTGCTTTATTTTCCTTCATAGATCTTACCACTGCTTATATATTTTTACATTTATTTATTTATTTTTAATACATCTTTATTGGAGTATAATTGCTTCACAATGCTGTGTTAGTTTCTGTTGTACACCAAAGTGAATCAGCCATATGCATACATATATCCCCATATCCCCTCCCTCCCACCTTCCTTATCCCACCCCTCTAGGTCATCACAAAGCACTGAACTGATCTCCCTGTGCTATGCTGCTGCTTCCCACTAGCTCTCTATTTTACATTAGGTAGTGTATATATATCGATGCTACTCTCACTTCGCCCCAGCTTCCCTCACTCCCCCCCAACCCCATGTTCTCAAGTCCATTCTCTATGTCTACTTCTTTATTCCTGCCCTGCCACTAGGTTCATCAGTACCATTTTTTTTTTTTTTAAGATTCCACATATATGTGTTAGTGTACGGTGTTTGTTTTTCACTTTCTGACTTACTTCACTCTGTATGACAGACTCTAGGTCCATCCACCTCATTACAAATAACTCAATTTCATTTCTTTTTATGGCTGAGTAATATTCCATTGTATATATGTGCCACATCTGCTTTAGCCATTCATCTGTTGATGGACATTTAGGTTGCTTCTTTCCCGCCGCGGAGCACAGGCTCCAGACACGCAGGCCCAGTGGCCATGGCTCACGGGCCCAGCTGCTCCGCGGCATGTGGGATCCTCCCGGACCAGGGCACGAACCTGCGTCCCCTTCATCGGCAGGGGACTCTCAACCACTGCGCCACCAGGGAAGCCCAGGGAAGCCCCCTGAGGTGCTTCTTGAACTGAGTCGTTAAAAGATGAGTGAGTTCAACTAGTGAGGGTAGGAGTGGTGGCTGGTTAATGCAGTCAGGGAGAGGGGACAGAAGGGAAGGCAGCGACAGAAATTCATGAGCAGGGAGTGACTAAAAGTGCAGTGTCGCCAGAGTGTAAAGTTTGAGTGTGAAGTGCTAAGGGTTTAGGTTGGGGAGGGCCTGGATCTCAGACTTTGTCACGGCTGTTGAAAGTCATGGAAGGTTTTAAGCAGGACAGTGTGTCTTCTTTGGTGAAAAGTCTGTTTAGGTCTTCCTCCCATTTTTTAACTGGGTTGTTTGTATTTTTGATACTGAGCTCCATAAGCTGTTTGTATATTTTTGAGATTAATCCTTTGTCCTTTGTTTCACTTGCAAATATTTTCTCCCATTCTGAGGGTTGTCTTTTTGTCTTGTTTATGGTTTCCTTTGCTGTGCAAAAGCTTTTAAGTTTCATTAGGTCCCAATGGTTTATTTTTGTTTTTATTTTCGTTACTCTAGGAGGTGGGTCAAAAAAGATCTTGCTGTGATTTTTGTCATAGAGTGTTTTTCCTATGTTTTCCTCTAAGAGTTTTATACTGTCTGGCCTTATATTTAGGTCTTTAATTCATTTGGAGTTTATTTTTGTGTATGGTATTAGGGAGTGTTCTAATTTCATTCTTTTACATATAGCTGTCCAGTTTTCCCAGCACCACTTACTGAAGAGGCTGTCTTTTCTCCATTGTATGTTCTTGCTTCCCTTGTTGTAAATTAGGTGACTATATGTGCATGGGTTTTTCTGTGGGTTTTCTATCCTGTACCATGGATCTATGTTTCTGTTTTTGTGCCAGTACCATACTGTCTTGATTACTGTAGCTTTGTAGTGTAGTCTGAAGTCAGGGAGACTGATTCCTCCAGCTCTGTTTTTCTTTCTCAAGATTGCTTTGGCTATTCAGGGTCGTTTGTGTTTCCACATGAATTGTAAAATTTTTTGTTCTAATTCTGTGAAGAATGCTATTGGTAGTTTAACAGGGATTGCATTGAATCTGTAGATTGCTTTGGGTAGTATAGTCATTTTCACAATATTGATTCTTCCAATCCAAGAACATGGTATTTTTCTCCATGTGTTTATGTCATCTTTGATTTCTTCCATCAGTGTTTTATAGTTTTCTGAGTGCAAGTCTTTCGCCTCCTTAGGTAGGTTTATTCCTAGATATTTTATTCTTTTTGTTGTGATGGTAAATGGGATTGTTTCTTTAATTTCTCCATCTGATTTTCCTTTGTTAGTGTATAAGAATGCCAGAGATTTCTGTGCATTAATTTTGTATCCTGCAACCTTACCAAATTCATTGATTACTTCTAATAGTTTTCTGGTGGCATCTTTAGGATTTTCTATGTATAGTATCATGTCATCTGCAAACCGTGACAGTTTTACTTCTTTTTTTTTCAAATTGTATTCCTTTTATTTCTTTTTCTTCTCTGATTGCTGTGGCTAGGACTTCCAAAGCCATGTTGAATAAGAGTGGTGGGGTGGACATCTTTATCTTGTTCCTGATCTTAGTGGAAATGCTTTCAGTTTTTCACCATTGAGTATGATGTTTGCTGTGGGCATGTCATATATAACCTTTATTATATAGAGGTAGGTTCCCTCTATGCCCATTTTCTGGAGAGTTTTTATCATAAATCGGTGTTGAATTCTGTCAAAAGCTTTTGCATCTATTGAGGTAGTCATATGGTTTTTATTCCTTAATTTGTTAACATGGTGTATCATGTTGATTGATTTGTGTATATTGAAGAATCCTCGCATCCCAGCCATTAATCCCACTTGATCATGTTGTATGATCCTTTTAATCTGTTGTTGGATTCTGTTTCCTAGTATTTTGTCCAGGATTTTTGCATCTATGTTCATCAGTGATATTGGTCTATAGTTTTCTTTTTTTGTGATAACTTTTTCTGGTGTTGGTATCAGGGTGATGGTGGTCTCATAGAATGAGTTTGGGAGTGTTTCTCCCTCTGCAATTTTTTGGAAGAGTTTGAGAAGGATTGGTGTTAACTCTTCTCTAAATGTTTGATAGAATTTCCTGTGAAGACATCTGGTCCTGGGCTTTTGTTTGTTGGAAGATTTTTTTTTTTTTTTTTTTTTTTTTGCTGTACACGGGCCTCTCATTGTTGTGGCCTCTCCCGTTGTGGAGCACAGGCTCCGGACGCACAGGCTCAGCGGCGATGGCTCATGGGCCTAGCCGCTCTGCAGCATGTGGGATCTTCCCGGACCAGGGCACAAACCCGTGTCCCCTGCATCAGCAGGCAGACTCAACCACTGCGCCACCAGAGAAGCCCTGTTGGAAGATTTTAAATTACATTTTCAATTTCATTACTTGTGATACGTCTGTTTATATTTTCTAATTCTTCCTGGTTCAGTCTTGGAAAATTGTATCTTTCCCAGAATTTGTCCATTTGATTGTGGTTGTCCATTTTTTTTGCATATCGTTGTTTGTAGTAGTCTCTTATAATCCATTGTATTTCTGAGGTCAGTTGTGATTTCTCCTTTTTCATTTCTAATTTTATTGATTTGCATCCTGTCCCTTTTTGTCTTGGAGTCTGGCTAAGGATTTATCAATTTTGTTTGTCTTCGCAAAGAACCAGCTTTTAGCCCTATTGATCTTTGCTATTGTTTTCTTCATTTCTATTTCATTTATTTCTCCTTTGATCTTTATAATTTCTTTCCTTCTACTGACTTTGGGGTTTTTTTGTTCTTCTTTCTCTAGTTGCTTTAGGTGTAGGGTTAGATTGTTTACTTGAGATATTTCTTATTCCTTGAGGTGAGATTGAATTGCTATAAACTTCCCTCTTAGAAATGCTTTTGCTGTGTCCCATAGACTTTGGGTCATTGTGTATTCATTGTCATTTGTTTCTACATATTTTTAAAATTTATTCTTTGATTCTTCAGTGATCTCTTAGTTATTTAGTAGTGCACTGTTTAGCCTCCATGTATTTGTGTTTTTTACTGTTTTTTTTTTCCCTGTAGTTGATTTCCAAACTCATAGCATTGTGGTCAGAAAAGATGCTTGACATGATTTCAATTTTCTGAGGCTTGATTTGTGACCCATGATGTGATCTATCCTGGAGAATGTTCCATGTGTACTTGAGAAGAAAATGTATTCTGCCACGTTTGGGTGGAATATTCTATAAATATCAATTAAGCCTATCAGGTCTATTGTGTCATTTAAAGCTTGTGTTTCCTTATTTATTTTCTTTTTGGATGATCTTTCCATTGGTGTTAGTGGGGTATTAAAGTCCCCTACTATTATTGTTTTACTGTCAATTTCCCATTTCATGGTTGTTAGCATTTGCCTTATGTATTGAGGTGCTCCTATGTTGGGTACATAAACATTTATAATTGTTATATCTTCTTCTTGGATTGATCCCTTGATCATTGTGTAGTGTCCTTCCTTATCTCTTGTAATAGTCTTTATTTTAAAGTCTATTTTACCTGATGTGAGTATTGCTACTCCAGCTTTCTTTTGATTTCCATTTGCATGGAATATCTTTTTCTATCCCTTCACTTTCAGGCTGTATGTGTCCCTTGGTCTGAAGTGAGTCTCGTATAGACAGCATATATATGGGTCTTGTTTTTGTATCCATTCAGTTAGTCTGTGTCTTTTGGTTGGGGCATTTGATCCATTTACATTCAAGGTTATTATCGATATGTATGTTCCTATTACCATTTTCTTAATTGTTTTGGGTTTGTTTTTGTAGATCTTTTCCTTTTCTTGTGTTTCCCACCTAGAGAAGTTTCTTTAGCATTTGTTATAAAGCTAGTTTGGTGGTGCTGAATTCTGTTAGCTTTTGCTTGTCTGAAAACCTTTTGATTTCTCTGTCAAATCTGAATGAGATTCTTGCTGGGTAGAGTAATTTTGGTTGTAGGTTTTTCTCTTCCATCACTTTAAGCATATCCTGCCACTCCCTTCTGGCCTGCAGAGTTTCTGCTGAAAAGTCAGCTGATAACCTTATGGGGATTCTTTTGTATGGTATTTTTTGCTTTTCCCTTACTCCTTTTAATATTTTTTTCTTTGAATTTCACTTTTGTTAGTTTGATTAATATGTGTCTTGGTGTGTTTCTCCTAGGGTTATCCTGTTTGGGACTCTCTGTGCTTCCTGGATTTGGGTGACTATTTCCTTTCCCACGTTAGGGAAGTTTTCCACTATAATCTCTTCAAATATTTTCTCAGATCCTTTGTTTTTCTCTTTTTTCTTCTAGGACCCCTATAATTCGAATGTTGGTGCATTTAGTGTTGTCCCAAAAGTCTCTGAGATTGTCTTCAATTCTTTTCGTTCCTTTTTCTTTATTCTGCTACTCAGCAGTCATTCCCACCATTTTGTCTTCCAGCTCACTTATTCATTCTTGTGTCTCAGTTATTGATTCATTCTAGTGTATTTTTCATTTCAGTTATTGTGTTGTTCATCTCTGTTTGTTCTTTAGTTCTTCTAGATCTTTTTTAAACATTTCTTGTATTTTCACAATCTGTGCCTCCATTCTATTTCCGAGATTCTGGATCCTATTTACTATCATTACTCTGAATTCTTTTTCAGGTAGATTGCCTATTTCCTCTTCATTTATTTGGCCTTGTAGGTTTTTACCTTGCTCCTTCATCTGTGACATATTTTTTGCTGTCTCATTTTTTTTTTTTTTTTTTGATGGGTGGGATTGTGTTCCTGCCTTACTGGTTGTTTGGCCTGAGGCTTACAACACTGGAGTTTGTAGGCTGTTGGGTAGAGCTGGGTCTTGGTGCCGAGATGAGGACCTCTGGGAGACCTTGCTCCAATGAATACTACCTGGGGTCTGAAGTTCTCTGTTAGTCCAGTGGTTCAGTCTCAGAGCTCCCACCACAGAAACTTTGGCCTGACCCCTGGCTGGTGAACCAAAATCCAGCAAGCTGCACGGGGTGGCCAAAAAAAAAAAAAAAAAGGAGAACAATAACAAAGAGTAAAAACTAAAATTAGACTAGGAAACTAGCAGATATGTTAGAAAGAATATAAAAATGTAGATGAAACAAAAACCGGAAGGTAAAACAGAATCACAATCATAAAAAAGAGGAGAAGAAGAAAGAAAGAAAGAAAGAAAGAAAAAGGTGGGAAAGGCCTTGGCTATGGAGGGCAGTGCCTAGGCAGGGGCAGGGTTTGGGTGACAGGTAGGGCCTATGCTTAGGACCCACGGGGCTGGAAAAGGCCCTGGGGTTGGGGGTGGGGCTTAGGCTCAATGGAACGGAAGGGGCCCAGGCCTCTGGTCTCAGAGGGCAGGGGACCCCGCCTGGAAGCACAGCAGTCTTCCTCTGCCTGAATGGACAGGGCAAACACTCTCTGCTCCTTTCCTGCTCCTCTCCTGCTCCTCCAGTCCTGGCGGAGCCCTCCCACCTGCCTCTCCTGTTCTCCCCCAGCCTCCCTCCTATGCCTCTAGGACCAGTGCAGCCTGGAGGGGGCCTTGGAGGGTGGGGGACCCAGCCAATATCCAGGCAGACTTCCCCGGCCGATTGGGCAGGGGAAATGCTCAGTGTGCTCCCCCCCGATCCAAGTCCCCAAGGGTCCCTCCAGGCATGGGAACCCCTCCCTCCTTTCAGCCAACCCTCAGGGGCCCTGGTCCTGTCTGGTGTCCACTTATCCTCCATCTCTGTCCCCCCATGTCCTACTGGTTTGTTTGGGGGCTCCTCCCATCTCCTTGGGCATCGAGGTCCCCCACCAGCATCTGGCAGGTGCCCTAGTTGTGGGGAGACACGAACTCCACATCTTCCCACACCCCACTGCTTAAATTTGTGCTATCTATTTATTAACTTATTATCTATCTCTTTCACTGACAATGTAAGCACCAAGATAACAGAGATTTTTGTCTCTCATTCACTGTTGTGAACACAATCCAGAATAATGCTTAGGACATAGTAGATACTCAATATTTGTTGAGTGACTGAATTAATTTTACATATTACTTATGTCAGTGCTGTAGGGTCGGTATTATTAGAGGTTAAGTGACATGCCTACATTCTTTTAGCTAATCAGAAACAGTGGAGATTTTGAAATCATATCTTTCTGACTCCAGAGGTGATTCTGATTTCAGTATACTGACTACTCCTTATTAGTAACTCTCATAAGGAGGCATATAAGTATAGTGTTAGGGGAGACTTGGAGAGGCATAAAACAGCTTCCTTTCCACTTGAATCTGAGAGGCAATGCAGTGTAGAAAGAAAGGCATGTGATCTTTGGGCAGATAAAATTGAGCATGAATTCTGGTTCTATTCTTATTGGTGGGTCACCTTGGGGAAGTTCACTAATGCTTATCTTCTGCTTTCCTATTGTTTAATAATCATAATACTTTTCTTTTCGGGTTGTTGGTAGGATTAGATGAGATAATATTTGCAACACAGTATCACATAGGAGGCGATTAATAAATGACATTTCTCCTTCTAGTGTCACTTCCATCTATACCTTTCAATTCAACATTTATTCTGTCAGTGTGTTTTTGTGTTATTGTTATCTCCATGACAGGATTCTAAGCACTTTGAGGATAGAGGCAGTATCTTCAACTACTTATGTATTTCACACAGCCCCTCCTGGGACTTAAATCCCAGCAAAATCCCTGACAGTGGGATGAATACGTGCTGACAGGGCAAGTTAGTTCTAATAAATTTGGGAGTGGAAGATGGTTCATCTTCCAGGTTGAAGGTCAATTATGATAAGCCTCAAGATCAATGAATAGAACAAGGTCAACATGTCTGTAAATTTCTGAAGTAAAATGACACTATCTTACAGACATTTTCAGTTGCTCTCTTGATTTTTTTCTATTCTTTTACTGCCTCCAAACAAATGCCATTACTGGAATCAGAGTTGCAGGAAAATAAAAGCTAGGAATATGTTCTTCAGATAAACATTATTTATGAAAAATTAAAATGGGGATTTGTCAGGCACTTTAAGGATCACATTTCTAGATTGTTTTTTAATAATCTAAACTTCATAACTTATAAAAATCTATTTAGACAAGAGGCTCAGTGCCTCTGGAAAAAGTCTTGAAAATCAATTTGAACAAAGTAGAGTATTGTATGAAATAAGTCTCTTAATATGTGAACTCTAAAGAGTTGGTGGTGAAATGGGAAATATACGTTTGTTATTAACAACTGAGGTTAGAAAGGCATTTTGATTTACAATGGAGGCGGATTGCAATTTCAGTTTCCACTGGATAGGCAGAAAATGGACTCTGCATCATTACATTGTGAGATTTGTGTTTGTGCTGAATCCCCATCAGTGTGAACAAAGTGAGCCATTGAAGTCTGAATTATTGGGTTTCTTTCCAGGAAGTCACTGGCTTTCAGCTCAAATAGAGTCTACTACTCATTCCTCCTGCTTCTTGTCACACTGGTTTATTTATTTTCCTTCTCAGAGATTCAGTTATGACCAGGTAAAATGGCCCTTCCAACTTTGCTCACACTACCAAGTCAAGATTACTTGTTAAGAGGCAAAGGAGAGTTCTACTCCTTTGTGCATATCCAGCCAACTATCATGATGAGCAACTCTAATCTTTCCAAAGAGAGGACATGGTATAAGAACATGGTAGCAACTCAGATGCTACTGTAAATTCCCATTCCTACAAGCTCAGTTGTTGGAACAGTCATCACTTTCCATGTAATAAATCACTTCCAAAATTAGGAGCTTAAAAATAGTTACTTAACTCATGATTTTATGGATCAGCAACTTGGCCTGGGATTGGTGTCATAGGGCCAGGTTTGAGGTTTGTCTGATCTTGGCTGGACTCTGATACATACATATATAGCCAGCAGGGTTGGTTGGGGGCTGGATGGTCCAAAATGGTTAAGTGGGAGAGCTCGTCTTAATTCCATGTAGTCTCTAATCATCTATCAGACAAGCCTAGACTTGTACATGGTGGCCAAGGTAAGGATCCAAGGGAACAGATAGAAGTGTGCAATGATTCCTGAGGCTTAGGCTCAGAACTTGCTTAACATCATGTTCACTGTGTGCTGTTCTTCAAAGCAAATCACCAGCACAGATGGATATAAGGGAGGAGAAATATATTCCACCATTGATGGGAGAAGCTGCAAGTAATTAAAAGCTGTAACCGACCATTTGGTGTCCTTTGTGGTTTTGTTTTAAGGTTTTGCTTCCATCAGTTTGAAGTCCATTGAATCATTCTGTGCTTAAAGGAACCCTCCTATGGAATTATCATATTAAGCCTCTTACCCATATCTGGATCATTCCTGGGTCTTACCTCAGATACCTAAATTCCTTGAACCCAGATCCTTCTTCCTGCCTCTCATACGCTGTACACAGAACTTATGAAAACCAGACCTCAGAAATAGTTACCGTGAAGCTAGGTAGGTAAACTAGAATAATATCCTTAGATTCTGAAGCACTTTGTCCTTCATTATTTCTTTCATTCTCACAATGGTCCTATGATATAAGCAGGGCCTACATCTTTTACCTGAAGTAGAAATTGAGGCTCATAGAATTGAAGTGGTTTCTGTGAGGCCCCACAACTATGTAAGTGGTAGGACTGAGATTTGAACCCAGGTTTTGTGACTGTAGACCCATCTCTTGATTCACCGCACACATTGTCTCTAGTTGGCTGGCTTGCTTCAGGCTGATGTTAAGACCAGATTGGTCATAAACAATCCAAAATAATATTTCTCAAACTAGAACCTTGGGCTCTAGGTGAAGAGGCATTGTAGTGGTCTGGGCCACAGACCTGAACAAGGGTCATAGTCGACTGTGGGAGAGCTCTAAGGGCTGGCCCAGCTCTTTGAGTTTCCCCTTTCATCCTTGCTTGACTTTAATTTTCCTTCGTCCTCCTAAACTATGAAGCTTTTAAGATGGGGAATGAGGGTGGGATAGTGGGGAGGATGATGATGTCTCAATTTGAAAACAGTTGATGGCCCTGCTTCAGTCTCATATTGGCAGAAGTCTAAAGATGCTACTGGGTGCCCATGAACTCTTGCTGTTATGTTCAGAGCTCTGATGACCCCATGCCCAGCAGTGGGACAGTGGAGGGAACATGAGCTCTCGAGTGAGATACATCTGGGCTCAAATTCCTGCTCTTCTATTTACTACTCAGTCTTCTCATTTGTCAAATGGGGTGAATGTTACAAGCTTAAGTTTATTGAATAAATAAAATGGGATAATGTATTTAAAGTGTTTCACACAAAGTAAGTGCAAAATGACTTTGTATGTTTCCCCACTTGAGGAATGTACCCATGTAGGATAAAAATTTCTCTCTATAATTCTCTAATTCCATTTCAAGCTGCACACAAACTAGGTAAAGCATTACTTTTCTCTCCTTGCTTTACTTAAATGATTTTGTATTTTGACCTGAAAACTTAAATTCAATTTGACCTAATATATTTAATTAACACCTAATACATTAGGCACTGTGTAAGGCAATAGGCTAGGCCTTTGGGTAGAAACATAACAATGACTAAAATAAATCTTTCTTTCCAAGCTTCTCACAGTCAAGTAGGGAGATGTGAGCATAGAGGCTGTCCTATAAGATAGACTATGATACAGATAGAAATAGAGGGCCCAACAAAGAGCTATGAAAATGCAAGAATAGATGTTAGTCTATTATGTTAGTTAATCTGTTATGTTAGTGTAAAGCTTTTTAGAGGAGATTTTACTTGAGCTGGATGAATTATTAACAGGTGGGGTATG
This sequence comes from Tursiops truncatus, assembly GCF_011762595.2. Classification (NCBI taxonomy): domain Eukaryota; kingdom Metazoa; phylum Chordata; class Mammalia; order Artiodactyla; family Delphinidae; genus Tursiops; species Tursiops truncatus. The sequence continues at coordinate 49,106,495 of NC_047041.1, forward strand.
ATGTTGTGGGAAGAGATCAAAAGAGAAAGGACCAAAGACAAGGATTGAAAATTAGGAAATTTTGTATTTCTTGGCAAGTCTGAATAAGGAGTCCTAATTTTTGAGATCACCAGTATAATTTTTCATCTATACATTAAGAACTGCCAAATTTATACCTCCAGGCCAGATCTCTCCCTTGGATTGTAAACTAGTATGTTTAATCACTTTCTCCATATCTCCATGTGGATTTCTACTGGACATCTCAAACTCAACATGTTCAAAATTGAACTTATCTTCCTCATCCCCAAGCTTGTCATACTCACAATCTTCTTCATCTCAGTTGATGACAACTTCACTCAGTAGCTCCTGCCAAAAATCTTGAAGTCACCTTGGACTTTCTTTTTTACATCTCACATTCAATTCAATTCAAAAAGCACACCTCAGCCTCAGGGGCTTTGAACTGACCATCACTTCCCTCTGGGACGATCTTACAGGAATCTCCATGGATAACTCTCATCTCTTTCAAATCCCCTTTACAATGAAACCTGCCCTGAGAACCCTCTTCGATACTACAACTTGTTTCCTTCCCTCAGTCATGCACTTCCTTTTCTCCTTATCCCAAACTACATTTTTTCTATTCTGGTTACTATATTCTACTATACATAATTTATACATAATTTACTTGTTAAAATCTAAAGATCTGTGTCTGCGTGTTTGTGTGTGTGTGTGTGTGTGTGTTTAATGTAAATGTCAAGCATCTGGAACAGTGCCTGGTACAAAATAGGCACTCAAAAAAAATTGTTGAACAAATAAATGACTTCTGACAAAATTTATATCCATTTACCATCCTGTCCAAATCTTTTTTTCTGCTTGTTCAACTTAAATACATACATGTTTCGACTGACAGCTCAATTTTATTTTTGTAGACTGGTTCAGTGTGGAAGAATGTGATTATTTATAAGCAATGTAAGTATAGAATATAAAACTATAACTAAGCTATTTTGAGGAAAACAACATAGTTACACAAATATTAATGCATTTTTTCCCCCAGAATTCTGCACTGAGGAAAAAGAAATATCTTGGGAAAATGATCAACTATGGAGCATACTACGCACATGAATTAACATTCAGTTCTATTTGAATAAGCTTTATGGCTGCACAGTTTTGAGACAGAAACCTTTGCCTTTTGCTTTTCAAATCATTCTTTGCAAAGTCTTAACCTGACCTGCCATGTCCACTTACTTTAATGAAACATGAAGCTGCTTAAAATGAAATTTCTCCTCTCTGCATTCTGTTCCACTGATTAATTTAGTGTTGGCATTTAAGCATGATTACATTCCCTTGGGAATCAGTGCTGTTTTAGGCAATTTCATCTGTTTAATTTACATTTTGTTGAAGGACTTAGGAAGGCAACTGCTTTTTAAATCAAGATCCCCAAATGTCCATGCATCCTGATTATAGCTGATCTTTCTATTTTCATTATGCTTTCATGAGTTGAACTTATTAAAATATGAAAATAAAGGAAAGCAAATCCACCATGTCAAATAAAATGCACCACTGCTTTCCACTCTCCACACAGAGATGCTTTTCCATCATGCCTCTATGCTTCTTAAATTAAATGTCAAGTTTTGCACAGCTGTCTTGAGAGACTTGATGATGGAGTACAAAGTTTTGCTTTGCCTTGCCCTGGACTGTATTTGACTTAGTGCCTATTACTAATAAGACTATTATATGTTCAGAACAACTAATATTGGATTTTGATGTTGAACATATCAAGGTGGTGTTTAGCCAATGTCCCATAATTGCTTCTTTTCGTCAACAGCTGTAATAAAAATAATGAGGGTCTAAGTTATTTTAAGAAGTCTGTTTTATAGATATTGTATATTTTTTCATTTGATAGTATAAACTGCAGAAGACAGAGAGTCAGAACCACCGTGTTTCTAGTGCTGAAGGAATATTAGAGATTACTATTATTTTTATTATTTTCCATTCCATTCCATTCCCTGAGTGAGAGGGAGCTGCCCAGTTTAAAAGGTGGAGGGTCGAGAAGGAGAAGAGTCTCTCAAGCAATAAGACCCTGATTAGAGTATCCCTTCCCACGTGTTTTCATTAATTTAACAACTGCAACAATCCTTTATTGAGTGCTATGTTCTACCCCCATGCTAGAAGTTGGGCAAACAATAAAGACTAAGACACAGGTCCTACCCTTTAGAAATGGTGTTTAGAAGCCTCTTGGGAGAAAAATTTACTCTTTTCTAAGTCCAAAGTTAAAATGGATACTTCTTTGTGTGGCACCATTCTTTTATTTTAAATAATACTTTAAACATTCCCCCGGTACCAATACCTAAAAACATTGGTATTTATTTATTTTTTATTTGTTGCATGTTTAACTTATTGGCTTCCACTAGCTTTTCTGTGCAATGGGTAGATATACTCTAGACATTTGCTCAGGTGGTAATCCAAGGTGCCCCCTAAATTTCCAGTGATAGACTTCATAGTAGATCATCATTCTATCTTGGGAACAATAGTCTTTTCTCTTATTGGTAAAATTAAAATGTTTCATTATTTAGATTTAAGCCCTACAAAGCTCCAAGCTTTTGAATCTTAACTGTTCCCACACCTGTTTATTTTATCTTGTTTTGTCCCCTCATATAGACTTATTTTCACCTTGGTTTCTAGGACCAATTTTGATCTTATGCCAGGACTTGGTTTGAATTATGATTTTACTGCTTCCTAGCTGGGTTATCAGGACCATCACATACAGAAATGCACATAGGTCTAGGAATTGTCAAGAACTACACAGTTGCCCCAAGATACTTAATCTTGTGGTGCCAAGTTTTGGTTGTCTAGATTTGGTTTTTATTGGCTTATAGCTTATTACCAATGGGCTCGTACGTGGACTGAACAATTAATATTGGATTTTTCATTATTCTTGTAATCGTCAACTCTAATGAGAAAAGTAAAGATATCTGTTATTCAAAAGATCTATTGAGTAGTAGTTTTATCCATCTCACTTGGTAGTATTAGTTGTAAATGGCACATTCTAGAGGTTTCTGTGTGCAAATTGCAGAGCCATACGTGGTGGATCACGGGTTATATTGGTGTGAGAGGTTAGGGTCAACTACAGAATTAGAGAGCACACAGTCCTCCACAAGACTGCTCTCACCTCTGACACCAGCAGCAAATTTGGGGTGAGGGGAGGGTTCTCAAAACTACCCTCAGGTTCAATAATTTGCTGTAAAGACCGACAGAACTCATTAAAAGCTGTTATACTCACAGTTATGGTTTATTACAGGGATTAAGATCAGCCAAAGGAAAAGATGCCTAGAGCAGAGTCCAGGAGTGTTCCAAACGTGAAGCTTCCTCATCAGTCTCCTGGTAATCATGTTACTCTCTGGCAGTGGCACGTGGCACTACGCATGGAGTGTGGCCAGCAAACGAAGCTCAGCCAGGCCTTGGTGTCCATACTGGACTCCATTACATTGGCATGATTGACTGATTGATTGTCCGTGTGATTGATCTCAGTCTCTAGTCTCTAGCCCCCCAGGTGAGATCCAAAGCCCCTACCCTAAATCACATGGTTAGTATGAGTCAAAGCCCCCAGTTTAACTCACACTGTTACTCTTTGGGTAGCCCAAGGCCCTCAAGCAAACACAGATACTTTACCACCCAGTAGGCTAGGACAAAGCCCAGACCTCTTTTTAGGCAAGATTAAATTCTTTACAACACACTTGGGAACATCCCTTAATTTCCTTTTATCTCTATTCCCTCACTTATAGAACAAGACTAATCATGTAGTTGCTAGGGTTGTTACACAGATTGATGCTGAAGTATTGATATATAAACTACTTAAGATTACAGAAGTAGAAAGTGAAAAATGGGCCATTCTTCCTTTAGTTTACGAGTCTCTTCATTTACATACATGTGGGTGCTGCCAGCCCACTCTTGTTAATTTTATCTTTGGTTCCAACTCCAATTATTTTGATAAACTCAGTCTTAGTCACCCTCACTGAGAAACCTTGGGTTTGGCCTTTTTCCTGCCTCAGTGCACTGGTTCATTATCTTTATTTGGGTTCTGTAATGGCATTAGATCTCTTCAAATTTTGTTCTGTTCTTTCTATGCTTGATGCTGAAGTCTTTCTTAAAGACTTTATCAAATTGCCCATTGTTCAATTATGAAGTTTTATTTTTTTGGCCACTCCACATGGCATAAGGGATCTTAGTTCCCCGTCCAGGGATCGAACTCATGCCCCCTGCATTGGAAGTACAGAGTCTTAACCACTGGACCACCAGGGAACTCCCAATGATGGAGTTTCTATAATCATTTTTTATAGTCATTCCTAGGAATTCTCCCTTATCAACTCCCCTCCCTTTTTCTTCACTTAAGAGACTGGCCATTTTGGCACAATAGTGAAGTTTTCCATTCAACTGCTATTTTGCGTGTGTGTGTGTGTGTGTGTGTGTGTGTGTGTGTGTGTGTGCTTGGAGAGTATTAGGATGGAAGGGGTAGGGTCTTTCACTGAGTTTGAACTAACTGACAAGAGTAAATAGATGGGGCCCAAAATTTCATTATTGACAAAATCTTGGTATTGGAGAATATGACTTTTATCTGCAGACAAATGGAGTTTTCATTACTAAGCCCCTAAATTCAATAGACACAGGCAACTCTTAGGGTACAGAAGTTGGCCCACCCAAATAGGAAAAAGAGAAGAGCTAGCTGGGCATGTCTGCTTTATTCTCACCCAAATTTCCAAGAAAAAAAAATCGCTGCTCCTTTCCTGGCAGTGAGTGAGTGAAGGAGCAAGAGAGGCCAGGAGTGTTACACAACTCAGCCTCCACCACGTAGAAGGAAATGTCAGGAATGGCATGCATGAATATCGTAGTAATGGTCATGAATTTGTTCATGCCTTTCTGTATCCATAACTTTCACTAGGCTCCTCTCACATTGACTCTGGGTTTGGCCATGTACCTTGCTTTGGCAAGTGGGAAAGTAGCAAACATGACCAAAACTGTAGCTTGGACAGTGCTTTGCTTTGGTGCTTGCCCTCCCTTTCTGTTCTTGGGACTCTGACCTCCATGTGAACGAGAGCAGGTAGCCTACTGGAAGGTGAGGCTCTACATGGAGTGAGGCTTTAGCCATCCCAGCATCTCAGGGTGGCCCTCATAATCGAACAAGCCCCAGCTGATCCACCAACTGACCACCCACCACATGAAAGAGTCCAGCAGAAGAATCACCCAGCTGAACCCAGCCCACATTACCAATGCACAGAGTTGTGATAGAATTAAACGGTAGTTTTAAGCCACTAAGTTGTGGTGGTATATTATGCAGAGTATATAACTGACAAATGGGGAGGATACATTTCCACAAAATGGAAAGTTCATGGCCTCCATGGGAGAAGGGCAATGACAGTGTGCCAGAGATTCCATAACAACTAGTATTTTATTATAGATAAAGAGGGAATAAACAACCACACCTAACTTCTTGCAATTTGTAACTATGGAGTCTGCCCATCAAGAAAAAGAGTAGAGATGGAAAAAATTAACTGTAAGGCTGATATCCATAATAGAAGTAGGCGTAATTTATTTGTAGTGTATCAGCAATTAAATCCCCAATGTTCAAGATCCTAGGTTCTGCGAGTATTCCTCTCCACATCCTATTCATTCTGATTTTATATCTTCTACTCTGTGTTGGTGAATTGGAAACTTTATTTTCTCAAGCAGTTTGCAATCTCTGGTGGTAATTTACCTGGTATTTCACTGGGATAGATAAGTTCCACCTTTGAATTTACAGTTTTCAGGGCCAGAACTCTCACTTCAGAAGAATTCATTTTTTTAAATTTGATTTCTGACAATAAAAAACAGTGCATCAAATATAAAGTCTATAAAAAGAACTCATCAACTGCGATTATAGAAACTGCTCTCCCAGTGGGAGAATTATACAACTATTACCAAAGCATGGCATAATTTGACTGCCTGAAATATAAATATACATACAAATCAATATCGCCTCATATTTCAGATAAACATGTACATCACAAACACTTCTTTACCAAAGACACCTTGATAAAGAAAGTATAGAAAAAATATGTTTTGTAGGGTTTGGGTTTTGCTGGGAAGAATGTTCAGGGGGCTAACTTAATTCATTCAACAAATCTTTATTGAGTTCCTATTCTATGTCAGGTACTTCCCTGAAGCTAAGGATACAGAGATAACAGATTTGGTTACTGCTTTCAAGGAAACTGTTGTCTAGTGGGAGCAATAAGTGTGATCGGTATTATGACCAAGACAGGCGTATAGGAACACAGGGAAAGAACACTAATCTAACATGGGAAGAAATCTCAGCAAAGGCTTCCCAGAGACGATGAAGCCAAAGCCTGTCCTGTAGGGGGAACAGGAATTAGCCATCGGTAGTTGAGTGGGAATTTTGATGTAGATGGAGGAAATGAATTGTGTAAGATGGAATTGGAGTTGGGGGACCTAGCACAGTGCATTATGGAGGCCTGCTGAACTATTGTACTAGCCAGCATGGCTAAAACAAAGAGTTCAAGGCAGCAGAAAGGAGGAGTGTTGAGCAATGAGTCTGATGAAGTGAACATGGTCCAGGTGATACAGAAACTTTTTTTTCCCCTGAGGATTTATTTATTTATTTTTAACATCTTTATTGGAGTATAATTGCTTTACAGTGGTGTGTTAGTTGCTGCTTTATAACAAAGTGAATCAGCTATACATATACATATACCCCCATATCCCCTCCCTCTTGCATCTCCCTCCCACCCTCCCTATCCCACCCCTCTAGGTGGTCACAAAACACCAAGCTGATCTCCTGATACAGAAATTTGTAGAACATCCTGAGGAGTTTGGAGTTACAATGGTACAATGAGGAGTCAGTCATTTAAGGGTTTTAAACAGGGCCATGATGTAGAGACCTGATAAGATATATTTTTTAGAAAGATGTCACTAATTAGACTATGGAGAATGGATTAAAGATTAGCCAAGTGGGCATTGCAGCAATCCAAAAATAAAAGATGAAGTTCCAAATTAAGGCAAAGGGTTTGGGTAGAGAAGAAGACAGATTCAAGAAATATCTAGAATAAACAGGATTGGATTACAGTATTCGTCAGAACACAGGAACTAGAGGGCACACTCAAACTAGTTATTTAGAGGTGAGTTTTAGTAAAGTAACTATTTAGAAAGGTGAGGGTAAAATGTAGGTATGCAAAAAAGAACATTGATACAGCCGGAAGTTATTTCCACCCCTAGCCTCAAACAGCAAGAGGAGAGAGTAGTTCCTAGAACCTGGTGAGAAAGAACTCTAGAAAGGCTGGTCAGAGGTCACAGCTAGCTCACATGGTCCTAGTAGAGATGCAGCTGTGGGCAACCCCCCACTGCCCTCAGTCTCTTCCCTCTCTTTGATGTCTTCCTGGGGCTCTGCATTGGCTGAATGTAAGCCCACTGATACCCTTCATTTGAAGCCAACTTAAGAAAGATGAGAAGAAAGGGCATCTGGAGAGGGGATCTGGAAGTTATCTAGCATGGTGACACACTGAATACAGGGGATCAGAAACAGGAGTCAGGATGACTCTAAGAATTCCAGTGTGGGAAACAGAGTGGTTGGTGATCCCATCCAGTGATATGGGGAAATACAAGGCAGATTTGTTTATTATTATATTTTTGGGAAAAACTTAGAGAAAATGAGTTTAGTTTTGGAGATGCTGAGTTTCAAGTGCTTGAGGGACTTTCGTTTATTCATTTAACAAACCTGTGGTGGCAGCCCGCTGTGATGACTGAAGGCCATTTCTTTTAAAGATAGGAAGTTTTAGGAATTCCCTGAGTCCAGTTGTTAGAACTCCATGCTTTCACTGCTGAGGGCCCCAGGTTTGATCCCTGGTCAGGGAACTAAGATCCCACAAGCCGCTCAGTGTACCAGAAAAACGATAGGAAGTTTTACCTTTTTTGAAGAGACACATACCTGTGCCTTTTTACACTTTAGATAATGATCCTGATTATCTCTCCAAATCAATGAAAAAGCCCAAACTGTTTATTGTGTTTAAATAAGGCTAGAGCCAAACATGTTTCCATAAAAATGATTAAAGTAAAACACATTTTATTGCTTAAATAGCATCAATTTAACACATTTTAATTGAGTTAAAGTAGCATGATGAAATGGAAAATCTAGGTTTGGAGCTAGACATGGTCTAATTACAGAATATGAGTGCTCTAATTAACTTGCTGTGTATCCTTGAGCAAGTAATATAATTTCTCTGAATCTCAGTTTATTCTTTTGTACATGGGGATAACTATCTGTCAACAGATTGGAATGCAGTGCTTGGAATGTAGTAGAGGGGCAATGGAGTTAAAGCAATTAATGCCCCCATCTAAAATAATATTTGAGTTAGGAATAATTTTTAAAGCTGGAAATCAGTTCAATGGTTAATATACATATAATAAAACTTTGGCTGCGGAATTCATCTTTAGGTTCCCTGACTGTGACATGCTTACAAACATTTTTATGTGACCTTGTAAAGCCCTGACAGTTCATTTTCCATAAAAAAAGGAGACAAGCAGATTAAGTTTTTTGCTAATTAATTTTTCACCAAGAAATAATTTCATCTAGGCCAAATGTGATCCAACTATCAAATGGAATAAGTTTTCTGGAGAAGCAACATTATTGCTCTCTCACACTCAATTTGCTAATTCACGACAATTTTTGTTGGCATTTCTATAAATTGGGTGAGTTTGGGGATATGCTACTTTTTTCTCTGTCATTAACTTGTTATGAGACTCTGAAGGTTGTTGGGATTCATCCTTCTAGATGGGATAGGTGTAAGGGGACCGGGGTTCTGTTGGCTCCTTCAATGTCATCAGCAAGTAACCTAATTTACTAGGGTCTGCACAGATGGTGTCTTTTATGACATACCAACTGAACGTGGCACTTAAATATATTAGTGACACTGTATTAATTGAATCATACAGTTTTACCATCAATACACACTCTTAGAGACAGATACGTGTAAGTGGCTTCTGAATGAGGTTATCTGTGAACAGTAAAATGAACAAGTACTATTCTAATGGAAGCTTTTATTTATTTGCTTACAAGAAACAGAAATGGTAAAAAAAAAAAAAAAAAAAAAAAAAAAAAACCTACTACAAGGTAAATGGAAGTTTCTTATATACTACTGATCTGAGGGACCCAGGTTGGGAACTTCTGAATGGTTGGGTCCCACTAAAGCTGGAAATGGAAAGCTGCAGTTAAGGCAAATTTCCTCATCCTTTTTTCTCCTGGGGAATTTGTAGTCACTTTTCATTGGTATCTCTGCTTCTTCCTGGACATCTACTGTGTTGCCACTTTCCAAAGACCAGTATTCTCTTCCTTTCCTATCATCTTGAATGTGGTTAATAGATCCCTGTTCATCTCTTCCCACACAGTCGACACCAGCCCTCAGCCACAGCATGGCCCGTGCACTTTAGGGCCGCTATATAACTGATGCTAGCTTCAGTGTCTCAGGTCCAAATTCTCAACATCATTATTTGATTGGCCTCGGAGCTGATCATTCTGAGTAATATCTCATAAGTCTCCGGTCACTGGCTAGCCAATGGTTGGCTGGTATTGAATCAATCCACCCCTGGTCCAATGCACTACTGCCAGAGAGCTGGCATTGTGTGGGGAGATGTTTACACAGCAGGAATTTTGAGTGGGACATGCAATGATAGACATATTTTATATAAGTAGAGTCAAGCAGAAAAATATAATTAAGCCATACCCATTCCAAAATGAGCTGCGGTTCATTCTTTCATATCTTTCAGTACGATAGAAGGGGCACAGGGAACTCCACTCAATATTCTGTAATAACCTACATGGGAAAAGAATTTGAAAAAGAATGGATATATGTATAGGTATAATTGAATCACTTTGCTGCACACCTGAAACTAACACAATATTGTAAATCAACTATAATCCAAGATAAAATAAAAATTAAATTAAAGAAAAAGAAGGAAAGGAACTAATAGGCACAACTTCTTTTATGTTTTAACATCTTTATTGGAGTATAATTGCTTTACAATAGTGTGTTAGTTTCTGGTTTATAACAAAGTGAATCAGCTATACATATACATATACATATACCCCCATATCCCCTCCCTCTTATCCTCCCTATCCCACACTTCTAGGTGGTCACAAAGCACCGAGCTGATCTCCCTGTGCTACGTGGCTGCTTCCCACTAGCTATTTTACGTTTGGTAGTGTATATATGTCCATGCCACTCTCTCACTTTGTCCCAGCTTACCCTTCCCCACCCCGTGTCCTCAAGTCCATTCTCTACCTCTGTGTCTTTATTCCTGTCCTGCCTCTACGTTCTCCAGAACCTTCTTTTTTTTAGATTCCATGTATATGTGTTAGCATATGATATTTGTTTTTCTCTTTCTGACTTACTTCACTCTGTATGACAGTCTCTAGGTCCATCCACCTCACTACAAATAACTCAGTTTCGTGTCATTTTATGGCTGATTAATATTCCATTGTATATATGTGCCACATCTTCTTTAGCCATTCATCTGTTGATGGACACTTAGGTTGCTTCCATGTCTGGGCTATTGTAAATAGAGCTGCAATGAACATTGTGATACATGACTCTTTTTGAATTATGGTTTTCTCAGGGTATATGCGCAGTAGTGGGATTGCTGGATCATATGGTAGTTCTATTTGTAGTTTTTTAAGGAACGTCCATACTGTTCTCCATAGTGGTTGTGCCAATTTACATTCCCACCAACAGTTCAAGAGGGTTCCTTTTTCTCCACACCCTCTCCAGCATTTATTGTTTGTAGATTTTTTGATGATGGCCATTCTGACTGGTGTGAGGTGATACCTCATTGTAGTTTTGATTTGCATTTCTCTAATGATTAGTGATGTTGAGCATCCTTTCATGTGTTTGTTGGCAATCTGTATTTCTTCTTTGGAGAAATGTCTATTTAGGTCTTCTGCCCACTTTTGGATTGGGTTTTTTGTTTTTTTGATATTGAGCTGCATGGGCTGCTTGTAAATTTTGGAGATTAATCCTTTTTCAGTTGGTTCGTTTGCAAATATTTTCTCCCATTCTGAGGGTTGTCTTTTCCCTCACAAAGAATAAACAAAGAAAACCTTATTTATGGTTTTCTTTGCTGTGCAAAAGCTTTTAAGTTTCATTAGGTCCCATTTGTTTATTTTTGTTTTTATTTCCATTTCTCTAGGAGGTGGGTCATAAAGGATCTTGCTGTGATTTATGTCATGGAGTGTTCTGCCTATGTTTTCCTCGAAGAGTTTGATAGTGTCTGGCCTTACATTTAAGTCTTTAATCCATTTGGAGTTTATTTTTGTGTACGGTGTTAGGGAGTGTTCTAATTTCATTCTTTTACATGTAGCTGTCCAGTTTACCCAGCACCACTTATTGAAGAGACTGTCTTTTCTCCATTGTATATTCTTGCCTCCTTTATCAAAAATAAGGTGACCATATGTGCGTGGGTTTATCTCTGGGCTTTCCATCCTGTTCCATGGATCCATATTTCTGTTTTGGAGGCACAGCTTCTGACATGTAAGAAGCCACCTGGGAGCAATGGCAGAGTCTCCACTTATACAACCAGGCACGCCATCTCTGAGGTCATGGGACAGAAGAGTTCATAGGCCAAATTAAGATGCTTGAATCACATAGCTTATCACATCAGTTTAAAACATATATGAGAAGCAAAGGAAAGAGAAACAAAAGAAGAAATTTGGTTAATATACTTAGGTTAAGATGCAAGTGAGTTGTATGGACCACACTACCCAAAATATACCATGTTGTATATTTTGTCTCTCTCCTTTTGCTGTATCAGCCTTCCTCACCGATGCTGTGCATGCAAGGACCAGAACTGAGGTTTGAGCAAAGGAACCCAATGAACGGAAGGTACCTGGTGCCCAAACACGTAGTCTGTCTTTTATAGATATGTAGGCGAAGTACACATTAGCCTGATGAACTGTTAGGGATTTTATTTCTGTTTCGTGGGCAAAGAATAGACTGGGCCCATATTGGGTAGCTGAGTTTTGGATGACATAGCTGTCAGCCCAGAGGATACATTATAACACCTAATAAATTTGTCTTTTTATCCCTTTCTATTTATTAGGAGCACTCATTTATTCTCTTATACATTCTATTATTTTATCCACCTTTAACATATCTTATAGGTTACTAAATTACTATTGATATTTAATATATCTTGTGAATTCTGCCTCTGTTTTATAAACTACTTGCTTACTTCCTGCCTAAGTGTGACACTTTTAAAGGGTTTCCATCCATCCCATTTATTTTTCTTGTTGTCTAGAGCAAAATAAAATATTCTCAAATAATAGAGCAAACACATATTACAACTTCTATGGCCATGCATGGACTGTTAATATCCTCAACAGTCCTTAGAGGTAGGTATGCCTATTAAACAGGGAGCTGAATCTAAGTGAAATTAGGTAACTTGTCCAAAAATCACACAGGTAGTAAGAGTCAGTGCTGGAATTCACATGGTTTCTCTTCTTCTCCATGCTGTTGACATACTGAGAGTTCAAAGGGGGTCCTCACACATGGTAAATATGACTGATATGGTTCTCATATTACACTGAAAACATCCGCTTACAAACATTCTACTGTGAGGTGTTCAAGAAGAGAGATTGTGTCTCCTTCATCTTAGTATCTGCAATGCCTGGCACAGTGATTCACACAGAATGCATCTCAATAAATGGAATATCCCCTTTTCGAAAATCGCAAGCTGTTACCTACCATATTATTTCCTTATTTTTCCTCTTCCCTATCTCCATTCCTTCCCCTCTCTCCCTTCCTCCGTTCCTCCCAAGGAATCTTTTTTTTTTTTTTGCAGTACGCGGGCCTCTCACTGCTGTGTCCTCTCCTATTGCGGAGCCCAGGCTCCGAGCGCGCAGGCTCAGCGGCCATGGCTCACGGGCCCAGCCGCTCCGCGGCACGTGGGAACCCCCCGGACCGGGGCACGAACCCGTGTCCCCTGCATTGGCAGGCGGACTCTCAATCACTGCGCCACCAGGGAAGCCCTCTCCCAAGGAATCTTAACATTTGTTAGAGGACCGTGATGTTCTGCGAGGGATGTGTTTAAATAACTTCCTTCCTATCTTATCTTTCCCTGCTCACCAACTTTGTTGGAGACTGCATTCCAACTGCTCAACATTTGTAGACGAGAGAATGATCTCTAAATGTCGTTCAGTTCAAAGGTACCTATCTCTTCAATGATACAGGGAGTGGAAAGTAGTTTTACTTAATGAGGCAGAACATCTGAGCTGCTGGTCTAGAAAAGATATCAAAGAAAGTTGTTCAAGTAACTTGTCAGCTTCTTGGTTTGTACTGTACATGCTTTCCTAGTTCCCTGAGACATAAAAATGTGCCATTTAAAAGGCATTAGATACATTTCTCTGGTTTAACATGCTTAATGAGTCTCAGACATTGTAAAAAGTTGTGGAGCCCACAACTCTTATGCCCCCAGTGTTGGGAACTATTTAGGCGGAGCCAGAGTTTAGCATAGGATTATAAAAAGGTGGGTTAGCCACCATCTAGCAGAGAATAAAGTTTCTCCATTTTATATTTTTCAAAAGATAAAGTGGTAAGATTAGTTTGGGATTGCAAATGTTAGTAGAAGACACTGAAATGCATGATTTCATCCTTCATTTTGTCTGGTGAGCAGTCTGAGAATAGGAAAGGTATATGGCATGCTCAGATTCCTACAGTGGTTTCCCAAGACACTTTCCCACCCCTGTACTATTCATTCATTCACTCATTCAATCAACAAATGCATAATGAGTCTGCTCCGTATCAGGTACAATGAACAAGACTACATTCCGACCCATTCCTCAAGTCATCTAATGTATCTCAAATGCCACAGAATTCTCACTCAGTTAATACTGCCTTCCTCTGAAGCCCCACGTCCTGTGATTGTGCCTCTTTGTAGCCCTTCTCCCTTCTTACTTACTGCTGCTCCTCATGCTTTTTCCTTCACTTCTTCCTCCCAGCTTCCGTCTTTCCCTCCCTCCCTCCCTGGAACATTTATTACATAACATCTGTGTTCAGGGCACTGGGATAAACACAGGGAAGACATTGGAGACTAAGAGTTTCTGCTTTTAAATGGCTCACAGTATAAATGGAAATTGGCATGTCAAGTCTCAAATTACAATACAATGTGATAAAAGTCTTGTTTTACATTTAATTGTATGTGTCGCCTTCATCTGGCCCATGGTAACACCTCAACAATTTTTTAGAGAATAAATCTTTCAAAATAGAATCCGGTTCCAAGTCATCTTTGTATTTTCCAGAGTTCCTTGTGGATATTGGATGTGCAATTAATATTTCCTGAATTAAAACTGAGAGGATCAAAATGCTGTGCAAATCATGTGAGGCGTAGGTCAGTCCTTGCTATTTTACTTTCTTGCTGCCTTCCCTTTCTGAGTTTTGTTCTTTTTCTTGTGCCATGACGAAAATAACTAACTTTTATCACCCACTTATTATGTGCCAAGTGCATGGGGCTAAGAGAGGTAGATACTATGATCCACATTGTAAGTGAAGGAATTGAGGCAAAGAAAGACAAAGAAATCTGACCAAAATCACAGTGTTGTAAAATTGCAGATGCTTGCATTTTGGTTCCATAATGTGAACTCTTTTCTACAATCCTACATAACACAGTGTGGTAGATATAGAATAATAGGAGTCAACCAGCCTTGACTATTTTATATGAACTTGAATAAATTAATTAATCCCTCTGAGTTTCAGTTTGCTGAAAACTGGGTTAGTAATGTTGATGAAAAAAATGCACAACCTAAAAGTTGAGAATTATATTTTATTCGGCGGACATTCTAAGGACTTCAAGCCCGGGACATAGCATCTCAGATAACTCTGAGAGACTGCTCCAAAGAGGCAAGGGGTTGGGGAGTGGGATCCAGTATATATAGGAGTTTTTGCAACAAAGACCAGGTAGTCTGAACCTCAAAAGGTTACTGTTAATTAAAGAAAACCAGATATCTCAAGTTAAGGAAGTTAGCTCTTTTCTATGTGTGGGAAGATGCAAGAGACTGGGTTCACTGAAATCATTCCTTTGATATGCACCTCAGCTCTCTGGGGCCAGTATCTCGTGCTTTCTCGCCCTGAATCCCCTCAGTGTGATTAGAGGCGAGTCCTCAATACTACTGTAATTTCAAATTAGTGGTGTGTATAAGTGATATATTTGCAATAACTCTAATGTGATATGAAAATATCTGTTATTTCTCTTGGTGACAGAGTCATACGTATGGCTGACACTACAATGCTTTATTACTTACATTCACAGTTTAAAGAAATGCTAAATTTCAGTTAGAAATAAATAAAAAATATGTTCTTGTATCCAAGTCCACGAACCCCAGAAATCTCTTAATAGTCCTATTGGTGGTCTCTGGACCCCAAATGAAGACTCAGTCTTAGGACTTCTGTCAGCTGTCCTCTCTCGTTACTAGGTCAACGTGACCTGGCCTCTGGGCCTTCCGCATTGTCACATGGTTTTGTCTAAATATCTTGGATTGTCACTAATATCAGAATAAATTAACTGCATCTGTAAGAATAAGGAAGCTTGAGCTGTTAGTTTGGCTTGGGGCTGCAAAATGCAGTGATAAATTTTGCTTTCCTACCCTTGCCATTTCTTGCATTTTTTTTTTTTTTTTTTTTGCGGTACGCGGGCCTCTCACTGTTGTGGCCTCTCCCGTTGCGGAGCACAGGCTCCGGACACACAGGCTCAGCGGCCATGGCTCACGGGCCCAGCGGCTCCGTGGCATGTGGGATCTTCCCGGACCGGGGCACAAACCCGTGTCCCCTGCATCGGCAGGCGGACTCTCAACCACTGTGCCACCAGGGAAGCCCCATCTTGCATTTTTTTTATAAACAGTTATTTAGTGGAAGCATCAGGGGGTAGGGAAAGGAAGATGGCAAATGCAGTTGGAGCATAAGGACCACATAGCTCATGGTAGCTTTCCAGATGAGCATGAATATGCAGATTTTAGACATATGATAATCAAAAGACCTGGAGGTTCTTTTCCCAATCTCCTCGTATTTCAGTGTTGTTTCCAAAGTACATTCTGATGATCCTAATTAGATTTTCTCCCATATGTGTTAGGATTTCAATTATGATTATATGTGTATCAATTTATGAACAGAAAGGAATGCCATCTCATTTCATGGATCATCTGATGTCTGTCGATTCATCAATGACAGGCAGGGAGTGTCTCCTAGCCTCAGTGTTCAGTGTGTTGTGTTGTTTCTGAAGTTGTGTATAGTGGAACACGTCCACACCTCTGGGCCTCTAAATGAATACATCTTGGATGGCACAAACTGCTGCCTTCCTCAATTAACAGGGACAAAAGAGTGCATCTCCAAATTACCACACTGGTTATTTTAGTAAGTTGTATTCATAGGAGTGTGGTGTCCTGAACAAAAGGTTTAACAGTCCTATTCTTTGCATACACACAGTCATCTCCCTGTATAATAAAATGTCTTTTTTTTACTATATTTATTTACTTATGACTTCTTTTACTAAGTTTAATGTGTTTTTAAAAAGAATTTTTTTGAAATATAGTTGACTTACAATGTTGTGTTAGTTTCATGTATACAGCAAAGTGATTCAGTTATATATACATATATATACACAAATATATGTATTCTTTTTTTACATTCTCTTCCATTGTAGCTTATTACAAGATATTGAGTATAGTTCCCTGTGCTATACCGTAGGTCCTTGTTGGTTATCTATTTTTTATATAATAGTTTGTATATTTTAATCTCATACTCCTTCCCCTTTGGTAACCATAAGTTTGTGTTCTATGTCTGTGAGTCTATTTCTGTTTTGTAGATAAATTCATTTGCATCATTTTTTAGATTTCACATATAAGTGATATATGATATTTGTCTTTCTCTGTCTGGCTTACTTCACTTAGTATGATAATTTCTAGGTCCATCCATGTTGCTGAAAGTGGCATTATTTTTCTTTTTTACTTTATATCACAGTGTATCACACCACATCTGTATGCTCTGGCCTTGACTTTCTTTTGGGTTTTACCTCCAGCTCTCTCTCACATGCACTCGGAGACGGAGCCACACCAAACAGTCTGCAAATCCCCAGACACACGAGGTCATTTCACGCCTCTGTACATCTTGTGCCCAGTGGCTAGAATTCACTCCTTCTGCTTGTTCTGGTGAACTCAAGATTTTGCTCAAATTGCACCTCATTCAATTAAACTCCTTCAGAAGTTTTTCCCTAAAATCTCTGGGAAGAAGTAAGCACTTTCTTCCATGTATCTTCACACTACTGTGTTTAATGTTTGTAAGTTGATGGCATAATTTGTTAATTAATTCAGCACATGTTTATGGGAGATCTGCTCAGTCATGGGCTCAATCTCTAAGCATTGATGAATAAGACAGACATGTCCCTGCCTTCTCAGAGCTTACGGCTCAGTCAACACTCCTCATCGCTTTATTGTCTTAATTACCAGTTTCTTGCCATCAATTCAAACAAGAAACACAGTTCCCTTTTCCTTAATTTCCGCTCAGACCATTCACCAAAGCATTTATGTGGTAGCAGCCTTTTTTATAGAAGGCTTTTTACATTCAGAAACTGAAAATATCATAAAATTCAAGATTATACATCTCCTTTATTAAAAGTTCTTCTACCACTCCACCACTGGGAATTGACCAAATTTCTCAGTGAATTCCAGCCTTCTGCTAGGCTCATTCATCTCTTTGAATCTTCAAGACACAATCGTATCATAATTTCTCACAATAGTTTTTCAGAACAATTAAATTTTCCATTCCCGTATTCACTTACAGGCATACATTCTAAAACCAAAAATTAATTGAGGTACTCTGACGAAAAGTTGTCATCTGCCCCAGGTCTTACTCTTTAACAATATAGAAGTGATAAAAAACAAGAAATTTTAGGTTTTATTCTCTTATTCATGGCAAGTGGAAAGAACCAGGGTGGAGACATTTTCTCCTCCATTAATATGATTTATGTACCTCATCCAAACTTTTAGAAGGCAGAAGTATCTACAATCAGGTTTTGTTTTAAATAACATTAAAAATTCGGCTATAATATAATGCTATATATTGATATAACATTTATGACTTTTTAAAAGGTTGTAACTTTATCTATTTTTTAAAATATGCATTTCTTTTTTCTAATGTCTTTATTGGAGTATAATTGCTTTACAATGTTGTATTAGTTTCTGCTGTATAGCAAAGTGAATCAGTTATATGTATACATATATCCTCATATCCCCTCCTTCTTGCATCTCCCTCCCACCCTCCATATCCCACCTCTCTAGGTGGACACAAAGCACAGAGCTGATCTCTCTGTGCTATGCAGCTACTTCCCACTAGCTATCTATTTTACATTTGGTAGTGTATATATGTCCATGCCACTCTCTCACTTCATCCCAGCTTACCCTTCCCCTCCCCATGTCCTCAAGTCCATTCTCTACATCTGCATCTTTATTTCTGTCCTGCCCCTAGTTTCATCAGAACCATTTTTTGTTTTTTTTAGATTCCATATATATGTGTTAGCATATGGTATTTACTTTTCTCTTTCTGACTTACTTCACTCTGTATGACAGACTCTAGGTCCATCCACCTCACTACAAATAACTCAGTTTCGTTTCTTTTTATGGCTAATATTCCATTGTATATATGTGCCACATCTTCTTCTTTTTTTTTTTTTTTCTTTTTTGTGGTACGCGGGCCCCTCACTGCTGTGGCCTCTCCCGTTGCGGAGCACAGGCTCCGGACGCGCAGGCTCAGCGGCCATGGCTCACGGGCCCAGCCGCTCCGCGGCATGTGGGATCTTCCCGGACCAGGGCACGAACCCATGTCCCCTGCATCGGCAGGCGGACTCTCAACCACTGCGCCACCAGGGAAGCCTGCCACATCTTCTTTATCCATTCATCTGTCGATGGACATTTAGGTTGCTTCCATGTCCTGTCTATCATAAACAGAGCTGCAATGAATATAGTGGTACATGACTCTTTTTAAATTATGGTTTTCTCAGGGTATACGCCCAGTAGTGGGATTGCTGAGTCGTATGGTAGTTCTATTTGTAGTTTTTTAAGGAACCTCCATACTGTTCTCCATAGTGGCTGTACCAATTTACATTCCCACCAACAGTGCAAGAGGGTTCCCTTTTCTGCACACCCTCTCCAGCATTTATTGTTTGCAGAGTTTTTGATGACAGCCATTCTGACTGGAGTGAGGTGATACCTCATTGTAGTTTTGATTTGCATTTCTCTAATGATTACTGATGTTGAGCATCCTTTCATGTGTTTACTAACAGGATTTTAATAATTTTTTTTTTTTTTTTTTGTGGTACGTGGGCCTCTCACTGTTGTGGCCTCTCCCATTGAGGAGCACAGGCTCCGGACGCGCAGGCTCAGCGGCCATGGCTCACGGGCCCAGCCGCTCCGCGGCATGTGGGATCTTCCCAGACCGGGGCACGAACCCGTGTCCCCTGCATCGGCAGGCGGACTCTCAACCACTGCGCCACCAGGGAAGCCCTAATAATATTTTTTAAGTGGTCCCCTTTACAGTTGCAAAAAATGCTTCTTCATTTTTTTTAACATCTTTATTGGAGTATAATTGCTGTACAGTGTTGTGTTAGTTTCTGCTGTATAACAAAGTGAATTAGCTCTACGTATACATATATCCCCATATCCCCTCCCTCTTGCGTTTCCCTCCCACCCTCCCTATCCCACCCCTCTAGATGGTCACAAAGCACTGAGCTGATTTCCGTTCAGCACTACTTATTGAAGAGGCTGTCTTTTCTCCATTGTATATTCTGGCCTCCTTCACCAAAGATAAGGTGACCATATGTGCATGGGTGTATCTCTGGGCTTTCTATCCTGTTCCATTGATCTATATTTCTGTTTTTGTGCCAGTACTACACTATCTTGATTACTGTAGCTTTATAGTATAGTCTGAAGTCAGGGAGCCTGATTTCTCCAGCTCTGTTTTTCTTTCTCAAGATTGCTTTGGCTATTTGGGGTCTTTTGTGTTTCCATACATATTGTGAATTTTTTTCTTCTAGTTCTGTGAAAAATGCCATTGGTAGTTTGATAGGGATTGCATTGAATCTTTAGATTGCTTTGGGTACAATAGTCATTTTCACAATGTTGATTTTTCCAATCTAAGAACATGGTATATCTCTCCATCTGTTTGTATTGTCTTTAATTTCTTTCATCATTGTCTTATAGTTTTCTGCATACAGGTCTTTTGTTTCCTTAGGTAGGTTTATGCCTAGGTATTTTATTCTTTTGGTTGCAGTGGTAAATGGGAGTGTTTCCTTAATTTCTCTTTCAGATCTTTCCATCATTAGCATTTAGGAATACAAGAGATTTCTGTGCATTAATTTTTTATCCTGCTACTTTACCAAATTCATTGATTAGCTCTAGTAGTTTCCTGGTAGAGTCTTTAGGATTCTCTATGTATAGTATCATGTCATCTGCAAACAGTGACAGCTTTACTTCTTCTTTTCCGATTTGGATTCCTTTTATTTCTTTTTCTTCTCTGATTGCTGTGGCTAAAACTTCCAAAACTAGGTTGAATAATAGCAGTGAGAGTGTTTTCGTTGTCATTTTTTTCTAGGTATTTTAAAATTTCTTCTTTGATTTCTTACTATTACTGTGTTACTGTCAATTTCCTCCTTTATGGCTGTTAGCATTTGCTTTATGTATTGAGGTGCTCCTATGTTGGGTGCTTAAATATTTACAATTGTTATATCTTCTGCTTGGATTGCTCCCTTTATCATTAGGTGGTGTCCTTCTTTGTCTCTTTTAATAGTCTTTATTTTAAAGTCCATTTTGTTTGATATGAGAATTGCTACTCCAGCTTTCTTTTGATTTCCATTTGCATGGAATATCTTTTTCCATCCCTTCACTTTCAGTGAAGGTCTGAAGTAGGTCAGAAGTAGGTCTGAGGGGGACTGGTGCCTGTGCTCTGATGGATGAGGCTCGATCTTTTCTTTCTGGTGGGCAGGACTGTGTCCAGTCATGTGTTTTGGGGTGTCTGTGAACTTAGTATGATTTTAGGCAGCCTATCTGCTAATGGGTGTGTTTGTGTTCCTGTCTTGCTAGTTGTTTGGCATGGGACATCCAGCACTGGAGCTTGCTGGCTGTTGGGTAGAGCTGTGTCTTAGCATTGAGCTGGAGATCTGGGAGAGCTCTCAGCAATTGATATTACGTGGGGCTGGGAGGTCTCTGATGGTCCAATATCCTGAACTTGGCTCTCGCAGCTCGGAGGCTCAGGCGTGATACGAGCCACATGGCTCAGAAGAAAAGGGAGGAAAAAAATAAAGAAAAGAAAAAGAAAAATATTATTAAAATTAGAAAAAAAAGAAGAGAGCTAGGAAACCAATAAAGAAGCCCACTAATGATAACAAGCGCTAAAAACTAAAGTAAGCTAAAGATAAAAATCAGAAACAAATCAGTTGCAAACAGCAAACCCCAAGTCTACAGTTGCTCCCGAAATACACTGCCTCATTTTTGGGATGATTCATTGTCTATTCAGGTATTCCACAGATGCAGGGTACATCAGGTTGATTGTGGAGATTTAATCCACTGCTCCTGAGGCTGCTTGGAGAAATTTCCCTTTTGCTTTTTTGTTCGCACAACTCCTGGGGTTCAGCTTTGGTTTTGGCCCCACCTCTGTGTGTAGGTTGCCCTCAGGCATCTGTTCCCCACCCAGACAGGAGGGGTTAAAGCAGAGGCTGATTAGGGCACTCTTGCTCACTCAGGCCAGGGGGAGAGAGGGTTACAGTAGTTATAATTGGAATGTGGGGCGAGCCTGTGGTGGCAGAGGCCAGTGTGATATTGCAATAGCTTGAGGTGAGCTGTGTGTTCTCCCAGGGAAATTGTTCCTGGATCATGGGATGCTGGCAGTGGCGGACTGCACAGGCTCCCCCGGTGGGGGTGTGTGGATAGTGACCTGTGCTTGCACACAGGATTCTTGGTGGCAGCAGCAGCAGCATTAGCGTTTCAGGCCTGTCTCTTGGGTCTGAGCTGTTAGCCATGGCTCATGCCCGTCTCTGGACTTGCTTAGGTGGTGCTTTGCTTTTCTGTGGGCACATGGGGAAGAAATCCCCTTGCCTCACGCACCGCAAAACAATGGTCTTTTACCTCTTAGGCAGGTCCAGAGTTTTTCCTGGACTCCCTCCCGGCTAGCTGTGGTGCACTAGCCCCCTTCAGCCCCCTTCACGCCGCCAACCCCAGTCCTCTCCCTGGGATCTGACCGAAGCCACAGCCTCAGCTCCCAGCCCTCACGTGCCCTGGCATGTGAGCAGACAAGCCTCTCGGGCTGGTGAATCTGGTCGGCACCGATCCTCTGTGCGGGAATCCCTCCACTTTGCCCTCCTCACTGCTGTTGCTGTGCTCTCCTCCGTGGCTCCGAAGCTCCCCCCGCCCCACCCCACCCCCCATCTCCGCCAGTGAAGGAGCTTCCTAGTGTGTGAAAACTTTTCCTCCTTCACAGTTCCCTCCCAGAGGTGCAGATCCCATCCCTATTCTTTTGTCTCTGTATTTTCTTTTTTCTGTTGCCCTACCCAGGTACGTGGGGATTTTCTTGCCTTTTGGGAAGTCTGAGGTCTTCTGCCAGCGTTCAGTAGGTGTTCTGTAGGAGTTGTTCTGCATGTAGATGTGTTTTTGAGGTAGTTGTGGGGAGGAAGGTGATCTCCACATCTTACTTCTCCGCCATCTTGAAGGTTCCCCCTCTGTAAATTTATCTTTACTGAGAGCCAATACTAAAAGTTTAATGGACTAGAGCATGATGAATTTAACTTTGTTATGAGAGACTGGGGCCTGCTAAAACCTGGGGTGGGCCTACTGAGTCAGACTTTAAGTTAATTGTAATGAAATGTCAGTTTTGCAAATGTTTAAAAGACAGCCTATTTTCCACTTTTTTCTTGACTTATGGACCTTCTTCATAGGTCTCTCCCATTCTTTCTGATTTTATCATAGAAAGTGTCTGAGGCCTGTGGAAGTATTAAACCAACTTTTCATTATGTTTTCAAATAGTTACACATCTAAAGATAGATTTATTTGCTTTATTTTGTTTGTGGTGGCTAATATTTTCATGGCTCTTTGGATGCGGATTTGTGTTAATTTGAATGGAAGAAATCTGTATGTGCTTAGCTTGATTTTAATGTTGTTATTTGTCACAGTCATTACTATTAATACTTGGTGATTTCATTCTAGAAAATTTTCATAACATTTTTATATTATTATAATAAAAATCCATATAATATTTTGTATATTGCTTTGTTCTGCACTTTGAACAGTGCTCAAAATCAATTTTTTCCAGCTTTATTGAGATATAATGGACATACAACATTATGTAAGTATAAGGTACACAATGTGTGGATTTGATACATTTGGATATTACCAAATGATCACCACCATAGCATCAGCTAACACCTCCATCCATTTCTGTGGTGAGAACATTTAAGATCTACTCTCTTAGTAACTTGCAAGCATATAATATAGTATTATTAGCTACAGTCACCATGCTATACATTAGATATCCAGAACTTTTTCATCTTATAACTGGAAGTTTGTATCCTTTGACCAGTATCTCTCCATTTCGGCCACCCTTGGCCCCTGGTAACTACCACTCTACTCTCTATTTCCCTGAGTTTGACTTCTTTAGATTCCATGTGTAAATGATATCATACAGTATTTGTCTTTCTTTGACTAATTTCACTTAGCATAAGGCCCTCAAGATTCATCCAAGTTGTCGCAAATAACAGGATTTCCTTTTTTTCTTATGGCCAAATAATATTCCATTGTTTATATATGTATGACATCTTCTTTTTGCACTCTTCATTGATGGACACTTAAGTTGTTCCCATTCTTGGCTATTGTGAACAATGCTGCAATAATATGACAGTGCAGATATCGCTTCGAGATTCTGCAAAACCAAATTTTTAAATGATTGACTATTTCATTGAATTGATATCAGTGTTTACTTCACCATTTCCCAGGGCTGAATAATTATTTCTATTTTTTTCACCTGTATAATTCTGTGATTAGCTACTTGGATTAGATTTTTTCCATATTTTGAATTCCTAGAGATATAATTGCTGACTGTCAATAAAACTGTTTTTAAGTTCTTGATTTCCAAAGTCTCTGAAAGCCTTGAAATAGTACACAAGCCTACCAAATATATAGAAGAATTACTGTTCACTGATCACCGGCAAGTAATGTGTAAAGTCATTAAAGAAACATATAATATGAAAGATATTTCCTTATTGTTGCTGCAATGAATTAATTACTATATTGCTTTAATTGGAGATATATTACTAAATTTTTATATATTTGTTTATTTGTTGCTTTTTCTTTTTTGAATTGTTTAGTTTATGTCCCCTGATTATTTATTATATTATAGTCTTAGTGGTTTCTTACTTTATAAGAGTTTTATATATAATATAGTTATTTCCCTGAATAATATTTCCTGTGAATATTTCCCACAATTTATTTTCCTTGTAATCTTTTTAAAATTTACCATTGACATTCAAGAAATTTTGAATGTTCATGTCATCAAATCTTTAGATCTTTTCTTCTATACTAGAAGTTAGAAGACTGGAGCAGATGTAGTTCCAATTTTGTAACTCTTTGGGTTTATGATTTTATCACAGGGAATCAGCTAACACAATTTTTTCTTTCTGTTTTAAGATAGTGTGTCTTAGTGGATGCTACCTATTTATCAATATTTCAGAGCACCATTTTTTTAAGAAAATAAAATTTAAATTTTATATTAAATTAAAATGCCAAGAGGCATAACAAAATCCCCTAAACAATGGGAAAGATTCAATGTATAATTTAAGAGAATTTTGTATAAAAATAATTGAAAAGGTGGCTGTGGTTCATAAACTGTGTGGCCATGTACTTTATTGTACTAGAGCTAAGGAAATACAACTAGGTTGTCTATCTGGATCCAAGGCCTGCAAACTTTCTCTGTACTTTTTGCTTTAGTGATCACAGATCTCCGTTTGCCTTTTTTCTTTTTATCATTGTTATGGATTCAATAACAAAGTTTATTAAGAGCCTATGATGTGCTATGTACTTTTCTAGGTGGTACAAATAGATAAATCCTCTTCTGGAGTTTGCATTTGGAAGAACTGCATTATATAATAAGGGAGGATGTGGTAAGTCATCTGAAATCCTCCTTCCTTTTTTTTTTTTTTTAAATAAGGATGCCCATAGAAAATACTGTGGCAGGGAGAAACTGAATTTAATTAAATATGACTGAAAAAAATCCTTCAATATAGTAGTTAGAAAATCTTGATGCTGAGGGAAGAAATCTAAGAAATAAAAAATCCCCTAAAGATTTACCTTTGAACAGACACAGAAAAATCTATGGACTCTTGAAATTCATTACTTCTTTGGGGCCTTGGAGGTTGGCTTGCTGTGGCTTTCAGTCTCCTTCTTGGAGAGGTAAAGATCACATGTACTATATTTTCTAATCAGCCCTCCACACTCCAGTAAACTGAATTAAGTGCTAATGTGGTATCTCACCATCTTCTAACCTTCAGTTATTAATAAAAACTTCAATACACACGTATTCAAGCTTCTAATTTGTGTTCTCCTAAAGATTTCTACACATCAGCAGGGGCTATGTTTTCAGGGCCCGGTAAATAACTTGGGTTAACCTTTGGATAACAGTGTTGGGGAAATATGGGGTAAGGCACCAGTGGGTGGAAGGGACAGCTTTGGGCCAGCTTAAGACATGGAGAAACTTGTCTTCACTGGCTTGGGGCAAAGCCTTCCTTCACAGCTCTCTTCTCTCTTTTCTTTCTGTCTCCCTTTAATAAGGTGACCGTGTTAGGGATTTTCAGGATGCATAGAACCAAAAGTTACTGAAAGCAGATCAAAAAAGAGAGCTTAATCAGAAAGGTTCACAGAAAACTCACAGAACCCAATAGTGGGAACACAATTGAGGAGCTCCCTGCTTTCCAGTTTCTGCTTCTCTCTGTATACCTGTCCTGTTCCCAGTTTTGTTTCTTTTCTCCCCAGCTTTATTAAGGTAAAATCGACAAATAAAATCATAATATATTTAAAGTGTACAATGCAGTGATTTGATACACACATACATTGTGAAAGGATTCCTCCCATCGAGGTTCTGCACATCAGGGTTCTCACCGATTGAAATAAACTTTCTAAACACACACGCGTGTGTGTGCAACAGTATAAATTCCACCTTCCCAAAGTCTTTGTTTCTGATGGCAAGCGGTAGCTGTATTAGGTAACACTTACATAGTGTTTTCTACCTGCCAGGCCCTCTTCTAAGAGACTTAGAAATTTTAGCTCTTTAAACTCATAAACCTTTGCTGAAGGTACGATGATCCCCATCTTAGAGTTGAGAGGTAATGTAGCTTGCCCAAGGTCACACAGCTACAAATTGAGATTTGAACTCAAGCAGTCTGGCTCCATAGTCTGTGGTCTTAACCATCATACTTTACTGCCTCTCAAGCAGTGCTAATGGAGACATTTTGACATTGACAGGTGTACCTGGTTCTCTTGCTCTACCCTGAAGTGCAGACTACTCAATCAGGTGCTGGTCCTGCACACATCACTGTGGAACCTCACAAAACTGACATTTAACATCAATGCAAATCAACCTGTCACATGGTGACATTGTGTTTGAGGCAGGAGATAAAAAAATTGATTGTGTAGCTTTGCTGAGTATCAATCATCCTTTTATTGACAGCAAATTGTTGATTTAGGATTATTCAATACATATTCATAAAGTATTGGTAAGATAAAGTAACAATAATAAATTACCAGCTGGAGATCATTTGCATTTCACTTAGCACGAGGGTGAAGAGTAGTTTAGAATAAATCTCTTACAATGTATCATTTTGCCATTCCTGTGTAATTTCAATGTAATCCTGAATAAATATGACTTAAATCTAGAACTGAAGCTATTTCAATGACCAAGGGACATCATATCTACTGAATATTTTCATTTCTGGATACATGTGTGTATCTATCAAACTCAATGAAATTTGGAAGGCAGTATGATAGAGACCTAAGTAGGTGGACTTTAGAGCAGAGAGATAGTAGTTCAAGTCTTAATAAAAACTATCAGGAATCAACAGCTCACTATGTATGTGCCACTGTACTAAGTGATGACAAAATAGAGTAAGTGTTAAAAGCCCTCATTTAGAATCAACCAAACCAGGATTGAAATCCTGACTGTATCATATCCTAGCTTCGTGATTTTGCCTTTCTTTCTTCATCTGGAAAATGGGTATAATTCTTGTTGTAAAGATTAAATAAGAAAATCATCTTTCTACTAGAGGAGTGACTGTTAGCAGATTATTTAGCCTTCCTTGGCTTCCTTATTTGTAAAATGGAGATATTAACATCCACTTCTGTAATTGTGAGGATTTAATGAGCAAAGGTAGGTAATGCTCCTAATGCTTATTATTTCCAGCATAGTTGGTGCTCAACCACTTGATTTTTTTCTTCCCTCCCGTTACTGACCTAAGTCAGAGTTCTTCAGTTGGTTAAGTGTCTTCGGATGAAAAGTGTTTCATGAAATATTCCAGTTACTTATATAGGGAGCAATATATTTCAATGGATAAGAGTTATTATGAGAATTCAAGGAGATTAAAAAGAAGGGAATGGACCAATTTTGGAATTAAGGTTAAATGGTTCTAATTATTCCAAAGCAATTCAGAGCCTCTTTCCAGCCGGTCTGTAATCAGATTATCTGGAAATCTGTTGTTTGGGGAAGCCTAACTGAATTAAATTCTGTTTATTTCAAAGCTGCTTCTCTTCCTCCTGTGTTCCCCATCACTGCCACCACTGGAGAACTGAGTAGCTCTGTAACTGAGTTTGCTAAGGGATTGATTTCCCATGTACTGCAGCCTCTTCTTGTTGCTCATTTCTTACGTCGTCTTACAAGAGTGCGCAATCACATGCCTGCATTCTATTACAGGGAGTCTAGGGATGTTAGTTTTCTTACTTCTACATCAGGAGGCAGGATTTCTAATGTAAAAAATTGCCAAAATTTAGGAAGTTGTTAAAAAATGTTGGTTATCCACAAATGATATGTGTTCAACCTTCTATAACTAGTGTAGCTATTTTCCTATGACTGGATATTAAAGTTGTTTCTAAATTTTTACTCTTTTAAATAATGCTGTGCTGAATACTGTTTATAAATGGGCTTTAAATTCCTTGAGGGTAGAGTGTGCTACAAACAGAATTGTTGAATTGTAATGTATGGAAGACTTATTGTGATTCTTAGCACTGGTAGACTATTTCCATAAAGCTTTTGGTAATAGGCCTGCCAGTGATAGATCTAAAAGTTTGCTCCACCACCATCTGGAGCATTAGCAATTAAAATGCTTTTTAGAGAGTGCCAATTTTAAAATTAACTTGCATTTTCATAATGACTAGTAATGATGACATTCTCATTTGGTTATTGGTTTTATTCCCTTTAAAATTTTAATTTTGTGTGGATTGTTTTTCTATATACCATGTTTATAACTCTATTAGAGTTTTAATTTTCTTTATATTAATTTGTATGAACTTTTATATAACAAGATTATGAATATTTGTTTATAGTATATATTTCAAATATTTTTCCTGAGTGTGTTATTTACCACTTATTTTAGTTTGTTACAACCTGTGATGTTCAAAGTCTGAAAATTTCTATGTGGTTAATGTATTGTTAACACTGTGATTTTTTTTCTTTTGTTTTATGCTTTGATGTTCTTTTCAACATAAGATCAGATATATTTTAAACTATATGTTTCAAAATTGTAAATGATTTCTCATTTTCCATTTGGCTTTTTAATCCACCAAGAATTTATGTTGGTGTATGGTAGTAGATCAAGATCTAACTTTATTAGGCTTTAAAGTGATTGTCTTGGTACTCTGTATTGAATAGTCTTTGATTTCTTCATTTATTTCTGATGTCTCCTTTGTAATGTAAATGATATGTGTTATTTTTAGGCTATCTTTAAAAAATGGCCTATGTGTTGATTACTCATTACAAATCTATATCAAAAAGTTTTGGGGTTATTCTCACTTACATATCCTATCAGACAAATTCTAGAATCACCTTGTTAAGTTAGTGATTTTGCATCTAAACAGGGAAATGTATGTCTGTAATTTACTTTTCTCCTGTTGTTTTGAAAACCAGATAGCTTGCTTAAAGCATCAAGGTTAAATATAGGCCGCTCTTTCCCCCATCTACAATCCACATGGCCATACATGTCTATCGTTTTGGATTGATTTCGTACTATGTGAGTCTGAGCCCAGCTTAATCAGTGTTATGTCAGTGCAGGAATGAGAAGGCCTGTCTAACCTGGGGCATCTGCCAGTCTTCTCGAGGCCAGATCATGGAAATGACCTGGCAGTGTATCTATACCATATATCAATATATTCTGCTTTCCTTCCTTTTACCTGTGAAGAAGTGATTCTACATTTAGATCAACAGATCCTACACTTGTCCACTAGATTCCATCCTCTTTTGCCTATTTGCGGTGTAGAACGCTCCATTCTCAGTTAAAAATACCTGTTACAATATATACAGACTGAGTTTTATTGACTTACTGCAGCAATGGAGAACAATTCTTAAATACATCTTGTACTCTTAAATACAATTCTTCAATAGCATCTTGTTAGGAGAAATGAATACATGCTTTTCATCGCTTATATGCTGGGATTGGAAATTCTTAGGCCAGAACATCAGAAGTGGGGGACACTTCTGAAGTCTTTGGATTTGTTGAATTTTAAGGTAGAGTCAATCTAAGTGACATGAGGTTCTGAGTAGAGTATAGTTGAATAATTGATGGGAGCAGTTTTTCTGGTTCTCAGTCTTGCATGACTGATGGGGTTTGTTGTATAGGTTCTCAGACCTCTATCATTTGGCCATCCTCTGACTAGGCTAGAGGGTCAACCACAAAATCATTCTCATTCCAGGTCTACAACACTGTCCTGATCTCTAGGTGACATCTTTATCTCAGTCACAGCAGTTCAGAGTCAAGCCAGGGTCTGACTTTCTTGCTCCTTTGTCAAATGATCAGTGGTTGTGTCATCTTACATGACAGCAGCCTATGCAGAGGTATTTAAGACTCAAGAGAAGCCACACTTGACAACTGTAGAATATATAAAGAATAAAAACCTGAATATTTGGAAGCCATGGATCCCCAAATGCCAGAGTCCATGAAATAAAACATGTCCCAGCCTCCCTTTTGTCTACCTTGGAGAGGTATGGGGTCATCACCTTCAGTTTAGAGATGAGTTGTTCTACCTGACCAATTGTGTTTATCTAAATTCAACATGAAGTATTGGAAATGACACAAATACCACCGTGGCTAGCTAATGGAAAGTGAAAGCCTTTTAATTATTTCTACTTGGGCTAAAGAGTTTTAGACCTGCCTTCTCAGGCTTGAGCACTAGGAGAATATCATTTATAACTTTGGCTAAGTTTAATGATAGATTTCTGACCACCTTTTCTAATTTCATAAGCTTTATTGTAGAAATTGTTGCTCAGATGGCGCATGTAAAAAGTGAATCAGTGATTATTCTGAGTAATTCTTCAGAGTAGCATATAGTAGTTTCATATTGAAAGTCTTGACCAATTACCCAATATATAAAAGTAAAATTTGTTTATAGTAAACAAGTGAGGACTTGATGGCCACATAGACAGTGGACATAGGACTTCATAGGACAGTACCCTAATGAAGCACAAATTTTGCTGTGGGAATAGATGTTTAACATAATAGGAGTATGCCAGTTACCTCTTCCTTTGGAAAGACAGTTCCTCTAAATGGAGTTAAAGAACTTCTGTAAAGGTGTTGGAGAATCTCCAAAGAGGACAAGTAGCCTACTACAAAAATATAGCCTCAATATTTTTTCCTATGCTTGTTGTGTTTCTGGCTTCTCCTGACAGCACTGTAATTATTTTTATAGAAGTATTTTTGCTGTTATGTTTTACAGTCAAGTCCAATTTTTACATGACTGAACATTATAGTTGTGGTTATATTTGAGGTACTAGAAGGGTTCAGTGGAATGACTCAATGTTTAGATGAATAGTGGTTAGAGTTTTATCTGAAGTCCTGGGTGGTGTATGGCAAACCCAAATCAGTACAGTTTAGGGCTATAGTTACAGTCTGTAAGAATCTTATGATAGAGTTGTATAATTCTGTCCAGGGCAAAATGGTGTATGAATATGCTTAGAAAAAGTCTCTTCGACAAGGCTATGGTGCAAAAGCTCTTTCATCAGCAACTTATGATTGGTATAAATATGTAATAAATATTATTTAAATGGGTTAATAAATTAATTAAGAAAAAGGAAAATATGCAACTAGATGGGGGTGGTGGTGGCCTTGTGGAAGATGATTAAGCGTGAGGGCTTTGGAATCAGACATCATAAGACTGTCATCTGTTGCTACCCCTCCTGGTATCTCTAGGGTCTCTTTCAGCCTCTTCCTTTATTGTAAAACAAAGACGATTATAATACTTACCTCACAGAGTTGTGGTGAGGATGATGTGACCTAATGTATGTGAAGCACAATCGTGGGCACAGAGAAAGTGTGCAGCAAATGACAGCAATCAGGATCATTATTATTTCATTCTGTATTTTCCCAGTTTTCCACAGTGTGACTCTATTCATTTATGATTAGAAAAATCAAATTTAAGAAGGAAAAATTTAACAATTGGTATATTGAATGTCTTCCTTTTCATTTGTTCCAGCTAGGAATTTGAAATACATCCACTGACTGTTCACTGAAATATCTTCTACTTTTTGAAAATATTGTGAGACTTTTTCTTCTCCATGAATCCTCACTTTTTAATGCTTGGAAGGGACTGAAATGCCCATGTTTGCAAACTCTGGAGACAGTAAGTTTATTCTCAAGTCAAAGTTTTTACGGCATTAAAAAATATTATAGTTTCTCAAGTGTTTTCCACCCATATGCTTATACAAAGGTTTGTTGAAAATCATTTAGTCAACAGGTGTAAAACATAAATAAATGAGTAATTTGGCCCCTAGCACTCCTGAGGACCTATATTGGGAAAATCTTTTTTTTTAATTCAAGTGCCTGGGAAAATAATCTAAGGGATTCCAGTCAGGAAAATGGCAGAACACATGTCTCTAGGGAAGTTGTCACCTTTATAGATTGTTAATCGTGTGTGCATGGCTAGAGGCTTTTATTAGTTAGAATGCACAGTAAAAACAAATTCCGTATTCAATTCTATCTTTGACTCTAATAAAATTTCTGGCAAACTTCAACTGCTTCCTGAAGACTCAAGTTAAATGTTACCTTCCCTGAGAAGCCTTTCATGGTCCCCATGCATAGTTAAGTTTGCTTTGTTTTTAGGTTGACTATGTGTATGTATTTATCTGTTTTCATTAAAAATGCCTCTAAGGAAAAGTATTTATCTTGTTTTTTTGGTACCATCTGTGCTTGGCAAAGTGTCTGATGTGGGGCATGGTCAGGAACTATTTATTAAATGAATGAATTAATGAGTGAGGTAAAGAATCTGACAGAGCATCTTTTTAGTCAAGCAGGATTCACAATCACAAAAAGAAAAAACAAGGAGAAAACATAAGTTTGTTTAAATTTCTATGGCTCAGCACAAAAATGGCTTCTTGTCACACATTTATGTCTGAAGAATATTGATCAACACTGATGATTTTGTTTCTTAGTGAACTATTAAGTTCAGCTTGCTAAATCCTTGAGGGCAAGAGTCATGTCTCAGGCATCTTTGGATCGCTTGTGTCTTTCCTGTGGTGGTTCCTGTGTTTGGAGCTCTGTGCTTAGATTATGAAAGGCCTTTCATTCTGTGCAAGTCCCTCAGAAGACATCTTCTTGATAAAATGGTTCTTAGTGTTTAATTCTCAAACTTCTCTGATTACAATGTAAGCATCTCATGACAATGTTTTCCACAAGGTATTAGTTTAAGAAAAACTATATTTACATGCTTGAAACTAAATACATTTAAAACAAATTGATGCGAGTTAAGTTTTGAGTTACATTCTAGACATGAAATAAGCTGGCACTAGGTGCCTAAGTCTCTTTCTTAGAAAATTTCTTAGCCTGCTGGGAAAGACAGAGAAGTCAGCGATTGTAATGACTTGAGCCTAAAAGCCTGCACTGGGAATTATGGGAAGCCTGAGTAGGACTGTGCCTCTAGCCCAATCTAAGAGGGAGATGATTAGTTGAGCCTTTCAGGGAATGTGAACAGTTGAGCTGAATTTTTTTTTATGGTGGGTAGAATCAAAGAAGAAGGAGCAGTTTCGAAGAAGGGAAGAAGTATATATAAAAGTACAGAGGTAAGAGAGAGATTAGTGACCCATTTTGGAGGCCTGAGTATATAGTTCCATGTAAGTGGACTATAGGCTCTGTTTGTGGAAATGGTAGAAACTGAGGCTTAGAGGCAAGTAGACACAGAGCAGAAATGGCCTTGTATGGCATGACAGGGTGTTAAGACTTTTTGCTGAAGACTGTGGGGTACCACAGAAGAGCATTAAAGTGGCACTAGTCCATAGAAGAAAATTTATACGTTTGCAGTGGAGAAGAAGAGGAGTAAACCATGGTTAGAATAAATATTATAGCAGTGAAATCTGTGACTACGGCTACTGAAAACAGAGAAGAGTTTAAGATTTAAGTTTTTGCCCTGAAATGTTGGATAATTGGTGATACCATTCATTCACTGATTTTTTTTTATTCAATCAATATTGATTTAACACCTGCCATTGACAGACCACTGTTTTAAACACTATGGTTAAAAAGACAAAAGGTTATAGGCCTTCTAGGAGCTCACAGCTTAGTAGGCAAGACATAAATCGAGACAAATAGTGACAATACTATTAAGTATTGTCACTTAAGTGACAATAAGTTAGGCTGGGACTTAGAACAGGGTGTGATTAATTTTCCTTCGGGGTCACTAGGAAAGTGTAAGAAAGTTGATGATTCTTGGGCTGGGTCTTGAAATAGGAATAGAATGCTCCAAGTGTACAAGGGGAAACATTTATTCTAGGAAAAAGAACATTATGAGCAAATGCATGCTGTTTCCAAGAAACCCCAAGCTCAGTATTTCTTAGGCTTAAGTGTTGAGGCAGTTTGGAGATGGGGCTAAGCAGGAGCCAGTCATCATGACTCTAGTAACCATGCTAAAAACTTTGGACTTTAACAGGCAAATCAGTGGTTCTCAAGTGGGGGCACACATCAGAATGATCTGAAGGCTTCAAATACAATTCTGATTTCTGGGCTCACTCTACGTCTCCTGAATTAGAAAGTCCATACTACCCTTCAGTGTAGGTCATTTTCAAAGCTCTATGGACCAATCTGATGCAATGGCACTTTAGGGAATGGAGGAATCATCGAAAGTTTAAATGTTTTTCATTGCTACACAAATTATTGTCTTGCTTTTCTATTGTTTGAGTGACCTACACCTACCTGTCTTCAAAAACACAAATGGGGCCTTCCCTGGTGGAGCAGTGGTTGAGAATCTGCCTGCTAATGCAGGGGACACGGGTTCGAGCCCTGGTCTAGGAGATCCCACATGCCGCGGAGCAAGTAGGCCCGTGAGCCACAACTACTGAGCCTGCGCGTCTGGAGCCTGTGCTCCGCAACAAGAGAGGCCGCGATAGTGAGAGGCCCGTGCACTGCGGTGAAGAGTGGCCCCCGCTTGCCACAACTAGAGAAAGCCCTCGCGCAGAAATGAAGACCCAACACAGCCAAAAATAAATAAATAAAAAAATAAAATAAATAAAAAGCCAAGCATTTGAAGCCCTTTAAAAAAAACAAAAACGAACAAGCAAAAAAACACAAATGGGATTGTAATGCTTACTGTCCAACCTCATAATAATCAGTTTCCGTTTTCCAATCAAATGCACAGAATAAATGGAATGCGATGACTGTGGAATCAACCTCCTTTGTGGATGTAACCTTGCCAGAAGCTGATAATGTGAAAATGACCATGAATTTTTTTTCAAAACCATTTTAGTTATAAAAATCTTCCCACAGTATATAATTGAATAATTCAATAGATTTTTATGAAAGAATCAGGTACTGAAGTTTGGTGCTTGCCTTTTTTTTTTTTTAAGACATGGAAACCAATATTTACTTAGAAGTGAGAAAAAGACTAACAACAGATTACAATTTTGAAAAAGTTGATAAAAACTTCATCACAAAATCAGACTATCTAGATAAATTTTTTTCTAATTACATAATTTATGTAAAAAAGAAGGAAATCTTGCAATATGCACTGACATGGATGAAGTTGTAGTGCATTACACTAAATGAAATAAACCAGTCACAGAAGGACAAATACTGCATGTTCCTAACTTACAAGAGTTATCTAAAGTTGTCAAACTCATAGAAGCAGAAAGTAGAATGATGGTTTCTAGGGGCAAGGGAGGGTGGGAGAAATGGGGAGCTATTGTTCAAATGGTATAAACTTTCAGTTATGCAGGGTGAATAAGATCTAAAGATCTACCTATAAAATAGTTAACAATCCTGTATTGTGCACTTAAACTTCTGTTACACAGGTAGATCTCATGTTAAGTGTTCTTACCACAATTAAAAAAAAGAAAAAGAGAAGTACTGTATTTTGAGTTGGTACTTGTCTTACTCCTTTCCATAATTAGTGGGTGAAATGTCTCCTCATATTTGGTAGATAGAACCAACAAAAGTGATACCTATATCATTTGTTATTAAAATAGGTAAGTTATCTAACTGAAGACAGGGAATGAAATGATGATTTCAAGCAGAAAAATAGACAACCTTTTTTGCCCATGAAATGGTAGTGAGAGCATACGATATACTTGGGAGACGGGCAGTTCACACTATATCACAGTTTGCGATTTCAGCATCAGTTGTAAAGAGCTCGGTAGGAACGCCTGTATTTCATGCCTCAATTCTGGGTGGCATCGAAGCTAATTCAAATCAGCATGTTGAATGGGAAAAGAAATAAACATATTGGGAGAGAGGAAAATCAGGTGGCTGAAGGAACAAATTCCTTCTGTTTTAATTGCTTTAGGAACTGCTGAACAAGGGAAATAAAGAGTTACAGAATTGCGTGGCTGGAGAAACTAAAAAATTATTCACTTCAGTTTTCTACCTCAGACTTAAATCTGCTTTCCTGAAACAACCTTGCTTTTCATTTAATCCTTAACTTGTAAAATAGTATGGCTTCTATGTAGTAGGCACTTAATAAACATCGATTGAATGAATAAACACACGAATCTTTTCAGTAAGATACCGGTGGAGAGTTTTCTCAGCCCTTTCTTTTATATCTCCAGTGATAGGGATCCTACTGTATTTGGAAAGTTCTGTTTCAAACCTTTTCTTCCTATTAAGCATATATTATTGTGGTAGAGAATATGCATTTTGGACTCCAGCAATCCTAGGTTAGTATCCACTGCTCATCACTCATAAACTACTTAACCAATTATTTAACTTCTCTAAGCCTCTGTTTCCTCAGCTGCAGAATGAGCCCTACACTTGCCTTGTTAGGATTAAATGAGATGGTTCACATAAAGTACTTAGTACAGTGCCTGCTGGGTAATAAAAGCTTAATAAATGTTAGCTTATTATTGTTGTTAAGAAAATTATTCTCTCACTATATAGTCTGCCGCTAGTCTTAGCCACACGGAACAAATCTAATTCATCTTTCATCAAAAGACTTTCAAGTATTTGGAGATGATTATTATGTTCTTTGAGTAGGTAGAGGTAAAGAAGATGAAGTAGATCATTTAAAACATTAATGTTATGTAATGGGATTTGATATTTTAACACCATATTTCCCACTCGATATTTATCGTAATCACTCTAGTGTGTATATATTTATTGAAGTGCCCTGAATATATATTAATGTCTTTCCCTTTTGCATCATGAAACAGTGATCTGATTCTGAAATAAGAGTAAAAATATAGTTATATACACTTATAGTTAAGTGTTCTAAGTATCGATAGATTGATTTGCCTGAAATTTGAACTAATTCTTTTCTATTATTGTTAGGCCATTTCGTTTTTTTTAAATGTTTTTATTTTTAATTAATTAATTAATTTTTTAAACATCTTTATTGGGGTATAATTGCTTTACAATGGTGTGTTAGTTTCTGCTTTATAACAAAGTGGATCAGTTATACATATACATATGTTCCCATATCTCTTCCCTCTTGCGTCTCCCTCCCTCCCACCCTCCCTACCCCACCCCTCCAGGCGGTCACAAAGCACCAAGCCGATATCCCTGTGCCATGCGACTGCTTCCCACTAGCTATCTACTTTACATTTGTTAGTGTGTATATATACATGACTCTCTCTCACCCTGTCACAGCTCACCCTTCCCCCTCCCCATATCCTCAAGTCCGTTCTCCAGTAGGTCTGTGTCTTTATTCTTGTCTTACCCCTAGGTTCTTCATGACATTTTTTTTTTCTTCTTAAATTCCATATATATGTGTTAGCATACGGTATTTGTCTTTTTATTTCTGACTTACTTCACTCTGTATGACAGAACCTAGGTCTACCCACCTCATTACAAATAGCTCAATTTCGTTTCTTTTTATGACTGAGTAATATTCCATTGTATATATGTGCCACATCTTCTTTATCCATTCATCCGATGTTGGGCACTTAGGTTGTTTCCATCTCCGGGCTATTGTAAATAGAGCTGCAATGAACATTTTGGTACATGACTCTTTTTGAATTTTGGTTTTCTCAGGGTATACGCCCAGTAGTGGGATTGCTGGGTCATATGGTAGTTCTATTTGTAGTTTTTTAAGGAACTTCCATACTGTTCTCCATAGTGGCTGAACCAATTCACATTCCCACCAGCAGTGCAAGAGTGTTCCTTTTCTCCACACCCTCTCCAGCATTTATTGTTTCTAGATTTTTTGGTGATGGCCATTCTGACTGGTGTGAGATGATATCTCATTGTAGTTTTGATTTGCATTTCTCTAATGATTAATGATGTTGAGCATTCTTTCATGTGTTTGTTGGCAGTCTGTATATCTTCTTTGGAGAAATGTCTATTTAGGTCTTCTGCCCACTTTTGGATTGGGTTGTGTATAGTTGATTGACAATGTTGTGTTAGTTTCAGGTGTACAGCAAAGTGATTCAGTTATCTATCTATCTATCTAGTCTTCTTTTTTTTTTTTGCAGTACGCGGGCCTCTCACTGTTGTGGCCTCTCCCGTTGCGGAACACAGGCTCTGGACGCACAGGCTCAGTGGCCATGGTTCACGGGCCCAGCCACTCCGCGGCATGTGGGATCTTCCCGGACCGGGGCACGAACCCGCATCCACTGCATCTGCAGGCGGACTCTCAACAACTGTGCCACCAGGGAAGCCCTATAGTCTTCTTTTTAAAAAATTTTATTGAAGTATAGTTGATTTGCAATGTTGTGTTTACTTTCTATTGTACAGCAAAGTGATTCAGTTATACATATATATATACTCTTTTTCACATATATATTCTTTTTCAGATTCTTTTCCATTGTAGGTTATTACAAGATACTGAGTATAGTTCTCTGTGCTATACAGTAGATCCTTGTTTATCTATTTTATATATAGTAGTGTGTATCTATTAATCCCAAACTCCTAATTTATCCCCTGGCCCTTGCCCCTTTGGTAACCATTAGTTTATTTTCTATGTCTGTGAGTCTATTTCTGTTTTGTAAATAAGTTCATTTGTATCATTTTTTAGATTCCAAATATAAGGGATATCATATGATATTCACTTTTCTCTGTCTGACTTACTTCACTTAGTATGATAATCTCTAGGTCCATCCAAGTTGCTGTAAATGGCATTGTTTCATTCTTTTTTATTGCTGAGTAGTATTCCATTGTATATTGTACCACATCTTCTTTATACTTTCATCTGGCGACAAGCATTTAGGTTGCTTCCATGTCTTGGCTATTGTAAATAGAGCTGCTATGAACATTGAGGTGCATGTAACTTTTCGAATTAGAGTTTTCATCTTTTCTGGATATATGCCCAGGAGGGGGATTGCTGGATCATATGGTAGCTCTATTTTTAGTTTTTTAAGGAACCTCCATACTGTTCTCCATAGTAACTGCACGAGTTTACATTCCCACCAACAGTGTAGGAGGGTTCCCTTTTTTCCACACCCTCTCTACAATTTATTGTTTGTAGACTTTTTAATGATGGGTATTCTAACTGGTATGAAATGATACCTCATTGTAGTTTTGATTTACATTTCTCTAATAATTAGTGATGTTGAGCATCTTCCTGTTAGGTCATTTCTTAATAATAACAGCTGTCCATATTTACATTTCTGCATCTGTGCTATGTAATCCTTATCCTTTGAACTGGAGAAATTCAGACTTTTTGATAGTAAAATATAGCATTTTTTCAGAGGTACACAGGCTTTACAATTAGACAGGCTAATGGTCTGTAACTACTCTACAACATGTAACCTTGGGCAACTTACCCTTTTAATTTAGAGCTTTACTTTTCCTGTTTATAAAATGAGGAGAAGATCTGTGACACTGAATTTGTGAGATATTATGAGATAATAATAATCACAACCAGCATTTATTAACCACCTATTTTGTGCTAGTTATTATGCATACATATATATATTATATTGATCAGTCTGAGTTCTAGTAATTACTTTGTAAGGTAGAAACTATATTTTCCATGTACGTAATGAGCATAGCAGTCAAAGTGTTATTTTCCATTGTCTTGCCTTGTTGCAGAATTTCACAAGAGTTTTTCAATTTCATGATATAAAAAGAGGCAGTATGGTAGAGGGGTTAAGAATGGAGACTGTTTCAGACAGTTTGGGTACACAATCTAGCCCTATCATATCTTAGCTGTATAATCCTGGTCAAATTATTTAATCTTTCTAAGCTTCAACTTGCTTATTTGTAAAGTGAGAATAATAACATTGATACTTCATAGGATTTCGTAAGATTAAATTAGATGGGGTATTATAGTGCCTGGCATGTAGCAAGTTCCATGAAATAATAAAAGCTAACATGGACTGCCCTGGTGGCGCAGTGGTTAAGAATCCACTTGCCAGTGCAGGGGACATGGGTTTGATCCCTGGTCAGGGAAGATCCCACATGCTGTGGAGCAACGGCCCATGCGCCACAACTACTGAGCCCGTGTGCCACAACTACTGAGCCCATGTGCCACAACTACTGAAGCCTATGCACCTAGAGCCCGTGCTCCGCAACAAGAGAAGCCACGACAATGAGAAGCCTGCGCACCACAACAAAGAGTAGCCCCTGCTCGCCACAACTATCAACTATTATCTATATATGTATTAACTAATATCAGTAATATTCCTCAAAACAGTCTTATTATGTAGTGTATTAGTCAGGGTTCTCAAGAGAAACAGAACCAATAGGATAGATAGATAGATGGATAGGGATGTATAGAAAGAGATTTATTATGAGGAATTGGCTCATGTGGTTATGGAGGCTGAGAAGTCCCATGATCTGTTATCTATAAGCCAAGGCCCAGGAAAGCCAGTGGTGCAATTCTAGTCCAAACCTGAAGGCCTGGGAACCAGGGGAGCCAATGGTATAAGTCCTGGTCTGAATTTGAAGTCCTGAAAACCAGGAGTGCTAATGTCCAAGGGCAGGAGAAGATGAATGTCGCATCTCAAGCAGAGAACAAATTCACGCTCCCTCCACATTTTGTTTTATTGAGGCCCTTGATGGATTGAATGATGCCAACCCACATTGGTGAGGATGATTTTCTTTACTTAGTCCACTGATTCAAATGCTAATCTCCTCCAGATACACCCTCACAGACACACCCAGATATAGTGTTTACTAGCTTTCTGGGTATCCCTAAGCCCAGTCAAGTTGACTCATAAAATTAACCATCACAGTTAATATTATTTCCCCTTATTTTATAGAGTGAAAAACAAAGGCGCAGATAGATTAAATTACTTGTCCCAGATACAGGGGACAGACAAAAAAGGGGTTGTATCAAGAATATGTGTGTGTGTGTGTGTGTGTGTGTGTGTGTGTGTGTGTGCATGCATGCAATCTTCTACAAATCAATAAGGAAAGCACAAATAACTCAGTAGAAAAAAAATGGAATCAAGGAAACGACAATCGCACATATTGGACAGGATGTGGAGCCACAAGCTCTCTTAGATGCTGCTATTATATATGTAAATTGGGTCAACCATGTTGGAAAGCAGTTTGGTTTTATCTACTTGATTTAAATAGTCATGTACCTTATGATCCAGCAAATCCATGTTGACATGTAAACACCTAAGGGAAACTCTTGCATGTGTATAACAGTAGCTCTGCAAGAATGTTTACAGCAGCTTTTTACATAACAGCAAAAATCAAATGGCTCAAGTGATCATCAACAGGAAAGTAGGAGAATTTATGGTGGTCTGTTCCCTGAATGGACTATTATAGAGCAGTCAAAGGGAATGAACTAGAGTGACATAAAAAGATGGGTGAATATTAGCAAATATAAGATTAAGTAAAATAGTGAATCCCAAAATATTACTTATAAGTTGATTATCTTTTTGTAAATTTGAAAACAAAATATTTTCAGAAATACATACAGTTGTAATAAACTTTAAAAAAAAGAAAATCAAAGGAATATTGAGACACAATGAATTATGACTGTTGTCTTGGGTGGGGCAGGTAGGGAATGTGAATGGTGGTCAAAGTTAGATGTAGGCTATTGTCAAGATCCTAACTTTTGTTTTGAGAAGTGAGTTCATCAGTTTCTATGATATTATTAGAAAATAAGTGGATAAACAAGGTATACATTGGAGCAATAAGAGTGTGTCATGAATGTAGGAATATGATGAATCCATTTTTGTTCATTTGAGATCCAAAAAGAGAGAAAAAAAAATCCCAGGTCATTTGGCTCTAGAGTCTGTAGTCTCAATAGACTGCTATGCTACTACTTTACTGTTGTTATTGTTATATTCCAAAACGAAATAGGTTTCTATAGGTTGTTTAAATAAACCATGTATCAAATATTGTTCTGAGTTCTGAAGATACAGAGGTAAATAAGACAAACAACATCCTTCACTGAGCTTACATTTTTCAAATTGCATGTGAGCCAATCCAAGCCACTTAGGTAAAACAGAGTGTCTAATGAGGGGTTTCTGGGAAAAATTTTCTTCCTTTTAAAAAGAACACACAAGAGGGATGTAATCATGCTTATTTGGGAAGCTGGAAAATTCAGTAGCATTTTTCAATCATTAGAGGAGCTTCTTTGAGAATAAAGCTGACACGTTGAGGATGGAAAGAACCTGGGTCCTTAATAATGTTCAGTAACTGAATTAACCACTCCTGGAGTCACCTTACCTAGGATTTACATTAATGGTTCCATGAGATGATAAATTTTCCTTATTGCTTAAGTCTTTTTGAGTTGAACTTTCTATTGCTTTCAACCCAAAGAACTCTAGCTGAAAAATAATTTGGTACTAGGAATGGGATATTGCAAGGAACAGATCCTGAAATTTTGGAATTGTTAAGGATAGGTAGAGAATTGTAATATTCCCAATATCTGTAAATATCCCCTTAAAGGGATTAAGTTCTTCCAGAATAGTGATATAAACTCCAAGTATAAAATGATGTGGTATAGCATAAAATTAAGCTTATTGGCTGGAGAAAGATGCTACTTTGCATGAATAATATAACCTCTGACCGTAAGCCCTCGGTAGAAAAGCTGTGGTGAGACAAGCTGTAACTCCTGCTACTCTGCAGCCTCCCTTCAGCATCCTTTGCTAAATTAATGAGGAAATGAGCATGAGTGTGTGTGTGTGTGTGTGTGTGTGTGCGTGCATGTCCCTGTGTTCATATTCTATCAGTCACTAGCTCACCTTGTACTTGGTGCCATGAAAAATATAAAAATGCAAAAAAGAAAACAAGGAACATGACAAGGATCTACAAGTAACTAATACAAAGCTGTAACAGGCTGATTGTCCCACAACTGGTGCTTTCAAAATACAGTGGTGATTCTGAAGCATGAGGAATCCCATTTGGATGGCAGGAAAGAAAAAGCTTAAGATTCCACAGCATTTGTTTCTCCAAGTTAAACCTGTTGGACATGCTCTCCATACCATTCCAGTTCTTGCTTCAGAGGCAATCCCTAGGAATGGAAAGATTCGTAAGTCAAGATAGCGCAATTCAGATTTTTAGTATTTGTGCTTGAAATTTACATAATAGTTGAATAACCCTGGAAAATTCACTTTGCTTCTGTAAGGCTCAATGTTCTCATGTAAAATGGGAATATTACATGTGTCTCAAAGGGTGGATATAAAAATTAAGTGCCGGGTTAGGCAACCCTCCCCCCACCTTTAAAATTTATTTTTCCTCTGTCCGTCTCTAGTTTTACTTAGTCTCCCATACTTTCCTCAGATTTTTGGTTTGGCCTTTGAGGCATTCAAGGGTACACATTTCATATTGCCACTGATTTCGCAATCAATATGTCCTAACCTCCAATGTTTCCCACTTGGCTTTTTGTTACCTAATTGTAAACACTTCTGATGCATCCATTCACAATCAGCTTTTCCCTCTGGTCTTGACATTTCCTTATTGATTGAGAACATCTTTGAGGACATTCCAACTCTGCCAGGTCTAATATGTAGAGAAGGTTATCACCTCATCCACTGAATACTTTCTGCTTCTCATAGTTCCTTCCCTCTGTGTTGAGCTGGATTTAATGAGTTTTTGTTTGTTTTCTTTCTTTCTTTTTTTGCACGTTAACCAAAAATTATTTTTTGTTGGGAATACACACAAGATCTTTTGTTATTGTTACGTATATATCTATATCTATATCTATCTATATATACACACTTCGTGTTTCTAGCACAGTATTCTTATATGCATCAGACAAATGGATTGTATAATACCTATATTGATCATTGTGGGATGGTAGTTAAGGAAATAGGTTCAATTCTGTCTCTAACATCTACTCACTGT
The DNA here is from genome assembly GCF_011762595.2 of Tursiops truncatus. Classification (NCBI taxonomy): domain Eukaryota; kingdom Metazoa; phylum Chordata; class Mammalia; order Artiodactyla; family Delphinidae; genus Tursiops; species Tursiops truncatus. The sequence continues at coordinate 49,150,445 of NC_047041.1, forward strand.
GTGACCTTATACAAGCTACTTAGCTTCTCTGTAAAATTGAAATAATGATAGCATGTTCTTTAAGGAATTATTGAGAAGGTTAAATGAGTTAATTTAACAGCCTGGCAAAGTGAGTGCTTAAAAAGTATTATCTATGTTTACTCATCTCTGATGCATGAGGAATTCTACTAATATGCAATTTTAAAAATTTACTGTAAAAAGAGGAATCAGCATTTATTCAGTAAACACCATGTGAAGATCCTGAACAATAAAAGTAATAGCCACCATTGCTGATCTCCTACAATTTATCAGGGGCTGTGCTAGGTGCTTTACCTAAATGAACTCAAGAGAGCTGTTTAAAACCCTGAACCGGGGCTTCCCTGGTGGCGCAGTGGTTGAGAGTCCGCCTGCTAATGCAGGGAACACGGGTTCGTGCCCTGGTCCGGGAGGATCCCACATGCTGCGGAGCAGCTGGGCCCATGAGCCATGGCCGCTGAGCCTGCGCGTCCGGAGCCTGTGCTCAGCAACGGGAGAGGCCACAGCAGTGAGAGGCCCGCATACCACAAAAACAAAACGAAACAAAAAACCCTGAACCAGGGTCATAATTAGCTGGGTACAGATAGCTCATGGTCTAAAGTCCTTTCATAAACTTGGGGTCCACCGTTCCCATTGTAGCTAGCACTTCATCCCACGCAAAAGGTGCATCCATCTTTAGTGCATGTTTGGTATTATCATCATGGGTCCACTCCTATGCTGTCTCTCCCCGACCCAGACTCACAAAGCTTGCTTCCTCCCCAAACTTCAATTCTCTGCATTAGAAACTCTTCTAACATCTTCATTATCCACAGGTGTTTCCTCCATCATTACTTATGAGTTAAACCTGGTGTTTCCCCGACAAAACGCTTTCCTCGGCATTTTCCTGGTGGATGTGCTCGAGGACGGACGCTCTAAGGGATCTGGAGGGGATGCCCGCATGACTCAGCTTCACACAGGTACATCCTGACTGTCATCCCTCTGCTCTTGGTAAAAAAAATTGTCTCTGTTCTTAGGAGAGAGAGGTATATAGAGAGTGCTAGAGAAACAGAAGATGAGGGTGATTTAGAGGGTGATAATTTTTGTTTATGTAGTCAGACGGATTTGGAAGGAAATCCTACTCATCTCTGCTACTAGCTCTGTGACCTTGGGCCAATGAACTTTCTAAGCTTCAGATACATAATCTATAAAATTGGGAAAAAATTAATACCTATTTCACAGGTTTTTGTAAGAGCAAACAGAGGTAATCCACTTACAATGCTAAGGGCTGTGCTCCCGTATGAGAATATTTCTGTGTCGGTTGCAGTCATTATCTTTGTTACTGTTTTATTACCAGTTCTATCATTTATTGAGCAGCTGGCATTGATCAGACATGGTTAAAGGTGCTTTGTTCACGTCTCCTCATTTAAATGTGGCATATATCATTGTAACTTTTTTGAGTTTTGCTATGCAGAAAAATGGGACAGTAGCTAGAGAGGGATTTAGAAGCTAGAGAGAATTTTTTTAAAATATAGGAGATGGGGCTTCCCTGGTGGCGCAGTGGTTGAGAGTCCGCCTGCCGATGCAGGGGACATGGGTTTGTGCTCCGGTCCGGGAAGATCCCACATGCCGCAGAGCAGCTGGGCCCGTGAGCTATGGCCGCTGAGCCTGCGCGTCCGGAGCCTGTGCTCCGCAACGGGAGAGGCCACAACAGTGAGAGGCCCGCATACCGCAAAAAATAAAATAAAATAAAAAATAAAATATAGGAGATGTGATAACAGTTTTAATGATGATGTAAAAATCAATTAGAGAAGGAGAGACAAAAGATGCAAGGGAGAAAAGGATAACTGGGGACACAAGAGAGAGTGAAATCCAGAGCATACGTAAAGGGTAGAGACAGTGACCATCGTTAGTAGAAGGGATGTTTCATGGTTATAACAGGAGGGAAGGAGAAATGGCTGCAGATTAGGTGTTCTGGTAGATTTGAAGGTGTGGGAGCTACTGTCAGGTGGCTTCTCTTTTTCTTCCCACATAAAATACAAAGTAAGACCCACTACTGTGAATATGGGTGAAGTATGGGATCTTTGAGGAAACTGGAGAACTTTGTGTAGAGTAGGAGGCTGAGCTTCTTAGAAGAATGCAGTAACATTCACGGACAGGCAGTGTTGAGTTCGGGTTTGTTGATCATGAATATAGGGTGAAAGCAATTTTTCTAATTATATGATGTCCTTTAGTAAACTCAGCTGTGTGAATGAGGAAATGAGTGAGAAGGCAGAAGGTTAGGTTCATTAGGGGTTGGGATGAGCACAGTTGAGGGTAGATGTAGACAAAGGAGTGAGGGATACTAATAGGACCTTGATAATAACCATGGGCCGTGGATCTCAGCTGGGGTCTATGTGATAGAAAACTGGCAATTAGATCACAGGTGGAGGGTCAGTGGATTGGTGATCTCAATGAGGTTGAATAATAATTGATACGGGGATGCTAGAGCATATGATCTGGGAGAGTGATAGGAGTTCATAGCTGGTGAGTAGGAGATTGAATTTATAATTTTAGAGGTGATATAATTGCTGGCAGTGTCATAGTCCAGACCACATGCAAGGTGAGTGAGAGATAAACCTTTGTTGTTGTGAGGCCCAGGGTTTGAGAGCTGCATGTCAGTGCAACAAAAGCTGACTAATATGGGGGATTATGTGAGGTACTTGGACTTCCCCACTGAAGAAGCCCCTGGGGCTTCAAGGAGCGCTACTTGACGGCCAGTGATCTGGGCAAAACTCCTGTTTAATGAAGTCTCAGTTTCAGGTATTTTCAATTCTACCAGATATTGGAATTAAAATGCAGATAATGTCATCTGGGGAAGTCAGGCCTTCTGCTTTGTTAACCTGTTCTCTTCCTTCTGTGAAAACCCCTAGCCCTTACAGAGACAGACACGGTGGCAGGAGTTTCAATTTAGGTAGACTGGAAATCAAATGCCACCTCTTTCATTTACTAGCTATTCAACTTTGGTCAGTTATGCTCTCTAAGCCTCAGCTTTTAAAAAATAAGTTTAAATTTTTAATTGAAGTATAGTTGATTCACAGTGTTGTGTTTCTGGTATACAGCAAAGTGATTCAGATTTTATATATATGTGTGTATATACATATATATATATAATTATTTTTCATATTCTTTTCCATTATGGTTTATTACAAGATATTGAATATAGTTCCCTGTGCTATACAAGAGCACCTTGTTGTTTATCTATTTTATGTATAGTAGTTTGTATCTGCTAATCCTAAACTCCTAATTTATTCCCCCTTTTCCATTTGGTAACCATAAGTTTTTCTACATTTGTGAGTCTGTTTCTGTTTTGTAAATAAGTTTATTTGGATCATATTTTAGATTCCACATAAAGTGATATCATATGGTATTTGTCTTTCTTTTTCTGACTTACTTAATAACATAATCTCTAGGTGCATTCATGTTGCTGCAAGTGTAAGCCTCAGTTTTTAATTCATAATATAGACTGTCATGAGGATTAAATGATACACTTTATCCAAAGCATTGGGCAGAAGCAATTGTATCTACTTGATCCCAAGGCAGTATATCACAGCTTTAAAGAGCAAAGCCTGCAGTCTCCTGCCTGAGTTCAAAAGTTAGTTCTCATCACTTACCAGCAAGTACTGATAGATGAGAAGAAAGCTCTCTGAGCCTCAGTTGCTTCAGCTGTAAAATAAGTTAATAGTAGGACTTGCCTCATTGGGCTGTAGTGAGGATTAAGTGAATTAACATTTGTGATGCACAGTCATATCCAGAACACTGTGTGTGCTATGTAAGCTGTGGATTTTACTGTTAATTCCCTTTTCTTCTCCCTACTTACAGTTTTCCACTTGAGGGTGTAGAAGGTTACACGAAGCGTTAATAAAAAGTTTAACAACCTATATAGTAAGCAGTTATTTAAGGAAAATGTTAAACCAACTGTTCAGTGTCTATCTATTGCTACAAAGAATAAACATCGATCAAATGGCTTTCAGTGAAGAGCCCCTCTGGGCGGCTAGGGCTTCTGAGAAAGAGGGTCTTGCTTGCTGGGCTGAACATCTCCCCATGGGAAAGGAAGCTGCAGCACGAGCACACACTGTATTTGGTAATGAGAGGCATTTTACTTCTTTGGAAAACCTGGACCAAGAGTGCAGATGAAGAATGGTGGTGCTTGTGGTGGGGGGTTACTGTCCTTTAAGAGGCAGGGGACAAGCCTCAGTGGAACCAGAGTACTTTTCCTTTCTTTTCTGTTTCCTCACCTCCTGCAGTTTCTGGACTAAGGAGATAATTGAGTGTTTTTATCCTCCCTGCTTCCACTCTGAGCTTTTTCACTTTTTAGTGCTTTTGCCCATGCTGTTCACCTTGCATGGAATGTCCTTCCTTGCCTGAAAAACTCTTTCTATTCCTGGATTCAGCTCACATGTCACCTCCTCTGTGAAGCCTCTCTGGCCTTCCTGGGGCCACTCTCTTGTGCATAGACAATACCTCTTCTTGTGTTCCCACTGCTCCTTGTAACCCTCTTTGACACCACTTAATGTCTTTAATTAAAGAAAAGTTCATCTCTTCCAGCAGACCTTGGTGTCTGTTGATGGCAGGGTCAGGATTATTGATACCAGTATCATTAGCACTTACTTCAGTGCCTGTAATACTTATTATTTTCATTTTTTTATTAAAAAAATTTTAATTATTTATTTTCCCAGCTTTACTGAGATATAATTGACATAAGACACTGTCTACATCTAATGTATACAATATGTTGATTTGACACAATTATATATTGTAATGTGATTAGCACCGTAGCATTAGCTAACATGTCCATCACGGATGGACCTTGAGGGCACTACACTAAGTGAAATAAGTCAGACAGAGACAAATATTGTGTAGTGTCACTTATATGTAGAATCTAAAAAAGCTGAACTTGCAGAAACAGAAAGTAGAATGAACTCTGGGGCTGGGGGCTGGGTGAAATGGGGCGATGTTGTCAGAGTACAAAGTTCCAGTTAGAAGATGCGTAAGTTCTGGAAATGCAATACTTAACTATCACAGAAATAAATGAAGAATGTAGGTCATAGAAATGGCAGCCACAGCATTATAGTCTTAAAGCATATTACGGTCATAAGGGTAACAAGACCTCTGTACCAGGTGACTGATGGCTATACGAGGTCAATGGCTGTGCTTGGTTTGGTGTCTTATGTTTTAATGGACAATGCAACTAGGAAGAAATCATGATTGTGATAGTCATAGATGCAACCAAGCTTCTTTTGGTCTAACACCCAGCTGAGTTTGTTCATTTGGGCTAACAGCAGGCATTTGAGTTTTGTGATTCAGGATCTAACCTAGTCCTCTACTTTATAATTAACAAGCTTTAGAAACTCAGTGGTTAAGATCTGACAACAATTTAAATTTCAATTAAAGTGCAATTCCATAAAGATAGAATCGGACCGGCCAGTTTAACACAGTCCTATAAGCTGGTTCTTCACTTGCTTTGATCCCAAAGATAGTTTTCCCAAGGAAGCTGGAGTTTGCATCATGAGGATTGGCTTACACTAACCACATTCACAGAAGATTGATGTATAAATCATCAGAATGCCCATTTATTAATTGATAAAACTACCACATGGTAAAAACTACGAGTATTAGCTGGTTAGCATGTTTTCTTCATACAGAAAATGGTTTAGTTGGAAAATGAAAATATTGGAAGACTGATGACACAGCAAGTTACTAAGAGAACTAAGGGTAGAATTCAGCTACCCTGGTCCTATTCCTTGTTATATTAATTATTAAAACTATCCATTGATTCAACCCATTCATTCCTAAAATGTTTGAGTGTTTGGTACGTTCAAACTGGGATTCAAAGATAAATGAGACAGTTTCTATTTCCTTAAACACAATCTAAAAAAAGAACAAACAAAAATTACCAAACAAACCACAAACACACACAAATCTAACAAGGAAGAGAGTTCTAAAATGACAGATTGACATGGGATAGGTCTTATAATTTAAGGATGTACAGAGGACAGTGGGTGCCCAGAGATGAGTGATAAACTTCTGCAATGATTATGGGAAGCTTCATGAAAGAGCTACATTTAATCTAGGCTTTGATGAATAATTAGAAGTTTACTAGTTGGAGAGGTGTGTATTTGTGTGTGTGTATTGCAATATGTGTAAAACTCACAGGTAGGCTGCAGAATGGGAAATGGCAGTATTTTGATATTGTTGGAACACCGGGATTAAGAATGGGGATAGGGATAGAGAGCTTCAAGATGGTGGAAGAGTAAGATGCAGAGATCACCTTCCTGCCCACAAATACATCAGAAATACATCTACATGTGGAACAACGCCTACAGAACACCCACTGAACGCTGGCAGAAGACCTCAGACCTCCAAAAAGGCAAGAAACTCCCTACGTACCCGGTTAGGGCAAAAGAAAAAAAAACAGACATAAGCATAGGGACGGGACCTGCACCAGTGGGAGGGAGCTGTGAAGGAGGAAAGGATTCCACAACTAAAAAGCCCCTTCGCGGGCGGAGACTGCGGGTGTTGGAGGCGTGAAGCTTCGGAGCCGCGAAGGAGAGTAGACAGGGGTGCGGAGGGCAAAGCGGAGAGATTCCCGCACAGAGGATCGCTGCCGACCAGCACTCACCAGCCTGAGAGGCTTGTCTGCTCACCTGCCAGGGCGAGCGGGGGCTGGGAGCTGAGGCTCGGGCTTCGGGGGTCAGATCCCAGGGAGAGGATTGGGGTGGGCTGTGTGAACACAGCCTGAAGGGGGCTAGTGTGCCACGGCTAGCTGGGAGGGAGTCCGGGAAAAGGGCTGGAGCTGCCGGAGAGGCAAGAGAATTTTTATTGCCTCTATGTTTCCTGGTGTGCGAGGAGAAGGGATTAAGAGTGCTGCTTAAAGGAGCTCCAGAGACGGGCATGAGACGCTAAGGCTGCTGCTGCCGCCACCAAGAAGCCTGTGTGCGAGCACAGGTCACTCTCCACACCCCCTTCCGGGGAGCCTGTGCAGCCCGCCACTGCCAGGGTCCCGTGATCCAGGGACAACTTCCCCGGGAAAACGCACGGCGCGCCTCAGGCTGGTGCAACGTCACGTCGGCCTCTGACGCCGCAGGCTCGCCCCGCGCTCCTTACCCCTCCCGCTCCCTGGCCTGAGTGAGCCAGACCCCCGAAGCAGCGGCTCCTTTAACCCCGTCCTGTCTGAGCGAAGAACAGACGCCCTCAGGTGACCTACAGGTGGAGACGGGGCCAAATCCAAAGCTGAACCCCAGGAGCTGTGCGAACAAAGTAGAGAAAGGAAAATCTCTCCCAGCAGCCTCAGGAGCAGCGGATTAAATCTCCACAGTCAACTTGATGTACCCTGCATCTGTGGAATACCTGAATAGACAACGAATCATCCCAAATTGAGGAGGTGGACTTTGGGAGCAACGATATATATATATATATATATATATTTTCCCCCCTTTTTCTCTTTGTGAGTGTGTATGTGTATGCTTCTGTGTGTGATTTTGTCTCTATAGCTTTGCTCTTACCATTTGTCCTGGGGTTCTGTCTGTCCTTTAAAAAAAATTTTTTTTTATTATATAAAATTTTTTTTCTTAATTTTTATTTTAATAACTTTATTTTATCATACTTTATTTCATTTTATTTTATCTTCTTCCTTCTTTCTTTCTTTTTTTCCTCCCTTTAATTCTGAGCTGTGTGGAGGACAGGATCTTGGTGCTCCAGCCAGGGGTCAGGGCTGTGCCACTGAGGTGGAGAGCCAAGCTCAGGACACTGGTCCACAAGAGACCTCCCAGCACCACGTAATATCAAACGGCAAAAATCTCCCAGAGATCTACATCTCAATGCCAAGACCCAGCTCCACTCAATGACCAGCAAGCTACAGTGCTGGACACCCTATGCCAAACAACTAGCAAGACAGGAACACAACCCCACCCATTAGCAGAGAGGCTGCCTAAAATCATAATAAGGTCACAGACACCCCAAAACACACCACCAGATGTGGACCTGCCCAAGAGAAAGACAAGATCCAGCCTCATCCACCAGAACACAGGCACTAGTCCCCTCCACCAGGAAGCCTACACAACCCACTGAACCAACCTTAGCTACTAGGGACAGACACCAAAAACAACGGGAACTACGAATGTGCAGCCGGCAAAAAGGAGACCCCAAACACAGTAAGTTAAGCAAAATGAGAAGACAGAGAAACACACAGCAGATGAAGGAGCAAGGTAAAAACCCACCAGACCTAACAAATGAAGAGGAAATAGGCAGTCTACCTGGAAAAGAACTCAGAATAATGATAGTAAAGATGATCCAAAATCTTGGAAATAGAATGGAGAGAATACAAAAAACGTTTAACAAGGACCTAGAAGAACTAAAGAGCAAACAAACAATGATGAACAACACAATAAATGTAATTAAAAATCTTTAGAAGGGATCAATAGCTGAATAACTGAGGCAGAAGAACGGATAAGTGACCTGGAAGATAAAATAGTGGAAATAACTACTGCAGAGCAGAATAAAGAACAAAGAATGAAAAGAATTGAGGACAGTCTCAGAGACCTCTGGGACAACATTAAACGCACCAACATTTGAAGTATAGGGGTCCCAGAAGAAGAAGAGCAAAAGAAAGGGACTGAGAAACTATTTGAAGAGATTATAGTTGAACACTTCCCTAATTTGGGAAAGGAAATAGTTAATCAAGTTCAGGAAGCACAGAAAGTCGCATACAGGATAAATCCAAGGAGAAACACGCCAAGACACATATTAATCAAACTATCAAAAATTAAATACAAAGAACAAATATAGATCAATGGAACAGGATAGAAAGCCCAGAGATAAACCAATGCACATATGGTCACCTTATCTTCGATAAAGGAGGCAAAAATATACAGTGGAGAAAAGACAGCCTCTTCGATAAGTGGTGCTGGGAAAACTGGACAGCTACATATAAAAGAATGAAATTAGAACACTCCCTAACACCATACACAAAAATAAGCTCAAAATGGATTAAAGACCTAAATGTAAGGCCAGACTCCATCAAACTCTTAGAGGAAAACATAGGCGGAACACTCTATGACATAAATCATAGCAAGATTCTTTTTGCCCCACCTCCTAGAGAAATGGAAATAAAAACAAAAATAAAGAAATGGGACCTAATGAAACTTAATAGCTTTTGCACAGCAAAGGAAATGATAAACAAGACAAAAAGACAGTCCTCAGAATGGGGAAAAAATATTTGCAAATGAAGCAACTGACAAAGGATTAATCACCAAAATTTACAAGCAGCTCATGCAGCTCAACATTAAAAAAACAAACAACCCAGTCCAAAAATGAGCAGAAGGCCTAAACAGACATTTCTCCAAAGAAGTTATACAGATTGCCAACAAACACATGAAAGAATGCTCAACATCATTAATTATTTGAGAAATGCATATCAAAACTACAATGAGATATCATCTCACACTGGTCAGAATGACCATCATCAAAAATCTACAAACAATAAATGCTGGAGAGGGTGTGGAGAAAAGGGAACCCTCTTGCACTGTTGGTGGGAATGTAAATTGATACAGCCACTATGGAGAACAGTACGGACATTCCTTAAAAAACTAAAAATAGAACTACCATTCGACCCAGCAATCCCCCTACTGGGCATATACCCTGAGAAAACCTAATTCAAAAAGAGGCATGTACCAAAATGTTCATTGCAGCTCTATGTACAATAGCCAGGACATGGAAGCAACTGAAGTGTCCATCAACAGATGAATGGATAAAGAAGATGTGGCACATAAATACGACAGAATATTACTCAGCCCTATAAAGGAACGAAACTGAGTTATTTGTAGTGAGGTGGATGGACCTAGAGACTGTCATACAAAGTGAAGTAACTCAGAAAGAGAAAAACAAATACCGTATGTTAACACATATATGTGGAATCTGAAAAAAAGAAAAAGTCATGAAAACCTAGGGTCAAGATGGGAATAAAGATGCAGACCTACTATAGAATGGACCTGAGGATATGGGGAGGGGGAAGTGTAAGCTGGGACAAAGTGAGAGAGTGGCATGGACATATATATACACTACCAAACCTAAAATAGATAACTAGTGGGAAACAGCCGCATAGCACAGGGAGATCAGCTCAGTGCTTTGTGACCACCTAGGGGGTGGGATAGGGAGGGTGAGAGGGAGGGAGATGTAAGCGAGAAGAGATATCAGGACATATGTATATGTATAACTGATTCACTTTGTTATAAAGCAGAAACTAACACACCATTGTAAAGCAATTATACTCCAATAAACATGTTAAAATATACAAAACAAAAAAAAAAGCAAAATGCAGTATAAAGAAAATGAAAAAGCTGCGAGAAAATATTTGCAAAAAACGTGTGTCTGTGTTAGGTAAAAAATTTCCTCAGTTCAGTAATAAGACACATGACCCAACAAAGTAAGCAAAAGATTTGAATATACACTACACAGATATATATAAATGTAGGAAATAAGCACAAAGGAAATTACTGTATACTATTAATTATTAGGAAAATGGTAATTAATACCACAATGAGATAGTAATATACAAGTATTAGAATGACAGAAATTTAAAAATTGACCATACAAAGTGTTGATTAAGCTGGACCTCTCATCATGTGGTACTGGAAATGTAAAACAGCACAACCACTTTGTAAAACAGTGTGATAGTTTCTTAACAATTTAAACATATACCTACCATACAACCCAGTCATTGCTCAAGAGTGGTGAAAGCATTGATCCTCACAAATATTTGCACACAAATGTTCATAGCATCTTTTTTTGTAGCCAAAATTGGAAATAACACAAATGTCCATCAATACGTGAATGGATAAACAAATTATAGTATATCCATACAATAGGATGCTATGTATCAATTCAGAGATAAACTATTGATACAAGCAACCACGCCTACAAATTTCAAAATAATTGTGCTGAATGAAGAAAGTTTTATCAAGAAGAATACATACTATATGACTCTATTCAAATAAAACTCTAGAAAATATAAATTAATCTATAGTAACAGAAAACTGAGTTGAGATTAACTGGGAATGAGGTCCGATGAAGGATGGATTTCAAAGGAAGCTTTTGAGGTGGTGTTGATTGTGGTGCTGTTTATGGGTGCATGCATATGTCAAAACTCATTAAATTGCACTCTTTAAATATGTGCAGTTTATTGTTCTTCAGTAATACTTCAATAAAGTTGTAATATAACAAAACAAAAGGAATGGGTATAGGGAGATTAGCAAGGGACAAGAGAAGAGTCAGAGGCCAGAACACAGAGGGCCTTATATACCCTGCTTAAGATTTGCACGTGATCAAGTAGAAGAGAGTTTATAAGCATATTTACCTTTTGGAACCACATCTTTGAAATCAGTGTAGAGTACAGCTTGGAAGAGGGAAAGACAGGAGGCAGAGAGACCAATTAGGAAGTTGTCAAGTAGAAGAGCTCATGAGACCCTTAGTTAAAACAGTGTCAGTGGTCTGAAAATGAGAGTATAGCTGAGAGTGGGTAGAAAAGAACTGAATAGAGCTGCCTTTCTGGACACTGGAGCCTTTTCCAAAATGCTAGTGACTATCATTCCTGTGGTGCCATGGGCAGGGCATTGGTGAGTCTGAGAAATTGTGGTGAGACACAGATGGGCAGGGCATGAAAAATCCTGACTGCCTAGGGGTGAGGGGACACCAGTGTCAAGAAACCTTGCTCACGTAGGCTGCGAGCCTGAGTAGGGGCTGTGAAAAGAACGACTCCCTGCTTGTCCAGAAAGGTCACCCCACCCCACCCAGAACCTCCTCAGTAGAGTAGAAAGAACAAAAACTTTGGAGTCAGACAGACATGGATTGAAATCTCAGTATTACCACTGGTTTTCTGTGTGACCTTAGGTTTACTAATTAATCCTGTTGGGCCTCAGTTTTTCTCAGATACAACATAGGTATAAAAAAATTCTTCCTTGGCTTCCCTGGTGGCGCAGTGGTTGAGAGTCCACCTGCCAATGCAGGGGACACGGGTTCGTGCCCCGGTCCAGAAAGATCCCACATGCTGTGGAGCGGCTGGACCGTGAGCCATGGCCGCTGAGCCTGTGCGTCCGGAGCCTGTGGTCCACAACGGGAGAGGCCACAGCAGTGAGAGGCCCGCGTACCGCAAAAAAAAAAAAAAAAAAAAAAATTCTTCCTGGCATTATGCTAAATGAAATGAGTCAGAGAGAAAGGCAAATACTGTATGATCTTGCTTTTATGTAGAATCTAAAACAAAGCAAAACAAAAGACCTCCACAAACTCATAGATACAGAGAACAAATTGGTGGTTGCCTGAGGCAGGGGTTAAGGAATAGGCAAAATGGAGGAAAATAGTCAAAAGGTACAAGCTTCCAGTTAGAAGATAAGTCCTAGGGATGTAACATACAGCATGGCAACTGTAGTTAACAGTACTGTATTATATATTTGAAGATTGATCAGAGAGTAGGTCTTAAAAGTTCTCACCACCAGAAAAAAAAAAACACAACTATCTGTGTTGATGGATATTAACTAATTGTGGTGATCATTTCACAATATAAACATGTATCATCTTTATATTGTATACCTAAAACTAATAGTGTTATATGTCTATTATATGCCAATTAAAAAAATATTCTTCCTCAAAGACTTACTGAAAAGATTAAATAATGTTATATTGTATATAAATTGTATGTAATATATATTGTATATAATTGTATATATATTGTATATAAATTGGACTTGTAGTGAGGGGGTCTCAAAGACATTCACTTATTTTCTTCTGTCTTTAAAGAAAGACACACAACATGAGAGCTGTGAGTTTAAGTTTTGTTCAGGGTCTCCTGAGGACCTAGGCCAGAGCCACCTCTGAGGAGCTGCTCTGAAGAGGTAGGGGAGGAACCAGTATATACATAATTTTTTGGGGTGGGAAATATGTGTAGTCAAGCATACATCTTGGCAAAAGATTACTGCTGAGCACAAAGAACAGGTACCTCAAGTTAGTGATTTTAGTGCTTTTCTATATGTGAGAAGATGCAAGAATCTGGGGTCATTGAAATTGTTCCTGAGATATACATCTAACTATCTAGGGGATTGTTTACCCAAAACACAGAGTGCCTCATGCTGTTTTTCATCCAGAATTCCTCTCAGGGTGCAGTGTAAGTGGGCAACTTCAGTGGGTTGAGACTAAACCCTTGTAAGACTAGGTGGTTTGCAACACTCTTTGTTCTTTCTTTTTTTTTTTTCTTTTTGGTTCACATTTCATTCTGTGATTCCCAGCAGTCAGGAAGGGAAAGAGTAGGGGAGGAAGTCAGTTGAGTGTCTGAGAAACGTCCTGATTCCATCAGACCATGGAGTGTAATGGTAGAAGTCCTGGATTGGGAGGGAGAAAGCTGAGGGAGAAAGCTGGGGTATCAGTCTTGCCCTCCCCCTAACATGGCCTCCTCATTTCAGTTTACACGTGTATGGCAGCCACACTGATCTTGAATGTCTGAAGGACAAAAGAATCAGAATCTGGTCATTTTTAGGCAAAGTTTAGGTAGCAGTGATGGTATTTCATTTTGTTTCTGGGGCCACTGCATCCTGAGGACACTTAAACTCCTAGTCCTAGAGAGCAGAGATAGCTCAGAAGAAATGGAAAAACATAAAAGACATCCTGTGTTTGAAAAGGGTTTTCCATGTGAATTTTCAGTTCAGTAGAGTACATCTTACTTGCCCAACTGTGTGTGAGGTGCTGGGAACCTAACAAAGGATGGCAACACACAGTCCTTGTCCTGGAGAGAAGATCATAGTTCAGGGGGATGTTCTTAGGTCTCAATACCGTAAGCCATTGACTCAGCTTTCCTCTTGCTTTTGTGTGGAAATCAACTGCAGAGTTAAAGAACTCTGGCTGAAGGTGTTGGAATTTCAGGCTACTGACCACATGCTATTCTAACAAAAGCAGAGGGATAGTGAATTTTCTAGAACTGAATTTCTTAGACTGATGCTGGATTTTCAAGATACATACCCTTTGAGACTAGATGTGACTGGTCATTCTGGAGGGCTCCTTCCTGGACATTAGGGAGTCCCAATCTAGGGCATGCCAGCTCTTTTTTCCTTTCTGATGTGAGCTTTACTTACTCTTCTGATGATAAAAATACCAGGATGGATACATTTCAAGGAAATGAACAGTTTAAAATGTTGCCTGTTTAAAAATTAAAATTAATTTGCCCTGTGAGTTGTGAGTCTCATTTTAATAGTGCCCTGAATAATTCAGGAGCTGCCGAGTTTGTTCGGAGCTTGTGCTCAGCTTTTGGCTGTCTTGCTTGGGAAGCAGCCCATGCAGAAATGCTTAGCTCATACAGAATGGGTTCTCCTGGAGTCTTCATAGCAGGGGATCTTAGGGGTATGGTGGTGGAAGGCGCAGCTTGGTAGAGTTTCAAGAAGACTGGAAAAGGCAGGCAGATGGATCCCAAATTATAGGTTTATCTGAGACAGACAACCTGGTCCAAGATGTGGATGAGGGAGGAGCTCCTTATGGATCACCCATCTCTGCTTAAACCTTTTCAACTCCCTTGACACCCACAGAATAATGTCTAAGCTCCTTAGTGTGAAACCCAAGGCCCCCAGTTTCAGGCTCCTGCCCGCTTTTCCATATTCAACTTAGGCACTGCTTCTTTGCAATGTGAACCTTGGGCTCTAACCACGCTGAGCACCTCGAAGTTTCTGAAGACATCCTGCTCATTGGAACTTCTAAGCCTTTCAACCTCCTGCTGCTTCTGCTTGGAAGACAGTCCCACCCACCCTTTCCCTTCTATAAGAACTTTGTTCCTTGTCCTTCTTGCTTCAGCTTAATTGTCATGGACTTTGGGAGGCCTTTCCTGAAACTCTAGATTGTTTCAGGTATTCTGGCTTTACCCAATGTCTTGTGCTTTCCACTCTGAGTTCTTAATCTTCTACACTGTTTACAAGTCTACTTCTGCTACCGAAATCAAAGCTTCTTGAAGTCAGAAGCTATTTTCTTCACCTGGCCCATAGTATACTCTCTTCATATGCCTGTTGAATTGATTGGGATCAGATAGACCTGGTACCCTCAGCCTCAAGCTGCTCTATTTCCCCAAGAGGCAGCATAGTATCTGAAATTTCATTATTAGAGAGTTGCTGCTTTTTGGTCAAACATTGCTGTTTCTCTTCTAATGCTTCTGGCAGGTGTAGAGCATACCATGGAATGTCACACCTGGAAGGGCCTTGAAGATGCTTCAGACCCTCTCTCTATTTCACAAGTGAGGAATTTAAGGTCTAGAGAGAAGAAATGACTTGCCCAGAATCACATAGCTTATTAGTCATAAACCCAGGATGAGAGCCTGGGAATTGTGACTGCAGATTTGATATCTGCTCATCATGGGGTGGTCAGATTCTCCCATGATAGCAATTATGAGCTCTGGGAGTCTGTGGTAAGATGATGGTTGAGAAGAAGAAGATATTACATAAAGGGAAAATCAGAGAATCCTGAAGACAAACTACACAGGTTTTTCATGGAAAGAGCCTTTGGGACCAGGCAAACCTATTGGCAAATATGCCGTGTTATAATTTGTCATTTTATTTTTTTAAATTTTTTTGTGGTACACGGGCTCCTCACTGTCGTGGCCTCTCCCGTTGCGGAGCACAGGCTCCGGACGCGCAGACTCAGCGGCCATGGCTCACGGGCCCAGCCGCGCCGCGGCATGTGGGATCTTTCTGGACCGGGGCACGAACCCGTGTCCCCTGCATCGGCAGGCGGACTCTCAACCACTGCGCCACCAGGCAAGCCCCTAATTTGTCATTTTATACCACTCTGAAATGAGAGTTACAAGAGGTCAAGAAACTTGTCCTATTTTTCTTTGGATTCTCAATATTTATTTCCTGGCCATGAGTAGGTACTCAATAAATGTTTAATTCTTGAAAATGTGATCTGAGGAGAAATTAGCACATGACTGGCCGAGTTTAAGAATATTTTTAGTATTATTTTTTATTCTGAATGTAAAGGGAAAAGCTGCTCTTTTGGTTCTGTGTTTTTCCTTACTGTAATAACCATATTCTTCCCTCTATTCGTATTCCTGCCTATTAAGAATTCGAAATTAATTCTCTTACACAACCATTTAGATGCTTCATTTGTCCTTGACCTTACAGATCATGAGGCTTATATTCTGCATAATACTAGTTCATAGTGTGTTTCTGCAGAAACCCCAACCGGGGCCAAGGGGCACCTTCTTCTCTCTATTCCTAAGACGGTATCATAAGAAGGAGCCAAAGACTGTATATCTTTTTTTTTTTTTTTTTTGCAGTACGCGGCAGACTGTGTATCTTTCTCATACGTCAAAGCCTTCTAACAAACCTTGACAAAGTCTCCTCAGAAAGCCTCAATTCAGAAATATTAAACTAGCAATGCAGATCCATGGAGTGATTTATTCATTTATTTTTCTTAGGAAAAAAGTGATCTTTAATGCAGAGATTTCTTTTTATGGGAAACCTTTCTATTTTAATCACTTTTCTTTCCTAGAGAACTTGCCCCTAAAAGCTGTATCCAATTTGTGATGCAGACAGAATGAAAGCAAATGGGGAAGAGAAGAGCTGCCCCCAAGGATGGGTTTGTTCTCCAGGTGGTTGCTCAGTTCCTGTTGACTCACCAAAGAGAAACGGATTAGCTGTCAACTCTATTTAGGAAACAATGCTGTGATTCTGAAACCTCTTTAACCCTAGTTACAGTCTGAAATAGGAAGTCTTCTTGTTGGGTATCTCTTAAAGACTTTGGGAAATACCAGGATGGAATTTTTTTGTGTCAATTAAAAACGTGTTTCTTAGGTGAAATTGTGTAGACTCTAAGGGTCACTTAAATGGTTCGTGGCTGTTAAAAACACAACAGAATACCTATACCACCTTAGGCCACATTAATTTTGATAGTGTTCAAAGTGAAGGAGGTTTCGTGCTTTTCACCCCATTTTAAACTGACCACAACTTGGGTCATTGCGTTCATCTCTAGAAGTTATGATTTTAAGAAGGGTATAATACACTCTTGAAGGAGCATGTTAAAAGGTAAATCAGAATGGTGGGAGGGCTTAGATGGCGGCCATCTAGAAACATTTGAAGAAACTAGTGTACTAGTTTCTTGCATACTAATAAAAATCTTACTCTTCTTTGTCTTTGAAAGAGGCTTTACAGAAGCATCATTTCACCAACACTCTGAAAGTAACTTGGAGATGGGTGGGTTCCATTCATGCCCATCTCAACACCTTGTAACTCCCTGCCTTCCTTATCCCAAAGATCCCCAAATCCTGCTGAATTCACCAGCCCTTCTAGTGAGATATCTCTCTGTATTCCTTTTACATCCAGATAGTAACTCCACTCAGATTAGCAAACGTTCATGTAATACTTTCTACAAAATTCTTCGTATAGGCATCTCCAAATAGGCTGGGAGGTGGCCCAGGGATGCAAGGCACGGGGTGCATAGAGGTTTGTGTTCTGGTTCTGCTACTTGCTAGCTTGTGATCTTGGACATAATTTCATCTCTCTGAGTCTGTTTCCTTATCTGGAAGATAGACAAAATAGTACATCCTTATGGGGCTGTGGTTAGGATTAAATAATGCAACATATGAGAATGTGGTTGGTTTGATAAATGTCTAGTTTCCTTTTTCAGTTGGGATGTCTGCTATTTATTGAATGACTGAAGAAAACTTTTCATTGTCTACTCATTTCTCATAAAATTATCTCCTTAAAAAAACTCTGAAAGAATAAAAGTGTTATCACTCTGCTTCTCTATAATATAAATTTCTTTTACAGGGTCATTCGTTATAGCTGTTTAAAAGCTAGTCTTATCTACTAAGGCTAATAGCTAATGTGCATTGGGATTTACCTACTTTGTTACTAAATCTTATAGCAACTATGCAAGTTAGATATACTATACCACTTTGGCTGTTTCAAAGGGGAATAAGTAGGGACTTGGAGAGTTTGAGTGATTTGCCCCAGGACATGCACCACTGCAAGGCAGAGCCAGGATTCAAAGCCAGGACATTGTGACTGTAAAAGCGATGTTCTTTCTGCAGCAAGATAGATTTCTGTGTCCTAGGGGAGAGCAACTTTATTTCAAGCCTTCTTGTAATCCCATTACCTAGCAGAGTGCCCTGCATGAAGTAGTTGTTCAATAACAGTTTATTTAATTGGATTGAATTGAACCAAATGATAAATTTATCACTATCCTTTGCATTCCTGTTTACAATTCTAGTTGTAGATGTCTTGACTTCAGTAATAATGACAAAGGCTCCTTTCCTAGGACTTACCTGAAATCGGGTCATCTATCAGTTAAAAATATTTTTCTACCTTTCCGAAGTGATTACAAGAACTTAACAAAAATTTTCATTAAATTCATGAGCTGTGTTAAATAGGACTCCCATGTTTTAAAGTTTAAAAGTAATCGAGGCAATACCAACAAAGAGTCATGCTGAGAAAATATTGATGGAGACATATACCATAATAATGATGATACCCTATTTAAGTATCAAGAGGTTTGGAAATGGTTTCTTGGAATTTATGGAATCCTGTTTATTTTCCAGGATATTAATATTTTGGGATGGCACATATCCAAAACCAATTTTAATATTTTCTTTCTATATTGACACAACCCCCACCAGTAAATAGATGGTAACACCATACTTGAATTCCTTCTGTCTCCAAATTTGGAGGTTATCTTGGTGGGGCAGATTGGGCCAAAGGAAAATTCACTGACTTTTACATCAAATGGGCCTGAATTTTAATTCTCATTCTGATTTTTGTAAACGTCTCAGCTGGATTTCATGCAGCAGTCTCTACCCATCAATATCTTCCATACATCACCATGAGAGGGATTCTCGTAAACCTCAAGTATAATAATCTCCTTTCCTGTTGCAGAACTTTTTATTTCTCACCTCTTCTGTAAGGTGAAGCTCAGAGTTCAGAGACTGATACTCAGTAATTCTAGGATTGGACTTTAATTTTTAGTTTGGCACAGTGGTTAAAAAGGAGGCTTTGGCATTAGTCAGATATGGGATGGAGTCTAGGCTGTTGATGTTTTTTTTTTCTTTTGCATATCCATCAAAAAATAACTTTAAAAAATTGAAGTACAGCTAATTTACAATGTTATATTAGTTTCAGGTGTACAGCATAGTGATTTGATATTTTTATACATTATAATTAAAGTTATTGTAAAATACTAGGTGTATTCCCTGTGCTGTACATTACACCCTTGTAACTTACTTATTTTATACCTAGTAGTTTGTACCTCTTAATCCCCTTCCACTGTCTTTTTCTTTTTAACATCTTTATTGGAGTATAATTGCTTTACAATGGTGTGTCAGTTTCTGCTTTATAACAAAGTGAATCAGTTATACATACACATATATCCCCTTATCTCTTGCCTCTTGCGTCTGCCTCCCACCCTCCCTATCCCACCACTCTGTGTGGTCACAAAGCACCAAGCTGATCTCCCTGCACTATGCGGCTGCTTCCCACTAGCTATCTCTTTTACATTTCATAGTGTATATATGTCCATGCCACTCTCTCACTTTGTCCCAGCTTACCCTTCCCACTCCCCATATCCTCAAGTCCATTCTCTAGTAGGTCTGCATCTTTATCCCGTCTTACCCCTAGGTTCTTCATGACCTTTTTTGTTTGTCTGTTTTTTAGATTCCATATATATATGTGTTAGCATACGGTATTTGCTTTTCTCTTTCTGACTTACTTCACTCTGTATGACAGACTCTAGGTCCATTCACCTCACTACAAATAACTCAATTCCGTTTCTTTTTATAGCTGAGCAATATTCCACTGTATGTATGTGCCACATCTTCTTTATCTATTCATCTGTTGATGGACACTTAGGTTGCTTCCATGTCCAGGCCATCGTAAATAAAGCTGCAGTGAACATTGTGGTACATGACTCTTTTTGAATTATGGTTTTCTCAGGGTATATGCCCAGTAGTGAGACTGCTGGGTCGTATGATAGTTCTATTTTTAGTTTTTTAAGGAACGTCCATACTGTTCTCCATACTGGCTGTATCAATTTACATTCCCACCAACAGTCCAAGAGGGTTCCCTTTTCTCCACACCCTCTCCAGCATTTATTGTTTGTAGATTTTTGATCATGGCCATTCTGACTGGTGTGAGATGATATCTCATTGTAGTTTTGATTTGCATTTCTCTAATGATTAATGATGTTGAGCATTCTTTCATGTGTTTCTTGGCAATCTGTATAACTTCTTTGGAGAAATGTCTATTTAGGTCTTCTGCCCATTTTTGGATTGGGTTGTTTGTTTTTTTTGATATTGAGCTGCTTGTAAATTTTGGAGATTAATCCTTTGTCAGTTGCTTCTTTGCAAATATTTTCTCCCATTCTGAGGGTTGTCTTTTCATCTCGTTTATGTTTTCCTTGGCTGTGCAAAAGCTTTTAAGTTTCATTAGGTCCCATTTGTTTATTTTTGTTTTTATTTCCATTTCTCTAAGAGGTAGGTCAAAAAGGATCTTGCCGTGATTTACGTCATAGAGTGTTCTGCCTACGTTTTCCTCTAAGAGTTTGGTAGTGTCTGGCCTTACATTTAGGTCTTTAATCCATTTTGAGTTTACTTTTGTGTATGGTGTTAGGGAGTGTTCCAATTTCTTTCTTTTATATGTAGCTGTCCAGTTTTCCCAGCACCACTTATTGAAGAGGCTGTCTTTTCTCCACTGTATGTTCTTGCCTCCTTCATCAAATATAAGGTGACCATATGTACATGGGTTTAATCTCTGGGCTTTCTATCGTGTTCCATTGATCTATATTTCTGTTTTTGTGCCAGTACAATATTGTCTTTATTATTGTAGCTTTGTAGTATAGTCTGAAGTCAGGGAGCCTGATTCCTCCAGCTCCGTTTTTCTTTCTCAAGATTGCTTTAGCTATTCGGGGTCTTTTGTGTTTCCATACAAATTGTGAATTTTTTTGTTCTAGGTCTGTGAAAAATGCCAGTGGTAGGTTGATAGGGATTGCATTGAATCTGTAGATTGCTTTGGGGAGTATAGTCATTTTCACAATGTTGATTCTTCCAATCCAAGAATATGGTATATCTTTCCATCTGTTTGTACCATGTTTAATTCCTTTCATCAGTATCTTATTATTTTCTGCATGCAGGTCTTTGTCTCCTTAGGTAGGTTTATTCATAGATATTTTATTCTTTTTGTTGCAATGATAAATGGGAGTGTTTTCTTAATTGCTCTTTCAGATTTTTCCTCATTAGTGTATAGGAATGCAAGAGATTTCTGTGCATTAATTTTGTATCCTGCCACTTTACCGAATTCATTGATTAGCTGTAGTAGTTTTCTAGTAGCATCTTTTGGATTCTCTATGTATAGAATCATGTCATCTGCAAACAGTGACAGCTTTACTTCTTCTTTTCCAATTTGGATTCCTTTTATTTCTTTTTCTTCTCTGTTTGCTGTGGCTAAAACTTACAAAACTACGTTAAATAATAGTGGTGAGAGTGGGCAACCTTGTGTTGTTCCTGATCTTAGTGGAAATGGTTTCAGTTTTTCACCATTGAGGACAATGTTGGCTGTGGGTTTGTCATATATGGCCTTTATTATGTTGAGGTAAGTTCTGTGTATGCCTACTTTCTGGAGGGTTTTTATCATAAATGGGTGTTGAATTTTGTCAAAAGCTTTCTCTGCATCTATTTAGATGATCATATGGTGTATATCCTTCAATTTGTTAATATGGTGTATCACATTGATTGATTGTATATATTGAAGAATCCTGGCATTCCTGGGGTAAACCCCACTTGATCATGGTGTATGATCCTTTTAATGTGCTGTTGGATTCTGTTTGCTAGTATTTTGTTGAGGATTTTGGCATGTATGTTCATCAGTGATATTGGTCTGTAGTTTTCTTTCTTTGTGACATCTTTGTCTGGTTTTGGTATCAGGGTAATGGTGGCCTCATAGAATGAGTTTGGGAGTGTTCCTCCCTCTGTTATATTTTGGAAGAGTTTGAGAAAGAAAGGTGTTAGCTCTTCTCTAATGTTTGATAGAACTTGCCTGTGAAGCCATCTGGTCCTGGGCTTTTGTTTGTTGGAAGATTTTTAATCACAGTTTCAATTTCAGTGCTTGTGATTGGTCTGTTCATATTTTCTATTTCTTCCTGGTTCAGTCTCAGATGGTTGTGCATTTCTAAGAATTTGTCCATTTCTTCCAGGTTGCCCATTTTACTGGCATAGAGTTGCTTGTAGTAATCTCTCATGATCCTTTGTATTTCTGCAGTGTCAGTTGTTACTTCTCCTTTTTCATTTATAACTCTATTGATTTGAGTCTTCTCCCTTTTTTTCTTGATGAGTCTGGCTAATGGTTTATCAATTTTGTTTATCTTCTCAAGGAACAAGCTTTTAGTTTTATTGATCTTTGCTGTAGTTTCCTTTATTTCTTTTCTTTTATTTCTGATCTGATCTTTATGATTTCTTTCCTTCTGCTAACTTTGGTGTTTTTTTGTTCTTCTTTCTCTAAATGCTTTAGGTTTAAGGCTAGATTGTTTATTTGAGATTTTTCTTGTTTCTTAAGGTAGGATTGTATTGCTATAAACTTCACTGTTAGAACTGCTTTTGCTGCATCCCATAGGTTTTTGGTCGTCGTGTTTTCATTGTCATTTGTTTCTAGGTATTTTTTGATTTCCTCTTTGATTTCTTCAGTGATCTCTTGGTTATTAAGTAGTGTATTGTTTAGCCTCCATGTGTTTGTATTTTTTACAGATTTTTTCCTCTAATTGATATATAGTCTCATAGCGCTGTGGTCGGACAAGATACTTGATATGATTTCAATTTTCTTAAATTTACCAAGGCTTGATTTGTGACCCAGGATATGATCCGTCCTGGAGAATGTTCCATGAGCACTTGAGAAGAATGCCTATTCTGTTGTTTTTAGATGGAATGTCCTATAAATATCACAAGATGGACTTATTTGATATTTATAGGACACTCCATCCAAAAACAACAGAATACACATTTTTCTCAAGTGCTCATGGAACATTCTCCAGGATAGATCATATCTTAGGTCACAAATCAAGCCTTGGTAAATTTAAGAAAATTGAAATTGTATCAAGTATCTTTTCTGACCACAACGCCATGAGACTAGATATCAATTACAGGAAAAGATCTGTAAAAAATACAAACACATGGAGGCTAAACAATACACTACTTAATAATGAAGTGATCACTGAAGAAATCAAAGAGGAAATCAAAAAATACCTAGAAACAAATGACAATGGAGACACAACGACCCAAAACCTGTGGGATGCAGCAAAAGCAGTTCTAAGGGGGAAGTTTATAGCAATACAAGCCCACCTTAAGAAGCAGGAAACATCTCGAATAAACTACCTAACCTTGCACCTCAAGCAATTAGAGAAAGAAGAACAAAAAAACCCCATCTTGTTCAATGTATAATTTAAAGCTTCTGTTTCCTTATTTATTTTCATTTTGTATGATCTATCCATTGGTCAAAGTGGGGTGTTAAAGTCCACTACTATGATTGTGTTACTGTCGATTTCCCCTTTTATGACTGTTACCATTTGCCTTATGCATTGAGGTTCTCCTATGTTGGGTGCATAAATATTTACAATTGTTATTTCTTCTTCTTGGGTTGATCCCTTGGTCATTATGTAGTGATAATCCTTCTTTGTCTCTTGTAATAGTCTTTATTTTAAAGTCTATTTTGTCTGTTATGAGGCTTGCCACTCCAGCTTTCTTTTGATTTCCATTTGCATGGAATATCTTTTTACATCCCCTCACTTTCAGTCTGTATGTGTCCCTAGGTCTGAAGTGGGTCTCTTGTAGCCAGCATATATATGGGTCTTATATTTCTATCCATTCAGCCAGTCTATATCTTTTGGTTGGAGCATTTAATCCATTTACATTCAAGGTAATTATTGATATGTATGTTCCTATTACCATTTTCTTAATTGTTTTGGGTTTGTTATTGTAAGTCTTTTCCTTCTCTTGTGTTTCCTGCCTAGAGAAGTTCCTTTAGCATTTGTTGTAAGGCTGTTTTGGTGGTGCTGAATTCTTTTAGCTTTTGCTTGTCTGTAAACATTTTAATTTCTCTGTCATATCTGAATGAGATCCTTGCTGGGTACAGTAATCTTGGTTGTAGGTTTTTCCCCTTCATCACTTTAAATATGTCCTGCCACTCCCTTTTGGCTTGCAGTTTCTGCTGAAAGATTAGCTGTTAATCTTATGGGGATTCCCTTGTGTTATATTTGTTGTTTTTCCCTTGCTGCATTTAATATTTGTTCTTTGTATTTAATTTTTGATAGTTTGATTAATATGTGTCTTGACATGTTTCTCCTTGGATTTATTTTGTATGGGACTCTCTGTGCTTCCTAGACTTGATTAACTATTTCCTTTCCCAAATTAGGGAAGTTTTCAGCTATAATCTCTTCAAAATTTTCTCAGTCCCTTTCTTTTTCTCTTCTTCTCCTGGGACCCCTATAATTCAAATGTTGGTGCATTGAATGTTGTCCCAGAGGTCTCTGAGACTGTCCTCAATTCTTTTCATTCTTTGTTCTTTATTCTGCTCTGCAGCAGTTATTTCCACTATTTTATCTTCCAGGTCACTTATCCGTTCTTCTGCCTCAGTTATTCGGCTATTGATCCCTCCTAGAGAATTTTTAATTTCATTTATTGTGGTGTTATCACTGTTTGTTTGCTCGTTAGTTCTTCTAGGTCCTTGTTAAACGTTTTTTGTATTCTCTCCATTCTATTTCCAAGATTTTGGATCATCTTTACTATCATTATTCTGAGTTCTTTTCCAGGTAGACTGCCTATTTCCTCTTCATTTGTTAGGTCTGGTGGGTTTCTGCCTTTCTCCTTCATGTGCTGTGTATTTCTCTGTCTTCTCATTTTGCTTAACTTACTGTGTTTGGGGTCTCCTTCTCGCTGGCTGCAAGATTGTAGTTTCTGTTGTTTTTGGTGTCTGCTCCCAGTGGCTAAGGTTGGTTCAGTAGGTTCTGTAGGCTTCCTGGTGGAGGGGAGTAGTTCCTGTGTTCTGGTGGATGAGGCTGGATCTTGTCTTTCTATTGGGCAGGTCCACATCTGGTGGTGTGTTTTGGGGTGTCTGTGACCTTATTATGATTTTAGGCAGCCTCTCTGCTAATGGGTGGGGTTGTGTTCCTGTCTTGCTAGTTGTTTGGCATAGGGTGTCCAGCACTGTAGCTTGCTGGTCGTTGAGTGGAGCTGGGTCTTGGCATTGAGATGGAGATCTCTGGGAGATTTTTGCCGTTTGATATTACATGGAGCTGGGAGGTCTCTTGTGGACCAATGTCCTGTATTTGGCTCTCCCACCTCTGAGGCACAGACCTGACGCCTGGCTGGAGCACCAACAGTCTGTCATCCACACGGCCCAGAATAACAGGGAGAAACAAAAGAGAAAGAAAGAAAAAAGAGAAAGTAAAATAAAATAATGAAAGTAAAAAAGAATTATTAAAAAAAATTTTTTAAATAGTAAAAAAAAAAAAAAGAGAGCAACCAAACCAAAAAACAAATCCGCCAATGATAACAAGTGCTAAAAACTATACTAAAAAAAAAAGAAAGGACAGACAGAACCCCAGGACCCATGGTAAAAGCAAAGCTATACAGACAAAATCACACACAGAAGCATACACACTCACAAAAAGAGAAAAAGGGGGGAAAATATATATGTGTATATATATATATATATATATATATATATATATATATATATAGTTGCTCCCCAAGTCCACCTCCTCAATTTGGGATGATTCGTTGTCTATTCAGGTATTCCACAGATGCAGGGTACATCAAGATGATTGTGGAGATTTAATCCGCTGCTCCTGAGGCTGCTGGGAGAGATTTCCCTTTCTCTTCTTTGTTCGCACAGTTCCCAAGGTTCAGCTTTGGATTTGGCCCCGCCTCTACATGTAGTTCCCCTGCGGGCGTCTGTTCCCGCCCACATAGGACGGGGTTAAAGGAGCCTTTCATTTGGGGGCTTTGGTTCGCTCAGGCTGGGGGGAGGGAGGGGTACGGATGCGGGGCGAGCCTGCGGCGGCAGAGGCTGGCATGACGTTGCACCAGCGTGAGGCGTGCCGTGCGTTCTCCCCGGTAAGTTGTCCCTGGATCACGGCACCCTGGCAGTGGCGGGCTGCACAGGCTCCCGGGAGGGGAGGTGTGGAGAGTGACCTGTGCTTGCACTCAGGCTTCTTGGTGGCGGCAGCAGCAGCCTTAGCGTCTCATGCCCGCCTTTGGGGTCCGCGCTGATAGCCGCGCCTCGCGGCTGTCTCTAGAGCTCCTTTAAGCGGAGCTCTCCTCGCGCAGCAGGAAACAAAGAGGCAATAAAAATTCTCTTGCCTCTCCGGCAGCTCCAGACTTTTTCCGGGACTCCCTCCCAGTTGGCTGTGGTTCACTAGCCCCCTTCAGGCTATGTTCACGCGGCCAACCCCAGTCCTCTCCCTGGGATCCGACCAAAGCCCGAGCCTCAGCTCCCAGCCCCCACCTGCCCCGGCGGGTGAGCAGACAGGCCTCTCGGGCTGGTGAGTGCTGGTCGGCCCTGATCCTCCGTGCGGGAATCTCTCCGCTTTGACCTCCTCACCCCTGTTGCTGCGCTGTCCTCCGTGGCTCCGAAGCTTCCCCCCTCCAACACCCACAGTCTCCGTCCTCGAAGGAGCTTCCTAGTGTGTGGAAACCGTTCCTCCTTCACAGCTCCCTCCCACTGGTGCAGGTCCCGTCCCTATTCTTTTGTCTGGTTTTTCTTTTTTCTCTTGCCCTACCCAGGTACGGGGGAGTTTCTTGCCTTTGGGGAGGTATGAGGTCTTCTGCCAGCGTTCAGTAGGTGTTTTGTAGTTGTATTTCTCATGTATTTGTGGGGAGGAAGGTGATCTCCATGTCTTACTCTTCCACCATCTTGAAGCTCCTCCACTTCCACTGTTTTTCCTCTCCCCCATCGCTCTCCTCACAGGTAACTACTAATTTGTTCTCTCTCTCTCTGAGTCTGTTTCTGTATTGTTATATTCATTTGTTTGTTTTTAGATTCCACATATAAGTGAAAACATACAGTTTTTTTCTCTGACTTTTCTAAGCGTAATATCCTCCAGGTCCATCCATGTTGTTGCAAATCACAAAATTTCATTCTTTTTTTATGGCTGAGTAATATTTCCTGTGTGTGTGTGTGTGTGTGTGTGTGTGTGTTTGTGTATACACATATATATATATATATCACATCTTTATCCATTCGTCTGCTGATGGACACTTAAGCTGCTACCATATCTAGGCTATTGTACATAATGCTTCTGTGAACACTGGGGTGCATATATCTTTTTGAATTAGTGTTTTTAGTTTCTTCGACTGTATACCCAGGAGTGGAATTGCTGGATCATACGGTAGTTCTATTTTTAGCTTTTTGAGGAAACTCCATACTGTTTTCCACAGTTCCTTTTTCTGCACATCCTCGCCAATGTTTATCTTTTGTTGTCTTTTTGATAGACATTATGACTGGTGTGAGGTGATATCTCTTTGTGGTTTTGATTTGCATTTCCCTGATGGTTAGTGATTTTGAACATCTTTTCATGTGACTGTTGGCCATCTGTATATCTTCTTTGGAAAAATGTCTATTCAGATCTTCCCATTTTTTAATCAGGTTGTTTGTATTTTTTTTTTTTTTTCAATTACGGGGGCCTCTCACTGTTGTGGCCTCTCCCGCTGAGGAGCACAGGCTCTGGACGCGCAGGCTCAGCGGCCATGGCTTACGGGCCCAGCCGCTCCGCGGCATGTGGGATCTTCCCGGACCGGGGCACGAACCCGTGTCCCCTGCATTGGCAGGCGGACTCTCAACCACTGCGCCACCAGGGAAGCCCAGGTTGTTTGTATTTTTGATGTTGAGTTATATGAGCTCTTAATATATTTTGGATATTAACGTCTTATCAGACATATCTTTTGCAAATATCTTCTCCCATTCAGTAGTTTGTCTTTTAGTTTTGTTGATGGCTTCCTTCACCGTCCAAAAGCTTTTAATTAGGTCCTACTTGTTTACTTTTGCTTTTGTTTCCTTTGCCTGAGGAGGCAGATCCAAAAAAATATTGCTAAGACTTAGGTCAAAGAGTCTACTGCCTATGTTTTTTCTAGGAGTCTTATGGCTTGTGGTCTTTAGGTCTTTAATCCACTTTGAAATATATATATATAGTATATGGTATGAGAAATGTTCTAATTTTATTCTTTTACATGTAGCTGTCCAGTTTTCCCAGCACCATGTATTGAAGAGACTGTCTTTTTCCCATTGTATATTTTGGTCTTTTCATAGATTGACCATAGGTTTGTGGGCTTATTTCTGGGCTCTTTATTCTCTTTCATTGACCCCTGTGTCTGTTTTTGTGCCTGTACCACACTGTCTTGACTCTTTTGCTTAGTGGTATAGTCTGAAGTCAGGGAGCATGGCACTTCCAGCCTTGTTCTTTTTCAAGATTGCTTTGGCTATTTGGGACCTTTTGTGGTTCCATATAAATTTTAGAATTATCTGTTCCAGTTCTGTGAAAAATGTTAAAGACATTTTGAAATGGACTGCATTAAATCTGTAGATTGCTTTGAGTAGTAAGGACATTTTAACAATATTAATTCGTATGATCCATGAACACAGGGTATCTTTCCATTTATTCATACCATCTTCAATTCCTTTTACCAATGTGTGATAGTTTCCAGAGTATAGGTCTTTTACCTCCTTGGTTACGTTTACTCATGCACTGAAAAAGTAAAAACGTAATTGTAAGTGAGATTGTCTTCTTGCTTTCTCTCCCTGATAGTTCATTATGAGTATATAGAAAAGCAACAGGTTTCTGTATATTAATCTTGTATGCTGAAACTTTACTGAATTCATTTATTAGTTCTATTAGTTTTTTGGTGGAGACTTTAGGGTTTACTATATATAGTCTTTTGTCCTCTGCAAATAGTGACAGTTTTACTTTTTCCCTTCCAGTTTGGATACGTTCTATTTCTTTTTCTTGTCTGGTTGCTGTGGCTAGGACTTCCAGTACTATGTTAAATATAAGTGGTGAGAGTGGGCATCCTTATTTTGTTCCTGATTTTAGATTTTAGAAAAGCATTCAACTTTTCACCATTGAATATGGTGTTAGCTGTGGATTTGTCATAAATAGCCTTTATTATGTCATAATAGTCTTTATTATGTTGAGATATGTTCCCTCTATACCAACTTTGAGTTTTTATCATGAATGGGTGTTGAATTTTGTCAAATGCTCTTTCTGCATTTACTGAGATGGTCATGTGATTTTTATCCTTCATTTTATTCATGTGTTGTATCACACTGATTTGTTGATATTCAACAAATTCCATCCCTGGAATAAATCCCACTTGATCATGGTGTATGATCCTTTTCATATATTGCTAATATTTTTTTTGCAAGTATATTCATCAGGGTTATTGGCTGGTTTTGGTATCAGGCTAATGGTGGCCTCGGAATAAATTTGGGAGTGTTTCCTTATGTTCAATTTTTTGTAATAGTTTGAGAAGGATAGGTGTTAACTCTTCTTTATATCTTTGGTAGAGTCACCCTGTGAAATCATCTGGTCCTGGACTTTGTTGGGAGTTTTTTGGTTACTGATTGAATTTCAGTACTTGTAATTGGTCTGTTCAGATTATCTATTTCTTCATGATTCAGTCTTGGAAGATTGTATATTTCTGGTAATTTACCCATTTCTTCTAGGTTGTTCAATTTGTTGGTATATAACTGTTCATAGTATTCTCTTAAGATTGTTTGCATTTCTTATTTTCATGAGGTGAAACAGGTACCTATCTGGTCTTGAAGGGGTGTCCTCGTGTGGGAGTGTCCCTGTGCAATCTTCATGTGCCCGGTGGCTTTGGTGGGAGACCTGAATCTGAAGTGAGCACAGCCTGAGTTTTCCCCTGGGATGTTCTGGCAGCTGCTGCCTTGGTGGGAGGTAGGGCTGTAATTGGAGGAGCTAGAGCCAGAGCCAGGTGTGAACTGGGGCTTTTGTGCTCCATGGCTGCCGCTCTCAGGGACAGGGGTATGACCCAAGGGGCGGGGGTAGGAGCCCTGTGAGAGATGGGCTTCTCTGGAGTGTGATGGTAGTCTCTGCTTTGGTTTTGGACATGGCTAGGGCCTGAGGGTTTGCGGCTGCACTTCCATGCTGGTTTCGCTTTTTCCCTGGTGTGCATTCCTTGGTTAGAGGCTGAATTGGGGCTGGAGGGGTTGGTGGCTTTACTCCCCTCAAAGTGTGCACAGGGACTGCACACTCTGGTGATGGCGGTCTTCGCCGTGGAGCTAGTTTGGCTCCCCCCAAGTGTGTGCACTGATGAACAAGCTGGCGATGGCTGCCTTCACTCTAGTCAGAGGCAAGGCTGGGATCTGAGCAGGTTTCATTCCTTCCAAGTGTGTACACTCTTGCTGGCAATAGCAGCTTCCACCTTAGTGGGGAGCAGTGTCAGAGCAAGAGGGGCTGGAGCAGGAGCCCAGTGAGGGCCTGGGGGCACGCTGGGGTGGTCCTGGCAGGCCAGACAGAGACCAGGCAGTTTTCAGTCTGTTGCCTCTGTGCTGTGACTGGGAGTAAGCCAGACTGTGCTTGCACCCTTCAAGGGCTGTCTTACAGCCCTCCAGTAAGCCCCACCAGTTTTCAAATCAGCTAAGGGGACTTAACTTATTAGTATTAGATCCCAGGGGTGGGGTGCCTAATGTGTGGCTCGAATCCCTCACTCCCCAGGAAAGACCCCCAAGACTGTGTTATCCCCGTTTCTTCTGTGTCCCCTGCTAGGGGTGCAGATTCAACCAGATCGCTTTTCCTCTCCTCCTGCCAGACTCCGCGTAGCTCTTTCTTCCAAGCTTTGGTTGCAGAAGAGCAGTCTTGCTAGTTCCAAGGTTGATTTCAGGGAGAGTTGCTCTATTCGCAGTTGTCGTTTTGATGTGTTTGTGAGGGTGAGTGAGCCTTGTGTCCTCCTCCTCCATCATCTTGATCTCTCTGCCCCTGGCCCTTGACTTTGGGCAACTTACTTAACCTCATTAAGCTTCAGTTCACTCATCTGTAACATAGGGGTAGTAATTGTGTCCATCTCATGAACCTGTTGTAAGAATAGATGTGATATTGCATGTATTCCAGGGTCATAATTTTATACTCACTATCGCTCATAGAAAAGTATTATTTTATAACTGATTTCATCTTCCTCAAAAGCCCCATGCTACCAGGAAGTTGGAAAGAAAGGTTGGGGGGGGAGGGTGCTCAAAATTTCCAGTGACTCTTATCTCAGTTGTCTCCAGTTTAAATAACAGCTTCTGGGTGATTGGGTCTCTTTGGAAAATGCTCCTCTTTTAAATCCAGCCTCCTCTCTGCTCTTGTCCAAGATGTCCTCTGAGTGTGGGAGACTGGGGCTGAGGCACCTGTTGCAGCAGCTGGAGGGGGCCTAGCTCCCCACATATAGGCCCCTTTGCTGCCCTCTGTCTCTTCTCATCTTGATGGCTCATGGCAATAGTTTTGGTTTTTATTGTTTTGTTTCTTTTTTCTTTTTTTTTTCCTGGTCGTTGGCACAGAGGTCAAAGTTTGTGACTGGTGAACTCATAGGTCTATTCACTATCCTCCAGCAGGGTCCGGTGGTCCTCTTGCCCCCTTGCTAACTCTGTCCCTTTTCACTGGTGCTGATGATGCTCCTGGTTAACTCTGGAAGCAACCCCTTCTGTAGCCCTCATCTATAGGGTTCCTTTCTCTGGCCACAGTACGTCCCATGGTCCAAGGGGAAAACTTCTGGATTTTATACAACATTGGAGTTGAGGGAGTTTTGGAAATGCTGATTCAGGCTCTCCTCCACCTAAAATGATTGTGACCATTTTTATCCCATGTTGCTAAGGGACTACCTTGTGGGTTGCCTCTCGGCATTGTCCTCAAATTTCAAATGGAGAGCAGAGCACAGTTCATATACCCTGCCCCTGAGGTATTGGTTTTTGACATGGTATCTGCCTGCTTCTCCTTCCTTTTAAACAGAAATTCTACTCTCTCTTCCTATGCTGGAAGGAGCAGGATTTTCTTTTTGCTTTGGGCTTGAGGAAACACCTCTGTGGTTCTGGCTTGCTCTTTCCCTAGCTATTATCAGTAGAAGGAATAGTTTCTCTACATTACGGGAAAATATCTGTGATTTGAGTTGATTCAGCTTCATTCTTGATATACAGAATATGGGGCAACTAAGAAGCAGGAATTATCTGTGTTTGGCATATAGTTCAAGGCGTCATAAGTACTCAGAAAATTTTCATTGCTGTTAGCTTTTCACCACTCTTACCTTTCAATGCATTTCCCTCTCCCTCCTTGCATACTAAATACGGTATTTTCTACATGAATCTGTATTCGATTTCATTTTACACTTTCAATAAAGATGGCTTATTAAACAGACCACAGAAAGAATTGAACTTTTCTACTTTTCTAAGGATATGAAACAAATTTAAAAGCAGGAAAAAGCAATTTTTTTGAGACAGTGATGATATTAAAAATATCTAAAAAAAAAGAACTTATATGTCTCAGAAGCTTTATTATCTCATTTAATTCTTGCCATGGTCCTCTGAGACAGGTACTACTACCATATCAATTTTGGATATAGTTTAGAGAGATTAATTTATGTTCACAAGGTCACAAGTATAGGAAATAATAGGGCCAGAATTGGAACCCAGATCTTCTGATGGCAAAATTCATGCTCTTGACTCTTGTGAGTCAATTTGAAGATTCATGCATTTATCGTATAACTATTTATGAGCTTCCTACTGTGTGCCAGCTATAGTTGCGGGTGTAGAACATAGAGTAATGATTCAACAAGCAAGGTCCCTGCTCTCACTGGACTTACATCTTTTGGGGGGAAATGGATGATAAACAAGGACAGTATCTGATCATAACAAGTGCTGATTGTAGGGATGGGGAAGATTGGGGAGAACACAGTATAGGGAAGAGATAGCATTTCTATTTAACCACATTAATTTTAGGATGCTTATTAGATATTTGGTTGCAGGTGTCAGGCAGGGAACTGAGGAGATAACAAGTTGAATATACAAGTCAAGAGTTTAGGCAGGACTTCCCTGGTGGCGCAGTGGTTGGGAGTCCACCTGTCGATGCAGGGGACACGGGTTTGTGCCCTGGTCCGGGAAGATCCCACATGCCACGGAGCAGCTGGGCCCGTGAGCCATGGCCGCTGAGCCTGCGCATCCGGAGCCTGTGCTCCGCAATGGGAGAGGCTACAACAGTGAGAGGCCTGCGCACCACAAAAAAAAAAAAAAAAAAAAAAGGATGTGTCTTCCTTTAGTCAACCTCTCAGTCATGAAGGATAAACCTGAAAGTAACCAATACAATACCACATGGTAAGGATGGTAGGATGAGGAGGATAAGAAGAGGATGCTATAGGGACCCAAAAAAGCAGGGTCTGAGAAGAGAGGGAAGGCATCTCAGGGAGAAGAAATGACAAAAACAAAGGCAAGGATTTTGAGAAATTATGGAAGATTTCAGAAGTCCTTTTCTGAATTTTCCCTGAAGTTTGACTTGTAGCCCTCCTGCAGCTGTATTCCAGCCCTCAGGGCCTGCTGAGCAGCCCCTAGGAGTGGAAAGAGCAGCCCCAGGTTCTGGGGAATGGGAACGACACCCTCTAGTGGAAGAGGAGAACACTCATGGAGTGCACAGTGGGGGAAGCAGATTGTTCTCAGAGCTACTCCCCAGCCCAGACCATGCTTTCCAGTGTGTCTTTACCAGCCATATAACCTTAAAGATGTCACTTAACTTTCCTGAGTCTGTCTCCCCGTCTAATTGAAATAGTATTGCATGTCCTGTCTTTGGGAACTAACATTTGAACCTAAGCCAGGAAGGAAGTCTGATCCTGGGACATAGGACAGTGCCCAATAGGCATAGTGAGAAGTTCATTCATTTGTTTGTCTGTTTATTCAAAATATGCATTGAGTACTTTCTGTTTTCAGCAAGTTGTGCTTGGTTCCTGGGCACAAATCGGAGACAGACACAGACCCATCGTTTGTCTTAAAACATCATGGGAAGACAAGCATTTTAAAAACAATTAACGTTAAAGTATATTGAGTGTTTTCATAGAGATCTGTAGGGTACCTTGGAGTATTCAGCAGGTAGACCGGACCCTCTCCCAGGGGGTCAGCAAAGGCTTCCTTGATTAAGCAGACGCGGTCATGCATAAGCTGAAACCTAAAGGATAAGTAGAACCAGCCAAGCAAAGGAAGGAATGGGAGGAACATTCCAGATACATGGACGAGCATGTAAAAACCCAAGTCCAGAGAAGACTTAGAAAAGCATAGACTTCAAGGAAACAACGCAGTACAACTGGTGCATAAAGTATGAGAAGGAAAATAGCATAGATGAGAGTGAAGGAGGTGGCAGTGGTGAGATTGAGAAGGCCTTAAACCGGGGTTGAGGAATTGGGGCTTTAACTTTAGAATAATGGGGAGCCATTGGTAGACATTAAAGAGACATGACCTATTTTGAGCATAGCTAAAAGGAAATCTTAGGGCTCCTTTCATAGAATAATATCCAGGTCTTTTGAGTCTGGTCCCAAAGAGAGGATTTCCAGAGGTAAAGGGAAAGCTGGAAAACGCCTCTTCTATCTTAATCTGCCAGATCACTCTTACCTTCTCAATTGCTCTCTAATGGCAACTACCACTCCCTGCTGGCCTCACAGGGTACTGTTTCCCATTTAATGGCCCAGCTCAACTGGGACTAGGAGGGATATTTAAGCAACATTTAACTGAAAATGGACAATAATAAAAGAAAAATGATATTTACAAAGTGTAACATAGAACATGGACATCTGGCTCAAAAGTTCATCCTCTGTTATGGAATGCCTAGGGCTCTGTCACAAACCCCCTGTTCTTCCCTTATCTCTCCCCATACTTTCCCTAGGCCTATGGCTTTAAGGTAAGTAATAGTCACATGACTCAAAATCCATGTCTCTGCCCCTGACTTCTGTCTAAACTCTCTTTTTTTTTTTTTTTCCGGTACACGGGCCTCTCACTGTTGTGGCCTCTCCCGTTGCGGAGCACAGGCTACAGATGTGCAGGCTCAGTGGCCATGGCTCACGGTCCCAGCCCAGTCATATATATATATATATGACTCTAAGTTATATAGTATAATATTTGTAAGAACCCTTTTGGTGTGAAGTGACAGGAACTGAATGTAAACTTCGTTAAAAACCTAGAGCATGCAATGTTCCATTAACTAGATAGTCTAAGGTAGTTTGTGTTCCCTTTAGCCTTGGCTAGATCCAGGGGATTCCAAAAATTCTTTCTTTTTCTCCCTTCTTTCCCTCCCTCTTGTCATCCCTTCATCCTTCCTGTCTTCCATCACTTATTTCTCTATCTCTGTTTCATTCTGCATTGTTTTTATTTACAGGCAGTCTCTTTCTTCGGTTGTAAAGATAGCTCTGGAAGCTTGAAATTTACATGGCTTTTAGCATTTACAATCTCAGCAATAATCGCAGCCATCTCCTAGCATCCATATCAATATTCTCCAAAACAGTGATTGGTCTTGGCTTGGGTCAAGTGCCCTCTTGTGAGCAAATGAGTCTGAACAGGGTACTCTGGTTTGACAGCTGGGGTCAGGGGCCCAATGCTGCAGTAGGGGAAGTGACTGATGGGATGGGAGTGTTGTTCCTCAAAGAGAAGTAGGTGCTGTTATCAAGAGATAGGAGACGAATAAAGAATTCTGCACAGGAAAAACCCAGAGCTACTATATCGTAACAAGGGATTTCATAGGTAAGACAGTCTTCAAGATGGTACGACACTGAGGACTTCCCCTCCTGGTTCTTCTACTCTGTATTGTGTAACTTGGAGAAGTCACCTTTGTCAGCCTTGATTTTCTCAACTGTAAAAGGAGGATACAGCTCCTCACCCAACTACTGCATATGCCTACTGGGAGGGCCTAAGGGAACTCTCGGTGCTCTACGCACAAATGGTGTTCCCCCCAGAGACTTGAGGTCCTCCAGCACCTGTCTCCTTCCTGTCTGCTTCTTCTTGGGCATGATGTGTGCATACAGGAAACATCTGCAGTGCAGCGGTGACATTTCAACAGAGGTCCCGTGGAGAGGCAGTACTTGCTCAAAGGAATATATTCCTGATTGTGGATTTATAAGTGCTTCAGGGGGTAAATACTTGGTGGCAAGAATGGCTTCAAGTACTCCTCATGTGACACTGCCTAGCCATTCCTCTGTTCTGCTCCAGAAAGCAGCTCAGTGTGGAGAAAAGAGAAGGGGATTTGGAGTCAGAGAATCAGGGTATGTGTGCTGGTTGGTGTGCTTCCAGCGATATGACCTTGGATTAGTTACTTAATCTGAGCGTCATTTTTCCTATCTTTGCTAATCTGTCTTTTCCCCAAAGTGGCTGTCAAGAACAAATGAAACTGTGGTGAAAGGGCTTAGGATGAAGACAGACCTGGGTCTGAGCCCTCCTTTGTCTCCTTATGTAGGGTACACTGTCAGGGCTACACCCAGGTCCCCACTGGATGGGTCCTTCCTGTCATTTCCCTGTCCCTCTCCCGGCTTTGGTTGGCTTTTGCTGCTAATGGCCTGCATCTGTGATGTGCAGAGGATTGCCACTTTGCCAAGTGCTGGAAGGGTACAACCCTCTGGAGGCCCTTAACCAACGACTAGTATGTCAGCTCAGCTCCCTTGCTGTGGGTGGTGTGACTCTGAGACAGAATTAACCCTGCAGAGTTTCCCTGTTAGATCAGAATTTTGCCTGAAATCTCACGTTGCTTGTCTCCTTCCTCTTCCCTATTATTTTTGTCCCCAACTCAGTTCCTGGTTTCTCCTAGTTTCTCCTTCATCAGGACTTGCACATAATTCTTATCTCAGGATGAGGGAACTTCATCTAGGACAACTTAATGGTATACCCTTAGGTAATGTGAGTTACTCACAAGGAAGCTCATTTTCCTCATCTGGAGAAGGAAGGTGGTATCGTCTACCACACATGGTTATGGAATCATAGTAGTTATTCAGTAAATGCTAACGGTTATTTCTAAGTACATAGTGAGGCCTTCTGCAAGTTAGTGCATGGGTAACTTTATTTTAGGACACAGGAGGGCAGCCCAGATTGACCAGTTCAACCTGATGTTGGGGTTAGCTCTCTGTACAACTGAATACTTTAAAATTCCAGGATCCATGTCTTCTTGTCAACGTTATATGGTCCCAATGCCTGCCCTTACCCTGCCCCTTGAGTTGTGCCTCTGGGCTCTCTCTGGCGGGTCCTCTGCTTGAGGAAGGGCCCCTTTAAACCATTTGTAGAAATAGCCTTTGCTTCAGTGAGCAGGGATCTTCCTTCCCTCGTCCCCAGATGAAGTGCATGCTGCAGCCTCCCATGTGAGCCCTGACCAGGCAAGTGTATTGCTGCAGATGAACTGTGGCAGGCTGGTGGAGATTGCCAGGCGGCGAAGGCTCCCACATGCACAAAGCACTCAGCCCCTTTGGCTCCAACTTGCTGCTGGCTTGTGGGGAGATTGTAACAAGAATGTGAGTGACTGGTTGAACACAGAGGGAGTTGCAGACTAACGGGCTGGAGAAAGCTTTGTCTGATCAAACACTGTGCGTTACTGCCCTGTTCAAGGTGGGAAGGTTAGAGAAGTTGCCCTGTTCACTCAGCTCTGCACCTTGGCTGCCAACCAGCCGTGCTTGCTTGGGGTGATGACAAGCCCTTTCTGTAGCTCTGTGTGGGAAGTGACAGCTGCCGAAAAATATCAGGCGCAAAGAAAAGAGCCGAGGATTTCTCGCAAGGAGGTGAGCGGCGTTTGAAAGCTGGGCACTTGGTATGATTAAAAAAGAAAGAAAACAAAAGAATGCAGAGCATGAAGGCAGAAAGGGGTCTAAGAGATCATGTAATCTGATTCAATACCTTACAGGCAAAGAAAGTCACATGGTTGTTAGTATCTGAGAAGGGTTTAGAACCCAGATTTAGACAGAGGGGCAAATTAGTTTTTCATCACACCCTTCTTGGTTATTTCTTTCATTTTAGTTTCTCCTTCTGCGACGCAGTAAGTAATATTGATATGTCACTATTCAGCATATATGATTTGAACCCTCCTGCTGTGCCAGCCTCATATACATGACCTTCTCTAATGCTTACAACAATCTTACGAGCAGACATTGTTACCCTTGATGATGTGAGAGGTGACACAACTTACTCAGGGTTACACAGCTGGAAAGTGGTCCAACTTCCCTCTCTCTGATTAGAGAATCCCCCACGCTTTCCAAGATATGATGCTACCTCTGAGGATTGGCTTCTTGGATCTATGGGGATTAGGAATAAAAATTTGGAAGAAAGGAGAAGAACCAGATGGGGCTAGACAGGAGAAGGCTGAAATAAAGTAGTTGAGAAAGTGTTGGCTGTAGGTGGCCTTTGGATTCCCTGTCAGCCAGAACAAATATGTCAATGGACTTCTTTGGAATGATGGCATGGATATATAATCCATGGGCAACATCCTTTGTTTCAGGTTTAAAGTAAATTTATTATTTATTTATTTAAAAAATTGTGCATAAGAAAAAATGCTCAGCATCACTAATTATCACGGAAAGGCAAATCAATATCACAATGAGGTATCACCACACCTGTCAGAATGGCTATCATCAAAAAGAACACAGCAAATGTTGGCAAGGATGTAGAGAAAAGGGCATCCTCATATACTTTTAGTGGGAATGTAAATCAGTGCAGCTACTGTAAAAAAACAGTATGGAAGTTTCTAAAACTAAAAGTAGAACTACTGTATAGTTTCTGCAAGAGGGAAGACAGGCCAACTGACACATGGGAAAAAATATAATACATTGCCTTGTATTCTTACAGATCATGAAGCCATGGGAGTTTTGAGTTTTGGAATGAAAAACGAAATCAATGTAATCTCTTTAACTAAAAAGCTTCTTGTGCCATCCCAAGGAGAGTTGGCAAATCTGACATTCAGAATGTAGTTTTATTTCCAGAATGGATTACGTATGACAGTAGATAAAATGCTTTTCTCCGTGTGACCACTATTAAAAGCCCAGTAAACATAAATAGTGCCTGCACTTCATGCAGTCCCCCGATGAGGTATAAAACAGGCGATGTGCGGAATGAAATAGTTGCAATTCTTGAAAAACGTGGATCCTTGTTATATCAAAATTGCCCTGAGAATGAGGAAGAAAATAAATATAAGTAGTTAGAAGAAAGATGAAAGTGGCTTCAACACATTTTTATAGTTACGATGAAAAGCTTTTTATTTACATTAGATTATATTTTTCATTTTGAAATATTAGAACTAAAACCTTGAAGAAGAAAAAACACTTATAATGCTTGCACATTATCATATCCCTTCTAGCATTTTGGTTTTTGTGTTTCCAACTTTTCCTTCTAGGCTTGTTCCCTTGTATAATTGTCATCTTATATACAATTTCGTTCACTGAATTTTCCAATGGAAATATCTTAAGCATTTTCTAGGTTATTACATAGCTTCCAAAAGGAGTTATTAATGATTACCTATACTTATTGAGTGGATAGATCATAATTTGTAAGCTTTTTTCCTGCCATTGAACATTTAGGTTGTTGCTGTGAATGGTATTAAATTTTATTAAAACTTCAGCTTCTACTACACTGAAATATCTTCTAATCAGGTAATGTATTAATTACATTAATGCATTTCCTGATTTTTAAACCATCCTTACATTCCTGATATAGATTCTACTTGGTTGTGATGGACTCTGAATTCCCTTTGCCACAATTTTATTTGGGATTTTTATATCCATATTCATAAAAATGGTTGACTTAAGCGGATACACCAAGGCAGCCTGTCTTATCGGACTTATCTGGTTTTGGATCATCTACTACCTAATTTTATGAACTTAAATTACTTAGCCTTTCTTTTTATCTTTCCTTTTCTCTTTATTTTGTTTTGAAAACAGCACTCAAGGGATATGATGCTTAGCTGTGATTAAGCACTCAGTTCTGAAAGTTCATATGAATGTTATACATTGAATAGATCAAAGTTATTGTAAAGTTAGATAGACCCACACCATATGTAAGATTGTGACAACATTTTTCTTTATTACCCTAGGTTTTAAATAACCAGTCTTTCAAAGTTGGCAGAACGAGACTTCTGTGAATTATGGCAAACTTGGGAGAAGGTATAAGCAAGCTATTACCAGTATGGGACAATCTGGTGGATCCTAAAGCCTGATCTGCTGACTGTCTGCCAGATGATTAGGAAGGATTACTAGGTCTGTCCACCTGGACAAAACCCACACTCACTAGTGATTCTCATGTGTAGCCTCAGATTAGGAAACATGGTTGTAGTAGAAAGAGGTTCATAGACTTTTTGGTCATACTCATTATAAAACCTGTTATTTGTTGATCTTGGGAAAATTCCATAACCTTTCTGGACCTCAGTTTTATCACCTGTCATAAAGGTTTAATACCACCACTACAGGGTTACAAAGTGTCTTTCATGTAAAAGTGCTCAGTAAATGGCAGCCCTTCCTTATTATTATGAATATTCCCTTGACAGTGAGATACTTCCCCCTATATATTAATATTTCTGCAGTTGAGGTGCATCTCAAAATTAAGATAAGCAATTCTGTCAGTGGCAAGCAGAAGAGTTAGTTATTGGACTGTTCTGTTGCCTGAGCTATATGAACTTGTCTATACATGGAGGTTATTTAATCACTTAATTGTTAATTCAGTTGAATATTTTATATCAACGTCATTACAGGGGGGCCCTGCATTTTTACCTTAAATTTGGATCCTAATTATTGGTTTAAATGCCTTCAAAAATACTGCCTTGTGATGCAACATTAAAATTTAAAAAATATATGTTTTGACTCTAGAAGAATGATTGACACATTTCAGGCATGCAATGAAAGCAAATAGAAACTGTAAAATTTCTCAGAATAGATCACAAGAATCTTAGAGAAACTGGGGTGACCAGTTTATGTGTTTGAAGGACTATAATTTTGGTGGCAAGCAGCTCTCTCTAAAGCTTTTGGCTGAATTTCAAGAGAAGCTGGCTAACTTTCAGGATACTTCCTTCAGTTAAGAAAAAGTATAAAGCTATGGGGGCTATGCAAATGAAACATCGATGTTCTTCTTTATGCCTGAAAATAACACTATTAATTTTCAAGATTTGAAAAGGCCACTATTGTGAGCATAGTTTATGCAAAGTCCAAAACTTAGCCTCCAAACTTGATTAGGCCACTGAAGAAAAAAGTATGGATGAATACAGATTATTGTTAAATCTAAAAAGGTGAATATTTGTGATTCTTCCCCCAACCCAAAGCTGTAATAAAATGGTGTGGTTTACAATGGACAACATATTAGATCCTAGTATGCTATGATAGTGTGTGATACTGTGATTTATAATAAGAAATATTTGGACTTCCTCCCGTTTCTGGCACAGAGCTCCAAAAACCCTTGGAAGTTTTAAAGTGTTGAGAGTGATAAAGGTGTCTTTTCTTATGTTAATGAGGCGACTATTTGGATGCCCCTCAGTCACCTAAGGGTGGGGGGCTTGTTGCATGGAGAACCAACCATGTGATCAGAGGGTTGGAACTTTCAGTCCCATCTCCCTGACCAAATGGCCAATGATTTAATCAATTCTGCTTGTAAAATGAAACCTCCATTAAAAACTCCAACGGACAGGGTTTGGAGAGCTTCTAGGTTAGGGAACGTATGGACATTTGGGGAGAATGGCGCTTAGAGAAGACATGGAAGCTCTGTGCATTTCCGCATACCTTACTCTGTGCACCTCTTTTATTTGGCTGTTCCCGAGTTATATCCTTTTATAATAATTTGGTGATCTAGTAATCTAGTAGGTAGATGAGTTTCTTGAGTTCCGTCAGCTGCTCTAGCAAACTAATTGAACCCGAGGAGCGGGTTGTGGGAACCTCTGATCTATAGCCAGTTGGTCAAAAAGCACAGGTAATAGCCTGGGCTTGCTACTGATACCTGCAGTGTGTGTGTGCGCGCGCGTGCGTGCGTACGTGTGTGTGTGTGTGTGTGTGTGTGTGTGTGTGTGTGTGCGTGCGCGTGCGTTAGGGGGCAGTCTTCTGGGACTCAGCCTTCAACCTGTAGAATCTGATGCTAGTTCTGGGTGGGTAGTGTCAGAACTGACTTGAATTATAGGACACCCAGCTGGTGTTCTGAGCATTGCTTATTCTTATGGGGACCACCCCCCCCCCCGGCAAAAAAGACACACTGGAATTGATGATCAGAACACCTATATACAGTGTAATTAGCTGATTACCTTAGCATTGGTACCTGGACTCCTATGACAAGCTAGACTAATTCTGCTGAGTAGCAGTTTGCTGTTTTATGCTTCATTGTTAAGTCTGGGTTTTGTTCACATAGGAAGGTTTGGGTTTTTTTTTTTTTCCTGCTTTAAAGAGATAACAGAGGTAGAGTGTTATTCACGCGAGCAAGCACTACAAATTCAAGTGAGCCATTTTGATCCTTTTAGTTTTTTGTAGAGTTGCAGAGATGTATGTGATGTTAACATACAGCTTAAATAGTAATAAATGTTTGCATTGCTTAATGCCTTGCCTCTTCTACTACTACACACACAAGGTGTAGTGTAATCCTATTCAGAAACCACAGACACCTTAAAGAGCTCTGGCTGTCAGTTCCCACTTCAAATATCCCTGAGGAGGGATTTCTACCTGAGCTTTAAGAGGAGTCTGAAGAATCTGGCATAAATAGTCACTCCTGGGAATTCCCTGGCAGTCCAGTGGTTAGGACTCCGTGCTGACTGCCGGGGGCCTGGGTTCAATCCCTGGTCTGGGAACTAAGATCATGCAAACCATGTGGGATGGCCGAAAAAAAAAAAAAAGTAAAAAGCACTCCTTATTGTATTCCATAGCACCTATGGTCATGGAAACATGAGACATTAAGAGTAAGAGTTGAGTTTGTTTTTTAAACATTTCTAATCTCATCAGTGCTCCAACCAGAGAAGGACTGGAGAAAGATATTGGGTCCGTTCCATTGAGTGATGTCTTCTCAATAACCTCTGTTGGAATCCTTTATTTTGAGACTTTACATAAATAGCATAAGCATTTGCTAAAAAGATAACATAAACTGAAATAAATTGTATTAAGTTTGTTTATATCTTAAATAAGCATAATTGTGTGTTCACAGTTCTCTATAAAACTTGAAAAAATATATGGGAATATCTACAATGTTCTTCTTACTCTTCACATTAGCGTGAGGATAGCCCTTAGGGCTGGGCTAGTATTTTTGTTTTCCTGGAATGCCACCTCTACCTTCATTATTTAGGTTCTACACTTCCAGCTTATGTATATTGACTGCACTGGCCCATACCAGGCAACTGTGGCCTGCTCACATTTTATCCAGTGATACCAATAGTAGAGGATGTTTTGTCTCATTGAGGGTCATGGAGTGTGGGGCAAAGAATATCAGAGCTGTCGTCAGATAGACCTACATTTTAATCTTTTCTGTCATATACTACCTGTGGGATACTGGAAAAGGTATAACCTTTGAGAGCCTTATTTCCTCGTCTGTGAAATGGGATTAACAACACCTGCTTTACAGATTTGCTGTGACTATTAGTGACTTATTTAAAAGCACACTGCCTGGCACATAGTGGGCCCCAAATAAATGCTAACTTCCCTTCCATTGCATCATTCCTTTCTTCTCAGCCTATAATATACCAAAGTTCATTCTCTAGAGCGAGAGTTCTCAGAGTGTGGTCCCCAGAACACATCATCATCATCATCACAGACCACAGCATCAGCATCACCTAGGGGCTTGTTAGAAATGCAAATTCTTGGCCCTATCACAAACACCTGTATCAGAAAATGCTGAGAGTGGAACCAAGTAATCTGAATTTCTCCAGGTGATTCTGGTACAAAGTTTGAGAACCACTGCCTTAAAGTATAGGCTTCCTGTTTTAAAGTAGAGTACAACAATTTTGTATCTACTGTTCTTGTCATATCTGAAAAAATGTGAATGTTGCACAGGTTACAAGAGTCTAGCTCTCCAGTATAATGCCCAGGTATGCCCTCTGTTCTTGCTTTTGTCCTGGAGAGAGATGGGATTAAAAGGGCAAGGAGCAATAATGGCTGATTCCAAAATGGAAAACCAGTGCTGAATGAAAAGTCTCTTTGTTCTATTCCTTTTGCAATGCTTGGACCACTCTGCTTTTCTTGTTATTGTCAGATTTTATAACTTCTGCCAATCTAAAGGACATGAGGTTGCATATAGTTCTAGGTTTAATTTTTATTTTCCTGATTCTAGTGGTTATTGCCTGTTCAATTATCGACTGACCAGTTGCTTACACTTCTGTGAAATGCTGGTTATGTCTGTTAGTCATTTTCCTATAAGACTGCTTAGCTTTTTCTTTTTTTCAAACTTATTGAATAGAATTGATATGCGACATTGTGTAAGTTTAAGGTGTACAGCGTGTTTATTTGATATACTTAAATATTGCAAAATAGTTACCACCATAGCATTTGCTAACACCTCCAGCACATCGCATAAGTACATTTCCTTTTTGTGTTGAGAACATTTAAGATCTACTCGCTGAGCAACTTTCAAGTATATATAATACAATACTATGACCATAATTACCATGCTGTACTTTAGACCCCTAGAACTTTTTCATCTTATAATTGGAAGCTTGTGCTCTTTGACCATTATCCTCATTTCCCCTACCCCCTAACACCTGGTAACCACAACTCTACTCTCTGTTTCTGGGATTCCACATATAAATGGAATATTTGTCTTTTTCTGTCTGACTTATTTCACTTAGCATCATGCCTTCGAGGTTCATCCGTCACAAATGGCAGGGTTTCCTTCCTCATGGCTAAATAATATTCCATTTTCTATATATAACACATATATACCTGATTTCATTGAATTGTCT
Source organism: Tursiops truncatus (assembly GCF_011762595.2). Taxonomy (NCBI): domain Eukaryota; kingdom Metazoa; phylum Chordata; class Mammalia; order Artiodactyla; family Delphinidae; genus Tursiops; species Tursiops truncatus. Next base: position 49,195,364 of record NC_047041.1, read on the forward strand.
TTCTGTGTTTTCTTTTCTTTTCTTTTCTTTTCTTTTTTTTTTTTTGCGGTACGCGGGCCTTTCACTTTTGTGGCCTCTCCCGTTGCGGAGCACAGGCTCCGGACGCGCAGGCTCAGCGGCCATGGCTCACGGGCCCAGCCGCTCCGCGGCATGTGGGATCTTCCCGGACCGGGACATGAACCCGTGTCCCCTGCATCAGCAGGCGGACTCTCAACCACTGCACCACCAGGGAAGCCCTTTCTGTGTTTTCTTGTAACTCACTGAGTTTCCTTAAAACAGCTATTTTGGATTCTTTTTTGGGTAAATTGCAGGTCTCCTTGTCTCTGGGTTCAGTTACCGAGTGGTTATTGTGGTCCTTTGGTGTTACATTACCTTGATTTTGATGTTCCTTTGAGCTTTGCATCATTGACTTCACAGTTGAAGTGGCAGTCACCTCCTCCAGTTTTTACTGACTTCTGGGGAGAAATACCTTCCATCTGCCCTGCTAGAGATTCTGAGGCTTTCTCAGACCTTCTGTGGCCACACCTGCTCCAGATTTCTTTCTCCCTCTTGTGGCAGAATGTTTTAAGCTTGCATGCCTTCTCTCCATCCTACAACACACCATGCTGACAGCCTCTTTTGTTTTCTCATAGGTGGCGCTACAGCTCAACTTTGTGGTGTCAACCTTGCCCACAGATTAGAGCCTGTTTTCTGCAAGTGATCGCTGGTCATCTCCCAGAGCTGTCCCTCGCCACCACCTTCAGGAGGGCACACAGTTTCCCACTGCAGAGTCAGCACGAGTGGCGCTAGGAGTGTGTGTGGGTCAGCTGGGCTGTCATCGGTGGGCTCTCCCAGCAGCTGGTGGGCAGGCTTCTAGATGGAGTCCACCACACACTTAATAAGCTCTGTGTCCCTTCAGTGCCCTCTGAGAGTCCTGGGTACTTTCCCAGACTCTTCGCATCCCACAGTCTTGGAGCTCCTGATTTAATGCACTGGGCTGGTTTTCTGTATCAGCTGGTTCCGCATCTGGGGATTCAACCAACCTCCGACCAAAATTCATTCTGTTGTTTGTGGAACTGTGGATGCAGAACCCTCCGATATGGAGGGCCAAGTGTACTGCGCCATTTCCTATAAGGGACTTGAGCATCCCTGTATTCTGGTGTCCACAGTGGCTCATGGAACCCATCTCTAGAAGGTGGGGCTGAGAGAGAAATGATCCTCTTCAGCGGCATCAGCAGAGCTGGGAAAGCCAGGTGTCACTCACCGGCTCTCTTTCCCCCAAAGGGAGAAATCGGGGGCCAAGGAAGATCTCTCGGCCCTGAACTCCGCCACATTGAAGAAGGGGTGATGCAGGTAAAGCCAAACTGTTCTTCTTACTGTTATTGAACACAAGCACGTGGTTTCAGCAAAGCATTTTTAAAGGCAAGATGAGTTGGGGCATGGTTGGGTGTTAAAATTTTCTTGGTGTCAGAATCCTTTGTTCTTGCAGTTGTCCATGGAGGTCAGGTCACGATGTTCCTGTAAACCTCCGATAAGACAAATGTTATTCTGTTTTGCAACTTTTTATCTCCATATGAATAGAAAAGTGTTATACTCTTAAAGGTCAGAGCCTTGAGAATCAGCTGTCCTGTATATTTCAGGTTATAGGCAACATTCTTAACTCTAAGCAAAAGCAAAAGAATACAAAGGTTTAAGTAAAAGAAACAGATCTAATATGGAGTCAGATTTGTTCTTCCCTATTATATTACCCACTCCAGGGCTTCCAAACTTGTACTGTTTTGCTGGTTCTTCTCTGGGAACCTGGACTTCCACAGAGGCTGTCTCTGCCCTAACATGGGTGATTGTCTAAGTCAGTGTTCTCCAGGGATTTGGACGTTGATGCAGAGGGGCTAGAGCTGATTCACAGGTCACTTTTCAGGGTCTACAGCCGGGACTGTGGTCTGTTGGCCTATTACCTGATGCACAGGTGGGTGAGACTCCCCTGGGTTCCTCGGTGTAGGGTGCTAAATCCCACACCTCTCACACGCTTTTGTTTCTAGATGGATGCTGGTATTTGTTGTTGGGAGGGTAAGTGGACAAAAAGTGAGGGACGCCTTATGCAGCCATGATGCTGATGTCACTCCCTTCTTAGCTTTCTTTTAATGATTTATAGGAATTCTTTATATTAGATTTAACCAAATTAACTGTCAATGTTTGACCTTTCTTCACCTCTAAAAATGGCAGTTTTATATTGTTCAACCTAATATATTCTGGATAATTTTTTTAGAATAAGTATCTTCTGCCATTTCATGGTTTATTTAAAAATTTTCTTCATAGCTTCTTTTGATTAAGATGTTTAAGTATAATGTAATCAAATTTATTAATACTGTCCTGTTAGATTTTGTAGTTCATGCATCTTGTTGTAAGAAAGTCTTGACTATACTTTCCCCATTGATCTGTAATGTAACTCTGTTTCCATATAGCATACTTGGATAATTTTTCTTAGCTTTTGTTCTTCCAAATATATTTTAGAATTAGCTTGTAAAGTCACAAGAAAAACTTGCTGAGATTTGATTGAAATTTGGTAGTTTTGGAGAAAACTGACTTTATAATATTGAGTCAAATTTTAAAAGTTTAGCCAAGTTCTGTTCTTCTCAAATTAGAATATTCATTCTGCTAATCTGTCTGAAGTTTCTTTTGAATTTTCTAAGTAGATACTCATATCAACCTGTTGACCTAAAACAAATAGACTGCCAATTATTTCTCTAGCAACAATGACAACAAAAAAGGGTTTATTTGGGATAAGCAGGGAATTGCAACTTGGGGTCTGCAACCATGGAGAGTCATGTGCAAGTCTCAAGCCAAAAAGGAGAGTAGAATTCTTTTATAGGGGGGAAAAGGAAGTTGGGAGGGCTATAGTAAACAAAGAGTCCGTGGCTTTTCATTGGCTGAGTTCTTGCCAGGAGTGAAGGGGGCTTTTCTTCCCCTTGTAGGGCTCTGCTATTGTGGTAGGGTGTAAGAGTTCCCCCTTCTGGTCTCCCAACTCTATTTAACTGAGGTTTCTGTTGTTAATTTTTTTACGAAGTGTGATAGTTTTGTTTCTTCATTTCAATGCAGTGCTTACACATCTTTTTTTCTTTCTTGGGTAATTATTCTGGACAGTTACCTTAAGTGCAGTATTAAAGATTAACAGTGATAATGGACACCCTTGTTATCTCCTTGATTTTATTTTATTTTTTCATGATAATTGCAATTTATCGATGGTATTATTTCAGTTCCTGTTTTGTCATTTTTTATACAGTTAAAAAAATTTTTTGTTGCAGTATAGTTGATTTACAATGTTGTGTTAGTTTCTGCTCTACAGCAAAGTGTCTCCTTGATTTTAGAGGGAGATACATTTAACATTTTACCTTTGAATATGTCTTTTTTGTTTGTATTTTGTTTTGGTAGATATCCTTTATCGGTTTAAGGAAATTTTATTCAACTCCTAATTTGCTGAGAGTTTTAACCAAAAAGGAATATTAATTAAAATTGTGTTCTGTTTCGGTTTTTCTCCTGGAATATTTTATTTGGTGAATTACATTAAGGGATTTTTTGCATTCCTAGAAGAAAGGAAACTTAGTCATGTCGGCTGGGTTTTTTCCTAGACCCCTTTATGAATTGATGCACTGGGTTTGCTAATTTTGTTTGATTTTAAATTTATTAATACATGCTATTCTTTTTCTTAGTCTTCCAATATATTGTTTTACATTTTATGCACAATAAGTATGTTTCTTTAGATATGTATCTGACACCTCCAATATCTAGAATTGATCCTGAGATTTCTGTTGGACTCAGGTCTGTTTGACAGCTCAGTACCACCTCAAAACTCCAAGGGTGGTCACTTAGTGGTCTTCTAGTTCACCATCAATCAAAATCCTGTTCTTTCATGAAAATCCATGTTGAGTTTTTCTCCTTTGTAAGGCCTTCCCAGATCTTTTGTGACTGGAAGTAATTAGTCATTTTTTTTTTAATGCTTCTACTACATTTATTGGTCTTTCTATTTGGCTCTTAATTATTTCTTCTTTGCGTACCTATTGTCTTCTGCATAGTTTGTGAGGCCCTTTATTGGAAGGATGACATCTTATTCAATTTTGTACTCCCAATCTGATTCCTGTCACATAGAGACAGAATTGGTGAGTAGAGGAGGAAAAAAATATAGCCACCAGTGTTTGGAACTAGCTTTTACTGACTGTGTGACCTTGGCCTAATTATCTAATGTCCTTGAACTTAGGCTTCATCATCTCTAAAACAGGTATTATAATTGACCCATCTCTTATGAAGAAAGAATTAAATGAAGTAGTGTGTATAAAATGGCTGGCTTATAGTAGATCTTCTCTACGTGTTTGATGAATACACATGAATTGGATCTACAAGAAGAATCTGTTTTTAGCGATAAAGCTGGATGTCATTTAGAAATCATGTTAAAATCTCACAGTTTTCCTTCAGAGCCACAAATAAGGGAAGCTGGTCCCAGCCTGCACTTGTCAAACATCAGCTTCAGGCTATTTGGAAAGGAGTCTTTGCAAAGCACTGTCTGAGGTGCTGCTGGAGTTAATATTCTGCTTCTCTCTGGATAATGATTCTTTCATCACATTACCTTTGCTGAGGGGCATACGGGAAGGCCTGGCTGGTGATTCCATCTGGAGCTCCGTTGCACCGGGACATGGAAAACTTGTCATAAGGTGCCAGTTATTTCTAAGCACATCCCAGGTTCTCAGAGAAAGCCAAGGATTAGCACTTGTTCAACTCAGGAACATGATTTTGACCAGGAATCCTAACATCGTTGACGATTAAGTATGGAAACAATGTGTCCAAACATTTATGTAAGATGTGATTAATTAGATCAACACTTAAGTCGTGAACAAGTGATTTAAACTTTGGAAATGTGACTTAGGGAATATTGGTATCATGTTTTCCTTTCTTAGAAGTTTTCAGTATCTCCCAATGGCCACCAAATGAAGTTGAGATTCTAAAGACTCATTTATATCAATACATGACTCATCACACCCTACCTTACCACATTCTTCTCACTGTTTCTTCCCATATGATCTGTGTGCCTACTTCACATATTTTGCTGTCCTCCATAAATGCCCATCAGTTTGCTGTCTCTGTTTTTACACAAATAGAATTCTCTCCTTAGAATGTTCCAGTTTAACCCATTCTTCTATACCCAGCTCAAATGTCACCTTTCTCAGGTAACCTTCTTTGACCAACAACTAAGAATTAATATTTCATTTAGTTATTGAATTAAAAAAAACCCATTTTAACAGTGCTACTATGTACATTGAACTAGGGTCTAGATCTGATTACTTTCAATAAGTTCAGTCCTGTTGGGAGATAAGAAATAAGGCAATAATATTACACTGTCAACTGGATAGTAGTTAAAGGATTGTGAGGCTGTGGAGGACAGAAAACCAGTCTAGCTGATCTGTTGACCAGAATACCTACTGTGACTTCTTCAATATGGTCATTCACCATGGGCTGATTTGGGGTTATTGATAGCGTGATGTCTGAGTTCTAAAAGCAATTGTTGTCAGAAAGCAAGGAGAAAGGTTATGGCATTTTGTTTAATGGGAAGTCACACAGCATCATCTCCACCCTTCTCTATTGTCAGGCAGTCATGAAGATCCACTCAGGTTCAAAGAAGTAGACACAAGACTTTGCTACTTAATGAGAAGGGTGCCAGGGTCACATTTTAATAAGAGTATGTGGGCTGGGAGATATTGTGGCTATCTTAGAAAATAAAACCTGCCACATTACCCCATGTTATCTTCTGTTTATTTATCCTTTGTACCGCATAAGGGAATTCTTAAATCACCAAGGGTCTGTGAATTTCTCTCAAAAATTATAAGAATTGGGCTTTTTGGGGAGATGGTATCCTATTTTGGAGATGGGCTTGGGGGAGAAGACTCCTGAGGCATGGGATAGGTGGTGGCAGCCTAGAGGAAAGGGAGAAAGTAGACCACTGAGGCAGAGAGAAGGAAGGAGAACCCAAAGCCAACCCGGACCTGACTGGGGCTTTCTATCCAGGGTTGATATATTAAGCCTTGTTTATCTTAATTTAGATGTGAATAATTAATTGCATTGGTAAAGAAATAATGAATTTTTACTTAAGTTTTATTTTTAAGCTTAAATAATCAATTTAAATGAATAAATAAAGCTTAAGCCTTATTGATTAAACTTTATTTACACTTGAGTGTGAATGGGCTTAAGTCAGATTGCTTGTGACAGGAGTTTCATAGTTTCTAGGGAGAGCATAGTAGCACAAAAAGGGGTGAAGGAAGCATCCAGCCTTGGGAGTTTCTTGGGATTGGGGCTAGAGGCAAAGGGTAATGTTTTGACTTCTGAGCCCATTAGTCAATCTTTTAGTATTTCTATTGCTTAGATATGCAGTATATAATACCCCTTGAAAGTCCGAAATTTGTTCATGGAAACTTGAGTTTTAATTCCCTCGTCAATACTTAATAGCAGAGTGAATTCAGAAAAATGATTGGCTTTGAAACCTCAGTTACCTTATCAACAAAATGGGAATAATAATAGCATCTCTCTCAAAGGGTTGTTATTGAGGATTCAATATAATCATGCCATAAAGTTCATACTTAGCAGTTTTTTTTGAGCATTTGTTCTGCATTATGCCTTTGTATAGTTTATCTCCTTTACAATTTTGTGGAGGGATGGTCCAGATTTGCTCTCATCCTCCAGGTGGGATTCTTACCCTGGAAAATTGTTTTCATGCAGATTTAAAGACAAACAAGGGCTTCCCTGGTGGCGCAGTGGTTGAGAGTCCGCCTGCTGATGCAGGGGACACGGGTTCGTGCCCCGGTCCGGAAAGATCCCACAGGCCGTGGAGCAGCTAGGCCCGTGAGCCATGGCCGCTGAGCCTGCGCGTCTGGAGCCTGTGCTCCGCAGCGGGAGAGGCCACAACAGTGAGAGAGGCCCGCGTACCGCCAAAAAACAAACAAACAAAAAAAGGTGTGTGAGCAGAAGCTTCTGTGATAGGAATTGCTTTGGTCAATGAATGGTTAGAAGAATCTCATCCCTAATTACCCAAATATGTACAAGGACCCTCCACTGTACTCAAGTGGTCCTTCATACCTCGTGTAATTTGGAGTGCCAGACAGTGATGCTTGCATTGTGATGAGAATGGAGACAGTGGGTGTGCTTCATTGTTTCTTTCCTTATGTTTCTGCTCTTGGTCATGACTAGACAAAATTTTAAATCTCTAGATTTTCTTGTGGGCTCAGCACTTAATGCAAACCAATTCCAACTGGCCCAAGCATATCAGTGATGAGGCTGGGGAGCAAGGTGGGGTCAGGGAAGGTGCAGGTATTTCCTTCCTTTTACCAGCTGTGTGATTCTGAGCAAACGACTTGACTTCAGTGGGTCCGTTTTCTCCCCTATAAAGTGAGGATAACAATGCCTCCCTCACAGGATCACTGTAAGATTAAATAAGCAAAGGACTGGTACAGGGCTTGGGATGCAGTAAGGCTTAATTAGGGTTAGTTTTCCTTAGTTTCCTATTCTCTTGTTCATCCCAACAATTATGCATAAAAGAGGAACTTCCTAACCTTCGACACATCTGGAGCTGGAAGTTGTCAGGTCAGAATTACCTCCTCCTGTGCTAGTTTTAGACTCTTCTCTCACCTTCCTCTGGCTGTGGAGATATGTAAAATCCACCTCTTCCTGCATGCACAATGGACTAATTTGCAGAAGTTTGGAAGAAGAGCATAAATAATAAATGCAGGAGAAGCAGTAGTCGGAGAGAATCTTTTCAAATTTTTTGAGTTTTGACTTGAAACTTTTTTTTTTTTTTTTTGCTGGGGTCAGGGGGAGAATAGGGGCAAACTAAGCCCTTCTCACCTTGTGACGGACTTGAAAAGTGTTACATCTTCCTGACCTGCCACTTTGGCAGCCCAAGAACCAAATTTTCACTTAAATCACTCAAAGTCACTCCTTCCTCTATCTCCCTCCCTCCCTCCCTTCCTCCCTTCCTTCCTTCTTCTCTCCCTCCCTCCCCCCTTCCTCTTTTCCACTGTATTTCCTCTTTTCCTCTTTTCCCCTACACCCCGATGTTTCAACCACTGTATTAGACTTGGGATACATTGTATAACCAAGGCAATATGAGACTATGTGATTCATATAAGTTATTGTTTGGTTAATTGAAACAATTGCTTAAAGTACCATTAAAATGATGTATACATACCTAAAACATTTTAACTTATAACAGTAGAGGGCATATTTAATCATCAATCTTTTAATGTAGGGTCACTCTTCTCTTTGCGTCTGCTGATAGGAGGTCTTGCCATTTTACGTGCATAAATCCCACCCGCATTGCACTGCTTACAATTTCCAAATTCTGTTTCTTTAAAGTAGTTCTAAAAGTTAGGTACTTGCCAAGCAAACCAAATGCACAATCTTTAAAAGATTTTATATATTTTTTTCCCAATTTTTAAAAACCTTTTCTCTCATTGCTAATTTAATAGCATTTAAAAGATGACTCACCTTCATTGAGTCTTTTCAAAACATTCTGTTTAGTATTATTGCTATAACAGCCCTCTTTTTGTACCCATATTTAAAAGGCTTCTAATAGTTAATTAAATTACATATTACAATATCAGCTATAATAAGCAGAAAAAGATTTGGGAGCAAGCATCACTGGTTCTTGGCAAATTCACAACCTAGATGTCAGGAGCAAAAAATGTGTGAACACTGATAGGCAAACAGCCTATCAGTCCTAAGCGTCAGTGGTCCTCAGTCAGCAGGCTGTAGAGGTGAATGCTTAATCTGAGAGTTGATGAAGTAGAGATTGGTTAAAAGAGCTGGTATTACATAAAGAGTGTCAGACAAGTAAACAGGCAGTTTTGATGCAGCGTGTGTGATAGGCCAGTTCAGTCATATCCTGGTTTCTGTGGGACACGAGGAGGACAGGTGACCCAAGCTAGGGCATCAGGGAAGGATCCAGCACAGCACTTTACACAGAATGGGCACTCATTTAATATCTGCCAAAGGAAATATTTCAGGATGTCCATACCTGAGATTTGGGATTTAGGTTGGTTCAAGGAGAGAATCAGACTCACTGTCCCAAAGATTCAGAGTTCAAGACCTTTTCTTCTCATCTATAAATTAAGGGATTATATGACAATCAATAATCCTGTTTGCTGAGACCTTGAAGTGTAGCCCATACCATGCTGAGTTTGAAGTAGTTACACAATCAGGAATGGGGACTGTGTTTCATAATATTGGAGAAGAAATACCAGGTGGTCTCTGCCTGGGAGAGGCTCTGGTTTTTTAGTTCACATGCTAATGAAAAGTAGCTACATTGCTCACTTCACCCTCTTAGAAGAGCAGAAACAGATTCAGTCCTATGATTTATAAGTCAGAATGTTCAGAGAAGATAATCATGTGGAAAAAATGGTGATTAAAAGTAACTACTGCTTTTAAAGGGTTTATTATGTGCCCCAAACTCTATTCAGTACTTTGCATATAATCTAATTTAATCTCTACAATATCCCTACTAGATAGGTACATTATTATGCTCATTGTAGAGAAGAAGAAATAGAAACTTAAAGAAATTAAGTAACTAGGGACACAAGTCCTTGACTGTGTATTTTGCAAGTGTTCTTCCCAACTCTTTAAGCAGCCTCCCAAGAGCAGAGGAACTGCTTAAAGACCCAGCCCAGGACAGCTCTTCTTGAGCTAACAGGTTAGGTTGAAAAGTGTCACTTTGGGTGAGGGTGGGACAATCCTTAGTAATGCTGAGGATGGAAATTTTAAGCCAATCTGGGGCTATTCAAGTGTAGAACAGTCTCTAACAAGAAGAAAATCAGCAGTGAATGAGCAGAGAGGCAGTTTGGGTTGACCCCCAAATAGACCCAGTCATTCTGGTGATACCAGAACCCACTGTATAGTTTATGATATATGTATGTATAAATGCATATATACATGTGATATTTATATTATAGATCATATATGTACATATATATGAATTTTTAAGGAACTATACACTCACCCCAGTAAGTCATCCTTAGCTAACCCTTTTGTTTCCAAATGTTATCAGTAATCCCTCATAAGAGGTATCTGAGGTATCTGAGCTGAACCCCACCCCATGTAATTCAACAAGCTTGCATTGACTATCTGCTAGGCACTGAGACAATAGAGATGAAGGGTCCCCTCCTTCTAACTGGAGAGACAGCCCCTTAAGTAGATCATTTCAATTTATTCTTCTAAGCAAAAGGACTTTGTTGCCTGGGGCATCATGGAGGTACCTACTAAGCCTCTTCATGCTGTTCATTCAACAAATTCTATATTACAAAAGCACCACACTGGGGCTGCTCAGATATGGTCTGTCCAGCCTGTGTGAGACATGAAATTGTTAGACTACTTCTTTGATAAGAATGACATCTGGGTAATGGCTCTCAGCAGCATTTAACAGGCGAGATTGTTCCTGTTGCTGTATACCACCCTTGAGTCCTCTGACCTTGTGATCATTCATAAAACAATGTTACTTTGCTTTTCATCATTTAATAAGTCAAGCAAATTGCCTTCAACTACCATAAAGCGCAGTATGATGCTCCCAAACATTAATTTAAAAAAAAGCTCCTGGTTTGGCCAACTTTTTTTCCGCTCCCTCACACTTCTTTCTTGACAGAATAAAACAGAAATTCATCCAGATTACAAGCAAAGAGAGTTGGCTTTGTTGAATTGTTAGTCTTTTGTGCTGCAATGCAATCAGTTAAGGATGTGTTGCCAAGAAATAAAGCAGTGGAACATCACGATTAGAGGTGTGAATTTCAGGCATGAAATGCAATTGTTTTACCAATTTTCACAAGGCTCACCACCTGGCATCCACCAAAGCTATTTTGAGACTGTCTCTCACCATCCATAGGTATCAAAACAATCAGTAAGCAGTTGCTTTTTTGTTAGTATCTGACCCATAAGTACTTATTGAATGGAGGAGTTCCCATTACAGGATTGAGAATGAGAGTAAGTCAGGTATCACACCCTGCTTCTATGACACAGCACCTGGAACATTTCCCAGTTTACTTGGTAACATTATGAACCCTCTATCCAAACTCTGCAAATGGATTTTGTATTAACTTGGTTGGATTTGCAAATAAGTACAAAGTCATTTATGATTCAAAAGCTCCCTGTTCCAAAGGACATGGTTTAGGAATGGCATTTTGTTGTTCTGATTTACTCTGAAATTTCTGAAACAGGCAATCCTGTATAATAAGTATGATTATATACTTATTATATAGTGCAGTAATCAAGTCTCTGTTTCATGTAACAAGCCCTCTCTGAAATAAAAATGCCTGAGGAAATAGATGTTTTGGAGAGGAATCTATTGTGCTGAGTGCCTGCCAAGCCTACAGCCTACTGTAGATGGAAGCAGCCCTAGGGGTTCCTGTGCATAGGTAGAGTTTGATTCTGAGGTCCTGACCATAATTGACTGGACAGGGGTTGATATCTGAATTGAGGCTGGTAGGTATCTGATTTGAGGTAGCCTGATATAAGGTATTCCCCGCTCGGTTGATGGTGATTATCTTTGACAGTGATAAACTGAACAATAAGTTCTTCTCCACTGGGGAGTTTTAATATGAGATGTAGAATTGGCAGTTGACTGTGGAGGCAGAGAACACAAAAAGGGCGCCATGAGAGGTATAAACAGGACTTCATGAAACAGTAGAAGTCGTGAGCAGTCAGAGCCATGAATGAGTAGAAGCTGTGTATAAGCAGAAACCTTGAGAAGGTCAGAAAGGGGATCCAGTGTCAGTGAGAACAAGAGGAGCGGGACGAGTCCGTAAGGGGAGTGTTGAGTGGCAGAAGACTGGACTCAGTGAACCTGGCTGCTGAGGGAGCGACAGGAAAACTGGGTTGCTAGGGCTCTGTTGAATCTTGAATGACATTCCAGGCTTTTAGCAGTGTTCTCCTCTACGTGAAGTCTGGCTCTATGGTTAAAATCCCATTTTCCTTATTTTTGCTTGTAGATAAGGGGATTGAAATGAACTAAAATAAAGGACCTAGCTAACATAGGAAAAAGGCTGCTTGAATATTATATGACTGATGATTCTTTATTTCATTCCATCAAGTGGATATTACCCTTCCATTCTAATCCTGTTAATCTCATTCTGGAAAAGTCTTCTATACTCCCAAATAATATACTAAAATGATTAAAAATAACGGCAATAACAATACAGATGTAGTTTTCTTTTTTTTTTTTTTTTTTGCAGTATGCGGGCCTCTCACTGTTGTGGCCTCTCCCGTTGTGGAGCACAGGCTCCGGATGTGCAGGCTCAGTGGCCATGGCTCACGGGCCCAGCCGCTCTGCGGCATGTGGGATCTTCCCGGACCGGGGCACGAACCCGTGTGCCCTGCATCAGCAGGTGGACTCTCAACCACTGCGCCACCAGGGGAGACCCCAGATGTAGTTTTTTAATGGAGGTTGACACACATGCCTTTTTTTTTTTTAAATTGGGGAATAGTTGTTTTACAATGTTGTGTTAGTTTCCACTGTACAGCGAAGTGGAGTTCCCTGTGCTATACAGCAGGTTCTCATTAGTTATTTATTTTATACATATTAGCGTATATATGTTAGTCCCAATCTCCCAATTCATCCCACCCCTCTCTTTCCCCGCTTGGTGTCCATATGTTTGTTCTCTACATCTGTATCTCTGTTTCTGCCTTGCAAACCAGTTAATCTATACCATTTTTCTAGATTACACAAGTATGTCTTAAGATACAATATTTGTTTTCCCTTTTCTGACTTACTTCACTATGTATGACAGTCTCTAGGTCCATCCACGTCTCTACAGATGACCCAATTTCATTCCTTTTCATGGCCGAGTAATATTCCATTGTATGTATGTACCACATCTTTATCCATTTGTCTGTCGATGGGCATTTAAGTTGCTTCCATGACCCGACTATTGTAAATAGTGCTGCAGTGGGGTGCATGTGTCTTTTTGAATTATGGTTTTCTCAGGGTATATGCCCAGTAGTGAGACTGCTGGGTCATATGGTAGTTCTATTTTTAGTTTTTTAAGGAACGTCCATACTGTTCTCCATACTGGCTGTATCAATTTACATTCCCACCAACAGTGCAAGAGGGTTCCCTTTTCTCCACACCCTCTCCAGCATTTATTGTTTGAAGATTTTCTGATGATGCCCACTAACCAGGACACACATGACTATTTACAGCCTACCATTGACTACCACTTATGGAAGTCCAGTAGCAAGCCACGTGCTTTACAGACCTCATTTCTGATCCCATAAGAATCTTCAAAGGTAGGTATTGCAAAACTTGAATTACATATTAAGGAAGGTGAGGCTTAGAGAAGACCAGTGACTTGTCTAAGTGCATCCTACTATTAGTACTCAGAGTGGTGTGAACAAAAAAACAAGAACAAAGAGTATCACTCATCATCTGGTTCTACAAGCGTTAAGCTGCAACGCACTGCAGTTGCCCACCTACACTGCACCCTGAGAGGAATTCAGGATGAAAAACAGGATGAGGCACTCTGTTCTTTGAATAAATGGTACCCTAGATAGTTAGATGTGTATCTCAGGAAGAATTTCAATGACCCCAGATTCTTGCATCTTCCCATAAGTAGAAAAGGACTAAAATCATTAACCTGAGATATCTGTTCTTTATGCTTAGCAGTAATATTTTACCAAGATGTATGCTTGACTGCATGTATTTCCTAGCCAAAAAATTCGTATATATAGTGGCCCCACCCCTACCTCTTCAGAGCAAGCAGTTCCTCAGAGCCATCTCTGGTCTATGTTTCTCAGTGAGACCCCGAGTAAAACTTAAACTCACAGCTCTCATGTTGTGAATTTTTCTTTAAGTTGAGAGTGGGGATCTGCACCCAGATCTGCCTGGCCCCAAAGTGGGTGCTCTTCCCACTTCACTGCCAGTCCGAGGACAGGCTCTCTACAAGGTTTGGCATCCCCATGACATCCATACTCCAGAGGAAACATGTGTAGGACAGAGAGAACAGTAGACACTCCAAGGGCTGCTGAGATCAGCTCCAAGCTGGGAGCGGGCAGGCGGCAGGGCCTGCCATTTCTGATAGATGACTGCCACTCCATCTTGTGCAGACATGATTATCCTGAACAGGCTGCATTCATTAAGTTGTACACCTCAGTCAGTTGTTTGTTACTGGTATCAATTTAATTTATATGTAAAAACACAATCAGTTTCCTTTGCCTTGTGAGAAATCTGACAGGAAAAAAAAGGGACAGATGGCAGGTAGAATGTTCACCAGTTGTGGTGTGGATCATAGAAAATCGGACAGTTGGTCTATATTGGTATTTCCGGCAGAAACTGGGGGGAGGAGGGAGCTCCACGCTGAAGCCCCATTCATCCTGTTCTTTGGAATAGTCTGCCTTAGGTGGAGTGAGGCTATTGGAGGCTGGCTGGCAATGAAATATGCCAGCCGGTCCATCAAGGCTTCAGACAGACAGTGGATGCACTTGGGTGGGGCTACGGAATTGGCTGACGCTTCTAAGTTCCATTTAGGGGTCATAAACCTTTTCCTCTCCTGGTCAGAGGGTGCTCAAATTCGGTAATTTGGGGCTAGTCCTAATGAAATGTGTGGCGTACGTGCTCACAACCAGGCTCCAATCTAGGTGCTAGGAACAAACTGTTGCTGCTCTGAGGACTGGCAGTTGGGAAATTGTATGAAAGGGAAAAAACAATATGATTTTGATTCTTCAGGGTGAAATTTTCTTAAGAAAATTCAGTGGCCCAGATTTCAATTAAAGATGTGTATTCTCAAGCCTTTACCACCCCCATAGACAGTTGGGAATAGAGCCCACAGTTGTCGTGAGCATTGGGGTAGCAAGAAGCAAGCAGAGTCTCTGCCCTGAAGGAATTCACGGCCTAGTAGGGGTGATAGACAATTGAGCGTGTGAGTATAATAGGGTATGATGAGCGCTATAATGGAGCTACTAAAGAGATTTCTCTTGGGGCGTCCCTAGCTAGCTGTCATTGCTGCTGATACCTTTGCTGTCCTCCTCTCTTTGTCCTACTACAGGCTGGATAGCTAACCTGCCAGGCCTCTGCACAGAAGCTTCTTTTTGCCCTTCTCCTGTCCCAGCTAATTGCTTTAATTAGCCTGTGTTATCTCTAGTATTCCTACCAAGGGACTAGGTCCCACTGACGTAGACACTTAGTTTACCTTCTCTTTGAAAAATAAAGCCAAGGTGTTAAATGTCTCTGATATTGAAAGGATAGGATCAGAGAGCTTTCCTTTTGACCCTTTGGTTCCATGGGTTTGGGAGGGGCACAGAATTGGCAGGTTGCTTTTTTTGTTTGTTTTGTGAAAGCCTCTCTCTTTGAATTAGGTTTGGACTGTGACCTTGTCTAGCTCCTACGGAGTGTGTGTGTGTTATAATGCAATTAATAAAATCTTCTATATTCTGCTTACCTCATAGTAAGTTGTTCCAGGACCCCAAAGGCAGGGGCAGGATGGTTCTGTTAGTGGTAGCAGATTCTTGAAGCACTGGAGCCCCACTAGATTTGTAGTGACACAAATGAAGTAATTATATTTGTCTTTTCTTTTTTTGGCAGTACGTGGGCCTCTCACTGCTGTGGCCTCTCCCGTTGCGGAGCACAGGCTCTGGACGCGCAGGCCCAGCGGCCATGGCTCACGGGCCCAGCCGCTCCGCGGCATGTGGGATCTTCCCGGACCGGGGCACGAACCCGTGTCCCCTGCATCGGCAGGCGGGCTCTCAACCACTGCGCCACCAGGAAAGCCCTATATTTGTCTTTAAACTGGTCACTTGGGTAGTAATGTAGATAAAGATCTGAGGTGGAAAAGGATGACTTGGAATTGGGAGAATGGGGCCATGAAAACAACTTCCCCTACTTCTAGTTTTGCTTGAACAAGTCCTCTCAGATGTGAATTGGGAAAAAGGAAGAAAGTAGGTGAATCTTTGAGTTTTCCCTGTGATATGAATAGATGCATGTTATTTCTTAAGTACCATGGATTGAGCACTCTGGCTGAGACCAGAAAATACAGCTTGCAGCCAATTTCCTCAAGAAAAAATAGGGAAAGCAAGCAAGCAAGCAAGCTTTTCTGCTGTTTAGTCTGTAAAATGAACTAATCCCCAACAGGCCTTCCTGTCAGTGCTAACTACCAGTACAGCGCTGCGGAGAAGAGACAGCAAGGACGACAAAAGAATATTAGCATTATCCCAACTGGCCCATTTCTCTCCCCTCAATCTTTACAATAGAAATACCGTATGGTTCCCTATGATGGGACATCTTAATGTAGTGTTATATGTAGTCTCTTTTCTGATACAGTCGAATTTTTTATTTGTTTGCACTTTCACCCCCAAATAATTGATATTATATAAATGTGAGGCCAGAGTGCTAATGGCAGCAGACAGAGGATTTAACGGGAAGAAGTTTAAGGTATGAGTTCAAGTAATAGCAGCTTATTAGCATTTATTCCTCAGGATTAAAATATACATATATTTTCCTTTAAGGACAAGGTCACTACATAATTTGTGGGGCTCAGTGCAAAACCAAAATGTGAGGCCCTGGCATGGTACAGTAGTGCACCTTCTCTTCCCGTGGGTCCCCTGCCCTAATCCTCTGTGGCAAAGAGCATCCCCCAAGGATTTGCATCCTCTGTGCACGGATGTGACTGGCGCTGGGATTGGGGTTGGATGAGAGGCCCTCTTTGAATTGCCCAGCAAACTCACTGTGGTGCTGTTAGCCTGTGGCGGGGATGGCCACTGCTTTGCTCCACCCCCAGATCAGCCCCTATTTGTACCCTTCCCTCCTGTCCCCTGCTCCCAGGCTCCTCAAAGGAGGTGGAGGGAGGGGACAGAACAGGGCCTTGAGACCTGGTGGCTGTTGCCCTCGGTGGAGGCTTGTTTCCCTGAGTGGAGGGCTGTTGGCAGCCAGCTGGGGCAGGGAAGGAGGGAGCAGGGCTGGACGTGAGGTGTGGGAGTGAGGGGTCTGGGAAGGAGGCCTAAGCCTGTCACGGAGCTGGGGAGGTGACAAGAGGCAGGACCATGTGTGAGCTGAGGTTCCAAGCCCCTCCCCTCCCCCACGCTCCATTGTCCCATCAGACATCACTTACAAAACACAAATTCAAAGACACAATTATTAAGAATTTCAAGATGGTGACTACAGAGCGTTAAACCCCAAGTGCAGGGGCCCTTCTGAGCATGGAGCCCTGCACAGCTGCACAGGTTACAAGCTCATGAATCTGGTCCTGCTCGAGGAACTGTCCTTCAGTGTTGACAGTGGACCAGGCAGGGCAGGGTTCTCATTGAAGAAAATGGAAACTAGTGAAGCAGTTGCTAGGCTTGGGAGGGACACATGGTTAGATGTCTGGCTCCAACATCCACTGATGTCTAAGCTCTGGCAAGTTCCCTTTTCCCAGGTGGAGTTTATCTGCATCCCTAAAGTGGGGACACTGAGAGGTAGAGAATTTGTGTGTCCATGAGTGCATGTTCAAGGTCAGGCAGTTAAGGGTGGCAGAGGAGGTTCACCTCTGGCCTGTATGACTCCCAATTCCATGCTCTTTGCTGATTTGGTTTAGTCTTCCAAGGTAACAGTGGTGGTGGTTATTAACCTTTTGATGTGTTGGAATTTGGATAAACTAGTGAACTTTATGAATCTGCCACTGAGAAACAAAAAAAGCACCTGAAAGCCATTTTGCATAAAATTTCAGGGGGTTCACAGGGCGCCTGAAATCCACTTAGCACCAGGTTGAGAGCCCTGAAGATGTGCAAACACCTCACATATAGTCTACCAGATAACAAGCTTGCTTTCCATCACGATTTACTGTTGTGCTGGCCGCGTGGCATTCTCCACGCGGAGAATTCTTTGCATTCTCCTTCCTCTCTTACTCATTTCATAGGCTGTCTTGGCCAAAGCCTTCTCTTCCGGCTCCTGTTTTTTTCTGCCCATATTTCTGTGGTAGCATCACATCTTCACTGTACTTGTCCTCCGTGGGGAGATCTCTCCGCCTTATGGCCACTCTGTTCGGAACAAGACATCCTTTCTGAAGAAAAACAAGAGCAGTCGTTTGAAATGAATCCCTTTAAAGGACATCTGGTGTGACATTAAGCTTCAATCTTTTCTCGTCTGGAGAGCAGCAGTCACACCAGGCTAGGCGTGTGCTGGGACCCTCACCGCTCCCACCTCCAGGCACTGCTGCAGGTGGCACACAGCCGATACATGGCGCCAGTGGCCCAAAGATGCAGCCAGAGGAGAAGGCCTGTGTGTGTGTGTGTGTGTGTGTGTGTGTGTGTGTGTGTTAGGCTTTGCCATGTATTATTTATGAGGGGAAATTAACTTTGAAATCTTCTTGCTTCCCCCCCCCCATCAATATATGCAGTAAATATGATTTTCTCAGTACAGGGTAACAAATTGTCTTTCTAACAAGTTTGATGACTTTAGATGTCTGCTTTCTGGTACTTAGGAATTATGTGTATTTAGATTTTAAAATAGTACTAATATTCAGAATGCCTCTGCTTCACAGAGAAAAGTGTCCAAGAGGTCCTATGAGGTCTGGGGGAAGATAAATAAAAAGTAGAAATCCTGATGAAATGCAAAAGACTCAGTCTGGAAATTTTGTATTGTTGCTTAAAAGGTAAATTCTCTGCTTTTTCCACAATACATTGTTGTATTGGATGCAGACGTGTGTGGTGGAAAAAGCATTCTGCTTTGGACTCAGGCAGTTGTGAATCTGAATTCTTTGTCATTTGGAAGTTGTGTGATTCTGGGTGAGTTAAATTTCCTGAACCTTATTTCTTCATCTGTAAAATGGGTTTGTGATACCCATTTATGATAGTAAATACTAGTTCCATTCCTCTATTTAACATGCTGCTGGACGGGAGGAAATGGCAGATGACCCATGTTTATGGTGTCTGTAAGAGAGTTTTCAAGTGAGAATTTGTCTGAAATAAATGTTTCAATATTACTTGAGAAAACAAGGGAGAATAGGGAAGTAACTGTGTTTTTATAAAGCAATTGAAGTTTTATAATGTGACAGGTGAGAATGGGAGACAAATACCATATGAGTCATGGTGGCTCTGGACAGTACATCCTGTGGACATAATGTCACAAATAAAACCAACAAATGGGAATGACTTCTGTTAGAATAACAGCTACATTTTGAACCATGATAGAGCAATCGCCTAGCATTGGGTCAGGTCTCAGCTCCGACACTTCCTGACTATGTGACCAGTCTGCAGAGTGCATATACCCTCTCTGAACCTCATTTTCCTCATAGGTGAAATGTGGATGGTAATATCATTTACCTGTTCCATGAAAATAGGATTGTTTTGAGGGTGAAAGGAGGTGTAGTGTATGATAGCAGCTCAGGTGAGTGTTTAGCATATAGTAAGCAGCTTTTATGGCTGTTGATGTCATTGCTATTATATGTCAGGATGTTGCAATGGCTGGGTCAAACATCTGGAGCTAGAAAATCTAGGATCAGTTTCCTCTTCCATCCCTTAGTGACAAGTGAATTTGGGTGAATCACTGACTTAGTTTTCTCCTTGATCAAATGCTAATTAGCATGTAATAATTGCGGCGCCAGAGACCTTGGAGGACTTTTCTGAGTACTGGATGTAGTCTAACGTGGCTGTCGTTCAGAGATGTGTATGGAAAGACTGAAAATCTTATTAGGGAAAACCAGGCCAAGGGAAGCCTGAAGTTACTGTCTGGAGGGAGGAACAGCTGCTGAGGAAGAAGACGGTAATGAGCTGAGAACAACAGGCTGGCATCGGAAGGGAAAAGCACTGCAATTACTCCGTGTTTCTTTCACAAGGAGAATAGGAAGGGAGAGCAGCAGATTCCGAAAAAAGGACCCAGGGAACCATGTGTACACTTGAGGCCATGTTGCAACTGGGCACCCTTGGGAGGACAAATCTAGATGGTGTCTAAAACTGAGGCTCTGGGCCCCCGAAGCAGGTGCTCCTCTAACCCCATCCTGTCTGAGCAAAGAACAGACGCCCTCAGGCGACCTACACGCAGAGGCGGGTACAAATACAAAGCTGAGTCCCATGAGCTGTGCGAACAAGGAAGAGAAAGGGAAATTTCTTCCAGTAGCCTCAGAAGCAGCGGATTAAATCTCCACAATCAACTTGATGTATCCTGCATCTGTGGAATACCTGAATAGACAACGAATCATCCCAAATTGAGGAGGTGGACTTTGGGAGCAATGATATATATATATTTTTCCCTTTTTCTCTTTTTGTGAGTGTGTATGTGTACGCTTCTGTGTGTGATTTTCTCTGTATAGCTTTGCTTTTACCATTTGTCCTAGGGTTCTGTCTGCCCATTTTTTTTTATTACTTAAAAATTTTATTTCTTAATAATTATTTTTTATTTTAATAACTTTTAATTTTATTTTATCTCCTTCCTTCCTTCCTTCCTTCCTTCCTTCCTTCCTTCCTTCCTTCCTTCCTCCCTTCCTTCCTTCCTTCCTTCCTTCCTTCCTTCCTTCCTTCCTTCCTTTCTTTCTTTCTTTCTTTCTTTCTTTCTTTCTTTCTTTCTTTCTTTCTTCTTTTTTTTCCTCCCTTATATTCTGAGTCATGTGGAGGACAGGCTCTTGGTGCTCCAGCCAGGCGTCAGGGCTGTGCCACTGAGGTGGAAGAGCCAAGCTCAGGACACTGGTCCACAAGAGACCTCCCAGCTCCACGTAATATCAAACAGCGAAAATCTCCCAGAGATCTCCATCTCAATGCCAAGACCCAGCTCCACTCAATGACCAGCAAGCTACAGTGCTGGACACCCTATGCCAAACAACTAGCAAGACAGGAAAAAAAACCCATCCATTAGCACAGAGACTGTCTAAAATCATAAGGCCACAGACACCCCAAAACACACTACCAGACATGGACCTGCCCAACAGAAAGACAAGATCCAGCCTCATCCACCAGAACACAGGCACTAGTCCCCTCCACCAGGAAGCCTACACAACACACTGAACCAACCTAAGCCACTGGGGACAGACACCAAAAACAACGGGAACTATGAACGTGCAACCGGCGAAAAGGAGACCCCAAACACAGTAAGTTAAGCAAAATGAGAAGACAGAAAAACACACAGCAGATGAAGGAGCAAGGTAAAAACCCACCAGACCTAACAAATGAAGAGGAAATAGGCAGTCTACCTGAAAAAGAATTCAGAATAATGATAGTAAAGATGATCCAAAATCTTGGAAATGGAATGGAGAGAATACAAGAAACGTTTAACAAGGACCTAGAAGAACTAAAGAGCAAACAAACAGTGATGACCAGCACAATAAATGAAATTAAAAATTCTCTAAAAGGGATCAATAGCAGAATAACTGAGGCAGAGGAACGATTAAGTGACCTGGAAGATAAAATAGTAGAAATAACTACTGCAGAACAGAATAAAGAACAAAGAATGAAAAGAATTGAGGACAGTCTCAGAGACCTCTGGGACAACATTCAATGCACCAACATTCGAATTATAGGGGTCCCAGAAGAAGAAGAGAAAAAGAAAGGGACTGAGAAAATATTTGAAGAGATTATAGTTGAAAACTTCCCTAATATGGGAAAGGAAATAGTTAATCAAGTTCAGGAAGCACAGAGAGTCCCATACAAAATAAATCCAAGGAGAAACATGCCAAGACACATATTTATCAAACTATCAAAAATTAAATGCAAAGAACAAATACTAAAAGCACAAGGGAAAAACAACCAGTAACACATAAGGGAATCCCCATAAGGTTAACACCTGATCTTTCAGCAGAAACTCTGCAAGCCAGAAGGGACTGGCAGGACATATTGAAAGTGATGAAGGAGAAAAACCTACAACCAAGATTGCTCTACCCAGCAAAGGTCTCATTCAGATTTGACGGAGAAAGTAAAACCTTTAGAGACAAGCAAAAGCTAGGAGAATTCAGCACCACCAAACCAGCTTTACAACAAATGCTAAAGGAACTTCGCTAGGCAGGAAACACAAGAGAAGGAAAAGAATTACAATAATAAACCCAAAACAATTAAGAAAATGGTTAATAGGAACATACATATCGATAATTACCTTAAATGTAAATGGATTAAATGCTCCAACCAGAAGACATAGACTGGCTGAATGGATACAAAAACAAGACCCATATACATGATGTCCACAAGAGACCCACTTCAGACCTAGGGACACATACAGACTGAAAGTGAGGGGATGAAAAATAATATTCCATGCAAATGGAAATTAAAAGAAAGCTGCAGTAACAATTCTCGTATCAGACAAAATAGACTTTAAAACAAAGACTATTAAAAGAGACAAAGAAGGACACTACATAATAATCAAGGGATCAATTCAAGAAGAAGATACAGCAATTGTAAATATTTATGCACCCAACATAGGAGTACCTCAATACATAAGGCAAATACTAACAGCCATAAAAGGGGAAATCGACAGTAACACAATCATTTCAGGGGACTTTAAGACCCCACTTTCGCTATGGACAGATAATCCAAAATGAAAATAAATAAGGAAACACAAGCTTTAAATGTTACATTAAACAAGATGGACTTAATTGCTATTTATAATCCAAAAAGAACAGAATACACATTCTCCTCAAGTGCTCATGGAACATTCTCCAAGATAGATCATATCTTGGGTCACAAATGAAGCCTTGGTAAATTTAAGAAAATTGAAATCATATCAAGTATCTTTTCTGGCCACAAGGCTATGAGACTAGACATCAATTACAGGAAAAAATCTGTAAGAAATACAAACACATGGAGGCTAAATAACACACTACTTAATAACCAAGAGATCACTGAAGAAATCAAAGAGGAAATAAAAAAATACCGAGAAATAGGGCTTCCCTGGTGGCATAGTGGTTGAGAGTCCGCTTGCCGATGCAGGGGACACAGGTTCGTGCCCTGGTCTGGGAAGATCCCACATGCCGTGGAGCGGCTGGGCCTGTGAGCCATGGCCGCTGAGCCTGCGCATCTGGAGCCTGTGCTCTGCAACGGGAGAGGCCACAACAGTGAGAGGCCTGCATACTGCAAACAAACAAACAAAATACCTAGACAAATGACAATGAACACAGAACGACCCAAAACGTATGGGATGCAGCAAAAGCAGTTCTAAGAGGGAAGTTTATAGCTATACAAGCCTACCTTAAGAAACAAGAAACATCTCAAATAAAAAACCTGACCTTACACCTAAAGCATTAGAGAAAGAAGAACATAAAAACCCCAAAGTTGGCAGAAGGAAATAAATCATAAAGATCAGATCAGAAATAAATGAAAAAAGAAATGAAGAAAACGATAGCAAAGATCAATAAAAGTAAAAGCTGGTTCTTCGAGAAGATAAACAAAATTGATAAACCATTTACTTTGAGAATAAACAAAATTGATAAACAAAATTGATAAACCAAAAGGGCGAAGACTCAATTCAATAGAATTAGAAATGAAAAAGAAGTAGCAACTGACACTGCAGAAATACAAAGGATCATGAGAGATTACTACAAGCAATATATGCCAATAAAATGGACAACCTGGAAGAAATGGACAAATTCTTAGAAATGCACAACCTTCCGAGACTGAACCACGAAGAAATAGAAAATATAAACAGACCAATCACAAGCACTGAAATTGAAACTGTTATTAAAAATCTTCCAACAAACAAAAGCCCATGACCAGATGGCTTCACAGGCGAATACTGTCAAGCATTTAGAGAAGAGCTAACACCCATCCTTCTCAAACTCTTCCAAAATATAGCAGAGGGAGGAACAATCCCAAACTCATTCTACGAGACCACCATCACCCTGATACCAAAACCAGAAAAGATGTCACAAAAAAAGAAAACTACAGGCCAATATCACTGATGAACATAGATGCAAGAATCCTCAACAAAATACTGGCAAACAGAATCCAACAGCACATTAAAAGGATCATACACCATGATCAAGTGGGGTTTATCCCAGGAATGCAAGGATTCTTCAATATATGGAAATCAATCAGTGTGATACACCATATTAACAAATTGAAGGAGAAAACCGTATGATCTTCTGAATAGATGCAGAGAAAGCTTTCAACAAAATTCAACACCCATTTATGATAAAAGCCCTCCAGAAATTAGGCATAGAGGGAACTTTCCTCAACGTAGTAAAGGCCATATATGACAAACCTACATCCAACATTGTCCTCAATGGTGAAAAACTGAAACCATTTCCATTAAGATCAGGAACAAGACAAGGTTGCCTACTTTCACCACTATTATTCAACATAGCTTTGGAAGTTTTAGCCAGAGCAATCAGAGAAGAAAAAGAAATAAAAGCAATCCAAATCAGAAAAGAAGAAGTAAAGCTGTCACTGTTTGCAGATGACATGATACTATACATAGAGCATCCTAAAGAGACTACCAGAAGACTACTAGAGCTAATCAATGAATTTGGTAAAGTAGCAGGATACAAAATTAATGCATGGAAATCTCTTGCATTCCTATACACTAATGATGAGAAATCTGAAAGTGAAATTAAGAAAGCACTCCCATTTACCATTGCAACAAAAAGAATAAAATATCTAGGAATAAACCTACCCAAGGAGACAAAAGACCTGTATCCAGAAAATTATAAGACACAAATGAAAGAAATTAAAGATGATACAAATAAATGGAGAGATATACCATGTTCTTGGATTGGAAGAATCAACATTGTGAAATGACTCTACTACTCAAAGCAATCTATAGATTCAATCAATCCCAATCAAACTACCACCGGCATTTTTCACAGAAGTATAACAAAAAATTTCACAATTTGTATGGAAACACAAAAGACCCCGAATAGCCAAAGCAATCTTGAGAACAGAAAACGGAGCTGGAGGAATTAGGCTCCCTGACTTCAGACTATACTACAAAGCTACAGTAATCAAGACAGTATGGTACTGGTACAAAAACAGAAATAAAGATCAATGGAAAAGGATAGAAAGCCCAGAGATAAGCCCTCGCACATATGGTCGCCTTATCATTGATAAAGGAGGCAGGAGTATACAGTGCAGAAAAGACAGCCTCTTCAATAAGTGGTGCTGGGAAAACTGGACAGCTACATGTAAAAGTATGAAATTAGAACACCCCCAACACCATACACAAAAATAAACTCAAAATGGATTAAAGATCTAAATGTAAGGCCAGACACTATCAAAGTCTTAGAGGAAAACATAGGCAGAACACTCTATGACATAAATCACAGCAAGATCCTTTTTGACCCACCTCCTAGAGAAATGGAAATAAAAACAGAAATAAACAAATGGGACCTAATGAAAATTAAAAGCTTTTGCACAGCAAGGGAAATCATAAGACAAAAAGACAGCCCTCCGAATGGGAGAAAATATTTGCAAATGAAGCAACTGACAAAGGATTAATCTCCAATATTTACAAGCAGCTCAATAACAAAAAAACAACCCAATCCAAAAATGGGCAGAAGACCTAAATAGACATTTCTCCAAAGAAATATACAGATTGCCAACAAACACGTGAAAGAATGCTCAACATCATTAATCATTAGAGAAATGCAAGTCAAAACTGCAATGAGGTATCATCTCCCACCAGTCAGAATGTCCATCATCAAAAAATCTAGAAACAATAAATGCTGGAGAGGGTGTGGAGAAAAGGGAACCCTCTTGCACTGTTGGTGGGAATGTAAATTCAGCCACTGTGGGGAACAGTATGGAGGTTCCTTAAAAAAGTAAAAATAGAACTACCATACAACCCAGCAATCCCACTACTGGGCATATACCCTGAGAAAACCATAATTCAAAGAGAGTCATGTACCAAAATGTTCATTGCAGTTCTATTTACAATAGCCGGGATATGGAAGCAACCTAAGTGTCCATCAACAGATGAATGGATAGAGAAGATGTGGCACATATATACAATGGAATATTACTCAGCCATAAAAAGAAACGAAATTGAGTTATTTGTAGTGAGGTGGATGGACCTACAGTCTGTCATACCGAGTGAAGTAAGTCAGAAAGAGAAAAACAAATACCGTATGCTAACACATATATATGCAGTCTAAGAAAAAAAAAGAAAAGGTCATGAAGAACCTAGGGGTAAGACGGGAATAAAAACACAGACCTACTAGAGCATGGACTTGAGGATATGGGGAAGGGGAAAGGTAAGCTGTGACAAAGTGAGAGAGCGGCATGGACATATATACACTACCAAACATAAAATAGATAGCTAGTGGGAAGTTGCCGTATAGCACAGGGAGATCAGCTAGGTGGTTTGTGACCACCTAGAGGGGTGGGATAGGGAGGGTGGGAGGGAGGGAGATGCAAGAAGGAAGTGATATAGGAACATATGTATATGTATAACTGATTCACTTTGTTATAAAGCAGAAACTAACACACCATTGTAAAGCAATTATAGTCCAATAAAGATGTTAAAAAAAATCTAGAAACAATAAATGCTGGAGAGGGTGTGGAGAAAAGGGAACCCTCTTGCACTGTTGGTTGGAATGTGAATTGGTACAACCACTATGGAGAACATATGGAAGTTCCTTTAAAAACTAAAAATGGAACTACCATACAAGCCAGCAATCCCACTACTGGGCATATACCCTGAGAAAACCATAATTCAAAAACAGTCATGTACCACAGTGTTCATTGCAGCTCTACTTACGATAGCCGGGATCTGGAAGGAACCTAAATGTCCATCAACAGATGAATGGATAAAGAAGATGTGGCACATATAAACAATGGAATATTACTCAGCCCTAAAAAGAAACGAAACTGAGTGATTTGTAGTGAGGTGAATAGGTCTAGAGACTGTCATACAGAGTGAAGTAAGTCAGAAAGAGAAAAACAAATACTGTATGCTAACACATATATATGGAATCTAAAAAAAAAAAAGAAAGAAAATGGTCACAAGAACCTAGGGGCAAGACAGGAATAAAGATACAGACCTACTAGAGAATGGACTTGAGGATGCAGGGGGGAGGAAGGGTAAGCTGGGACGAAGTGAGAGAGTACCATGGACATATATACACTACCAAATGTAAAGTAGGTAGTGGGAAGCCGCTGCATAGCGCAGGGAGATCAGGTCGGTGCTTTGTGACTGCCTGGAGGGGTGGGATGGGAAGGGTGAGAGGGAGGGAGATTCGGGAGGGAGGAGATATAGTAACGTGTGTGTATGTATGGCTGATTCGCTTTGTTGTAGAGCAGAAACTGACACACCATTGTAAAGCAATTATACTGTAATAAAGATGTTAAAAAAATAAAAAGGCCAAAATAATAAATAAATAAATAAAAATAAAACTGAGGCTCTGGGAGAAGGTCCCAGGAGGCTGCCTTTCTCCTCAGCCCTCTGAGTGCAGGGAGGGGCAGCCACGGATGGAAGTTAAGCCAGCAGGGGGCATTTTGGGGTCTGTGTGATGTTACCAACTTTATTATTGTTATTTTATTATTATTTTTTTTTGCGGTACGCAGGCCTCTCACTGCTGTGGCCTCTCCCGTTGTGGAGCACAGGCTCCGGACGCGCAGGCTCAGCAGCCATGGCCCACGGGCCTAGCCGCTCCACGGCATGTGGGATCTTCCCGGACCGGGGCACGAACTCGTGTCCCCTGCATCAGCAGGCAGACTCTCAACCACTGCGCCACCAGGGAAGCCCCTATTATTGTTATTTTTAATATGTGAATTTTAATTATATTTGTCTTGAAGTAAATTTGTAGTTAGAAGAGATTTCCAGGATGTGGGATGTTTCCAGGAGGACAGACGTGGCAACATTGACAACAAAGGGCATACGCCGTGCAATTAATGTCACTAAGCACTGGCCTCGCTGTGAAGTAATAGTACTTTGTAAACTGTAAAGTGGTATACAAATGGTGTTATAAGCACAGACGTAATTGCTATGTCTTGAGTAGTTGCCATGTCTTGAGCATGTTCATGTAGACAGATGTAATTTTTTTTTAATTTATTTTTTATTGAAGTAAAGTTAAATTACAATGTTGTGTTAATTACTGTTGTACAGCAAAGTGACTCAGTTATACATATGTATACATACTTTTTCATATTCTTCTCCATTATGGTGTATCACAGGATATTGAATATAGTTCCCTGTGCTATACAGTAGGACCTCGTTGTTTATCCATCCTATTTATACCAGTTTTCATCCGCTGACCCCAGACTCCCACTCCTCCCCTTTCCACCCCCCTCCCCCTTGGCAACCACCAGTCTATTCTCTATGTCCCTAATTTTTTTTCTGTTTCATAGATAAGTTCATTTGTGTCATATTTTAGATTCCACATATAAGTGACCTCATATGGTATTTGTGTTGACAGAATGTAATTTTGAACTCTGATATCTTTGGGTTTGAATCTTGTCTCAGGTACTTACCAGGCAGTGGGTGTAATTTTGGAGGAAATCAACTGTAGGTGATGGAGTGGAGCACAGGCAGAAGGAAAAGAAGGTAATTGGACAGAAGGGCATGAACTTCAGGTTCAGGCAAGTGTCTGCAGAAGGGAGATCAAACAGGAAGTAATGATTTCCTCAGGCAAAGTAGTGTCACAGGCAAGAGCAGGCAATGTCCTGAGATCTGCACAGACCAGTAGGCATTCAGACCCCAGGAAGTCTGTCAGGCAGCAGCTCTCAGCTGCCTTCTGAAGTTCAGAGGCAGGGTCCAGCCTTTGGTGTAGCTGGAAAGAGAAAAGGAGGATCCCATTTCTGTTTACTCGGGAAATGTTTTTTGAGCACACCTACCTGCTAAGTACTATTTTAGGTGTTGGAGGTACAGCAGTGTAATGACAGCAAAGAGCCCTGCTTCTATAACCAGAGGGGAGAGAAAAAAGAAAGAAACAAAGAAAGGCAAAGCAACAACAAATGCAAAACTGAGATAGGTCAGATTCTTGGTAAAGGGACTCTGGGATGGAGATTTGCCTGTAGGACCAGCTAAGGTATTGAGGACACAAGATTGAGTAGAGGGAGAAGTTCCCTGGAGACCTGTTGCAATGGAGGCCTTGGTCAAACCTACCTGATGCTGTAGAGCTGGAGTGGCCTTTCAGAGATGTGTCACATGGTGGCTTTTGTACCCTGCGTCATTCAGCCATTCAGATGGACAGGGGGGTAACCAGAGAGGCTGTATAACCTTGGGTGAGACAGCTCATTTTAGTGGAGGGGCTCACCAGTGAGATCGCAGCACCCAACACTCCTGGCAGCTGGGAAGATGAGTGCCTCAGACTAGGAGTATCTAGGTGGCCTACCAGGGCGTCCACTGCAGCTTACTGCCAGTGTGCCTCAGAAGCCACTTGCTTGATATAATAAGTTAACTGGTATTAAGACAGCTGTTAGTTTTTTTTCCTGCAGATGCTGGTCCAAGATGCTGGTAGTCTCTTTCTTGCAGAAAATATATTACATCCTATACTTAACAATGAACTCTCCTTACCGTCCTGTGCTTTCCGTCATTGGCTTGCTTGTGTGATTTTCTCTTCAGGTTCTGGACAATTTAAAGGGCTGCTTTTTGTTGTCATTGTTTGTTTCTGCATCCTTCGTGTGTAGCAGAGAATAGCATGTGTCCAGTGTGTCTAGCACATACTTGGCACTCAACAAAGTGTTTTCAGTGGTTGAAAGAAAAGACTATAGGAAATGAATGAGTTGTTTTTGCAGGTATCTTGGTTATACCCCTAAACATTCAACCAAAATAACTGATACCAATACGACATAGATATACAACAGGTATGGAATAATCAGTGGCATTCCTACGTATCTTCTATTAATGTAGAACTTGGAAATTACTGAAAAAAATAACTTTTTATGAAACTGGCCCGTCTCTCCCACCACCACATTGCCCTTCACTTTTATATTTATATCGATACTTTATATTTTTTCCTAAAACACAATAGTTTTTTTTTCATAGAAACAAATTATGTTGCCTCAATGGGAAAAGCAAAAGAAGATATGAATAAAAGGAGAGCTATGCTTTCTTCCTGGCAGATAAAACTAATTATTGTAAAGATGGTAATATCCCCTAGTTCAATTTTACACCTAGTGCAATATTAGAAGCTTTGCAGGATATTCCATAGACTTTAAAAAATTTGAAATGTGAGTTTTATGTAACAGTGGGCAAGAGTACCAAAAGCTTTTTAAAAAATTTTTAAGTCAGTAACAGTGTAATTGCTAGATAGATTTTAAGCCATTTTAGAAAATGACAGTTATCAAGACTACATAGTAGGGAATTGAAATTTTGATAAATTCAGAAATAGATTTGTTACCTTAGTAGATGTTTAAAAATATTAAAGAGAGACTCATACATCTAGGGCCTCAAGATTTAACGAAAGTATTACAATAATGAGAAAAGAAATGATTATTAAATGTACTGTTGGGCACTTGAATGTCAGTACAAACTGTATAAACTTGAATTAATTCCTTATTCTGTATGCTAAGAACTTTCAGAGGGATAAAAGAGTTAAATATTTCTTTTAGAGCCAGCAAAAATCTAGAAGGAAGTGAAATAGTATATTTATGCTAGCTTTGGATGGAAGATATATTTTGCAAGCTAAGATCTAATAAAAGAAATATTGAAAAGATAGAAAACTGGATATATGGCAGACATAACTGATAAAAAATTACTAACTGAACATATAGCAGCAACTAACTTTTATGTAATGCCTAACAGCTTTCAAAGTGTTTACGTACTTCACTAGATCTTCTAAAACCTTCCTCCTCAAAGTGTGGTCCCCAGACCAGCAGTGTTGACCTCATCTGAAGCTTATGAGAAATACAGAAGCCTAGGCCCAACCTCAGACCCACTGAGTCATAATCTGAATTGTAACAGGATCCCCAGGCGAAGCATATACACATTTAAGTTTGAGAAACGCTATTCTAAATAACCTATTGAAACTGAGGCTTCGAAAGTTTGAGTAATTTATCAAAGAGCACAGAATCACAGAAAATAGTGAAGTTTGATTTCTGGGTCTTCTAACTACAGATTCATTGGTTTATTCATTTATCAACATGATACATATTGATGGATGCCCTGTGTGTCCCTGTACTGACCAGGGCTGGGGACAACGTAGCAGTTCCCTGTGTGCCTGATCTTCATGAGCCCCTTCCCAAAATAAGTGTCCATAATCTTGCCTCAGCACTAAAACGCTTCCGCTTAATAAGTATAATAGAAAATACCATCACATTGAAAAAAATGTATTCTCACCGTCAATATCTAAATATAGGTTAAAATATCATTAAAGTACATCTTTTAATTTAACAAAATAAATGTACATGGTACATACATCTCAATGTTAATTAAGATTTAGAGAAACAAGTATACCCTTGCTGAGGACAAAAACTAGTTTCTACGTGTCTGGAGCACAAGATAGTTATATATGAGAAGAGCTATAAAACTGTTTAAACCTTTTAACTACCTTATTTCACCTTTGGAGTAAAGACACCAAGGAAATGATTTCAATGAAAAAAATACATGGCTATAAAGATATAACTATGTTTTTTCTCACAATGATATCAGAAGCCAAATAATTGAGATATCAAATGTCATGAACAAAGCCAGCATATGTTATCAGGCAGCTACAGGGACAATAAGCAAGCTGAACGCACTTGCAGTAGCTTCCCTGCCTTTGCTTAGCAAAGAAGCCCTGTGCTCTGCAGCCGGGCACCCTGCAGGATCAAGTCTCTGATCTCCTTCCAGGATGGCTCGACTGTTCTTCCTAATGGCCTCCTCCCTTGGCCTCTTTTTGATTCTGTACATGTGCATTTTGTTTTTCTCTTCTCCGTATTATGGCCTAAAAATCCTTCATGATCTGGCCTACCTACCTCTCTAACCTCACCCTTTGGGACCCTTCTGATAAGTTTGGTTCCAGGTGTTCTAAACTCGCTGCAGCATCCCAGATGCACAGGACCACATTAAGCTTCTGGATGCAGCCTTCGTCATCACTTCTCTGGCGTGTGAACTACTCCTCATTCTTGCAGAGTCACTTAAAAGGCCCTTTTATCAAGCATCATCTGCCTATTACCCTCTTTTGTGTGTTACCATGATAGACTGTTTCTCCTTATTTTAGCTTTTATCTTACCCTGTTTTAATTTTCTGTGGTATTTTTTTCCTCCATCACATTTTGAGCTGATTGAATATAAGACTGCTTTTAAAAAAATCTTTGTTCTTTTCCAGGACCTAACCAGTGTTTGACATATAGAAAAATATTAATAAATATTCATCTAAAGAGAGCAAACATGACTGAATCTGTACCTACTGAAATCTTTCTTTCCATTCAGTGTCAAGCTTGAGAATGCTACCTTTTCAAGTCTTCTTCCCAGGGGCTAGAAGTGGCCTTTCCCATCTTTGCATCTCCTTGGCACTTGTCACATTTTGTTCTTGCTTAGTCATCATTTACCCATCCTTTATTCTGTGTATGTCCCAGAAGCTAGTGCATTCTAGGTGCTTATCATTCTTGAAGTTCAGTGAATGAATGAACATTGCTAAATATCTTGTGACAGTCCAGTGCCCTGACAGTTCCAACAAATGGTCAAAGCTGCAGGTCTCCTCATCTGATGCTTATTTCAGTTGATGCTTAGTAATAAAAGCAGCAGAGGCTGGGAAAGTAGAGGCTGTCTTATCTTCGGCTTGAGAAGATTGAGTGGAAGTAATTTTCCTGCAAATAGAAAGACAATTTGACATTATCAAGTGCTTGTCTATCATTTTGCTTCATCAGAATTAGCCCTGCAGAATGAAGGTGCTTCTGAACTCTTAATTATTTAATTCCATATTCATTGAGTACTTTTCACATGCCAAGAACTTTTCTTGTTCCTGATATTAGTAAACAGATGTGGTTATTATTCTAGTGGGGAGAGACAGAAAATATAGAAGTACATAAGTAAATCAGAAACACTCAGATACTGATTAGTGCTAGGAAGTTGATGACAAATTTCCAGGGAGTGACTTGAGGTTGAGTAGGGGGTATTTTAATTTTTTTAATTAATTAATTTTTCTTGATTATCACAATGATTTTAGTGAACATCTGTCATCTAATCTAGGTACAAAATTAAATAGAAAAAAAGAATAAAAATTTTTTTTTCTTGTACTGAGAACTCTTAGGATTTACCCTCTTAACAACTCTCATAACATACAGCAGTGTTAATTATATTTATCATGTTGTACATTACATCCCTAGTACTTCTTTTTTTTTTTAACATCCTTATTGGAGTAAAATTGCTTTACAATGGTGTGTTAGTTTCTGCTTTATAACAAAGTGAATCAGTTATACATACACATATGTTCCCATATCTCTTCCCTCCTGCGTTTCCCTCCCTCCCACTGTCCCTATCCCACCCCTCTAGGTGGTCATAAACCACCTTGCTGATCTCCCTGTGCTATGCAGCTGCTTCCCACTAGCTATCTATTTTACATTTGGTAGTGTATATATGTCCATGCCACTCTCTCACTTTGTCACAGCTTACCTTTCCCCCTCCCTGTATCCTCAAGTCCATGCTCTAGTAGGTCTGTGTCTTTATTCCCGTCTTGCCCCTAGGTACTTCATGACCCTTTTTTTTTTCTCTTAGATTCCATATATATGTGTTAGCATACGGCATTTGTTTTTCTCTTTCTGACTTACTTCACTCGGTATGACAGACTGTAGGTCCATCCACCTCACTACAAATAACTCAATTTTGTTTCTTTTTATGGCTGAGTAATATTCCATTGTATATATGTGCCACATCTTCTTTATCCATTCATCTGTCGATGGACACTTAGGTTGCTTCCATGTCCTGGCTATTGTAAATAGAGCTGCGATGAGTGGGGTCTATTTTAAATATTGAGGGGTCAGTGAGGAGAAGACATTTGACCTGAGACATGAGTTACAAAATGGATTCAGATTTATGAGGATCTGGGTATGAACTGTGCCACAGAGATCCTGGACATGAACTACAATGGTCCCTTCCCAGTTTCTGAGACCCTTTTCTTGTTTTATATGCAATTAGCAGCTGGTAGATAGCAGCACCCTCTTGTGAGTCATGTTCTTGGAAGACTTGACTGAGACACCTTGAAAGTAGGCTCTTGAAGGAAGCAGTCTAATCTGTCGCTTTGATCCTTGGCTCCAGGGCATCCTCCATTTCCATCTTCATAGGCTGCTTCTTTCCATGACTGCCAGGGTCTCAGTGTTCCGGTCCTCTTCATTTGTAGCGCATTTCCAGCGTCTGACTCCAAACCCATTCCTTGCTTCAAAAGACAGACTGTCCTCCCAGCAAGTGGTAAGCACCATTTAACCTTTTCAGTGGCTCTGCATTGCATTCTAACTTCTGGATGATACACAAGCCCTCTCATGGATTGTCCCCTACCTATTTTTCTAAGTCTTTGGTCTTGCCCATCCTCTTCATGCCTCATGCTCAAGTCACACTGAAATACAGTGTGCTTTTCTATCTAAGTACCACTCCGTCTTTGCATATGGAGTACCCTGTGCCTGGAGGGTCTTTCCTCTCCTTGTCTGCCTTAAAATGGATAAAGAAGATGTGGCACATGTACACAATGGAATATTACTCAGCCATAAAAAGAAACGAAATGGAGTTATTTGTAGTGAGGTGGATGGACCTAGAGACTGTCATACAGAGTGAAGTAAGTCAGAAAGAGAAAAACAAATACAGTATGCTAACACGTATATATGGAATCTAAAAAAAAAACGGTCTGATGAACCGAGGGGCAGGACAGGAATAAAGACGCAGACATAGAGAATGAACTTGAGGACACGGAGAGGGGGACGGGTAAGCTGGGACGCAGTGAGAGAGTGGCATGGACATATATACACTACCAAATGTAAAATAGCTAGTGGGAAGCAGCTGCATAGCACAGGGAGATCAGCTTGGTGCTTTGTGACCACCTAGAGGGGTGGGATAAGGAGTGTGGGAGGGAGACACAAGAGGGAAGAGATGTGGGGATATATGTGTATGTATAGCTGATTCACTTTGTTATAAAGCAGAAACTAACACACCATTGTAAAGCAATTATACTCCAATAAAGATGTTAAAAAAAACTGAAAAATTAAGAAAAAAACAAAGCAAAACACTCTTCAGCCTTTGGGGCCCAGTTCACTTCCTCTGTGAAGGCTCTCTTGGCCTCCGCAGGGAGTGTGAAATACTTTTTCTTTGTTATCCTATGGCATCTTACAAATCGTTCTGTATAGCATTTACCACATTGTCATGCTTGTTTACGTCTCTTTTTCACCATTCCTGCACCCTACCTACTACCATGCGTGAACTGTGAAGATCAATGTCAGGAACTGTTCTTCATTTCCTCATTTTTGTATTCTTGAGCCTTGCCCA
This sequence comes from Tursiops truncatus, assembly GCF_011762595.2. NCBI lineage: Eukaryota > Metazoa > Chordata > Mammalia > Artiodactyla > Delphinidae > Tursiops > Tursiops truncatus. Next base: position 49,230,632 of record NC_047041.1, read on the forward strand.
AGGGCCTGTTAAAAACTGCATACTTAAGTCTTAGCATTTTAGCAAATTTGCCAGATACACACTCACCAATCTGATCTCTCCCCCCCCACTATGTCTATTCTTATACATATTTTTTCATATACATTTATTGGGCATTTACTATGGGCAGGAAAACTATGAGATGCCTGACTCCAGGTGAGACAAATGAGCAGAAAGTCTCTCTACCAGAAGGAGGATGATCCCTTTGACCCGGTGGTCAGCAGGGACTTTACAAAGCAGGTGTCAGGGAGCTGGCTTTGGAGGAGAGAAACTTAGGAAAGGATTGGAAATGAAAATGGTATCGCTTTTTAAAACCATTCAGATTGTAACCAAGGACATTTCCAGAATTGTATAATTCCATTTACACCTATTCGCCTGATAAATCTGGTCCACTTTTGAGCAAACATCGCATTCCCTTGACGATATTTCTACGACTTATGGAGCTACTGATTCCAGTGGTGCATAACATATAAAAGTGACAGGAAATGCCCAGAGAAACAACAAAAATGTGAAAGGTCTTTGTTAAAATGCTCATCATTCTCTTCTTCTCTGGGGAGGAGGAGACATGGGCTCTGGCTGGATGACGGGGAAGTGGAAACCCATAAAGAGGGAGCAGGAGACCAATTATGCTGCTTCTGTCACTGAGCCCTGCTGCTCTGATTTGGCTCATAAATAGACTCTCTAGAACCAGTATAGATGTAAATATTTGAGCCTAATGCTGTTTTTATGTTTTAGCTTGAGGGTGTTAAAAACCTTTATTTAAACTTTTTTTTTTCTGATCATTAAAAACAAACATGATAAATTACAGTGGCTTTGTCAGGGGACAGTGTAATTGCTTTTATTGAAGATGACTTGGTCAGTGCATCATTCTCATTGCTCTAAGTCTCGCGTGGATAAGCAGCAAGGGAAAGACTTGGGTCTGTAGATGGAAGACCTGGGTTGGATCTCAGCTTCCGGATGGCATGGCCTTTGGTATGTAATGACTTCTCTGAATCTCAGATTCCTCATGCCTGTGAAAGGAGGATCCTAATGCTCAACTGTCAGTCTTGTAACATGGTTTAAATGAAGGGATTATGTTGGTAGGTGGTGATTTAAGATGTCAGTTGCCTGAGATGCCAGAGGTATGAGGTGCCACACAGGGGACAAGGTCAAGTGAATGCTTGGTGGTGGGGATGTTTGTAATCATTAGCTCAAGTTTGGTTCCAAGTCCCAATATATACATTTCTCCTGGTGCGCTGAGCTGAACCACACAGAACCATGAGGAATCCTTTCATGGCAGCTGAGGCAGATCAAAGGTCTTTTCTAGGCTAGTTTCTAGTCCCCTTTCCCCTTAACCCACAGATGGACCTTTTTGGCTATTTAGATTTTCTGTAAATTTAAGAAAAACTGTGCCGAGGAAAAGAAGGGGAAATGAGGGTCACCCCTAAGATCTAGGGCAAAGCTGGTCTAATAGTAAACTAATATTTTTTGAGCACTCACTCTGTATCGGGCTTTATATGAAGCTTAATCTCATTTAATCTTCATAATGATTCTGTAAGGTAGTTATTACCATGTCCACTGTATAACTGAGGGAGGAGACTTGGAGAGGTGAGGTGACAAGGACCACTAGCCGTCTGTCAAGGTCTTTTGGCTGGCAAGTGACTGAGTCCAGATTTGAGCTCAGCCACTGAAGTCCAGAGCCCGAGTGCACAACCATTCTGCCCAGGACATGAGACTGGACAGAAGGGGTCCCCTTGTGTCATCACTTTTGTGTTTCTGCATATTTGCTCTGGGAAAAAATACCTCTAACCTTTTTAAAATCAAAGGATGATATAAAAATGCCCAGCATCTTCCTTCAGAACTGTTAAAGCCTACAAAGTTGTATTATTAAAATGACAGGGAAGCTTTTTATCCAGTAGATGAAAACATCACCATGAGAGCATTGGAGCAGAGGGAAACCTAATCCTTCTTGTTGCCACTGTAATGACAGGTATTATATTCCAGGTGCACGAGTGATAACACGGTTGCCTCACCATGTAATTATCATTGTTTCCGTTGGTGTTATCATAAGCAGTAATTATCACTAACTAACATATGGCATTTGGTAGTAACTTGGAAAACAGCCTGTCACTTTGGCTTTATCATTTGGGGTGGATGTTAATGCTATTATGCTGTAAATCCTGCAGTGCTAGTAATTCCTTCTGTGAGACTCCAAAGAGGGCTGTATACACAGGGGACAGCGGCAGATTGGGAAGCAAAGCAAAGTACCACTTTGTCATTAGCTGTATGAGTGCCTGATTCCTAATATAAACCTCTGGTAAAGATTAGTTAGGGAGTTTGGTTCCAGCATGAGACTTGTGCCAGGCTTTTAGCACCCCTCTGGCTGGCTGAATGGGCATATGGGTGTCTGCATGGGTGTTGACTTTGGCTAAACTTACCTAATCGACGGACTGTGTGGAGGAGATGAGAGAGAGAGCCAGAACCCTCTGAGAAGCCAGCCCCTGCGTGTGATGTTTTATCACATAGATGTAGAATGCAGCCTGGTGCCAGGTTGCTGCTCTATTAACACAGAGTGACTCTGGATAGTTTCTGGAACTTGGAACAATTATATTAGCTACTTAACCATTCCTTAGCCCTCTATAAGTTACTTTATGTCTCTTAATTTCAGAGGGCTGGGTACAGTTGTTCCTGCCCTAGATGTGAAGACTACTAGATGCAGCGTTGTACATTCTTTAAGCTACTCAAAACTTTCCTTTTCTGGTAAACTATTAGTTACTTAGATATCTTCAACTCCTTTTAAAATTTGTCAGCAACATAAGCTGTTTTCTTTGAGGGTCCGTCTTTTGCCCCCCACAAAGAAGCAAGAGTTGGCGTTACTTCACACAACTTACTCATTAACCATGAGCGAAGCTGACCATCCTGCCCTTGAGATGGGACGCTGGCTGAGACCAGGCTCTCTCATGAACAGAGTGATGTTGTCTCACAAGACCCTCAGCACACGTGATTCAGTTCCTGCCTCAGCAGCATTCAGGGTAACCACATCATTGGGCTCACTTGTGGAAAGTTGAAACTGAATTTTCAATCGATGAAGGTTAAAATAGGCTGTATTATTCTCAGTTAAATAAATGTTGGTTAAGGTCTTGTGTTTTGGAGTTGCTCAGACCTGGGTTTGAATCCCTGGTCCTGCCATTTAGCAATTGTATGACCTTGATCCAATTTCTTAAGCTCTCCTAACCTTAGGTTTCTCATGTGTGAAATGGGAATACAGGATTTACTACTTAGTGTTATTATAAGAATTAATTAAGTAGTGTGTTAGATATTGTTTATAAAAATGTAAAACGCTTAGAGCCTCTGGCACCTATTTAGCATTTAATAAAGGTTAGCTATTATTATCATCTTATTATACTCATTCCATTCTCTGGGTGCTGGCGGTGGCTACCAAGGAGGATTGGTGTGAGCGGTCCACCCCTGGTGCAGGCAAAAATGCGTGTATTGTAAGAATATACAGACAACAATCAAACTGATGGAAAGTTGCCTGCTCTTTATTATCACCATGGGTTGGCAGTTCTAATCACTGTCAGTGATGCCATGCTCCTCGCTTCCAGGGCAGACCACTTGCATCTTATTTCTTCCTTGGTACCTACTAGGAATAGCTCCTTTGTGGTCTGTTTAATCTCCAGCTTCTCATGCTTTAGGCTTAAGGCAACCTTTCTCTTCTTTGCCATTGATCTGGAGAGATGGCTACCTCCCTGTGATGTGAATCTGCCGTTTTGTATTTCCTCTCTTGTTTTTTCCCAACAGTGCTTGATACAGGTAATTATAGAACTTCCATCAAAAATGGGAGCTAGTTCTTCAATTTCTCAATGACCAAAAAATTCTTCTTTTATGTTTCTAGTTCTATGACTATTTTTCAGTCATAGAACTCTGACTCTTTTATTGGAAAGATCTGTTAGCTCTGCTATATGAAATATATCTCCAATCTGTTCCCTTCTCACCATTTCCACTGATACTAAACTCCTCTTTCTGCAATATTGTGTTAACCTCTTAAGGGGTCTCCTTCCTTACAGTCTTACCTCTCTCTAGCCCATTTTCCAAGTAGAAGCCAGAATTTAAATTTCAAATGTAAGTTGATAATACATCCTCTTTGGCCCAACACCCCTCCAGTGGATTTCCATCTCATCTAGAATAAAGTGCAAGCTCTTTACACCCTCACAAGGTATGATCTGGCTCTTGGAGAATCATTGCTTATCTCTACCTCCTGGCACTCTCCTCTTACTCATTTTAGTCCAACCATCGAAGCTTTCTTGAACATGCCAAGTTTGCTTCTGCCTCAGGGTCTTTTAATTTGTTTTCCCTTTGCTTGGAATGCTCTATACCTAGATGTTTGCATGGCTCACTTCCTTTATTTGTATCTTTTATCACATTTCTACTGCTTAGAAAGGATTTGTTGACTGCCCTGTTTTCACTGGCAAGCCATCTATAGAAAATGCTGTTGGAGCCCACCCGTATATTCTCAGCCTACATCAGATGTCTTCTGCAGCTTTGGTGGACAGTTTCCTGTATACGCAGAGATAGCTTGCTCCCTCAAACATTTGTGTCTCTGCTGGAAGGTTTTCTCAGGCCACAAGAGTTTGCTTGGCTTGTAGGTGGGGTGGGCTGGAAGTACTAGATTTACTCTCCTAAGGAGCAACCCTCAACCAACTAGGGGCAGGATTTGGTGGATACACACCCCAGCTACCTCTCCTCTTGGTGGAACTATTCCAAGGTATGTGCTACACTGCCTCTCTGAGGGTCTAAAGCGGGATTTATCCCCAGTAGCTTATGTGGGATCACACTTAGGTATTTTTTGGGGGGATGGGAAGGGCTTGAATACCCCCCAGCTTTTTTGAAATGTAATCGACAAATAAAAATTGTATATATTTAAAATGTACAATGTAATGATTTGTGAAATGATTACCACAGTCAAGCTAGTTAACACATCCACCATCTCATATCATTTTTTAAAAATATCTTTATTGGAGTATAATTGCTTTACAGTGGTGTGTAAGTTTCTGCTTTATAACAAAGTGAATCAGCTATACATATACATATATCCCCATATCTCCTCCCTCTGGTGTCTACCTCCCACCCTCCCTATCCCACCCCTCTAGGTGGTCACAAAGCACCAAGCTGATCTCCCTGTGCTACGCGGCTGCCTCCCACTAGCTATCTATTTTGGTAGTATATATAAGTCCATGCCACTCTCTCACCTCGTCCCAGCTTACCCCTCCCCCTCCCTGTGTCCCCAAGTCCATTCTCTACATCTGTGTCTTTATTCGTGTCCTGCCCCTAGGTTCTTCAGAACCATTTTTTTTTCTTTAGATTCCATATATATGTGCTACCATACAGTATTTGTTTTTCTCTTTCTGACTTACCTCACTCTGCATGACAGACTCCAGGTTCATCCACCTCACTACAGATAACTCAATTTCACTTCTTTTTATGGCTGAGTAATATTCCATTGTATATATGTGCCACATCTTCTTTATCCATTCATCTTTCGATGGACACTTAGGTTGCTTCCATGTCCTGGCTATTGTAAATAGAGCTGCAATGAACATTGTGCTACATGACTCTTTTTGAATTATGGTTTTCTCAGGGTATATGCCCAGTAGTGGGATTGCTGGGTCATATGGTAGTTCTATTTGTAGTTTTTAAGGAACCTCCATACTGTTCTCCATAGTGGCTGTATCAATTTACATTCCCACCAACAGTGCAAGAGTGTTCCCTTTTCTCCACACCCTCTCCAGCATTTATTGTTCGTAGATTTTTAGATGATGGCCATTCTGAAGGGTGTGAGGTGATACCTCATTGTAGTTTTGATTTGCATTTCTCTAATGATTAGTGATGTTGAGCATTCTTTCATGTGTTTGTTGGCAATCTGTATATCTTCTTTGCAGAAATGTCTATTTAGGTCTTCTGCCCATTTTTGGACTGGGTTGTTTGTTTTTTTGATATTGAGCTGCATGAGCTGCTTGTAAATTTTGGAGATTAATCCTTTGTCAGTTGCTTCATTTGCAAATACTTCCTCCCATTCTGAGGGTTGTCTTTTTATCTTGTTTATGGTTTCCTTTGCTGTGCAAAAGCTTTTAAGTTTCATTAGGTCCCATTTGTTTGTTTTTATTTCCATTTTTCTAGGAGGTGGGTCAAAAAGGATCTTGCTGTGATTTATGTCATAGAGTGTTCTGCCTATGTTTTCCTCTAAGAGTTTTATAGTGTCTGGCCTTACATTTAGGTCTTTAATCCTTTTTGAGTTTATTCATCATCTCATATCATTTTGTGTCTGTGTTGTGTGTTGAAAACACTTAAGATCTGCTCTCTTAGCAAATTTCAAACATAAGACACAGTATTATTTAAGGCATTCTTTATTGGCTTTTCTCACTTCCCTGCTCCCTCACCTTGTTTCCTGGGATCATATACTAAATAAATTACTTGTACCCAAATCTGGCTCTAGATTCTTTCACCGTAAGAATCTTTGCTGTAAGCAGTTTTGCCGCACAACTAATTGGCCATAAAGCAATTTGCCATTGAAGATACAATAACTGGTTGACAGTTTGATCTGACAGTTTGGTTTCAACGTTTATCGACTTGATGGAAAACATGGTGATAGGAAAACTTACTGGAAGTGTGAAATAAGAGGGTGTAAAGGCAGATTGCAAACTATACTGGAAAATAACAGATCGGTTTGCAAATCCTTTGGTGAGCAGCATCATCACTCCCATGCTTCAAACCCCAAAATGTGCCAGGTTATGCAAATATAAAGCAGGAAGCTAGTAATTCACAACAGTCTTTGAGAGCCCTAATTATTGATTCTTTAGCTAATTTCAGTACAACAGGTTGTTCTCTAAAACTGTCTTTACCAAATTTGTCATGCAGTATTAGAAGCTGGAGGCAAAAGAAGAATCAGGCTCCTTCTATCCCCCCCAAAAGAAATGGTTACATGATTCCTAGTGAATATAAGTTTCTTGAAATTGGTGTAAATTTTTTTTGCTATTTGTTATTGGAGAACATGATGTAGACAGAATTTTGATATTTGGGACAGAATCTGGCTTCAATGATTTGGTGAAATATAAGGACCGGGGATGTGATGGAACATTTAAATGTAGTCCAGATATGTACTGCCTGTTATATATGTTACATACATTGATTAAAAAATAGGAGCATCCCTCGTCTTTTAGTTTAAATTTTTGTTATTAATTTTTCATGTTTCATCACGTCCTATCTAGTGTTCCTCTTTTAGTTTATTTTCGTTATTATGTCTTTTATGACAGAATTGTCTTACGGCCAGTTAGTTGTGTGACAAAATGCTTGCAGCAAAGATTCTTACACTGAAAATAACAAACATGCCCAGATCCTTATCAGTGTCTCTTTTTGATAGAAGCCCAACTAGATATCTTCATGTATGCTTTTCTTTTCCTTATTTTTTTCTACTTACTGTGCACTTATGAACTTCATGAGGACAATGTGTTAGAACTCACTGCTCTAGCTTCTGTGTTTTGCACAGTGCCTGGCCTTAGGAGGCTCTCATTAAATCACTACTGAGTGAATGGTTAAAGAACAGGGACAAAATCCCCAATTATTTGCTCCCTTCTTTTGAATGATTTGCCTCAAACTTAGGAAAAGGTAATCCACATTGGCAGCATAGTCTGGCTGAACTGTTTCCAATTTAGTGACTCTCTTGAGTACTTTAGTTTTTCATTACCATTATTTTATTTCAGTATTTCTTGAAGGTATGCTATGAATGTGTACTAAATATTATATTTTGTTCTTCATAAACCTTATCTCCTTTAGTAATTGCAACTTATCTCTAAGATAGGTTTTATTATCCATAGTCTAAAAATGTGGAAATTAAGGCTTATTCAAGGTCACAAAGTTCATATGTGAGGAACTGGGGCTTAAACCTCCATGTATCTGACTTCAAAGCTGACACTGTTTTTCATATATCCTACTTCCTAGGCAAGAAATACACTTATAAGTTGTACCTTTATTTTAGTTTTGTGTTAAGGCAATTCTAAAGTTTAAATTGCCCAAAAGGAAGAGAGAAGGTATATGTCAGGTCCCAGAAGCTTTCTCCAAGCACAAGAAAATAACCGTTACAAGAAAGGACAGTTCTATGAACTAGTGTTTCAAAGATGCAGGTAAAAAGGAATGAATTTTATGTCTGGGTTAATGCTCTATTGCTTTGATAGAAAGGTGAAAAGAAAGGAAAATAAATGCTGAGCTGGGAATGTTGCAACAGATTCTGATGTTTTAATAGTTCTAGTTATAATATATCATGACAATGTCAAATGTGTCTAGTTAACGCATTTGTGATGGCAGAATAATTGGAAAAATTTTACATTGCGTGTGGTATCAAGGCAAAGTACTCCAGATTTCATTTCTAAAGTGAAATTTGCTTTAGGCAAATACTTTGAAACCTTGGGAATGACAGGGAATTGCTCTCATTTTTCTCTTTTTAATTAAAATAGGGTATTTACTTTAATCTGAACTTATGGAATAAAAGTGATACGTTTGAATGAGCAATACTCCCCTGCATATTGAACAGTTCTTAAAGAGAATGCTCAACAAATTTAAATGAAATTTCTGGCTTCCCTACTAACAACTTAATTTTGAGTTAATAGAAGACAAAATTATGTCAGGAATCCTGAGCAAACAGTATTTCAACAGAAACAAAAGAATGCAATGTCATTCTTTTCCTTTCCCAAGAGATCAGTATAGAATGGTTAAAATGGCCATTGGACAGAAGTCATGTCCATGGTTGACTGTGACTTGATATTAATAAGTATGATATTGAACAAGTCTCTAAAGGTTTCTTGATCTTGATTTCTTCACCTAAGATTGAACTAGATGCTTTTTATGGACTCTTCCATTTTTGACATTCTGTGACTTTATGACTGTGTTATAGAAATGCGTTAGATTTTTGATTTTAGTGGTGTCACACAGGGAAAATTTACACTCTGAAATACTATTAACTGATGTGAGAGGCAGCTATGATATAATAGAACAATTCGTGAAATTAGAATACGGAGATAGAATTTTAATTTGGACTCTGTCACTCTAACTCCTTGTGTGATCAGAACATAGGCCTTGGAGCTGGAAAGGCCAGATTCAGATCTCAGCTCTGACACTTACCAGCTGTTTGGCCTTGATGAATTCATTTCTGATCCTCAGTTCCTCATCATTAGAATGAAGATGATAATGTATGACCTGACTCATACTGAGGGGTATGATGTGAATATTATAACGTGAATTGTTTGAAAGCATTTTGTAGAAGTGAAAATTACTATACTGATGTAAGGTATTAGTATTGATTAAAAGGAGCAAAGCAGTACGAATGATAAAGACTTTTAGGCTGTTTTTTTTAATTGAATAAAAGATTCTTTCAGTTCTATAGTACTTTACAGTTTTCAAAAGTTTCACACACATGATTTCATATGATCCCATAATAACCCTTTTTTTCCCGCTACCCCTGTATTGCACCTCCCCACTTCCCTCTCCCTACTGGTCACCACTAGTTTGTTCTCTATATCTGTGGGTCTGTTTTTTGTTGTTGTTGTTTATTTTGTTTTATTCACTACTTTGTTGTACTTTTTAGATTCCACATATAAGTGACATTAAACACTATTTGTCTTTCTCTGTCTGACTTATTTCACTTTGCATTATACCCTCTAGGTTCATCCATGTTACTGCAAATGGCAAAATTTTCCTTCTTTTTGATGGCTGAGTAGTATTCCATTGAATAAAGAAGATATACCACATCTTCTTTATCCATTCATCTGCTGACAGACACTTAGGGTTGCTTCCATACCTTGGCAATTGTAAATAATGCTGCTATGAATATTGGGGTGTATGTATCTTTTCAAATTAGTGTGTTTTTGGATATATATCCAAGAGTATACATGCTGGGTCATATGGTAGTTCTATTTTTAATTTTTTGAGAAATCTCCATATTGTTCTCCACAGTGGCTGCACCAATTTAAATTCTCACTAACAGTGTACAAGGGTTCCCTTTTCTCTACATCCTTGCCACCATTTGTTATTTGTGTGCTTTTTGATGACAGTCATTCTTACAGGTGTGGGGTGATAACTTTGTAGTTTTGATTTGCATTTCCCTGATGATTAGCGATGTTGAGCATCTTTTCATATGCATTTTGGCCATCAGCATTTCCTTTCTGGAAAAATATTATTCAGTTCTTCTGCCCCTTTTTAAATTGGGTTGTTTGTTTGTTTTCATGTTGAGATATATGAGCAGTTTATATATGTTGGATATTAACCCCTTATGACCTGTCACATCATTTGCAAATACCTTCTCTCGTTCAGTAGGTTATCTTTTTATTTTGTCAATGGTTTGCTTTGCTGTGCCAAAGCTTTTAAGTTTAACTAGATCCCAGTTGTTTATTTTTGCTTTTGTTTCCTTTGCTTTAGGAGGTGAATTGAGAAATGGTGGAAGTCCCCAAACCAATGTGAACCTTGACAAGGCTGTCATTTCTCTGACACTGGGAAAATGACTACTCAGAAATGCCAGTTTCTCCTAGTCACAAAAAGATTGATTTGCTGTTCTATAGGGCTTAAGTGAAAAATAAAAATCTCCAAAAAATATGCAGTTAGAAACCTGTGTAGTCATAAAAAACAGCTTTATTGAGCAACTACAGTGTGTTATGCACTTTTCCAGACCCTTTCCAGATGTTGTCTCATTTTATTTCCATAATGACTCTATGAAGAAGGCTTAGAGATGTTGAATAACTTGACCACAGTCATGTGCAGAGCCCTGATTTTAGTTCATGATTTTCAGAGGTTAAAACTCATACTCTATTTCTGTCTTATGCTGCCTCTATGTCAAGAGGGAAAGAAATTATATTTATGATAATATGGAGGTCCAACCATGAGATAGGCACTGAACTATGAAGTTACATGATCCCTTTGAGTCTTCACAAAACCTCTTCTGATGCAAGTTTAATTCTCATTTTAGAGTTTTTTTTTAAAAAAAACTTTAAAAAAGTTTTACTTTACTTTCTAGAATGATGGTGTAACACATCAATAAATTGGTTTGAAAAACCAATGAACAAAGCAAATTGAAAACAAGCAACAAAACGAGTGTAGGGTAATAGAGGGAAAATTAATTCCTACCATGATATGCACACATATTTTAATACATACATATGGATTATGTTATATATATTAGCATTTATATACTAATTTTGGGAATGAGAGATGCAACTGTTAGCTAGAGAGAACTAAAGATTTAGAATTAATAGAGAAAGAAATAGGGATTAATTGAGAATGGTTAAAAGCCAACTAAGTGGGCAATGATTTGTAGAATATCAGGCTCCACCAAAACTATTTCAAGTCATTGGCCGTCTATGGGATTAAAATGAAGTATAGAGAGAACAGTTACGTAAAAATATGTTCTGTGTTCCCAGATTCCGGAATCTACAACGTGTTCAGCATCATGCTAAGAATTTTTGTATGTATTATCTCATCGAATCCTCAGAACAGCCCTGCAATGTACTTTTTATAATTTTCATTTTACCAATAAGGAAACTGAGCCTCTGAATCTGTCATGGCTGCTGCTACCCCCTCTCCTCTACTGTGAAAGCAACCCTTAAAAAATGCCATTTCTCTTTTCAAGGGAGGGAAGATAATCTGGAATCTCTTAAACTTTGGGTCCTTAAGGACTTTGGCACCTGATCTTGATTTTCATCTCTGTCTCAATTCCTGCTGTCATTCTGGATGACTTGACATCCAAGATGGTGAATGTCTGCAGTGTGTTAGCAACTGTATTTTATGACCAGTCACTTGCTATTGTCACTTGCTGCTCCATCCTCCCTGTTTCCTACCTCATCGCTCAAACACATGAACCTTATCTTTCAAAAAGGGAGAACTATTAAAGCTGCCATAGGGAACATTTCCGTGTGCTGAGGAAGGGTAGCAGATAGCAAGTGAGGACAGGATTCCTGAATCTATCAGAGCAATGACATGTGAGTAGGTATTTGCTTCTGAGGCTGTCTTTCTTCCTTCTCTGTGGGCTTCTCAGAGGCAGGGACCAGAGAATGTGTACTCTTTGTCACCACAGACTCCTTTTAGGAGTACCTAAACAGTACCTCCACAGCTAATTCATGTAGGATGAAGACCACAACCTCATAAGACCTCTGACATCCCATACCCATTCAAAGCTTGATACCAATAATTTCTAAGGCTATTTTTATCCTATCTCTGTAGACATGTGAGTAAAAGGCAAGAGCCTCCATGCTCAGCTTACTTTTTAAAGTATTGCCATCCTCATTCTGCAAAGTGTTTACTCTCTTCTGGTTCTACCTCCCCATTCTTTCCATGGGTTCATTCTCAAACTCTTATCAGAACTCTGGCCCTTCGGCATGGATACTACTTTCTTCTCCAACCCCCTTAGTTCGAGACTGTCTGTTGTCTTCCATTGTGTGCCTGAAAGGTCCTGGAGGTTCTGTCAATGTTACTGTCTTTTCCCATTATCACATACAAACTATTGTTCTGTTTGATGCCTTTTATAAAACACCTCTATGTATGAGGCTCATAGTATTTGGTTATATCATTTTTATAGCTCTGGATGGCTCCCATTTCTTGAACTCCTGGTTACTCCTTCCTATTCATCAAGGACTTTTTTGATCCTGGTCATTATTTTCACTTTTCTTCCAACTCCTGTTGTCATTTTAGATAATTTCCATAACCAAGTGGATGATCCGTCTTAGCCTCAAATCTTCCTGACCTCATGGACTCCAATAATTTTCTCCTTTATTCCAGCTATTTCATGCCCCCAATCATATGGTAGTTGTTGCAGGTACCACTTCAACTCTTGAAATGTTAAACTACAATAATCCCTCTTATCCCTCTGACTCTTCATTCCCTCTGTGAGGGTTGCGACTTCTTTCCTTTGCCTTTTCTTGCAGTATTTTAACTCCTTCTGTGTTCCTTATTTGGGTGAGTTGTGCCACACAAGCTAGAAACTTTGGTGAGGTGATCTTTGGACTCTTCGTTTTCATAACCCTCATACCCATTAAGTATTCAAGACATGAATTCTTAGTGTTTCTTCCATTCCTTGAATTCTTATTATCCCCTCATTCTTGTGGTAATGCAGTTCCTCATCATCTTTTGTTTGTCTATTAAATGGTACTTTTCACTGTCTTCTGAAGAAGGCTGGCCTCCTTTTCCTCGCTCTTTCCTTCCTTGAGCTTGCTGTGGCATTGGAGCTGCTGACTGCTCCCTCCTTATCCATTAAACTCTGTCTTCTGTTGACTTTTAAGAAATCACCTTCTCTTGTTTTTTGTTTATTTTTAAACAATGTTGTGTTAGTTTCAGGTGTACAGCAAAGTGAGTCAGTTTTACATACGTATATATATGTGTGTATATATACATACGTATCTATGTGCCTGCCTATCTATCTATCTTCTTTTTAAGATTCTTTTTCAGATAGGTTATTACAAGATACTGAGTATAGTTCCCTGTGCTATACAGTAGGTCCTTGTTGTTTATCTGTTTTATATACAGTAGTGTGTTATCTGTCAATTTCAAACTCCTAATTTATCCCTCCCCCCTTTCCCCTTTGTGAACCATAAGTTTGTTATTTATGTCTGTGAGTCTATTTCTGTTTTGTAAATAAGTTCATTTGTATCATTTTTATTTTTAGATTCCACATGTAAGTGGTATCATAATATTTGTCTTTCTCTGTCCAACTTACTTCACTTAGTATGATAATCTCTAGGTCCATCCATTATGCGGCACATGGCATTATTTCATTCTTTTTTATGGCTGAGTAGTGTTCTATTGTGTGTGTGTGTGTATCTATCAATCTATATAAAATTACATCTTTAACCATTCATCTGTTCATGGACATTTAGGTTGCTTCCATGTCTTGGCTATTGTAAATAGTGCTGCTATGGACATTGGAGTACACGAATCTTTTCAAATTAGAGTTTTTCTCTTTTCCAGATATATGCCCAGGAGTGGCATTTCTGCATCATATGGTAACTCTATTTTTAGTTTTTTAAGGAACCTCCATACTGTTCTGCATAGTGGCTGTACCAATTTACCTTCCCACCAACAGTGTAGGAGGGCTCCCTTTTCTCCACACCCTCTCCAGCATTTATTATTTGTAGACTTTTTGAGGATGGCCATTCTGACTGGTGTGAAGTGATACCTCACTGTAGTTTTGATTTGCATTTCTCTAATAATTAGTGATGCTGAGCCCCTTGGTTTCTTTTTATCTTGATGATCAATCCTCTTCATCTTCTTCTGGGGTTTATTTTCCTCTTTCTGACCGTTAAGCCATATCATAAATGTTGGCACCTAACACTCTGTCCTCAGTCCATTTTCTCTTCTCACTCTGCCTACCCTCTCTGAACAAAACCATCCATTCATGTGATTTTTATCAACCACTCAAATATGATTGATCCTTACTCTGTATCTCTAGGCTGGACCTTTCTTCTGAGATCCTGTCTCATTTAGCTGGCTGCCTACTTATTTTCCTTCTCTATACAGATGTTACTTAGACTTTCCAGCCCATCTTCAGAGAGAGAGAACTTGCTGTCTTTTCCATACATATGCTCCTCCTTATTGTGTATCTCAGCTATTGACATCCTCAAGCCACAAAAGCAGAAAACTTTCTTTCTTTTACCCTTCACATATAGACAGACCTAAAACCCTACATCGTTGACATCTGTGAGGTATTACCTATTCATTTTCACTGCTACTGCCATAGTTCAGGCTCTTAATGTGACTTCATTCTAAGTCCTATCATGTCTGCTTCTCTTGTCCCCTAAGCATGAGTTCCGTGGCACTATTTGAAGTTCCCAGGATAAAAGAGGCTATAATGTCCTTTGACCCCTACACAGCCACTTGTATTCCCTTGTTCCCTTGGCAATACCTATCACTTTCCAAGACTCATCTTAAGTGTCCCTTATTTTTGGAAGTCTGTTTGTATCTTTGCATATAACTGGCTGTTCCATGTACCGTGATCCTCTTTCTAGTATGACAATGGAGGCGAACAAAACATAATTTATTATACTCATTTGTTTGTGTCCCAGAGATGAAGAGGCAGCTCAATAAACGGTTGATAAACTTTTCAGACAAATGGAATAGCTGCTGTTTTTGAATATTAGATTTTTTTCAATTCACTTAATACAACAAGGATTACTAAAACTGTATTTAACACGTTTACATTTTCATCCAAATCTCTGTAGTTTTTAGTGAAGTCCCATCTTCTGAATAAATAAAACCCCACTTAAAAATATTACAGCTTCATGAGCTATGAGCAGATTCCTTTAGTTCCAGGTGAGCTCTTTGGTAAATGCATGGCTTTGCATATATTAGTTAATTTCTTCTACTATGAGGAGGAAGTTGGGAAGAAATTTATATGTAATATGTTATAATCTTTTTCTTACGTAAGTATAGCTTGTGTAACTACTCCATCAGGAGGAGGTCTTATGTAAATTTATAACACTAGGTTTGAGAAGAAGCAGTTCTCTCCTTATCTCTACATTCTTCAGTCTGGCCAAAAGGCAGTTACTCCGTTGTAGGAAAGTGCAATGGATAAGAGTCCTAAGATAGGAGTTTGATTTCTTGGGCTGCTGTTTACTGGTTTTGTGACCTTACACAGGCAACTTAAATGTCCTGAGTCTCAGTTTCTTTATTTGGTTATTTCATAGGGGGTTGTGTCAGGTCAAAAGGCATGACGTATATGAAATGCGTGTTTTGCCCCATAAACTGTAGGACAAAGCTCAGTGAAGAAGCAGCACGAGTAGAAAGCACATGGGTTCGGGAGACAACAGACCAGTTTAATACCTTGGTTTTGCTACTTTTGGGTGACTTTGGGCACATTGCTTAACTTTTTGGAACATTACTTTCCTCATCTGTAACATGGGGATAATAACATCCACCTTCTATCATTGTGGAGAAGATTGAAAGCAGCAATGTGTCTGGCTATAGTCATTGCTCTGTAACTGGTGGCTAGTATGGGTGAGAGCAGCATCCCGTTTCTGAAATCTCCTATCCTGTATACATGTCTTGCATCCTGTACAGTGATCACCAACCAGTCAAGATGAGTCTCTAATATGGGTTAAGCCTGAGCAGGGTCAAGTTCATTTAGAATTTAATTTTTTGGAGCCATCCACACTCCTTTAAAACAAACATGTGGAAAGTATTTACTGTGCCTGGAACTCTCACATAATAGTAATAATTATAATTATTATAATTTCCATTTATTATTCAAAGGCAGCCGCTATAGTAGGCACTTTGTATAAATATCTCATTTATAGATAAGGTAAGGTGGGGATGATGTAAGGTGGGGATGATGACCCTCTCCAATTAAAAATGTAGTCACAGAAATGCTAAGCTTCATGTACAGGCTAGGAAGAGGCAGGATCAGGAATGAACTGAGGGTTTCTGATCATAAGCCCAGTGCTATTTCTGCCACATAGTAGTGACAAGTGGGCCAAGCTCGCTTCAGCACTATGGCTACTCCTTCAGAATCAAGGGTATGACTGAGTTCATAAATTTAGTTTGACAGACACCAGCTTTCAAGTCATTGGTCTCAGCAGGAGTTCTTACCTTTGATGAAGGCCCAGCCCTGACTCAGGCGTGAACCTGGATCTGGGTTGCGATATGAGCATCTGGGACTTTATGCCTTTGGCTTGTTTTCCACTTTTCCATTTTGGGAGTACTGTCTCACACAATTGCTGATTCATTGATTTGTTCAATATTTATGACTTGTCAACTCTGTGCCTTGAAATCATAATTGCTGCTGAGGATAGCAGGATGAAAATCCCAGTCTTTGTCCTCAAGGAATTGAGTCCAGTAGAGTAAAATAAAGATAATTATAATTTATTGTGTTTTGTGAAGTCAGCAGACATCGTAACAGTGGCCTGGGAGCACAGAGAAAGACCATGAATGATTTCCAACCAAGGATGAGTGTTTTCTTGAATACATGAAGAGTGAAATAATTTAAAAGTAATTTCTGAGGGGAAGATAAGGAGGAAGGGGAAAAAGAATGCATGAGTAAAGGCATGGAAGTGTTCAAGATTAGATCCTAGTGAGAAGTGTGAAGTTCAGGGAAGGCTAGAACATAGAGAATATGAAATAATATCAAAACATTTTGAATTATTAAAGTATCTTCAGGTTAAAACCTTACATTTGCAAGTGCATTACAGATTACTACACCCTTTCACTGAGGCCCAAAGTGCTTTGCCAAGGCCGGGCTCAAACATAGGTCTTTTGACCTCAATTCCAGGTGTTTTCCAACTATGATATAGCTGCCTCTTCTAACATGTTTTAATGTCTAAACAATGATATACTCTTGTTGGGTGAATCAGACTACAAGTGTGGCTTAGATGGATTATGTTTAATTTCTTGAGGATTTTCTTAAGCCTCTCTTCATTGATTTCCTCCAGCTGAGAAGGAGCTGATAAAGAGGAAATAAACAAAAAATGCCTCAAACTGCAGCTATAAAGGTTCACAAGTAAGGGCATACAGCTGAACACAACTAGAGAGGCAACATGAGACTTCACTATGGTTTCCCTCACAAACTGGAGTGGAATGAAATCACTTAAGGGTACCTTGATGCCAGTGTTTGAAAACTGCTTCAAATCTCATAAGTGTAGCATTGTTCTAGAAGAACTCAATTCCTGAATTCTCTGGTCTCTCAATCCTCTTTGAAGTGAAAGATTCTGTTTCATAATGATTGTGTTGAGAACATATATTTTCAGCACTGAAGCAAGAAGTCAATGCTATGTTTTGAAACAGAGTGCCAGCAGGAAATGGCTCATGCCAAATCATGGGGATTGACTGGTACAACAATGTGGCATATTTTGAGCTTAATTTTTGGGGGTAATTTTGAAAAGGAATTATCTTCTGATAGCACGTTCTTCTTAAATAATGAGGATATGCACGGAAAAATCTAAGACTTTGTGGAATGCCAGGAGGTAATGTGTCAGCCATAGAAAAGACTATGCCTGGGGGTCTTTTCTGGACACACAGTGAACCATATCAGATCTCTGGCAACAGCAAAGATGTCCAGGTGTGTGTATGGAGGTTGCCAAGACCTGAGGAGAGAAGAAAAACAGAGTCAACATTTTTTTCTGGGTTCACTGATTAACTACTATGGTAACCACCATGGTAAATGCTACAGTGACCACTGTTGGGTTAGGCATAGCACTCTGTATACTGCCTCTCAGAAACCTAGTTCATCCTCTTTCTTATCTCTTGCCCAATCTATTTTTATGAGGTTGTAAGCTCTGGTAGAGGGAGCCATGCTTCTTTGTTCTCTTTATATCCCTAGTACCCAGCATAGTATCTGGCAAGTAGCGGGCCCTGGCGCACTACTTACTTGATGAGTGAAGAAGTGCTTTGGATCTAAAGATCAGAATGACAGTTGATGGATACTCAAGGAGACAAAAACAGCATACATAAGTGAGTTAAAACACATTTTTATTGAGATATAATTCATATACCATAAAATTCGTCCATTTAAAGTATACAATTCTATGATTTTTAGTATATTTAGGGTCATCCAACCATTAACACAATCTAAGTTTAGAACATTTTCATCACTGCCCCTCAAAACTCTGTACCCATTAGCAATCACTCCTATGCCCACCATATATATATGCTCCTGCCGTACTAATAGTTTAGTACTATGCCATATTTTATATATATATGTATTATACATAAAATGTATAATACATATAAATATTTTTTAACAAAGAGTGTCATCCTTTTGGAGCTGTGGATTGTCTTAAGGGAATCCCTCAGTATGTTACATAAGGGATGAGAAGGGCTTAAAACCAGGCATTTTCTCTAGCTTAGAGTTTGTCGGTGTTGCTGTTGGTCAGAGAGCATGGAGAAGCATCCCAGAAGCAGGAGTACGAAGGTTCAGAGCGGAGGCATTCAGTGGATTGAGAGAAGTTAGTTGCTACTGAGAACGTGAACCTACGTTAGGCCTATTCAAAGGTTGAGTACCGAGTCTAAGAGCTCAGACAGAATCAGTAAGAGCCAAAGTTGAGAACAGGAGACACTGAAAATGAGCTGTGGTTTTAGGATTACGACCTTTTGCTCTGCTTTCTGGAGATCTTCTCTAAGTGGCCTCTGACTGTTAGGAGGTGGTCCAAGGAAGGCAGTCAGAGGTCTTGTGGAAAGAATCTTGGCTCTCAAGATTAAGGAGTTGATAGCGCATCTTGAATTTTTCTTAGAAACATTTCAGTTGATGGAAAATCCAAGAGAAAAAATAAAGATTTTAATTTCATTTGTTTAGCAAATACTTATTTGTTGCCTACTATGAGCCAGGCATTATTCCAGGCATGGGGGACAGAGCACTGAATAAAACAGAAAAAAAAAAAAATCTACTCTTTTTGTTTTTACTTAAGTTTGCCTTTTATTTATTTATTTATTTAACATCTTTATTGGAGTATAATTGCTTTACAGTGGTGTGTTAGTTGCTGCTGTATAACAAAGTGAATCAGCTATACATATACATATATCCCTATATCCCCTCCCTCTTGGGTCTCTCTCACACCCTCCCTATCCCACCCCTCTAGGTGGTCACAAAGCACCGAGCTGATCTCCCTGTGCTACGCAGTTGCTTCCCACTAGCTATCTGTTTTACGTTTGGTAGTGTATATATGTCCATGCCACTCTCTCACTTCGTCCCAGCTTACCCTTCCCCCTCCCCATGTCCTCAAGTCCATTCTCTATGTCTGCGTCTTTATTCCTGTCCTGCCCCTAGGTTCTTTAGAACCATAAAAAAATCTACCCTTAAAAACCTACATTCTAGAGGGAAGTATAGCCAAAAACAAAATAAATAAAAATATAGTATATTAATGACAATTAAGGTTAAAGGAGGAAATTAATATAGCAAAAAGGAAAGTGTTTTGGGGAGTGGGACGAGAAGGAGGTAATTTTATATGGTAACCAAGGGGAGGCCTCACTGTGCAGGTAACAGTTGAGTAAAGGCCTGAATAGGTGAGAAAGTGAGTCTCTGGATGTTGGGGGAAGAAAATAGGTGAAGTGAAAAGGTCCTGAGCAGGGAGGTGTGTAAAGTGTACAAGAACTAGTGAGAAGGCTGGCATACCAGGAACAGACTTGGGGAAGAACTGCAGGAGAGAACACCAGGGGTCTTAAAAGGCAAGGACTGGCACAGGATCTTCCAGAACCTCGAAAACAATTTAAGAATTTTGGGTTTCACTCTGAATGAGACAGAAAGCCACTGAAGTTTTTATTTTTTAAATGAGATTTATTGAGGAATACTTTTCACTGAATGCAATTCAATCATTTACAATATACATTTTATAAGTATAATTCCTCTCCAGCCGAGTGTCTTGACCTCTAAGTCCCTTAGAATAGGAAGATAGGAATGCCTAGTCCTACTGTCTTCCAGACAGTGCCTTCCTCTTTTTTTCTCTGTTTCTGTGTATTTAAGTTTTTAGTGACTGGAAGCTGATAAAGAATGAGTGATCAAACGCTTGGTCTTTCAAGCTGCTAAAAATTGAAAAAATATTCAATAACTGAGCTAATGATAGTTATTCCTAATCTTTAACGTGGGACTGGGGATAACTTTACTTCCTCATAGACCCCCTTCCTTTCTCCCTTTTTGGATGACTTGGTATCACCTCCCCACTCATTCCATCACTTTTCTGTTTTCAAGGATAGAGCCCGTTATCTTCCTCCCTTGGTGATGGATATTCTCCCTCTCCCCCAACCTCATGTGCTTTTCCTTATCATTAAATGAGGCCATCTGCTGTTTGATTTATCTCAAACGTCTATGATCTGGCTGAGATCCATCCACTTCTTAGGCTTCTTCATTTCCATCATCATTCCTGCCAGTTGGCTTTCTTGTAAAGGCCAATTTATGTGAAAAAGCAGTTTTTATTACTTTAAGGAAGTGTGAAAACACTGACTCCTACTGAAGAAAAAAAAAAGAGGTAAGGTAATTCAACAGATGAAAGAACATGTCGAAATAGCCACTATATCTCTACTAGTACAGAGAAAATTTGGTGCAACTTTTCTGAAAGAGATCGGTCTATATTTTTATATCTATCTCTGTATCATTTATTACTATATCTAGCTAATTCATAGATTCATCTATATCTAGACCTACATCTATATCTAGATTGATTTTAGTCTTAAAATTTCATTTCTTTTGACCTAGACCCTTTGTTAGAGGGTCTATTTCTGCTGTATTATTCCGTGTGGCAGTTACCCCTTAATCAGGTACCATATGACCAGTGTGTATTCTGGCTGTCAGGCCCTTCCATTTCTCTCCAGCAAGTACCTTATCCAGTGACAACTAAACCATCTGACCCCATAACCTTCCAACTATGTGTTTACCTCTCCTGAGCCTCAGTATTTCATCTGTAGAATAAGGTTGTTTTGAGGTAAATATAAAAGAATAGACATAAATCATTTAGCATAAAGCATGGATCATTTTAATCACATATATTTGTAATTATTATTGTTCTTATCAATGTTACTATTAATATTTTGGAGGATTTAGAATAAGAAAAAATAGGAAACAGTATAAATATGCAACAAAAGGTGCATTAGTTAAATAAACTTTGGGCTATTGATATGAGAATGTATTTGAGATAAAATATTGGGTGACAAAAAGTAGTTTATGATTTCAGTTCCCAGTAATGGCAGAATGGGTAATTTGGACTAACCCTACAATTGAGGATACCTGGAAGATCTAGATAAAATATAAAAATAGATCCGCTTAAAGATAGGGAAGAGCTAACAAGAGTGTAGAAAATTAATAACCAGAAACTACAGAGGAGTGAAGCCCAGAAGGTTGAGCCAATCATTTGTCATTGGGGACTACTTTTCCCTATGGAAGTTTGCTTTGTCCAGGAAGCTGTTAAGACCTAGAGAAGCCAAACACATATATTTTTTAGACATTACTTTTTAAATCAGTTTTTGGTGCACAATAAAATTGAGAGGAAGGTACAGAGATTTCCCACGTAGATCCTGTCCCTCAACACATTGCATAGTCACCCCCGTTAGACAGTATCGCTCACTAGAATGGCACATTTTTTACAGAGGATGAACCTACATCACCAAAGTCCATAAGTTACCTTAGGATTCACTCTTGGTGTTGTACATCTGTGGGTTTAGAAAAATGTATAATGACATATCCATCATCATAATATCATACAGAATATTTTCACTGCCCTAAAAATCCTTCGTGCTCTGCCTATATATATATATATATATCTCCTTCCTTCCCATGTCCAGTAGCAACCACTGATCTTTTTATCGTCTCCATAGTTTTACTTTTCCCTGAATGCCATCTAGTTGGAATCATACAGTATGTAGTCTTTTCAGACTGGCTTTTTTCACTTAGTAATATGCATTTGATTCCTCCATGTTTATTCATGGCTTGGTAGCTCATTTCTTTTTAGGGTTGGATAGTATTCCATTGTCTGGATGCACCAGTTTATTTATCCATACACCTACTGAAGGACATCTTGGTTGCTTCCAAGTTTTGGCAGTTATAAATAAAGCTGCTATAAACATCTGTGTGCAGGATTTTTGTGGACATAAGTTTTCACCTCCGTTGGGTAAATAACAAGGAGTGCAATAGCAGTATCATATGGTACGAGTGTGTTTAGTTTTGTAAGAAACCACCAAATTTGTTTCCAAAGTACCATTTTGCATTCCCATCAGCA
Source organism: Tursiops truncatus (assembly GCF_011762595.2). Taxonomy (NCBI): domain Eukaryota; kingdom Metazoa; phylum Chordata; class Mammalia; order Artiodactyla; family Delphinidae; genus Tursiops; species Tursiops truncatus. The sequence goes on from NC_047041.1 coordinate 49,253,350, forward strand.
ATGGCTGAGAGTTCCTGTTGCTCCACGTACTCAGCAGTATTCAGTGATGTCAGTGTTGTGGATTTTAACCCTTCTAATAGGTATATAGTAACATCTCTTTGTTGTTTTAATTTGCGTTTATGATGTGGGGTGTATGCTTACTTGCCATCTGTTTATCTTCTTTGATGAGATATCTGTTAAAATCTTTGTGCATTTTTTAATTGAGCTGTTTTTCTTATTGCTGACTTTTAAATATTCTTTGTATATTTGGGATAATATTGGATGTGTCTTTTACAAACAATTTTCTTCCAGTCTGTGGGGTGTCTTCTAATTCTCTTACTATTGTCTTTTTTTTTTCTTTTTTTAACATCTTTATTGGAGTATAATTGCTTTACAATGGTGTGTTAGTTTCTGCTTTATAACAAACTGAATCAGTTATACATATACGTATGTCCCCATATCTCTTCCCTCTTGCGTCTCCCTTCCTCCCACCCTCCCTATCCCACCCCTCTAGGTGGTCACAAAGCACCAGTCTGATCTCCCTGTGCTATGTGGCTGCTTCCTACTAGCTATCTATTTTACATTTGGTAGTGTATATATGTCCATACCACTCTCTCACTTTGTCCCATCTTACCCTTCCCCCTCCCCATATCCTCAAGTCCATTCTCTAGTAGGTCTGCGTCTTTATTCCTGTCTTGCCCCTAGGTTCTTCATGACCATTTTTTTTTCTTAGATTCCATATATATGTTTTAGCATAAGGTATTTGTTTTTCTCTTTCTGATTTACTTCACTCTGTATGACAGACTCTAGGTCCATCCACCTCACTACAAATAACTCAATTTCGTTTCCTTTTTATGGCCGAGTAATATTCCATTGTATATATGTGCCACATCTTCTTTATCCATTCATCTGTTGATGGACACTTAAGTTGCTTCCATGTCCTGGCTATTGTAAATAGAGCTGCAATTGTGGTACATGACTCTTTTTTGTTGTTGTTGTTGTTGCGGTATGCGGGCCTCTCACTGCTGTGGTCTCTCCTGTTGCAGAGCACAGGCTCTAGACGCGCAGGCTCAGCGGCCATGGCTCACGGGCCTAGCCGCTTCGCGGCATGGGGGATCTTCCCAGACCGGGGCACGACCCGTGTCCCCGCATCGGCAGGCAGACTCTCAACCACTCTGCCACCAGGGAAGCCCATGACTCTTTTTGAATTATGGTTTTCTTAGGGTATATGCCCAGTAATGGGATTGCTAGGTCATATGGTAGTTCTATTTTTAGTTTTTTAAGGAACCTCCATACTGTTCTCCATAGTGGCTGTATCAATTTACATTCCCACCAACAGTGCAAGAGGGTTCCCTTTTCTCTACACCCTCTCCAGCATTATTGTTTGTAGATTTTTTGAGGATGGCCATTCTGACTGGTGGGAGATGATATCTCATTGTAGTTTTGATTTGCATTTCTCTGATGATTAATGATGTTGAGCATTCTTTCATGTGTTTGTTGGCAATCTGTATATCTTCTTTGGAGAAATGTCTATTTAGGTCTTCTGCCCATTTTTGGCTTTTTGATATTGAGCTGCATGAGCTGCTTGTAAATTTTGGAGATTAATCCTTTGTCAGTTGCTTCATTTGCAAATATTTCCTCCCATTCTGAGGGTTGTCTTTTTGTCTTGTTTATGGTTTCCTTTGCTGTGCAAAAGCTTTTAAGTTTCATTAGGTCCCATTTCTTTATTTTTGTTTTTATTTCCATTTCTCTAGGAGGTGGGTCAAAAAGGATCTTGCTGTGATTTATGTCATAGAGTGTTCTGCCTATGTTTTCCTCTAAGAGTTTGATAGTGTCTGGCCTTACATTTAGGTCTTTAATCCATTTTGAGTTTATTTTTGTGTATGGTGTTAGGGAGTGTTCTAATTTCATTCTTTTACATGTAGCTGTCCAGTTTTCCCAGCACTACTTATTGAAGAGGCTGTCTTTTCTCCTTTGTATATTCTTGCCTCCTTTATCAAAAATAAGGTGACCATATGTGCATGGGTTTATCTCTGGTCTTTCTATCCTGTTTCATTGACCTGTATTTCTGTTTTTGTGCCAGTACCATACTGTCTTGATTACTGTAGCTTTGTAGTATAGTCTGAAGTCAGGGAGCCTGATTCCTCCAGCTCCATTTTTCGTTCTCAAGATTGCTTTGGATATTCGGGGTCTTTTGTGTTTCCATGCAAATTGTGAAATTTTTTGTTCTGATTCTGTGAAAAATGTCATTGGTAGTTTGAAAGGGATTGCATCGAATCTGTAGATTTCTCTGGGTAGTATAGTCATTTTCACAATGTTGATTCTTTCAATACAAGAACATGGTATATCATTCCATCTGTTGGCATCATCTTTAATTTCTTTCATCAGTATCTTATAGTTTTCTGCATACAGGTCTTTTGTTTCCTTAGGTAGGTTTATTTCTAGGGATTTTATTTTTTTTGTTGCAATGGTAAATGGGAATGTTTCCTTAATTTCTATTTCAGATTTTTCATCACTAAAGTAAGGAATGCAAGAGATTTCTGTGCATTAATTTTGTATCCTGCTAGTTTACCAAATTCATTTATTAACTCTAGTAGTCTTCTACCAGTTTTCTGGCAGCATCTTTAGGATCCTCTATATATAGTATCATGTTGTCTGCAAACAGTGACAGCTTTACTTCTTCTTTTCCGGTTTGGAATCCTTTTATTTCTTTTTCATCTCTGATTGCTGTTCTTCTTTTAAAATACTTGTATTCTGTAAATTTCCAATGATCTATTTTTTCAGGTGACTGTGTCCCTGAAAGTATTAGCTACTTTGTTAGGCAATGTCTGTCTGCAAAGAGGAATGAAATCTTATTACACATAATCCACTTTTGTTCTAGACTGTCCTTTCTCTTATCCACCCCCACTCCCAAAGATACACACACTCACGCACACACGCACCCATGCACACACCCATAACAACCCAGCCACTCTCTCTACCCAGGAGCTTTTCATAGATTTTAGATTAGTATCTGGGGTCCATCAACTTCCTTATCACTTCTGTGTTATCCTTAATCAGGATTCAGGAAAGGGAGTCAGCAGTCCATGCTATTTCACCCCAAGTTATGAACTAATCAGAAGTAGAATGCCTTCAAATATAGCTATCTTTTTCATTATGTATACTGAAGGTCAGAGACTCTCATTCCTTTTGATTACCATATATGAACACACTGTAATCATTCATATAGGCTTGTCTAAAAAAGGAAGAAAAGTAACACCTTCCAGAAAAAGTCCAGTCCTTAGGGAAGATAAAAAGAAGCCTGAGATTTTTTATAAGTCAACACAATCTTAATTGTAATATGTTAGAAAGTAGGATTTGATAAATGCTTGTTACCTTTTCAAACATGGTTGTTCAAAATTCTTCTCAAATAAATTATTTTCATTTGTTTGGTATGGTGAAATAGGTATGGCTAACTCTTAGATAGTTAAAGATTTTCAAGGGTCCAGGAGCAGGGTTTTGAAGACATTTATGGTTATCTATAGCTATCTCATAAATGAAAACTGAAATTAAAATTTGATTTTGACTCTGTAAGCCTATTTGCTTTAATTGTCTGTGGTTATGTCTTCATTACTACTATTGCCTCTCTCTCCACTCTGTCCCTTTGTGTACAGCAGTGTTTCTTAATAGGGAGCCATGTTGTCCCCCTTCCCCAAGGGGACATTTGGTGTAGAGATTGGGTGGAGGCCAGGGATGCCACTAAATATCTCACAGTGCACAAGACAGCCCCTCACAACAAATAATAATCTGCTCCAAAATGTCAGTACTGCCACTATTGAGAAGCCCTTGACTCCAGGGATCCTGATCTGCTAATTTATTCCCAGCCCTGAGATCTCCATGTGGTGTTGACTGTGGCACTGGACACAAGAAAATGAAAGTGTCCCTTGTTATCCAAATCTATTTGCCTTCTGAGTTTGACTACTTGAAATTCAGAATTCTAGGGGTATCTACAGTCTCTCCTCTCTCACACACACATACACACACACGCAGATACCAACTTGGGTTGGTTGGACTTTAGAGTCAAGTCTCTCTATTCTGTACCAGTTCCTCAGCTTTGACCTTCAGTCCTTCCTAGGATGTTTATTTTCTCCATCCAGCTTTTCTTGCTCCTGAACATTGGATAATTCTCTTAAGATACTCCCCTGTTTGGGTACCACCCAGATGCTGGTGTGCTCTAGCTTACTTTCTCAGTGTCTCTGCTGAAATATCTCTGATAAATACCAAATATCACCTTTTCAGAAGATCTTTCCTGACTGTGTAATCCCACTCCTGTCACTTTTATCCCCTTACCCTCTTTTATTTTTTTATAGCAGTTATTGTCATCTTGCATATATTTGATTGTTTTATACTTTTCCTTCTTCCTTACCTCTGTAAAATTAAGCAAGGGTATGTTTTTCTTAGTACTGTATTCAAGGGCCTAGAGTACATAATGATGCTCACAATCCCCAGTATTACTCCCTGGAGTATATGCAAAGGTTCCTAAGTCAGAGTTTCTGCTTGTCATTGGAAGGGGGAGATGGATAGTTATAAGGTGACAGGATAATGCTATACAGATGAGTGTTAAGATGACATCACTGTCCTACCTAGGAGAACTCAGGAGGAATTATCAGAGGAGGCAACATCTGAGTTAGGTCTTGAGAGATATATAGGACTCACCAAAAAGCAGGAAAGGGAAAGAGCATCTCAGGTACAGGAATAGCATTCAAAAGGTGCTATATTTTTGAAAGAGTATAGCCTGTTTTAGGGATAAAGGAACTAGTACTGCAAATGTTAGTCTGGTCCACATTGTGAAGGACAATATATGACATACAAGGAAGGTTGGACTTCATCCTGTGGGAAACTGGGAGCTCTAAAATACTTTGAGTGGCTCTGTGTTTGAAAATGATAATGCTTGTGACAATGTGATGGTTGGATGGGATGTTCAGAAGGTAGTGATAGGTCATCATGGAGGAATTTAAAAATTATTCAGAGACTAATCCATCACCTGCCACTGAGATGATCTATTCTCTGCGACCTTCCTTTTTCCTCTGTACATGATATAGTTTAGAGCCCAATTTCTTGTAAAAACTGCCTTTCAGTTTCTAAAAATTATAGTCAACAACCCTGTGGTCAAGCATCTGATCAATCATTTGACACGTTTCCTATCCATCTCCTGCATTGTCACTGGAATAGATCTAGCTTTGACTCATTTCAGGGAAATTTTTTCAGAGTTAGCACCAGAAAGCCATAACTCACAGTCAGTGTCATTTAGGGCTCAGTCTTAACCATATATCAAGAGCTTCCCAATTAATTTTTCTGAGGCTATAAGTCATTTATAATTACAGTCCTGTTATCTGAATATGTCTTCCTTATCTTTTCCTACCCCATGCTTCATTCTTGGCTCGATTACCGTGGGTTATTTTATTGGTAAGCCTTGGTCCTGTAGCTCCTAGCTCAAATTGATTAACTACTGCTCTTCTCCCGTAGATAAAGGACATGACTAGATTTTAGATTTTTCAGAGCTTCTATACTTACATTTGTTTGCTATAATGTCTCAGGAATAACTCCTCCAACGCAGTTTGGAATGATCAGAGTTTCAGTGTCACAAAATCTGATAACCGATAGTTCTCTTTTCTGTTTTGAGGATTAAATGAGAGAATGTACATAAAGTACCTAGTATATTTTCTAATCCACAGTACATGATTTATAAATGTTCAGTTCCATTCAATTCAGTAAACAGGTATCCAGACTATTTTTGTGTGTCAGTGTTTATGCTAATTATTGGTAATATAAAGACAAAGTAATAAATAGGCCCCTCTTACAAGGAGATTATAGCTTAGTTGGGGAGATGAGCATCTAAACAGATAAGTGCCATTTTCTGTGACAGGTACAAAAATAGAAATAAAGCACCACATACAGTGAGGTCTTCAAAGAATTGGTGGTTAGTTCTACCTGGGGAAGAAGTTTTTCTATAGTGGATGATAGGTGATCTAAGTCTTATATGGTGTTCAGGAAATCATCAGATGGGCCTGGATGGATGAATGGGGTTGGTGGGTTGGAGAGAAGAAAAATCCAGGCTGAGGGAATGGCATTTGTGAAAAGCATTCCTCTTTTTCCTTCTGTTTTTTTTTTTTTCTATTCCATAATAAAACTCATACTAAAATTTAAAGCGCAGTCACGCCCTTTTTCAACTGTTGAAACAATAAATTTAGTTGAAAATTTTTAATCAAACTGTATCCAAGGTAGAAAGAAGAGGAGAATGAGTCCTTTTGTCATTAATTCAAAGCACTATCCGTACTTATTGACTTACTGTTAGAAGGTTTTCAAAGCACTCTTCACTTACATTATTTCATTTAATCACCTAAAATTATCATGTGGTGGTATATATCTCTCAAGGGATTATTAATCTCATTTCACTACAAATGAGGAAAATGAAATTTCATGATCTGCCTAATGTCTCACAGGAAGTAAGCTACGGGACGTGGGCTTTTTAGAGTCTAAATCCAGTGCTCTGTCCTCTACCACCAAGTCTTCCTCTGTTAACAAACTTATTAAAAAATAGCTTGTATTTGAGAGAAATATTTGTAGGATAATCCTAGTTAAGGTTTTTTTGTGTGTCCTTGGAAGGCCAAGTAAGAGGAAGCCTGCTTAGATTAAAAGCTGGAGAAATTGGCTTAGGAACATAGAATAAGAATAGTATAAATAGGGTTACCCAATAACTTACCATCCAAACAAGGACACCATTGAGACTAAAAGAACTGGGTCTACAAGAGTATAGACTATTCACTAACTCATTCACTCAACAAACAATTATTGACTACCTAGTTAGTGCAAGGCTCTGGGCCATTGTAGAGATAGAGATACCTTTGAGTAGCTTATAAACAACATGGAGGAGATATACAGACCAACAAAGAATAATAGCTACCAATTATTGAATATCTCTATGTTCTAGGTACTCTGTTAGAAGCTGAACATATACTGTCAAATTTTATGCTAAATAATTCCACGAAATATTACTATTATTATTCCCATTTTGCAGATGATGAAACTGAGGTTAAGTTGCATGCCTAATTATATTATACAGGGGAGCTGGCCCTCACAATCACAGCATACTCTGCTGCTTAAAATTTGAGGATAACTGGGCATCTTGAAACCACAATTCTAGAATAACATACACTTGTGTTTCCCTCATCCAGCATAAGTCTCTGGAATGTTGATGTTTAGTTGGGCAGTAGGTACTGAGTCACTGTGTCAGGTAATACTCATTGACTTGTAACAAGAAAATCTTAACTGACAGTGCAGTAAATACATTTATTGGCTTGCATATTATAAAATCCCAGAAGAGTTTGTGTATGTCTGTGTTCAATGTACAAAATTGCCACCGCAACTTATTTTATTTTTTCCCCCTTTGTTTTTCTTTCAATCTTTTGACTCTGACTTCCTCTCTGTTGACTATTTTCAGAGAGACTCTCCCTTTAAGTTTTATTTTTTTAATGTTAAGTATTTATTTATTTATTTTTGGCTGTGTCTGGTCTTAGTTGCGACAAGCAGGATCTTTCGTTGTGGTGTGCAGGCTCTTTGTTGTGGCACGCGGGCTTAGTTGCCTCACAGCATGTGGGATCTTAGTTCCCCCACCAGGGATCATACCCGTTTCCCCTGCACTGGAAGGTGGATTCTTTACCACTGGACCAACAGGGAAGTCCCCCCTTAAGTTTTAAAGATACACCAATCTACATCCTTCCTAATTTAATCTAAAAGAGTGAATGCCTTTTCTGTCACTCAAGTAGAGTCCCCAGGATCAGCTCTGATTGGTCCTGTTTGTTTGGCTCAAGTCACATGACTATTGCTAAGGTACTGACTGAGGACAGGGTAGGAGAGTAGGCCTCATGATCTGATCTTGGATCTTGGAGTTGGAGGCTCCATCTTAAATATGTGGTCTAATAATGGAGAATGGAATTCCCCAATAGTAGTCAGGGTGAACGGATTCTTGGTGGCCCAAATGCAACCAATATATACTATATTCTCTGAGTATGAAAGGCTTTGAATGAAATGAACCATGATAACTTTTAAGCCTCTAGAATCTGGAGATTAATGTAAAAAAAACCCAGAATTTCTTTTCTTTCTAAGAAGACCATGACCCAAGAAAGTATGGGGCAAATGCCAATTTGCTGCAACATTCCATTCACCTTATTTTTTTCCTCTTGTGCCTCCTTGAGCTACTCATTCTAAAAACCTCTTTTATGTCTTGAAGACAATTTCCTATTTGTTGCAAGATTGATCTTTTCAATTTCCAGTGCTGGTGAGGGTATATCAAGCTTTGAAATAGGACTAAAGCTACTCATTTCTTTTTATGGATAATTAATTCACTCTTACAAAATAGGATTTATGCAAAGTGAGGAATCTAATTCTGGGTTTAGAATCATTTTCTTCAGTGGACCAAGATCAAACTTCTTCTCTTTCAACTTATGGTTTTGAAAATAGTTAAATGAAGAATTAAACTCTGCAGTGTGTGATGACAAGGAATAACCAGAAAATTAAGTGGCACAAAAGTTTCTACGACATTTATGGTTTCTGAGGATGTTTCATTGAGGAACTATCACTTGTATTACTAAGGACCTCAGGAAATGTCTGGGCCTAAGTTTTTCTAGGACCTTGGAGAATGGTCAAGCTTATTAAACTTACTCATCTCAAAAGACATGTTAAGTCATTGAAATGGAATATCAAATTTAGAAAGGACTTCATATTCTTGCTATGTATGCTTTTTCTAAGTATCACACGTAATACAGGGGCCAAATTCATCAGTTGTTCTGTGTGAGTCTAATGTTGAACTGAATGAGCTAGACATGTACCATTAAGTGTCTAGAGGCTATCGAGTTTGAATTAAATTTGGGGTTATAAGATCCAGAGTCAGGAGATTTGTTTGGACTGTCAGTTCAGCCATTTAGAATATTTGTGACTTGGGCAAGTTACTTAAAATTCCAGTTTCCTCATCTTTAAAATAGATTAATAACAATATTTAAAATTATATTATTGTTACAAGATAGATGTATCAATACATTGAATGTTAGAAATTTCAAAATTCTCACTTTTCTCAGTGTTAAAACTGCTCTTTGGTTTATCTTTCAAATTTTAGCCCAAAGCAAAGCTCTTCATCCCACTTCCTCATTTATCACATCTTTGGCACAAGCCCACCACCATCCTCAATGACTTCACTTCATCTGCAGGTGACCTGTCCCCACCTTCTCATCTTCAGTGACCTACCGCTTTGCTCCTCTTTGGACACTCACTCCAATGATGACAAGGTAATAATTTGGGCCTTGCTATTACCTGTAATTGCTTACCTAAAACTATGATTAGTTCAAATTTTCCACTTTTTCACCACAAGCTTATCTGCTTCCAGCCTGTCCTTCTCACCCTATGAGCATTCTTCAACTTCAGAAAGATCTCCATTGCATTGACCCTTCTTCCTTCACCCAACCATAAAACCTTTAATTTATTCATATTCTTCCTCATTCAGTCTTGATTCTATGATGTCATTATTTAAGTAACACTTTTGATAGTGACCTAAATGTCCTTGTTCTGCTGTATTTTATCACAACCCCCTGGCAGAACACCAGCCCTGGGTGAACTCAATCAACCCAATCATTTCTTTTTCTCCATGCCTACATCTGAGCAACTAATGCTCCTAGAGAAATTCTCAATAGAGACAGATTTATTTCTTTATAAATTTAAGTTCATCAGTCTTGACAAATGGGCCCTTGGTATTCTCGGGCAATCATGTTATATTTTTCTGGTCATCTTGCCTTTCTACTTAATAATTATTTTAAATACTCCTGTCCCCACACTCCAGCATACTGTGGTTCCTGAAATCTCAGCCTTAGGCTTGTTGTTCTCCTTACTCTATACTTTTTATCTTGTTCACAGCCACAGTTTCAATTGCTATCTGATTTCAGATGATAGACAAATTTATAGTTATAGCTAAGACCACCCATCTGAGTTCTAGATCCTCATAATCTATTAACCATTTACTTCTAACTCCTGTATATCCCCAAAGTACCTCAAAGTCAACCTGTCCAAAGCCAAACTCACGATTCTCCTCCAAACTTTGTTCTATTCAGTTACTTTCAATGTCATTAATGGCAGTGATAACCTTTTAGTTGCAGAGGCTAGAGAACCAGGCTCATCCCTGATAGCCCCTTATGCATCAATCACCACCTTCAATCCACTATCCATTCTTACTGCGCTTTCCTAAGACTCTCTCAATTGTATACACACATCTCTAATCTAATCATGCTATCCTCCTCCTTCCAGCCCTTAGTGACCTCACAATTTTCTTTAAAAATTGACAAATATCTTTCCACATTTACAAATCCTTACAAGATATGACCCTTACCTACATCCCCAGCCTCAGTTTGCTCTACCCATACCCTCAGCCTCAGCACTCCAGCCACACTGAACTTCTTTCAGTCCCTCGTATTCAGTCTTCTCTCTCTTGCTACAAGGTCTTTACTCATTGTGCCCTTTCCACCTGGGATGCTCATTTCTCACCTATTCACCTAATTAATGCATCTTTTTGAGCTCTGTGCACATGTCACTTCCTCAGAGAGGCCATCCTGATGAAGTCTGATCTTTCAATTGTAGGTGCAAAGCCCTGTGTATGTCTCCATCATGGTTACAACTTACAATTAATTTTGAGATTATATGATTTTGAGATTATATGATTAATATCTCTTTCCTACCAGACTATGAGCTTCATAAGAGCAGACTCATGACTGTTTTTGCTCTCCATTTTATTTCTAGCATCTAGTTTAGAGTTTGAATATATGGTAAGTTCTTAATAAATAACAAAGTTGTGTGTAAAGCTTTGAGGATATGAAAATGAACAAGACATGGTTCTTATGTTCAAGGAGATCCTAACTTAGAGTATGGAGGCTGCCACATAAGTGAGGAAAGTCCTAGGATAGCCACAAAATTCTTTGGGGATATAAGGTTTGTGCGTGTCTTATCGTATCTGGGATGATGTAAATGCCTGAGACAGGACTGGTCATAAAAACGTTCAAAGAAGATGTACTATTTGTGTTGTCTTGAAGGAAGAATGGCATTCAAAAGTGAGTATTCATACCAGCATCAGCTCTGCTATGTGAAGGGGTAAGTAGAGAGAGATAAAATGATCAACCAGTTAGAAAACAGAGGCAAACCAAGGAAGGAGGGATATTGCTGAAATTTCATGTCAAGTAGGACATGAGAAGAATCAAGATGTCAGCATCTGAATAATGATAGGAACAAGTCAGAAATGGGATGGAATAAAACAAAAACAGAATTCCTCATATAACAACTTATTTTTATTGTTCAGTGGTTGTATTTATTCTACCTGTGAAAATTGTTTCAGAATTTTTGATTGAGTTGAAATATCAAAATTTTCACATTATAATCAGTGGGATTTATTTCTCTTATTTAATGGCTTTTCACTTAGCAATAAGGATTTTAGGAACAAATTATAGTTAATAAGCAAGGAATATTTGTACAGATAGCTGGGCTCTGGAATTAGACTTCAAGACAGAGTTATCTAGGCAGTCTGTTAGCTGCTTGGGTATGTTTTTTGGTAGCTAAGTCCTACTTCTTTTTTGATCACACTGTGCTTGTGTAAAGAAGCCTTACCCAAAGACTTCCTCATCTTTAAGGTCTGAGCTATTGTGAAGATTATAAAATACTACAAAAGGGGGGAAAGGAGGGGAGGGATAAATTGGGAGACTGGGATTGACATATATACAGTACTATATATAAAATAGATAACTAATAAGAACCTACTGTATAGCATAGGCAACTCTACTCAATATTCTGTAATGACCTACATGGGAAAAGAATCTAAAAAGAGTGGATATATGTATATGTATGACTGATTCACTTTGCTGTACAGAAGAAAGTAACACAACATTGTAAATCAACTATACTCCAATAAAAATTAATTTAAAAAGAAATCCTGGAAAAAAAGGATATAAAATGTTGTTGAAAAATAAATTTCATGAGAAATTTACTTTATCCTACAGCTCTATCATAGGACGGTAGTCTTAGATGATGCATCCACCATTGCTGATTTAATTGGTAGTCTCCATAAATGACACAAATGATGCTAGATATGGTTGAACAGATAGACAGTGTTTCCTGAGTTCTCCAGGTAGACAGTAATGTTGGGAAGAAGAACTAGTAAGGAAATAAGTAAGTTTGACAAAATTATTCTAAAAAGACCTTTCTTGATTAAATTAGAGAGACCTGAAGTGTTGCCTTGGTCTCTTGGTCAACTAAGAATTAGTGCTTGAAAATTGAAAAAATAAAATCCTTTTTAAAATTCTGGTGAACAAATGACTTTCATTTTTTAATGTATGATTAAAGACTAAGTATCAGTATCCTTTAATTGGCACGGTTTTAGACTTTACTTGACAGGCTTTAGTTTGAACTGACAACCCTAACACAGTGGCCTGCTAAGAATTCTGGCTGCCATGTTAGGCTGGGTAATTTGTCAGACGCGACTGGTCATGCACACTCAGAGAGACAGTTGGTATTTTTGAAACTTTGGGGAAGAAAACTTTGCTGTTAGAGCATGATCAGTGTTGTTTTAGGCTGATGGTTTTGGTCAGTTGCTGTTGCTTATGCCATTTAAAAATGTCACACCATTTTAATTTTGTTTTCCTTATGTTATTTTTTAGTGCTAAATTCTTTTCCAATTGAAAAATAGGGATAAGTAGGCTAAAATTTTAAATATTAAAAATTTTTAAATATTTTGAGAATTGTTGGTTTAAACTAGTACATTCAAATCATGCATATTTTACCTTTGTCACTAAGGCAAAGACAGTAATAGTTTTCTTTTCACACGTCTCTCCACATACCTTTTTTGGGACTTTTTAAATCAGTTTTCTTTTATATTGTTTGGGAAGTAGAGTGAAATATGAAAGAAAAGTATATATGATAAAAAGGAAAAGACTTGAGACTTTCCTACATACCTTGCCATTCTTTTTTTTTTTTTGCGGTACACGGGCCCCTCACTGCTGTGGCCTCTTCCGCTGCAGAGCACAGGCCCCGGACGCGCAGGCTCAGCGGCCGTGGCTCACGGGCCCAGCCACTCCGTGGCATGTGGGATCCTCCCGGACCGGGGCACGAACCCATATCCCCTGCACCGGCAGGTGGACTCTCAACCACTGCGCCACCAGGGAAGCCCACCATTCTTATTCTTGGTTAGATCTTTAAATATTTGACAATATGAAATTCTTGAATACTGAATACCAGTTTAGGGCAGATCACAGTTCTATTTTTTTAAAATAAATGTATTTATTTATTTTTGGCTGCGTTGGGTCTTCGTTGCTGTGTGTGGGCTTTCTCTAGTTGCAGTGAACAGGGGCTACTCTTCGTTGTGTTGCACGGGCTTCTCATTGCAGTTTCTCGTTGCGAAGCACGGGCTCTAGGTGTGCAGGCTTCAGAAGTTGTGACATGTGGGCTCAGTAGTTGTGGCTCGCAGGCTTAGTTGCTCAGTGGCATGTGGGATCTTCTCGGACCAGGGCTTGAACCCGTGTCCCCTGCATTGGCAGATGGATTCTTAACTGCTGTGCCACCGGGGAAGTCCAGATCACACGATTCTTAATGCTGTTTCCCTTTAAATGTATCAAGACAAAAATAAGAAACCAACTGGCTTTATTATTTATTTATTCTTTCTCTTTTTATAGAACTGGTCTATCCCATATTACCGTTTTTTTGTTTTGTTTTAAACATCTTTATTGGAGTATAATTGTTTTACAATGGTGTGTTAGTTTCTGCTTTATAACGAAGTGAATCAGCTATACATACACATATATCCCCACATCTCCTCCCTCTTGCATCTCCCTCCCACCCTCCTTATCCCACCCCTCTAGGTGGTCACAAAGCACCGAGCTGATCTCCGTGTGCTATGAAGCTCCTTCTCACTAGCTGTCTATTTTACATTTGGTAGTGTATATATGTCCATGCCACTCTCTCACTTCGTCCCAGTTTACCTTTGCCCTTCCCATGTCCTCAAGTCCATTCTCTACGTCTGTGTCTTTATTCCTAACCTGCCCCTGGGTTCTTCATCATATTATCTCTTGAAAGATTTTTCTGTGTTCTAAAAAAGAAAATTGTTATTGAAGAACTTAAATCATATTACTTAGAGCTGGCATATTTTTATTAAATAATTATCATTTATGGTATAGTAAAATGGTACACCTGCTTTCTCAAATGAGGAATGGGTTTTGACTAGAGGATCTTAAGCTTTTTCATTAGAGTTTTTCAGTGGCAGAGTATAGTGTGGCTCTTCCCAATTTCTTGCCCCTTCATCCTGTTTTTGGAGGATTTCATTCAGTGTGAGCCCATGAAAGCATAACTTTATTTTGAAGTCTTCAGTTTATCTTCAAAACATATGCAAAGTTTGAATTTTATTCAAATAATATACCTAGTTTGAAATTAACATGACTTTCTTGGTATAAGAAGAATCATCTGTTTACCTTGTATTTTTTTTCATTCTTTGTGCATATTCATGTAGATTTTTGTTTGTTTGTTTGTTTGTTTGTTTGTTTTTTGCGGTATGCGGGCCTCTCACTGTTGTGGCCTCTCCCGCTGCGGAGCACAGGCTCCGGATGCGCAAGCTCAGCGGCCATGGCTCACGGGCCCAGCAGCTCCGCGGCATGTGGGATCTTCCCGGACCAGGGCACGAACCCATGTCCCCTGCATCGGCAGGCGGACTCTCAACCACTGCGCCACCAGGGAAGCCCATTCATGTAGATTTTTATGGGTAGCCTATCCCAGTTTAAAAGCTGATATGGAAGAGAAAGCCCAAAGAGAATCCACCAGAGAGCTTTTATCTCTACTCAGCTTTGATAATTTAGGTCAGTATTTGCCAAATTTTTTTTGTGTGTTGAATGCTTTCTTCACAGTCTATTGAGGCTACGTGTTTAATCAATATGTGTAGAGGTTTATGGATTTCGTAGAGGCTGGAACATGATTCTACTACTGTGAATGATTTTGATAGTTTATAGCCATTGTGGATTTGCTTTTATGACATATTGTTGGATGATTAATTTATGTTACACCCTAAAAAATGATATGAGATATGACTCCTGTTTGTGAGAAGCTCACAGTAACAGGAGAGATAGAAATATAAATAGATAATTTCAAAGTAATAACAAATGTGTTATTAGGGAAAAGGCACCTTGTGAGCATAGAGGAGGGGTGCCCAGCCAAGTCTGGTATTGTCAGGTTGACATTTATGGATTAAACCATGAAGAGTTTCTCCAGATTATACCAAGTATTCATTTTTCATGCCAGAGACTGTTCTTTATCCCGTTGTTTATCCCCTTTTTATTTGGAAATACTTACTCTGTCTCTTGCACCAGAACACATGCTCCATGAGGTATGATGCCTGGCATATAGTAAGAATGCAGTAAAATTTGTTGACTACATCTCAAAGGCTTTTGTTTTTTTTTTTTACAAATTGTATTTATTAAATCATAACTATAGTTTTTCCATTTTTATTGAAGACCTATATAACAAGGCATCAGTTAAAATCCCTCTAAATTATTCTCTATCCAGACAAAGCTTCTGATCAGTATGATGGAATCAGTATCACCGTACAGAATTGATATTCTTGTGTTAAAGTTGCCCAGTGACTCTGTTCTCATGGGGAGTCTAGGTATGTAAGGGATCCATGAGGCCAAGCCAGAGGATGAGAGTATCTTATCCTCAGTTGAAAGTGAGGAAGACAAGAGTTGAATAGCACAATGTATTAGGGAGGGATCATTGAGGAGCAGAGCTGCAGGGGTAATAGGTACAAAGGGCTCACTAAGGCAAGGCAGTGAGCTGAGGTAGCACTAGGACTCAAAATGCCCTCTCTTAAGACCTTTTGTTTCTCTTCTGGGGAAGAAAACTAACAGATCTGTCTCATTCTTACTTCTCTTTTTATAGTAGAAGGCATCACAAAAGAAATGTCAGAAGGTAAGTCTTGAAGCATGTGCAGAAGTTTGGCAAACAGTCCAGAAAGTGCAAGTGTAGGAGAGAGCACCAATAGGCATGGTGTATTCAGAGGAGACAGGAAGTGTGAGGTTCATGGACTGGGTAAGATGCAAGATAAGGGGTGGAGAGGCAGGAGTAACTCTGACCTGTGTGAAGTCTGACCCTTCCTCAGGTGCTGTTGCTTACTGGAACCTGCAGTGGTTTCTGGACAGTTCTCTACCTAGTACATGTTGACTGTATTACTTCTCTGCCAGGAAACTAAAAGTTATATTTGTACCTTTTTAGTCACCAGACTGCTATAACTTTGGATGAATTAGAGAAAAATTAGCTTTAACTCTGTAAAGCTTAAGGACCTTAAACACAAACAGAACATAGTTCATTTTATAATATTAATATTGCATCACTTTCTAATGATAGAAATAAAACGTGATTTGGACACAATCCAAAAAAAAGGACCAAAAGAAAAACTAATTACCTGTATTCCCATCACCTTGAGATAATGACTATCACTTTTTTTTTCTGATTTTGAGTGTGATACACATTTGTTGAAAAATTGTCTTCCTGACACATTCATTCTTTAAAACTTCTTGAATGTATTGTTTCTGTGAAATCTTTGATTGCCCAAAGGATGATTTATCAACCTTTTTTTTTTATGGTATACCTGTATCATGTATTCACATTGATTATGCATTTATCATTCAATATGCTAGCAATCTTTTTTCTCTCTCTCTCCCACAAAATTGTGCTTTTCCAAGGCAAAGGCCTTGACATATCTGTGTTCCCTGTGTGTGGATACTTACATGTTGTTTCTCAGTAATTGCTTCCAAATATGAATGAATGAATGGTCATAAATTTATAAATTACAGCATGTCATCTCATTGAGGTCAGGGAAATGGGCTGGCATATTTTTTCATGTTCGTTTGTCTCATATTTTGAATGGTTATTCAAAAGGTTTTTGTGATTATTAGATAAATTGGAATCAAATGAAATTAATTTTTATTGCCAGGAGTAAAGTTTAAAAACTTGAAATTAAGGTAACTTTATACTTGTAGGTGTATGGAAAATTGATATAGAAGATATTTTCAAATGCTAAATTTTACAAGTGCAAGAGGCCAGGGTTACTGTAGATTTTAAATACATAATATCTTCAGGCCTTGGACCATGTATTTTTGTTTAAAAAATATATAGCTGTTTTTACTGTTGCATGTTTCTTTGTTTTAACTCTTCCTGTTATCCTACAAGGAGGTTGTGGATATAGTTGGTGCTCAATAAATATTAAATAGCTCACTGTTTTTAAGTAAAGGAGACACATTCATCCTTTTGAATAAATAATTACGGCTTCTTTATTTAGATGTGGTAAAGCCCATAAAAACAAATTTTGGACCTTATTGAAATGTATAGTAAGAGAGAAGGCATATGGAGAAGGCATAGTAATTATTCAGCATAGCTTGCTCACTTTAAATGATGAGGGAAGTAAAATGCAGAGACACTGAGTGATGTGTCCAAGGTCACACTAATTTTTAGTGTTAGAGCTAGGTCTAGGGCACAAATCAGAAATCTACCTAATTATGGATGCAGTAGCTAGGTGCCCCAGCTGAGGGGACCCAAGTAATAATGTTGGAGTCTGTGGACCTAGATATCTGTGGTCTCTCTATATACCTATGTGCTCAACTTTAGCTATCCTGTACTGTCTTCCCCTCTTCTATCTTATGCTGTCCTATCAATCGTATTCTAATGTGTCACATCCTATTGTAAATCTGCCCATCTCTCTGTTTACTTATATATCATCTGCCTATTTAGATAACATTGATTGAGCTGCTATGAAGTGACAGATGTTTTATGTATATTTTCTCATTGCAATCTCAAAATTCCTTTGAGAAAGCTACTGTTGTCTCTATGTTACATTGAGAGAATGGGGGCTCAGAGAGATAAGTGATATGTTGACCCTCTCTAACCTAGCCAGTGGTAGAGCCATGCCCCTCGAACCCTCCTGCTCTCCATGACCCTTCGATCTGGCAGGTTACTCCTACCTGAGGCAGCTCAGCTAGGAGCCTCTCCTTCAGTTCATTTAGTTCTTTGCTAAAGTATCACTTCCAGAGTGAGGCCTACTTTGAGGGCCCTTTTTGCAGTTGAGTTATCCTCCCCCGTCCACTTTCCTGCATTAGTTTTTCTCTTTGGCATCCACCACTTTATATAACTTAGTTATTTTATTAGGTTTATTATCTGCTCCACCCCATAGAATGGAAACTCCATGAGATAAACAGATATTGTGTTTTTTTGTTGTTGTTGTTGCTCTGTTCTTTGTTATTCTTTGCACCCAGAATAATGCTGGAACATACAAGTATTCAGTAGCTTTTTTTTGTTAAATGAATTGTATGAACCAAATTTACCCAGTCCCTTAGTCATCCTGAGGTTTCACTGAGGGAGAGCAGACAGCAACACAAAGCTGAAGCCCTGGGAGCCAGAGGTAAATCTTGAGGTCTGGTAGTAGTCAAGCGAGAAAAGGATCAGACTGAGAGCATCTCAGCAGTGAATATGTGGAATTATTGCTGTTGGCAGAGCAGATACTTTTGGCTTGCCTTTGTTGGTTCTTAGAAGCATAATGGCTAGACGGATTAAATTCTCATAAAGGACGGGAACAATACGGCAGGATGGCAAAGCCTAGTTGCTGGCCAAAGTGTTGGTTTTGGAGCATCCAAGCATTACCCAGTGAGGGCCCCAGCAGAGGGCGTTAGGATGCCATGGGACCATGCTCGACTTCTTGCGGGGAGGCAATATGAATCCAGTGGTTCTGAAGAATATTGTCTGTCCAGGGGCAGAGCACTTCAGGGCTGGTGAGATATTCCTGCCCAATTTGTGCTCACTGGTTAGAGTAGTGGAGTTACAGATGGGCCATGAGTAAACTCGAAGTAAGCTTGCAGATTCTGGGGGCTGCTTGGTGGCTTACTGAGGTCAGGGCCATGGAATGGATTCTTCTTTTTTTGATTGTGGAAGACAGTAGGCCGGATGACGAGGGTCTGAGCAGTAGAGTTGCAAGTTGTGCAGCAGATAACACATTTGATATTCCAGAGACAAGTTCATTAAAGGCATTATTCCAGTTGACAGAACAGCATAGCATAGAGCTGCCAGATTTGATGCTGCAAAGGAAAAACATCACTTTGGAAATAAATTACACTTTGTATTAACTGAATGATGTATTAGTCTTTTCCACCACTGAAGCAGGAGAAAGAATGAGCAGTGAATGTTAACACACCATTATATGGATACCCATTTGCAGTTCCCAATTCTTAGATATTCATGGGCATGGAATTCAGAACTGTCTTGAAAGAAAGTTTAATTTACTGCAATATTTATAACAGCTTTTCTTTTGTGACCTATTTGGTTACAACAACTTGAGAAGCTTGCAAATTCAAGATTCTTTGGGTCACTGAGTGTCCCACCTTTCCAGTTTATAAAAATGTCTCCAGAAAAAGTTACCCTTGGATCTGTTTTTTCTTTTCTGAAGAATTTGAGAATAATAAGACATCTGCAGTTGAAGAGCTGTCACAGCCCTACCAGGGTGGGAGATTGGAACAAACACAAGATTCCAGGTCATACCAGCCTGAGCTCTTACACTGAGTGGCAGGTTGTAGAACATCTCTGAGCCATCATCTGAAAAGTGAGAACACTAACTCCATTTGCAGAGATGCTATGAAGAGAAATGAGAGATCATATCAAAGTATTCAGCACTGTGCACACCATTAGTTGATTTTCTTCTTCTCTCTTTTGGGACTAATCACACTCTGTTTCTGGATTCTCTTCTCAACAAGGATTTGAACTGGTGGAAGTATTATTATCTTTCATTGACATATAGTTGATTTACAATTTTGAGTTCGTTTCTGGCGTACAGCAAAGTGATACATATATATAGTTTTTCAGATTCTTTTGCATTATAGATTATTACAAGATATTGAATATAGTTCCCTTTGTTTATCTGTTTTATATATAGTAGTGTGTATATGTTAATACCAAACTCCTAATTTATCCCTCCCCCACTTTCCCCTTTGGTAACCATAAGTTTGTTTTCTATGTCTATGAGTCTGTTTCTGTTTTGTAAATAAGTTCATTTGTATCATTTTTTTTAGATTCCACAAATAAGTGATATCATATGATATTTGTCTTTGTCTAACTTACTTCACTTAGTATGATGATCTCTAGGTCCATCCATGTTGCTGCAAATGGCATTATTTTGTTCCTTTATATGGCTGAGTAATATTCCAGTGTGTGTGTGTGTGTGTGTGTGTGTACACACACACACACACACACACTGTGGAATTATTTTTAAAAGAACAAAGGTCTTGTGAAGAAGAAACAAAACTGATGGGTTCTGCCTTTGATTTCTTTATCCAGCTTATTTTCAAGATCCCAGAATTAAACCAATTTATTATATTATTATATTATTTTTCCTGCAGTTGGGGTTTAAAGCAGTTTCATAAGTCTGGTGTTTTAATTTGGAGCCCTGAAGGTGGATGGTCTTGTGCTCACTCCACTCTCAACATTTCTTCTCCCACCCCACGCTTCTAATCTATTTCTTTGTGTTGCTTGGGTGCATGTGTGCCTCTTCTACCAGAGGTGAAACTCCTTTATATGGAGCACCTCTGTATCAGACTCCCAACACGTGGTTCAGAGCCTGACACTTAGCAGGAGCTTATTAATAAATGGTGGTTAGGGAAATAACCAGGAAGGAAACATCAGGTGGAGGGGGGCAGGAGTCCTTTCCACTTTTCATTCAGGATGATGGAAGTGGTGGGAGGCATGGAATTAATGGGCACGGAGCAATATCACCAGCTGCACTGATTAAGCACCTACTTATTGGGTGCTCGGCACCATGCCAGACACTTTCATTTATCCTATTTAATACTCTTTATGGCCCTATGCAATAAACACTCTTATTCCCAGTCCTTAGGTGAAAAAATGAGGATCAGAGACGTTTCATAAATTTCCCCAAATTTCATAGTTAGTGAGTAGCAAGCTAGGGCTGCAAAGCCCATGTTCTTGTCCCCTGCATTCGAGGACTTGGGACCTCCAGGGTGTACTCAGCATACTGTCACAGCCCCTCCAAGGCTGTTAGGGAAGGCTGGTCATAAAGAGCTGGGTTTATGAACTTGTTTTGAATGGAAGAGCAGCATCTTGACAGTCTCAGTAGAGTCTCCAAAGAGGGAGGTTACAGAAAGGGGCTTAGAGTGTTTTTTGTTTTGTTTTGTTTTGAATTTTTAATTGTGGTAAAGAACACATAAAATGTACCATTTTACCTATTTTTAAGTGTACAGTTCAGTGGTGTTAAGTACACTCACATTGTGCAACAGATCTCCAGAACTTCATCTTGCAAGTTGAAACTATACATCTCAAACAATAACTTTCTATCCTTTCTCTCCCCCAGACCCTGGTAACCACCGTTCTCATTTCTGCTCGTATGGATTTGACTATTCTAGATAGCTCATGTAAGTGGAATCATATTTGTCTTTTTGTGAATGGCTTATTTCATTTAGCATAATGTCCTTGAGGTTCATTCATGTTGTAGCATGCGACAGGATTTCTTCCTTTTTAAGGCTGAATAATACTCCATTGTATGTATATTCCACAGTTTGTTTATTCATTCATGTATGGACAGGCATTTGGGTTACTTCTTGGCTATTGTGAGTAGTACTGCTATGAACATGTGTGTGCAAATAACTCTTCAAAATCCTGCTTTCAGTGTTTCTGGATATATACCCAGAACTGGGATTTCTGTATCATATGGTAATTCTATTTTTAATTTTTTGAGGAACCACCATACTGTTTTCCATAGTGGTTGCACAATTTTCCATTCCTACAAACAGTGCACAGGGGTTCCATGTTCTCCACATCCTCGCCAACACTTGTTATTTCATGTTTTGTTTTGTTTTGTTTTTAATAATAGTCATCCTAATTGGTGTGAGGTGATGTCTCATAGTGGTTTTGACTTGAATTTCTCTAATGATCAGGGATGGGACTTAGAGGATTTTAGAGGCTAGAGTCAGTCATGGAGTAGTTTCAGTGTATGAACTAATATGTATGTTCTGGGCAGGGTTCGAATTTGTAAACTAGGTGATTTGCTGGAAGAATTAAGGATCTTACCTTGGGGATGTATGAATCTTTGGGAAATCACTGTGACACGGTGATCTTCTGGGGGAATATTTGGGTATGAATGAGTTGGTGTTAAAATACTTTGAGTGTAGGTAGTTCCTGTTGCACATCATGGCTTGGTTTGCAAGCCATGTTTGTCTTGCAAATTGTGGTTTCTGTTTGATTCTTCTCTTTGTGAGGTTCATTTTCTCATGCCTCAAGTGATGCTTTGTATAATAATCGGCAGCCTAGTGCCTGTCTTACAGGGTTACTGTTAAAGTTAATTAAGATAATAAAAAATACAGTTCTTGACACAGTGCCTGGTACACAGTAAGTGCTGATTAAAGAGTAACAGTTAAGTTATAGTGGTAGTAACGTAGTAATAGTAGTAAATGGTAAAGTAGTAGTAGGGGACATAATGATTGTTGTAGCACCTTTTTCTTCTGAATGCTATACTTCCAACCAATCCCATTACCACTGCCCTGGTGTAGGAGCTCATCACCTCTTAGGCCATTAGTTCCCTCCTCCCCTACCCTGTCTAATCATGACACCACTGAGAGTATGACCTGCCTAAAACCTGAGTGTGAACCAGTCACCCTTCTAGTGGCTTTCCCTTGACCTCAGGGGGAAGTTTCGACTCTACATTCTGCATTTTAGCCTTCCTTACTTAGGCCTCTGCCCAGCTCTCCAGCTCCATCTTCTGCAACCGCCTGACACAGTGTTTGTTCTTCAGAGCTCTCAAATGCTTTAGTATCTCAACAATCACCTGTTGTATTATTTCCCCTAAATTTTGATTTGTACACACTTATATAAAAGCTTACATAAATGAATAAAATGCATTCCCTTTGGGGTTCAATTCTTTTTTTTCTTTTGCTCTCCTCTCCCTTTCCACCTTACCTTTCAGCCATCCCACTTTCAACTACTGCATAATATATAATAACATCATATTAACAACTTAGGAAGTATTTTTCTGAATTTTTTCCATGCTCATATTATGTTATATAAACACACATGTATACATATATATACACACATATATATTGGTATATTTGCATACATATTCTTGTTTATATGTGTTACCGGGTGTCTTCAATCTCCAGTGTCATTTCCTGTCAAACTTAAGACCTCTTAAACATCTCTGAGCCTTAAATTTAGGGGAGAAATTTGGCTAAAATATCATTGTTTCACCTAGGTCACCTCCTTTCCCTGACCCAGTTACTGAACTGAAGGGCCCAGTATCTGCAAAAGCTCGATGTTTTTAATTTGAAAATCCCATTGTCATTTCTGTCACCTTAGACTGGAGTGTTAAGAAGAGGCCACTGGCAAATTACTGACTCTAGATGAATAATTTTCTCTTAATTAAAAAGCCTGATGAAACTATCTGGGAAATAAACTCATTCAAATGGGAGATAATTTAAGCTTGTCCACTGAGGACATTTTCTCTCTATTTTTCCTTCACCCAGTACATAAAATTTTTATTTAGTCTTGTGATATAAATTGAATTTGACAGGAGCAAAAAACTGTGTTTTCGTTCAGACCATAAAATTATGTTGTCTGAGTTAACACTGTGTTTTCCCTTCAGAAAAATAATGAGTACTGCTCTCCCTAGAGTGACTGTCTGGCAGCAGTGGAGGGTGGAACAAATTACTCCCTGCTGGAGTTTCAGAATGGAAAGGAAACACCGTTATCATTAAATACTCATGGGACTCTAAGTGGGAAGGTCAGAGTTCAAGCTCAGTTCTGTCACTTAACAGCTGGATGACCTTGGATAAATATCTGAAACTTGGTTTCCTTGTCTGTAAGAACAGTAATCCCTTCTCTATATTAGCAGTTCTAAGAATAAGATGAAGTTATGGTGGTGAAGAGGGTAAATAACTGCAAAGTGCAGTGTAAACCCATGGAGTTGTCAATATTAATGCCTCCTGCTACTGATGCAGTATGAGGAATGATTTCTCACCCGACAGTCTGCTAGGTAGATCCACTAGCCAATGACAGTGGTCACTAGGCAGAGTATCATTAGAATGGAAGGTTAAACCCAACCTCTCTTGACCCTTCCCTTCGCAGCCCTTTCCTTTCTCTTCAGTTCCTCTTCTGACTCTTTTTTTTTTTCTTTCTGGTTCCAGCATCCTTTCACCATTATATATTTTTAGGGTTGCTTCTCTATTTATTGACAATAGTAATGTACATTTCACAGTCTGGTTCTGGGAGGGCGTGTGTGAGAGGGTCCTGCGTGGGTCCCCACCCCTGCGCCTTGATGTCTGTTATATCTCTGTTTAAGTGATGCTTGTGACATAGCTGTTATTAAATAATTTTAAAGAGGTCAGTGCGTACAGCAGATGTAGAAAGTCTGTCAGTTCCACCTTCATCACATTTTTTCTTTGTGCCCAGGAGAATATAATAAAGCTCCTTTCTAATGTACTTGTGCTGGAGAACACTTGAATAAATGGACTGTTTTTGTGCAAAAAGAAGAAAAAAGGAAGGGTCCAGGGAGAAGGGGCCCTACCTGCTACCTCATACCCTGATCTCTACCATGAGTTGTGTTGGTGATTAAGTAACAAAACACACCAATAATTGCAGGGCATATTGGAACAATGTTTCCCAAATAGAATTCTAGGGACAGCTTGTTCCAGGGGAGCTTCCCAAATAAACTAGATACTTGCTGCATTGGTACGCCCCCTCTTGGAGATTCATAATGTATACCAGCATCTGAAAGCTTCTAAGCAATGTCACAACAAAGAAATTTCGCTCAGTTTTGTTTAAAGGTTAAGCTGAGAAATTGATTTGTACAAAGAAGAGGGTGTTCCCCTTGAAACATCCACTGTCATCCCCTAATTCTTTCTCTTCCACCTAAAAGAGAGGAATATCATTAGGGGCTGGTGTCTGTCCCTATATGAAAGGGACTTGCACACTGATGTCCCTTCCAACCCTTCTCCACCTTGTACAGCTCTGGGTAGAGCAGACATGGGCCGCTATGGTTTGCTGGGCCTTAGAGAGTTCTTGGTCAGGATGAGGGGAAGAGTTCAATGCCAGGGTGAACTTAAAAACCATTGACCAGGTGCAAATGCAGACATCTCTGGAGATGCCAGAGTGAGCAGGTGACAGCAGGCAAAAAATCATATTATCTACATCTCAGTGAACATCCATGTGGACAGAATATTTTCAGGTCCAGACACTGTTTGCCTCTGAAAGTCCCTCACTTTTTCCTCCACAACTTAGATACAACTCAGCAAATTGGGTAGAGGAGATCTTGAATTGCCATTCAAATTCTGAATTCATTGGGGAGAAAAACAAGAAGAACTGGACCAAAGTCATTCTTCATCTTCAGTCACATGGGGACTTGAGATAAAAATCAAGTTCAAAAGTAGAAAACTAAAGTGTAATTTTTTTGCATCTGAATTTGAAAATATTGTACCTTGTATAAATTTCGCATTAGGATCTTTTGCTACCATTACATCCACTCCTGAAGTTCTAGAAAAATGGTCATTTAATTAATTAATACACTAACATTTTTAACATCTATTTTGAACATTATTCTATTTATATAAAAAAGAATAAGGCATGATTCTTCTTTACAAGTTGTTCCTAGACCAGTAACACACACACACAAATTGTAACAGATGCTCAATTGGGGTTAGAATTTGGCTGTACTATATTGATCAGTGAGGAAATTTGGAGAGGGAATCTCTTTTGTAGTAGGAAAGAGGGGCGTTAAATTTATCTAGTAGAAATACAATGAATTAAGATAATAAATTAAGAAAAATGAACAGGTTAATAAGACCTGGGAGAAAGACAGATAAAAACAAAGCTGACAGGATGTCTTACATTCTTTAAACTGTGTGAATGAAGGGAACATGGTCACAAAGTTTTACCAACTAGAGTTAAGAATTCCATAATCTCTGAATTGTCATACACCATGTTACTGAATGCAGGTTCGTGTGCCTGATGCACAGTGAGGCCAAACCAATTGAAATGTCAGTTTGGAGCAGAGAAAGGTTTATTGTAGAACCATGCAAAAAGACGGTGGCTCATGCCCCCCCACAAAACCCCAAACTCTCAGAAGGGTTTCAGCAAAGCATTTTTAAAAGCAAGGTGAGGGAGGGGTGTGGTTCGTTGTTGCAAACTTCCTGGTGTCAGAATCCTTTTTTCTTGCAGCTGTCCACGCAGGTCAGATCATGATGTTCCTGTAAACCTCCAACAAGACAAGTGTTACTCTCTGTTCTGCAACTTTTTTTTTTAACATCTTTATTGGGGTACAATTGCTTTACAATGGTGTGTTAGTTTCTGCTTTATAACATGTTCTGCAACTTTTTATCTCTGTATGGAAAAGTGTCATACAAAAGTGTCATACCCTT
Organism: Tursiops truncatus; assembly: GCF_011762595.2. Taxonomy (NCBI): domain Eukaryota; kingdom Metazoa; phylum Chordata; class Mammalia; order Artiodactyla; family Delphinidae; genus Tursiops; species Tursiops truncatus. Next base: position 49,279,833 of record NC_047041.1, read on the forward strand.
AAAGGTCAGAGCGTGAGAATGGGCTATCCTGTACATTTCAGGCTATAGGCGACATTCTTAACTCTAAACAAAAGCAATAGAATACAAAGGTTAAGTAAAAGAAACAGATCTAATATGGAGTCAGGTTTGTTCTTCCTTATTACAACCATTCCTGATTGCCCTGGCCCTGTGCCCTCCAATTTAGGATGATAATATTATAATAAGATAGATGAGGTGCCAGTGAAGAATACAAGAGAGTGGAGACATGTGATAAAGGAAACTCTCCTTTGGTGAAAAGTCAGAAAAGATTTAGGAGAAACTTGCCACAGAATGTTGGCTGTGGATAATGTGAATGATACACTAAAAGGTTAACTTGCCTGACCACTGGAGGGCTTCTGTAAATAGTGCCTCCTTTTAATTCCTCCTGCTGGTTTGTTTACATGGAGAGTCAGTAAGTCAGGGAAAATATATATTTATGTGTTCTTGCCTATTCTTCCCATTGGGGTTGGTACCTGGAATGGACTTGGGAATACAGAAGGGCTGAACAGTTCTTGATGTTACTCCTATATAATTTGGGAAATCATTGATCTCAGCAGCCTTTTATTGACCCCTTTGTCCCTTACTTTGGTCCTGGAAACCTGAAATCATCTGGATTAGCATGTATGATTAGATCTTGGCATGAGTAACTCGGTGTTTGAGTAGGGTATGAGCTGATCACTGAAGAGAGACTGTTGTCCCAGCTCAACTAACAAGAGCTGCCAGAGATGCAATTGACTTGCATGTAGATACTTCAGGAATGAATCCATCTGGAATTCTCACAGGAATAGTCTCTCTCAGGCCGTATATGTTTGGTTTAATACAGATTTGGTTTTGGAAATGCATGTAGCTTTCGTGTCCATAAAGAAACCTGCAAGGAGTTACTTCAATGAATAGATTTGTAATTACTTTAGAACAAGTGGAGAGTCTCCAATATATGGGAAGGGGTGGCAGTAAATTAATAGGATCTGTCTGCAGGGTTTGGACAAGATGATAATCAGAATGATTCAAAAAGACAAGAAAGTCAGGGATGACTGTGCTGCTGACTGCATCTTTGTAAGCCCAGTAGCCACATAACCAGTTTCAAGAGGATCTTATGCTGAATCTAAGAGAAAGCATAGGAGGACCAACTGGAAAGGAACATCCCCTGTAAGGGAGAATAACTACAATTTTTATGGAAGCTTCGATGGCCAGGAAGTGTATATCCCCGTTGTTACATCCTGACCTCCTCTGAAGGGTGTAGTCATCAAACCAGGGGGAAAAACCAGCTGGGGCAGAGTCCCAGGCAGCGTGCACAAGAGCAGGAAGGTAATCTATAAACCATGAGGTAGATGTTCTGGGAGATTCATTGAGCCCTGTCTCCCAGACTTGGGACTACTGGTCCTCATGAAAGAGTTCAGTGTGAGGAAGAAAGTAAGAGGATCCAGGGCAGACAGAGTCACAGCTTCACAGGTAAACTCTAAAATGACTCCGAAGGTCATTTTTTCCCTTCCAAAATTTTACTTTTGAAAAAAAGAACCCTGGTAATTATTGTTCTCGGTATATTTTCGTCTTGCCTACCCACTCCCACTCTCTATTAGCTCTAATTCAGCAAATTTGTTATTCATAATACAAATGTATGCCTGAAACATAAAATACTGTGATACCAAATAAAGCATAATATATAATAATATTCTCATTAACTTGTGCTAAGATCATCTCAGTTTAGTATTTTAGGGAAGAATGAGCTTTCTTGAAAATTATGAATCTCTTAATTTAAAAAAATGTCACACATGCAACCACTAGCCAGGCCACAGTGACCACATGCACCTTTTATAAACACAGTTCGGTTAGATGATGTTTAACAACTTATCAGCGACAATGCTACGTCCCCACTTGATTCAACTATGAAACCACTAAACAATATCTTTTAATCCAACAGTTTCCAGTGTTTGTGCAAATAAGAAATGCAAGGATTCTTGTTGCCTGCAAGGAGAGACAACACAGACACATTTTATAACAAAATATTGACAGTTAAATCTTGACTTGAAACCAGCTTTAAAAAAAACATCTTTTGTGAAACAATCAATGAAGTCAGAGCCTTTGTTAACCTACTTCATTAACGTCTAACTGTCAGCATTTAAAAAATTTCCCTTGTTTTGTAGTCTCAGTTTTTCTGACAATTTACCCTCTCCACCAAAGAAATTATAATTTTGCAACATTGTGGATATTAGATATTGTGGTTCTCAATTACTCTAAAATGTTGGGAATCCATGTTAAAAATGACTGCACAGCAAAGGAAACCATTGACAAAATGAAAAGACAGCCTACTTAATGGGAGAAGATATTTGCAAATGATGTGACCTGACCAGTAAGGGATTAATATCCAACATATGTAAACAGCTCATACAACTCAACTTCAAAAAAACAAACAACCCAATTAAAAAATGAGCAGAAGAACTGAATAGACATTTTTTCAAAGAGGACATGCAGATGGCCAACAGGCACATGAAAAGATGCTCAACATCGCTAGTCATCAGGGAAATGCAAATCAAAACCACAATGAGATATCACCTCACACCTGTCAGAATGGCTATCATCAAAAAGAACACAAATAACAAATGTTGGCGAGGATGTGGAGAAAAGGGAATCCTCGTATACTATTTGTGGGCATGTAAATTGGTGCAGCTACTGTGGAAAATGGTATGGAGATGTCTCAAAAAACTAAATATAGAGTTACCATGTGATCCTAGTGTCCAAATAATAATAATTTGAAAACAAGAAACAACAATTACAGTCTATAGAGTTAAATTGAATCTTAAGAATTATCCATGAATTTATGATAAAGCAAAAATAGGAAAGTTAACACAGATGAGCTAAAGATGAGTTTTCTGATATTGTGCATAAACATGCCATATATGGACCAACCTAAATTCTGTGAGCTATAAGCTGAATTTTAGACTAACAGGTTATTAATCAGAAATAATGGTCAAATGAGAAATGAGAGAAGTTCTGATCAGAGTGCATGGATTTGGAAAGTAATGAGGTAGAATTTTTAATCAAGGGAGGTGAAAAGCTTTGAAACATATATAAAAGATAGAAGAATGTTGAGTGCATGGTATTGATCAGAGGAGGAATTCAGTGGGGAATTCTATTTTATAGGAGGAGAGGCAGCTGTCAGTGTTAGTCGGCCGAAATAAAATGAATAGTTAGTAAATCTAAAAACAAAATGCAGATGTTAGTAAAACTTTGTGGAGTAAGAGACCAAACAAGGATACTGGAAGAATAGTGGACTACATAAATTAAGGGATCAAGAGCGGGCTTCCCTGGTGGCGCAGTGGTTGAGAGTCCGCCTGCCAATGCAGGGGATGCGGGTTCGTGCCCCGGTCCGGGAAGATCCCACGTGCCGCGGAGCGGCTGCTCCCGTGAGCCATGGCTGCTGAGCCTGCGCCGGCTCTGGAGCCTGTGCTCCGCAACGGGAGAGGCCACAACAGTGAGAGGCCCGTGAACCACAAAAAAAAAAAAGAAAAGAAAAAGGGGATCAACAGCATGCATCGTTGGGCCAACTAGTGTGATTCTTCATTAAATGCATTTTTCTATAAAACCCCAGACGTACATGTATCACTCCTGCAGGTGGCAACCTTCGTCCTAGACTTCTTTCTCTGCCTCTTCCTACTGGCTAGTGGTGTTCAGACAGTCCATAGCACTAAGTGGAGGAGAAGCAGAAGTCAACATTGTGTGTGGTATACCGTGGGACCCAAAGGAGGGTATATTGAACTTGAGTTCACAGAAGCTTCATGGAGTTGGTGATGCTTTATGTTTGGAGCCTAAAGAATGAGTAGGCATCCTTTATCCTAATAATGGGGGGCTGAGGGAAGGAACAGAAAACTTTTCAAGGAGGAAGCATGGTATTTGCAAAGACATGGAAGCAAGGAATGTAAGATGCATTTGAGGAACTGCAACTTTTTGGAAATGTTGGGGTGTAGGATTCCAAGCAAAGGAGATGAGGTATGTTTCATGCTGGTGCAAAGCAGCTGGTACTTAGAAGATAAGCATTCCGTTGAGGAAAAGTGAATAGATTTAACTAGCTTTTAATATTTGTACATGCAAACCATATTTTAACCTCAAGCTATAAAGTCCCAAATTCACTGTCTGTACCTTTCATTGCAAACATAAAAGAACAATATTCATCTCAGCTTTAAAAAACCTGGAAGGTACCCAGGAGGTTCGTTTAAATTTTAAAGAAATCAGTATGAGCTATTCTATTGATGTAGACAATTCAAATTAAGCTCCAGCTAAAACAAATGAAATCAATTATATATCACAGGCTAACTTTACAGAGCGTCCTCTCCTGTCTTTAGGTAATACAGGTCCTATCAGTGTTTCTTACTCCACACTTGACTGCCGGTTGAGAACATTCCTTCTGTTCTGACAAATCTGCATGATCAAGTCAGACTTCATGATCTTTTAAAGCCCTAAGTGTATATCCTTAATCATCTTGCTTTGCTTTGCTTGTTGGACTTTATGTTTCATTGTGTTGAACTATGTTCCAAAATGAAAGTTATATTAGTTTCCTGTTGCCACTGTGACAAATCCTTAGTGGTTTAAAACAACACAAATGTATTCTCTTGCAGTTCAGTTCAGAAGTCTAAAATCAGTTTCACTGGATTAAAAATCAAGGTGTAGGTGGGACTGGAGGCTCTGGAAGGGAGAATGTGTTTCCTCGCCTTTTTAAACTTCTAGGCTTTATTCTTTTATCAGTACTTCGGGTTCCTTCCTCCATTTTCAAAGCACATGACTCCCGTCTCTGCTTTTTTTTTTTTTTTTTTTGGCTTACCAGAATCCAAAAAATCCCCCTTGCCACATACCATAAAATTCACAGGTTCCAGAGATTAGGAGTGTATTATGCAGGTATTATTATAGGAAGTGACTCAGAATCACCAAGTTCTTGAATTGAAAGTTTGCTTAAATTGCTACCACTGTGTTGGAAGACCATATTGCAGGTCACTAACCAGATGGACATTTCTTATCTGTACCCTCTTATTCTGATTTTATGACCTCAGGAATTCAACAGAGTCACCTCTTTTTTTTTTTTAATTGTCTTCTCTCGGCTTCAGTCTTACTGATAATCATTTAGCTCCCTCCTTTTTTATTTGTCTGAAAAAAAAAGGAATGACATACCTGAGGATTCTCTGATTTTAGTTATCCAGGAAAAAAAATATTGAATATAACTCAGCAACATTATTTTTCTTTAATATTCATAGAAGCCTAATGGAATAGGTATTATTATCATCAGCTTGCACATAAGGAAACCAGGGCTCAGAGAATTTATGTACCCAAGGTCACACAGGAATGGACACCCCTGTCAAATTTGAAAGTACATTGTATTTTCACTGCACTGTACTGCTAAAGACTGTAGGGAGACAGGCAGTTTAGAATGTTACTATAGGGAAAGTTATGACATTGTAGAGATACTGCTAAGCTCTTAGGGTTACCAAGCCTGGCTGATAGTTCCTCAGTCTCTCTTCCAGAGTACCATAGGCAGTTAACGTCCTACTGCTATCTTTTTTTATTCCCAAGAGTAGTATCATGACCTCATTTCAAAAGGGTGGGAAAAGAGATATAGAGAGGTTTAATAACCTGCCAAGGGTCTTAGAGTGACTGCTGAAAAATGCATCCAGTTGTTTTAATCAATGACAACTAAGGTTCCAGGATTATTAAAAAAAAAACAACAACTAATTCTCAAGCAGAGATTACAGACAAGAGCAGCTTCCACAGTTAGGTGTCAAGCTATGGGCTTTTACTACCACTGTGATCCATTAATATAGATGGAAAAGAACCAATACCATGTCTTGATGAGGACATTTCAACTGGATATTCCTTAGTTATCGGGAAATTTGGAGTCTAGAGAAAATTTTCTCAAGGGAATTTGACTATCTATAAAACATGAATTGAAGGGAAAAGGAAGGTGTTTGAAGACCGATTTAATACTGAATACCTTTCATGTCCAGATTTAGTGGGCAGCTGTGATGTGCCAGCAAGACCCGGCACTTGATACTTTATGTATAGTAGACCTAATGCTCACAGCAACCTAAAGAAGAAGTACTCTTAGCTTCATTTTTAAAAATAAACTTTATTTTTTAGAGTAGTTTTAGGTTGTCAGCAAATTTGAACAGAAGGTACAGAGTTTTGTCCCCCTACATGCACAGCCTCCCGCACTGTCAAGGTCCTGCACTACAGAGGTACATTTGTTAACAATCTATGAACCTACACAGATACATCATTATCACACAAAGTCCATAGTTTACATCAGTGTTCACCTTGGTGGTGTACATTCTATGGGCCTTGACAAATGAATGACATATATCCACCATTATGATATCATACAGAGCAGTTTCATTGCCCTGAAAATCCTCTGTGCTCTGCCTATTCACACCCATCCTTCTTCCCTAGTCCCTAACAGTCTTTTCCAGAATGTCATGTATTTGGAATCATATGGTTTGTAGACTTTTCAGGTTGGGTTCTTTCGCTCTGTAATATGCGTTTAAGCTCCCTCCATGTGTTTTCATGGCTTGATAATTCATTTCATTTTAGTGCCGAATAATATCTCATTGTCTGGAGGTACCACAGTTTTTCATCCATTCACCTATTGAAGGATATCCTGATTACTTCCCAGTTTTGGCAACTATGAATGAAGTTGTTATAAATATTTTATGTGCAGGTTTTTGTGTTGACATAAGTTTTCAACTCATTTGGGTAAATACCAAGAAGCACAATTGCTGTATCGTACGGTAAAAGTGTGCTTATTTTGTAGAAAACTGCCAAACTGTCTTCCAAAGTGATTATACCATTTTGCATTCCCACCAGCAATGAATGAGAGTTCCTGCTGCTCCACATCCTCATCAGCATTTGGTATTGTCAGTGTTTTGGATTTTAGCCATTCTAATCTTATAGGATGGTATCTCACTGTTGTTTAGTTTGTAACTTCCTAATGACATATGCTGTTGAACATCTTTTCATATAAAAACTTGACAACTCTGGGGCTTCCCTGGTGGTGCAGTGGTTGAGAGTCCGCCTGCTGATGCAGGGGACGCGGGTTCGTGCCCCGGTCCGGGAAGATCCCACATGCCGCGGAGTGGCTGGGCCTGTGAGCCATAGCCGCTGAGCCTGCGCATCCGGAGCTTGTGCTCCGCAACGGGAGAGGCCACGGCAGTGAGAGGCCCTCGTACCGCAAAACAAACAAACAAACAAAAAAACACTTGACATCTCTATATCTTTGTGAGGTATCAGGTCTTTTGCCCACTTTTAAGTGGGTCGCACTTTTCTAATTATTGAATTTTAAGGATTTTTTTTGTATATTTTGGATAACAGTCCTTTATCACATGTCATGTGCAAATAGTTTCTCCCAGTCTCTGGCGTGTCTTCTCATTCCCTTTATGTTGTCTTTCACAGAGCAGAAGTTTTTAGTTTTAATGAAGCCCAGCTTATCAATTCTTTCTTTTAGGGATAATGCCTTTGGTATTGTATATAAGAGGTCATTGCCTTGTCCAATGTCATCTAGATTTTCTCTTATACTGTCTCCTAGGAGTTTTAAAATTTTGCATTTTATATTTAGGTCTCTGATCCATTTTGAGTTAATTTTTCTGAAAGGTGGAAGGTCTGTGTCTGGATTCCTTTTTAGTTTAGTTTTTTTTTTTAATTTTTAAATTTTATTTTATTTTTTTGTACAGCAGGTTCTTATTAGTCATCAATTTTATACACATCAGTGTATACATGTCAATCCCAATCGCCCAATTCTTCACACCACCACCCTGACCCACCTGCCGCTTTCCCCCCTTGGTGTCCATATGTTTGTTTTCTACATCTGTGTCTCAATTTCTACCCTGCAAACTGGTTCATCTGTACCATTTTTCTAGGTTCCACATATATGCGTTAATATACAATATTTGTTTTTCTCTTTCTGACTTACTTCACTCTGTATGACAGTCTCTAGATCCATCCACGTCTCAAAAAAATGACCCAATTTTGTTCCTTTTTATGGCTGAGTAATATTCCATTGTATATATGTACCACATCTTCTTTATCCATTCATCTTTCAATGGGCATTTAGGTTGCTTCCATGACCTGGTAATTGTGTTGCAATGAACATTGGGGTGCATGTGTCTTTTTGAATTATGGTTTTCTCTGGGTATATGCCCAGTAGTGGGATTGCCGGATCATATGGTAATTTTATTTTTAGTTTTTTAAGGAACCTCCATACTGTTCTCCATAGTGGCTGTATCAATTTACATTCCCACCAACAGTGCAAGAGGGTCCCTTTTTCTCCACACCCTCTCCAGCATTTGTTGTTTATAGATTTTTCTGATGACGCCCATTCTAACTGGTGTGAGGTGGTACCTCATTGTAGTTTTGATTTGCATTTCTCTAATAATTAGTGATGTTGAGCAGCTTTTCATGTGCTTCTTGGCCACCTGTTTGTCTTCTTTGGAGAAATGTCTATTTAGGTCTTCTGCCCATTTTTGCACTGGGTTGTTTGTTTTTTTTAATATTGAGCTGCATGAGCTGTTTATATATTTCTGGGATTAATCCTTTGTCCGTTGATTCATTTGCAAATATTTTCTCCCATTCTGAGGGCTGTCTTTTGGTCTTGTTTATGGTCTCCTTTGCTGTGCAAAAGCTTTTAAGTTTCATTAGGTCCCATTTGTTTATTTTTGTTTTTATTTCCATTACTGTAGGAGGTGGATCAAAAAAGATCTTGCTGTGATTTATGTCAAAGAGTGTTCTTCCTATGTTTTCCTCTAAGAGTTTTACAGTGTCCGGTCTTACATTTAGGTCTTTAATCCATTTTGAGTTTATGTTTGTGTATGGTCTTAGGGAGTGTTCTAATTTCATTCTTTTACATGTAGCTGTCCAGTTTTCCCAGCACCACTTATGAAGAGACTGTCTTTTCTCCATTGTATATCCTTGCTTCCTTTGTCATAGGTTAGTTGACCACAGGTGCATGGGTTTATCTCTGGGCTTTCTGTCTTGTTCCATGGATCTGTTTTTGTGCCAGTACCATATCGTCTTGATTACTGTAGCTTTGTAGTATAGTCTGAAGTCAGGGAGTCTGATTACTCCAGCTCTGTTTTTTTCCCTCAAGACTGCTTTGGCTATTCGGGGTCTTTTGTGTCTCCATACATATTTTAAGATTTTTTGTTCTAGTTCCGTAAAAAATGCCATTGGTAACTTTATAGGGATTGCAGTGAATCTGTAGATTGCTTTGGGTAGTATAGTCATTTTCACAATATTGATTCTTCCAATCCAAGAACATGGTATAGCTGTACGTCTGTTGGTATCACCTTTAATTTCTTTCATCAGTTTATTCCTAGGTATTTTATTCTTTCTGTTGCAATGGTAAATGGGAGTGTTTCCTTAATTTCTCTTTCAGATTTTTCATCATTAGTGTATAGGAATGCAAGAGATTTCTGTCCATTAATTTTGTATCCTGCAACTTTACTGAATTCATTGATTGGCTCTAGTACGTTTCAGGTGGCATCTTTAGGATTCTCTGTGTATAGTATCATGTCATCTGCAAACAGTTACAGTTTTACTTCTTGTTTTCCAATTTGTATTCCTTTTATTTCTTTTCTTCTCTGATTGTCATGGCTAGGACTTCCAAAACTATGTTGAATAACAGTGGTGAGAGTGGACATCCTTGTCTTGTTCCTGATCTTAGAGGAAATGCTTTCAGTTTTTCACCATTGAGAATGATGTTTGCTGTGGGTTTGTCATATATTGCCTTTATTATGTTGAGTAAGGTTCCCTCTATTCCCACTTTCTGGAGAGTTTTTATCATAAATGGTTGTTGAATTTTGTCAAAAGCTTTTTGTGCATCTATTGAGATGATCATATGGTTTTTCTTCTTCAAGTTGTTAATACAGTGTATCACATTGATTGATTTGCATATATTGAAGAATCTTTGCATCCCTGGAATAAATCCCACTTGATCATGGTGTATGATCCTTTTAATGTGTTGTTGGCTTCTGTTTGCTAGTATTTTGTTGAGCATTTTTGCATCTATATTCATCAGTGATATTGGTCTGTAATTTTCTTTTTTTGTAGTATCTTAGTCTGGTTTTGGTATCAGGGTGATGGTGGCCTCATAGAATGAGTTTGGGAGTGTTCCTTCCTCTGCAATTTTTTGGAAGAGTTTGAGAAGGATGGGTGTTAGCTCTTCTCTAAGTATTTGATAGATTTCACCTGTGAAGCCATCTGGTCCTGGACTTTTGTTTGTTGGAAGATTTTTAATCACAGTTTCAATTTCATTGCTTGTGATTGGTCTGTTCATATTTTCTATTTCTTCCTAGTTCAGTCTTGGAAGGTTACACCTTTCTAAGAATTTGTCCATTTCTTCCAGGTTGTCCATTTTATTGGCATATAGTTGCTTGTAGTAGTCTCTTAGGATGCTTTGTATTTCTGTGGTGTCTGTTGTAACTTTTCCTTATTCATTTCTAATTTTATTGATTTCAGTCCTCTCCCTCTTTTTCTTGATGAGTTTGGCTAATGGTTTATCAATTTTGTTTATCTTCTCAAAGAACCAGCTTTTAGTTTTATTGATCTTTGCTATTGTTTTCTTTGTTTCTATTTCATTTATTTCTGCTCTGATCTTTATGATTTCTTTCTTTCTGCTAATTTTGGGTTTTGTTTGTTCTTCTTTCTCTAGTTCCTTCAGGTTAAGGTTAGATCGTTTATTTGAGATTTTTCTTGTTTTTTGAGGTAGGCTTGTATAGCTGTAAACTTCCCTCTTACAGCTGTTTTGCTGCATCCCATAGGTTTTTGATCCTCGTGTTTTCATTGTCACTTGTCTCTAGGTATTTTTTGATTTCCTCTTTGATTTCTTCAGTCATCTCTTGGTTATTTAATAACGTATTGCTTAGCCTCCATGTGTTTGTGTTTTTTACGTTTTTTTCCCTGTAATTGATTTCTAATCTCGTAGTGTTGTGGTCAGAAAAGTTGCTTGATATGATTTCAGTTTTCTTAAATTTACTGAGGCTTGATTTGTGACCCAGCATGTGATCTATCCTGGAGAATGTTCCGTGCGCACTTGAGAAGAAAGTGTAATCTGCTGTTTTTGGATGAAATGTCCTCTAAATATTAGTTAAATCTATCTGGTCTATTGTGTCATTTAAAGCTTCTGTTTCCTTATTTATTTTCATTTTGGACGATCTGTCCATTGTTGTAAGTGAGGTGTTAAAGTCTCTCACTATTACTGTGTTACTGTCGATTTCCTCTTTTATAGCTGTTAGCAGTTGCCTTATGTATTGAGGTGCTCCTATGTTGGGTGTATATATAGTTATAATGGTTATATCTTCTTCTTGGATTGATCCCTTTATCATTATGTAGTGTCCTTCCTTTTGTCTTGTAACATTCTTTATTTTAGAGTGTATTTTATCTGATATGAGTATTCCTGCTCCAGCTTTCTTTTGATTTCCATTTGCATGGAATATCTTTTTCCATCCCCTCACTTTCAGTCCGTATGTGTCCCTAGATCTGAAGTGGGTCTCTTGTAGACAGCATATATATGGGTCTTGTTTTTTTTATCCATTCAGCGAGCCTGTGTCTTTTGGTTGGAGCATTTAATCCATTCACGTTTAAGGTAATTATTGATATGTACGCTCCTATGACCATTTTCTTAATTGTTTTGGGTTTGTTGTTGTAGGTCCTTTTTTTCTCTTGTGTTTCCCATTTAGAGAAGTTCCTTTAGCATTTGTTGTAGAGCTGTCTGGTGGTCCTGTATTCTCTTAGCTTTTGCTTGTCTGTAAAGCTTTTGATTTCTCCATTGAATCTGAATGAGATCCTTGCTGGGTAGAGTAATCTTTGTTGTATGTTCTTCCCTTTCATCACTTTAAATATATCATGCCACTCCCTTCTGGCTTGTAGAGTTTCTGCTGAGAAATCAGCTGTTAACCTTATGGGAGTTCCCTTGTATGTTATTTTTAGTTTTTCCCTGCCGTTTTCAATAATTTTTCTTTCTCTTTAATTTTTGCCAATTTGATTACTATGTGTCTCGGTGTGTTTTTCCTTGGGTTTATCCTGTATGGTACTCACTACGCTTCCTGGACTTGGGTGGCTATTTCGTTTCCCATGTTAGGGAAGTTTTCGACTATAATCTCTTCAAATATTTTCTCTGATCCTTTCCCTTTCTCTTCTTCTGGGACCCCTATAATGCGAATGTTGTTGCATTTAATGTTGTCCCAGAGGTCTCATAGACTGTCTTCATTTCTTTTCTTTTTTTTTTTCTTTATTCTGTTCTGCAGCAGTGAATTCCACCATTCTGTCTTCCAGGTCACTTATCCGTTCTTCTGCCTCAGTTATTCTGCTATTGATTCCTTCTAGTGTAATTTTCATTTCAGTTATTGTGTTGTTCATCTCTGTTTGTTTGTTCTTTAATTTTTCTAGATGTTTGTTAAACATTTCTTGCATCTTCTCGATCTTTGCCTCCATTCTTTTTCCAAGGCCCTGGATCATCTTCACTATCATTATTTTGAATTCTTTTTCTGGAAGGTTTCATATCTCCACTTCATTTAGTTGTTTATCTGGGGTTTTATCTTTTTTCCTTCATCTGGTACATAACCCTCTGCCTTTTCATCTTGTCTATCTTTCTGTGAATGTGGTTTTTGTTCCACAGGCTGCAGGATTGTAGTTCTTCTTGCTTCTGCTGTCTGCCCTCTGGTGGATGTGGCTGTCTAAGAGGCTTGTGCAAGTTTTCTGTTGGGAGGTACTGGTGGTGGGTCCAGCTGGGTGTTGCTCTGGTGGGCAGAGCTCAGTAAAAGTTTAATCTGCTTGTCTGCTGATGGGTGGGGCTGGGTTCCCACCCTGTTGGTTGTTTGGCCTGAGCCAACCCAACACTGGAGACTCCCTGGGCTCTTTGGTGGGGCTAATGGCGGATTCTGGGAGGGCTCACACCAGGGAGTACTTCCTGGAACTTCTGCTGCCAGTGTCCTTTTCCTCACAGTGAGGCACCGCCACCCCCCACCTCTTTAGGAGACCCTCCAACACTGTCAGGTAGGTCTGGTTCAGTCTCCCTTGGGGTCACTGCTCCTTCCCCGGGTCCCGATGCACACACTACTTTGTATGTGCCCTCCAAGAGCAGACTCTCTGTTTCCCCCAGTCCTGTCAAAGTCCTGCAATCAAATCCCACTAGCTTCAAAGTCTGATTCTCTAGGAATTCCTCCTCCCATTACTGGACCCCTAGGTTGGGAAGCCTGATGTGGGGCTCAGAACCTTCACTCCAGTGGGTGGACTTCTGTGGTATAAGTATTCTCCATCCTGTGAGTCACCCACCCAGCAGTTATAGGATTTGATTTTACTGTGCTTGCGCTCCTACCATCTCATTGTGGCTTCTCCTTTGTCTTTGGATGTGGGGTATCTTTTTTGGTGAGTTCCAGTGTCCTTCTGTCGATGATTGTCCAGCAGCTAGTTGTGATTCTGGAGTTCTTGCAAGAGGGAGTGAGAGCACATGCTTCTACTCTGCCATCTTGATTCAGGGCCAGCAGTTTAGGTTTTTTTTTTTTAGTGTGAATTTCCAAATGTTCCAATACCAGTTGTTGAAGACTGTCTGTACTGCATCTTACTGAGTTTGCTGCTTTGTCAAAGGTCAGTCTACTATATGTATGTGGGTCTATTTCTGGGTGTCTCTATTGTGATCTATTTGTCTGTTCTTTTGCTATTACCACACTTTATTGATTACTGTAGTTTTATAGTAAGTCTTGATGTTGGGTTGTGCGTGTTCAACTATATTCTTCTCCTTCAATATCATGTTGACTGTCTTGGGTCTTTTGCCTTTCCATATAAACTTTAGAAACAGTTTGTTGATATCCACAAAATAATTTACTGAGATTTGATTTTGATTACATTGAATCTATAGATCAAGTTGGGAAGAACTGACATCTTTACAGTATTGAATTTTCCTATCCATGAACATGGAATATCTCTCTGTATACAGTTTTCCCATTGTATCTGTTGGGGATTGGTTCCAGGATACCAAAATCCATGGATTTGGGGTATACTCAAGTCCATTAAAAAGGTGTAGTATTTGCATATAGCCTACACACATCCTCCTGTTTACTTTAAATCATATCTAGATTACTTATACCAAATACAATATAAATGCTATGTAAATAGTTGTAAATACAATGTAGATGATATGTAAATAGTTGCCAGTGTAGCATATTCAAGTTTTGCTTTTTGGAACTTTCTGGAATTTTTTTTTGGATATTTTTGAACCATAGTTGGTAGAATCTGTGGATGTAGAACATGTGGATATGGAGGGTTGACTGTATTTAGTTCTTGGACTTTTTTCAGTAGAGATTTTTACCTTTCTATTTTAAATTTCAAATTCTATTTTAAATTTCAAATTCCACTTGTTCATTGATAGCTTACTTAAGTGATTGATTTTTGTATATTAACCTTGAATCCTTCAACCTTGCAATAATTGCGTATTGGTTCTAGGAATGTTCTTGTTGATTCTTTTGAGCTTTCTATATATATATGATTACATCATCTGTGAATAAATATAGTTTTATCCTTCCCAATATGTACATCTTTTATTTCCCATCCATAATTGCACAGTGCATAATTACATTAACTAGAATTTCCAGTATGATGTTGAAAAGCAGTGATGAGGGGATATCCTTGCCTTATTCCTGATCATCAAGTTTCTCACATTAAGTATGATGTTAGGTGTAGGATTTTTGTAGATATCCTTTATCAAATTGAGGAAGATATTGACTGTTTTTATCTTGTATGGGTGCTGGATTTTGTCAGATGGTTTTTCTGTATCTGTTGATATGACCAAGTGATTTTTCTTCTGTAGCCTTTGATGTGATGATTACATTGATTTTCAAATGATGAACCCACCTAGCATAACTGGGATAAATCCTACTTAGTTGTGTTGTATAATTCTTTTTATACATTGTTGGATTTTATTTGATAATATTTTGTTGAGGATTTTTGCATCTATATTTATGAGAAATATTGATCTGTAAGTTTTTTTGTAATACCTTTTTGGGTTTGATTTAGGATAATTCTGGCTTCATAGAATGAGTTAGGAAATATTTCCTCTCCCTCTATCTTCTGAGAGAGATTATAGAAAATTGATATAGTTTCTTCCTTAAACATTTGGTAGAATTCACCAGTGAACACGTAGGGTGCTTTCTGTTTTCGAAGGTTGTTAATTATCGGTACAGTTTCTTTAATCAATATCGACATATTCAGATTATCTGTTTCTTCTTGTATGAATTTGACAGATGGTGTTTTTTCAGAAGTTGGTCCAGTTTATCTATGTTATCAATTTTGTGGGCTAAGAGTTGTTCGTAATATTTATTGATTATTCTTTTAATGTCCATGAGATCTGTAGTGATGTTACTTCTTTCATTTCTGATATTAGTAATTTGTATTTTCTTTCTCCCTTTTTTTCTTAGTCTGTCTAGAAGCTTATCAATGTTATTGATCTTTACAAAGATGAAGCATTTGGGTTTGTTGATTTTTTTCTATTTATTTCCTGTTTTTAAATTCATTGATTTCTGATTTAATTTACATTATTTCTTTTGCTTACTTTGGATTTAATTTGTTCTTCTTTTCTAGTTTCCTAAGGTAGAAGCTTGGATGGTTAATTTTAGATCTTTATTCTTTTCTAATATATACATTCAATACTGTAAGTTTCCCTCTAAACACTGCTTTCACTGCATCTCACTAATTCTGACACATTGTATTCTCATTTTCACTTAGTTCAAAATATTTCTTAATTTTTCTTTTTTTTCTTTTCTTTCATCTTTGACTCATGTTGTTTAGAAGTGTGTTGTTTAATCTCCAAGTGCTTTTTATGACTCAGAATGTGGTCTATCTTGGTGATGTTCCATATAAGCTTGAGAAGAATGTGTACTTTGCTATTGTTAAATGAAATAGTCGGTAGATGTCAAAGATATCTAGTTGATCGAGGATGCTGTTGAGTTCAACTATATCTTTACTGATTTTCTGACTAATGGATCTGTACATTTCTGATATAGGGTGAATCTCCAGCTATAGTAGTGAATTCATCTATTTCTCCTTGCAGTTCTATTAGTTTTTGCCTCATGTATTTTGATGCTTTGTTGTTAGGCACATACATGTAAAGAATTGTTATACTTTTTTGGAGAATTGACCCCTTTTATCATTATGTAATACCCTTCTTTTAGTCCCTGATAGCTTTCTTTGCTCCGAAGTTTTGTTTGCGGCCTCTCCCATTGTGGAGCACAGGCTCCAGACGTGCAGCCTCAGCGGCCATGGCTCACGGGCCCAGCCGCTCCACGGCACGTGGGATCCTCCCGGACTGGGGCACGAGCCCGTGTCCCCTGCATCGGCAGGCGGACTCTCAACCACTGCGCCACCAGGGAAGCCCTCTACGTTTCCTTTGATTAGTGTTCACATGGTATATCTTTCTCCATCTCTCCTTTTAACCTGTATGTTTCTTTATGTTTAAAGAGGATTTCCTGTAGACAACATATAGTTGGGTCTTGTTTTTTGACCCACTCTGATAATCTGTATTTTTTCATTGGTGTATTAGGAACATTGATATTTGAAGTGATTACTGATATAGTTGAATTAATTACAACCATATTTGTTACTATACTCTATTCATTGCTCTTGTTCTTTGTTCCTATTTTGTTTTCCACTCTTTTTGTTCCTTTTCAGGTTTTAATTGAATATTTTATATACTTTCATTTTCTCTTTTCTTTTCACACCAATTTTACTTTTTTTTTTTTAATGGTTGCTCTAGAGTTTGCAAAATACATTTACAAGTAATCCAAGTTCACTTTCAATAACTAACACTATACTGCTTCACAAGTAGTACATTATAATAACAGGTATTTCTAATCCTTTCCTCCTTTTCCTTGTGTCATTGCTGTCATTCATTTCACTTATACATAACATATATTTGTATATATTTTCTAATGTATTGCCATTATTATTTTGAACAAACTGTTATCCATTACATCAATTAAGAATAAAAAAGTTCTTATTTTATCTTCACTTATTCCTTCTTCAGTGGTCTTCCTTTCTTTATGTGCATCCAATTTTCTGAACTATATTATTTTTCTCCTCTCTAAAGGATTTGTTTTGACTTTTTCTGCAAGGCAGTTCCACTGGCAACAAATTGCTCCAAATTTTGTTTATCTGAGAAAGACTTCATTTACCTTTCACTTTTAAAGGATAATTTCACAGGATACGTAATTCTAGGCTGTTTTTTCTCTCAAGACTTTAAATATTTCACTTTGCTTTTCTTGGTTGCATGGTTTCTGAGGAGAAATTGGATATGATTATTATCTTTGCTCCTCTATGGATAAGATGATTTTCCCCTTTGGCTTCTCCCAAGATTTCTTCTTTATCGTAGATTTTCTGCAGTTTGAATATGATATGCTTAGTTGTAGTGTTTTTTGTTTGTTTGTGGGTTTTTTTTTTTTTTTTTGCATTTACCTTACTTGGTGTTCTGTAATGTCCTTGATCTTTAGTTTGGTGTCTGACATTGATTGGGGGAAATTCTCAGTCATTATTCCTTCAAATATTTATTTTATGTCTTTCTTTCCCATTATGTGTATGTTACACCTTTTATGTTTGTCCCACAGTTTTGGAATATTCTGTTCTTTTTTTCTCAGTCTTTTTTCTTTGCTTTTCTGTTTTGGAAGTTTTCTATTGACATATTCTCAAGGTAGAGATTCTTTCTCTGCCATGCTCAGTCTACTAATGAGCCCATCAAAGTTATTCTTTATTTCTGTTACAGTGTTGTTGATCTCCAGCATTTTTTAATTCATCTTAGAAATTCCGTTTCTCTGCTTATATTGCCTTTCTGCCATTGCACTTTGTCTGCTTTATCCATTAAAGCCATTAGTATATTAATTATAGTTATTTTAAATTCCTGGTATAATAATTCCAGCATCCCTGCCATGTCTGTATCTGGTTCTGATGCTTGCTCTTTCTCTTCAAACTGTGCCTTTTTGCCTTTTAGTAGGCTTTGTAATTTTTTGTGGAAAGCCAAGCATAATGTACTGGGTGAAAGGACCTGTAGAAAATTGGCCTTTAATAATATTGTGGTAAGATGTGGGGGAGAAGAAGCAATCTATAGTACTATGATTAAGTCTCAGTCTTTTTTTTTTTTTTTTTGTGGTACGCGGGCCTCTCACTGCTGTGGCCTCTCCCGTTGCGGAGCACAGGCTCCGGACGCGCAGGCTCAGCGGCCATGGCTCACGGGCCCAGCCGCTCCGCGGCATGTGGGATCCTCCCAGACTGGGGCATGAACCCGTGTCCCCTGCATTGGCAGGCAAACTCTCAACCACTGCACCACCAGGGAAGCCCTAAGTCTCAGTCTTTTAATGAGCCTGTGCTCTTGAGTTGTAAAGTTCTGTTTTCCCCCACTTAGTTGGGTCAGAATGGCCGGAGTTGGCTGGAGTTGGGTATTTCTCTTTCCTCATATCAGTTAGGCTTTGATAAAACTCAAATAGTTTAAGGTCTGGTAAAGTAGTATTAGAAGCAGTACTGAGAAGCTGGAGTGTTAGAACAGGCCTGAGAATGGGGTAAGGAAGCTGTAGAATGCACAGACCTCCTGCCTACCTGCAGAAATAGTTTACTTGGGGCTGCTCTCCACTGTGGGGTCAGCTTACTACAGCAGGTCTTGCCCATGTGAGGGAAACCTGGGGTTGTCCTGCTGTGCTGATGCCTGGGAATTCACTTCTTCGGATACGGTCTGGTGAAATGTGTTCCCTTGTCTTGCTAGTGTCAGTTGATAAACGGTCCACATGGAGTTGTTCCTTTCAAAGTTCCTGTCTAGAAAATATTTTACTCCTCAAATTTACTATTGCATGAGATTGTGAGGTGTCCAAATTTCACTTCGTATCTTCTTTAGTCTTAGGTCTGCTTTCTGCTCTTGGGTTATGTAGCATCTATGTTATAGTATTTCTAATATGTGAGAACAGTTTTAGTATTTTTCTTGGGCATTTTCAATTATTTGTCCTTCGACCGTGTTTCTAGGTGTTGTTTTCAGTGTGCCTCACTTAATTTTTTTGTCCGTAACTGAAACAATACTTAATATGTGATCAGCACAAAGCACAGGGGGATTTTCATTTCTTATTTGGATATTACACTTCCAGTATTAAAGTCTGAGATTAAATTAGGTGTTTTGATATCACAATATTGACTCATACTGAACTTCTGTCTAGGCCTTTTGTACATAAATGGCAATTACTTAATATTTTAATCATCATGTACTTGTGTATTTGATTTTTAGAGTCTCAGTGGATTGTTTATCTTCATTAAATTTCATCATGGTAATTTGGCCCATTTTACAAGGCTGCTGAGGTGTTTAATTCTATTGTCCCCAGTAGCATTCTCCTAATTTGATTTGATAATCTTGTCTTCAGGATTTTTTTTTCCAGTGATTAATTAAAAAAAAATTTGACCAGCAAAGAACAAAACAGACATATTTGTAGTCCACTTGGGTATAAATATGTTAATTAATACTCTAAATGTGATCTTTATTTATTCATTCGCTGATATTACCATGTCATGTTAACAACATGGCGTGAGAGACATAATAGGCATCTTGGTGGGATATCAGTTAAGGGTATTCCATGTCTCCCAGTCCATGGAACTTTCAAAATAAGGATTGTTTCAAATACAATTTTTTCTAGTGAACACAAGAGCTACCACTTTTAAATACTTTTTCAAAACATAATTAATTATTAACTTCTTTTCTTTTTCTTTTTTCACACAGTGTCTTCATGTCAAAGATGCTCTGTGCTCTATTCGTCTCTGTTTTGGAAAATTAAAATATCTAATGTATACACATCAAGTAAAAAAAGTAAAAATCTATTTTTTTAAAGGAATGCAAAACCTTGAAGAAGAGGGCTTAGTATTTAGAATTCTGATTTTCAACAGTTGTTTGTTTGTTTGTTTGTTTTTACTTGCTTTTATCCACAGGCACATTCACAGTCACATCCACATCTAATCACACAATTGCCCTTTCCTCGTTGATAGTTCTTCTTTACCAGCATTCATTTAGAGTGGCCAGCTGTTGTCAGTAGAACAGTCAAACGCTTCAGTGGTGGTGTCAGTGGATACATGGTCCACATGAAGGTTACTCTCTATAAAATATTCACCTCCTAAAACTTACTATTGCATGAGATGTGAAGTGTTTATATTCTACTTTATAATTCTTTCCTCAGTTGCTTTTCATTTTCTCCCAATTTTAATGAGATGAGAGACATGTAACTTTGGCTTCTGAGAGACTTAAGTTCAAATCCCAGCTTTGAATCTACTAGCAGATTGACCTTGGGCAAATTATTTAACTTTACTGAGCTCTTTTATTCATCTCTGATAATAATACTGACTTCAGGGTTTTTGTGAGATGAAGTGAAATAATGTATACAAAGTATGTAACAGAGTTGGGGACCCACACTGTGGGCTAAATAACTGTTATTTTTACTTTCTCTTCCCTTCAAATAGCAAATGTAAAACTTCAGACTTGCTTTTCAAATTAGACTATCAGTATTAGTTCAATAATAGATGTACTCATATTAATCATACTTCATAATTACCATTGTGCTTTATTAATAGTAATAATAAAATTCCTCATATACATTGATGTCAACAATCACTGTTTCAATTACCCATATAAATCTACCACTACCTAGTCAATGTTAATGGCTTGGCTCTGAAAAGCTCACACAATTGATGATTACCAGGCAAGTTCAAAAGAAAGGTTGTACTGTCTTTTCAGTAGCCGTGATTGGGCCCAGAGTGCTTAGTCAATTTTACCGTTCCTAGGGAGAAATGAGAGCTTTGGTTATGCAGTATGGTTAAAATTCTGTTTTTCCCCATTCTGCCTATCCTCTGGCAAACTCTTCTATTTCATACCCTCTCCTATAAGCTTTCTCTTTCGTTATTGATTTAATAGCATACAGTTATTTTCAAACTCACTGTTCAAGTAGCTATCATTATTATAATTTTTATGTACCCATAAAATTCCCATAATTATAACTTCATAATGAGTATAAAAACTGGCACTTAAATTTGTACTAAATATTTGATGAATTGAAGTTTAAGTTTTGCAAATAATGATAACTCAAAAAATAACACATTCATTTCTTTTTTCAGAACATTTATTCTATAATATCAGGAATAAGTTTACAGAGGTGGATTTACAAGGTGGTGGAGGGCTCAGAATAAAAGGCTAAAGAAATATTTTATTTTTCATGCAATGGAGAGTAATGAAAAGATATGGCGAAAGTTTTGTGGCATGCATAAAGGTGTTTTGGGAAGATTTAATCTTTCACTATGGTCTAGGTAGAGAATGGAGGGCATTTAGGCTGAAGATCTTGCCTAAGTGGTAGAATGGGATGGAAAGGAGCTGATAAATGTGACTGGTGTTATGAAAGGTAATTTCATCCATGCACTTGTTAATTCCATTTTTGGAAAAACAATTATTGAGTCCCTTGTATGAGCCTAGTGCTCTGATTGGCACTGACATTAAGCCATGTTCCTTGCCTTGCTTTATGTGAAGTGGAGATAATATGATGATATAAGTGTTTTAACAGAGGTTAAGACAGGGTGTGATTATGGGAGCAGATGAGGGGACACTTAAGCTGGCAGCAGTACTCATATGTAGGTCTAAGTATTTCTTTTGTTAAAACTTTGTTTGAACCGGAAATTCAAACTATTTTTGGTTTCCAGAATTATGAGAAAATTTTAGTAAAATTTTTTTTTCGGTACGCGGGCCTCTCACTGTTGTGGCCTCTCCCCTCGCGGAGCGCAAGCTCCGGACGCGCAGGCCCAGCGGCCATGGTTCACGGGCCCAGCCCCTCCGTGGCACGTGGGATCCTCCCGGACCGGGGCACGAACCCATGTCCCCTGCATCGGCAGGCGGACTCTCAACCACTCTGCCACCAGGGAAGCCCTTTAGTAAAATTTTATGCAGAATACACCTTTGCATCAGCAGACTTGAAATGAAAACAATAGTATCCAGCAGATACCATTTTCAAAGTACCCTCCTGATGTGCAGTGTATAACCACCTCTCACTCTTTTAACATCTTTCTGAATGTGTGTGTATGGGCGTTGTTTCATTTTAATCTCAATATCTCCCGTGTCTAGCAGATTGCCTGGCGCATAGCACATGCTCAAGGGATGCCTATTGAAATGTCATCGTTGAATCTGTGCACCAACAATCGCCTGTTGTCATTCTTTGTTTTTCTTCTCACCACATGTTGATGATACTTTTAAAAGAAACTTTTGTGATTTAAAAATCCATCAGCAGCTTTTCTGCCTCATGTAATTCTGCCCACCTTGGCCAAAGCTCAGGCCTAAAGAACAAACCAGACCTTTTTATATTTCCTTATATTTTGTTCATGTATCTCAGTTGCAAAATATTGGTCCCTGGCCAGCATTCATGTGACAGCTTCCCGTATGAATGTTAAACAGGCAACGATGATGCTCTCTAATTACAGTGCTTGAAATGATTGGAAATAAATTGGCACTCCAATTATAGATGCATGAAAGAGGCATCAGTATATTACAGTCAGTCCATTAATTTCTAAAGTGGTTCAGGCCATATCACTATTTCAGTGACATTCCTTATTCACGGCTGCAATGAATCACTCTGAATTGTGGTGCCTGCAGATTAACAAGCTGAAGGACATGTTTTTTAACCTAAAATACCCCTGGCTATTTTTTCCTAAGTGGGGGAAAGGCAGACAGGGAGCCAGGGACATACTGTTAAGTTCTGTATATAGAATTTGGAATAACTAGCACAATAGAATTTTAATAGGCTTTATTTTTATTCTTTCCTTTAGAAAGACTGTGAAAAAATTTCCCCTCAATTGTACTTGAACTAAAACTATGAACTTTTCCAAAGCCATTAAAATTAAATTAGGAAAGTAACATTCTTCACTATTTGATTTTTGGTCCTTGTATAGATGTCTATTTGAGTTAGTTGGACCTAAAATATCACTTTTTACACAAAAGCAAACTAAGAAATATCCTAAATGTTTCTAAAATATATCTTTAATGGTCATTAAACTATACTTTATAGGTTGAAATTACCATCTATATGCTTTCAGAAGTTTCTCTAGATAACTGATTGACCGCTACCAATGAGTTTTACTAAAAGATGACATTGATTTGATTCTGATAACTAACCTCTATTAACCATCTTTTCAGGTTATAGTGGTAAGAGTCTAAGGGCATGCTCAATCCAGCCCTTAAAATAAGTATATCTATAATTGACCAATAGACACTAAGCTCTTCCATTGCATGATGGATTCTTTAATGATAGGAGCTATGTCTTATTCATACATGGTGCAGGTACTTGGCAAGTAGAAGGTGTTGAATAAATATTTATTAAGTAAATGTTATTGACTATGGCCAAAATATAATTTAGTTATGAATTTAAAATATATGTAAAGAAGGTAGAGGAATATTTTGGAGAAAAGGTGATATGATAATCAGCTTCAGATTGGGTATTTTATTTTCTAAAATTAAATGTTTATTGTGTAAAAAATACATTAAAATATTCTTATAAAATAGTGCAGGTAAAGGTAAAGTCTGCTGGTATCATTTATATAAGAAATAGTTTTTCATAGTGAAATTCTTATTTTACTATAGAACTTACTGTAGAACTTTTAAAATCAAAGGTCTTCTAAAGACATTATTTTTGTTGACATTTGTGTATAAAATTTCAAACTTATACATAAGTAAAGAAAATAGATGGTGAACCTCCATGTATTCATCAACTATTTTCAACAGTCACTGATACATGACCAAGAGAGTTCCATTTATTCTCTCAGTCCCCTTTTGCCCTCCACCACTGGATTATTTTGAAGTACTACCCAACATTGTATTATTTCATCTACAGAAACTTCAACATGAACCTCTTTAAAATAAGGACTTTTAAAACATAACCACAATAGTATTATCAAACATAAAAATTAACAGTTAAATCATTGTATATAGTCAGTGTTCATATTTCTTAGGTACCCCTTTTCTTTTCTTTTTTTCTTTTGCAAGTTGATTTGTTTGAACCAGCATTCAAACAAGATCCTCATTTCTAAGATATCTGTTCTGATCGATGCTTACCCTCTCTCTCTACTTCCTTCCCTCCCGCTCCCCCCCTGCTTACTTCCCTTCACCATTTACTGTGGGGAGGGTGCTAGATATGTGAGAGGTTTCAGGTACCCAAAGATGAATAGAATATAGATCTATGATATGAAGTGCTGGTGTTTGGGTGAGTATAAGGGTGTCTCTTCCTACTAGTCTATCCACTTGTCCCAAATACAAGATCATGAGTTTGTATTTATTTCATTCATTTTGCCTGGAAGCTTTTACTTCCACCAACTTATCCTTTTCAACCTTGGAGGCCCATTTCAAATATGACTTGCTTTAGGAAGACTTTCTTGATTATTTAATAAAATTCATCTGTTTCCTTTCCATAGCTACTTCTTTTTTTTATTTTTATTTTTTTCACATCTTTATTGGAGTATAATTGCTTTACAATGCTGTGTTAGTTTCTGCTTTACAATAAAATGAATCAGTTATATATATACATATGTTCCCATATGTCTTCCCTCTCGTGTCTCCCTCCCTCCCACCCTCCCTATCCCACCCCTCCAGGCGATCACAAAGCACCAAGCTGATCTCCCTGTGCTATGCGGCTGCTTCCCACTAGCTATCTACCTTACGTTTGGTAGTGTATATATGTCCATGCCTCTCTCTCGCTTTGTCACAGCTTACCCTTCCCCCTCTCCCATCCTCAAGTCCATTCTCTAGTAGGTCTGTGTCTTTATTCCTGTCTTACCCCTAGGTTCTTCATGACATTTTTTTCCCCTTAAATTCCATATATATGTGTTAGCATACGGTATTTGTCTTTCTCTTTCTGACTTACTTCACTCTGTATGACAGACTCTAGGTCTATCCACCTCATTATAAATAGCTCAATTTCGTTTCTTTTTATGGCTGAGTAATATTCCATTGTATATATGTGCCACATCTTCTTTATCCATTCATCCGATGATGGACACTTAGGTTGTTTCCATCTCCAGGCTATTGTAAATAGAGCTGCAATGAACATTTTGGTACGTGACTCTTTTTGAATTATGGTTTTCTCAGGGTATATGCCCAGTAGTGGGATTGCTGGGTCATATGGTAGTTTTATTTGTAGTTTTTTAAGGAACCTCCATACTGTTCTCCACGTGGCTGTATCGATTACATTCCCACCAACAGTGCAAGAGGGTTCTCTTTTCTCTACACCCTCTCCAGCATTTATTGTTTCTAGATTTTTTGATGATGGCCACTCTGACTGGTGAGGTGATATCTCATTGTAGTTTTGATTTGCATTTCTCTAATGATTAGTGGTGTTGAGCATTCTTTCATGTGTTTGTTGGCAATCTGTATATCTTCTTTGGAGAAATGTCTGTTTAGATCTTCTGCCCATTTTTGGATTGGGTTGTTTGGTTTTTTGTTATTAAGCTGCATGAGCTGCTTATAAATTTTGGAGATTAATCCTTTGTCAGTTGCTTCATTTGCAAATATTTTCTCCCGTTCTGAAGGTTGTCTTTTGGTTTTGTTTATGGTTTCCTTTGCTGTGCAAAAGGTTTTAAGTTTCATTAGGTCCCATTTGTTTATTTTTGTTTTTATTTCCATTTCTCTAGGAGGTAGGTCAAAAAGGATCTTGCTGTGATTTATGTCATAGAGTGTTCTGCCTATGTTTTCCTCTAAGAGTTTGTTAGTTTCTGGCCTTACATTTAGGTCTTTAATCCATTTTGAGCTTATTTTTGTGTATGGTGTTAGGGAGTGATCTAATTTCATACTTTTACACGTACCTGTCCAGTTTTCCCAGCACCAGTTATTCAAGAGGCTGTCCTTTCTCCACTGTACATTCCTGCCTCCTTTATCAAAGATAAGGTGACCATATGTGTGTGGGTTTATCTCTGGGCTTTCTATCCTGTTCCATTGATCTATCCATAGCTACTTCTGTATGTCATAATATAGCACCTGTATAAGTTTGTCTTATTTAGCTGTTATTTGTGTCTTCATCTCCATCATTAGATTGAAAAATTTTTGAGTGAAAACTGTGAATCTTTCTCATATTATTTAAACCTATGTTTGGGTTTACTATGTGTTAATCATATCAACAGAAATACTTTCAGCCTGTCTTTCTACCAAAAAATATGCAGGCGCAAGGGAGAAGTGCAGGGCCTAGCATTGTACCTTGCACGTAATGGGGGATTCAGATGTTTGTGGAATTGAAATAAATCAGATGGCACATTTAAAAAGTTGTATACCAACTTTTAACCTAAATGGGAAGGAAATCCAAAAAAGAGGAATATATGTATACATATAAGTGATTCACTTTGCTGTACAGCAAAAACTAACACAATATTGTAAAGCAACTATACTCCAATAAAAATTAATTTAAAAAGTTGTATACAGTTTTTAAACTAAAACTATGGTACAGTAGCTGTTTCAGAGTGTAATATTTTATTTTAGGGTTTGGTCAGGATATACATGAACCATTACCTAGGATGGTGCCTAGCATATTCTAGGTGTTAAATAAATGTTTCATAAACTCAAACTGTAAAAAAATAAAAATGTTGAAAATGTCAGAGAAGTTTAAGAAATGCAGGGCTAATACTACCCAAAGCAATCTACAGATTTAATGTGATCCCTATCAAATTACCCATGACATTTTTCATAGAACTAGGGCAAATTATCCTAAAAGTTATATGGAACCATAAAAGACCCAGAATTGCCAAAGTAATCCTGAGGTAAAAGAACAAATCTGGAGGCATAACCCTCCCAGAATTCAGACAAAATTGCAAATCTACCATAATCAAAACAGCGTGGTATTAGCACAAAAACAGACATATGGATCAATTGAACAGAATAGAGAGCCCAGAAATAAACCCACACATCTACCATCAATTAATCTTCAACAAAGGAGGCAAGAATATACAATGGAGAAAAGACAGTCTCCAGTAAGTGGTGTGGGAAAGTTGGACAGCTGCATGTAAATCAATGAAGTTACAACACTCCCTCACACTATACACACACACAAAAACTCAAAATGGCATAAAAACTTCAATATAAGATATAACACTATAAAACTCCTAGAAAAGAACACAGACAATACATTCTCTGACATATATTGTACCAATGTTTTCTGAGGTTAGCCTCCCAAGGCAATAGAAATAAAAGCAAAAATAAACAAATGGAACCTAATCAAGCTTTTGCACAGCAAAGGAAACCATAAACAAAACAAAAAGACCACCTACGGGGCTTCCCTGGTGGTGCAGTTTTTGGGAGTCCACCTGCTGATGCAGGGGACGCGGGTTCGTGCCCCGGTCCGGGAAGATCCCACATGCTGTGGAGCGGCTGGGCCCGTGAGCCATGGCCGCTGAGCCTGCATGTCCGGAGCCTGTGCCCCGCAACGGGAGAGGCCACAACAGTGAGAGGCCCGTGTAATTAAAAAAAAAAAAAAAAAAAAAAGAGCACCTACGGACTGGGAGAAAATAATTGCAAATGATGAGACTGAAAGGGATTAATCTCCAAAATATACAAATAGCTCATACAAGTCAATAACAAAAAACACAACCCAATCAAAAAATGGGCAGAAGACCTAAATACAGTTTTCTCCAAAGAAGACATACAGATGCCCAATAGGCACATGAACAGATGCTCAACTTCACTAATTATTAGAGAAATGCAAATCAAATCTACGATGAGGTACCACCTCACACTGGTCAGAATGGCCATCATCAAAAAGTCTACAAATAATAAATGCGGGAGAGGGTATGGAGAAAAGGGAGCCCTCCTATATTGTTGGTGGGAATGTAAATTGGTGCAGCCAGTATGGTAAACAGTATGGAGGTTCCTTAAAAAAATTAAAAATAGAGTTACCATATGATCCAGCAATTCCACTCCTGGGCATATATCCAGAGAAAACTCTAATTTGAAAAAAAATGCATTTCTCTAATAATTAGTGATGTGGAGCATCTTTTCATGTGCTGCTTGGCCATCTGTATGTCTTCTTTGGAGAAATGTCTATTTAGATCTTTCTCCCATTTTTTGATTGGGCTGTTTGTGTTTTTTGATATTGAGCTGCATGAGCTGTTTGTATATTTTGGAGATTAATCCCTTGTTGATCTCTTCAAGAGTGGATATATGTATACGTATAACTGATTCACTTTGCTGTACAGCAGAAATGGACACAACATTGTAAATCAACTATACTTACTCCAATAAAAATTAATTTTAAAAAAGAAAAGATACATGCACCCCAATGTTCATAGAAGCACTATTTACAATAGCCAAGACATGGAAGAAACCTAAATGTCCATCAACAGATGAAAGGATAAAGAAGATTTGGTGTGTGTGTATGTATGTATTTGTGTATATGTATGTATGTGTGTGTGTGTGTGTGTATATATATATATATACACACACACACACACACATATGCATACATACACATACACAGTGGAATATTACTCAGCCAATAATGCTAGACTTAGGAAATGCTTGGAAAAGAAAAGACAAAAAGAATAATTCCAAGATCAAATCAAATGCATTTTAGGGTGAGGTGAGAGAAGTGGGTGCTGTGCATTTATTTCAGGGGAGGACGGTTTGGAAGGGGATATGGTAGACAAACCATCAAGTTATCCATATTTGTATTTTGTGCTTTGACAGTGTCTTGACATTGTGCTCCTCTCAGTTTCCTGGAAGAGATGATGCCTGGGTTAATTACTGAATGAGGAGCAGGAAATAATGAGATGGGGGGTGAATAGGAGAGACAAAGGAAACAATATGAAGAGTATCATGAAACAGTGTGGGAGGGGGAAAAGAATACTTATTAGAGATATTTAGAGAGTGACAAAGAGAAAACATATGATTAATGTTTGCCTTTGTATAGTGCATTCAAGCTAGTTTGTCTGGGTCAATGGTAGATCTCTTAATGGAGATGGAAAATATAGTGGGAGCACATTTCTAGGAAAAAATGGAGATTTTCCTGTTTAGCCTATCAAGTTTGAGGCATTTCTGGGATATCCAGGAGTGACGATGAGCAGGTAATAGGGCAATTGCATCAGGAGCTTGGGAAGAGGCCTGAGCTGGTGATAGGGACCAGGCACTAGGGGATCACATCTGTGGTGGTTGAAACCATCCAAAGCTAATGGGTTTGCCCAGGGAACATGAGTAGAGTGTGAGCAGTAATTCAGTTTTTCTCATTGAAGTAGATTTATTGAGCCTGGTACATGACAGTCTGGCTCTGTTCTGCCATGTAGCCCATATAGTGTGCCAACCATAGTATAAGTTTCTCATTACATATAGAGGAAGATATATAAAGAAAATAAGAAAAAGTCATTATAACTGCTGGGAATTTAGAGGAGAGTGACTAGGACAGTGGGAAAACACTAAATTAAGCCAAGGAAAAGGGACTTTACCTTTTTGTGCTTCTCCTGATTCAATTAAAGGAAGCTTTTTCTGAACATTTATGGTCTTTGAAACCGGGCTGAGCTCCCTTTGGGAGGGAATGGGCTCCTTGTTCCTGATTGTTTAAGAAAAGCTACAGGGATGCTGCAAAGGAAATTGAAATTTCAGGAAAATGGTTCGGCACCACAGGATAGCCTAAGTCTAATAACATTTTGTGATTCTTTGTCGTGGGATACCCTCTGC
Source organism: Tursiops truncatus (assembly GCF_011762595.2). Taxonomy (NCBI): domain Eukaryota; kingdom Metazoa; phylum Chordata; class Mammalia; order Artiodactyla; family Delphinidae; genus Tursiops; species Tursiops truncatus. Next base: position 49,309,561 of record NC_047041.1, read on the forward strand.
TTAATAAATTTTGTACTCTGAAAAATATATATTTATAATAATTTCACTTCGAGATTGAATTTTAAAAATTCACTTGAATTTGGTTCATTTTAAGACTCCTACTTCTGGATATATTTGCTTTTTTCTGACTAAATATTGGTTATCTTTTCTTTCTACTTTCTTTGGCCCTTGACCATAACAGTTCTCTCAAAAATACTAAAATATGTGTTACTGAGAATTGACAATCTCCTTTGCTAACAGTTGAAAAGATGTAGTGGTGAAAATGACACATTTAAGGTAGCCTATAGGTTAGCAGAGTACAATTCTAACAGTTCTGTGAAATCCCCATCTCAGAATAAGAAAATTTGATGGTATATTGAATTGAATCGGGCCTGCAGTGATTCCAGAAGCCTGAAGTGGGGGCAGAGCGCATGTGTTTTTTTATTTCATCAGCTTTCCTTCTGTTTTCCACCATCATCCCCACTTCCCCTCATTGGGCTCATTTGACCCTCCAGAGTTGGGAAGGGATTAGGATGAAGACAGAGGTAAGAGGCAGAAGGTTTTACCTGATTTGTATAATTATAGCTTTGTATTGTTGATAGTAGCAATCTGGGTCTGGGAGATAGAAACTATACAGTAGGTTAAACAGAGGAAATTCAACAGAAAGAATTTTTGAATATGATGAAAGAGTAACTATAAGATAAAAGGAAATTGTATGGTACCCTAAGGCTGAGGGAGAGTACCCAAGAATGGAAAAACTTGGAATGCTTCAGACCTTCCTGCAGGAGAAGGAATGGTTCAGCCCATCAGATGGCAAAAAATCTTCCTGTTTGTCCAGTTTAGACCTGGAGTGGGAGTTGCTGGCAAGAAATAGGCAACGTTGTGCAGTGCAGGCAGAATGGCAGGAGATCCGTGGCGGGGGTGTGGGCTTGTAGTGGGAGTCCCGGTGCAGATATAGGCAGGAGGCCTTTAGAGTGTGTGAGCTGAGTGGAGCTCTGGTTTGCAGGTCTGGAGAGCTGCAGAAAGATTATCTCCTGGTAAGGCTGCAAGGCTGAAGAGGTACTGCATTCAGGGCCCACAGCTGGGGCCAGTGTGCTACTAGATGACCTCACACCCACACCTCCCACCTCAACCCTTGGTGGAAACTGCAGGACAGCCTCTTCCTCCTGCAATGTCCCTCCAGCACCCTGTACCGAGAAAGGCTAACATCATTCTCATTTTGAAGGAGAAATGCTTAAAGGATTTCATTGTTCATCACAGAGCATATGTAGAAGGGTGCATTTGGGGCTGAGAGGCGATGAATTGATAACTGATGCAGTGATCATGAGATGTAGAAGATGCCAAGTGCTGATTTTCTTTTTTGTCATGATATGTTTTGTGTATTCTTTGGAGAGTCCTGCCTGCTGTCTCTTGTCTCTTCATGCTAGTTGTTCATGACTTGCCCATGGGCCCTCTGCCTTTCAGCATTTTACCACTCTGCTGTGTGCCTTCTCTCCTCCAGCTTCAGTGGGGATGCTCAAGCCTGACTCTCATCTAATACCTTTGCCCCACTTTCAGAGGAAATATAGATCCTTGGCCCTACTTTCAGGGGAATCCCTGACTCTACATTTCAGGGAAAATCGTCTTTTAGCTACCACCTCTCAACGATCAGACTTCCCAGGCTGGAGTCAGGTCCTTCAAACTTCAGAACTGTCAAGCCCTCTGTACTGAAGCCCTCCCTCCATTTTAGAGAAGCATCCTCCTTTCCATCCTTGTAGGGTCCCCCAACCACCCTCCACTGCCACCCCCACTTAACGCAGCACCCTGACAATGTTCTCTAAACAGTTATTTACTGGCTGTCATTCTCATCAGTCTTCCCATGATGCAGCTTGGATGTGCATGACAGAAGAGAACTGATTTCCTAACCTCACAGCACGGCCTGCATGTGGGATCTACTATCTCCCTAAAGGTGTGTGCAGGCACCTGGCCTTGAAATTTTCTCTACCTTTGAGGTCTTAAGCAATAATGGGATGAAGGAAAAGTCATATTTGAATAACTTGATGAAAGGATATCATTTCCACATGCTCCCATTGTCACAGTTCCCACCTTCACGTCGCTGTAGTTGAAAACCCCAATTTTTATTTTCTTCTTGCAAATCTCCAGATGGGGCCCATTGCTTCACAAATTCTGATACCCACACATATCCCTCATGTTTTTAGGAGTGATTCTGTTTTGTCCGTTTTTTAACTTATGATACCACAAGCTCAGGTTTTTCTTTTTCCTTACACTTTCCTTTGAAGGAATCAATCATCACCCATTTGATCCTCCCAGTGGGCGATAACCCCAGATACATCAGAGAACATGATCAATGGCAGTGCAGGGTACCTTCTGCCAGCCAGCCCAGGAACATTTCCCACAGTTACCACTGGGGAAAATGCCCAAAGGACAGATGAACTTCAGAGTCTCCAGGATAATTCCCTTCACCTTCCCTCATGTATCTTGTATGGGGCAGATACACGGGGCAAATGCTGTCAGACTGATTTTATAATATCTCAGTGTGTTCTATCATCTGATTTTAGAGTGTGGGGTGCTTGGCACACTTGAATTTTTTTCTACTTTCCAAGTGTCTGGAACGATTTTCAGTTGTTTTCACAGTAGTAAAATAATGACTACTGATTTGGAACTTTTCAATTACAAAATTTTTCCGTTATATTCACAAAGCACTGGTGATCATGTTGCTTAGTGGGCCACAGTCTATTTGAATTCCAAAGAAGGACTCTCTGGTCATCACAGAGATGGTTATTTACACTTTACATTGGGCACAAAGCCGGTCAGTTGACGGGGCTGGAGCTGTCACACCATCTGTGGCTTGACTCAAAGACCTATTTGGAGGCTTGTGTTGCAGATCCCGAACTGCCCACACAGTAGGGGCCTTGCTGTGTTTGCCAAGTTTGTGCCATGGATTTTATTACAACTTCTACCTCAGGGATCAAGAAATGTTGACCATGGCATGCAGGAAAAACAAAAGGTTTTTTTTGAGTTTATGATGAAAACTTCCGTGTTACCCCCGCATTGAATGCACTCTTCACCTAGAACAACAGACTTTATTTTCTCTGAAAAAGATGTCGTGTTTCTCAGTCACCTTTCATAGAGAGGGTAAAACTTTTTTTCTTCTTCTCTCTTGGGAACTATGAGTAGCCAATAAATAGTATGAACATCCAGAAATGGGATGAAAATACAGGAACACTCAAGACAAAGGCAGTTGTACTTCACAATTTAGATACTGGCTGATTATAAATGAAAGGTGCACATCCAAATTAATCTCTTCGTCATAAAAGCACATGGGTAGGCCTCTGGATTTGGGGGCAGGAGGGCATCGCCTTCGTTAATACATCATTTTACACAATCTGGCCTGCAGTTTCCTTAATTCCAATTGTGTGTTCTTGTATATTTTTATGCTACATGGCCTTTTAGTAGACAAATTTGGGATTTCCTCCCATTCTCTTCTCTGTTACACTCTCTTCATCTTTGAATACCCGGCTCTGACAGCCCCTCTTCCACGAAGGCCATCCTTGTGCCCCAGGAAGAGGGTGATGGTCTAACCCCTCCCTCTACTCTGACAAAATTCTTTTTATTCTTGTTTTAGAACCTGCTTTGTTGACCAATTTCTCTCTCATTCCCTCTCTCTCTCTTTCTCATCTATCTAGCCTATCTATCTATCGATATCTATCTATCATCATCATCATCTATTTATCATATCCTTCTTATTAAAATATGAGCTCATGTAAGGTAGGACCTTGATTATTTTCTTTTTTTTTTTGTTTTTTGGCCTTACAGTATCTGGTGCATAGTAGGTACTTAAATAACAGAATAATGAAAGGATTTCTGAGCAATGAATTTTGCTCTGAACACTGTGACTATTCTGAAAGGAAGTTATAGGTTGTTTGGTTTCTTTTTTCTTTAGCCTTTGTGGTTTCATTAACCAAAGAGTTGGTTCTGCCTGCTGTCAAGCTCTTGAAGCAGGGACAGGAGATTTCAAAACAGTGCTGTGTACACAGAGCACAGATGCTTCTCAGTGTTTCTGAGCCCAAGTCCCTTCTTTATAAGGCCATAGACTTGATCCAAGTTAGGAGGAAGCCAACAAAACAGGAGGCAAAGCATGTGTCCACTCTGTAGCAGCTTCCTTGATTCATGCAGTCAAGCAAAAACAAATTTCTTGGGTATCTACGGTTTACCCGGCACTGGGCAAAAAGTCTACCTAAATGAATCATGTGATGAGACTTCGCCATTGACAGGGAAGTAGAGATGGGGGTGGCATGGGGATGGCTAAGGCAGTGATGCTTGTTTATAGTGAGTGATTGGAGGTGGGGGTGGATTGATTTGGATATCTCTGTGAGCAGAGGCTGAAGTAAAAAAAGTATTCATTCTTCTGCCCTTGCTTTAATTCAGATCCTCTTCCTCTCAGCAAAGACATGTTTCTGTCTCCATCCTCACTTCTCTTGTACCATCTTGCACACAGCAACAAGTATTATATTTCTAATATCACTGCCCTGATGAAAACCTTCAAGGGCTTTCCATCAGCTCCTTAGCATGATTTACAAAGCTCTCTGTTATTTTGTCCCTTTTTACCTCTTCAATGTCATCTCTGCCACTCTCAGCCTTGTATATTAAATTATAATTTTTAAGTCTGTTTCCACATGTTCATAAATACCTTGTGTACAGAGACCATTTCTCATTTATCCTTTTCTCCTTAATTACAGACATAATGTCTGGCAGATAATAGAAGCTCAATAAGTGAGAGCACCTTGGTTGATAGAGGTTAGGGAACATGCCTTACACATGTCTATTTCTAGCTCTTACCATACTTAGTATCTTGAGAGTGTTTAAGCAATTTCGTGTAAGTTACCTGAACTGAAATGGGACCTTCCACAGCAATAAGTATTTGATATTTATTTATTTATTTTCTGAATGTGATACCTGTCCTCCATTTTGATGTATTTCCTCCACACATCTTTGGTGTATGACAAGTTCACTCTGCTTGTTGAGATACCATTCTTAGGCTTGATCTTCCTTGCCCCCTCTCCAGTAAAGTCAACATTTGTATCCTATTCTGTTTCCTAGATTCACATTGTTTGTTTGATATCTAACTATCCCAGCCTTGGACCTGTGAGTTCAATTCAGTTGAATCAGATTTGATAGCCATGGATTCATTAAGCACACAATATTAGATTGAATCATATAAATTTTCTAATATTTGACCACTCAACTTACAAAAATGGTAACTTCACATTGTGAGTAAGGAGAATTTGGTCTTCAAATTTCTATTTCTGTTCCTGGTAATTTGATAAGGGTAGAATGTCAGTGATATTACTAAGTAACATTGCTTGTGATAAAAATGTTTAGGCACTGCAATTAAGATTGAGGGAACTGGTTATTTTTTGGCCACACCGCACAACATGCTGGATCTTAGATCCCCGACCAGGGATCGAAACAGCACCCCCTGCAGTGGAAGCATGGAGTCTTAACCTCTCTACCACCAGGGAGGTGCCTAAAGGAACTATTTTAGATTCTACATATAAGTGAGATCATGCAGTATTTGTCTTTCTGTGTCTGGCTTATTTCATTTAGCATAATGTCTTCTAGGTCCATGGCATACCACGTTGTTGCAAACGGCAGGCTTTCCTTCTTTTTTAAGGAGGAATTATATTCTACTGCATGTATATATCACATTTTCTTTATCCATTTGGCCACTGATAGACATTTAGATTGTTTCCATAACTTGGTTATTGTGAATAATACTGCAATAAACACGGGGATACAAATCTCTCTCTATTTTTATAGTAAAATTATTTAGCTCTTATTTTTTGGTTACAGTTAAATTCCAGTTAGATCTCTATGCACTTACATTGCAAATGGTCAGTTGTTGTCACAATTAGAACTGAATAGCTTATCAAATAAGTGCAGAGTGAGTAATGATCAATGCCTAGGTTTCCCCCGCCAACTGAAATGACCTATATTTTGCTAAATTCTATTGACTAAAGAAATTCAGCAAGATATATTTGAGTTGAAAATTCCATATGCCTTTTGCTGACATTAAAAAGCTTCAAATTAAATATAAGAGCTGGCATATTAAAAAAAGTCAGCATTCATTGTGGTTTGCATTATTCTGGGAATGTTATGTAAACCCATGCTTCTGTTATTCCTTCAAATTAAATGACTTCTTATATGTATTTTATTTATTATTACTTCCAGATGAGGATTAGGGAGGGAGGTATATGAATCCCAATTTAATAAATTAGACTCTTTTCTATTATCCAAATAAATAAACAAGATATGGAATAGGTGTGAAGGTATGGGATACACTTGAAATCAGATATCTCTTTTAAACCCAGGTTTTAGTTCCTTTGGATATATACCCAGAAGTGGGATTTCTGGATCAAATGGTAATTCTGTTTCAATTTTCTGAGGAAACTTCATATTGATTTCCATGATGCCTGCACCAATTTATATTCCCACCGATAGTGTAAAAGTGTTCTCTTTTTTCCATATCGTTGGCAACACTTGTTGTTCTTTGGTTTTTGGATAATAGCCGTCCTAATAGGTGTGAGGTGATATCTCATCGCGGTTTTGATTTGCATTTCCCTAAAATTAGTCATTTTGAGCATCTCTTCACACACCTGTTAAACATTTATATATCTTCTTCGGAAAAATGTTTATTCAGGTCTTTTGCCCATTTAAAAAAACAGGTTATTTTTGTTGCTGTTACTGAGTTCTAGGAGTCAATGAGCTTATAAATTAATCCTCCTCAAGTCAAGTTTTGAGATCAGTGCATTACAGCCTTGAAGCCAGAAGACCCAGCTGAGCTGCACCCAGATTCCTGACCTACAGAAACTGTGAGGTTAAAAAATAAGTCTGTTGTTTTAAGCCAGCAAATTTTGGAGGCAATTTGTTATATATCAATAGATAACTAGTAAACCTGTCTTATGTGAGTTTCATCTTCTTGCATCTGAGCAGTCACCTGAGAAGTAGGTATCTCCCAGAGAACTCTGTACACTGATGTGCTGGACCACTATAAGGATTCCTGCTGAAGAGCAATGCTTGATGTTGCTTTTCTGGCAAGTGGGCAAGTGGTGGTTTCTGTTCTCTATCCTGATGATGCCAAAAGACAGCCTGTGGTAGACTTGTGAGTCAGAAGTTTTGTTTTACTATTAAGATCCCTATCGATAGTTGCAGACTTACAGTTAAACCTAATATATTCCAGATACTGTGTTAGAAACTGGAAATAGAATTATAGAGACACTCTATGATCTCCAAGAAAAACAGACACATAAGCAAGTAAAATATATTCGATGTTATAATTTATTCAGTGCCTATACCATATTAGACTTGGTCCTTAGAGCTTTTGAAGATGTCTGGCATGTATATTATCCCTAATTATCACTAATTCCTTCAAGGTAGATATTATCACTATCCAGTTTTAACAGACTGGAAAACTGAACCTAAGAGAAATTAGTTGATTGGGTCAGTAACCAAAACCTAAAATGTGGTGGATCTAGGATTGAATCCTAGATCTTTCTTAATTAAAAGTGTTTATTTTGACTGTCACATATCAATCACTGGGATATCATGGAGGATAAAGATATCCTGTACATATGGTAGCTTGGTAGGCTGGAGTGGACTTTGAAGAAAGAAGAGTTGGTCAAGCAGGCAAGACAGGATTTTCCACAGCTCTAGACTAGCACAGCTGTAACTGTGACTGTAGTATTTTGGGGGAGCTATACTTCTTCTCTTCATGAGCCAACGGTGGCAAGCACCATGACTTTCTCTTCATATCCCAACATGTTACTTGAGAGTGTATTAGTTTAAATCCCTGTCAATCTTAACAGTATTTACCACATCTTTCTTCTGGAAACCCTTCATAATGCCTGTGGTTTCTATGACTCTATACTTTCTTGATTGTCTTGCCTGGGCTTTTCCTCAGAATTGCTTTTATATTATAGTGGTTAAAAATATATATATAGCATAATATTTGCTACTTTAACCATTTAAAATATATATTTCAATGGCCATTAGTTACATTCACAATTCTGTGCAACCATCACCACTATCTTTAAAACTTTTTCATCACTACAAATAGAAACTCAGTATCCATTAAGCAATACTTTCCCATTCCCTGTTCAACCCCAGCCTCTGCTAAGCCCTAATCTACATTCTGTCACTATGAATTTGCCTATGCTAGGTATTTCGTATAATAGTAAAATCATATAATATTTGTCCTCTGTGTCTGGCTTATTTCATGTAGCATAATATTTTCAAGGTTATTACATGTTATGGCCGGTGTCAAAACTCCATCCCTTTCTATGACTGTATAATACTCCATTCCATGTATATACCACATTTTGTTTATTCATTCATCTGTTATGGACACTTGGGTTTCCAGCGTTTTTTTTTTTTTTTTTTTTTTTGATTTTTATAGGAGTGTAGTTGATTAAAATGTTGTGTTAGTTTCAGGTGTATAGCAAAGTGAATCAGTTATGCATATACATATATCCACTATTTTTTATTCTTTTCCTTATAGGCCATTACAGAGTATTGAGTAGAGTTCCCTGTGCTATACAGTAGGTCCTTATTAGTTATCTATTTTATATATAGTAGTGTGTATATGTCAATCCCAATCTCCCAATTTAACCATCCCCCACTTACCCCCTGGTAACCATAAGTTTGTTTCCTACATCTGTAACTCTGTTTCTGTTTTGTAGATAGTTCATTTGTACCCTTTTTTTAGATTCCACGTATAAGCAATATCATATGATATTTGTCTTTCTCTGTCTCACTTACTTCATTTAGTATGACAGTCTCTAGGTTCATCCATGTTGCTGCAAATGACATTATTTATTTCTTTTTTATGGCTGAGTAATATTCCATTGTATATATGTACCACATCTTCTTTATACATTCCTCTGTTGATGAACATTTAGGTTGCTTCCATGTCCTGGCTATTGTAAATGGTGCTGCAGTAAATAGTGCATGTATTTTTTCAAATTATGGTTTTCACCAGATATATGCCCAGGAGTTGGATTTCAGGATCATATGGTAGCTGTAGTTTTAGTTTTTTAAGGAACCTCTATACTGTTCTCCATAGTGTCTGTAACAACTTACATTCCCACCAACAGTGCAGGAGGGTTCCCTTTTCTCCATACCCTCTCCAGCATTTATTATTTGTAGACTTTTTAAAGATGGCCATTCTGACCAGTGTGAGGTGGTGCCTCATCGTAGTTTTGATTTGCTTTTTTCTCATAATTAGCTATGTTGAGCATCTTTTCATGTGCTTATTGGCCATCTGTATGTCTTCTTTGAAGAAATGTCTATTTAGATCTTCTACCCATTTTTTAACTGGGTTGTTTCTTATTTTGATATTGAGCTCCATGAGCTGTTTGTATATTTTGGAGATTAATCCCTTGTCGGTTGTTTCATTTGCAAATATCTTCTCCCATTCTGAGGGTTGTCTTTTTCTGTTGTTTATGGTTTCCCTTGCTGTGCAAAAGCTTTTAAGTTTAATTAGGTCCTATTTGTTTATTTTTGTTTTTATTTTCATTGCTCTAGGAGGTGGATCAAAAAAGATCTTGCTGCGATTTATGTCAAAGAGTGTTCTGCCTATGTTTTCCTCTAAGAGTTTTATAGTATCTGGCCTTACATTTAGGTCTTTAATCCATTTTGAGTTTATTTTTATGTATGGTGTGAGGGAGTGCTCTAATTTCATTCATTTACATGTAGCTGTCCAGTTTTCCCAGAACCACTTATGTCTTTTCTCCATTGTATATTCTTGCCTCCCTTGGATTCATTTTTCTTTTCAAAAATAATTTTTTATTAGTTATTTGATATATATTAGTGTATATATGTCAATCCCAATCTCCCAATTCACCCCCCGCACCACCACCACTTTCCACCCTTGGTGTCCATACATTTGTTCTCTGCATCTGTGTCTCTATTTCTGCCTGGTAAACTGATTCCTCTGTACCATTTTTCTAGATTCCACATATGCGTTAATATATGATATTTTTTTTCTCTTTCTGACTTACTTCACTCTGTATGACAGTCTCTAGGTCCATCCACATCTCTACAAATAACCCAATTTCATTCATTTTTATGGCTGAGTCAAATTCCATTGTATATATGTACCACATCTTAATTATCCATTCGTCTGTCGATGGGCATTTAGGTTGCTTCCATGACCTGGCTGTTGTAAACAGTGCTGCAGTGAACATTGGGGTGCATGTGTGTTTTTGAATTATGGTTTTTATCTGGGTATATGCCAAGTAGCGGGATTGCTGGGTCATATGGTAATTCTACTTTTAGTTTTTTAAGGAACCTCCATACTGTTCTCCATAGTGGCTATATCAATTTACATTCTCACCAACAGTGCAAGAGGGTTCCCTTTTCTTCACACCCTCTCCAGCATTTGTTGTTTGTAGATTTTCTGATGAAGCCCATACTAACTGGTGTGAAGAGATACCTCACTATAGTTTTGATTTGCATTTCTCTAATAATTAGTGATGTTGAGCTGATTTTCATATGCCTCTTGGCAATCTGTCTGTCTTTTTTGGAGAAATGCCTATTTAGGTCTTCTGCCCATTTTTGGATTGGGTTGTTTGTTCTTTTAATATTGAGCTGCATGAGCTGTTTGTATATTTTGGAGATTAATCCTTTGTCCGTTGATCATTTGCAAATATTTTCTCCCATTCTAAGGGTTGTCTTTTTGTACTGTTTATGGTTTCCTTTGCTGTGAAAAAGCTTTGAAGTTTCATTAGGTCCCATTTGTTTATTTTTGTTTGTATTTCCATTACTCTAGCAGGTGGGTCAAAAAAGATCTTCCTGTGATTTATGTCAAAGGGTGTCTTCCTATGTTTTCCTCTAAGAGTTTTACAGTGTCTGGTCTTACATTTAGGTCTTTAATCCACTTTGAGTTTATTGCTGTGTATGGTGTTAGGGAGTGTTCTAATTTCATTTTTTAACATGTAGCTGCCCAGTTTTTGCAGCACCACGTATTAAAGAGGCTGTCTTTTCCCCATTGTATATCCTTGCCTCCTTTGTTATAGATTAGTTGGCCATAGGTGCATGGGTTTATCTCTGGCCTTTCTATCATGTTTCATTGTTCTACATTTCTGTTTTTGTGCCTGTACCATATTGTCTTGATTATTGTAGCTTTGTAGTATAGTCTGAATTCAGGTAGCCTGATTCCTCCAGCTCCATTTTTATCCCTTAAGATTGCTTTTGCTATTCGGCATCTTTTGTGTCTCCATACAAATTTTAAGATTTTTTGTTCTAGTTCTGTAAAAAATGCCACTGGTGATTTGATAGGGATTGCATTTAATCTCTAGATAGCTTTGTGTAGTATAGTCATTTTCACATTATCGATTCTTCCAATCCAAGAACATGGTATATCTCTCCATCTGTTTGTGTCATCTTTGATTTCTTTTGTCAGTGTCTTATAGTTTTCTGAGTACAGATCTTTTTCCTCCTTAGGTAGGTTTATTCCTAGGTATTTTATTCTTTTTTTTTTCAATGGTGAATGGGATTGTTTCCTTAATTTCTCTTTCTGATCTTTAATTATTCGTGTATCGGAATGCAAGAGATTTCTGTACATTAATTTTGTATCCTGCTACTTTACCAAATTCATTGATTAGCTCTAGTAGTTTTCTGGTAGAATCTTTAGGATTCTCTATGTAGAGTATCATGTCATCTGCAAACAGTGACAGTTTTACTTCTTCTTTTACAATTTGTATTCCTTTTATTTCTTTTTCCTCTCTGATTGCCATGGCTAGTACTTCCAAAACTATGTTGAATAATAGTGGCAAGAGTGCCATCCTTGTCTTCTCCCTGATCTTATAGGAAATGCTTTCAGTTTTTCACCATTGAGAGTGATGTTTGCTGTGGGTTTGTTGTATATGGCTTTTATCATGTTGAGGTAGGTTCCCTCTATTCCCACTTTCTGGAGAGTTTTTATCATAAATGGGTGTTGAATTTTGTCAAAAGCTTTTTCTGCATCGATTGAGATGATCATATGTTTTTTATTCTTCAGTTTGTTAATATGGTGTATCACGTTGTTTGATTTGCGTATATTGAAGAATTCTTGCATCCCTCAGATAAATCCCACTTGATCATGGTGTATGATCCTTTTAATGTGTTGTTGGATTCTGTTTGCTAGTATTCTGTTGAGGATTTTTGCATCTATTTTCATCAGTGATATTGGTCTTTAATTTTCTTTTTTTGTAGTGTCTTTGTCTGGTTTTGGTATCAGGGTGATGGTTGCCTCATAGAATGAGTTTGGGAGTGTTCCTTCCTCTGCTATATTTTTGAAGAGTTTGAGAAGGATAGGTGTTAGCTCTTCTCTAAATATTTGATAGAATTCGCAGGTGAAGCCATCTTGTCCTGGGCTTTTGTTTGTTGGAAGATTTTTAATCACAGTCTCAATTTCAGTGCTTGTAGTTGATCTGTTTATATTTTCTATTTCTTGCTGGTTCAATCTTGGAAGGTTGTGCTTTTCTAAGAATTTATCCATTTCTTCCAGGTTGTCCATTTTATTGGCATAGTGTTGCTTGTAGTAATCTCTCATAAACCTTTGTATTTCTGCAGTGTCAGTTGTTACTTCTCCTTTTTCGTTTCTTATTCTATTGATTTGAGTCTTTTCCCGTTTTTCCTTGATGAGTCTGGATAATGTTTTATCAATTTTGTTTATCTTCTCAAAGAAGCAGATTTTAGTTTTATTGATCTTAGCTGTTGTTTCCTTCATTTCTTTTTCTTTTATTTCTGATATGATATTTATGATTTCTTTCCTTCTGCTAACTTTGGGTTTTTTTTGTTTCTTTCTCGAAGTGCTTTAGGTGTAAGTTTAGGTTGTTTATTTGAGATGTTTCTTGTTTCTAAGGTAGGATTGTATTGTTATAAACTTCCCTGTTAGAACTGCTTTTGCTGCATCCCATAGGTTTTGGGTCGTCATGTTTTCATTGTCATTTGTTTCTAGATATTTTTTGATTTCCTGTTTGATTTCTTCAGTGATCTCTTGGTTATTTAGTAGTGTATTATTTAGCTTACATGTGTTTGTATTTTTAATAGTTTTTTCCTATATTTGATATCTAGTCTTATAGCGTTGTGGTGGAAAAAGGTACTTGATATTATTTCAGTTTTCTTAAATTTACCAAGGCTTGATTTGTGACCGAAGATATGATCTATCCTGGGGAATGTTCCATGTGCACTTCAGAAGATAGTGTATTCTGTTGTTTTTGGATGGAATGTCCTATCAGTATGAATTAAGTCCATCTTGTTCAATGTGTCATTTAAAGCCTGTGTTTGCTTATTTATTTTCAGTTTTGATGGTCTGTCCATTGATGAAAATGGGGTGTTAAAATCCCCTACTGTTACTGTGTTACTGTCAGTTTCCCCCTTTATGGTTGTTAGCACTTGCCTTATATATTAAGGTGCTCCTATGTTGAGTGCATAAATATTTACAACTGTTATTTCTTCTTCTTGGATTGAACCCTTGATCATTTTATAGTGTCCTTCTTTGTCTCTTGTAATAGTCTTTATTTTAAAGTCTATTTTGTCTAATATGGGAATTTCTACTCCAGCTTTCTTTTGATTCCCATTTGCCTGGAATATCTTTTTCCATCACCTCACTTTCGGTCTATATATGTCCCTAGGTTAGAAGTGAGTCTCTTGTAGACATCATATATGTGGGTCTTGATTTTGTATCCATTCAGCCAGTCTATGTTGTTTGGCTGGAGCATTTAATCCTTTTACATTTAAGGTAATTATCGATATGTATATTCTTATTACCATTTTCTTAGTTTTTTTGGGTTTGTTCTTGTGGGTCTTTTCCTTCTCTTGTGTTTCATGCCCAGAGTAGTTCCATTAGCATTTGTTGTAAAGCTGGTTTGATGGTGCTGAATTCTAGCTTTTATTTATCTGTAAAGCTTTTAATTTCTCCATTGAATCTGAATGAGATCTTTGCTTGGTAGAGTAATCTTGGTTATAGGTTTTTCCCTTTCATCACTTTAAATATGTCCTGCCACATTCTTCTGGCTTGCAGAATTTCTGCTGAAAGTTCAGCTGTTAACCTTATGGGGATACACTCATGTGTTATTTATTGCTTTTCCCTTGCTGCTTTTAATATTTTTTCTTTTTATTTATTTTTTGATAGTTTGATTAATATGTGTGTTGGCATGTTTCTCCTTGTATTTATCCTGCCTGGTACTCTCTGTGCTTCTTGGACTTGATTGACTATTTCCTTTTTCATATTAGGGAACTTTTCAACTATAATCTCTTCAAATATTTTCTCAGTCCCTTTCTTTTTCTCTTTTTTCTGGGACCCCTATAATTCAAATGTTGGTGCGTTTAATGTTGTCCCAGAGGTCTCTGAGACGGTCCTCAATTCTTTTCATTCTTTTTTCTTTATTCTGCTCTGTGGTAGTTATTTGCACTATTTTATCTTCCAGGTCATGTATTCGTTCTTCTGCCTCAGTTATTCTGCTATTGATTCCTTCTAGAGAATTTTTTATTTCATTTATTGTGTTGTTCATCATCATTTGTTTGCTCTTTAGTTCTTCTAGGTCCTTATTAAACGTTTCTTATATTTTCTCCATTCTGTTTCCAAGATTTTGGATCATCTTACTATTACTCTGAATTATTTTTCAGATAGACTGCCTATTTCCTCTTCTTTTGTTTGGTCTGCTGCGTTTTTACCTTGCTCCTTCATCTGCTGTGTTTTTCTCTGTCTTCTCATTTTGCTTAACTTACTGTGTTTGCAGTCTCCTTTTCACAGTCTGCAGGTTCATAGTTCCCGTTGTTTTTGGTGTCTGCCCCCCATGGCTAAGTTTGGTTCAGTGGGTTTTGTAGGCTTCCTGTGGAGGGTACTGGTGCCTGTGTTTTGATGGATGAGGCTGGATCTTGTCTTTCTTGTGGGCAGGCCTGTGTGTGGCTATGTGTTTTGGAGTGTCTGTGAACTTATTATAATTTTAGGCATCCTCTCTGCTAATGGGTGGGGTTGTGTTCCTGTACTGCTAGTTGTTTCGAATAGGGTGTCCAGCACTGTAGCTTGCTGGTCTTTGAGTGGAGCTGGGTCTTAGCATGGAGACAGAGATCTCTGGGAGAGCTTTCGCCAACTGATATTACTAGGGGCCGGGAGGTGTCTGGTGGAACAATGTCCTCAACTTGGCTCTCCCACATCAGAGGCTCAGGTCTGATACCTGGGTGGGTACCAAGACCCTATCAGCCCCCGTGTCAGAAGAAAAGGGAGAAAAGAAAAAAAATAGAAAGATAGAAAAAAAATAAAGTTATTAAAATAAAAAAGTAATTTGAAAAAAAAAGAAGAGAGTAAGGAAACCAGTAAACAAATCCACAAATGATAAGAAGGCTAAAAACTATACTAATAAAACGGACAGACAGAACCTTAGGACAAATGGTAAAAGCAAACCTATAGAGACAAAATCACATAAAGAAACATACACATACACACTCACAAAAAGAGAAAAAGGAAATAAAAATGTGTATGTGTATATATATATATATATATATATATATATATAAAAGAAGAGAGCAACCAAATCAATAAACAAATCTAACAATGATAATAAGCTCTAAATACTAAACTAAGATAAACATAAAACTAGAAAGAAATTTGACCCAGAAAGCAAACCCCAAGTCTACAGTTGCTCCCTAAGTCCACCCCCTGAATTTTGGGATGATTCGTTGTTGATTCAGGTATTCCACAGATGCAGGGTACATCAAATTGATTGTGAAGATTTAATCCACTGCTCCTGAGGCTGCTGGGAGAGATTTCCCTTTCTCTTCTTTGTTCGCACAGCTCCTGGGGTTCAGCTTTGGATTTGACCCTGCCTCTGCGTGTAGGTCTCCTGAGGGCGTCTGTTCTTCACACAGACAGGACCGGGTTAAAGGAACAGCTGATTTGGGGGCTCTGGCTCACTGAGGCCAGGGGGAGGGAGGGGTACGGAATGCCGGGTGAGCCTGCAGTGGCAGAGGCTGGAGTGATGTTGCAACAGCCTGAGGCATGCTGTGTGTTCTCCCGGGGAAGTTGTCCCTGGATCACGGGACCCTGACAGTGGCAGGCTGCACAGGCTCCCTGGAGGGGAGGTGTGGATAGTGACCTGTGCTTGCACACAGGCTTCTTGGTGACTGCAGCAGCAGCCTTAGAATTTCATGCCCATCTCTTGTGTCTGCGCTGATGGCCATGGCTTGCGTCCATCTCTGGAGCTCATTTAGGCGGTGTTCTGAATCCCCTGTCCTTGAGCACTCCGAAACAATGGTCTCTTGACTCTTAGGGAGTTCCAAACTTTTTCCTGGACTCCTTCCTGGCTAGCTGTGGCGCAGTAGCCCCCTTCAGTCTGGGATCATGAAGCCAACCCTAGTCCTCTCCCTGGCATCTGACCTCTGAAACCCGAGCCTCAGCTCCCAGCCTCCACCTGCCCCAGTGGGTGAGCAGACAAGCTTCTCAGGCTGGTGAGTGCTGGTCGGCACCAATACTCTGTGTGGGAATCTCTCCGCTTTGCCCTGTGCACCCCTGTTGCTGCGCTCTCCTCAGTGGCTCTGAAGCTTCCCCGCTCCCCCACCCCTCATCTCCATCAGTGAAGGGGCTTCCTAGTGCACAGAAACTTTTCCTCCTTCACAGCTCCCACCCTGAGGTGCAGATCCCGTCCCTATTCTTTTGTCTCTGTTTTTCCTTTTGCCCTACCCAGGTACGTGGGGGACTTTCTTGCCTTTTGGGAAGTGTGAGGTCTTCTACCAGTGTTCAGTAAGTGTTCTGTAGAAGTTGTTCCACATGTAGATATATTTTTGATGTATTTGTGGGGAGGAAGGTGATCTTCATGTCTTAATCTTCCACCATCTTGAAGGTCCTCCCCCTGTAATTAATTTCTAATCTCATAGCGTTGGGGTTGGAAAAGATGATTGAAGTGATTTGAATTTTCTTAAATTTACCGAGGCTTGATTTGTGACCCAAGATGTGATCTATCCTGGAGAATGTTCTTTGTGCCCTGAGAAAAAGGGTATTCTGTTGTTTTTGGATGGAATGCCCTATAATATCCATTAAATCTATCTGGTCTGTTTTGTCATTTAAAGCTTGTGTTTCCTTATTGATTTTCTGTCTGGATGATCTGTCTATTGGCGTAAGTGAGGTGTTAAAGTCTGCCACTATTATTGTGTTACTGTCGATTTCCTCTTTTATAGCTGTTAGCATTTCCCTTATGTATTAAGGTGCTCCTATGTTAGGTGCATATATATTTAGAATTGTTATATCTTCTTCTTGGATTGATCCCTTGATCATTATGTAATGTCCTTCCTTGTCTCTTGCAATATTCTTTGTTTTAAAGTCTATTTTATGTGATATGAGTATTGCTACTCCAGCTTTCTTTTGACTTCCATTTACATGGAATATCTTTTCCCATCCCCTCATTTTCAGTCTGTAGGTCTCTTGTAGACAGCATATATACAGGTCTT
Source organism: Tursiops truncatus (assembly GCF_011762595.2). NCBI lineage: Eukaryota > Metazoa > Chordata > Mammalia > Artiodactyla > Delphinidae > Tursiops > Tursiops truncatus. The sequence goes on from NC_047041.1 coordinate 49,327,027, forward strand.
GTTTTGATATCCATTCTGTGAGCCTGTGTCTTTTGGTTGGAGCATTTAATCCATTCACATTTAAGGTAATTATCGATATCATGTTCCCATTACCATTTTCTTAATTGTTTTCGGTTTGTTTTTTTTTAGTTCCTTTTCTTCTGTTGTGTTTCCCACTTAGAAAAGTTCCTTTAGCATTTGTTGTAGAGCTGGTTTGGTGGTGCTGAGTTCTCTTAGCTTTTGTTTGTCTGTAAAGCTTTTGATTTCTCCATCAAATGTGAATTAGTTCTTTGCTGGGTAGAGTAATCTTGGTTGTAGTTTCTTCCCTTTCATCACTTTAAATATATTGTGCCACGCCCTTCTTGCTTGTAGACTTTCTGCTGAGAAATCAGCTGTTACCCTTATGGGAGTTCCCTTGTATATTATTTGTCTTTTTTCCCTTTTTGCTTTTAATAATTTTTCTTTGTTTTTAATTATTGTCAATTTGATGATTATGTGTCTTGGCATGTTTTTCCTTGGATTTATCCTGCCTGGTACTCTCTGCACTTCCTGGACTTGATTGGCTATTTCCTTTCCCATGTTAGGTAAGTTTTCAACTATAATCTCTTCAGATATTTTCTCGAGGTCCTTTTCTCTCTCTTCTCCTTCCGGGACCCCTATAATGTGAATGTTGGGTCATTTAATGTTTTCCCAGAGGTCTCTTAGGCTGTCTTCATTTCTTTTCATTCTTTTTTCTTTATTCTGTTCCGTGGCAGTGAATTCCACCATTCTGTGTTCCAGGTCACTTATCCGTTCTTCTGCCTCATCAGTTATTCTGCTATTGATTTCTTCTAGTGTATTTTTCAATTCAGTTATTTTATTGTTCATCTCTGTTTGTTCTTTAATTCTTCTAGGTCTTTGTTAAACATTTCTTGCATCTTCTCGATCTTTGCTCCCATTCTTTTTCCAAGGTCCTGGATCATCTTCACTATCATTATTCTGAATTCTTTTTCTGGAAGGTTGCCTATCTCCACTTCATTTAGTTGTTTTTCTGGGGTTTTATCTTGTTACTTCATCTAGTACATAGCCCTCTGCCTTTTCATTTTGTCTATCTTTCTGTGAATATGGTTTGCATTTCACAGGCTGCAGGATTGTTGTCCTTTTTGCTTCTACTGTCTGCGCTCTGGTGGATGAGGCTATCTAATAGGCTTCTGCAAGTTTCATGATGGGAGGGACTGGTGGTGGGTCCAGCTGGGTGTTGCTCTGGTGGGCAGGGCTCAGTAAAACTTTAATCCACTTGTCTTGTGATAGGTGGGTCTGAGTTCCCTTCCTGTTGGTTGTTTGACCTGAGGTGACCCAGCACTGTAGCCTACAAGCTTTTTGGTGGTGCTAATGGTGGATCTGGGAAGGCTCATGCCAAGGAGTAGTTCCCAGAACTTCTGCTGCCAGTGTCCTTGTCCCCATGGTGAGCCGTAGCCACCCACCCCCCGCCTCTTCAGGAGACCCTCCAACAGTAGCAGGTAGATCTGGTTCAGTCTCCTGTGGGGTCACTGTTCCTTACCCCTGGGCCCTGGTGCATACACTACTTTGTGTGTGCCCTCCAAGAGTGGAGTCTCTGTTTCCCCCAGTGCTGTCAAAGTCCTGCAATCAAATCTCACTACCCTTCAAAGTCTGATTCTCTCTTCAAAGTCTGATTCTCTGGGAATTCCTCCTCCTGTTGGTGGACCCCCAGGTTGGGAAGCCTGATGTGGGGCTCAAAACCTTCACTGCAGTTGGTGGACTTCAGTGGTATAATTGTTCTCCAGTTTGTGAGTCGCCCACCCAACGGTTATGGGATTTGATTTTATTGTGATTGCGCCCCTCCTACCATCTCACTGCAGCTTCTCCCTTATCTTTGGATGTGGGGTATCTTTTTTGGTGAGTTCCAGTGTCTTCCTGTTGATGACTGTTCAGCAGTTAGTGGTGATTCTGGTGTTCTCTCAAGAGGGAGTGAGCGCACGTCCTTCTGCTCTACCATGTTGAACTAGGCTCCGCCTCCCTTGGATTTTATCAGTATGTTACAGTGAACATTGGCATTCAAGTATCTGAGTCCTTGTTTTCAATTCTTTTGGGTATACCTATAGAATTATTGGGTCATCTGGTAATTCTATGTTTAATTTATTGAGGAGTCACCAAACTTTTCTACTGCAGCTTAACCATTTTCATTCCTGCTAGCAATGTATGAGGGTTCTAATTTCTCTACATCTTTACCAACAGTTTTATTAATTTTTTTATTATTGTTATAGTCATTCTGTTGGGTGTGAAGTAGTATCTTATAGTGGATTTTGACCTGTATATTCCTGAATAACAGTGTTGGGTATCTTTTCATGTGCAACTTTCTGATGAACTGAGTATTTTATCATTGTGGAGTGGTCATCTTCATCTCTGGTAAGGTTTTCTGCTGTTTGGTCTACAGCTAAATATTTGCTTTGGTTCATATTTGCATGCTATATCTTCCTTGATGCTTTTATTTTCAATCTTTTTCTATTCTTGTATTTAGTTGTGGATATTTTTAAAAATTATCTGACATTCTTTGTCTTTTATCTATAGGAGCATAGCTCATTAATATTTAATATAATAACAGGTATCTGTGGGATTATATCTACATTTTTTTGTTCTTTCTCTTTGTTCCACCATTTGTATGGTTCTCTTTTTCCTGTTATTTTGCTTCTTTTTTGGATGAATAACTTGTATCATTTCATGTTTTGTATATGTATTATTTCCCTTTGATGCTGAAAGGAATTACTGCAAATTTAGTGACTTAAGTAAAGAATAAATTTATTCTCTCACATTTCTGGAAGCCAGATATCTGAAATCACTTTCATTGGGCTAAAGTAAAGACGTCAGTAGGACTGATTACTTTTGGAGGTAATGAGGGGATAATCTGTTTTCTTGCCTTTTTTCACTTTTTAGTGTTCACTTGTATTCCTTGCATTTGACCCCTACTCCATCTTCAAAGCACATCATTCCAATTTCTTCTTGTGTTATCACATAATATTCTCCTTTTCTATAGTCAAGTCTCTGAATCCTACCTTTTATAAAGAAATTTATTATTATATTTAGAGCCCAACTGCATAATCCAGAATAATCTCCCCACCTCATGATCCTAAATTTAACCATATCTGCAAAATCCCTTTTGCCAAATGAGGTAACATTCACATATTCCAGGGATTAAGATGTATCTTTGGGGGCCATTTATTTAGAACTGTACTAGTGCACAATTTATGCAATCTGTTCCTGTTTTCCACTGGTTTCCATGAAAGTTACAACATATGTCCTTCACTTAAAAAATCTAAAGTTAATCAAAAACCCTACCGTCCTTTTGTGCAACATAGGCCCTTAGAACACTTTAGCTTCATTTCTCTTCTTCCAGCTTGTATATTTGTGTATTTAATTCAATTATTTTATTCTATAAAACATTATAAAATTATTTTATATAGTCAATCTTCTTTTAGATTTATCTATATATATTTACAACTGATTTTGCTTTTCATTCTGTCTTGTAACTCAGACCTTTCATCTGGACCACATGCCAAAGAACTTCCTTTTTGAGGGTCATATAGTGGCAAACTTTAAAAATATACCTGTTTGTTTGAAATATCTTTAATTCTTCTAACCTTTTGGTAGATATTTTTGTTGAGTATAGAATTCTAGGTTGCAAATGTAGCCTTCCAGCATGTTGAAGATATAAGCAGTCTGTCTTCTAGCTTCTGAAGTGGCTCTTGATAAGTCAGCTATCAGACTAATAGATGCTTCTTTGAAGGCAGTCTGTTTCCCCCCTTCCCCAAGATGCTGTCAATATCTTTTCTTCATCTTTAGTGTTTCAGTGTCATTATGTCATATAAGAATGGATTTGTGTAGTTCTTCTTTCATACTCCATGGGCTTCTTGAATCTGAGAAATTACATTTTTATCTGTTTTGGAAAATTCTCAGATACTGTCTCTTCATGTATTTCCTGTGTTCCATTCTGTGTTTTCATTATGTAACTTGGAATAGATACCCATTAGACTTTCCCTTCCTATCCTCCATGTCTCTTATTCACTCTCTTGTATTTTCTATCACTTCTTTAATCTTTGTGGTGCATTCTGAATAATTTCTTTTGAACTATTTCTGTTTTCAATTGTGACTAATATGTTATAAACCCTGTACATTGAATTTTTTCTTTAGGATATGTAAATTTCATTTTTTGGAATTTCTAGTCAGTTTATTTTTTCCCCTATTAGTTATTATAAAGCTTTCCTTTTATTTTCTTAAACACTATAAAACATGTTTAAAATAATTTGCGTTTGATAATTGTGAAAGTATCAAAAATTTTTGAAGTTTGTGTGAATTTGTTTCTGCTGGTTTATTTTTATCTATTTTTTTGGATGATTCTCCTCATAGTGCCTTGTTTTCTTCTGGGCTCATTTTTGGCTGTGAAATGCTTAGTATTCATAGAAAAGTATTTGTGAGCATTCTTTGAGGTTTAGGATGAGTTGCTTTTATCTCCTGAGCCTTTGAATTTGCTAATTCCAGGTACCAAGGGGCACTTCTTATCAAGGACCACTTTTACCTTGACTGTACTTGAGATTTCGAACTGCAAAGATGATATGAATTTTAGCCATAAATAAGCTTGATATTTACCCATAGGCCTAAAGTTCTTGTAGAATCATTTCCACACAACATCCACCTTCCTCAACATCAGAGTCAAGGCAAGTTTCCTTGCATTTGTCAGGGGTTGGGACAGGATTTATGGGTTTATTTAGGTTATTTCTGCCTGAATGAATTGCCCTTTGAGGCACAGATTTTATTGCCCCTGAGCTTTTATGACTCTACTCTAAGCTCTGGGAGACTCTCAAAATCTAAGCGTTTCACAGGTTCGGCAAAAGCTCTTAGAACTAAAGTGGTTGGAGTCCTGCCTTTGCTTAGATTTTGGCACAGTGATTCCTAAGTCTCTTGTCAGCTCTATATTATTTTAGGAAGATTCATAGAATATTTTAACCTGAATCTTTAAATATTTGTTAGCAGAAGGTTGATACAAATATGTGACATATCAAATATGTGACATATCAAATTAACAGAAAGAGAAAATGTTTTCTATGTCTCTTAACTTTCTTTTATAACTATAAAAATTACACTTAGTGTAATTTCTGATCTAGTTTCCATTTCTCAACGTCTGTCTTTAGATATGTTTAAATAGTTGTTCAACTTTCCCATTGATTTGGGGGGGATGCATATAAGTACCTTAGAGTATAAACCAAAGATGTTAAGTATGGTTGAATGAGTTTTGACAGATGTACACTCCATACCCCAGTAAATCCTAAATTCTGTTGTGCCTCTTTCCATTCAGTGATCCCGTCACCAGGCCACACTGTTCTAATATTGACAACCAAAGTTTAGTTTTGTCTTTTCTGCTCTCAAATTTTATATAAATGGTATTGTAATGTATTTTATATAAATGGTATTATAAAATTTATATAAGTTTTATATAAATGGTATATATTATTTTATATCTGGCTACTTATACTAAGCTTCATGCATATTATTGTGTTTGTTGGTACCTCATTCCCTTTTGTTTTGAGTAGCATTTTATTGTTTGAATGTGCAACAACAATATCTTTATCCCTTTACCTGGTAATGGACATCTGGGTTATTTCCACATCTTTGCTATTATAATCCTTCTTGTTTAATTTCTTTTGGTGGAGCTATGTTATTATTTCACTTGTATTATTACCTAAAAGCAGAGTTACTAGGGCAATTTACTTGAAAAATCATTCACCAAACATTTTCCAAATTTGATCAAAAACAAAAGCAAACAGAGCTCTAACAAAATCAGTAAAAAATAAACAGGGTAAGTGCAAATAAAACCATATAATAACTAACTAGTTTAAAATAAAAGATAAAGAACATATCTCAAAGATAGCCAGAGGGGGAAAAAAACTTTACCCGCAAGGAAAAGCAAAATTGCATTGTCATAAGAAAAACTGAATGAAAAAAGACAGAGGAATGACATCGTTACAATGCTGAAAAAACTGGTCACATAAATTCTATATCTAAGAAAAAACTTTTTTATAAAATTAAAGTGAGTTATAGATTTTTCAAATATACAAAAGTTGGAAGAATTTGTTAGTGGGATATCTGTACAATACATGCTAAAGGCTAATGGGCTTGCTGAGGTATCTGTGGTAACCACTGCCTGGCTACCTCACTGCCACCTGCTCAGCTGCCTGAGCCATGGACATGCCACTGCCTCTGTGGGTATGTCCTAACCCATCACCTTCATAACCTTCCAGTACCACCTGTTCTGCTACTTCTTTCTTTGGAATAGCTTAGTTTTACTTCCTAGGTTCTTAATTCCACCTTAACTTTTTTTCTTTAAACATTGAATACTGTTAAATATCGTAACTGAGATCTTGGGTCATTTAAAGAAATTTATTCTTTGTCGTTTGTGCCAAATCTTGTGGTGGTTTGTTTCCTTTTGTGTTTCTTAATATTTTATTGGTTCAGTGGAATCTGAATGCACCGTGGGGGCATGAATTAATGATGCTTTCCTTCAGAGGGTTTCATTTGTTTCTGTTGGGAACTGCTGGGCATTGCTGATTTAGTATCGCATTAGTCCTCTTTGAGGGTCTGGACTTAAAGTAGGGGACTCCCAGATTCATCCTGTCCAACTTCATGTGGACTCAAGTTAACACAGCCTTGATTTAGGCATTTATCCTGAGATAACCTGATTTCCATGTTCTCTTACAGTCCATCACTCTCAAATCTTGTTTTAGCTCTCTGTTGCTGTTGTTGTTCTCCCTTTCTTCCTTCTTTTATTCTTTCCTTTCTTTTTTCCCCTTACTTCCTTATGTGTTTTCAGTTTATTATAAAGTTTCTTTCAGTGCATCTAGGAATTAGCTATGTTGTCATGGGAGGTCCCTTTGAAATTATCCTACTGCAGAGAGTCGCTGATATGAGCCTAATCTCTAGGCTGGGGATGTCACCCCTCTGCATTTAGTCTCAGTTTTCCCTTTGTGAAATGGAGACACGAATAAGGCACCAAGATGATGCTGAGGGTTGTCGAGGCAGTGTTTGTGAACTCACTTTGCAACCATTGGTTACATAGCATGTAGAAGGTTTTCAGTTATTCCTTGTCAAATGAGCTAGTAGATGAACAGAAAGGCTTTACCTCCTGTGGACCTAGAGACAAAAATTACAGAATGTTTTGCAGTTTTCCTCCCTCACTGGAGAGAGTCTTAGCAATGCTGTCCCCTACCCTGTGAAGACATGCTGGAAGCAAACTAGAAACAAAAGGAAAATGTGAAGAGAATGTTGCTTGTGTCTATGGGATTCTACTGAGAATGCTTGAGAAGGGTAAATGGATGAGGATGTAAGAAACGTGCTGACAGGATAAAACACAAGATGACAAGTGAACTTGAGAACAGCTGTGAAAGGAATGAACACAGAACAATAACGATCACCAATTGCCAGAGGAGAAAATACTGAAATAGTTGTACATTGTTTTTCATCTCAAGCCCCTGTTGTGTGAGAAGCAGCTGTACGTGGTACACACACTCTACTTGCCTCACTCTTTCTTCATTGATAAGCCACAACCATTGTTTTCCTAGATGCTGTTTGTATAATTTAACTTTTATTAACTTTTTAAAATAACAACACTAGCAGGCTCTCTTACACCCATCGTTTTAATTAATACTTAAAACAACACAGTGAAATGAGTACTTTTTAATCCTCCTTTTTTTTTCCAGTTAATAGAATTGAACTTACTTTCTTAAAATTATTTCCTTTGATTTTAAGACAAGGTTCAGAGTCTTCCCAGTAGCATTATTTCCTTAGATTGTCTCCTTTTGACCCACAGCTCAGATTTCTCAGCAATAATGGCATAAAACAGATTCCACCTTTCATAAGCCTGGATTCTATGATGAATTTTTATGTCTTACATGTATCAAGAGGGATTGGGCAGATCGTTAGTGTTTGGAGTTTAATTATTGGTCTGGTTGCTTTTATGGTCTGTTATAGTCCTTCTCTTTGGTTGACAGATGTTTTCAAGAATTTGCTTTTTACTTAATTTCTTTATGCCTTTCTGCAATAATAAATCAATGCCAATTCAGGAGACTTGAATATTAATGAGAAAACATAGAGAACTAAAAAGTTGTGTTACTATACAGAATGCATGCCATGAAAACCAGAGGTTTCACAGCTCTGAGTTTGGTAGAAGTAACCTGAGAGAGGAAAGAAATGATCCTTTATGCGATTTAGTGTCCACACGGTAAAAAACATGGTTTGCAAGTAACTCACATATTACTGAAATTTCTCTTGTTTTTCCTCATAGAAAGAATATTATATAACATGGTGAACAACACACTCAAAAGCATCCCTCAAGAAAATACAGCTTGTGTTAATGAGGCTACTTTTCTACAGTACCCTTCGGGGGCTTTATGATAAAACATAAAAATATAGCACATTTCAATGAAAACAATTCTATAAGGGCAAATACGATGCAGTCCAGATGTGTAGCTCCCACGTCTAATATAGGAGTGTGTGTGTGTATATGTATGTGTATATATGTGTGTGTGTGTGTGTGTGTGTGTATAAACATCTATATATGCATATTTGTATATATATTGGGTTAGCCAAAGAGTTTGTTCAGGTTTTTCATAGCATCTTACGGAAAAGCCTGAGCAAACTTTTTGGCCAACCCAATAAATTTAAATTTACAAAAAATTTTAAACTAGCTATTTAAAGGTACATTTTGATGAGTTTTGACATCTTTATATACTCCTATATCCATATAGTCACCGCAAGCATTTCTGTCACCTCCAAAATTCCCGTGTCCTGTCCTAGTGAGACTCCCTCACCCTGTCTAAGCCACCACTGATATGCTTTTCCATCTCTAAAGATTTAGATTTGTTTCTGTTAGAGTTTCATGTAAATGGAATCATAAATATGCACTGTTTTGTGTCTGGCTACCTTTGGTCAGCAGAGAGCTTCTGAGACTCATCCATGTTGCTGTGTTTATCTCCAGTTTCTTCATTTTTTTGTTGACTAGTATTCCATTGTATAACTAGGCCACATTTTAAGGCCCAATAGAAGTTTCTTTACCTAGAATGTAAATGACCTGATCCATTGGGGCTGAACATTTTTTGAATACAGTTTTAATATATTAATTCCCCAAATGAAATGTTTTTATTATGCAGTATATTTATATGCTAATGTAGCAAGATATTAAAATACATTGTTTGGTCATTGTTGGCTAAAATCTCAAGAAAATAGGTGGCAAATACTCTCACATTCCAAAGTGAGGTGCAAACCTGAATGGAACTTACAAAGCAGGCAGTCAAGAACTGATTTTTCCACTTTTAGTTCGCTTGCCACCTCAGTTATCCAAAAGGCATTAGAGAGACTAAGATGGTAGTTGGGAATTCGAGCTGCAGCTTTTTCAAGAGTGGGGTTAGGTAGTCCTTTGGACTTGTGGAGCAATGGAGTCAGTAATTCTCCTTTCTCTTCATGCCAAATGAAACTTCAAGGAGGCCACTGGGAAAACTTGATCCTTTGACCCTGGAGTCTGTCAAGATGCAAAATCTGGTACTGGACCTATGCCCAGGAGGTCTAAAAGTGAAGGGTGTGGCTGGACTGGCCTGGGTGGTAGCTTCATTTTAGAAATTTTAGAAGTACCTGTGCTGTGCTCTTACCAATGGTGAGGCAAGGTATGTTTTCTGAGGGTCAAAAGTGTGTGTATCTGTGATATCAGCTGTGGGGTGGGGGTAGTGTGAGGAGGGAGAAGGGAGGGAGAGAGAAAGAAAGAAAAAGAGAACACCTGAGGTCATGTTAAAGGGACATTGCCCAGGGGGTTGCCTGGAGGGATGCTGGAACACCAACAATCAATAAAAGAGCTTATACGTGCAAATTTTCATGTACAGGCAGAGGTTGAATGAGGGTGTATTATCCATGTTAGGGAATGTAGGAAAAGACTGCAACACTTGAATGAAGGGGCTTCTCCACAGAACCCATGAAAGCATTCCATGAGAAAAAGATCCACTTAAAAATCTAAGTTCAGAGAGCCCAGATGTGAGCATATGGCATGCCAGTCAACTAACCTTTTATACCTCCCCCGTCTTCAGCCCTGGAGATGGCAGAAGCAACCTGGTAAATAGGGAAAGAAGAATAAAAGCACAAAGTAGAAAATAAACCAGACACATACCTTTAAAGCAGCAGGTCTAAGCTGAGAGAGGGCAGAAATTTTAACTCTAAATGAAGCCTAGATTTTATTTATTTTATTCTTACACCTTTGGATATAGAACTACTGAGTGATGACTGCTTTATGATTTAGAAACAGCGTACAAGGAGCAGTTATGAAATAGGCTGGCAGAGGATATCTGAATGGGCAGTGGGGAAGAAAAGGATAACACTTATTGTTTTCCTCCTGATTGCATTCCGTTAAGCCCATCTTGTTCAAAATTCATGTCATTTGAGTCTAGTTATATTGTGTATAGTAAAAGAGGGCAATTTATTTTCTAAAATAGAGTTTACTGGCCAAAACACAAAATGACTAACCGTAGCTACCAGTAGTGTGTTATCAGTATGAAAGCATTGCTATGATCTCTTATGAAACACACTATCATATCCATGTAATAGGTAACCACCACGTCATCACCAATGGGTTATTCACAGCCTGGTAGATCTACCTATTTTCATATACCATACAGTACAGCAAATAATGATTTAGTTTTTTAAAATGACTTAGTTAATAAAATGGATGATTGTGAAAATAATATCTTTTAGAAGAATTTACAGTTTGAAATATTCCAGTGGGTAGCCCCCTAGATATGTAATCTTCTTTTGTATCTAGAGTCATTTTCTAGGTAATTCTCCAGAAGTATCAGCTCTGATAATGATACATACTGGCTGACAGAGAGTGTTTACAATGGCAATAGGTGTTTCTAGGTAAGCAGCTGGGATTCTTGCTCCACGTGGGTGGACGAATTGTGGTTTGGGGTGGTTCATTTGATTTGGAGCAGAACCCCAAGCAGCAATTAGCTTCATTTCATGGCAAGAATAAGGTGGCAAGAGGTAGGTGAGCTACAAGGTCCTTGGTCGAGTGAAGGGACTGGAGTGCCCAATCACAGAGGAGTCAGAAGACAACTAGGTCCAGGTAGACAGGCAGGTAATTGTTGTCCACTCCACATGCTCTAGAAACCAGGAGTGAAGTAGCAGAAGTAATTGCAGAAACCACTTATTATATGTGGGGAATTAAGATTTCATCTCTATCATGTCACCAATAGTGCTTTTTCAAGGTCATTCATAACCTTAGGGTGGAAGAAGCCAGTGATCTCTCAGTCCTCGTGTTACTGTCTTATTTTCATATTTTGATACATTTGATCCTTCCTTCCTTGAAACATTTTGTTCACTGTGCTTTTCTGGTACATATTTTCAGGGTCCTCCTTCTATCTCAATGGCCATTCCTTCTCTGTCTCCTTTACTGTTTTGGGGTGGCTTATATTGGATTTTTTTTTTCTGGAAAAAAAATGGGAATGGCATAGGTCTCCATCTGCATACTTATTTTATTCTCTAACCAAACGTATTTTCTAACCATCCCATGTTTTAAAATACCGTATATTAGCTGGCAAACATCCCAATGTATCTTTATCCTTGACCTTTCCTCGAATTCTAGTATCATGTCCAACTGCCTGCTCAACATGCCACCTGGATGACGTTTACCTTCAAACCTGCTATTCCCCTGGTCTCCTTTTTTTCAGTAAATGGTAACTTTAGTGCTCAGAGTAGAAAAAAATGTAAGGTCATTCTGGCATCCTCTTCTTTGCTGACATTGTACATCTGTTATGGGCTGAACTGTGTCCCTGCAAAATTCATTTGTTGAAGCCTGAACCCCTCAGTACCTTGAAATGTGACTCTATTTGGAGATAGGACCTTCTTTAAAGAGGTAATTAAGGTAAAATGAGGTCATGTGGGTGGGCCCTCATTCAATATGATTGGAATCCTTATAAGGAGAGATTAGGACACAGACACTCACATAGGAAAGACCATGTGAAGACACAGGGAGAAGATGGCCATCTGCAAGCCAAGAAGAGAGACCTCAGAAGAAATGAATCCTGCTGACACCTTGTTCTTGGACTTCCAGCCTCCAGAACCGTGAGACAATAAATTTCTGTTGTTTAAGCCACCCAGTCTGTGGTAGCCCTAGAAAGCTAATACAACATCGAATCCATCAGCAAATTCTCTTGTTTCTAATTGAAACATATCTCCCAAATCTGATCATTTTCCACCACCTCCTGTGTTCCTCTCATGGTCCAAGTCACCACAACTTTTATTTGGCTACTCTAATACCTTCTCAACTGAAAACCCTATTTTCTTTCTTTCCCTTTTAAATTATTTCTATTCAGCAGCCAGAGTGGTTCACCAAAACCTTCTCATGGCTTCCCAGAATAAAATAAAACATTCTTACTGTGGATTATAAGGCCTTACATGATTTGTTTTCACTCCCTTCCACCCCCCTCAGTATCTTTCATTATCTTTCACCACTTTCTTCATGGCTTCCTCCTTTCTCCTTCCTGTTTCTTGAGTACTTCATCACTCATCTGTCTGCCTTACAGAACCTTCCTCTCTTACTTTCTATAAGTCTTTGCTCCAATATTGTCTCACTAAAGGGAAGTTCATGATTACACCATGTAAAAAGGCATGCCCGTCCAGTCACTCTCAATCTCCTTTCACGCTTTATTTTTCTTTGTAGCACTTCTCAAATTAAATACTTATTAATTGTAGTCTGCCCCTCTAGAATGTAAACTCCAACATTGACAGGAATTTTATTTTATTTAACTGCTTCATTGTCGGCCCTTATCATAGTACCTGGCACACGGTCAGTGCTCAATAAATACTTGCTGATAACTGAATTAATGTCTACTGCTGTGCTTACTACAAGATTGACTCAGGAAAGGGACATAATGGTATACTGAGGGCATTCGTGCTTGTGCTTGGGACAAAATGCAAAACTCAGGGAATGACACTGAATTGTAAACACAGTTTTGATAGGTTAAATAAGTCTTCATAATTGAACAACTCGAAATGGTTATCCAAATAACTATTTGCTTGCTCCTACAGAATATCTACAGAAGGTTACTGATAAAGCAGTACTCTTGGTTGATTTGCCAAAGGTATTATTTTTGTAGGGATTGTTCTAGTTTCTGCACCCACATGTTTCTTTTTCCCTTTTGTTTATTCTGCTTATTTATTTTCTCTTCTTTCCATTTCAGTACAGTGAAATTTGATCTGTGGGACCCTAGAAAACAGAACAGGGATCAGTGCATGGAGAAAAGATTCTGTCTCAACTTTATAAAACCCTTTCTAGAAGTCGGAGCTTCCCAGGGAGAGCTAGCCTTAGCAGGTGGTGTATTCTCTGTCAGTGTTAATGTTACTGTTGGAGGAACATCGGTGGGAGAGTTGCAGAGTGGGACAAAAGCACTGAATTTTTATTTTAGATAGCCTTATTTTAACTGATCCTTTTACCAGCCTTTTTAGGGGAAGGGGTATTGAAAAGATACCAAAAACAATACACCCATTAACACTGATGGAAGACAGTATAGTCATATAGCCATTTATTTATATTCATGCTTTTTCTCTATTAGTAGATCACAAACCAGTTTAGTGACTAAATTTGATAAGTGAGCAATAATGATGATTGTGACACCAAGGCTATGGTATCAATGATGACAGCTTTTTTAAAAAATAATTTTATTGGTTTTCAAAAATTATGAATATACAATGTCTAGTCTTGAAAATTGGAAAATGTAAATTAAATTAAATGACCCATAGATAGCAAGAATTAGCCTTTGGTGCCCTGGATCTTTCTCCCATGCAGTAAAGAATTTATTTTCTTTTATCTTTCTTTCTTTCTTTTTTTTTTTTTTTGGTAAGTTAAGGGCAAGGGATCTAAAATCACACAGATGGTGGTTCAAATCATGGCTCCAACACTTAACAGCCATAGGAGAATTTTCGTTATTTAATTCCTATGAACCTGAGATTCCTTATTTATAAATGGGGGATAATAATAGTACATATTCCAACTTATTCTATAGAGTCGTATTGAGAATTATTTGTTGCAAAATATGTAAAGCATTTAGCATTAAAGCCTAACTCATAGCAAGCGCTCAGTATAATTTAGCATAAGTAATACATAATGAGTGATAATAACTAAAGAAAGATAATAATAATTATTGTGTTTTCACTATTGTCCTCATAAGCACCAGATACAAAGGGTGTGAGTCTATTATTACTTTATGTTGCAGGTGGGTTGGCCTTCCTGACCCGCGAGCTTGCGACAGCCTTAGCAGTCTCTGTGTCCCTATCTCAGACCCTACTTTCATTTGCCACGTAAATTACAGGATAGTACAGGGTAAGACGAGCCCTGGTATAATAAACTGGGAAATCTGCACAGCCTGCTGGGGTGGCTTGTGTCCTCATTATTGGAGAAGAAAATGTATTCAGCATCATCCGGGCCCCTTTGTGCTTGCATTTCCATATTGATTAAACCTCACCATTCCTGACTTCTTCAAATTGCTCTCTCGTGCCTCGTCTCCTTGTTGCCATGCCATCTGTTTAATGTGTCTCTTGCTGGCCTGATGATCTACTTTTCATTTTTCTTTGCATGTTTTCCACGATCAATTAAGTAAAAATAAAAATGATAAATGAGCATCTACTGAGCACTTATTATATTTCTGATTCTTTGCCTAATGTTATCTAATTCACAGCAACCCTATCAAATGGGTGTTACAGATACCCTGACCTTAAAACTACCAAGGTGAAGAATTAGGATTTGAACTCCATGTCCACTGCTCTTACCTCAAGTCTACTTTTTCCAGGGCTTACAGGTAACGCCATGCGTTAAGTGATGTGGAAAAAGCTGAACTAAGTAAGGCCCCTGCCTACAGAGAGCTTACAATTTAGATCAGGATTTTAAAAAATGCAAAGGCTTATAGATAATGGAAATGAATGCAGCTGTTCATGGAAAAGTAATAGTGGATGGTGGGAAATAAGATCAACTGGAGTATGCATTTTTCTTTTAAAAAGTACTGTTGCTACTTTGTAGCCATGGGGGGATCTGTTTCCGCTCTTGCCTTCAAAACTAAGAGAAACAGAAAATCTAAATTTTTATATGTTATCTCTTACCTCTAGATATTGGAAACTAAAAAGACAATAATAATAACAAAGAGTAATGTATGGACATACATAGAATGAGTAGAGCTTGTTTTCGTTCCCCAGATATGTCTGGCAAACTGATTCCTTTTCTTGTTCTGCAGCACTGAGTTTTGGAATGTTATCAGATCAGTCTTGATTTAACCTGGAGAGTATGAGCTTGGTGTTTGAGAGATTGGCTCTATATTGTATAGCTCATGTTTATATTATGAATGGTAAAGCTTTGAGATTGATGGGTGCTCCAGGCCAAGAGGAGGGTGTCCTGGGTACACATGCAGATTGGTTTACGTGCCAAAGGTGACTGCTATGCTTCCAAGAGTTCGGATGTGATTCTTGCTCATACAGATGTTATCATCTGCACCTGCGAGGCTTTGGGAATCTACATATGTCTCTGTGTGTCAGAGACTCTGCCCTATATTTCTGCTGGGTCTCCTAACTATGCTGATTTTATTTTATATAATTCAGATAGATAAATCATGTATGATTTACCTTCATTTTTCTATATTAGGTATTTCTGCCAATTCTTATTCATTATTGGCATTTGTCAATAGAGTGGCTGTGCTGGGTCCAAGAAAAGACAATATGGACTTGCTCCAATCTGCAGGCTGAGGGCTATAGACCTCTGGCCTAGGTCCTAAACTAAAATGTGCCCAATAGACCTGAGAACTGATGATCCAGAGGTGCAACGAAAAACAGAAGAGAGAAAAGTAACTTTAGGAGTTCTGTGGGAAGATTTACTACTATGAGTATGAGAGGAGCAACATGGGCTGGGTCACAAAATGTGGAAGACAAAAGAGGGACATTCCAACTCTGGAGAAAACACAGAAAGGTTTAAAGGTAGAAACAATTAACAAAGTGTGTTCCAGGGATCCAAAATGAAAGCAATCTAAATTTCCTAGAAAGGATTACTGAATGATGAGGGCCAAGAACTTTAGTTAATATCCAGTAGGGATGTGAAAGACTTTATTTTCTAAAAAATCTTTGATTCTATGAATATTTCTGTTTCTTTGATGTATATACAAGTAAGTTCCAGGCACTTGGTATATTATGATGAATTATAAACCCACTTCCTTCCCTCATGGTGTTTACAGTTTAATGGATGAGACAGCCATGGGTCACATAAGCATGCAAATAAACACATTGTTTTAAATGGTGTTGACTATCATGAAGGCATTTAACAACAGGAGGACCTAGGAAAGTCTGTGCAAACAAGTGAATTCTTGGAGGATGATTCTTGGACATTTGAGATAAGACTCGAAAGATGAATAAAGTTAACCAGGAGAAGGGGCAGACAAAACATCATGTATCAAGGCCCTGAGGAGGAAGAAGTATGGCTCTTGAGGGTGAGAAGGAAGACCAGTGTCACTGGAACACAGAGAGACAGGAAGACTGACACAAAATGAGGCTTGGCTGAGATAGGAAGGCTCTAAATGATTCTGGTCTTTATTCCAAGAGAAATGGAAAACCATTAAGTAGTTTAAAGTGGGGAGATGACATGATTACATCTGAATTTCTAAGAGATAGCTAGCAGGAGGACCTAGGAATTCCTAAATCCCTCGGCCTAACCAGTCTTTTTTCCTCAGGAGATACCATGGAAATCATAAGCACAAAAGAGACGAGGAAAACAAAGTGGAATTTGGTTAGCGTTAGGAGCATATTAGGCATCTGTTTTATGGCACTTCAGCATCCTCTCAGCCATACCTCTTACCCTGGTATCTAGAGGTTTTTTGACCAGACTTTTGCAGGTGCAACGGACCAGTTAGTGCCTTGGCTCAGGGCTGAACCTGTGTATTTCACTTCCTTCTCTGAGAGCCTAGGGTCTCTTTTGCATCTATGTACCTGCAAACTGGAAATATGGGAAGCTAATGCCACTGGGGCTAGCCTTGACCAAGGTGGGTATAGGCAATAGATAAATGCTTCCCCATTAGTCTGCTGGGACAGACAATTAGACAACTCTGAAACAATTTTCCAAGGGAGGATTCTTTTTTGTTTGTTTTTTTATGTATTTGTTTTGTTTCAGCTTTACTGAGGTATGATTGACAAATAAAAATTCTGTATATTTAGGTCGTGCAATGTAATTTTTAAAGGTGTACAATATGATTTAATGTGTGTATACATTGTGATATAATGTATCACAATGGTTACTACAATCAAGTTAATTAACACCTCTATCACCTCACATAGTTACTTTCTGTGTATGTGTGGGTGTGTGGTGAGAACACTTAGATCTACTCTCTTAGCAAATTTCAAGTATACAATATAGTATTAAAAATAATCACTGATCTCTACATTAGATCTCCAGAATTTATTCATCTTGTAACTGAAAGTTTATACTCTTTGACCTACAACTCCCCATTTCCCCCACCCCCAGCCCTTGGCAACTACCATTCTACTCTCTGGTTCAGTGAGTTCAACATTTTAGATTCCACGTATAAATTATATCATATCATATTTGTTTTTGTGTTTGGCTTATTTCACTTAGCATAATGTCCTCCAGGTTTATTCATGTTGTCACAAATGGTAGGATATCCTTATTTTTAAAGGATGAATAGTATTCATTTATATATCTACATCTATCTGTCTATCATCTATTACATTTTCTTTATCCATTCATCTGTCAATGGACACTTAGGTTGTTTCTCCCTAGCTTAACACCTCTTTTTTTTGTTTTATTTTGAGATGGTCATTCTTTCCTCATGATACCAACCAGCCAAAGGTGGTCACTGACATGAACTTATGTGTTGCTTCTGTATCAGACTTTTCCACTTAGACTGTATTCTTTGACCACAAAGAAATTAAATTAAAAATCAGTAACAATTTAAATAAAAATACATCCCTAAACAGTTGGAGGTTTAAAAACACATTTCGACATTAATCCGAAGTCAAGGAAGAAATCCTAAATAAATTAGAAAATACTTAGAACTGAATACTAACAAAAATAGTACTTGTGGGCACAATAAAAATGTTACTTTGAGGAAAATTTTTATCCATAAATGTTTATATTAACTAGGAAGAAAAACTGAAAAATTTTAGCAAACATTCAAATTAAGACATTTATAAAAGCATAACAATTTAATCCCCCGAAAAGTAATAAAAACAAAAGTAGAAGTTAATATAATAAAAAAAAAGATAAATCAACGAGGATAAGCAAAGCCAAAAATTGGTTCTTTGAAAAGGTTTTTAAAAACTTAGACAAACCTATGGTAAATTGGGTTATGAAAAATGTATCACGGGACTTTGGGGTCATAGAATATGCATATGCTCAGATTGAGTAGATATTGACCAACAGTTTTCTAATTTACATCCTTCTCTGTGGTGTGGAAGCGTTTTATTTGTCAACAGCCTCACCTTCTACAACATCTTATCAACAAACTCAATGTGATTTACTAGAATTAACGTTGGTTTTGAAGGCAGGTAGACCTAAGTCCAGATACTGGCTCTGGCATTTATGAGCTCTGTGATTTACTTGAGTCTTTATCTTTCTAAGCCTCAGTTTCCTTATGTGGAAAATGAAATAATATTTATCTAACCTGAAGATTATTAGAAAATTAAAATGAGATATCTGCATAAGGACATTATATAGTTCCTCTTACATTTTGATTAATGAAGAGGAGCTATTGTTTTATGATGGTGATGTCCATGTTTTAGTCCTAAGACTAGAATAACATTCTTTTTCAGCTTAGAGTTTATCTTGTATACCTTTTAATTCCTATAAACATGAAGCTCAATGCTTCACATAGGCTCAGTAAATATTTACTAAATGAATGGATGAATAAATGCTATTTTAAATACATACATAAAGGTTCATTAATTGGTACCATTTTAATATGTAGACCAATATGATAGGCAGATTTACCTTATGAAATTATTCTATGCTAATCCAGTTGCAAGGTACTCTTCAGTTAAACCATGTGAAACTGATATTTTTGCAGATCAAAAGGTTTAAAATCAACAGCTTCATATAGCTCAACTTAATGCCCTGGAGTATTTGTCTACAGCTGTTCTCTCTTGGTTTATATTAATTTTTATTTTCTTGCTCTTTAGGCAACATCTGCTTAGAGGTTTCCTTGAACTTTTAAGAACATTACAATTCTTATGGCAATTTGCTTCCTAAGTGTTCTGCCATAGATGAAAAAACTTTTCCAGTACCACAGTCTATTAACTAGCATACTGTTGAAGTAATAACCAATGATCTAGAGTCAGGTAGAACTGGATTTCAGCTCTGATACAGACACTAACTAGCTGTGCAATGAACTTGAGCAAATTAGTTCACTTTTCTGGGTTTCATTTTCCTCATCTAAAAATGAAAGCGCTTGAGCTGGAAAGATTATCCGTGAATCTTCTTCCAGTTATAAATTTCTTTAAACCTAAACATGAAGCATTGATTATTGTACACATTCTTTACTGAGTCTGTTATTAATCAGACCCTGTGTAAGGTACTGATGATATGCATAGGAAAATGTCAGTAATTTGGTGTCAGGGTAATTGTGTAACAGAATGGTGTAATTGAAGGAAGAATGGATAGAGTCAGAAATCTATCCTTATGACCTCCTTGCTAATGTCCATAAGAAATGCACATATCTCTTGACTTTATTTTCCTAGCCTGTAAAATGAGAATAACAATAATAGTTATTTTAGCTATACCAGAGAATTATAATAAGCATCAAAGTTGTTAATGCTTGGATGAAGTCTTCAAATGGTCTCAACTAGAAATCCCAGGTTTGGTTATATCATAGGTCAGAAAAAGATAAGGAAGCAAAAAGTTAGGAAATTACATGGTGTTAATGGTTTATTTATTTACCACTTAAAATACTTTTAATTTTATAACAGTTTTAGATTTGTAGAATAATTGTGAATTTGTACAGAAAATTCCCATGGTACTCCACAATCAATTTCCTCTATTATTAATACCTTACATTAGAATGACACATTTGTTATAGTTAATGAACCAATATTGATATGTTGTAACTAATTAATCTGTACTTTATTCAGATTTCCTTAGTTTTTAAATGTCCTTTTTATGATCCTGGATTCCATCCAGGATACCATATTACATTTTGTCATCATGTCTCTCATGCTCCTCTTGACTGTGATAGTTTCTCACACTTCCCTTGCTTTTGATGACATTGAAAGTTTTGAGATATAATTGTTATTTTGTAGAATATCCATCAATTGTAATTTGTCTGATTTTTTTTCATGATTAGACTGAGCAGTTCTTTCAATTGATTCCTGTGTTCCTTTGACATATCCACATACTCATGCAGGTGACTTTGTGTGTTTTTGAGCACTTACTAACTTCCTGGCACTACAAGATGCTCCAGGTTCATCTTGTGTGTTTTCTGCCCATGTTCTAGAATCAACAGTTTCTCTAAGGCCCTTGGTACCTTTTACTGGAGAATGGTATTACAATCCAAGAGCTGACTGCTAGATGTGCTTCTGCTACTGGAGTGTCGTTGCTTCTAGTTCTCTTAGCTGACATAGGAAGGAAATATATGTGTATAATAACAAACATCTATATGTATATAACCTTATACATGTATCTATAAATACAGTTAGTTGACATAGAAAGGAAATGTGTATAGTAACACACTCATATATGTATATGTATATAACACTTTAACACTGTATCTATAAATATTTTATACACAGAATCATGTGTATCTACAGGAAGCTAAGCCTGAGTTCATATTCATGTCTCCATTTCTAACCTATTACCACGTGGATCATTCTAGCCTTTTCTTTTGCTTATCTGTAAATTCCCACTGCAACAGTAAGGAACCTGGCTATTACCATCTACCATCCATTCACTTGATTGTGCGATTCAGTATTCACGTGTAGTAGTATTAGAATTGTTGATCCATACTCCTG
Organism: Tursiops truncatus; assembly: GCF_011762595.2. Classification (NCBI taxonomy): domain Eukaryota; kingdom Metazoa; phylum Chordata; class Mammalia; order Artiodactyla; family Delphinidae; genus Tursiops; species Tursiops truncatus. Next base: position 49,348,078 of record NC_047041.1, read on the forward strand.
TGGGAAAAATACTTCATCAGAGTATAATGCTGATGTACAGGGTTTTGTCGTTTTTTAAACTGTTGTCTTATAAACTCATTTCCAGAGTTACATAGGTCAGCACCTTTTTTTTTTTTTAAGAAGATGTTGGGGGTAGGAGTTTATTAATTAATTAATTTATTTTTGCTGTGTTGGATCTTCGTTTCTGTGTGAGGCCTTTCTCTAGTTGCGGCGAGCAGGGACCACTGTTCATCGCGGTGTGCAGGCATCTCACTATCGCGGCCTCTCTCGTTGCGGAGCACAGGCTCCAGATGCGCAGGCTCAGTAGTTGTGGCTCACGGGCCTAGTTGCTCTGCGGCATGTGGGATCCTCCCAGACCAGGGCTTGAACCCGTGTTCCCTGCATTAGCAGGCAGATTCTCAACTGCTGCGCCACCAGGGAAGCCCGGTCAGCACCTTTTTACTCCAACCTCTTCAGTGATATTATTTCTTACATTTCATACATATAGTGAGACTATTTTATCACATTTTTGCATATTTTGTTAGGATCCCCTAACCTCTTAAATGATTTTTTAAAAATTTGCATACATTAAGTTTCCCTCTTTGTTCTGCATTGTACAATAAATGTAAATGCATAAATGCATAGTGTCATGTATGCTATATTACAGTATCACACAGAATATGTTCACCACTGTAAAAACTCCATTGTGCTTCTCCAATTCAATCCTCCCTACCCTCTTCCAGAATCCCTGGCAAACACCGATCTTTTTAGCATCTTTTGAGTTTTGCCTTTTCTGTAATACCATATAAATGGGGTAGTCTAGTATATAGCTTTTTCATACTGGCTTCTTTTATTTAGCAATATACACTTAAGCTTTCTCAATGTCTTGTGACTCGGCAGTTCACTTCTTCTTGTTGCTGAATAAAACTCAATTGTATAGATATACTGTACTTTGCTTATCGATTTATCTATTGAAGACATCTTGATTGTTTCCATTTTTTGTTTATTATAGATAAAACAGCTATAAAGATTTGCATGCTGGATTTTTTGTGAACATAGTTTTCAAATCAGGTAAATATCTAGGAGAATGGTGGCTGGATCATAGGTAAGACTATGTCTAGCTCTGTAAAGAAACTAGAAAAATGTCTTCCAAAGTGGCTGAACAATTTCAAATTCCCACTAAGATGACTAAGAGCTCTGACTCCTCCGCATACTTACCAGACATTGTTACTGTCAGTTTGTAAAAAAAATTTTACCCCTTTTAATAGGTGTGTAGTGATATCTAATTGTTGCTTTAATTTGCAATTCCCTAATCACAGCTGATACTGAAAACTTTTTTATGTGTTTATTTTCCATCTATATATCTTCTTTGTTGAGGTAACTTTTCAGGTCATTTGTCAATTTTAAATGGGTTGCTTGCTCACTTATTGCTGAGTTTTAAAAGTTCTTTGTATATTTTGGATGCCAGTTCTTTATGAGATATGCATTTTGCAAATATTTTCTTCTTATCTGTGGCTTGTCTTTTGATTTTAAGTTTATTTTGCAGAGAATTCTTAAATTTTAGTAAATTGCAGCTTAGTAATTTTTTTTCATGGGTTGTGCATTTAGTGTTATACCTGAAGACTCATCACCAAACCTAAGAGTATCTAGATTTTCTCCTGTCTTTTCATCTATAAGTTTTATAGTTTTGAGTTTTACATATAGGCTTTGAGTTAGGTGGAACATTTTGAGTTAGGTGGAAGGTGAAAGTTTTGTGTCTAGGTGTGTATAGTTTTGTTGTTGTTCTTGTAGGATTTTGTTTGTTTGTTGGACCTCCAATTGTTTCAGAACAATTTGTTGAAGATTACCTACATTGAATTACCTTTGCTCCTCTGTCAAAGATCAGATAATTACAGTTGTGTAGATCTACTTCTAGTCTCTCCGTTCTGTACCACTGATCCATGTGTCTGTTCTTTGGCCAATATCACACTGTCTTGATTACAGTAGCTTTATGATGGTCTTAAAAATAGGAGGTGTGAGTCCTCCTAATTTTGTGTTCTTTAGCAATGTTTTGGCTATTCTAGGTCTCTTGCTTTTATATATTCACTTTAGAATTAGTTTGTAGATATGTACAGAAATAGCTTTCTGGAAGTTTAATTGGGATTGCATTGCTTCTACAGATCATTTTGGGAAGATCTGACATTTAACAATACTGAGTTCCAATCCATGAACATGGAGTATTTCTCCATTTATGTAGATCTTCTTTGATTTCTTTCATCAGTGTTTTTTAGTTTTTCACACATAGATATGTACACATTTTATTAGATTTATATCTAAGTATTTCTCTTTTTTGGTGATATTTTAAATAGTATCCTTTTTTAAATTTAAAATTCCATTTGTTCATTACTGTTGTATAGACAGGCGAATGACTTACGTATATTTATCTTGTATCCTGCAAACTTGCTATACTTGCTTAGTTCCAAGAATTTTTTTGTCAGTTCTTTGGGATTTTCTATACAGGTAATGGTGTCACCTGTGAACAAAGATAGTTTCATTTCTTCCTTCTCAATTTTGTATATATTTAATTCCCTTTTTGTCTTCTTATTTTATTGCACTAGTTAGGACTTCCAGTACAGTGTCAAATAAGAATGGTGAGAGAGTACAACCTTGTCTTTTTTCCATTTTTAGTGGGAAAAGATCCTGTTGCTCACCACTAAAGGTTAGCTGTAGGATTTTTGTAGATATTCTTTATTGAGTAAAGAAGTTTCCTTCTTTTTTTAGTTTGAGAGATTTTATCAACAATACATATTGAATTTTTGCATTAATTGATATGAATACATATATATATACATATTGTCTTTAGTCTGTTGAAGGAATGGTTACAATTGATCAATTTTTGAATTTTGAATCAGCCTTGCATACCTGGAAAAAAATCCCACTTGTTAATAGTGTATAATTCCTTTTATATTTTGTTGTAATTGATTTGCTAGTATTTTGTTGAGGGTTTTCACATCTATATCCGTGAGAGATATTAGTCTATAGTTTTCTTTTTTTCACTATCTTTCCTTGATTTAGCATTAGAGTAATGCTGACTTCAAAGAATGTTAGAAAATATTCTCTCTGCTTCTATTTTCTGGAATATATTGTAGAGAATTTATGTCATCTTTTTCCTTAAATGTCTGGCAGAATTCATCAGTGAACCCTCTGGGGTGGGGGGGTTGGCATTTTCTTTTCTGGAGGGTTATATACAACAATTTGTTTAAGAAATATAGACTATTCAGATTATTTCTGCATGAATGATTTTCAGTAGTTTGTGTCTTTCAAGTAATTTGTCTATTTCATCCAAGTTATCAAATCTATGGTCATAGATTTGTACCTAGTATTCCTTACTTTATAATCCTTTTAATGTCTATAGAATTAGTAGTGATACCTCTCTTTTATTTCTGATATTGGTGATTTGTGTCCCCTCTCTTTCTCTGTCTGGTTAGCATACCTAGAGGTTTATCAGTTTTCATGATCTTTCAAAGAACTAGCTTTGGTTTCTCTTTGTTTGTTTGTTTGTTTTCCTATTTTCAATTTTATTTATTTACTTTTTAGGCTTATTTTTTTTTTGTTCTCTATTTTTCTCAGGTTGAAGCTTAGATAACTGATTACAGATTTTTCTTATTTTCTAATATGTCTATATAAAGCTATGAATTGCTCTTTAAACACAAATTTTGATGTTATCTTTTAATTTTAATTTACTTAAAAATAGTAATAATTTCTCTTCAGACTTCTTTTTGACTGGGTTATCAAAAATGTGTTTTATTTCTATGTATTTCAGATTTGCCAGCTATTTTTAAAAATTAATTAATTTTATTTTTGGCTGTGTTGGGTCTTCGTTTCTGTGCGAGGGCTTTCTCTAGTTGCGGTGAGTGGGGGCCACTCTTCATCGCGGTGCGCGGGCCTCTCACTATCGCAGCCTCTCTTGTTGTGGAGCACAGGCTCCAGATGCGCAGGCTCAGTAGTTGTGGCTCACGGGCCCAGTTACTCCATGGCATGTGGGATCTTCCCAGACTAGGGCTCGAACCTGTGTCCCCTGCATTGGCAGGCAGAGATTCTCAACCACTGCGCCACCAGGGAAGCCCTGCCAGCTATTTTTAAGTTGATTTCTGTTTTAATTCCATTGTGATCCAAAAAAATAATTTGCATGATTTGTATTTCCTTAAATCTAAGGTGTATTTCATGGTCCAGGATGTGGGCTGTCTTGGTGTGAATGTTTGATGTGAGCTTGAGAAGAATGTGTATTTTGCTGTAGTTGTATGGAGTATTCCATGAATATAAATTAGATCAAATTGATGTTGTTGTTCAAGTCAACTATATTCTTACTGCTTTTCTGCCTGTTTGATATATCAGTTACAGAGATAAGAATATTGAAGTATCCAACTCTAATAGTGGATTTGTCTATTTTTCCTTTCAGTTCTATGCCTCACATTTTTTTTTTTTTTCTTGCAGTACGCGGGCCTCTCACTGTTGTGGCCGCTCCCGTTGCAGAGCACAGGCTCCGGACACACAGGCTCAGTGGCCATGGCTCACGGTATGCCTCACATTTTTGATGCTCTCTTGTTAGGTTAGCACTCTAATGTCTTTTGGGTGAATTAATCTTTTTATCATTACATAATGTGTCCCTTTATTCCTAATAATTTTCTTTGCTTTCAATCCTACTTTATCCAAAATTCATATAGCTATTCCAGCTTTCTTTTAATCAGTTTTAGCATAGTGTATCTCCTGAATCTATCTGAATCTTATTATCTAAAGCAGGGCTTTTGTAGACAGAATCCAGGTAGATCTTGTTCTATTTTTTTCCATTCTGACAGTCTCTGTCTTTTAATTGGTGTATTTAGACCATTCAAATTTAATTTGATTACTGATATAGTTGAATTACTATCTACCACGTGTATGGCTGTTTTATATTCATTATACTTATTCTTTTTAAAAAACCTTTTCCATTCTTTTCCTTCCTTCTCTGGTTTTAATTGGGCATTTTATATAATTTCATTTTCTCTCCTCTCTTAGTATATAAATTATCCTTTTAAAAAACATTTTCTTAGTGTTTTCCATAGAGTTTGCAATATACATTTTTAACTAATGTAAGTTTACCTTTAAATAACATCATATCACATCATGTGGATAATAGTGAAGGTACTTTGTAGCAATGAATTCTAAATTCCTCCTTCCCATTCTTTATGACATTGCTGTCATTCAATTCACTTATTTATGTGTTGTAATTACCCAGTTCATTGTTACTATTATTAGCTTTGTTATCTTTAAAACTAGTTAAGAAAGAAAAAGTAAAATATATTATTTTACATTTATTTATTCCCTGATTCTTTTCCTTTCTTTATGTAGACCTAAAATTATGATCTATTTTATTTTCCTTTTCTCTGAAGTACTCTGTTTAACATTTCTTCTATGACAGGCATGCTGGTGATGAATTTACCGTTTTTCTTTGAGAAAGTTATTAATTCTCTTTCACTTTTGAAGATTAATTTTGTCAGATATTGAATTCTAAGTTGATTTTTTTTTCTTATGGCACTTTCAATGTTTCACTCCTCTCTTCTTGCTTGCATGGTTCCTGGTGAGAAGTCTGCTGTAATTCTTATTCTTGTTCCTCTAAAGTAACTTTTTTTTGGTCCTCTCTCTACTTTCTTTCAACATTTTCTCATTGTTTTTGGTTTTCTGCAGTTGGAATGTGATCTGTCTAGGTGTAGTTTTTGTTGGTATTTTTTATGCTTAGTGTTTCCTGAGCTTCCTGAATCTGTCACTGAAGGTCTCAATGCTTGTCATTACAAATTATCAGTCATTTTTTCTACAAAAAGTACTTCTCCTTTATCTCTTTCTTGCCCTTATGGTATTCCAATTATATATAAGTTAAACTACTTGAAATTGTCTCATGGGTTTTGAATGTCTTTTATTTTTTTATCCATTCTCTTTGCCTGTCAATTTGAGAAGTTTCCATTGACCTATCTTCAGGCTCACTAACTCTTTCTTCTGCCATATCCAGTATACTGATGAGCCCACACAAGGTATTCTTCACTTCTGTTACAGTGGTTTTGATTTGTTGAATTTCCTCTTGATTCTTTATTATGATTCTCATTTCTCTAATTACATCACCCATCTAGACTTGTATGTTTTCTGCTTTTTTACATTTGACCTCCAAATATATTTATCATAGTTATTTAAAATTCCTTGACTGATTATCCCAACATGTGTGTCCTATTTGAATCTGGCTCTGATGTTTCCTTGGTGTCTTCAGACTGTGTTTTTCTTGTCTTTACGCATGCTTTGTAATATTTTGTTGGTAGATAGACATGATGTATTGTGTAATATGAACTGAGGTAAATAGGCCCTTAATGTGGGATTTCATGTTAATCTGGCTAGGACTTGGGCTGTTTTTAATGTTTGCTGTAGCTGTAGGTCCCAGGTGCTTCAGATTCTAGTTTTCTTGCATTTATCAAAGTTTTTATTTGTTTTATTTTAAAGCTGGTATTTCTCTGATGAAATTCCTAATGTGTCCATGTATTTTGGTGCACCTCTTCCAGTAAGTCGGTTAATATATTTAATACTGATTTTAAAGTCCTTTCCTGCTAATTTCAATATATGGTTCGTCTGTGGTTCTGCTTCTACTGATAGTATTTCATGTTGATTTTGGGTCACATTTTCCTACTTCTTTTCATGTCTCATTATTTTTAATTGTATGCCAGACATTTAAAAAAAATAAATGATAGAGATGGAAGTAACTAATATTTACCTCCACAAAAGGGAATTCTCCTTTCTCTCTGAGGTTGCTAGGTTAAGGGGTTAATTTCTCTGATCTAATATAATATTGAGCTGAGCCTGGGCTGGGTTCCAGTTTTAATAAGCTTCAGTTCATTACTGATTATAAATGTTTTGGAGGCATTTTCAGGATTCCCATTTTAGCAAGGCTTGTGATATAAACCTCAGTAACATTATGGTTATGCCTGTTTTCACCTGCCAGCTCTGTGGGCTGCTGAAGAGGTCTCTCTGCTCTTTAATTTTGCTCATGGCTTTCTAAGCCTTGGGAGATGTCTCTCTCCCTCCCTTCTTATCTTTCTTAGTCTTTGATATGCCACCATACATTTTGTCATGGCCCCTTGGGAAATAATTGGTAGGCATGTATAGATTTTCTGAATCTGGAAATCCTTAGAATTCATATATAACATGCTGGCCCATGCATTGCCATTAAAAGTTTTGTTTGTTTCTCCTTATATCAGCAAGGATTGTACTTTTCTGAAATTTAGTTCATTTATACTTTTTAACATCATCATCTCTCGGATGGTATTAGAAACAAACACTGTTTTTTTCCTAACTTGTTCAGTGTTTTCTTATATTTTATTATGATGTGAGAAAAGGTCTCTTAATCTTCTTATCCTAACCCAAAATGGAAAACTCCTTGTTCTGTTTTTATTTTTTCTCCTTTAATTTAATAAATTGAATATTTGAAAATTCAATTTTCAGTATTTGAAAATTTGATAAAGACAGTCATTAGTCTTTTGCCTGATGATTGACAATGACTTCTCTAAAACACTAAACAAATTTATGGTACAATTATTATTGTTTATATTTTACATTTAAAATTAAGAGACAGATAATTTACCTGTTATCTTGAAGAATGTAAGCAAAAGGATTGAGTCAGAAGCATCAACCATTCTGCCTACAAGGTTGAATAACTTATCCTAGAGACACTGTTGACTATAAATAATGTAAATGAGTTGCACAGAGAATTGGGCATATTCAGGAAAAATAAATACATTTAATTGTAATCAACTCATTTTTAAATACCAATATCCAGTTGTAGGGCTCATTGAAACCCAGTAGTAACAAGAAACAATGTTACTATTTACATAAAGTATCTTTTATAAATATTTGTAATAAAAGATAAAAGAGATATAAGAAATGTCCCTTGACAGTACTATGGAAGTTTGAGGAAGGGATATTTTAAAGACACAGGATAAAGATTTCGTGCCTGAATTCTATGCTTCTTACATCCTCCCATTTTGGTTTCCTGCCAAATGAGTATATACCAGAAAACCTAGAGCCAAATAGAGAACAGTTTCACTTTATCAATGACTGTACAAATGCAATTCCAAATCAGGATTCTGGTGAATTCTATTAGAGAATACCTCTAAGCCGGGAGACGTCTAAGGCTCTCTCCCCTTGTTTTGTCATCCATTATTTATGAGTTTGAATGCCAACAGTAGAACTGACCTGACTTAGTGACACAGTCTGGTGTCTAAAACAGAGAGAATGAATAAAACAGAGAGAATGAATATTCAAGGTCCTATGGGCTTATTGCCCAGATGTGCTTACTGTATGGGAGTCAAGAAACACAGAAAATACAACTTGCATTTTCTTCCTTTTTCCCCCTTCTGTCTTTCCCTTTCTTCCTCCCTCCCTTCCTCCCCACTCCCTTCCTTCCTTCCTCTCTCTTTTTCCTTCTTTCCTCCCTCCCTTCCCTTCCTTTCCCCTTCCCTTCCCTCCCCTCCCCTCCTCTCTCCTCTCCTCCCCTCCCCTCTCCTCCCCTCTCTTCCCCTTCCCTTCCCTCCTTCCCTTTGGCAATCTTCAAGGTGCACATTAACCCTGCAGTGGCCCAGCAAGTGATGCTTTATTCTTTTTTCATGATGACTACTGTGCATCAGAATACTGAGGATGGTTTCTTTCTCTAGGGAAAGAAGACAAATATGGTATATCAGGGGGTATGTGTAAGAAAGTGGGAAAAATCCCAATGATGCAGGGTCTTTTATCTTAAGCTGCTGTGGACTATGTCCAATTGCTAAAATGAGAAGATTCCCTGAGAGGCTCAATAGGACTGAGACATTCTAATACATTTTATCCTTTTGTAGTTCTTAAAACTAGAGCTATTTGTTGAGAAACATGTTTTGGAAATCATTCCAAAATAGCATTTTTGTTAATAGATTCATATAGATTTTTATCCAGTGCTTCACATTGTCAGATTTGCATTTCAAGACTGTATGCTTGTGCTAGGTCCCTTAGTCTCCTGCACATCTGATGTTGCTGCAACAGCTGTATTCTAGCTGTGCCCTCATCTCTATGGCAGCTGATGGAGAAGAAAGGCAATCCCAAAACAGGGTTCCAATTAGTTCCAGCTCTTGAGTTTGGGACTGAATACTCACTTATTTGTTTTCATCCAGTCATTTCGTATATCCAGTGGGGAGAGGAAAGGGCGTAGGTGCAATATAGGGGTCTGGGATTAAGAGATACAGACTACTATGTATAAAATAAATAAACTACAAGGAATATATTCTACAGCACAGGGAATATAGCCAATATTTATAATAACAGTAAATGGAGTATAGCCTTTAAAAATTGTGAATCACTGTGTCGTACACCTGAAACATATATAATACTGTACATCAACTATACCTCAATGGAAAAAAACAAACAAAAACCTCACTACTATAAGGGGAGATGGGAGGGCAAATGAAGAGACCTGATGGAAATTACTTTAGTCTTGAGATGAACCAACTATTAGCGATCATAATAAAATAATTTTTGAGAAATATATACTTTATGATTAAATTGTATTATTTGGCAATTTATTTGGCCCTGGCCTTTTCCTGATTCATCCTTTAGATTTATATTTAACTGGCTAGTTTTTTATTTCCTTGGAGGTTTGCAAGAGTACAACTTGAGAGTTGTTAATAAAAAATTAGCCATTCATTGTTCAACTTACAGTCATCAGTGACTTACAGATAAATGAAGGAGTAGTATAATTTGTTTTGGAACATAATATGACCTATTTTTTCCCCAAGGGAAGAGTTTGACATTTTATATTACCCTTAGATAGGCTCATAGAAGGATGGTATTCTGACTGATTCACTCTATAGATAAGAAGACTAAGACTCAGAGAGGTTAAATGACTTCTTCAAAATCAAATGATTACAAGCAGAAAACCATTACAATCCTTGTTTGAGTCTCAGCACACTGCAATTTGCACCATGCAATACTGCATTGATCTTCCATGCATGTACACTACTAGAAATGCTGAGGACAGTTTTTAATGGGTCATGTATATTAATGAACAACAGACACCAAAAAGAAGACTTGGAGCCTATGCTCATTAAGGCAGGATCATAAATATCTTCTCCAAGTAGGATGTTCACCCCTATTAAATAGACTAAGTGAAGAACTTTTCACAGTCTCACTTCTCTGCCCAGTCTATGGTTTTTATCACACCATGTCATGATTTACAAGTTAATGCTTACATCCACTGTGTAAACTGGGAAAAAGTGAACAAATACTCCATTAAACTGAACAGAAACATAACACAGCCAAAAGGCCCCCAAAGAAATATTGTCAATATTTACATATAAAACTTTTTGGCAAACACACGTCTGCACTGAAATGTGGCTAAATTTACTAAGCAACTTTGAAAAACCCTGCCACAATAATTAACATACTAGCAAATGTGAGTACATATTGATTTCAAGGAAAATGAGCTGATTAATTGACTGTTTTTAACTGTGATTTATTCCTTCCACCTGTAAATGCCCTGTTTGCTGTTAAGTTTTGTGTTTCCAGTTGGTAGGAAACTCATAAACAGTGAAAAGAGAACTGGTGTTAACTTCCTTTATCCACATGGAGTCTTAACTATTTGAATATGGCAAACTGTGATGATAGTAGTAACAATAGCCATATTAAAAATAATTATGTAGTTTATATTTGGTAACACAAAAATATTCATAACTACTTTTGATCAAGTGACTATTATATTCAAGCCACCTTTTTCTTGCATGATTTCATTTTGATTCTACAGTGTAAAACCATTACCTCATTATCTTTATTTTAGGACATGTATACAAATTCAGGAAGATTAAGTAGTTTGCTCAAGGCCAAAAAACTTTTATGTTTTTGGGAGAGAGCTGGGTTTTGAACACAGGTCTGTGTGGCTGACTCCAAAATCAATGTTCTTTTAATATGCTACTATGTTTTAGCCTCACAATAATCCTGATTGATAATTGAATCAGGTATTATTATTTTTATACTACATATATGTGTGAGTCATTGCCCTCTAGAGAAACAGAACCAATAGGATATATATGTATGTGTATATATATGCATGTAAGCATGTATGTATGTATGTATGTATGTATCACCTTTGTACCTACTTGGGGGGAAAGGGAGAGGGAGGGAAAGAGGAATATATTTTTAATAAATTGGGTGACACGATCGTGGATGCTGGTAAGTCTGAAATCCGTAGGGCAAGCAACAAGTTGATGATTCAGGAGAGAGTTGATACTACAGTCTCGAGTCTGAAAGATGGAAATTCAGGCAGAATTCCTGAATTCCTTTGCACTCTGTTGGAAGAATTCCTTTTTTCCCTCAATCTTTGCTGTCAAGGCCTTCAACAGATTGGATGAGGCCCACCTACCTTATGGAGGGTAATCTGCTTTACTTAAAGTCAAGAAATTGTAAATGTTAATCACATTTTAAAAGTACCTTTACAGCAGCATCTAGACTAGTGTTTGACAACTGGTCACTGTACCCTAATCAAGTTGACACATAAAATTAACCATCACAATATGAGAGTCTCAAATCTCTGAGTAGGAATGTGTGGTAGGCTGACTCTACAGTGCTCTCCAATGATTTCTGCTTCTTATTATTCATGACCTGTGTAATACTCTCCCTTTGAGTGTGGGCTGGATCTAGTGATTCACTTCTAACAAGTAGAATAATGTGAAAGTGATAGGATGCCACCTCAGATATTAAGTTACAAAAAATTGTGGTTTCCATCTTGGGTGTCTTCTCTTTTTCTCTTGCATGTTCACTCTGAGGGAAGCCAGCTTCTGTGTTGTGAGCTGTCTAATGGAGAGGTTTTTGGGGCAGAATTGATGTCTCCAGTCAACAGCCATCGAGGACCTTATACCTACCAATATGAGTGAGTTTGTGCTCACTCCAGACAGGCCTTGTGGCGAACAAGTTGATTGCAATCTTATGAGAAACACTGAGTCACTCATTTAAGCCACATCTGGATCCCTGAACCACAGCAGAAATGAGATAGTAAATGTTTATTGTTTTAAATGTTGGGGTAATTTGTCACATAGACATAGACAGCTAATACAGGAGCCATGATAGCCTTGCCTGTAATTTAGACATATGGCTGAGATGGATTCCTCTTTCTTTCCATTGGGTTTTTAGTGAGGATTTGTTGCTGGATATAGAGATGCCATTGAGAGAAAGAGGATAAAGAATGTCTTGCCTTGTTGAGTTTAAATCAGGAGTTGCTAAATCCAAGACACTTGATAGGTACGCAGCACTTTTTAAAGAGTAGAAGCAAGAACCACAAGAATTAGTATGAAAGTACTTAAGAATGCTAGTAAATAACCTTTCTAAATACCTACTCATGCTTATTTCTACTCATTTTTTCTGTTTCTGTTAAAGCAATCTCGGTGATCTAAAATACAATCAAAATCGGTTCCTTATTAAAATTCAGCTTTTCTCAACATACTTAGTAAATTCTCCCGTGCATGCCATAAATTAATTTGAGGTTATTCAGTTAGATTACTTTTCACAACCAAATGAAGGGGTGAAAGTGCCATTCGAGACTCTAGCCTTGTCTCAGGTGTACTTTGAGCCCATTTATATGAACAAAATATATGGAAAATATACATGGCTCTTGGGCCTGATTTTGGCATCAGCTCGTATGATTTAAATGCACAAACGGTATCAGCAGATTTCAACAATGGTCCACAGATGAAGCTACTGGGTTTGGAAAATCAAATTGGGTTTAGGAAACCCCATTTTAATTGCATTGTGTGGAAGTTATGCACAGTTTCAAAATGATCCAACTTCCACATTATCTCCGAGTTCCTTACAATGGGACACATAAAATCTGCAAGGAAGGCAGCCGCTCAGTAGTAAATGGCCTCAGGATTTTTGAGCAAACCCAAAGAGTTCTGCCAAATACCGTTTTATTTCTGTTGGGAGAAGTGGTTCAAAGATGGTTAATGATTACAGAAAGCCCATGACTTTTGACAGCATCCTAGATGTAAGGTCATTAAAATTTGGTTTTGTGACACACTGCTGTGTCAGGTCATTGTGAGGTAAAGCACAAATAAACTTGTCCTTTATCATGGTTAAATATTAACACCTGAGCATGACTTACTTCTCCTAAAATAAATTATTTAGAATAGTTTCATATGTATTTCTATATTGGTGGTACATTTTTCTATACTTTATAGAGATGAAGAGTTATGTGTAGCATTAGATCTGGGAATTGCATGGAACTTTAGGCTATGTTATCCTTTTATATAGTTATACTATTAATATACATCTTGCTCATTAATACATAATTCATTTATTTGACAAATATTGAGTGTATACAGTATATTGATTATTGTTCTAGGTGCTGGAGCTATAACGATGAACAAGACAAGCAAGGTCTTTGATTCTCATGGAACGTACTTTCTAGAAGAAGGAATCTGACACCAAACAAATGAATGAATAAAATAATTTCAGTTCTTGATTTGGTATTAGATTACTGTTGCTGCTGTAATAAATTACCACAAACTCTTGGCCCATAGCTCTACTCTCTGGACTTGGCAGTTTTGCCATCTGGGCTGGTGGCTCTGTCCTCTAAGTAATCCTTCTTTTTTCACAAAGGGTAGCAAATGTTTACACTTGAATAGTTTCATCAGCTTGCTTCATGCCTGTAGAATTTTGGGAGTCTAACAACCTTCTTTTATTTCATCCTTCTCTTTCTGTTTAGTCTAAGGTAGTAGTATTTCTGCTGGTATAATGCTCTCAAAAGCCTTGCAGGTCTCTCATGTATGCCTCAGGGATTCACTTCATTGGACAAGAGTCTCCTCCATAAGTATTTCCTGAATGGTCCTATATTTTTTCATAGCTTCTTAATAGATTACTGAGGAGATCCAGGAGTCACATGCCTGATCTCTTTAAGGAGCCCTCTGTGTGATTGAATACTCTGACCTTTGAGCCTTCCAAGGCACTACCAAAATGTCCAGACACATCCTTGTTTTTCTCCCAGAGCATGTTTCCCTGACAATGAATCTACTGGTTTTGGCATCTCTTGCAATCTGGATAGGCTGAGAATTTTTCAAATCATCAGGAGCTGGTTCCTTTTGTTCAGCACTCTTTCTCTCAGTTTATATCTTTTACTTCACATTTTACTTTGGGCAGCAAGAAACCAGGCTGCAACTTCCTGCTGCACCTTCATCACTTTGCTTAGAAATCTCCTCAGCTAAATATCAGTTTGGTTGCTTATAAGTTCTGCTTTCCACATAACTGTAGGACATCATTCTGCTAATTTTTTTTTTTTTTTTTTGGCCAATTTATAACAAGGATCCCATTCCTCCAGTTTCCAATAACATGTTCCTGATTTCCTTCTGGGTCCTTAGCAGTATCTTCTTTAATGTTCATATTTCTACCAACAGTTTATTTATGACTACTTAGTTATTCTGTAAGACTGTACAGGTTTTATATTCTATCCTCATTTCCTTCTGAGTCCTCACTACCATAGTCTTTAAAATCTGTATTTCTACCAACAGTCTGTTCAAGGCAATCTAGGCTTATACTGTCAGGCTCCTCAAAATTCTTCCACCATCTGCCCATTGCTCAATTCTAAATCTGCTACCGAATTGTTAGGTATTTGTTATAGCAGCACATTATTTTCAGCTACCAAAATCTGAGTTGTTTCTTATTGCTACTTCTGTACAAACTCAGTGGCTTACAAGCACATGAATTTATTATCTTACCGTTCTGAATGTTGGAAATCCTCTAATCAGAGTGTTAGCTGGGCTACATTTCTTCTGGAGGCTCTAGGGGATATTATTTTCCTTTTCTTTTCTGGCTTCCAGAGACCACCTGTATTCTTTGGCTCATGGCCCCATCCTCCATCTTCAAAGTTAGCAGCATAGCCTCTTCCAGTCTCTCCCTTTAACTCCTATCCTTCTACTATTCTCTTCTAAGGACCTGCATGATTATATTGGGCCCACCCAGATTAAACAGGATAATCTTCCCATCTCAAGATCTCTAATTTAATATCTTCAAAGTCTCTTTTACCCTATGAGAAAACATATTTACAGTTTTGGGATTAGGATGTGGACATCTTTATGGTACCACTTTTCAGTCTATCATAGGTATGTTATGTGAGGACAGTGCAATAATAGGCAGTTACTTTAGATTAAGTGATTGGAAAAAACTTCTCTGAGGAGAATGTGTATAAATTGACCTGACTGGTATGAGGAAGTCAGCCATGCCAAAAACTGGCGGTGGAGTATTCTGATAAACAGAACAGTGAGTGCAATGCCCCAAGGTGGGAGCTTGTTATGTTCAAGGAATAGAAAAAAGCCAGTGAGGTTGGAGCAGAGATGGAGGTGTTTTTGAAATTAGGTCATATAGGACCTGGTTAGTCTAAGAAAAGGAGTTCAGGTTTTATTTTAAGTTCAACAAAAAAACCTCATCAGATTGTTCTAAGCAAGGAAATGACGTGATATGATATATATTTTATAAAGGTCAGTCTTCTTGTGTGGAGAATGAATTGTAAGTGGACAAGAGAGCAGGGAGATAAGACAAGAGGTTGTATTAGTAAGGGCAGTAGTTCTGGCAAGAAGTCATGGTGGCTTTTTACCTAGGGAATCAGTAGAGATGTTCAGATTTGTGATTTATTTTGGAGGTGGCATTAACAGGATTTGCTGATACTGGGGGCAGCGGGGAGAAAAATATAGGGATTAAGGATGACTTCTGTGTTGAGTGTTGAGCAACTGAATGCTTTTAAATGAAATAGAAAATAATGAGGGAGGAAACAGTTTAGAGTATAGGAAATCAAGAGTTAAATGTGTTATTCCCATTAGATATTCAAGTGAAGATGCTAACTCTCAGGTTGGATATTTCATATAGAAGTTAACCTCAACAAAGAGGTTAGAACAGGAGTGATTCTTCTAAAATTTAAGTCAGTTCAGGATACTCCTTGCCAACAACTTCACAAAAGCTTCTGAGTCTTCACCCTGCTTCACAAGGCTCCCATATTCTAGTTCCCCATTAACTCTCTGATTTCATTGCATGTCATTCCCCTTTAACCCACTTGCCCTAGCCATGGTGACTTTCAGTCTCAATTCATTTAGGTCTCTGCTCAAATGTTATTTTATCAGAGGGCCCTTTTCTGGCCACTTTGCTAAAACAGCAACTTTCTCTAGTTTTCTCCATCCTTTAACCTTAATTTATTTTTCTTCGTTGCCATTCATCCCCCTGACAGTATCTAGATTCCGGAAGGTAAAATCCATTAGAGTAAGATTTGTTTATTTTGACCACTGATGTAGACTTAATGCCTAGAATCGTTCTTTGCACAAGAATTTATTATTTGTTGGAGTTAATGAATATTAAAAAGGTAAGATCTGAGGTATAATTGGACACAAAGGATATACGTGAGGAGGAAGAGTTTGGGTTTAGGTGATTTATTGATGTTACCACTGAGATGACCTACTAGAGAAGGAAAATATTTTGGTCATGGGCTTAAGTTACCTTTAGATATCCAGAAGGAAATAAATGGATGTTTCTGGAGCTCAGGATAGGAATTCACAGAAGTGATATAGATTAGACCATGGGATTTGGGTAATAGTTTCATGCATAGAAATGGTTGACACAAAATAGGTGATCAAAATGTTAATTAAATTAGTGGTCAAGAAATATCGACTTTCAAACAGTATGGGGGTTTCTCAGAAGCTAAAAATAGAACTTCCATATGATCTAGCAATTCTACTTCTGGGTAAATATCCAAAGGACGTGAAATCAGGATCTTGAAGAGATACCTGCACGCCCATGTACATTGCAGCATTATTCACAATAGTCAAGAGTTGGAAACAGCCTGTGTCTATTGAGGGATGAATGGATAAAGAAAATGTGACACACACACACACACACACACAAATACACACAATAGAATATTATTCAGCCATAAGAAGAGAGTAGATCTTTAGTGTTCTCACCACACACACACCAAAAATTGGTAACTATGTGAAGTAATGGAGGTGTTAAGTAACTTTAGTGTGGTAATCATTTTGCAATATGGACATGTATCAAGTCATCATGTGCATCTTAAATTTATATAATGTTATACCTCAATTATATCTCAGTAAAGCCAGAAAAAGGAAATAAAATGGCCTAATAAAGCTTTTACATGTTTAAAAATATCAACTTTTTTCCCATATCTTTTTTTCAGTGTTAATAAAAATTGCAGGAGAAATTCTAGCTAGAACAACAGTTCACAATTATTTTCTACTATAAAGCACCTACTCTGTGCCAAGTACTCTGCTTTCTTATGTTTCATTTAATCTCATTAACATTGGTATAGGATATTTATCACTATGCCTATTTTACAGATGAAGAAAATGAGACTTGTTAAGCATTCTCTTAATTCTACTTTTCAATCAAGAAGGAGGTTTTTGCATGATTTGGAAATCTTTGTTTCCATTTGGTACGTTCGTGGACCTTTTCCTTCCTGCTGTCCCAATTCTCCATATTGACCTTGTATTAGAGTTGAGTCAAGTTTGATAAATTGAGTATTTGCTTTGTGCTGGGTAATGTGATAGAAATGATATGGCTATGAAAAAGAACAAGTGTCTATCCTGAATGAGTTCACAATCTGGTGTAAGAAATGTGATAATGATTATGTTAGCAGTATGAAAGTATAATTACAATAAATTATGTTGCATTCCATAATATAAATATGCACCAGATGTTAATGAAGTATAAAGGTGGGATACCTGATACAGTCCGTAGGGGTAGGGAAACTTTGGGAAAGTTTTGTAGAAGATGTGACACCTCATTCTAATCTTCAATGATGAATAGGCTTGGTTAGGTAAAGGAAAACAAAGCAGGGGCATTCCAAATTGAGAGAGGAGCATAAATGAAATAATTGAGGTCTGAAACTAGGTGTCATGGGCAAGGATCTCCAAGAGATTCAGTTCCATAATGTTTCATTTTACATAAGTTCAACATTATTTTTCCTGCTTCAGTTGAAGTGTCCCATGCAAACGCACTAAAATAGTTGGTCCCTACTGCCATTCAAAGCAGAACATGAAATGTGGGCAAGAGGAAAGCAAGGCTGTATGTAGTGGTGGAAATAGTGCTGAGTGTAAGGAAGGCAAAGAAACCCAAAGTTGGAGAAAGAGAACAGGCTGAAGGGACTAGAAAAAACTGATGAACTGGCTCACAAGTGAGCCTGTGATGCAGCGCCTGTTTTGAATGCCTGGCACAGGGTTGCGGGGCTGCTTAAGATCTAAGGACTGGGCAGAAAGAAAGCTAGTTTGGTTCCTTTTCCTAAGTCAAATCATCTTCCTAGGCAAGTTAGAATTTTGCAGGGAACTTTGTTTCATGACAAAATCAGATAGAGGAGGAATATTTTTTTTCCTGTTCTTGAACTCTTCCAAAGAAAACAACAGAATGATTGAGAAATGAAAACTAGGACGACAGGCCTGGCATCAATTAATGTATCACACGTTAAGGAATTCTCCTGGTAGATAAACACCAAGATGTTTCAAAGAATGAGTTTGGATAATAAGATACAGGTAATGACAGGAACATACGTCTTCCCAGATGCAAAAGATATTAAGCAGGGATCGGGAGAGGATAAGTATCATGTTCCAGGTCTCTCGCTTTCTCTCTAGGAATTATCAGGAGGATACGTTGTTAAAAATTTCATTTTGTTGAACAACTTGAGTTTTGAAGGGATAAGGAATAAAGCATAAATCAGTTCCAACTAGATGCTAGTCATATAGATACTTGCATACATTGGATAATATCTCATAACCATCCTGTGGAACTAGCTATGTCTGGATGAGAAAAGGGACATCCAGAAGGGTTGAGTGTCTGGCATACAACTGTGAGTTTGCTTAGCCCTGAATGGCATATTCTTCCTACCATCGACACCAGTCATTGGAATTATAAATCTTAATTAAGAGAAATGCAGAAGGATGACAGGAAAATGCACACTGAAATTTGGGAGAGTGGGTACAGGAATGTAGAAAGTACAAAGCCTGGGGAGTCACTACAGCTGTGTTCTGGTCCTGGTTCTGTCATTGACCCAGTTGTCAGTGACAAATGATCTCCCCTCCCTGAGCCTCAGTTTAAATGAGGGCTTTTGAGGAGAAAAACTGCCAAGACTTATTTCAGCTGAGAGTCTAGTCTTTGGTGGCAGGTTTGTTAAGTTGGTAGAAAGTTAAATTTTGCTGAGAGAAAAGTTACTTTCATCTTTCCTGCTTCCAGGTCCCTATGCTGTGCCTGGATGCTCAGAGCTCCCCATTGTCTGCACCTTTTCAGCTCCACCACTTGCTCTGGGAGCTTGTTTCTTCGTCCTTCATTGTGGATTATAATCAAACTTACTTCATAGGATCTTTGTGATTAAATAAATGGATGTATATAAAGTGCTTACACCAAAATCTAGAACAAAGGCATAGTTCAGTAAATCTTATCTTAAGGTAATTAGTACGTTGATTACTCTGACTATAACCGTAATTATTCAGAACAGTGTCTCTCCTCCTGGTCAAAACTTGACCATCTTGTATGCTTCAGTCAACTAGGCCTTGCTATTTACTTGCCAATGAATGGGAAAATATTAATCACTGATAATAATAACAGAGTACCTTACTCTCCCTCTGAGGGAACATATTCACATTTTGATAGGCTTAACAACTGGACACAGAAATCAGTGGAAGGGGTCCCAGAATGAGTAAAGACACAAAGAGGGGACTGGGAGTTATGGTTTTATAATGCAGTGAAGTTCCTTTGATTGTAATTGTCACCTTTCAGCATAAGTACTACTCTTTGAATTGAGAGATTAAGAAGGACCATCATGTAAGTAGTCCAAGTACTTCCCAGGTATCAGTCCTAACTATATTTAGCAGGTCCTTATCCAATAGTAGTAGGAACTATTTCTGATGGAATACAGAGCAACTTCAGTTGTCTTCTGTATCCAGTCCTTGATTCGTTTGAACAGATAAACTCGTGGTTGGTTTGTTTATTTATTTTTAAACTCTCTGGAGTGCACAGTGTGGTAGGTCATTCCTTGGTCTATAATCCCAGGCATAATCCTCTCTGAATCCCTGGAGTAAGACTGGGAGGAGGCTTGGATACCTGAGATAGGGAGGAAGCAGCCACCAGAGAAGACTTAGAGAATACTGGTTGATGTAACCAAGAGAGAAATGACTATACCTTTTCTCCTAGAAAAAGGCAGTCAGATGTGTGTGATGTACCAGTTTGTTATGATAGGGCGTAGCTATGTAAATTTTGTGAATATATACTATGATATATTCATTTAAAAAATCAGACTATTAAAGAAAAGAAAAAGGCCGTCTGCAGTGGCAGCCTCTGCATTTCAGAGCCTCTTAAAATATCATCCATGGACCAGGTTGAGTGAGGGGTCAGAATCTGTGCATTTAGTTACATTAGGGACATGAAGCAGGTGTCAATATCTTGTCAAGAACAGATCTGTGCTCAGAGATCTAGGGGAGGGTGTGGAGGTTTGTTTGGTGCATCCAACACATTTTGGCAACTTCATAGAGTTTATCTCACTAGAGTAGGCCCTACAGGCTCTGTTTAAAAGAAATGCCCCATGACAAGTCATATTTCACTTGGGTGAAGACACAGAAGGTGAGGAGATGCAGGCAGTGAGTGCTGTAGACCAGAGTTCAGATGAATTGTGTAATGCATAGTTTGTTAAATGCCCAGAGTGTTTCAGGGTCAAAGGAGTATCATTTTTTGGTTGCTGTTGGAATTGATTTGAAAACCGTTGTAAGCAGAGAGAAAGAATCCAGTTTCAAAGGGGAGAATTCCTTTGGAGACTGAAGAAGCAGCGTTAGAAGCCAATAAAGTAGTGTTCTAGAGGAAGGGAGCAGTTTTGTTTAAAAAGAAGAAATATCTCATTTTTTAACTTTTTATTTTATATTGGAGTAGAGGTGACTAACAATGTTGTGTAAGTTTCAGGGGTACAGCAGTGATTCAGTTATACATATACATGTATCTATTCTTTTTCAAATTCTTGTTTAGGTTGTTACATAATATTGAGCAGAGTTTCCTGTGCTATACAGTAGGTCCTTGATAGTTATCCATTTTAAATATAGCAGTGTGTACTACTTAACGCCATACACAAAAATAAACTCCAGATGGATTAAAGACTTAAATGTAAGACCAGACACTATAAAACTCTTAGAGGAAAACATAGGAAAACCACTCTTTGACATAAACAACAGCAAGATCTTTTTTGACCTACCTCCTAGAGTAACAGAAATAAAAACAAAAATAAACAAAGGGGATTTAATTGAACTTAAAAGCTTTTGAACAGCAAAGGAAACCATAAACAAGACAAAAAGACAACCTCAGAATGGGAGAAAATATTTGCAAATAAAACAACAAAGGATTAATCTCCAAAATATACAAACAGCTCATGGAGCTTAATATCAAAAAAAACAAACAATCCAATTAAAAAATGGGCAGAAGACCTAAATAGACATTTCACCAAGGAAGACATATAGATGACCAAGAGGCACATGAAAATATGCTCAACATCACTAATTATTAGAGAAATGCAAACCAAAACTACAATGAGGTATCACCTCACACTGGTCACAATGGCCATTATCAAAAAAATCTAGAACCAATAAATGCTGCAGAGGGTGTGGTGAAAAGGGAACCCTCTTGCACTGTTGGTGGGAATGTAAATTGTTATAGCCACTATGGAGAACAGTGTGGAGGTTCCTTTAAAAACTAAAAATAGAGCTACCGTATGATCCAGCAATCCCAGTACCAGGCATATACCCTGAGAAAACCAGGGTATATATAACTCAAAAAGGGACATGTACCACAATGTTCATTGCAGCACTATTTACAATAGCCAGGACGTGGAACTAACTTAAATGTCCATTGACAGATGAATGGTTAAAGAAGATGTGGTGCATATATACAGTGGAATATTACTCAGCCATAAAAAGAAACGAAATTGAGTTATTTGTAGTGAGGTGGATGGACCTAGAGTCTGTCATACAGGGTGAAATAAGTCAGAAAGAGAAAAACAGATACCATATACTAACACATATATATGGAATCTAAAACAAAAAATTGTACTGATGAACCTAGTTGCAGGGCAGGAATAAAGATGTAGACGTAGAGAATGGACTTGGGGTAGGAAGGGGAGGCTGGGGCGAAGTGAGAGTAGCATCGACATGCAGACACAAGGGAATGTAAAATAGTTGGCTGGTGGGAAGCAGCAGAATAGCACAGGGAGATTGGCTGGGTGCTTTGTGATGACCTAGAGGGGTGTGATAGGGAGGATGGAAGGGAGGCTCAAGAGGGAGGGGATATGTGGACATGTGTATGCATATGGCTGATTCACTTTGTTGTGCAACAGAAACTAACACAGTATTGTGAAGCAGTTATACACCAATAAAGATCTATTTTAAATAAATAAATAAATAAATAAATAAAAATAAAAAAAGGAAATGAGGATGGTGGTGGATATACACATTGAAACATGTAAATATTTTACATAATTAAAACAAAGTAAATTAGATGAAAATGTAAGCAATTTCCAAAGGTGAAAAATTAAACCAAATTATCAAGTGGGCTGCATAATTATTTATACAAAGGTAATTTCAAATAATTCTAAACTATGTATTTTGAAATATGCTAAGTATGAAAGCAATTGCTAAGAAATTTTAAACTTTTTGCAGTTTTATTATTGGTAATAAAGCAGTAAGTGGTAAATAATTTTGTTAATATCTTAGCAACAAAGTTTTTCAGCGTAAGATCTTTTTTCTTATCTTTATTGGAGTATAATTGCTTCACAATACTGTGTTGGTTTCTGTTGTACACCAAAGTGAATCAACCATATGCATACATATGTCCCCATATCCTCTCCCTGTTGAGCCTCCCTCCCACCTTCCTTATCCCACCCCTCTAGGTCATCACAAAGCACCGAGCCAATCTCCCTCCCTCACCGAGCAGTGCTATGCTGCTGCTTCCCACTAACTAATTATTTTACATTCGGTAGTGTATATATGTCGATGCTACTCTCACTTCGCCCCAGCCTCCCCCTCCCAACCCGTGTCCTCAGGTCCATTCTCTACATCTACATCTTTATTCCTGTCCTGCAACTAGGTTCATCAGTACAATTTTTATTTATTTTTTTTTTTTTAGATTCCATATATATGTGTTAGCATATGGTATTTGTTTTTCTCTTTCTGACTTACTTCACTCTGTATGACAGACTCCAGGTCCATCCACCTCACTACAAATAACTCAATTTCACTTCTTTTTATGGCTGGGTAATATTCCATTGTATATATGCACCACATCTTCTTTAACCATTCATCTGTCAATGGACATTTAGGTTGGTTCCATGTCCTAGCTATTGTAAATAGAGCTACAATGAACATTGTGGTACATGACTCTTTTTGAATTATGGTTTTCTCAGGGTATATGCCTAGTAGTGGGATTGCTGGGTCATATGGTAGTTCTATTTTTAGTTTTTTAAGGAACCTCCATACTGTTTTCCATAGTGGTTGTATCAGTTTACATTCCCACCAACAGTGCAAGAGGGTTTCCTTTTCACCACACCCTCTCCAGCATTTATTGTTTCTAGATTTTTTGATAATGGCCATTCTGACTGGCATGAGGTGATACCTCATTGTACTTTTGATTTGTATTTCTCTAATAATAAGTAATGCTGAGAATCTTTTCATGTGCCTCTTGGCCATCTGTATGTCTTCCTTGGTGAAATGTCTGTTTAGGTCTTCAGCCCATTTTTTAATTGGTTTGTTTTTTTGATATTGAGCTCCATGAGCTGTTTGTATATTTTGGAGATTAATCCTATGTCTGTTGTTTGATTTGCAAATATTTTCTCCCATTCTGAGGTTGTCTTTTTGTCTTGTTTATGGTTTCCTTTGCTGTGCAAAAGCTTTTAAGTTTAATTAAGTCCCATTTGTTCATTTTTGTTTTTATTTCTATTACTCTAGGAGGTGGGTCAAAGAAGATCTTGCTGTAATTTATGTCAAATAGTGTTCTGCCTATGTTTTCCTCTAAGAGTTTGGTAGTGTCTGGCCTTACATTTACGTCTTTAATCTATTTGGAGTTTGTTTTTGTGTATGGTGTTAGGTACTGTTCTAATTTCATTCTTCTACATGTAGCTGTCAAGTTTTCTGAGCACCACTTATTGAAGAACCTGTCTTTTCTTCATTGTATGTTTTTGCCTCCTTTGTCATAAATTTGGGGGCCAGATGTGCGTGGGTTTATCTCTGGACATTCTATCCTGTACCATTGATCTATATTTCTGTTTTTGTGCCAGTACCTTACTGTCTTGATTACTGTAGCTTAGTGGTATAGTTTGAAGTCAGGGAGCCTGATTCCTCTAACTCCGTTTTTCTTTCTCAAGATTGCTTTGGCTATTTGGGGTCTTTTACGTTTTCATATGAATTGTAACATTTTTTGTTCTATTTCTGTGAACAATGCCATTGGTAGTTTGACAGGGATTGGAGTGAATCTGTAGATTGCTTTGGGTAGTATAGTCATTTTCACAATATTGATTCTTCCAATCCAAGAACATGGTATATTTCTCCATCTCTTTATGTCATCTCTGATTTCTCTCTTCAGTGTTTTATAATTTTCTGAGTACAAGTCTTTCGCCTCCTTAGGCAGGTTTACTTCTAGGTATTTTATTCTTTTTGTTGCAATGGTAAATGGGATTGTTTCCTTAATTTCTGTTTCCAATTTTACATTGTTGGTGTATAGGAATGCCAGAGATTACTGTGCATTAATTTTGTATCCTGCAACCTTACCAAATTCATTGATTAGTTCTAGTAGTTTTCTGGTGACATCTTTAGGAATTTCTATGTATAGTATCATGTCATCTGCAAACAGTGACAGTTTTACTTATTATTTTTTCAATTTGTATTCCTTTTATTTCTTTTTCTTCTCTGATTGCCATGGCTAGGACTTCCAAAACTATACTGAATAAGAGTGGCCAGAGTGGACATCCTTGTCTTATTCCTGTTCTTAGTGGAAGTGTTTTCAGTTTTTCACCATTGAGTATGATGGTTGCTGTGGGTTTGTCATATATGGCCTTTATTATGTTGAGGTAGGTTCCCTCTATGCCCGTTTTCTGGTAGTTTTTTTATTGTAAATGGGCGTTGAAGTTTGTCAAAAGCTTTTTCTGCATCTATTGAGATGATCATATGGTTTTTATTCCTTAATTTGTTAATGTGGTGTGTCACATTGATTGATTTGCCTATATTGAAGAATCCTTGCATCCCTGGGATAAATCCCACTTGATCATGGTGTATGATCCTTTTAATCTGTTGTTGGATTCTGTTTGCTAGTATTTTGTTGAGGATTTTTGCGTCTATGTTAATCGGTGGTATTGTTCTATAATATTCTTTTTTTGTGGTATCTTTTTTTTTTTTTTTTTTTCGTATCAGGGTGATGGTGGCTTTGTAGAATGAATTTGGGAGTGTTTCTCCTTCTGCAATTTTTTGGAAGAGTTTGAGAAGGTGGGTGTTAGTTCTTCTATAAATATTTGATAGAATTTGCCTGTGAAGCCATCTGGTCCTGGACTTATGTTTGTTGGAAGATTTTTAATTACAGTTTCAATTTCATTACTTGAGATAGGTCTGCTTATATTTTCTAATTCTTCCTGGTTCAGTCCTGGAAAGTTGTACCTTTCCAAGAATTTGTCCATTTCTTCCAGGTTGTCCATTTTATTGGCATATAGACTATATTGGCATATAGTCTCTTATAATTCTTTGTAATTCTGTGGTGTCAGTTGTGATTTCTCCTTTTTCATTTCTAATTTTATTGTTTGCATCCTCTCCCTTTTTTTCTAGATGAATCTGGCTAAGGGTTTATCAATTTTGTTTATCTTCTCAAAGAACCAGCTTTTAGTTTTATTGATATTTGCTGTATTTTTCTTTGTTTCCATTTCATTTTATTTATTTATTTAGGATTGATAGAATGATCTAATATTTATAGATCCTTAGAACTGTAACAGGTATACAGTAACATAGGGGTTAGTAAGCTACAACTCTTGCACCAGATCCAGCATTTGGCCTCTTTTTGTACTGCCTGTGAACTGAGAATGATTATTACATTTTCTTTTATGTTACATTTTATTTATTTATTTATTTATTTATTTATTTTAACATCTTTATTGGAGTATAATTGCTTTACAATGGTGTGTTACTTTCTGCTGTATAACAAAGTGAATCAGCTATATGTATACATATATCCCCATATCCCCTCCCTATTGCATCTCCCTCCCACCCTTCCTATTATTTCATTTATTTCTGCTCTGACCTTTATGATTTCTTTCCTTGTACTGACTTTGCGTTTTCTTTGTTTTTCTTTCTTAGTAGTTTTAAGTGTAGGGTTAGACTGTTTATTTGAGATTTTTCTTGTTTCTTGAGGTGAGATTGAATTGGCATAAACTTCCCTCTTAGAACTGCTTTTGCTGTGTCCCATAGGTTTTGGGTCATTGTGTTTTCGTTATCATTTGTTTCTATGTATTTTTTAATTTCTTCTTTGATTTCTTCAGTGATCTGTTGGTTATTTAGTAGTGCACTGTTTAGCCTCTATGTATTTGTTTTTTCTACAGTTGTTTTCCCTGTAATTGATTTCCAGTCTCATAGCATTGTGGTCAGAAAAGATGCTTGATACAATTTCAATTTTCTTAAATTTTCTGAGGCTTGATCTGTGACCCAAGATGTGATCTATCCTGGAGAATATTCCATGTGCACTTGAGAAGAATGTGTGTTCTGCCACTTTTGGGTGGAATGTTCTATAAATGTCAATTAAATCTCTATGGTCTATTGTGTCATTTAAAGCTTGTGTTTCCTTATTTATTTTCTGTTTGGATGATCTGTTTGGATTTATTTTCTGTTTGGTGTAAATGGGGTGTTAAAGTCCCCTACTATTATTGTGTTACTGTTGATTTCTTCTTTCATGGTTGTTAGAATTTGCCTTATGTATTGAGATGCTCCTATGTTGGGTGCATAAACATTTATAATTGTTATATCTTCTTCTTGGATTGATCCTTTGATCATTATGTAATGTCCCTCCTTAACAGTCTTTATTTTAAAGTCTATTTTATCTGATACGAGTATTGCTACTCCAGCTTCCTTTTGATTTCCATTTGCATGGAATATCTTTTTCCATCCCTTCACTTTCAGGCTGTATGTGTTCCTAGGTCTGAATTGGGTCTCTTGTAGACAACATATATATGTGTCTTGTTTTTGTATCCATTCAGCCAGTCTGTGTCTTTTGGTTGGTGCATTTAATCCATTTACATTCAAGCTTATTATCAATATGTTTGTTCCTATTACCATTTTCTTAATTGTTTTGGGTTTGTTTTTGTGGGTCTTTTTCCTGTCTTGTGTTTCTTGCCTAGAGAAGTTTCTTTAGCATTTGTTGTAACGCTGGTTTGGTGGTGCTGAATTCTCTTCCCTTTTGCTTGTCTGAAAATCTTTTGACTTCTCCATTGAATCTGAATGAGATCCTTGCTGGGTAGAATAATCTTGGTTGTAGGTTTTTCTTTTTCATCACTTTAAGTATGTCCTGTCACTCCCTTCTGTCCTCCAGAATTTCTGCTGAAAAATCAGCTGATAACCTTATGGCAATTCCTTTGTATGTTATTTTTTGTTTTTCCCTTGCTGCTTTTAATATTTTTTTCTTTGAATTTAATTTTTGTTAGTTTGATTAATATGTGTCTTGGTATGTTTTTCCTAGGTTTTATCCTGTATGGGACTCTCTGTGCTTCCTGGACTTGGCTGACTATTTCCTTCCCCATGTTAGGGAAGTTTTCATCTATAATCTCTTCAAATATTTTCTCAGACCCTTTCTTTTTCTCTTCTTCTTCTGGGACCATATAATTCAAATGTTGGTGCACTTAGTGTTGTCCCAGAGGTCTCTGAGATTATCTTCAATTCTTTTCATTCTTCTTTCTTTATTCTGCTCCTTGGCAGTTATTTCCACCATCTTGTCTTCCAGCTCACTTATTCGTTCTTCTGTCTCAGTTATTCTGTTATTGATTCCTTCTAGTATATTTTAAATTTCAGTTATTGTGTTGTTCATCTCTGTTTGTTTGTTCTTTAGTTCTTCTAGATCTTTGTTAAACATTTCCTGTATTTTCTCAATCTGTGCCTCCATTCTATTTCTGAGATTCTGGATCATCTTTACTATCATTAGTCTGAATTCTTTTTCAGCAAGATTTCCTACTTCCTCTTCATTCATTTGGTCTTGTAGGTTTTTGCCTTGCTCCTTCATCTATGAAATTTTTTTTGCTGTCTCATTTTTTAATGAAAAAAAATTTTTTTATGAGTGGGATTGTGTTCCTGTCTTACTGGTTGTTTGGCTTGAGGCTTCCAACACGGGAGTTTATAGGCTGTTGGGTAGAGCTGGGTCTTGGTGCTGAGATGAGGACCTCTGTGTGACCTCACTCCGATGAATACTCCCTGGGGTCTGAGGTTGTCTGTTAGTCCAGTGGTTTGGACTTGGAGCTCTCACGACAGAAGCTTTGGCCTGATCTCCAGCTTGTGAACCAAGGTCCTACAAGCTACGTGGGGTGGTGGTTCACTTGGGGGCTCCTCCCATCTCATTGGCATCTGTGTCCTCTGCCAGCCGCTGGCAGGCACCCTAATTGTGGGGAGATGCTCACTCAGCATTTTCCCACACTGCCATCTTGACTCCACCTCCAATGTAAGATTTTTTAAAAAATACAAACATAAAAAATAATTCCGGAAAAGTTTCTATAATTTTACACCTGAATTGGAAATATCAGCATAAATTCATTGTTTTTCTATTAAATGCTTATTTCTTAGCTTTGTCTGCAAAAAAAAAGGCTTACAATTAATAGAAATCTCAGCTAGCAAAGATCACCTATAGTGCCTGTTTGTACTCTCTAAACTCTATATTCCATGCAAGAAGCCAGGAATGAGGATTTGGGTCTATGGCAGGAAATCTACACAATGAGCCTGTAACCTCTTATTGTTCCAGAATATAAAGAAGCTCTCAGAATATCCTAGGGATGTTTGAAAGGCATCCAGGATTTATTTAAAGGGGCTCCCACTGGCTAAAGATGGGAATTTAAACATCAGAAAGAATAATGATGGTAAAGTATTAAAACATATCAATCCTAGAAAAATCTCTGAGTCTGTAATAAAATTCACAAAGGAAAAAAATTGTTTATATTTAGAGGTTATTTTGACACCAACTTAAATTAGTCTGAAAATCAGTAAAAAAATAAAAATAAAAAAAAGGAAATATTCGTCTTGTTCACCTGCGTGAGTGTTATTTTAGGGCAATGAAAAGGTGAGGATGGAATATTCTTATTTTTAGAATAACCATTGCTAATAAATGTATAAGAATGTTGAATTTAGAAAATTACCATTTGAAATCCCCAATGGGAAAAAACAATTCTATGCAAAGATTATCAATGAGTATTAAAACTAGTATGTGAAGGAAACTTCATAATGGATAGATCATACTGACAATGCCTGAGCCTAATAATCAATTAACACATCTAAAATAAAAGAACATGATGTTCTTCCTAACATTATACAATAGAAAGTGTACAATATATTTATAAGGTATGAGGTATTCTTGCAAACAAACTGAATCCAACCAACTTTGTAGATCTAACTATTAGTGGAATGTGAGAGATAAAGGAAAAAGTTAAAAACCATGGGAAAGCAATTAGCTAAATCAAGAATATGGGATATTATACAGGACAAATGATCCATTTACTTTTAAAAAACAAATGGCAGCACAAAGATAAGTTGTAATAGGGATCCAGAGTGAAGGTTTTTGAATAACAGAAAGTTAGAGGTTTAAGAAAATGTAGGGGCATGTGAAGATAGTTGAAATAAAATCTTATGGGGTCCAGGATCAACAGGAAAGGAAGGCTGTCTGGGAAGAGACCAGTGGGTAGAAAAGGGCAGACAGAGTCAATAGACTGGACGTCTCTCTGAGTTGAAAGTATAGGGAAAGGAGAAGTAAGGACATTGGAGAGGTCATGCTCACCGTAGAGTATCAAAGCAGGTTGGCTTCTAAGATGGAACAGATCTGCAGATGATGTTATTTTTTGCATGTCCCTCTGCATTAGGGGCTGAAGTTCAAAAGAGGTGAAGACATAGGAGTGAAGGAGGCTTAAGGTTAAGGCTGCAGTTTTTATGATCCAGTTACATGCATTTTGTCTCCAGGGATGAAAGCAAGAGCTGGTATAGAAAGGAAAACTGTAGCACAGAATCTAGAGACTTCATTGAGTAAAGGAGAATTCTTAAGATGGTGGAAGTTGATAGTAGTGAGTAAAGGAAGAGGTGAGATGTCTTTAGTTTCAACGGATGATGAGTTTTGACTGAAAGGTGGAATAACAATGATCTGGAAATGCCAACGGGAAATCAGGAGAGTACCAAACCTCTCCTAAACCTGTGTGTGTTTGATAAGAAGTGATTCAGTCGTTTCCTCTAGGGAACACAGTTTAAGTCCTCAGGTGAGGCATAGCCTTCTAATTAAGGGTGAGATAGGTATAATGCCTGTAAAGAGAGATGAACTCAGAGCATTTCTTTTAAACAGTGGAGAAATGGTTTTAAGAGAAACAAGTGAAAATTGTACAGAGAGAGAATCTTTCAACGAGAGACACGGAGAAGCATGGAAGGTGGGATTATTGAGTGAATTTCAAGATTAAGAGGCAGATTTACAGTTGAGCTTCCAGTACATTTATCTTTCCTCTAGGGGGATAGATAACTATCACTAACCTCCTTCCTGATAAGAAACATTGTAGCATTTCTAGATGGATCCTCCATATTTGTTAGTCTAGGCATGGCTTCCCATTTCTTTTCTATTCCTTATAATGCAAAAGGCAGTGGTAAGATTTACTCAATAAACAGAAAGAACTATTCACATTTGCACCAGCTATCTTCTTAGAGTATTATAAATTTTTCAATACCAGTTTAGAATACTGTTTGCCTTATAAAGAAGCTACTTATCTACATATGAAAAAAACCCAACAAAGTTGATTTTAGATGAGGATGGGATTAAACACACTACCTAAGTAACTTGCTCTGACAATAGGGTGAGCATATGTGTAATTCAAATTCATGACTTGGCAAAATTAAGAATTACTAATAGATTCACAGTTGTTTTGGATTAGTCTTAGAATTCTATTGTTAATTCTGGGCTACAAGGGTTTAATGGCATTTTTGACTGATTAATAGTAATATGTACTAATATATGTTTGAATACAATAAATAAGTGAACTAAGAATTTGAAATTCCCCAGAGCTCCAGAATGGATCTTGATTGCTTTGTTGGCTGGCTTGAGATTCTTATTAGTTTTTTAACTCTATGTTTTTTTTCAGAAAATATCTCAGGCGTTAAGTCATTAAAGCATCTGCTGGCATGCCATTTTAAGATATGTGGAGATTAATAAAATCTTTGATGGGCATTGAACCTTAAAAGTCATATAGCCCGATGACCTCTTACCTCTTAGCAGTACCATCCTTATAAAAATAACTCACATGCACTGGAGACTTAATAAATCTGAGAATTAGCTTTACAGATGGGGAAACTGAAGATCAGATGGGTTAGGAAATTTCCCCAGCTGGGGTTGGACTCAAAATCAGACCTTCTGACTTCAGAAGACTTAATCCTTCCATGATCCATTTTCCCTATTAAAGGACTTCATGGATGGAAAAGAAAATTAATTTCTTGAGCAATTTGTAGAAGAGCTAATGAGGTTAATTGGGTATAAGACTGCCATTTGGTTTTATACACAAGCAGCGAGTGATGATGGGATAAGCACAGGACTTAGAGTCAGGAGACTTAAGTGTGAGTCCCAAAGCAGCTTTTCAACTCTGGGAAAGAAATTTAACCTCCTCCATCCTTAGATGCCTCTCCTGATGAATGGGAATAATAACGCCTGCTTTAAGAAACTTACTGAATGAGTTGCTCCTGTTTTAAGGTACTTGTGAATGACAGTGAAGGATTGAAATGCTTGATATTGTTGCTGTCATTGTTTGTTATAGCAGGAAGCACATAGGCTCCAGTGATCCTCTCAGTTCCCCCACTGCTCTCTCTTTCCTGGGTGACCAAGGGACCAGGAGACACACAGCTTAACTTGGGAAGAGCTGCCTGGAAGGAATGCGAAATGAGTTCCGGAAAGCCAGCTGGAATTTAATAATGCATGAAAAATACACCAAAGGGAGGAAGGAACCAATTAGGAAGCAATTAAAGAGATTGCAATTACAATGCATCTTAATAAAGTCCAAAAAATATTAGCCTACAAATAGAAGACAGTCTAGTTACCTATGGAAGAAAAGAGAAGTGGAAATAAGGAAACTTACCAAGGCAGATACCATGAAAACAAAGAACAGGAAAGGAAAAAAAATAAAACTATATTTTCCACTATCTTCTCTGCACATTCAAATCCCAAGCTTCCTTCAAGAATCTATTCTTATGACTTTCCTTGAAGTACTTCTGTTCAGTACTGTTATTAAATTATTGTACTTCTTTCACAATTAAAAAGCTAACCTTGATAATTCCCCAAGTAGGAAGTACAAATGATTAGTGAATTCTTAAAAAATGACCGACTATCTTAGAAATCAAATAAATGCAAATTAAAACAATTTAATATTCCACTTCAGTTTGAAAATTAGAGAAGATTTTTAAGCATTATTTGCATGTCCCCTCTTCACATTTGCATTTGGGGATCCTACCTTATACTGAGCAGCTATGTGAGGAGCAGTGCTTTCTTGGTACATGAGTGTCAGACAAGTGTGCTGTAGAGAAAGGGGCTTTGGAAAAGAAGCTGACAAACTGAGCCAATTAAGGCCTCAGCTCCAACAGTGGAGTCCTGATAATTCAGATTTAGAGTCAACTACTGTTTATTAATTACCTACTGTGTGAAAGGTGAGAGCTTTAATCTATATGATGTAGTTAATCTCTACAGTAATCTCTGCCTTTTGTTGTCACCCCTTTTGTTCAGAGTAGGGTAGGGGACATAAGCCTGAGGGGTTGGGTACCTTTCCCAAGTTCTGGCTTTTAGTAAAAAGCATCAAGTTAATGTGTGAAAGGATTTTGAAAACTAATTAAGCATTAACATCATTTTTATAAAAAAATAAAGAGCAAATTATTTGAGCAATGTTAGATGCTAATGATTGCAAAGAAAATAAGTGAACGGTGGTGCACCTAAAATTTAGTAGTAAAAATGAGAAATTTTGAATTTTATTTCAAAGGTTTATACCCTTTTTCTAGTTTAAAATGGCATTATACACCAAAGCCAAAAATGTGATCATAATATTTTAGCTCAGCTTTAAACAAGCTACATAACTTTTTATTAGATTTGTTTTTTTTTTAAGGTAATTAACTTACTTTTGGCTGTGTTGGGTCTTCATTGCTGTGCGCAGGCTTTCTCTAGCTGCAGTGAGTGAGGGCTACTCCTCATTGTGGTGCGCGGGCTTCTCATTGCAGTGGCTTCTCTTGTTGCGGAGCATGGGATCTAGATGTGCGGGCTTCAGTAGCTGTGGCACGTGGGCTTCAGTAGTTGTGGCCCATGGGCTTAGTTGCTCTGTGGCATGTGGGATCTTCCTGGATCTGGGCTTGAGCCCATGTCCCCTGCATTGGCAGGTGGATTCTTAACCACTGTACCACCAGGGAAGCCCCTAGATTTGGTTTAAATTATTTGGAATATTAATATGATTTTCTGTCATTCATTTAAAACCTTTCAATGTATCCAGCCCTAGAATGATCTGGTTGGTTGTTGATCTGGCTCCCCAGAGACTTAGAGTCTGTTCTGTAAGCTTTGGTACCTTATTATTTCCACTTCAGTTAGCTATACATGGTATTTTATTGTTTACCTTAAAATTATTTTCTAATTATAAAATATGATTATGGAAGTATATTTTTCAAGTCTGATCATTTTGTATGCATGAGTCTTTTTCTCGTATTGGGTTTAAGCATTCCTTGGAACAGAGGCTATATTTTATTCTATGAATGTCTTACGTTTTTATTCTATGTATATTTTCTCAGCACCACTTGACATAGTGCTGGCTATATCACAGGCCACTTCCCCAATGCCTATGGAATCAGGAATAATAAAAAAAATTGGAATAACCGAATTGGAAGAAGATGTGGGGCAACAAACAACCTGCCTATGCTCTGATACAGCACTTTGCTTCTCTACGCTCCCACAACGTTTTGACCACTATCTACATCTCTTTTCAAAGTTCTGCCAAGGTTCTGGGGACAGTTTTGGTTTTAGGTAAGGAGGCGTTTCAGGGTATTCTGTCACATTTAAAAGTCAGGTGACTTAGCATTAAGAACTCTTGTTTCTGTACTAGTGCTACATTTTTGATCCAGTTAAAACTCTGGGTTTCTGTCTTATAACCAAACCAACTTCCCACATTGTAGGGTCTTTCCTCGTTTACCACCTTGATAGCTTTCTGTTACTCCATTCTCTGTGTATAAGGTTTCATCTTCTCTCTTGAAGCAGCACTGTGGATTGGAAAGAACATTGGCTTTGCAAACCCTCACACCCTTACTCCATCATTACCTGCTATGTGATCGTAGATAATCTTTTATAAAATTGAGTTATCTAAACTGTAAAATAAGATCAATTGCACCTAACTCAAAGAGCTGTAATGAAGATTAAATGAGATTAAAAAACCTTAACTAGTGCCCAGCGTGTTTTAGTTAAAAAATACTGATTTCTCTCCACTTTCTTTCCCTTTTCTCTTGTCCATCCAACTTAGAAACTAGAGCCTTCTCCTAAACTTCAGTTTACATCTCAACTTTGCTGTGTTCTTACAGATCTTCACATTATCAAGGCTGCCTTCACTAACTAGCCTGCCTTTGTAATCCAATTTAGGAAGTCTCTTGCTATCATAAATAATGTACTCCTGGAAACTTGTGTGAAAGGTACAGATACAAAAGGAAGTAGAGCAATAAATTTAAATAGGACTTCCATTCTAAGACATTATATAGGTAGGTATTCCCCTAATTATGATTTAAATATTATATTTTACTGCTAAAGTATAATACAATACATATGTAAGTATTTAGAACACATGTTAGGGCTTCCCTGGTGGCGCAGTGTTTGAGGGTCCACCTGCCGATGCAGGGGATGCGGGTTCGTGCCTCAGTCCGGGAAGATCCCACATGCCGCGGAGCAGCTGGGCCCGTGAGACATGGCCGCTGAGCCTGCGCGTCTTGAGCCTGTGCTCCCCAACGGTGGAGGCCACAACAGTGAGAGGCACGCATACCACACACACAAAAAAAAAAAACAAAAAAATCCAACACATGTTAAAACATTAAACATAAGCAAGAAAAATAATTAAAATTTTTTTCTTTCTTCAAATTGTCTTGCTCAGCTTATTTGAAAAGGCAATGAAAAATTCTGATTTTAATGTTGGAAGCAAGGCCATGCTATTCATCATTTTCCAAGGTATTTTGCAACTTTGGAAAAATTTTGTAAAGGTAACATGAACCACCAGCCTTCTTTTTATAAAGAAAGATGTTCTACTCTAGGAAGATATGAACTTCATGTGCATATAAATAATTGGGATGCTTTTAACATGCCTCCCCTCAAATTATAATTTCAAGTACCATTGGTAATTTTTCTTAGAGAAGCTGCTGGCATTCTTTCTCTCTACGTTGCTCATTCCTCCAAACAGATATGCTGAAGTTGGCTTGTACTGGAGAGAAAGCTGATTGTCCATATCTCTTACCAACTCTCTTTCTGTGATGTCATGTTGGCAGGCCATGATGGAAGTATTTGCATTGTGGAAATCAGTAAATGCCACAAATCAGGAACATATATATATATATATATATTTTTTTTTGAGAGGTGCTTGTTAAAGTTTTAGCAGCACCCTATCACCCCAACCCCTGTCATTTATGCTTAGACATTAGGGTGAACACTCAGATTCATCAGATTACACCTGATATTATTCATCCTGCAAAGAATCTCTTGAATGATCACTTTTAATTAGGCAGGTTTAAGAGGCACCCATTAACCTGGAGAAATAAGGGGAACAAAGTCTTTATTTGCTGAACAGAAACTTAAGCATCCCTTGGTGCACAGAGACAGTCACTAGGTAAAAAAGTAGATTTTCTGTATAAAATGCTTTCTTGAGCAAGAAGAGAGTAAGACCCAGCTACTAATACCCCAATTTTCTGAGACAAAAGTCACTTAATAAGTGAATCAAGAGAGTTACCTTTAAGACCCAGTGGCAAGGAAGGTGAATAAACCTGGTGTAATAAATTGTAATGAATTCAGAGGGAGCCTGAGCAGGTGAACTGGGCTTACTCCAAGAGTCTAAGGGGCTATTGGGTAGGTCTGGTTTCTGCACGTCCTGCTGCTGCTATTTTTAGTGGCTCCCATACAGGCCACTGTTGCAATTAGAAAGTGGCAAGTGGCTGTGCTTACAGAGAAAGAGCTAAAAAAGTCATAATATGAAGGGAGAGTGTGATCTGTGAGCCCATTTATGGACAGGGAGTTGGCTTAGCAAAGGTTTGCCAGTTATAGAGGATTGACTTGAGTCCTTTACTACCTCACTGCATGCCACAAGAGGC
This sequence comes from Tursiops truncatus, assembly GCF_011762595.2. Lineage (NCBI taxonomy): Eukaryota > Metazoa > Chordata > Mammalia > Artiodactyla > Delphinidae > Tursiops > Tursiops truncatus. The sequence goes on from NC_047041.1 coordinate 49,384,680, forward strand.
AGTGACTAGGAGGACCAACCATCCTGTTCTTTCTCCACTTGACCTTTGGAATCAGGCCTGCCTTCTTGAGTTCCTGGGCAGTTTAGAGGAACATGACTTCGGGAGTGAATTACCGGACTTTCTGACACTAGGCCAGGGATAAATTAGTAATTAATTTGGAAAATAAAAGAGATAGGAGCATATTAATTGATTCATTTATTCAACAATTATTTCTTGAATTCCCACTACATTGAAGAAACTATTATGGACCCTGGGGATACACAGTGAACAAAACAACCAAAGACCCCCGCCCTCCTGGACCAGGTTTGCCATGTTTCTATCATGAGTACGTGGAGCAAATCACACTGTATATTTCCTCTTGCCCACATTGCTCCTTTTCGAAAAATTCTTCAGAAATTAATTTACAGCATTGGGTATATGCTTTAAATTCTTTTCTCTTGTTTCACAATTGAATGTAGTTTACCATCAAAGGCCATTCAATTATGACTATGCATTTACATTTCTGACATGCCCATTTATTTCTACCTTTGCACAGTTATCACAAATATCTATATTTAAATTTTTCTGTTTCCTACTCATTTAGTAAAGTAAGTAATCAAATTGAACTAAAGTAATTTGATCATTTTCTTTTTGCTTGTAGTTCTACTTCCTGGAGGAGCTTAATAATTACTTCCTGGATATTTGATCAATAATTGTTGATATTTCCTTGAACTATTCTAGGGGAAATGTGGAGTAAAGACAGTGTGATGGGGTGCTTGGGCATGGATAATTCATAAATAAGTCAGAGTTTTAAAATATTTAGTTTGAGCTTACTAACTTTGATTTCTAGGTAGAAAATCAGGTCTGCGTTTATGCCGTCCAAAAATATTATAATTATTTGCATTGGGTTAGAGTGCAAAGAGGATTTTGAGACCTGGATTTATGATTTGGCAGTTTGAGCTTTATGCACTTCTGGTCTCAGCAAGGCTCAATCATTCATTAATAGTCAACTGCCAGGCTATTGCTGGGCTTGTTGTTGGTCTAAGATGACCTCATTTCCACTCTGATGATCGCTTGCTGTCGTCTGGGGATATGGGGTTGACTGGACTACCGTATCTTATCACAAAGCAGGCTAACCGGGACAGCAGGTTTTTAAGAGAGAGTGTGGATGTATGCACAGCCTCACGGTTCCTAGACTCAGAACTGGCACAGCATTTCTGCAGAATTCTAATGGCCAGAACAAGTGACAAACCTAACCAGATTCAAGGATTGAAGAAATGGATACCATCTTTTGATGAAACGAACTTCAAAGTCATATTGAGAAAGATTGTGTAGGTAGGAAGGAGTGGCAAATTATTACAGTTTATGGAATCTGTTACAGATTCCACATGTTTTCATATCTTATAAACTGAATTATAAAATTCTTGAGTAATTAAAAAAAACAACAAGCATGGATTTACTAATTAGAGAAGCTCAAATGAATGAAATGAGGAGGATGTATTGAAAAGAAATCCTTAGAGAGTGTCAGAAAGGAAATAATTTCTGCCAGAGAGGGGGAAGCTTTTTCATGTAAGGTCTAAATGGAAGTTGTTTCTCTATAAAAAACCAGAGTGAAAGATACCTTCCATAGACTGGATGTTTGTATCTCCTTAAAATTCATATGTTGAAATCCTAACCCTTCAATGTGATGGTATTTGGATGTGGGGGCCCTTTGGTAGGTGATTAGGTCATGAGGGTAGAGCCCTCATGAATGGGATTAGTTCCCTTATAAAAGAGATACTGGACAGCTCCCTTATCCTTTCTGTCATGTGAGGAAAAAACAAGAAGATAACCATCTGTAAATCAGGAAGCATGCTCTCACCAGACACTGAATCGGCTGGTGCCTTGATCTTGGACTTCTCAGCTTTCAGAATTTTGAGAATTAAATTTCTGTTGTTTATAAACCACCCAGTCTATGGTATTTTTCTTATAGCAGCATAAATGGACTAAGACAATGCCTCAATCCCAGACAGTGCAGAAAGATGTACTGCTGAGAAGATCTGTAGTAATTATTTTGGGAAAAAAAGGAAAGAATCACACAAGAAAGAATATAGCACTCTCAGACCAGGGTAAAGAAGAAAGCCAGACAAATTGGCAGTGGTTTGTCCTTTTTTTTGAAAACTTGAATCTGGAATATATTAGGTGCACTAGAGAAAAACAACATAATTTCAGCTAAGTTTTTTTTTTTTTTTTTTTTTGTGGTACACGGGCCTATCACTGTTGTGGCCTCTCCCATTGCGGAGCACAGGCTCCGGGCGCGCAGGCTCAGCGCCCATGGCTCACGGGTCCAGCTGCTCCACGGCATGTGGGATCTTCCCAGACCAGGGCACGAACCCATGTCCCCTGCATCGGCAGGTGGACACTCAACCACTGCGCCACCAGGGAAGCCCTCAGCTATGTTTGATATAGAGACAGCTTGATTCCAGAATAAATATATCTGATAATTTTTTATTACCATTATCATTGGTTACTAAGTAAAAACAATTCTTTTGATGGAATAGAATGCATTGTGTGACAATTTAGAATATAGAATAGCAGCTACCAAAGAAGATAAAGACCTGGATTGAGACATTTCCTTTAGCTATACTTGGAAATGCTTGTACTAGTTCTCAGTGTGAAAGAGTTGGAAGTTAGTACCAGGAGTACATTATGTATATTTTGCAATTTTACTTAAGTTAACCTTATCATAAAGTATACATTTTTCATTCTACATTACAGTTTCAATCCTTAAACCTAATCCTTGATTTTTTTTTTTTTTTTTGCGGTACGCGGGCCTCTCACTGTTGTGGCTTCTCCCGTTGCGAAGCACAGGCTCCGGACGCGCAGGCTCAGTGGCCATGGCTCACGGGCCCAGCTGCTCCGCGGCATGTCAGATCCTCCCGGATCGGGGCACGAACCCGTGTCCCCAGCATCGGCAGGCGGACTCTCAACCACTGTGCCACCAGGGAAGCCTCCATTCCTTGATATTCTTATCCCTCAACCAAAATACAAACTATAGAATGGAAATTTTCTTGAGATTTCAGATTTTTAGGTGAAACTTCAAATTCAAAACACAAGATAATATTAGTGTACCTCCACATTATAAATATAATGCAATTTTTTTCAAATATATCTTCCATAATTTATTAGTATATAGCATAAGAGTTTTATAACTTTTATATTCAGTATCCTAATTAGACTATATATGAGGAGATTAGGAATTTGAAGAAATTAATGGATATATTAATATTTATTTACATTCTTCCAAAGCTAAGTAAGGAGTCTTTCAAGATTACTACTCAGAAAAATTGGGAATGGCTGCAAAGTGGATGATTGGTCTCTCACTACACAGCTTGATTATAATGAGTAGAGCCCTGTAGGTCTTCTCTGTGTGACATCTTTGGAAAATTGTCTAGGAAGAGATTGATATGTGCTCTTTGGATTAAGAGACACAAATAAATACCTAGAGAATTCAGTTTAGAGAATTCTGTGGGTAGAGACTACTGGAAGTAGCCCTTAATTGTAAGCAATAGTGAGTCTGTCTGTACCACTACAATTCAGTTCAGAATGGTAAACAGAGGGACATTTTCCATAGGACAAGTGGATACCATGAAAGCTAGTTAGGCTAGAGACATCCTGAATGTGCCCTTCCAAATAATCCAGATGAGAGACAGAATAGTCTGTTGAAAAATAGATACCTATGCCAGAGGTCCTCAAAGACCCCGCAAAGAATCCACATAATGACTATGAGAGAATGTGAACTTGAATACCTATCACACACCAGGTACTGATGGCCAATTAATGTGAACTAGTGAGGTGAGTTAAGCAGGGAAGAAGAAACAAGAAACAATCAACAAAAACAGAAACTCTTTCCCTCTCTTTCACCCATGACATTATGGGCAGTAAGAAAGAATGAAAGAGGAATCAAAGAATAGACCACACCCTTTTCCCTGAATCTTGGGTCAGCCTTGGTGGTGTTAGCGTTCTGGACTTGGCTATTCTAATAGGTGCATAGTGATGTCTCATCATTGTTTTAAGTTGTATTTCCCAAATGACATAGGGTGTGGAACATCTTCTCATGTGCTTATTTGCCATCTATATAACTTCTTTGGTGAGATGCATGTTAAGGTCTTTGGCTCATTTTTTAGTTGAATTTTTTTCTTAGTGTTGAGTTTCAAGTGTTCTTTATATATTTTGGATAACAGTCATTTATCAGACATGTCTTTTGTAAATATTTTCTTCCAGTATGTGGCTTTTCTTGTTCTCTTGACCTTGTCTTTCCCAGAATTTTAAAATTTTAATTAAGTTCTGCTTTAAAAAATTCTTTTTCATAGCTCGTGCCTTTTGTGTTGTATCTAAAAAGGCCTTGCCATGTCCGTAGTCATCTAGGTTTTCTCTTGTGCTTATCCTTTAGTTTTATAGTTTTGCATTTTACATTTAGGTCTGTGATCCATTTTCACTTAATTTTTGTGAGGGTATAAATTCTCTGCCTATATTCTTTTTTTTTTTTTTTTTTGGCATGTGGATGTCCAGTTGTTCTAGCCCCATTTGTTGAAAATACTACCTTTGCTCCATTGTATTGCCTTTGCTTCCTTGTAAAATATCAGTTGGCTATATTTATGGGGTCTATTTCTGGACTCCCTATTCTCTCCCATTGATCTATTTGTTTATTCTTTGGTCAGTATCACACTGTCTTGATTACTATGGCTTTATAGTAGGTCTTGAAATAGGGTAACGTTTGTCCTCCAACTTTGTTCTTCACCTTCATTATTGTGTTGGCTATTCTGGGTCTTTTGCTTCTCCATATAAGCTTTAGAAGCAGCTCGTCAATATTCACAAATAACTTGCTGAGATTTTGATTAGGATTACGTTGAATCTATTGATCAAGTTGGAAAGCCATGCTATTTTTTCATAAGCATGATTCATCTTACATTTCTTATATATCTGTATTCCTCATAACCCTTTGCCCAGGCAATGCAGACAGTAGGTTCTTAATGAAAAAATTGTTTATGTCATAAAAAATAGCTCTTTAATTCAAGTAGTATGTGATTTTGACACTCTGGTGGAACACTGCTTAGAAGAGATAAGAACTCTGAACATGTAGCAATAAAATATAACACAGATGCCTAGATGCCTAGTATGTTTTAAAGTATGCTTTTCATTATGTCTCTTGTGCATAAATGCACGTAATTTTTTTTATATTCTATTAATGACAGTGAAAATAAGTACCTTGATAAATACTGTTCTTTGCCTTTGATTAATTTGGTGTGTTCTGACCTCCTGTATTTAAGAAATCCATTAATTTTCTTGATTAAACTCTTATTTTCCTTATTGATAACCTGAGATATTTCATAGAATTGGATTTTATTCAATTCACCAATCATTTTGAATTTAGTTTTGTAATAAGTACTGATTTGGCATTTTCATAATATAATTTTTAGTCACAGCAATACTTTATTTTTACAACTCAATATTGAGAAAACCAACAACCCAATTAAAAAATGGGCAGAAGATCTAAAGAGACATTTTTCCAAACAAGACATCCAGATGACCAACAGGCACATGAAAAGATGCTCAAAACCACTAATTATTAGAGAAATGCAAGTCAAAACCACAATGAGGTATCACCTCACACCGGTGTAAGGCAATACCTCATTGTGACAGAAAGGCTATCATCAAAAAGTCTACAAAAAGTAGGGCTTCCCTGGTGGCGCAGTGGTTGAGAGTCCGCCTGCCAATGCAGGGGACGCGGGTTCGTGCCCCGGTCCGGGAAGATCTCACATGCCACAGAGCGGCTGGGCCTATGAGCCATGGCCACTGAGCCTGCGCGTCTGGAGCCTGCCCTCCGCAACCGGAGAGGCCACAACAGTGAGAGGCCCGCGTACCACAAAAAAAAAAAAAAAAAAAAGTCTACAAAAAATAGATGCTGGAGAAGGTGTGGAGAATAGGGAACTCTCATATACTGTTGGTGGGAATGTAAATTGGTGCACACACTTTGGAAAAGTATGGGACTTCTTTTAAAAACTAAAAATAGAGATACCATATGATCCATCAATCCCACTCCTGGGTATATATCCAGAAAAAATGAAAACTCGAATTAGAAAAGATACATGCATCCCAATGTTCATAGCAGCAGTATTTACATTAGCCAAGACATGGAAATAACCCAAATGCCCATCAACAGATGATTGGCTTAAGAAGATGTGGTGTATGTGGTGTGGCGTATATTTATATACACACACACAATGGAATATTATTCAGCCATAGAAAAGAATAAATATTGTTATTTGCAGCAACATGGATGGACCTAGAGATTACTATATTAAGTGAAGAAAGTCGGAGAGAGAAGGCAAATATCATACAATATCACTTATATGTGGAATCTGAAAAACAGATGCAAATGAACTTATTCACAAAATAGAAATATACTCACAGACATCACAGACATAGAAAACAAACTCATGGTTACAAAAGAGGAGAGGGAGAGAGGGAGGGATAAATTAGGAGTATGGGATTAACAGATACAAACTACTGTATGTAAAGTAGATAAGCAACATGGATTTACTGTATCACATGGAGAATTATATTCAGTATCTTGTAATAACCTATAATGGGATATAATCAGAAAAAAATAACTGAATCCCTATAATGTACACCTGAAACTAACACAAACATTGTAAATCAACTATAATAAAAAAAGAAAAAAATGTATTTTTTTAACTTTTATTTTATTTTCTTATACAGCAGGTTCTTATTAATCATCAATTTTATACACATCAGTGTATACATGTCAGTCCCAATCACCCAATTCATCACAACACCACCCCCATGCCCCCGCTGCTTTCCCCCCCTTGGTGTCCATACATTTCTTTTCTACATCTGTGTCTCAATTTCTGCCCTGCAAACTGGTTCATCTGTACCATTTTTCTAGGTTCCACATATATGCGTTAATATACGATATTTGTTTTTCTCTTTCTGACTTACTTCACTCCGTATGACAGTCTCTAGATCCATCCACGTCTCTACAAATGGCCCAATTTCGTTACATTTTATGGCTGAGTAATATTCCATTGTATATATGTACCACATCTTCTTTATCCATTCGTCTGTCAATGGGCATTTAGGTTGTTTCTATGACCTGGCTATTGTAAATAGTGCTGCAATGAACATTGGGGTGCGTATGTCTTTTTGAATTATGGTTTTCTCTGGATATATGCCCAGTAGTGGGATTGCTGGACATATGCTAATTCTATTTTTAGTTTTTTTAGGAACCTCCATACTGTTCTCCATAGTGGCTGTATCAATTAACATTCCCACCAACAGTGCAAGAGGGTTCCCTTTTCTCCACACCCTCTCCACCATTTGTTGTTTGTAGATCTTCTGATGATGCCCATTCTAACTGGTGTGAGGTGATACCTCATTGTAGTTTTGATTTGCACTTTTCTAATAATTAGTGATGTTGAGCAGATTTTCATGTGCTTCTTGTCCATCTGTATGTCTTTTTTGGAGAAATGTCTACTTAGGTCTTCTGTCCGTTTTTGGACTGGGTCGTTTGTTTTTTTAATATTGAGCTTCATGAGCTGTTTATATATTTTGGGGATTAAACCTTTGTCCATTGATTCATTTGCAAATATTTTCTCCCATTATGAGGGTTGTCTTTTTATCTTGTTTATGGTTTCCTTTGCTGTGCAAAAGCTTTGAAGTTTCATTAGGTCCCATTTGTTTATTTTTGTTTTTATTTCCATTACTATAGGAGGTGGATCAAAAAATATCTTGCTGTGATTTATGTCAAAGAGTGTTCTTCCTATGTTTTCCTCAAGATTTTATAGTGTCCAGTCTTACTTTTAGGTCTCTAATCCATTTTGAGTTAATTTTTGTGTATGGTGTTAGGGAATGTTCTAATTTCATTCTTTTACATGTAGCTGTCCAGTTTACCCAACACCACTTATTGAAGAGACTGTCTTTTCTCCATTGTATATCCTTGCCTCCTTTGTCATGGATTAGTTGACCAAAGGTGCGTGGGTTTATCTCTTGGCTTTCTATCTTGTTCCATTGATGTATGTTTCTGTTTTTGTGCCAGTACCACATTGTCTTGATTACTGCAGCTTTGTAGTATAGCCTGAAGTCAGGGAGTCTGATTCTTCCAGCTCCGTTTTTTTCTCTCAAGACTGCTTTGGCTATTCAGGGTCTTTTGTGTCTCCATACAAATTTTAAGATTTTTTATTCTAGTTCTGTAAAAACTGCCATTGGTAATTTGATAGGGATTGCACTGAATCTGTAGATTGCTTTGGGTAGTATAGTCATTTTCACAATATTGATTCTTCCAATCCAAGAACAGAGTATATCTCTCCATCTGCTGGTGTCATCATTAACTTCTTTCATCAGTGTCTTATACTTTTCTGCATACAGGTCTTTTGTCTCCCTAGGTATTTTATTATTTTTGTTGCAGTGGTAAATGGGAGTGTTTCCATAATTTCTCTTTCAGATTTTTCATCATTAGTGTATAGGAATGCAAGAGATTTCTGTGCATTAATTTTGTATCCTGAAACTTTACCAAATTCATTGATTGGCTCTAGTAGTTTTCTGGTGGAATCTTTAGGATTCTCTATGTATAGTATCATGTCCTCTGCAAACAGTGACAGTTTTACTTCTCTTTTCAAATTTGTATTCCTTTTATTTCTTTTTCTTCTCTGATTGCTGTGACTCGGACTTCAAAACTATGTTGAATAATAGTGGTGAGAGTGGACCTCCTTGTCTTGTTCCTGATCTTAGAGGAAATGCTTTCAGTTTTTCACCATTGAGAATGATGTTTGCTGTTGGTTTGTCGTATATTGCCTTTATTATGTTGAGGTAGGTTCTCTCCATTCCCACTTTCTGGAGAGTTTTTATCATAAATGGGTGTTGAAGTTTGTCAAAAGCTTTTTCTGCATCTATTGAGATGATCATATGGTTTTTCCTCTTCAATTTGTTAATATGGTGTATCACATTGATTGATTTGCATATATTGAAGAATCCTTGCATACCTGGGATAAATATCCCAGTTGATCATGGTGTATGATCCTTTTAATGGGTTGTAGGATTCTGTTTGCTAGTATTTTGTTGAGGATTTTTGCATCTATATTCATCAGTGATATTGGTCTGTAATTTTCTTTTTTTGTAATATCTTTGTCTGGTTTTGGTATCAGGGTGATGGTGGCCTCATAGAATGAGCTTGGGAGTGTTCCTTCCTCTGAAATTTTTTGGAAGAGCTTGAGAAGGATGGGTGTTGGCTCTTCTCTAAATGTTTGATAGAATTCACCTGTGAAGCCATCTGGTCCTGGACTTTTGTTTGTTGGAAGATTTTTAATCATAGTTTCAATTTCATTACTTGTGATTGGTCTGTTCATATTTTCTGTTTCTTCCTGGTTCAGTCTTGGAAGCTTATACCTTTCTAAGAATTTATCAATTTCTTCCAGGTTGTCCATTTTATTGGCATATAGTTGCTTGTAGTAGTCTCTTAGGATGCTTTGTATTTCTGCGGTGTCTGTTGTAACTTCTCCTTTTTCATTTCTAATTTTATTGATTTGAGTCCTCTCCCCCTCTTTCTTGATGAGTCTGGCTAATGGTTTATCAATTTTATCTTCTCAAAGAACCAGCTTTTAGTTTTATTGATCTTTACTATTGTTTTCTTTGTTTCTGTTTCATTTATTTCTGCTCTGATCTTTATGATTTCTTTCCTTCTGCTAACTTTGGGTTTTGTTTGTTCTTCTTGCTCTAGTTACTTCAGGTCTAAGGTTAGACTGTTTATTTGAGATTTTTCTTGTTTCTTGAGGTAGGCTTGTATAGCTATAAGCTTCCCTCTTAGAACTGCTTTTGCTGCATCCCATAGATTTTGGATCATCGTGTTTTCATTGTCATTTGTCTGTAGGTATTTTTTGATTTCCTCTTTGATTTCTTCAGTGATCTCTTTGTTATTTAGTGACGTACTGTGTAGCCTCCATGTTCGTGTGTGTTTTACTTTTTTTTTCCTGTAATTGATTTCTAATCTCATAGCATTGTTGTCAGAAAAGATGCTTGATATGGTTTCAATTTTAATAAATTTACTGAGGCTTGATTTGTGACCCAACATGTGATCTATCCAGGAGAATGTTCTGTGTGCACTTGAGAAGAGAGTGTAATCTGCTGTTTTTTGGATGGGATATCATATAAATATCAATTAAATCTATCTGGTCTATTGTGTCATTTAAAGCTTCTGTTTGCTTATTTATTTTCATTTTGGATGATCTGTCCATTGGTGTAAGTGAGGTGTTAAAGTCCCCCACTATTATTCCATTACTGTCAATTTCCTCTTTTATAGCTGTTAGCAGTTTCTTTATTTTAAAGCCTATTTTATCTGATATGAGTATTGCTACTCCAGCTTCTTTTGGTTTCCATTTGCATAGAATATCTTTTTCCATCCCCTCACTTTCAGTCTGTATGTGTCCCTTGGTTTGAAGTGGGTCTCTTGTAAACAGCATATATATGGGTCTTGTTTTTGTATCCATTCAGTGAGCCTGTGTCTTTCGGTTGGAAAATTTAATCCATTCACGTTTAAGGTAATTATCGATATGTATGTTCCTATGACCATTTTCTTAATTGTTTTGGGTTTGGTTTTGTAGGTTCTTTTCTTCTCTTGTGTTTCTCACTTAGAGAAGTTCCTTTAGCATTTGTTGTAAAGCTGGTTTGGTGGTGCTGAATTCTCTTAGCTTTTGCTTGTCTGTAAAGCTTTTGATTTCTCCATCAAATCTGAATGAGATCCTTGCTGGGTAGAGTAATCTTGGTTGTAGGTTTTTCCCTTTCATCACTTTAAGTATATCATGCCACACCCTTCTGGCTTGTAGAGCTACTGCTGAGAAATCAGCTGTTAACCTTATGGGAGTTCCCTTGTATGTTATTTGTTGTTTTTCCCTTGCTGCTTTCAATAATTTTTCTTTGTCTTTAATTTTTGCCAATTTGTTTTCTGGGTATCTCGATGTGTTTCTCCTTGGATTTATCCTGTATGGGACTGTCTGCACTTCCTGGATTTGGGTGGCTATTTCCTTTCCCATGTTAGGGAGGTTTTTGACTGTAATCTCTTCAGATGTTTTCTTGGGTCCGTTCTCTCTCTCTTCTCCTTCTGGGAGCCCTATAGTGCAAATATTTTTGCACTTAATGTTGTCCCAGAGGTCTTGTAGGCAGTCTTCATTTCTTTTCATTCTTTTTTCTGTATTCTGTTCTGTGGCAGTGAATTCCACCATTCTGTCTTCCAGGTCACTTGTCCGTTCTTCTGCCTCAGTTATTCTGCTATTGATTCCTTCTAGTGTAGTTTTCATTTCAGTTATTGTATTGCTCATCTCTGTTTTTTTGTTCTTATTTCTTCTAGGTCTTTGTTAAACATTTCTTGCATCTTCTTGGTCTTTGCTTCCATTCTTTTTCTGAGGTCTTGGATCATCTTCACTCTCATTATTCTGAATTCTTTTTCTGGAAGGTTGCCTATCTCCACTTCATTTAGTTTTTTTTCTGGGATTTTATCTTGTTCCTTCATCTAGTACATAGCCCTCTGCCTTTTCATGTTGTCTTTCTGTGAATGTGATTTTTGTTCCACAGGCTGCAGGATTATAATTCTTCTTGCTTCTGCTGTCTTCCCTCTCTTGGATGAGGCTATCTCGAAAGAAATGTATTTGTATTCTACTGTGGTAAGGAAGTTGAAGTGCAAAAATGTTATGTGACTTTCAGAAGTATCCCAGCTGTAAAGCATTAGAACAGAATTGGGAGTATATAAGTGTTTATGGCATGGCTATCAAGCAACAGGGGAAGATGCATAAGCAGTGTATACCAGTCTTACTGATGTCGTTTTTTGGGGGAACAGCCATGCTGACAGAATAGTAGAAAATGTGCAGGTCCCATGTTTTCCATTACATTTTAGGGAGTGCAGAGCCATCTGGCAGGACCCGACGTCAGATTGCAGGAGAGGGACCCTGACCCTTGGCTATGGTGCTTTGAACCTGCATTGTTAGGAAAGTCTTGATCCTTTCCCTGGTGTGAACAGAAGCTGAGATATAATAGTAATGTGATGCTGTGGAACCTTGTCTCCAGCTTTTACCTGTCATCTAAGTATTCATGTTTGGGAAAGCGTTAGCATCTGGCCTCACATGACAAGTTGTGCAGGTGCAGACAAGGCTTGTTATTGACCAAGAAGAGTTATTTTAAGCACTTGGTCATGTCAGTTTCTCTGGGACTTTGAAGGAGACAAACTCGTTTGCTGGCAAGTGGGCCTTTAAGTGATCAGTCTTGGACAAGTTAACCTTTATCTCTTGTTTTTCTTGAAACCTTCTGCATATTCTATAGATATTATATTCTATGTATACAATGTTAAAAGTATTATTTAAAAGAAGGTGGTAGAGCTGGATTTGAGACTGGGTCTCAGGACTCCACTTTCTATAATCGTTTCATTTCACTCTAGTGGCTGAGGAAAATCATGACAAAATAAATACTGTTCTCCAGAGTTTGGAAATGTTTGTTTGTAGGAAGTGAGGAGCTAAGGAACATTTTTAAAGAGAAGAGAGGTATGGTATTGATTGTCCTTAAGAATATACACCAGTGGCATTGTGAAGGATGAATTGAAAAGGCAACTAGATTTGTGAAATTGTAGTAGGTGTAATAGAGGGAGTTTTAAGTAGAATTTGGGAGTGAGGAAGGAAAAGAAGGGACAGTTGCCATAGGCAAAAGTGAGACTACTTAGTGATTGCTTAGTAGTGAAGAGGGAGGAAGACAAAGGATTCTTGCCATTTGACTCTGTTTTCCATCTGTGTTCTTGGGAAATTGGGAGACCATTGACAGAAATAGGAGTTAAAATGGAAGTAGATTTGATAGGATGTTAAGAATAAAAATTTGAAATGAGCTTAATAAGGCTGGTTGGGGTCATGAGGTGGAAACTGAAATCAGACCTGGACCATGGAATATGTATGGAAAATCATAATTGACTTTTCAAACAGCAATTTTATGACTATGTTGGGAGGAAGAATTGGATTGTAAGAGGTTTTTGGGAAAGTTTGATTATAAAGTAGGGAAAAGCAGAAAATACAGACTGCATTTTAACAGAAATTTGGCAAGGAAGAAGAAAAAGAGAACGGGAGTGTGAAGGGGTAGCCGTCTTGAGAGAAGCCTTTTTAAATTGTTTTTGTTTTCAGGATAGGAAAATATAAACTTTTGTGCAGTTCAATCAAGGAAGGATCAAGTAGAGAGCATGATGCTTAAACTGTAGGAGGGTAATTTATAGAAAGTAGTTTTAGAGATTCTGGGAAGAAATGAGAATATATATGTAGAACTTAAGCTCTAAAGAAAACAAAACATGTAGAACTTAAGCTTAGAAAGAAAATGGGATGCCACCTTTTCTTTGATAAATAGAGAAAGCAGTGGACAGTAAGGAAAAGACATTTTGTAGTAAACAGAAGAGGTTTGATATAATTTATAGTTTATCCATTGAATCAATGAATATTAACTTGGAGTCAGCTGCCTGAGAATGAATTCAGAGGAAAGAGGAGCCAAGAGAGAGTGTCTGAGTTTAAAGATATTTAGTGTACAATTCCCAGATATTAGTTGCATTCATGGGCTTTTCAGTTATGAGGCAATATCGCCTATATTTTGTTTAAAATAGTTTGGGTGTGCTTAAGATAGTTATATGCCTATCACTTGCAACATGACCTCATCAACTGCAACCATAGTTTCCTCCTTCCCATCTAATCCTACTTCGCCACAGCCACGAACATATGTGCCAGCACCTTCAATAATACTTCTCAAACCGAAATTTTAAGGATCTTATTCTTTACTGTATCCTGTCTTTGAAGCTCCATTCTTCCGATACACTCAGTCTAATAAGCTTTTGCTGCTTAGAGACCTTATTGAGTCTATCCCATCTCCTCATGTACCACCCTCTCATTTTCTAACTTCCATTTTGAGCAATTTCATTTTCACAGTCCAACACAGTAAGTGCTCTCTTACAAATATTCTTGACTCCCTTAACTTGTCTTTTCAGGCCACCTGGTAAAATACCAATCATAGTTAAACTTAATTCTTTGTCTGCTGCATGTTGTTCCTTGGAATAATTGGAACACCAAAAGAAGTGATTAAAAAGCTCTATTTGAATGAATGAGGCTTGATTAGTTGGGAGAACCCTGATGTTAATATATCTCCTGGTGATGTTCCATGGACTAGTTAGGCTCGTTCTTACCTATAGAACATAATCTTGGCTGCTAGAATTCTGGAAGCTCTATGAGGGGTGAAGTCATGGGTATCAAAATCTAGTGTGGGAATTTTCACTTGGTACCCCAGTTTACTGAAATCGAGCCTAAATTGTGCTTGGTTTTCCCCAGTTTGTAAACCTTTTGTATTACATTTTCAGAAAAACCCCAGGAGTTTTGGGGGGGATGGGAATAAATCATTTTCTAGCTGTGGAGAAAAAAAGATGGGGTTTGGGGTTGAACTTATTAAATATATTTTCAGACAGTTTGGCTGATTTCAGCCCTTTTTTGTCTCCATTTTAGAGACAATAGGGCCACCAATTTTTGAGCCTTCTGGGAGTCTTGAAAGGAAAATTAGGTTCCTTCTAAGTTTGGCCTACTTTCAACTCAGGATCTAGCTTTCTCAAGTTTGCTGTCAATATTACCTGGTTCATTTGCTTTTCAGATTCCATAGTTTTATTGCTCTTGTGTCCCCTCACATCTTCTTTTTCCTCATGGTTGGATGGCTTCAAAAACATTCTTTACCCTTATTTTGGTAGAGTTTTAGGAGGGAACAGAGTTTAATGCAGGCTTTAAACCTGCAGTCTTTAGAAATGACTTCATTTGAAGTCCTAGAAATCTTAATTTTTCCCCCATACTTTTGCTCTTTAATTAGTTAATAAATTATCCTGCCCAAGGCAAGAGAAGACCTCCTTCGTGACTGATGGAAACTTTCCCAAGTCCTACAAAATGACAGTTTCTGCTCATCCCTACAGAGGAAATAGTTCACGGTATCCCTCTCCAACTAATTCAATTAAATGTATTACTTATCATCTTCATGGCAGGTAATGTGCTTGGCATTTATACATATTTTACTTCATTTGTTTCTCAAAAATAACCCTGTAAGTCATTTCATAACGTAAACGGTGAAGTTCTGAGAAGTTAACTTTCTTTCCCCAAACCACAAAGCTACCACATAGCTGAGTTAAAACATAAACCTGGTCTCCCTGATTCTAATTCTTTCCATTCAGCTTCATTTTGCATTTTATCTAAGAGCTGTTGTCAAGAGGCACTTCTGCTGTTCCCTAAAGGAACACATTTTCTATCTCTATAAGAGTGTTTTGTTTTCGTTTTTGTTTTTGCCAAGTGAAGAACAGTGAAAGAGAAGAAAATCTAGTTGTCCTGTTTGGGTTATTGTCTTGCAATTATCTGATACACACTTGCGATAGATAATGATGTTTTTCTCTCTTCATTTTTCTCTCTCTTTTTCATAATTATGCCAGTTATGGTGATGTTACATTAATCACTTTTTTAAAATGTCTTCCATCAAATTTCTCCACTATAAGGTTGGCATTATTTTCTTTGTAATTAAAAGGTATTTTGTAAGGAGGTTTTGTAAGTAATGATTCCTTGTTAAACTTTTTCCTACTGGTTTTAGCACTTGATTTTTGAAAATCATCATTCCTTCTATGTGTAATATTTTGCCTTCTACAGTAAAGAATGACTTTCTCATATTCTCTCTCCTTGTGTCTGTCTGATTCTCTCTCTGTTTCCCTTTTTCTTTCATCAGTATAGATAAATGGATTTCTACCTTATTCAACTTTTCCAGAGGTTTTTAGTCATTATTTCTTCATATACTTTTTCTATACCATACTCTTTCTCTTTTTCCATAACTTCAGTGACACAGATATTAGATCTTTGTTATTGTCTCTCAAGTTCCTGATACTCTGTTCATGTTTTTACAAATCTTTTTTTAATCTTTAGATTAGATCATATCTATTAATTTAAGTTCACCTAATCTTTTTACTATTATTGTCATTTTGCTGTTGAGTGTATTCAGTGGGTTTTTTTCCTTTAATTTCACTTATTGCATTTTTCAGTTCTCAAATTTCCATTTTGGTTTTCTTTGTATATTTTTCTTTGATAAATCTTTCTACTTTAAAATTTGTTTCAAGAATGTTTGCAGGGCTTCCCTGGTGGCACTGCAGTTAGGAATCTGCCTGCCAATGCAGGGGACACTGGTTCAAGCCCTGGTCCGGGAAGATCCCACATGCCACGGAGCAACTAAGCCCCTGAGCCACAACTACTGAGCCCATGCTCCGCAACAAGAGAAGCCACTGCAGTGAGAAGCCCACATGCTGCAACAAAGAGTAGCCCCCACTGGCCGCAACTAGAGAAAGCCCCTGCACAGTAACGAAGGGCTAACACAGCCAAAAAAAAAAAAAAAAATTGTATTAAAAAATATATATATATATGTGCAGTTAATCATTTGATTATTTTTCTAGTAGATGATTTAAAATCTTTGAATGATAATTGCAATGTTTGTGTCATCTTCTTTTTTTTTTTTTTTTTTTTTTTTTTTTGCGGTACGCGGGCCTCTCACTGCTGTGGCCTCTCCCGTTGCGGAGCACAGGCTCCGGACGCGCAGGCTCAGCGGCCATGGCTCACGGGCCCAGCCGCTCCGCAGCATGTGGGATCTTCCCGGACCGGGGCACGAACCCGTGTCCTCTGCATCGGCAGGCGGACTCTCAACCACTGCACCACCAGGGAAGCCCTGTTTGTGTCATCTTAACATGGGTATGAGTAGATTGTCTTTTCTCACGAGAGTTCAACCGTTCAAGGGTCTTCCAATGCTGAATAATTTTCACTTGAATTTTGGACATTTAAATATATGTTCTGAGACTCTGAGTCTTATTTAAACCCAATGGAAAATCTTGATGTTTTTGTTTTAGTAGGCAGTTTACCTGATTAGGGTCATGCTGCAACTTCCAAATCTTCTGTGGGCTGAGATTTCAGTCAGTGTAGATTTCAAAACCATTGTAGAGAGCTTTGCATCTGTTTCCAATGTGCACCACCCAGTGGACAGTGTGGGACCTTAACAGTGGTCTGTCGTTAGTTCAGTTCTCAAAGTCTTAGGTATGCTGTTAATATGTATCAGATTCATGCATCTGTGGCATGGATTTGAGCCCAGAGTTCATAAATAACTTCATGGGATCAATTCTTCAAGCTCCTCTGTTTCAGTAACATCCCCAGTACTTTGTGGTTCCCCGTAGCCCTCCTTTACAGGTGGATCCCATCCTGATGGAACTACAGCACTACTGAAGGGAAAGGAAAATTATCTTCCTTTAAAATTTTGGCTCCTATGAGTTTCCATTGTAGACTGCTTGTTCTCTATCTCTATCGCCACCCTCACAAGATTTCTTGTGGGTTGGGGTACAAGGAAAGGGAGGGAAAAGAAAAAACTGTGGGATTTCCGCACTCTTTCTCTGTGTTAAAGATCCCCCCTCCAGTTCTTCCTCTTAGAGCTAGAGTGGTTTTTCTGGAGCTCTTTTAGCACCATGGTGCTCACTTCAAGATTTGGAGCTGTGTTGATTTCAGGCCATTTATATTTAAATTTATATTCTATTTAAAATATTTGTACTGATAAAGTAATAATCTTATAAAAATACAACTGGGAATGATCTCATTTGGTGATTAAAAACAATCTAAGAACTTATACGAAAGTGCACAGTGGCTGGACCAAATAGCTCTCTTGCCTGGGCTCCCTCTTGTTGTGTCTGGCTCACCTAACATAACTGGGTGCTCTATCTGGAGATTAGTGGGAAGCTATTGAAAGATTTTAAGAAAGGCATTTGTACCGTAGGAGGCTATTTTGGTGGCACATAGGCGATGCTTTGGAGGGAGAAAGGGTAAATGTGGAAACATCAGTTAGGAGGCTATTTGAGTAATCTGGACAGTGGTAGTCAGAATAATGGCCCCAAAGATATCCAAGTCCTAACACCCAAAACCTGTGAATGTTACCTTATATGGAAAAAGAGACTTTGCAGAAGTGATTAAGGACCTTGGAATGTGGAGATTAACCTGGATTATCCAAATGGCCCAATCTAATCACATGGGTCCTTAAACATAGAGAGCTTTTCCCAGCTTATTGTTAGAGAAAGATATTGGAGGAGAGCAGCTGGGTCAGAGAGATGCTAGATTACTGGCTTTGAAGATAGAAGAAGGGGACAACAAGCCTAAGAATATGAATGGTCGCTAGAAAGTGAAAGAGGAAAATAAATGGATTCTTTCCTAGAGCCTACTGAAAGGAACACAGTTCTGCTGATCCCTTGATTTGAGCCCAGTGGGACCCATGTCAGACTTCTGACCTATAGAATTGTAAGAAAAAATATTGGTGTTATTTTAAGCTACTAAGTGTGTGGTAATTTGTCATGGCAGCCATAGGAAACTAATTCATAGGCATAAATTGATGGCAACCTAAACAAGGCTACTAGCACTCAAATAGCTGATTGGAAAAATATTTAGGAGGTGGAATTGACAAGACTTGGTGATAGGTAGAAAATGTGTGAGAGGTAGAGAGAGGACAGAAAGGGTAAGAGTACTCAAAGATTTTTCTCATAGCAGGGTGCTACTGTAACAAATACCAAAAAATGTGACAGTGGCTTTGGAACTGGGTAATGGGTAAAGGCTGGAAGGGTTTTGAGGTGCATATAAGAAAGGCCTAGATTGCCTTGATGGTGGTATCATTCACTGTGATTGGTCACTTAAGAGGGAAAAGAGAAGTTTAGTTTTACATGTGCTGAGTCGGAGAATCCTGAGGTCACCCTAGTGGAGTAGCTAGTTGAATTGATTAGATCTATAAATTTAGAGCTTAGGAAAGAGATTCTAGGTATAGATTTACAGTGTGGGGATTAATCAATATATAAATATAACTAAGGTGGATTTTCGTGGGTTGCAGCATCAATGGGTAATTGATAAGGAGAAAACAGCCTGAATAAACAGAACTGCTTTAAATAATTAGCTTCTGAAGGAGTCAGGGAGATTCTGTATTTGGGAGAATGTTTGGAAAAGGATGTGAGTTGAAGGAGGGTTTGGGAAATGTACTGCGTATGTGTAAATGTTGATTTAAGAGACCATTGTGAGAGAGAATATCAAGGCAGGAAAGGGAGAAGAGAATGAGTAGACTAACATATTTGCAGAGGAGTTTGGAATTTGGCATAGGAGGAGATGCTCGTCTTCTTCATGAAGAGGCTCTGCTGTTCAATTGTAGAAGGAGGAAATAAAACAATTATGCCATGGACTAATTACCAATAGACAGTAGGCCTTATTAGTCTAAGAATGGCTCTGGAGCCAGGAAGCTGGCATTAAAGTTGCTGCAATTCATACAGTAAACGTGGGCTCTCTAGCCAGTTTCTGGCAGGTTTGGTTTTAGGCAAGTTATTTAACCACTGTGTCATTTAGCTTCATCAAATACAACATGCCAATATTAATTAACCCATTTTATTGAGTTAATGTGACTATTAGCTGAGTTATTACAGTGTAAAAGACTTGGAGCAGTGTTTGCACAGAGGAAGCACAATAAATGTTTGCCATTGTTATTAGATGTTACAATTTTAAGTGCATATTTATTTTTGCCTTTTTATGATGGATTTCCCAATCTAACCTTTACACTTCTGGATGTCATAGCAAGGACACTCTTGACTTGTACAAAACTGTGAAGATATGAACACAACCATACTGGTAGTAACCTTGAGCACTGTTTTTGGAACCAGTCTGTCTGACTTGAGTTTACTCTTGGATAACTGACTTGGTATCTGTTTGAAGATAAGAAATAAACTTAACTTCTCCAAAAACTCATCTTAAAAAGTGATGGGATGAGTTTATATGATTTCTCATCATATTTCTAAATCTCATATGCTGTGACTTTATTCCACATGAAATACATAATTAGCAAATAGAATATAACATTATGTGAACAAACATAGTTTCTTTCCCAACATAGTTATCCCATATTCTTTTCCTCTGATGCATCCGATTATGCACAGTTCTGAACAGTTCTTTCTTTAGGCTTTGATGGATACTCTACTTTGATATGATTATATTGCTATATATTATTTATTATGCCCCAGTACGCTGCTTCGTGCTGCATGAAAAGTAGAGGTGAATAAAATGCCTATGCAATTACACTGAAGTAAAAAGGCAAACAAAATTAGGAGATATAAATAAACAGCTCAGAAAATTATTTCTATGGTAAAGTTTTGTGTTATTTTTATTGTTTTACTAGTTCCTTCAGTTAGTAAATATCTTCAGGGAACTTTGTGTTATCTCACCTTGATGGAAATGGGAGAGGGTGTAATGATGCAAATATTACAATTACTATTATAATTGTTAAGTGCTGAACAGTTTATACTACTCTTCACATCCATTATTACATTTAATATCTATCACAGTGCAATGAAATAAGGAGGGGCAGCCTTCGGAGAGTATCTTGAACCTAGAAAACGTTCTGTAAATGTTTACTATGGGCTAGTCTTGTAAGATTATTTATTGTCCTTTAAAAACTCAGATTCAAGGATATAATGATTCCAGTCTGGGCTTTCTTATCAATTATGCAGCATTGAGCATGTTGGTTAAATTCTTTGGTCTCAGCTTTCTCTTCTCTAGGTTAGATGGAAGATTGGTAAACTCTAAGGTCTGCTCTTTCTATAACATTCTGATGTGGACCACAGTTACTTAAAACTATATCCATTAGTTCTCTTTTTTGACTAAAATTTTTGGATTGCACTGAATCTGCAAGTTGACCATTTTATATGGACAGATTGTGAAATTTAACTATTCTCATTGCTCTTACTATTTGATAGATGGTCAGTAAGAGTATTTTGGAAGACCAAGTGAGTTAATGATTGGGGCAGACCAGTGTTGCCTGGAGCAACTCTCGCCAATCTATCACGATAAATTGGGTTAAAATCTTATAGTTACACTACCATAGCACTTGACACTTGGCAGTGAATAATATTGATGGAATCCAGTCCACATGGTGATTTTAGTTCTCTAAGAAAGTTTTAATCTGCTGAAGGGTTTCATATTTCTTTTATGCCTTGGATTGAGAAAGTGGCCAGAGAAGTGTTTTTGGATTTTGAGCACAAAAATCCAATGTAGAAAGTAAACTAGAAGGTAGAGATGATCTCAGTGTCCCTGAGATCTGGATAGGGGGACCCTCAGACACTTGCTGAGTGACTGTCTATGTTTGTTTGGCCCCAAGACAGCAGTGGCTTTCCTGATCTTCATTATAGATGGGAATTTGGATCAATCTATGCCTTTCTCTAGGCTCTAAATTTCTGTCTTGGGTAGACAGTTCTTACATATCAGTACATAGCTGTGGACAAGCCTCTGTTTAACTGCAACTTTTTTTACAATTGCCCATTTACTTATTTAAGACCCATCATGACAGAGACCATATCTCTCTGATTTTTTGCTTTATTCCTGGCACCTTCCACAATACCTGATGATAGCAGTCACTCAGTAGTCAATTGGTGGGTAAATGTAAAATAAGAATATTTAATAACCCTACTCAGGGGTCAAAGAGATTTCAGCTTTGAAGGGAGCCTTTATTTATTTATGTGTGGGAATGTGGAGGCTTAGAATAGTGATGGTGCTTCCTGAAAAAGAGAGGACTGTCACTGTCTCAGTTGGCAAAGCAGAGAATACATTTTCTTTACAAATACCCAGAGCATACAAAATTGGATTATTGGATTTGAATTTACTGTTTTTAAGATTTCATAAAAGGAAAACTAACCAGATATAGAGCTGAATCAGCAAAATATCAGACGATTTAAAATGGCAGTTGAGAGAGTATGTGAGGAGCATTACAGAAGAGGGAAGGGAAGTGGTGCTGGTTGAGGATTAGCTGAGGGAGTGAAGGGCATGATTTCGGCTGACACAGCAGACACAGCATGAACCAAAGTCAAGGACAAGGGAGAGAGGCAGGGGCTTAGAGATATTCTGTAGGAACCTCCAGGCCGGTACCAACAAGGAGATCAAGACATGTTTTTACTGATAAGCAGAGCCAGTGTGAAGGTCAGAACTTTGATCATGAGAAATTTTAATTACTTAGATATTGATCAGAATACCTAGAAACCAACTACAGAAGGGAGAGTTTGAGAACAGGGCTGATTTCTTGGATGCAAGCTAGGGGACCTGGCTGCTCTTCCTGGGCTCTGGTCAGTTGCTATTCTAAGTACATCCTAGGAAAAAAGCCAACTATGATAATGGGTTAGACGTTGGGGAATGGCAGTGACCGCAGTACTATTAGATTTTAAATGTTAAGTGAAAGAAGCATTAAAAGAAGTTGCTTTTGTAGGAATGTGTGCAAAGCTCTAAGGATTTTTGATGGAAAATTTATAATGTAAAGGGGAAGAGGGGAAGAAT
Source organism: Tursiops truncatus (assembly GCF_011762595.2). Lineage (NCBI taxonomy): Eukaryota > Metazoa > Chordata > Mammalia > Artiodactyla > Delphinidae > Tursiops > Tursiops truncatus. Next base: position 49,407,101 of record NC_047041.1, read on the forward strand.
ATTTAAAGGTGAATTGAAGTGATTCTTTAAAATCAATAAAGAAAATTAAAACTCTTTAATGATCTTAGACCTGTAAAACAGTCTCAGAGCCAGGACCTGCCCAAGTATATCAGGTGTCTCTCTGGCCTTTGAGAAATTGCTTTTTTTTGTTTGTTTGTTTTCTTTTTAAAAAAATTTTATTGGAGTATAGTTGCTTTATAGTGTTGTGTTAGTTTCTGCTGTATTGCAAAGTGAATCAGTTATACATATATCCATTCTTTTTTAAGATATTTTCCCCCATATAGATCATTGACATATACAGATTACTATATATAAAATAGATAACTAATAAGAACCTACTGTAGAGAGAACTTCCGGGAGAGTGAACACAGGCAGGTGCTGCAAGAGTGATACCCTCAGAGAGAGATGGAAGCTTCCAGCCCTTTCGCCATGTGTCTTCATTTGTGCATCTCTCCCATCTGGCTGTTCCCTGAGTTATATCAATTGTAAGAAACAGTTGGCATATAGCTTCCTTTCAAATTCACTGAAAGAGAGAAGTTTAAGATTTTCATCAGAGGGACCTTCAAGATGGTGGAGGAGTAAGACGTGGATATCACCTACCTCCCCACAAATGCATCAAAATTACATCTACATGTGGAACAACTCCTAGAGAACACCTACTGAATGCTGACAGAAGACCTCAGAATTCCCAAAAGGCAAGAAACTCCCCACGTACCTGGGTAGGGCAAAAGAAAAGAGAAAAAACAGAGACAAAAGAGTAGGGATGGGACCTGCACCTCTGGGAGGGAGCTGTGAAGGAGGAAAAGTTTCCACACACTAGGAAGACCCTTCACTGGTGCAGAAGGGGTGTGGATGGGGGGGGGGGAATCTTCAGAGCCACGGAGGAGAGCGCAGCAACAGGGGTGCAGAGGGCAAAGCGGAGAGATTCCCACACAGAGGATTGGTGCCGACCAGCACTCACCAGCCTGAGAAGCTTGTCTGCTCACCTGCCCGGATAGGTGGTGGCTGGGAGCTGAGGCTCTGGCTTCGGAGGTGAGATCCCAGGGAGAGGACTGGGGTTGGCTGCATGAACACAGCCTGAAGGGGGCTAGTGTGCCACAGCTAGCCGGTAAGGAGTCTGGAAAAATGTCTGGACCTGTCTAAGAGGCAAGAAACCATTGTTTCAGGGTGTGCAAGGAGAGGGGATTCAGAGCACCACCTAAACGAGCTCCAGAGATGGGTGTGAGCCGTGGCTATCAGTGCAGAGACCAGAGATGGACATGAGATGCTAAGGCTGCTGCTGCAGCCACCAAAAAGCCTGTGTGCGAGCACAGGTCACTATCCACACCTCCCTTCCTGGGAGCCTGTGCAGCCCGCCACTGCCAGGGTCCCGTGTTCCAGGGACAGCTTCCTTGGGAAAAAACACGGCACACATCAGGCTGTTGCAACGTTATGCCGGCCTCTGCAGGCTCACCCCACGTTGCAGTTATAACTACGGTGCCCCTCCCTCCCCCCAGTATGAGTGAGCCAGAACCCCCTAATCAGCTGCTGCTTTAACTCCATCCTGTCTGGGTGGGAACAGAAGCCTGAGGGCAACCTACATGCAGAGGTGGGGCCAAAACCATGGCTGAACCCCAGGAGTTGTGCCAACAAAGAAGAGAAAGGGAAATTTCTCCCAGCAGCCTCAGAAGAAGCGGATTAAATCCCCACAGTCAACTTGAGGTGCCCTGCATCTGTGGAATATGTGAATAGATAATGAATCAACCAAAAATTGAGGTGGTGGACTTTGGGAGCAACTGTAGACTTGGGGTTTGCTGTCTGCAGCTGATATGTTTCTGATTTTTATGTTTATCTTAGTATAGTTTTTAGTGCTTGTTATCATTGGTGGATTTGTTTATTGATTTGGTTTCTCTCCTTTTTGTTTTTATTATTTTTTACTTTTTTATTTTAATTTTATTTTTAATATTTTTCTTACATTTTCTCTCCCTTTTCTTCAACCTGTGTACTGACTGGGTCTTGGTGCTCTGGCCTGGTGTCAGGCCTGAGACTCTGAGGTGGGAGAGCCGAGTTCAGGACATTGGACCACCAGAGGCCTCCCGGCCCCAAGTAATATCAATCAGCGAGAGCTCTTCCAGAGATCTCTGTCTCAACAGTAAAACCCAGCACCACCCAATGGCCAGCAAGCTCCAGTGCTGGATGCCCGATGACAAACAACTAGCAAGACAGGAACACAACCCCACCCATTAACAGAGAGGCTGCCTAAAGTCATAATAAGTTCACTGACACACCAAAAAACACAACTGGACACAGCCCTGCCCACTAGAAAGACAAGGTCCAGCCCCACCCACCAGAACACAGGCACCAGTCCCCTCTACCAGGAAACCTACACAACCCACTGAACCAACATTACCCACTGGGGGCAGACATCAAAACAATGGGAACTACGAACGTTCAGCCTGCGAAAAGGAGACCCCAAACACAGTAAGTTAAGCAAAATGGGAAGACAGAAAATATGCAGCAGATGAAGGAGCAAGGTAAAAACCCACCAGACCAAACAAATGAAGAGGAACTAGGCAGTCTACCTGAAAAAGAATTCGAGTAATGATAGTAAACATGATCCCAAATCTTCTAAATAGACTGGAGAAAATACAGGATATGTTTAACAACGACTTACAAGAACTAAAGAGCAAAGAAACAATGATGAACAACACAGTGAATGAAATTAAACATTCTTTAGAAGGAATCAGTAGCAGAATAACTGAGGCAGAACGGATAAGTGACCTGAATGATAAAATAGTGGAAATAACTACTGCCTAACAGAATAAAGAAAAAAGAATGAAAAGGATTGAGGACAGTCTCAGAGCCCTCTGGGACAACATTAAAATTATAGGGGTCCCAGAAGAAGAAGAGAAAAACAAAGGGACTGAGAAAATGCTTGAAGGGATTATAGTTGAAAACTTCCCAAATGTGGGAAAGGAAATAGTCAAGTCCAGGAAATGCAGGAAACCCATACAGGATAAATCCAAGGAGAAAAATGCCAAGACACATATTAATGAGACTATCAAAAATTAAAGAAAAAATATTAAAAGTAGCAAGAGAAAAGCAAAAAATAAAAAACAAGGAATCCCCATAAGGTTAATAGCAGATCTTTCAGCAGAAACTCTGCAAGCCAGAAGAGAGTGGCAGGACATATTTAAAATAATGAAAGGGAAAGACCTACACCAAGATTACTCTACCAGCAAGGATCTCATTCAGACTTGATGGAGAAATGAAAACATTTACTGACAAGCAAAAGCTGAGAATTCAGCAGCACCAAACCAGCTTTGCAACAAATGCTAAAGGAACTACTCTAGGCAAGCAACACAAGAGAGGGAAAAGCCCTACAAAACCAAACCCAAAACAATGAAGAAAATCGTAATAGGAACATACATATCGATAATTACCTTAAATGTAAATGGATTAAATAATCCAACCAAAAGTCACAAACTGGCTGAATGGATACAAAAACGATACCCATATATATGCTGTCTACAAGAGACCCACTTCAGACCTAGAGACACATACAGACTGAAAATGAGGGGATGGGAAAAGATATTCCATGAAAATAGAAATAAAAGGAAGGCTGGAGTAGCATTTCTCATATCAGACAAAATAGACTTTAAAAGAAAGACTATTACAAGAGACAAAGAAGGACACTACATAACAATCAAGGGATCAATCCAAGAAGAAGATATAACAATTATAAATATATATGCACCCACATAGGAGCACCTCAATACATAAGGCAACTGCTAACAGCTATAAAAGAGGAAATCGACAGTGACACAATAATAGCGGGGAACTTTAACACCTCACTTTCACCAATGGACAGGTCATCCAAAATGAAAATAAATAAGGAAACACAAGCTTTAAATGACACATTAAACAAGATGGACTTAATTGATTTTTATAGGACATTCCATCCAAAAACAACAGAATACACTTTCTTCTCAAGTGCTCATGGAACATTCTCCAGGATAGATCATATCTTGGGTCACAAATCAAGCCTTGGTAAACTTAAGAAAATTGAAGTCATGTCAAGTATCTTTTCCCCTCACAATGCTATGAGACTAGATATCAATTACAGGAAAACAAACTGTAAAAATACAAACACATGGAGGCTAAACAATACACTACTAAATAACCAAGAGATTGCTGAAGAAATCAAAGTGGAAATCAAAAAATACTTGGAGACATATGAAAATGAAAACGCGATGACCTAAAACCTATGGGATGGAGCAAAAGCACTTCTAAGAGGGAAGTTTAGAGCAATACTATCCTACCTCAAGAAACAAGAAACACCTCAAACAACCTAACCTTACACCTAAAGCAATTAGAGAAAGAAGATCAAAAAAACCCCAAAGTTAGCAGAAGGAAAGAAATCATAAAGATCAGATCAGAAATAAAGAAAAGGAAATGAAGGAAACAGTAGCAAAGATCAATAAAACTAAAAGCTGGTTCTTTGAGAAGATAAGCAAAATTGATAAACCACTAGCCAGACTCATCAAGGAAAAAGGGAGAAGACTCAAATCAATAGAATTAGAAATGAAAAAGAAGAACAAGTGACCTTGCAGAAATACAAAGAACCATGAGGGTTTACTACAACTATATGCCAATTAAGTGGACAACCTGGAAGAAATGGACAAATTCTTAAAAAAGCACCACCTTCTGAGACTGAACCAGAAAGAAGTAGAAAATATAAACAGACCAGTTACAAGCACTGAAATTGAAACTGTGATTAAAAATCTTTCAGCAAATAAAAGCCCAGGACCAGATGGCTTCACAGGCGAATTCTATCAAACATTTAGAGAAGAGCTAACACCTATCCTTCTCATACTCTTCCAAAATATAGCAGAGGGAGGAACACTCCCAAACTCATTCTACAAGCCCACCATCACCGTGATACCAAAACCAGACAGAGATGTCACAGAGAAAGGCCAATATCAGTGATGAACATTAATGCAAATATCCTCAGCAAATACTAGCAAACAGAATCCAACAGTACATTAAAAGGATCATACACCATGATCATATGGGGTTTATCCCAGGAATGCAAGGATTCTTCAATATATGGAAATCAATCAATGTGATACACCATATTAACAAACAGAAGGATTAAAACCATATGATAATCTCTATAGATGCAGAAAAAACCTTCAAAAAATTCAACACCCGTTTATGATAAAAATTCTCCAGAAAGTAGGCACAGAGGGGACTTACCTCAACATAATAAAGGCCATATATGACAAACCCACAGCCAACATCATTCTCAATGGTGAAAAACTGAAACCATTTCCTCTAAAATCAGGAACAAGACAAGGATGCCCACTCTCACCACTATTATTGAACATAGTTTTGGAAGTTTTACCCTCAGCAATCAGAAGAAAAAGCAATAAAAGGAATCCAAATTGGAAAAGAATAAGTAAAACTGTCACTGTTTGCAGATGATATAATACTATACATAGAGAATCCTAAAGATGCACCAGAAAACTACTAGAGCTAATCAATCAATTTGGTAAAGTACCAGTGTACAAAATTAATGCTTAGAAATCTCTTGCATTCCTATACACTAATGATGAAAAATCTGAAAGAGAAATTAAGGAAATGCGCCCATTTACCATTGCAACAAAAAGAATAAAATACCTAGGAATAAACCTACCTATGGAGACAAAAGACCTGTATGCAGAAAACTTTAAGACACTGATGAAAAAATTAAAGATGATACAAACAGATGGAGAGATATACCATGTACTTGGATTGGAAGAATCAACACTGTAAAAATGACTAAACTACCCAAAGCAATATACAGATTCAATGAAATCCCTATCAAACTACCACTGGTATTTTTCACAGAACTAGAACAAAAAATTTCACAATACGTATGGAAACACAAAAGACCTCAAATAGCCAAAGCAATCTTGAGAAAGAAAAACGGGGCTGGAGGACTCAGGATCCCTGACTTCAGACTATACTACAAAGCTACAGTAATCAAGACAGTATGGTACTGGCAAAAAAACCATAATATAGATCAATGGTACAGGATAGAAAGCCCAGAGATAAAACCACACACATATGGTCACCTTATCTTTGATAAAGGAGGCAAGAATATACAGTGGAGAAAAGACAGCCTCCTCAATAAGTGGTGATGGGAAAACTGGACAGCTACCTGTAGAATAATGAAATTAGAATACTTCCTAACACCATACACAAAAATAAACTCAAAATGGATTAAAGACCGAAATGTAAGGCCTTAAGCTGTAAAACTCTTAGAGGAAAACAGGCAGAACAGTCTATGACGTAAATCACAGCAAGATCCTTTTTGACCCACCTGCTAGAGAAATGGAAATAAAAACAAAAATAAACAAATGGGACCTAATGAAATTTAAAAGCTTTTGCACAGTCATGGAAACCATAAACAAGACTAAAAAACAACCCTCAGAATGGGAGAAAATATTTGCAAAATGAAACACCTGACAAAAGATTAATCTCCAAAGTATACAAGCAGCTCATGCAGCTCAATATCAAAAAAACAAACAACCCAATCCAAAAATGGGCAGAAGATCTAATTAGACATTTCTCCAAAGAAGATATACAGATTGCCAGCAAACACATGAAAGGATCCTCAACACCGCTGATCATTAGAGAATTGCAAATCAAAACTACAATGAGGTATCACCTCACACCAGTCAGAATGGCCATTATCAAAAAATCTACAAACAATTAATGCTGGAGCAGGTGTGGCTATAAGGGAACCCTCTTCCACTGTTGGTGGGAATGTAAATTGATACAGCCACTATTGAGAACAGTATGGAGGTTCCTTAAAAAACTAAAAATAGAACTACCATACAACCCAGCAATCCTACCATTGGGCATATACCCTGAGAAAACCATAATTCAAAACAGTCATGTACCACTATGTTCATTGCAGCTCTATTTACAATAGCCAGGACATGGGCGCAACCTAGGTGTCCACTGACAGATGAATGGATAAAGAAGATGTGGCACATGTATACAATGGAATATTACTCAACCATAAAAAGAAACGAAATTGAGTTATTTGTAGTGAGGTGGATAGACCTAGAGTCTGTCATACAGAGTGAAGTAATTCAGAAAGAGAAAAACAAATACTGTATGCTAACACATATATATTGAATCTAAAAAAGAGGTTCTGATGAACCTAGTGGCAGGACAGGAATAAAGATGCAGATGTGTAGAATGGACTTGAGGACACTGGGTGGGGAAAGTGTAAGCTGGAACGAAGTGAGAGAGTAGCATTGATATATATATACACACTACCAAATGTAAAATAGAAAGCTAGTAGAAGCAGCTACATAGCACAGGGAGATCAGCTCGGTGATTTGTGACCAACTAGAGGGGTGAAATAGGGAGGTGGGAGGGAAATGCAAGAGGGAGGGGATATGGGGATATATTTATACATATAGGTGATTCGTTTTGTTATACAGCAGAAACTAACACAATATTTTAAGGCAATCATACTCCAATGAACATGTTAAAAAAAAAAAGAACCTACTGTATAGCACAGGGAACTCTGTTCAGTACTCTGAAAAGTTGCTTTTTATGACTTTACACGTCTGGTTGAGTGAATGGGCTTCTATTACGGTCTTGGTCTCAGTAGGTAGTACCATATCAACAAAGATATCCTAATATATGTCTTTGAAATTTTTTGCTAGACTTTGTAATGGCCCTGCAACTATGCTTCTTCTCCAAGCCTTGCCTCCCTAAAAGTATAGCTTCTTCACAGATGCAGAATGCTGTTTCTAAAACAGGTTTGGTAGTTTCACTCCTTTGCTGAACTTTCATCATCTTGTATACCAAAGACAATTCCTTACAATTTGGTCTTCACTCACTTCTTTGATCTCAATGTTTGTTGCTGTTCCCTTACATGAATCCTGCATTCTAGCCATGCATAAATCTTTTTTACTTTAGCATATATTTTTGTTTTTACTTTTTACTTTGGAATAAAATTATATTTACAGAAACTTTGTGAAGGTGGAGTAGAATTTAAATATACCCCCACCAGCTTTTCCTATACTTAGCATCTTACACTACTGTGGTATATCTGTCAAAACCAAGAAACAAATATTGTTACATTACTGATAAACTTTATGCTTCATGTATAGATTGGCAGCAGCTTCTCCATTAATGTCCTTTTTCTCTTCTAGGGTCCCATCAAGGATACCGCATTGCATTTAATCATAACATCTCCTTAGTCTCCTCTGGTATGTAACCATTTCTCAGATTTTTCTCATTTTTTATGACCTTGAGAATTTTGAGGAGTACTGGTATTCTGTAGAATGTCTGTCAATTTGGGTTTGTTTGATGTTTTTCCTCATGGTTAGACTGGAGTTATAGGGTTTTGTAAAGAATACCACAGAGGTGCCAAGCCCTGCGCATCCCATCATATCAAGGGGAACATACTATCAACATAACTTATCACTGTGATGTTAACCTGGACCTCTTGCTTAACGTAGTGTTTGTCAGGTTTCTTCACTGTAAAGTTACTAATGTCCTCTTTCTATACTCTGTTCTTTGCAAGTGAGTCACTAAGTCAGCCTACACTCAAGGGTGAGGGAAAGATTAAGCTCCACCCCCTGGAGGGAAAAGTATACCATTTATTATTTGGAATTCCTCTGTAAAGGCAATTTATCTCCTTTCCCTTATTTATTTATTTATTGGTTTGTTTATTTATTTATTTACTGGCTTAGTCAATAAAGTATATCAGCATGATCTTATGAATATTCAGCTTCTACTTTGGATTATAATCCAATACTACATTATTTATTTTGTTGCTCAGTGTGTTCCAGCTTTGGCCACTGGGAGCTTGAAATCGTTGGTTCAGACTTTCGAATAGCTGGATCAGTAAAGACTGGTGTTTTACCAGTAATGAAACCAGCTCAGGCCTGCCTAAGCCAAAAAAGAAATTTGTTAGACATAGGAGCATCCCCAGAACCTTTGAGCTAGAATACACTTAGGTCTCTGAAAGACAGAAATGGATATTTAGAAGGCAGTCAGGACCCCTACTTCTCTCTTCTACTTTATTCACCGTGTGTAATTCATTTTTTTCTCCCTTTGCAACCTCAGACTGCTCAGTAGCTGCTACTACAGAGCTACTGCCTTCATGTGTTTAAGTTACAGTTACATAAGGAGAGTGATATGCCTTTCTTAAGGCCCCACATCAAATTATTTGGAAAAGAAATTGTATTGCCTAACTTAGTTTAAATGTGCACTTTTGGCCCAAGAAGCTATGGCCGGGAGTGTGGTGTGGGTCATGAAGTTCAAACTTGTCTCTAGAGGTCCACACCTGTGTCAGTGTCATAGATTAGGGAGGCCTTTCCTAAGTAAGGGTGTATTGTTTTGAGCTTTCCAGGCACCAATAAAGGGTCCACTGTAAATGTATGTGGCCTTAGAATGCTGCTTCCTCTACCTTAAATTCACTTTTACCTTTGATTTGCACAGAAGGCTCCCATCAGTCATTACTTCCAGGATATCATCTCTGTCTGACTATTTCTCATAGTTATACTCATGTGATCACCTACAAAATTTTATTATTAGTAAATATATTTATTATACGGTACCTATGTACATTTTTTTTCTCAAGATTCTAAGCCTCTTGAGGAAGCTTTCATGTGTAGTTCATTTTAACATCTCTAAGATCTAATATAGTCTCTAGAACATTATAGGTTCAATAAATGGTTTTTAAATGAGTAAATGACCAAGTATTAGTAAGATATGTATTAAACTATGGTAAGGCTGAAGACACTGAAACTAAAGTGCAAAATTAATCAGCTTTAGTTAAAAATATATTAATATTTTCTGATAAAACAGTTAAAGAGGCGATTTTCTCTCCACCACTCCTCACAAAGAAACCTTAGAAAATAGGATGCCTTAAAAGAAAAACGCAGCTCTTCAGTAATGGGAAGAATTGGGAAGATTCAAAGGCAAGTGAGCTGAACAAATTTTTAAGAGACAAGTGGAAGTGAAAGAAAGTAAAAAAACAGAGTATTAATTTGCAGGGCCTAATTCAATCAGCAAGAAAAGATTTCTCGAATGTATTTGTAGGAGACAGACGGTAAAGAGAAAATTGGTTTGCTGAAAAATGAGAATGGGGAATTAGAGACATAGGCTAAGGAAAGGGAAATTTGTTCAACAGCTGTATTTTGCTTTGGTCTTTACAGATCTAAGGGGAGATAAGGGATCACTTAGAATAGAAACCATTGCTCTTCTTTTAAAGTAGACAAGCCACACCTGAGGACGGATAAATGCCTAAGAGGGCAGTTGGAAGAAACACATTCAAACTCTACCAAGTTTATCTAGACTCATTGAATTAATGATGGTGGCCCTCATCTCAGGCACTCATACTTGGTCTTATCTGGTTTCTTGAGTTTTCAGTCACCTATCAATAATCCACTGTAGTTTTAGGAACCCCACTTGGAATTCTCAACCTGCTGTATTTTACCTAAGACCATGATGTTGTACTGGAAAGAGTACAGACTGATGAGTTAGAGGAACTGAAATTCTAGCCTTGAGTTGGAGATAGGAATTTGGATTACAGTAGCATGTCATTTTATGTTAAAACATTGACAGTAGAAAAGGTTAGCTAACAAAATCTTAGGTAGTAAAATGAGCAATAGGCCAAGGGAGAATTAAGGGGAATACCGGCACTTTAGGATCAGAAAGAGGGAGAGGGCATGAAAGTAAGGAGATTAGAAAAGAATGGTTCAGGACGTAAGAGGAGAATAAGAATGTGTTATCACAGACAAATAGGGACGAGAGAGTCTCAAGTAAGAGAAAGTATTCAACAGAATCAAATGCTGTAAAAGGATTGGGTAAATTCATTTTTTAAAGGTCCTTTATATTGAATATTGTCATATCCATTTTGAGGGTATTATTTTGGGTTATCTTTTTTATGAGACCCATGACTTTGCTTTGATTTTCTTTTTCTTTTTATTGAAACAACCTATTTTTCCAAGACCCAGACAACAATATTTTTGGTGTGGATTTGCTCTGATAATATTACCTTATATTCTTAATTGTAATGTATTTTTGCTACTTTAATTTTCCTTAATATCACTACCAATCAGTTCTTAAGAAGATAAGCTGGTGCTGTTTATATTGTGATTCTATTCCCCATCCCTACTCCAGAAACCATTATTGGTGGTGATTTTATTTTCTAGGAGGATGACTTTTGAACTAGGGAAGAAATTTGGATTTTGGATAGAGAAAAGTCTCAGTTTAAATCTCAGTTCTGTCATTTCACATTTGCATGTTCTTGGATATCGCATTTAATCTATCAGAGGCTTATTTTTCTCATTTGTACATCTATAAAAGGCATCTAATATCTATGTCATAGAATGCTTTTGAAGATATATGTGAACATAAGTTTACAATTGAAAATATTACTTTGTTTGTTGTAGTGTAAATTTATTTAATTATGTTCAGTTCAGATGAGATGTCTTTTGAACAGATTAATTTTCTGTAGGTTAAAAGGTAAGGTTCAGCCTGTGGTTCTAGACGAAATCAAAGTCTTTTCATATTCTTATATTAGCCCAGGGCAGTCCTGTAATGAAACACTCGTCTTGGGCAAATACCAACTTACGGTCATCTTCTCATTTTGTGCATGGTTTCTAGGGGAATACCACAGATAAAATTTTGTATTTCCAATTACACTTACATGAATACCTTAGGCGCCTCCAATTAAGCAGTCTCTTCTTTCACAGTTTGTCTACTGAAAACACTGAACACCAGAAATTGAAATGTCTTTGAATTGTCATTTCTCCAAGATTCCCTAGAAACAGTACATGGAGGGGGTTGTTCAGGCATATAAGTATGACCTGATTTCCATTGCCTCAGGCTTTGCTTTCACTGTCTATCACTGACTATCAGAATAAACTTGTCCATCATCGTCTTCAAGAGAGGGAACATCAAAAAACATGTGTTTCAGGCAGCACCTTGATTATATTAATACATACCTGGGCCTTAATCACTGACTTCTTAATTCCATATTCACACCAGCTCAGAATGTTGACTGTGGTGAGGAATGAATTTCTTTATTTTACAGCTTCAGATTGGGCAACCTATTATCTTCAGGACTGCAGATTCCTTTATAGTAATATCCCCTACAGATATCCTTCTCTGACCTAATTACCCATCTCTGCTCCTCTCCCCTCCAGAAAACTTGGTTAGTGCCTTTGCGTCTCTTGGCATACCTTATCAAGGCACTTACGTATCCATTGTACTTCATATGTTTCCATGACTCTTCCTCTGCTAGCCTTGAGAGAAGATGTTGCCTTTTTAACCTATGTCTATATCCCTATGTCCAAAATTCCTATGATGGAGGAATTAAATATCATTAAATATCAGTTGGATGACTCAGCAAATGGACTGAGTCCTTATTTGACTTCTGATCCTATGATATTTAATATTTCCATGATTCCACAAATTCTCCTTTTTGATCCAGACATCAACAGAAATACTTTACCCTCACTCTGTTGGTTCAACAGTAAACTATTTTTTTTCCTGTTTTCAGCATACATTTAAAACACATGCTCATTTTCATATTACTCTGAAACCTTTTTAGGATGCTTGTGCTGGAAACATTAAGGGGTTTGTCAAGCTTCTAAAATAATTAACTTGGGAACAGGATATCTGAAGGTTGAAGATCAAATATTATCTTCTTTTAAGAAATTTTCTTGACTTTCCAAGGAATGTTAGACCCCTAGAACTTGATTCATTCCCTCTTATAGAACTCAACTTGTCACAGTTTAAGGTATCCACTTATAGGGAAGACACAGACTGGGAGCTTCCTCAGGACAATATCTTTGTTTCTTACTCATTTTTTTTTCCTTATGCCTGGTTGAGTATCATTTTCTAAAACTTTGCACACATTTTTCCCTCTGAATAGAACACTCTATTCAAAACCCTCTACCATTGTCACCTCCTACCCTATTCCAGTATCAATACAAACACACATACTTCTCTGGGTAACCCCTAAATATTCTTTAAATTTCAGCTTTTACCTACTTTCAAAAATGTCCTATGGCTGCCCCCATCTCTCACTCCACATGGTTGTATTTATCGTATTGTTTTTAAATGGTTCACTTTATTTTCCATACTAACCTGTGAGCTCTTTAAGGTCAAGAACTGTGGCTTGTTCTCCTTTTTGTGTCCCATGTCCGTTCTAAGCCTGAACGTAGTAGGTGATGAGCACAGATATTTTAAAGATAAGTGTACCACTCTGCCAGTCTTCTGCAGAAGTATCTAATCAGTTACTGGCCAAGCAGTAAATCCTTCATTCATTTTGCATACTGGTGCTCTTCTCATACCTATACCTAAACTTCATTAAGTGAGCTCATTGATACGGAGATTTCTGGAAAAGCTTTATAGCTATTATTTGGGATTAGGGTTCAGTGAGTAACAACAGTGAGTAACATGACAGTTACATGTTATATGACTATTATTGATCAGATTTCAAGAGAAAGTCCATTAACCCTAGCATTTCCTTTGGTGGAAGAGCTGCTTTGTAGATTGGTCCTTCTGTGGTGGAATGAGATGGCTCAAAAATTTAGTTCCAGAAAGTACATGTAAAAAAGTGAAATTGTAAAGTGCCACGCAGGCTGGGTCTACTGTTTCAGCAATTCTTCTGGTGACAGCCAGAGGTGACTAAGGGCCTCCTGAGAATTATGAAATGTTATCTGTGTTATGAGCAGAAGCTTTGAAAGAGCAATTATAAGTGTTTCTTATTTTCTGTTTCCTTATAATCAAGCATTCCACCAAACAACTCACACCAAGGTGCCATTATGTTCAGTTGCCGATTGATTATCATTGTTTAGATGAGACCTTCAGGGAATATATTAGGTAGTGGTTGTTCAAAATTGGGAACTAAGTAGCATTGTTGACTCAGTGTAGTTGTGAGTGAATGTACTTTCCATTACACATTTTCTATGCCTGCCTACCTTAAGCTCTCCCCTTCTCTTCCTTCCTTCCTCCCTCCTGCACTTTTTTCCTCCTTTTCACCTATCTTTGTTGAGTTTCTATTATATGTAGGCCTTTCGCTTAAGTAAATGAACAATTTCAACGTAGCTCAAAAATTTTGACAAAGATATGTATAGAATATCTGAGGATGAGAAAATAATTCAATCCATCTGAGAAGAAGAGAGATCAACAACATCCCTCACCAAAAAACCCACATACAAACAAATAAAACCAAGGCTTCTTAGTGGAAGTGATCAAATAGTAGTTCACTAGGGTTAAAGAAATAGGACATCTCAGGAAGGAATCACGTTTCTCTAGAGGGAATCACAGAGGTTTTCAAGGAAAGTATAGATCTCTGCTATCCAATATGGTGGCCAATAAGCACATGTGGTTATTTAAATTTAAATGAATTAATATTAAATTAAATTTAAAAATTACTTTCTCGGTTACACAAGCCACTTTCTAAATGCTCCATTTCTACATGGCTATCATATTGAACAATGTACATATAGAGCATTTCTAACATCACAGAAAATTCTGTCAGCATTAAATTGTAATAATTGTGCTAGGGGAAGAGGGTGCATTTTGGAGGAATGGCTCATAATTCAGTTAACTTAGTGAGAAAGAAAATAAGACAAATTATAATAATTAAATTAATAGCTATCATTGATTAAATACCTACTGTCTTTCATATTGCTTATATTTGATACTCATAGGTATTACTCTTATAAAAGTGGAGACTGAAGTTTGGAGAAGTACCTTTTCCAAGATCACTTAGCTAGTGAATAGTTTAAAGCAGAAGACCAAGGCAAAGGAGAATGGATATCTAAGAAGTTTGGATTGTGTACATTAGACAGTGGGGCACAAATGAATGTTCTAAGCAAGAAAGTGGTATGATGGGAGCTACACTTGAAGAAAAGTATTCCTGATTGATGGATGATGTATCTTTGGTCAGTGGAATAGCTTTCATCAGATGTCTGAGGTTAAACCTCAGAGTATTTTAGAGTTCAGTGAATTCTCTGTAAAACCTAGCCTTGGAGTATCTCCCTTTGCCTAGGTTTTATCAAAAGAAAAGCTAGAGGGTGGGCATAGAAGGAAAATGTTGTAGATTATCACATAGGCAGGAGTGTTTTTTAAGGTACAAACAACTCATGTCTCAGAAAATGTAGTCATCCAAGACACTGATGTTTGTAAAATTATTCATGTAAAGTGTTATTCAGGCAATACTTCATTTTATTGTGCTTTGCTTTATTGCATTTCACAGACAGTGCGTTTATTACATATTGAAATTTTGCTACAATCTTGCGTCGAACAAGCTTATTGGAGCCATTTTTCCAAGAGCATTGGCTCGCTGTGTGTCTCTGTACCACGTTTTGGTAATTCTCACATATTTCTAACTTTTAAATTATTACTATAGTTTTTTATGGTGATGTGTGATCAGCGATCTTTGATGTTACTATTGCAAAAAATTATAATACAGTGAAGGCTCAGAAGAGGGTTAGCATTTTTTAGCAATTCTTATTTTTTAATTAAGGCATAGACATTGTTTTTTTAGACATAATACAATTGCACACTTAATAGATTTCAGTATAGCGTAAACATGATTTTATATGCCCTGGGAAATCAAAAAATTCATGTGACTCTACTTATTGCGATACTCACTTTATTGCAGTGGTCTGGAACTGAACACCCAATATCTCCAAGATATGCCTGTATATTTATAATGATCATATCCATACCCACATACTCACACCCACACACCTCCATTTATACACACACACACACGCACATTCTCATAACAGTCACTACTGTTGAAAAACAGAGGTTTTATTTTAACATGTAAATTCAGTGGAGCTTTAGTATTCTTAGTTTTATCTTTTCAATAATTATTCAACAAATGTTAATGAAGACCTACTATGGTAGGTACTAGAGATGCAATGACAATTTAGTTTATGATCTAGTAGAAGATACAGAAAAGAAATCATGTAATTACAGTGCTTGATAAGTGCTACCATGACAATTTGTTCCCTTGCTGAAGCACAAACCTGAATGCTGAGCTGTGAATTACTGAGATAGTGAATGATGTTAGTCTATCACATCCCAATGCAGCTGGGTTGTTCTCTCCTTCTCCTTATCTACTTATAAATTCTCCTAAGGTTGTAAAAATGTTTTACTTATGAAATATTGCTGACAAAGGGAGAGATAGAACTTTAGTAAATGTAGAAAACTGTAGTTAAAATTTGAAGCTAGGCCAGGGAACTCGTTACTCTCAACAGAAATATAATTTGAGGTAAAGAAGAGAACCTGAAAAATAATCCATTTATAAATTTAGGAGTTCACACAGGTTCCAGGGTATAAGTATGATGACTCCCAAGACAGTGTCCAGGGTCTACTGTAAGAAAGGCAAATAAACAGCCACTCTTTTTTATCTTCTAAAAGCAAGCCACCCATGAGATCACAGTAGAAAAACTTTAATGAAGTTGATGGATTTTACTCTTGAGTGTGTCCAGGCAGTATTGGCCTAAAATATACTACAGTGCCTGACGATTTCTTTTCTGAGTTTTGCCAGCTATTTGGATATTTAGCCAAAGAAGTGGGTACAGGTACCTTCTGATAGTATTCATTGAATTTTTGAGGATATTGTTACAAAGCAATAATAAATTGAAATACATTTTTAGTACAATTATTAACTCTTGCTCTGATTCTGCTATTCACATATTACATAAGTTCTGCTAAAGCCAGTACTGTTAGATCAACCCTTCTGCAAATAACAAGTACTAATTCTGGAAAAAATTTAAAACAAGAAAAAGAAAAAGATATGAAGGAACTTGAGAACAACCCAAAGCAGACACATACCAGAGCAGTGTCTGCCCCTGGAAGAAAGGGACAGCCTTGGATGAATTTCACATTTTTTATGGCTATTTTCCTGAGAACATGCCTCATTGTGTGTCATGTGGGAACAACAAAAACCTAGTCTTACTTGCTTCAGGAACCAGAAGGCAGAGTTCAGGGCCATCACAGTTACTAGGAAGTGAGGGAGAATCCTGGAAAGGAGAGAACCAGAGAGCGGAGACCACAGTTTGGTGTATAGGCACTGTACAAATCTCTGTCTGACCCCTGAAGCAGATACGTGTAAAGCAGACTCCAAAAAACCTAGTTAACTCTAAAAGCACAATGGCCTACAAAAAAAAAGAAGACAAAGTTTGCAGTTTGAGTCCAACCAAGTTAGTTTGCTGCTAAGACACAAACACACACACGTGCGCGCACACACGCAACAACACTCTTCAGAGACTATAACAGGAAAGTCTTACAACATATTATTCATAATTCCAGAATACAATCTGAAATCACCTGACATTTTAAAAGGTAGTAAGACATGATCTATTCTGAAGAGAAAAGAAACAACTAGTCAGTATTCTGAGATGACACAGGTATTGTGATTAGCAAAGATTTCAAAATAGGAGTTCCAGAAAGAGAGGAGAGAGAGGATGGGACAGAAACAATATCTGAAGAAACAACAGTTGATAATTTCTTATATTTGATGAAAGGCATAGGAGAGGCTCAATGAATCTGTCATGATAAATAAAACACTGATGAAAATAAAATGTAAATAAAACATTTTGAAAACAACTGGAGAAGAAAAATTACACATTACATGCAGGGGAACAATGAATCAAATGATGACTGACTTCTCATCAGAAAGAGTGGGTGCCATAAGACAGTAGGAGACTATCTTTAACTGACTGGGAGAAAGCAAAATAATAAAGGTCAACCTAGACTATATCACTGATAATATTCTTCATGAATAAAAGCAAATAAATACATTTTCAGATAAAAAAAAGACTAAGAGAATTTGTTGTCATTAGTCCAGCACTAAAAGAAATGTTAAAGGAACGTCTTCAGAATTATGAAAGGAGAATTCTGCTGAACTGTCGGCCTATAAAATATATAAATGTAATATACAAAAGCTATAACATAAAGGATGAGGAGGTTGTAAATAAAACTATATGTTAGAAGTTTTCTAAATTTGGTGTAAAATGACACAAAATTAACTCTACAACGTGAAAAGTTAAGGACGAATAATCTCTAGAGCAACCATTACAGAATAATGCAAATAAGTATAGCTAAAGTCAACAGATAAGTTAAAATTCTAAAAAAAAATTTAAGGCAGCAAAGCAATAAAAGTGGGAAAATAACAGCAACAAAGAAAACAGAGAAAATAAATAGAAAATCATGATTAAATCAAACCATACCAAAATACATTGAGTGCAACAATGGGCTAAACATGCCAATAAAATGGCAGAGATTATCAGAGTAGATAAAAAAGCAAGACCTAACTATATGCTATCCACAAGAAATACACTTTAAACACAGAGATACATACAATAGGTTAAAGTAAACAGAAGGAAAATGATATATATCTTGAAAACAGTAAGTTTAAGAAGGCTAAAGTGGCTATATTACTATCACATCCAGTAGACTCGAAATAAAGTATATTACCAGAGATCAAGGGAGGTATATCGTAATAATAAAAGAGAATTCATGTCAGGAAGATGTAACAGTTGTAAAAGTATATGCGCCTTACAACAGAACTTTGAAATGCATGAAGCAAACATTTTCAGAATTAAAAAGAAAAACAGACAATTTTCACAATCATTATTAGATATTGTAACACACTGTCCTCAGCAGTTGATGGAATAATTATACCAAAATAGTCAGTGGTCCATACACCAAAATGGACCTTATGACAGGCCATAAAAAGTCTCAATACGTTTAAAAATATATAAATACCACAAAATAAATTACATCAGTAGCAAAAAGATATTCCAAAAATCCCTAAGTATTGGCATATTAACCAGTGTACTTATAAATAACTCATGGATTAAAGAAGAAATCACAAGGGAAATTAGAAAATAGTTTGAACTGAATGATAGTAAAAATACAATATATCAAGTTCTGTGGTATGTATCTAATCAGGCTTTAGAGGGAATTTAAATTTTTAATGCTTATGTTAGCAGTTTGGAGAGAAATCTATAGTTTTAAATGCTTATGTGCCTTAAAAAGATCTATAATAAAAGACCTAAAGTTCCACCTTAAGCTAGGAAAAAAAGGGCAAAGTAAACTCCAAATAGGTAGGGAGAAGGAAATAATAAAGGTAAGAGCAGAAATAATGAAATATAAAGCACATAATGTATATGTATAACTGAATCACGTTGCTGTACACCTGAAACTAACACAACATTGTAAATCAACTATAGTCCAATATAAAATATAAATCAAAAAAGGAAGTAAAATAAAAATAGTTGCGATTAAAAACCCACAATAGATAAAATAAAGTTGAATCTTCTGCCTGGTTAAAATTTAACCATGCAATCCTGCTGGCTCTAGAATCTGGGAAGAGAAGCTTTCTAGGCTCCCAGAATCTGTGGACGAGAGAACTTAGAAGGGCAGAAATGGTGCTGAGTACAAATAGATACATATATCCAGAGAACAGCCATTTCAGTGACAAACTACAGTCTGGTACACACTCAAGCAGCACAGGGACTCTCTTTTGAAATTTATAATTTCTTCAACTTCTAGTGCTTTCTTAGGCACATAGAAATCAGTGACTACTTAATTAATGAATGGCAAGATAATAGTAATGAAGGTTATTTCCATCAAATTCTCTTGGATATGTCTTTCCGGGTTAAAGGAACAAAAGTCATGGGCCTGGGAACCAGTGTGTGCGTGTGTGTGTGTGTGTGTGTGTGTGTGTGTGTGTGTGTGTGTGGCTTTAACTGATTATGGGTTTCAATCTTTGAACTTCTGTTCTCTCCTAATGTTCTTGCCTTAACAGGGGTTGATATAATTTAACAGGAGATGTGACATTTCTATTATTACCAAGAAATGTTAAGTAGAAAGATATTCTGGGAAATAGACTCTCCATAGGTAATCAAAATTACATGAAGCCAGATGTCCAAGTTGCTAATTATATAATTATTATGAAATA
Source organism: Tursiops truncatus (assembly GCF_011762595.2). NCBI lineage: Eukaryota > Metazoa > Chordata > Mammalia > Artiodactyla > Delphinidae > Tursiops > Tursiops truncatus. Next base: position 49,427,100 of record NC_047041.1, read on the forward strand.
TAATTTGATTCAAATATATTACTTTGTAATGGGAAAATACAGTCTTATTAAGTTTCAGACAGTAAAATCTTCCTACTTTTTAAGATGATGTATCCATGGAACAGTCATTTGTAACAATTTTCATTATGACTTTTTCATTTTCCAGAAAGCTTCTCACCACAAAATAATAGGTTTTCAGTTTCATCAGGGAAAGATTCCAATTGTAATAGGACATGTGTTATGTTGTATAAGTTTGGGACATTGAGAGAAAGCAAAGTGACATGTGCTTTCAGCCTTAAAAAAATTATTGGTCAGAACGCTTAACATGAGATCTATCATCTTAACAAATCTTTAAGTGTATAATACAATACTGTTAATTATAGGTACAATGTAGTACAGCAGATTTCTAGAACTTACTCATCTTCCATAATTGAGACTTCATGCTTTTGCTTAGCAACTCCTCATTTCTCCCTTCCCCCCATGACACTGGCCTTAGCAATGATTTCATTTGCTATAACACCAAAAGCATAGGCAACAAAATCCAAAATAGACAAGTGGGACTACTTCAAACTGAAAAGCTTCTTCACAGCAAAGAAAACAATTAATAGAGTGAAAGGGCAGCCTATGGAATGGGAGAAAATATTAGCAAACCATATATAAGATAAGGGATTAATTTCCAAAAAATATAGGGAACTATTACAACTCAATCCAAAAAAAATAACCTGATTTAAAAATGGGCCAAATGCTTGAATATACATTTACCCAAAGAAGATGTATTGTCAGCAGGTTTATGGAAAGATGCTCAACATCACTAATCACCAGGGAAATGCAAATCAAGACCACAAGGAGATATAACCTCATACCTGTTAGGATGGCTACTATCAACCAAAAAAAATACAACAAGTATTGGTGAGGTTTTGGAGAAATCGGAACCCTTGTACATTGCTGGTAGAAAAGCAAAATGGTCCAGTTGTGGTGGAAAACAGTAAGGAGGTTCCTCAAAACATTAAAAATAGAACTACAATATTTTTCAGGCTTTTAAAAAATTTAACATTTTATTTTAAGATAATTATAACTTCACAGTTGTATGCAATAATATAGAGAGTTCCTATGTACCCTTTACTCAGTTTCCCCCAATGGTAACAACTTGCAAAACTGTACTATCATATCACAACCAGTATATTGACATTGGTATGGTCAAGAGATAGAATACTTTCATCACTACAAGGATTCCTCATGTTGCTGTTTTATAGCCAGATTTACTTCTCTTGAGCCCTCCATCCCTTTAAACACTGGTAACCACTTTCATCATTTCTATAACTTTGTCATTTCAAGAATTATATAAATGGATTAATACAGTATGTAACCTTTTGGGATTGGCTTTTTCGCTCAGCATAATTCACTGGAAATTCTTCCAGGTTGTATATGTCAATAGTTAATTTCTTTTCACTGCTGAGTAGTGTTCCACGGTATGGATATACCACTGTTTAATCAGTCACCCATTGAAGGACACCTGAGTTATTTCCATTTGGGAGCTATTATAAATAAAGCTACTTTAAACATTTATGGACAGGTTTTTGTGTGAAGATAATTCTTAATTCCTATGGGATAGATTCCCAGGGGTGTAATTTCTGGTTTATATGGTACTTGCATATTTAGGTTTTTAAGAAACTGTCAAACTGTATTCTAGGATAGCTAAACTATTTCATATTCTCATCAGCAGTGTCTCAATAATCCAGTTTCTGTGCATCCCCACGAGTGTTTGTTGTTGTCACTGTTTTTTGTTTTAGCTCTTCTGATATTTACATAGTGCCATTTCATTTTGGTTTTACCTTGCATTGTTTTAATGGCTAATCATGTTGAACATCTTTCATGTGCTTATTTGCTATCCTCATGTTCTCTTTTTTGAAATGTCTGTACATGTCATTTGCCCATTTTCTAATCTTTTTTTTTTACTGTTGAGTTTTCTTTATATATTCTAGATTTTATCCTTTTTAAATAGGTGGTTTGCAAATATTTTCTCCAAGTCGGCAGCTTGTATTTTAAGCCTCTTAACAGACTCTCTCACAGAGCAAAAGAGTTTAATTTTAATGATGTTCAGTTTTTCATTTCCTTTTATAGATCGTACTTTTGGTGTCAAGTATAAGAATTCCTTGCCTAGCACTTTGTACCTAGCACTAAATCTTGAAGATTTTCTTGTTTTTTTTTTTTTCTGTACGTGGGCCTCTCACTGTTGTGGCCTCTCCCGTTGCAGAGCACAGGCTCCGGACATGCAGGCTCAGTGACCATGGCTCACGGGCCCAGCCACTCCGGAGCATGTGGGATCTTCCTGGACTGGGGCACGAACCCATGTCCCCTGCATCGGCAGGTGGACTCTCAACCACTGCACCACCAGGGAAGCCCTGTATTTTTTTCTATAAGTTTTATTTTTATGTTTTCCATTTATGATTATGCTACATTTTGAGTTAATTTTTAGATAAGGCTGGAGATTTATACAAAAGCCTATTTCATCCTCGTACAAGTAGAAATTCAATTTCGCACTTTAAAGAACACATGAGAAGATGGAAGGAAGATGACAGTGCTTACCTAGGGAGCACACCATCATGCAGAAAACACAGGCCCTGGCTTTTTGATTATACAACTTAAGGTTCTATGGTTAATGTAAGATTCATATAAAATTTCTTTCTTTTCAGGCTTTTTTGAGCATCAAATATATAACTGTTGAAAGAGATTTGTCAGTTGCACAGTTAATGTAAATTTAAATTATTTTCATGATTGGGTGCAGCAGATCACAAGAAGGAAAGCTGGAGTGGGGTGAAGAGTGTAGGCTGTATAGAGGTTACAGTTTATTTTGCATTTTTATCTCTCTCTCCATATTGCAGAAATCTGTGTTCCTCATCCACCTAGTATCTGGCTCTGTATATTTGAAAACAAGATAATAGACATTTTTGGGGGAATTTTTTCCTGCTTGTTCTGGCAATATCCTAGATAATCTTAATATGCACCATCAAAGGAGAGCTGATCAGTGGCTAACTGTCTGCATTTCTACATTTCCCAACACCTGAAAAGAAGGGACAAAATATAATTCCTATTCTTTGGGTGTCAGTAGTTGGCAAAATAATGCCCCTTCCCTAAAGATACCTATACCCTAATCCTTGAAACTTAGAATATATTACATTATATGGCAAGTGGGGATTAGGGTTGCTAATCAGCTGACCTTAAACTAAAGTGATTAACCTGGATAAGTTAGTTGTGCCCAGTGTCATCACAGGCATCCTTTAAAGTGGAAGATGCTATACTGCTGGATGTGCAAAGGGGCCACCCTTAAAAGCTGAAAAAGACAATGAAATGCATTCTCCCCTTGGACCTCAAGAAGGAATTCAGCCTTGTCAACATATTGATTTTAGCCCAGTGGGATCCATTTTGGACTTCATGCTTCCAGAGCCATAAGATAATGAATGTGTGTTGTTTTATGTAACTAAGTTTATGTTAATTTGTTATGACAACAATAGGAAAGTAACTCAAAGTAAAATTATTAAGTAAATAAAATTGATATATTTTTTATTTCCATTAACTCCCAGAGCACTTTATCTATCCCTGTCTCTATCTACCCTTGGTTTCTTTTGCTTAGTGATGGATCTCCAGCACCTGATAGAGTGCATAGCACTTAGTAGATGCTCAAAAATATGCTGATTGTGTGCATGGATACACAAACATCTTCCTCTCATTTTAATTAAATTCAACATAGATTTTATTTATTTTTTATTTAGTTGAGCTAAGTTGATTTACAACATCATATTAGTTTCAGGTGTAAAACATAGTGATTCAAAATTTTTATAAATTATACTCCATTTAAAGTTATAAAATATTGGCTCTATTCCCTTTGCTGTACAATATATCCTTGTAGCTTACTTATTTTTTACATAGTAGTTGGTATCTCTTAATCCCCTACCTTTATCTCACCCCTTCCCCTTTCCTTTTCCCTTCTGGTAACCACAAGTTTGTGCTCTATATCTGTGAGTCTGTTTCCATTTTGTTTTATTTATTTGTTTTATTTTTTAGATTCCACATGTAAGTGATAACATACAGTATTTGTCTTTGTCTGACTTATTTCACTAAGCACAGTATGCTCCAGGTCCATCTATGTTGTTGAAAATGGCAAAATTTTATTCTTTTTTATGGCTGAATAATACTCTGTTATGTATGGGTGTGTGTGTGTATACCACATCTTTATCCATTCATCTGTTGATGGACACTTAGGGTGCTTCCATATCTTGGCAATTTCTAAATGATGTGGCTATGAACATTGGGTTACACGTATCTTTTTTAATTAGTGTTTTTGTATTTTTTCGGTTATATGCTCAGGAGTAGAAGTCCTGCCTCATATGATAGTTCTGTCTTCAGCTTTCTGAGAAACCTCCACTGTTTTCCACAGTGGCTGCAGCAATTTACATTTCCACCAACAGTATAGGAAGGTTCCCTTTTCTACACATTCTCACTAAAATTTGTTATTTGTGTTTTTTTCATGGTAGCCATTCTGACAGGTGTGAGGTGATATCTCATCGTGGTTTTGATTTGCATTTCCCTGATGATTAGCGATGTTGATCATCTTTTCATGAGCCTTTCGGCCATCTGCATTTCCTCTTTGGGAAAACGTCTATTCAGTTATTCTGTACATTTTTTAATTGGGTTGTTTTTTTGATGTTGAGTTGTATGAACTGCTTATATATTTTGGATATTAACCCCTTATCGGTCATATCATTTGCAAATATTTTCTCCCATTCAGTAGATTGTCTTTTCATTTTGTTTATGGTTTCCTTTGCTATGCAAAAGCTTTTAAGTTTAATTAGGTCTCATTTGTTTATTTTTGCTCTTATTTCCTGTTTTAGAAGACAGATCTAAAAAAATATTGCTATGATTTATGTCAGAGTGCTCTGCCTATGTTTTCCTCTAGGAGTTTTATGGCTTTTGGTCCTACATTTAGGTCTTTAATCCATTTTGAGTTTGTTTTTGTATATGGTGTTAGAGAATGTTCCAGAAAGAGAAATTAAGGAAACAATCCCATTTACCATTGCACTGAAAAGAATAAAATATCTAGGAATAAACTTACCTAGGGAAGTGAAAGACTTGTCTTTCACTTGGAAAACTATGACACTGATATAAGAAACTGAAGATGATACAAACAGATGGAAAGATATACCATGTTCTTGTATTGGAAGAATTAATATTGTTAAAATGACTTACTACCCAAGGCAATCTACAGATTCAATGCAATCCCTAGGAAAATACCAATGACCTTTTTTTACAGAAGTATAGTAAGTCCCTTACATACAGACGAGTTCTGTTCTGAGAGCACATTCATAAGTCCAATTTGTTTGTAAGTCCAACAAAGTTAGCCTAGGTACCCAACTAACACAATTAACTATATAGTTCTGTACTGTAATAGGTTTATAGTACTTTTCACACAAATAATACATAAAAAACAAACACAAAAAATAAAGAAAACATTTTTAATCTTACACTATGGTACAGTGAAAAGTACAGTAGTACAGTACAACTGCTGGCATACAGGGACTGCCATCAAATGAACAGGCAAGAAGAGTTACTGACTGGAGGAGGGAGTTGAGGTGGGAGATGGTAGAGCTGAAGGATAATCAGCAATAGGAGATAGAGGACAAGCTGCAATTTCACTCATGCCTGACATTGATGGCACATGTTCTGGTTCCTTACTGGATTCAATTCTATCTACCCTTTGAAAAAATGATCCAGTGATGCATGTTCACATCTTTGAAAGTTCACAACTTGAAGGTTCGTATGTAGGGGACTTAATGCAGAATAAATAATTCTAAAAGTTGTATGGAAACACAAAAGACCCCAAATAGCCAAAGTAATATTGAGAAAGAAGAACAGAGCTGGAGGAATCACACTCCCTGACTTCAGACTATACTACAAAGCTACAGTCATCAAAAGAGTATGCTACTGGCACAAAAATGGAAATATAGATCAATTGAACAGGATAGAGAGCCCAGACATAAACCCATGCACCTATGTTCAATTAATCTATGACAAAGGAGGCAAGAATATACACTGGAAAAAAGAGAGTCTCTTCAATAAGTGGTGCTGGGAAAACTGGACAGCTACATGTAAAAATGAAATTAGAACATTTTCTCACATGATATACAGAAATAAACTTCTCATTTTTTAATTAGCTTGTTTCTTTTGATATTGAGTTGTATGAAGTATTTATGTATTTTGGATATTAAACTCTTATTGGTAACATCATTTGCAGATATTTTCTCCCATTCAGTAGGCTGTCTTTGCATTTTGTCAGTGGTTTCCTTTGCTTTGCAAACTTTTAAATTCAATTAGGTCCCATTTTTTACAATTTTTGCTTTTGTCTCCTTTGTGTCAGGAGACAGATCCAAAAAAATTATTGCTATGACTTATGTCAAAAAGTATTCTGCCTATGTTTTCTTCTAGGAACTTTATAGTTTCCAGTCTTAAATTTAGGTCTTGAATCCATCTTGAGTTTATTTTTGTATATGGTTTGAAAAATATGCATTGGGTAAATAGAATAAGTGATTTTATTTTTTTCTGTCCAGAAGAGAAGAGTTCTGCAAAGCTTCTGAGTAGAAGTGGCATAGGAGATGAATTCTGAAGGATAATTATGTGGTTTTCATGCAGTATCAGGGGCTTCTAGGTAGAAGGAATAGCATATGCAAAGGCACAAATATGTGAAACTATAAGGCACCTTCAGGAAACGGCTGGTTGTTCAATGTGGGTGTGTGAATATATGTGTGAGGGAAAAAGACATTAGAGAAGAGGTTTGTGAATAAGCTTGAATTCTGCATAAATTGGATTTTATATTGAAGGCAGTATAGAGGGAGTAATTGCAACATGAAAAGAGATGTGACCAAATTATTATTTTAGAAATGTAACGCTGATCACCATGTAGAGGATGAATTGGATGGAGGCCAAAAGGTGGTTAGAAGGCTGTCACCATAGTCAGGACTCCCATGTGATGAGGGCTGAACTGAACAGTCACAAGATTGTGATAGTTTTGCATCGTTTTAGCAGTAAGTGTGAGAGTTAAATTGATGACTGATTGGTTTGGGTGGAAGGTGGTAAGGGAAATGGAGATATCAAATATGTTTGGAATTGGAGTGGCTGGGCAGATATTAGTCTTGGGATGTATGATACACCCAAGAGAAAGAAGAGTTTGAAGGATCAATGAAAATTAATGTTGGAGATGCTTAGATTGACAACAAGACATGCAGGTAAAGTATGGAGAAGGTAGCTGGATTTTAGCAAAGGTATTAAATCTAGGAATATGGATATGAAAATCTCAGTTATTATTATATTTTTGTCTTCTGATTCCATAGTAATATGTAGAAGGTGAGAAGCCTTTGCAATTAGATAGACTTGATCCTAGACCCCAGACCTATCACTCATTACTAGGATGAACATAAGCAAATCACACTCACTTTCTTATCTGTTAATTGTTTCTTAGATTCACACATTTTTAATGCTAGGTTTGAGTTGAAGTTGTAGGCAATGCCAGAGTTCATATTCTTTTCACCATGACATGGTACCTCCTGCTCTTCAAATAAATCCATTCTAACAATTCTAAGGAGCAATCTCCTTGTACACATATAGCATTGTGGAATCTTCTTAGAGGAGTTTGATTTTTGGCAAAAATCTGGCTAAGTACTGTCCAATGCAGCAAATGGCAGGGAGTGCTGCCTTTAAGCAGTGCTGTTGTAGCTCAAAGAGGAAGGGAAGGATTTCGGCAATGGTAGGTCTCTAGCTGGGCCTCGGAGAAAGGACAGGATTTGGATATATGAAAAGGGGAGGTACAGCCTCTGGGTGGGAGTGTCAGTTTAGTCAAATATGAAGTGGATCTTACGTTATCAAGGTTCCAGTTATGGAAAATTTGATGCTTTGCAGCTAGTCTTGATTTAAACAAGTCATGGATGGAAAGATCATTGTTTTGTGGTGTTTTCCTCAGGCATATGAAATATGTTGTATGCTTGAACATATAGTGTTAACCTTTACCTAGTTCTCAGAAGAAGTTTTCAGATGGTAATAATAAATATTACAAGTAGAGGAGGCATTTTCAGTACAACAGATAACATTTCATGTAATATCCAAAAGGATGAAGAAATACAAAGATTTGATGCTTTAAAAAATCATGTACCTACAAAAAGGACAAAATTAAGTTTCTAGCAGAAAAACTGCAGGGAAAAAAAAAAGAAATTAGAGCAAATTGAGGACAATACAACCAAAGTTGCTTCCTGTAGATCAGAGGTATGTATAGAGAAAAAACTATTTCACAGAGATAAGGAAATGGCCTTAGTGTTTTCTGATAGAATCATCCAAATCTATTTAGTTTTTATGGCCAGATAAAGTTTCTGACCTTATAGGAGACTTCAAAGACAGATAAGTGGGTAGATAAAACACCACAATGGAATTTAATTAAAGCTATAATGAACATTGGTTTTGTGTTATCTAGATGAATTTTCAGTCTCTTGAAATTTGTGTAACATTGGGAGATTTCACTGTAGTCAAGTTCATGCATTTGGCTGTGAGATACTTGCTGATGGTCTGTTCAAGGAACAAAGGAAACATTTAGGTCTGTTTATATGTGAAGGCCTTTTTGTTCTTTGAGACCATGGTGGTGAAAAATGAGCTAGAGACGGGTTTACCGAGTCACAAAGGCTGAAAAATCATAAGACAGTAGTCTTTTTATAATAGCTATAATTTACTGAGTATTTATTATGTGCCAGGAGTATTATATTCATTAACTCATTTATCCTTCATAATAATACTATGAGGTAAGTAGAGACTATTGTTAACTCTATTTTTAAATGAAGAAACTGAGGTCTAGAGTAGTAATAGCTTATCTAAGTTCACACAACTAGTGGGTGGCAGAGCTGAGACTTTAATCCAAGTTTAGATAACTTGGTAACATGAGCTCTTAACTACTCTGTTATACTGGTCTTAAATTCTATGCTAGATATTATCTAGTTCCATTTGGTAGGCAGCAGTGGAGTAGAAGATAGAGCTCTGGCTATAGAGTCATAAGACCTGTATTCAAATTCTAGTTTTGCTATTTGCCAGTTGTGTAACTGTGAGCTGCACTGGACTCCATGTCCAAGATGGCTCAAACCGTCGTCTGGTGATTAATGTTGACTCTTACCTGGGAGCTCAAGTCGGGCTTATGCATATGCCTTTTACTTCAAAGACGGTAATTTGTTCCTGAAATGTGAATTCCCCCTGTTCTGTTTGTCAAACTTCTATTTATTCCCTAAAACCTATGTCCTAAGCCTTCATTCCAGAACCATCAGTTTGACTTGATCTCACCATCCTTGTGTTCCTTGAATAAGCTGTTCATCTCTCTGTTAGAGCTTTCATTCTCTGGTATTGTAGGAATTGAATTAGAGGTCAGTCTAGCTCAGTAGACTGTAATCTCAAGTATTAAAACTAAAACTTTGCTTTTTGCTTCTTCAGAGATTAGGCAGTGTCTCCATAGTGGGTGTCTAATAAATGCTGATGAATGGCTTCCACTATAGTATTTTAAATGCTCAAGAGCTTATTTGTATAGCAGTTACTCTGTTTATCCAAGTAAAATCACTTGGTCAGAGAGTGAGTCAAAACACTACAAAACTACCTCATTAAAGCAGAATGGGACTTTATAAGTCTCTTATATTTTACTTTTTCTATTAAGGGACATATTGACAATAATACCGCTTATTTGCTTGCATAAGCCTATGAAAGCTTAAGAATTATTCCAGATTCACATTATTTTCTTTATCAGAGAGATACAGCTATATGAATAAGATAAGGCAGCTCAGTAGAATTTCTTATATCAAATATCAAATAGGAGTTGTAAGAATTATTATAGTCAACTAAATATTTTAGAGACAATAGTGTTTTTCTTTAGCCCCCAAATATTTCCTTAAATATACACCTAATGACTGATTCACCATTCATTCATTCATTACAAAAACATTTATTGGACACCTGTTTATGTACTAAATCATGAGGATAGAGATTAAAATTGAATAACACTAATTATTTTCAAAAACACACTGTGGTAATGATTAGTAACCAAATATGTAAAGAAATGGTAGAAAAGTAGGAGATAAATGAAATAACGGAAGTAGGTAATATAAATGAAATAAATGAATAAATAAATAAATAGAAGACACGGTTGTTTGAATGTTTAAGGGGATGCTTCAGAGAGGATGAAATACTTGAGCTGTGTCTTGAAAAATGAGTAGCAACTACTAGAAAAAATAAGGTTGGAGAGGAACAAAACATCCCAAAGAGAGTAGACAGCAAGGAGAGACATTGACTCATAGACAAGCTGCTCATGGCATCGCATCTTTAATTTGGGAAGCCATAGGAAGTTTGGGGGAAGGAGAGTGCCATGAGGGCCCCCTCATTCCCCTTCATGGGGGAAGGTCGTTTACAGAGGCAATACAGATATATTATGGAAAAACGATCAGCGGAGAAGCCAGAGCAAGGGGAACCAATTGGAGCTTATTGAGATACTTTAGGGCAATGGGAATGGGGGATATGAATCCAGGCAGGATCTGTGGGAATGATGAAGTAAGCTTAGGTAACAGATATAGCAAAATGGAATCTTTGTGATTTGATATCAGACTATAGAGTGACATGAGAGAGAGTGGGATAAATAGCATACTCTGTGTTAACCTATGAATCTTGGTGATTAGAAAGATAGTAGTGGTATTAGCATAAATTCAACAGGAAGAACAGGGAGAAAGTAAAGATAAGTTCTCTTATAGAAAGCATGTTTGGGACACACATCAGGAGCCATGATTCTACTGCTGCCAGAGATGTTCCACAGCTTTGCTGAGAGGCCAACACTTCCTACCTCCTGCATCCAAGCATGCAACATCTTTGGAAACTGGTCCATGAATTTTAGGTAAACCCAGATGTTATGCCCGTAGGAGCATATTGCAATAGGAATTGACATTTTATCTTTAACTGACATACAATGGCAGCAAATAACATAATTTGCATTCTGGTAGTGAAGCCAAACCAGTACTGATTTGGAGACAGTAGTTCGGGATCTCTATCTGGACACACAGTCTTTGCTCATACAAATGAGCACAAATGTAGCAGGCAATCTTTAGTGACTAATAATGCCTCCTTTCAAATTCTGAGCAGAGTTTGTTTGCTTGTTCATTGTTTGCTTCTTCTCTGAATTTGGCATGTTACATGGCATTACAACCCCCATTCCAGCTGCAGGAGAATCAAAGCACAGTTAATCAAGTAGAAAATTTACATTCAGATTCACAAAATAAATCCAAACAGGTAGACAAACAAATAAAAACACTGCTATACATGTACCAGGATTTGAAGAAAATGTTTCTCTCCTGGGCTGGAGTGAACTGGCATTGTCCTCCCTTGTATTACTCTGTTAAAAAAACAATAGCACCAAAAAACCGAAAACGAAAACCCACAACTTTACAATGATATTTCCTAGTATTATAATAATGTAATAATTATGTCTTAATTGTTGAGACTGATAATAGCAATTATAATTTAAATATATATAAATCTACCTTTATGCCATGTTAGGAAATGGCTGCTGAATTTCCCAGTGGTCCCCATCTGGAATCATTGATAATCCCCCCTGCAAATCCAGCTTATCTTGTTCTTGAACTGGTCCTGATCAGTGTGGAGGTAGCTTTTTAGTTGCTTAGCAGCCTCAGGCCTTTCTTATGATAGAATATGCAGTTATGGTATTACCCAGAGTTTTGGTAACAGAAGTTTCAAGGGACAAGATCAGAGTGACAAGAAAGTTGGTTGAGTCCTCATCCTGCCACCCCCTGCACGTTACCTTCTGCCTTGGCTGCTCTGCCTAGCACTCCTTGGGAGTGTCCCCTGCCTTCCCCACAGAGGCATGGCTATAGCTATGGCAATTAGAGCTGAGCCCCAGAGCTGGAGCTGCCTGTGCTTCAGAATCAACCCTGGTTTTCTCCCCACCATCTACTTTGAAGCTCCTCTCATGTGGCTTTAGGTCCTGACAGTGTTTGCTCGCCCTATTTGGGATGATGACGCAATTTGTTACCCTTAGAAGTAATGATCGTCTCCTGACTCTGCTTTGCTGCTGAGGGCAGTGCCCTGACCTAGTTACCACCTGGCCAGGTCTATGGAGCCTCACTCCCTGATTCACAAAAATGAAGAGCAGCCATACAGGGTCCCTCTCTACCGAGCCCCAGAGTCAAGGATGCCTGTCTTCCTCATGAGATCTCCCTCCTTCAGGACCTTGGACTCTGCTCTCAAATCATTTCCCTTCAATCCCCAGTCTGTGTTATGAATGTCTGATACCCTATAAACAAGACACTGTTACCCATTTGCTCTGTCATCAGTTCTGATTTTCTTTGTATAATCAGTTAATTAGATGTAATATAAAGAGCATTATTCTTTGTAGTCAGAAATACCTGAGTTAAAATTCTAGAATTTTATTTTATATATCCTTGGAAGAATTTTTTGTCTTATCTGAGTAGCAACTTCCTCAACTGTTAAGTGGAAAAATAATATTTCTAGACTAGACCAGCTGGCAGATCATTTTCCCTGAATGACCATATCCTTCACTGGATAAAATAATTGAGTTTATGGGTTGTTTGGTATCATATAGGTCCAGTCTTATTTCCCAATTGTTTACGTATCTCTTTTTCAAACTAAAGTAACAATCCTAGATCTCAGAATTGGAAAGACCTTTAAACAATATTGCAATTCAAAAGCACTTCAATATATGACTCCTAGCTTCAGCATCTCTACCAAATGTCTGTCAGCCTTCATGGAAACACTCCCATCATTACGAAACTCATTACTTGCAATTTGGAAAGTATTTTTTCATATTGAGTCAAAATCTGCCTCCCTGATTGTAAAGTTTTTCTTATTTTTATTTATATTGTTTTTATTAGTTTATTTTAAAAACTCATTTCCATCTAGTTTTTTACTTCTTTTTGTTCATTATATGTGCATTATGAAACCTAGCTTGGAAATAGAGTTCCCCCCAGAAATCTTGATTGCCTGTTGAGTTTGCTATTTGTATTTTTCACTTTAATAACTATGTGAACCATTCTCAGGGGAGTGGAAAAAAATCACCAAAACCTACGTTTTAAATATTCAGTATACAAAGCCATTTGCTATACCCAGGAGAGACAGGATTGATGGATAGGACATAGGGAATTACTCTTTCATAAATGAATCCCCAGAGATTAGACTTCCAACGAGCAAACCACCTTCTCTGCTGATTCCTGATGGCACCTGGCAAGTTTGTATTGCCACAACTATGAGAGCTGTGGGATTTGTTAGAACTTGTTAATCAAAATCTAATACAAATGGATGATCTTATAGAGAAGCAAAAGGAAGGAGGATAACATTAATAGAATCTTAAAACTCTAGAATATTACATTAGGTATCAGTTATTGGGGTCCAAGTTTAATTTATATATACATAAGCTTTAAAAACAAGTTTTGGTCTCTGCTTTTGGATACTTTCCCCGGCAGGGAACTAATCTCACATATGTAAGTAGATTCACTGCTGAATAACTCTCATTACACTAAAGTTTATCTTTTGTTGAAATATCATGTAGCTCTCTCTGCTTTCTAGTTTTTAGATCTGTTTCTTTATACTAAGACATTCATTCATTCATGCATTATGTAATTTTTTCCTTGAACAAAGTATTTGTAAAGTTCCTGTTCTGTCGAAAGCCCCTCCTAAGCCCTAAGGATGCAATAGTAAACAACATAACAATGGTTTATGCTGAGATAGGACTTAGAATATATCGGGTGAAATTAATAGTGATGGCAAAATCACCTAATAGGTATAAAGTTTCAAACTGTAATAAGTGCTAATAAGTAAAACAACAGGGCTTTTTGTTTTTTTGATTTAAAACAACTTTATTGTAATATAATTGCTTTACAATGTTGTGTTAGTTTCTGCTTTATAACAAAGTGAATCAGCTATACATATACATGTATCCCCATATCTCCTCCCTGTTGCGTCTCCCTCCCACCCTCCCTATCCCACCCCTCTATTTGGTCACAAAGCACCAAGCTGAGCTGATCTCCCTGTGCTATGCAGCTGCTTCCCACTAGTTATCTATTTTACATTTAGTAGTATATGTAAGTCCATGCAACTCCTTTACTTCGTCCCAGCTTAATCTTCCCCCTTCCCGTGTCCTCAAGTCCATTCTCTACATCTGCGTCTTTATTCCTGTCCTGCCCCTAGGTTCTTCAGAACCTTTTTTTTTTAGATTCTATATATGTGTTAGCATATGGTATTTGTTTTTCTCTTTCTGACTTATTTCACTCTTTATGACAAACTCTAGGTCCATCCACCTCACTACAAATAACTCAATTTCATTTCTTTTTATGGCTGAGTAATATTCCATTGTATATATGTGCCACATCTTCTTTATCCATTCATCTGTTGATGGACACTTAGGTTGCTTCCATGTCCTGGCTATTGTACATAGAGCTGCAGTGAACATTGTGGTACATGACTCTTTTTGAATTATGGTTTTTTCAGAGTATATGCCCAGTAGTGGGATTGCTGGGTTGTATGATAGTTCTATTTTTAGTTTTTTAAGGAACCTCCATACTGTTCTCCATAGTGGCTGTATCAATTTACATTCACACCAACACAGCAAGAGGGTTCCCTTTCCTCCACACCCTCTCCAGCATTTATTGTTTGTAAATTTTTGATGATGGCCTTTATGACTGGTGTGAGCTGATACCTCATGGAAGTTTTGATTTGCATTTCTTCAGTGTTTAGTGATATTGAGCATTCTTTCATGTGTTTGTTGGCAATCTGTATATCTTCTTTGGAGAAATGTCTAGGTCTTCTGCCCATTTTTGGTCTGGGTTGTTTGTTTTTGTGACATTGAGCTGTGTGAGCTGCTTGGATATTTGGAGGTTAATCCTTTGTCAGTTGCTTCATTTGCAAATATTTTCTCCCATTCTGAGGGTTGTCTCTTTGTCTTGTTTATGGTTTCCTCTGCTGTGCAAAAGCTTTGAAGTTTCATTAGGTCCTATTTGTTTATTTCTGTTTTTATTTCCATTTCTCTAGGAGGTGGGTCAAAAAGGATCTTGCTGTGATTTATGTCATAGAGTGTTCTGCTCATGTTTTCCTCTAAGAGTTTTAGTGTCTGGCCTTACATTTAGGTCTTTAATCCATTTTGAGTTTATTTTTGTGTATGGTGTTAGGGATTGTTCTAATTTCATTCTTTTACATGTAGCTGTCCAGTTTTCCCAGCACCACTTATTGAAGAGGCTGTCTTTTCTCCATTGTATACTCTTGTCTCCTTTATTAAAGATAAGGTGACCGTATGTGCATTGGTTATCTCTGGGCTTTCTATCCTATTGCACTGATCTACATTTCTGTTTTTGTGCCAGTACTATACTGTCTTGATTACCGTAGCTTTATAGTATAGTCTGAAGTCAGGGAGCCTGATTCCTCCAGCTTCGTTTTTCTTTCTCAAGATTGCTTTGGCTCTTCGGGGTCTTTTGTGTTTCCATACAAATTGTGAAATTTTTTGTTCTAGTTCTATGAAAAATGCCTTTTGTAGTTTGATAGGGATTGCACTGAATCTGTACATTGCTTTGGGTAGCATAGTCATTTTCACAATGTTGATTCTTCCAATCCAAGCACATGATATATTTCACCATCTGTTTGTATCATGTTTAATTTCTTTCATCAGTTTTCTGCATACAGGTCTTTTGTCTCCTTAGGTAGGTTTATTCCTAGGTATTTTATTCTTTTTGTTGCATGGGAAATAGGAGTGTTTCCTTAATTTCCCTTTCATATTTTCATCATTAGTGTATAGGAATGCAACAGATTTCTGTGCTTTAATTCTGTATCCTGCTACTCTACCAAATTCATTGATTAACTCTAATAGTTTTCTGGTAGCATCTTTAGGATTCTTTATGTATAGTGTCATGTCATCTGCACACAGTGACAATGTTACTTCTTCTTTTCCGATTTGGATTTCTTTTATTTCTTTTTCTTCTCTGATTGCTGTGGCTAAGACTTTCCAAAACTGTGTTGAATAATAGTGGTGAGAGTGGGCAACCTTGTCTTGTTCCTGATCTTAGTGGAAGTGGTTTCAGTTTTTCACCATTGAGTACGATGTTGGCTGTGGGTTTGTCATATATGGCCTTTAATATGTCCAGATAAGTTCCTTCTATGCCTACTTTTTGGAGGTTCTTTTTTATCATAAATGGGTGTTGAAAATTGTCAAAAGGTTTTCTGCATCTGTTGAGATGATAATATGATTTTTCTCCTTTAATTTGTTAATATGGTTTATCACATTGATTGATTTGCATATATTGTAGAATCCTTGCATTCCTGCAGTAAACCCCGCTTGATCATGGTATATGTTCCCTTTAATGTGCTATTGGATTCTGTTGGTTAGTATTTTGTTGAGGATTTTTGCATCTAGGTTCATCAGTGATATTGGCCTTTCTTTGTGACATCTCTGTCTGGTTTTGGTATCAGGGTGATGGTGGACTCGTAGAATGAGTTTGGGAGTGTTTCTCCCTCTACTATATTTTGGAAGAGTTTGAGAAGGATAGGTGTTAGCTCTTCTCTAAATGTTTGATAGAATTTGCCTGTGAAGCCATCTGGTCCTGGGCTTTTGTTTGTTGGAAGATTTTTAATCACAATCTCAATTTAAGAACTTGTGATTGGTCTGTTTATATTTCTATTTCTTCCTGGTTCAGTCTCGGAAGATTGTGCTTTTCTAAGAATTTGTCCATTTCTTCCAGGTTGTCCATTTTATTGGCATATAGTTGCTTGTAGTAATCTCTCATGATCCTCTGTATCTCTGTAGTGTCAGTTGTTGCTACTCCTTTTTCATTTCTAATTCTATTGATTTGAGTCTTCTCCCTTTTTTTCTTGATGAGTCTGGCTAATGGTTTATCAATTTTGTTTTTCTCAAAGAACCAGCTTTCAGTTTTATTGATCTTTGCTATTTGTTCCTTCATTTCTTTCATTTATTTCTGATCTGATCTTTATGATTTCTTTCCTTCTTCTAATTTGGGTTTTTTTTTTTTTTTTGTTCTTCTTTCTCTAATTGCTGTAGGTGTAAGGTTAGGTTGTTTATGTGAGATGTTTCTTGTTTCTTGAGGTAGGATTGTATTGCTATAAACTTTCCTCTTAGAACTGCTTTTGCTGCATCCCATAGGTTTTGGGTCGTCGTGTTTTCATTGTCATTTGTTTCCAGGTATTTTTCAATTACCTCTTTGATTTTTCAGCGATCTCTTTGTTACTAAGTAGTATATTGTTTAGCCTCCATGTGTTTTTATTTTTTATAGACTTTTTCCTGTAATTGGTATCTAGTCTCATAGCATTGTGGTCGGAAATGATACTGGATCCGATTTCAGTTTTCTGAAATTTAACAAGGCTTGATTTGTGAACCAAGATATGATTTATCTTGAAAAATGTTCCATGAGCACTTGAGAAGAAAGTGTATTCTGTTGTTTTTGGATGGAATGTCTTATAAATATCAAATAAGTCCATCTTGTTTAATATGTCATTTAAAGCTTGTATTTCCTTATTTTCATTTTGGTTGATCTGTCCATTGGTGAAAGTTGGGTGTTAAAGTCCCCTACTATGATTTTGTTACTGTTGATTTCCCCTTTTTTGGCTGTTAGCATTTGCCTTATGTATTGAGGTGCTCCTGTGTTGGGTGCATAAATATTTACAATTGTTATATCTTCTTCTTGGATTGATCCCTTTATTATTATGTAGTGTCCTTCTTTGTCTCTTGTAATAGTCTTTGTTTTAAAGTCTACTTTGTCTGATATGAGAATTGCTACTCCAGCTTTCTTTTGATTTCCATTTGCATGGTATATCTTTTTCCATCCCCTCACTTTCAGTCTGTATGTGTCCCTAGGTTTGAAGTGGGTCTCTTGTAGACAGCACATATACGGATCTTGTTTTTGTATCCATTCAGCCAGTGTATGTCTTTTGGTTGGAGCATTTAAACTGTTTACATTTAAGGTAATCATTGATATGTATGATCCTGTTACCATTCTCTTAATTGTTTTGGGCTTGTTATCATAGGTCTTTTTCTTCTCTTGTGTTTCTTGCCTAGAAAAGTTCCTTTAGCATTTGTCGTAAAGCTGATTTGGTGATGCTGATTTCTCTTAGCTTTTGCCTGTTTGTAAAGGTTTTAATTTCTCTACTGAATCTGAATGAGATTCTTGCTAGGTAGAGTAATCCTGGTTGTAGGTTCTTCCCTTACATCACTTTAAATATGTCCTGTGACTCCCTTCTGGCTTGCAGAGTTTCTCCTGAAAGATCAGCTGTTAACCCTATGGGGTTTCCCTTGTATGTTTTTTGTTGTTTTTCCCTTGCTGCTTTTAATATTTTTTCTTTGGTTTTAATTTTTGATAGTTTGATTAATATGTGTCTTGGCATGTTTCTCCTTGGGTTTATTCTGTATGGGACTCTCTGTGCTTTCTGGACTTGATTATTTCCTTTCCCATATTAGGAAAGATTTCAACTATAATCTCTTCAAATATTTTCTCAGTCCCTTTCTTTTTCTCTTCTTCTCCTGGGACCCCTATAATTCAAATGTTGGTGCATTGAATGTTGTCCCAGAGGTCTCTGAGACTGTCCTCAATTCTTTTCATTCTCTTTTCTTTATTCTGCTCTGCAGTAGTTATTTCCACTATTTTATCTTCCTGGTCACTTATCTGTTCTTCTGCCTCAGTTATTCTGCTATTGATTCCTTCTAGAGAATTTTTAATTTCATTTATTGTGGTGTTCATCATTGTTTGTTTGCTCTTTAGTTCTTCTAGGTCCTTGTTAAACGTTTCTTGTATTTTCTCCATTGTATTTCCAAGATTTTGGATCATCTTTACTATCATTACTCTGAATTTTTTTTCAGGTAGACTGCCTATTTCTTCTTCATTTGTTAGGTCTGGTGGGTTTTTGCCTTGCTCCTTCATCTGCTGTGTGTTTCTCTGTCTTCTCATTTTGCTTAACTTACTGTATTGGGGGTCTCCCTTTTGCAGGCTGAGCATTCGTAGTTCCCATTGTTTTGATGTCTACCCCCAGTATGTAATTTTGGTTCAGTGGTTTGTGTAGGCTTCCTGGTGGAGGGGACTGGTGCCTGTGTTCTGGTGGGTGGGGCTGGACCTTGTCTTTCTGGTGGGCAGGGCTGCATCCGGTGGTGTGTTTTGGGGTGTCTGTGAGCTTAGTATGATTTTAGGCAGCCTCTCTATTAATGGGTGGGGTTGTGGTCCTGTCGTGCTAGTTGTTTGGCATAGGGTGTCCAGCACTGTAGTTTGCTTGTTGTTGAGTGGAGCTGTGTCTTAGAGTTGAAATGGAGATCTCTTGGAGCGCTTTCACTGTTTTATATTATGTGGAGCCGGGAAGTCTCTGGTGGACCCATGACCTGAACTCAGCTCTCCCACCTCAGCGGCACAGGCCTGACACCCGGCCAGAGCACTGAGACCCTGTCAGTCACATCACTCAGAAAAAAAGGGAGAAAAAAAGAAAGAAAGAAAAAGTAAAATAAAGTTATTAAAATAAAAAGTAATTATTAAAAATAAAAACAGTTAAAAAGTAGTAAAAAAAAAAATAGAAAGAAGAGAGCAACCAAACCAAAAAACAAATCCACGAATGACAACAAGTGCTAAAAACTATACTAAAAAAAAACAAAAAACGGACAGACAGAACCGTAGGACAAATGGTAAAAGCAAAGCTATACAGACAAAATCACAGAAAGGAGCACACACATACACACTCATAAAAAGAGAAATAGGAAAAAATATATCTATATATCTATATATCTATATTAATAAAAAGGAGGAAGAGAGCAACCAAATCAATAAACAAATCTACCAATGATAATAAACTCTAAATACTGAACTAAGATAAACACAAAGCCAGGAACAAATTAGATGCAGAAAGCAAACCCCAAGTCTACAGTTGCCCCCAAAGTCCACCATCTCAATTTTGGGATGATTCGTTGTCTATTCAGGTATTCCACGGATGCAGGGTACATCAACTCGATTGTGGAGATTTAATCCGCTGCTCCTGAGGCTGCTGGGAGAGATTTCGCTCTCTCTTCTTTGTTCGCACAGCTCCTGGGATTCAGCTTTGGATTTGGCCCCGCCTCTGCGTGTAGGTCGCCTGAGGGCGTCTGTTCTTCGCTCAGATAGGACAG
Source organism: Tursiops truncatus (assembly GCF_011762595.2). NCBI lineage: Eukaryota > Metazoa > Chordata > Mammalia > Artiodactyla > Delphinidae > Tursiops > Tursiops truncatus. The sequence continues at coordinate 49,447,303 of NC_047041.1, forward strand.
GGTTAAAGGAGCAGCTGATTCGGGGGCTCTGGCTCACTCAGGCCGGGGTGGGGTGGGGAGGGAGGGGTACTGATGCGGGGCGAGCCTGTGGCGGCAGAGGCCGGTGTGACGTTGCACCAGCCTGAGGCGCGTCGTGCGTTCTCCTGGGGAAGTTGTCCCTGGATCATGGGGCCCTGGCAGTGGTGGGCTGCACAGGCTCCCGGGAGGGGAGGTGTGGATAGTGACCTGTGCTTACACACAGGCTTCTTGGTGGCGGCAGCAGCAGCCTTAGCGTCTCATGTCCGTCTCTGTGGTCCACGCTGACAGCCGCGGCTCACGCCCGTCTCTGAAGCTCATTTAGGCAGTGCTCTTAATCCCCTCTTCTCACACACCCCAAAACAATGGTTTCTTGCCTCTTAAGCATGTCCAGACTTTTTCCCGGGCTCCCTCCCGGCTAGCCGTGGCGCACTAGCCCCCTTCAGGCTGTGTTCACGGAGCCAACCCCAGTCCTCTCCCTGGGATCTGACCTCCGAAGCCCGAGCCTCAGCTCCCAGCCCCCACCAGCCCTGGCGGGTGAGCAGACAAGCCTCTCAGGTTGGTGAGTGCTGGTCGGCACCAATCCTCTGTGCAGGAATCTCCCCGCTTTGCCCTCCGCACCCCTGTGGCTGTGCTCTCCTCCGCGGCTCCGAAGCTTCCCCCCTCTGCCACCTGCAGTCTCTGCTGCGAAAGGCCTTCCCAGTGTGTGGAAAGCACTTCCCAGTGTGTGGAAACCTTTCCTCCTTCACAGCTCCCTCCCACTGGTGCGGGTCCCATCCCTATTCTTTTGTCTGTTTTTTCTTTTTTCTTTTGCCCTAACCGGGTACGTGGGGAGTTTCTTGCCTTTTGGGAGGTCTGAGGTCTTCTGCCAGCTTTCAGTAGACGTTCTGTAGGAGTTGTTCCATGTGTAGATGTATTTCTGATGTATTTGTGGGGAGGAAGGTGATCTCCATGTCTTACTCCTCTGCCATCTTGAAGGTCTCTCCCCACCAGGTGTCAACAATAGGGGTTTTAAGAGATCATATAATAGAGCAAACTGACCAATTATGACATTAGTAGTAGTCATTGAGGTGGTGCAGGTGGACACGACACCTCCAGAAGACATGATATTTAAATTGGGAAGTGAAGAGTGAATTGTTCTTAACGAAGAGAGAGGTAGGAGTAGTGATAATGAAGAACTGTTCTGGACAGGGAATGATCTGTGAGAAGAGTTTGAACTGGGCAAGATGAGGACAAGATTAGGGCTAGGATAATCACCCTGCCCCACGATGGTGCACTGCTACCCTCGCTTAAATCTTCTTGGTTTACACATCGTTGGGTCCTTGAGCCATTTCTCACATGACTTGAACTCCAGAATTCTCACCCCTCTTTCTGTTCCCCTTTGGCCATGCTCCAGCTTGTCTTTGTCTCCTTTCCATGTGTTCCTAACAAAACAGCAGCAAAGAAGTCATGTAAGCGTGTCAGGAGAAAAATCAATGCCTGTGAATCCCAAACTGAGGATGGAGGAAGGTACAGTTGAAATCCTACAAAAAATATCAGGCTAGCCAAGAATTATTGGAGTAACCCCAGAAATCCTGCTGGGCTGGTGAGACAGGTGCTATCGCCTAAGCTTCTCTACTTCCCTTCCTCATATCAATAATATTTTAAAAGGTGTTAAGGGAGCAAAGCTGATGGATTTAGAATCAGTCTTCAAATGACTTTGGCCAACATAAATAGCCTTTTGATGTAGGACAAAAGAGACAGAACAAAACAGCTCTTTTATCTATTTCTACAAGTTCTACATGATAACAATATCTTTTCTGGTATTTCATCTCTTTTCTCTCAACCTGAAGTTCCTTGGGGTCTGTTTCTGTTCAAAAATAGTTTTCACCCTAGGCTGGAAAATGTCACCATGGGCGATGGATTCTCCCAGGTAGACGAAGTGCCAGGCGGCTCCCAAAGGGTTCCAGAGGCTTTAGCCTAAAGGATAAAAGGCAATATCTGAAGGCAAGAGAGTTGATCCGTAAATAAATTTGACTGGCATTAAGTATTTAATGTGGTGCTTGGCTGCGTGAGGGCAGATCATTAAATGCATAATGGCACAGTACCCATTCGGGCTTTACCGTCAGTCTGACAAGCCCCAAACAGGCTGCATGGCATTAAATAGTAAGTGACAAGTTCTGATAGACCTGTCAGTTTGAGATGGTTTACTTTAAAGCAAACAGAAAGGGCTGCAGATTCTTTTATTGAAAAAGTAATATTCACTTGGAGAAGAGAGGGTAGGGAGTATATTATAGTCCAAGGCATAGTGCTTTGGAATCAAACAGACCTGGTTTTGAGTTAGTGGACCTGTCACTTACTGCTGTATGTTCATTGAGAAAATTCCTTCACCTCTCTGAGTCTCAATTCACTAATGAGTAAAATGGCAATAATGTATATTTCAGGCTTGCTTTAGGTAAGGTTCCCCAGGAAAAAAATCTCTGGGATAGACATTTATATTCAGGTCATTTATTGGGGAATATTTTTGGGGAAAATAGCTACAGTGGAGTAAGGGAAGTCGGATTGGGCTAAGAGAGAAGTTAGATATTCTTCTTTTCTTCCTTTAACTATTTGCAGTGATAGTCATTAATATGAATTTATAGTTCAGTATTTTTTGTTCATCTGAAAAGCAATTATTAAACACATCTATAGAAACATAGAACTGTCCTGGAAACAGACTCTAAGATGGAACTTTGAGTGCAAGTGGCTTACTGGCGAGTGGTCTTAGGTACACCACCTGTAGAGGCATAAGAGAAGCAGGGTTGGTCAGAGCAAGAGACTGATCTGCAGTGTAGTTGCAACAGATGCCTCAGCTGATCCCAGGAAATGCTGTCACACAAAGATGGCATTTCAGTGGTGTCTCACATTGGAGCAAGGGATCTGAGTCTTTGTTCAACTGCATCGGCAGGTCACTGGATCTGGACTGCCTTTGAGGGTGTAACTCTGGGTAAGGCTGCTCCCTTGAGACAAGTGTAATTTCTAGGGAGGGACTTAGCTGTGAGCTGTAAGCAGACATGTTTGGTAGCCAGGGGGTGAATGCCTTGGTTCTGAATATTTCTACCCCTTGCACCACTTGCATCCACTTGCTTCCTGTAATAAGCTTACACCATCTAGAAACAGCTTTTTCTAGATTCTGTTTGGTCACTTCCTGGGGTACCCAAAGTCCTTACTAGAGGAAGGTGGGTGGAATGAAATATAGCCCCCGCTGCTGCAGACACTCTTCAGGCTACAACTGATATTCACCATTTTTTTCCCCATGACTATCATTCTAGATTTCCTTACCCTTCAGTTGGCGTTTCTGCTGATGGTATCTCCCAGACCTTCATCTCTGAGGAATTTTGAGCTCCTGATTATCATGTCTTATTCAGATTATGGCTTCTTCACTTGTTGATGTGCTAACAAAATTGGGCAGAAGACTACGAAGGGGAATTTCACTTGATCACTTGGGTGTCCAATGTATTATTTTCTCCCACATTGTTTAACAGCAGACTTACTTCCTTATGACTAGCAGTGTTAATTATCCCTTCCAGGATGGTAGTTTCCCTTTCTTGATTCCTGAGTCCAACGTGACTGGGTGGTAGCTATAGATAAAGTTTAATGAGGTGAATTTTCCTCTTGGAACCAGGACCTATAGATCCACAGAAACTAGAAGTGCAGGAATGGTGAGTATACATTTCCCAATAGATTACTAGGAATGACCACTTCTGATCCCATCTTTTGGCTCCTAGACCTATATATTCTACTTATTAGGGATATAGCACTGTGTAATAAATATTGGTTTAGGGTATATTCTGCATCCTAAAGGATAGAGTCCCATTATTTCAAAGCTGTGACCTCAACCACACCTTCAAAAGGCTGTTATCTTGCTTGGCCAGGCAGACAGCTTCAGGGTATATGGCATATGATAGAACCAGTGGATCCATTGGAACTCAGTGGAGTCCTCTACCATGCCTCTTTTGATGTAAAGTGAATCCTTAGTATGATGTGATGTTATGCAAAATCCTGTTGTTGTTAGATCACTTACATATTACATGTGAGCCCTTGAATAGAAGTACTGGCTGAGACACTCTAGGCAAGAAAGGCATACTTATACCCCTCATATGTTTTGGTTCTAGTTATAGTGAATTTCTGCTCAGTCCAGTTTAGAAGGAGCCCAGTATAATAAATTTGTGACAGAGTGGTCAGTCTCCTTGAGACATGTAGCCATGTTGGGGATTCAGCATCAGTTGGTTGATGGAGGTTTGGATGTTTGCAAGGGTTAGTTGCAAGATCAGCCTTGGCAAGTGAGAGTCTTGGATCTATGCCTTGTCTTTATCCCTGATACTATGCTTACTCTAATCCTGACACCGTCAGTCCATAGAGACTGGCTGATGTCAACTGGCCATAGTTATTCTGTCACCTTGAACAAGGCATAAACAAGGGTCAGTGAATTTGATGATAGATGAATAGAAAGTATTTACTATGAAGAATAAAGAAAAAAGATTGAAAAAATATCAGCCAGTACTAAGTAGTCTATCATACATACATACAATTAAAATTGTGGAGGAGGAGATAGAGAGTGGAACAGAAAACTATTTGAGGAAATAATAATTTAAAAAATGACCAAATATGGTAAAAACATACAGTGCCAAAAAGCTCAGCAAAATGAAAGCAGGAAAAATCAAAACGAATCCCACCTATGCACTTCGTAGTCAAACTGCTGAAAACCAATAATAAAGAGAAATTCTTGAAAGCTGCCAAGAACAATATCGTGTTATGGATGGGAAATAGTGATTGAAATGATATGTACTCTCCCTCAGAAACAATGGGGGTCAGAAGAAAATAGATGGCATTTTTTAAAGTGCTGAAAGAAAACAAATTATAAACCAATAATTCTATATTCAGTGAAAATATCCTTCACAAATGAGAATGACATAAAACATTTTCAAATTAAAACGTTTGAGAGACTTTGTTGCCAGCAGATTTTCACTGTGAGAAATGCTAAAGAAAGTTTCAGGATGAAGAGTAATGGTACCTCATTTTTCTTTACTAGAAGTAACAACTGTGTGGGTAAATAAAAGCAATATTTTTTTCTTAATTATTTGAAAGGCATATTTAAAGCAGAAGTTGTGAGTTTATAACGTATGTAGATATATATATATATACATATATGTATGTGTATTCACAGCGGCACATAACATGGGGTCAGTGGAACCAAGATTCTTAACATCCTATGTGAAGTGAAGCTACATTAAATTGATCGTGATAAGTTAATGATGCATGTGGCTAAAAAGCCAATAGATAGGTTGAAATTAGAAACTGAAGATATTGTATTAACATAAAAGAAAGCTAAAATTAGGATCAGATGAACACACAGCACAAAAAGAAAACAAATAAATGGAAACTTATTGTTAATTATCTTAAATGTAAATGGACTAAATCAGGGGTTGCCCATGGGCCATATCTGGCCTGAAGTCCTGCCACTGTGAGTTAATATAAATTCACCTTGATTTTTTTTTAAACTTACGGACTTTAGATGAAGTAAATATACTACTTTCCTGATTTCTTTTGAAAATTTGAAAATCACTTCCAGAACACTAGTGCTAACAAAGGATCACTAGAAATATGGGACTACAACACTGGAAACCAATGGACTCATTTGTATCTGAAATATTTCTCAGTTTAAGAATTTATGAACCTTGTGTCCTTACTAGGAGTGAAAATTTTCAGAATGCAAAAATTTGGTTGAAGAGAGCTATGAATCTTATGTGTCATTACAAGTCTCCATAGTCATTGTACAAAAACAATGTAAATGTTTTAATATACCGGTATTTAGATAGATAGATAGCAGTGTATACCCTTCTAGTATTATAGATTTTAGAGATGAATGTAAAGTTTATAACTCAGGAGAATGATTTTGCTGGTATTACATTTTCCAAAGTAAAATTTGTATAATTATTTAGCCAAATGCAGTGTATGTTTGGCAATTTAGAAACATGTTGAAGTAGGCAAGAAGAAATGAATGACTTGGCTGGCTTTCAGTATAGCAAAAGAAATAGAAAGGGCAATGTCTGTAAGGTTTGATTTTGGTTTAACTAGGTTATATTGAAAAATTGTCATTCAGTCAGCTACTTCATGCAGGTAGATGCAATTTTCAGCTGTATTACAAGGGTCCCTGGTGCATTCTTTACCTAATCTGCCGTAGATTGAACTTCAACAACTCGCTGACTAACTGAACACCAGAGATTAAAAAAAATACCTTTTGAGTTTTTCTCAGGCATGTTTTCTATGGTGACTTAGAAAAAAAGTATGTTGTACCCCCAGAGAGACACAGAGTACAAAATAGTCTATCAAGAAAATATAATATATATAAAAAGTTCAGGATCAGAAAGAGGACATGGGTTTCAATGACATGTTGGCACACACCAGTTGTATGAACTTGGGGAAATTATCCCTCTTTCTCAGCCTCATATTCTTCAGAAAAAAATGGAGGGGGTAATAAAATGGACACTCTCTTAATGGACCTCCACTTAAGTAACTTATTCAGTTAACCATCTATCTCCATATCCTCTGTAAAACACACTAATTGATGACCAAACCCTCTCAACTCATGGTGCTAGTTCACCACTTTCTAGCATGTCCATACATTTATTTGCTGCAAGAAAAGGGAGGCAAGGGGATAAATTAGGAGTATAGGATTAACAGATACATATTACTGTATATAAAATAGGTAAACAAAAAGGATTCACTATATAGCACAGGAAACTATATTCAACATCTTGTAATAAGCTATAATGGAAAATAATCTGAAAATATATATATATCTGAATCTCTTTGCTGTACTCCTGAAACTAATATAATATTGTAAATCAACTATACTTCAATAATAAAAAAAAAATTAAAATCACTGGAACATCAAAAAGCAGATGGAACCAGGAAAAGAGTTTACTATTGGAAAACTTCAGCAACAGTTAAGAACTATGAGTTTGTGGCTTTTATTCCACCCGAGTAATACACAGTCTCTTGATAATGGCAGCAGAAAACCACAGTCCTATCAGCTTGAGGGGACAAGGGCAGAGATCAGGGCTGGATGATGCCCTAGAAATAAGATAAATGTAGAAGGAGGAGAAAAAGACCCATATCTGTGTTGCCCAATATCATAGCTGCAATAATAGTGACTAAACGAAAAGGTTAGCCCGGGCTGTTCTATTTTTTCATAAATTCCGTTTCATTTGTCTGTGATTATTCAGAATATAGTCTCATATGTAAGATTTCTTCTTCAGTTCTAGAGAGATGATTACAGAGACCATTTAATTGCAGTCATCTTAATGTCTTCATTAAAATTTTGTTATATTCTAGTCAGATATTCCTGTGTTTTCTAGTTATTAATATTTTTAGGCTGTCAGGTTCCCATGGGATCTGTGGAAAACATTTAATGAAGATGTAACTGTTCCAGAATATGTTAATTTTTACTTTCTTAAGTGTTTATTAGGGTAGATCGTCTGTTAAATTCCTCCCACCTTTTTTTTTTTTTCTGAAGTGTTAAATTGTTTTGTTTTCATTATCTTGCAGGAAGTGTCATTTTTTGGTTTACAACTTAAAATTTTATCTGGGTGCTCCCTAGGAAATGGTGCCACACCTAGGAATAAAAAAGGAACAAAGAAAGGGAATCCTTCTTTTCTGCTGTGTGCACTGGGCGAATTATTTCAGTACTCTAATACATTACTTGAAATACGTTCCACATATAGAAAAGAAAGTTTCATGGGCAACTACACTGGGACACAGTGACTATAACACTCTCCCTTTTAATATTTCTAATGTACATATTGAAGCTCTGAGAAGAACCCTACTAAGAAATTTGGTCAGTTTTTTAAATACATAAGTTAAAGACATAAAAAATATCATTTAAAAATGTCCTCAAGTAAAGAGAAAAGTAACAAAACTCATTGTGTGTGAGAATGTGATGGCAGAATAGAAAATCATTTTGTATCCTTTCTAGACAATAATTTTGTTCATAGCAATTGAGTCTAATAAAATGATCAGAAATGCAGCCAAACTTTTAAATAATGACTTTACTTATAATAAAAGTGAAGAAATATGTTTCCAAAAAGAAAAAGTACTACACAAATTAGAGTAAAACTACATGATATAAATACTCTGCAGCTATTAAAATATTTTGTTCAAGAATGCTATAGTGTTACTTGAAAGGTATAAAAATGAATAGTATAAACTAATTTAACCAAGTCAGTGTTGGGGAGTAGGGTGTTCTAGTTTAGAGGAAACAACATGATTCTTAGATTTCATACGTGCATGTAAAACAGAAATTTTAGATCTATATGGCCAAGGAAGGAAGAGTTAGAACTAGAACCTATGGATAGATGCCACAAAGATCAAAATTTTGCTCTGTATCAGAAAGAATTTGAAGATAGATTATACTATTGTATAGCTAGAGCTGTCATTTACCAAGCACACAATATATGTCAGGCTGTTCTAAACTCTTCACACATATTAACTTTTTGAATCCTCACAACAGTCCTCTGAGTTAGTATACTCATTATTTCTGCTTCACAGATGAGAAAACTAAGCATAGAAAGGTTCCCAAGGTCGCATAGCTTTCAAGTGGTTGAAACAGTGTTTGAACTCAGATAATATATGGCTTCAAGCCTGTTCCCTTAGCACTTATAATAGTTGTCCTATGAGGGAGAGAGTTGCTCATCCCCAAGAATATTCAAGCAGAAATTGAAAACCCACTTGCTAAGCATGTTGTAGAAGGGAACACAAGCATGTATAAGGGAAAGTTAGACTCCAAGCCTAAATTTCTGATTCTATAAAATTCCTAAAGTACTAATTTTTCAGGGAAAAATAAACAAGTTTAATGATTCTGCATGCTGTTAAACGTCATGGGCTAGAGCCTTCACTTCTTAGGGATCCTTCATGATGCTTCAGATAGACCTAGATATGGCATAAGTCAACAATACACACTTGCCAAATTGAGTAAGTTTCGATTCTTTTATATGTATCTCATTAAGAAAATTAAGAACCGGGCTTCCCTGGTGGCGCAGTGGTTGAGAGTCCGCCTGCCGATGCCGGGGATACAGGTTCGTGCCCCGGTCCGGGAAGATCCCACACGCCGTGGAGCGGCTGGGCTTGTGAGCCATGGCCGCTGAGCCTGCGCGTCTGGAGCCTGTGCTCCGCAACGGGAGAGGCCACAACAGTGAGAGGCCCGCGTGCCGCAAAAAAAAAGAAAATTAAGAACCAAGCAGTTGATATTCCACTAAATTCCCTCTGCTGCCAAGCTTATCTTGCTTCCACAGCAATTCTTATCTCTTTTCCTCCAGTTAGATGAGCTCTTTCTCTCTCTCTCTGCACCTATTCAAGGCTAACCTTCTGTATTTTGGTCACTTTCCTCATTCACCTATATCTATAACCACATCTTATATCGCCTCTTTCCCGTGAACTAACCCCTCCCTCCTTCCCTCCCTCCTTTCTTCCCTCCCTCCCTCCATCTTCTTCTCTTACCTCCCCTCATCTCCTTTCTCTTTCTCTCATTTTCCATTCTCCCTTCCCTTACCCTCCCTTTTTCACATAATATTTTTTGGCCATAAAAGAGAATGAAGTACTGATACATGAGACAACATGGATGGACCTTGAAAACATTATTGAATGTGAAAAATTCAGCTTCAAAGACCACATATTGTAGGATTTCATTCATTAGAAATATCCAGGCCAGGCATATCTAGACAGATGTTAGATTAGTGGATGCTTATGGCTTGGATGGGGTGGGGAAAGTGATGGTTTGGGCAGGCAATGAGGAGTGATTGCTAATAAGTATGGAGTTTCTTTTGGGATAATAAAAGTGTTTCAAAATTAGCGCTGATGGTTGCAAAACTAGTGAACATCCTGAAAAACATTGAATTGTACACTTTAAAACAGTGGATTTTATAATATATGAATTATATCTCAATAAAGCTGTTATCTCAGTAACATCTTTATTGAGATAAAAAACCTATATATTTGTTTACACATACACATATATGTGTGCATATATATGTATATACACACTGATTTATTGATACATTGATTACTTAATTTGTTTTATAAACCAGTTTCTTCAGGGATCATGTAGAGCATGATCACATATTTTCTTCATAGATTATTAATAATAAATAAATTTTCCCAATAAAGTTAGGATACAGCTGTTGTTATTCATTTTTGTCATAAACTTGTCAGAATTTACAAACTAAATAAGTTCAGTCATTTAAGGTCTCCCATTTTTTTATGCATCTTTATGCCAAGAATAGTCTTTCTAAGCATTCTCTAAAGCTCTGAGGGAGATTGAATACTCTTTTGTGCCAGAAATACCTACCTTCTAATTCCGGATCTGACACTAGAAGTGGGTGTGGCCTTCAACTTTTCTGAATTTTAGTTTATTCAGATATAAAATGAGTATAAAATATTTTTCGTAGAAATTATATATTTATACAAAGTACTCTTCTTGGTCCTTTATTTAAGTTTTCTGAGCTTCAGTTTGATAATCTATATACTAAGGCTGATCTACCTCACTGCTTACGTAATTTAAATGAGATACTGCAATTAAATGTCTTAGTGCAGAGCTTGGCACAGGAAGTGGCATCTGTACAAATTATTCTTGTTGTTGTTGTCACAACACTGTTTATCTATTACACATCTCTCTTACCCTATCTCTGTGTCCTTGTCTCTCTGCCTTCAACTGTTTTTTCCACTTAGCACCTAGTACATACTCAGCTTTATCTTTTAGAAATTGTGGCTGAAAGAACTAAACTGTATGATGTTCCTCTATAGATAAACACTGGTAAGTCTGTGTATAAAGTTCTTACTGTGTTAAATTCTGTGACGTATGGAGTTGTGTGTATCTTCCTGCAAAAGCCCTATTTTGTTGTTGGGGGATAAGATATGTATGACTATGTGTATAATACAAGTTGGAAAGAGATCAGTACCATGCAGAGGTTAAAAAATTAAGGAGAGGGATTTATCTGTAGATGAAGTGTAGGGATAGACATTTTGGATCAGAGAAATTTGTAAAGGAGGAAAGGTATGGAAAGCAGAATAATGTCCACCTAAAGATGTCCATGTCCTAATCCCTCTAACATATAAAAATGTTAGTTTGAATGATAAAAAGGATTTAGGTGGCAGATGGAATTATGGTTGCTAATGAACTGATCTTAAAATAACTATCCTGGGGCTTCCCTGGTGGCACAGTGGTTGAGAGTCCGCCTGCCGATGCCGGGGACATGGGTTCGTGCCCCGGTCCGGGAAGATCCCACATGCCGTGGAGTGGCTGGGCCCGTGAGCCATGGCCGCTGAGCCTGCATGTCCGGAGCCTGTGCTCCACAACGGGAGAGGCCACAACAGTGAGAGGCCTGCGTACTGCAAAAAAAAAAAAATAATAATAATAATAACTATCCTGGATTATCAAATGGGCCCAATGTAATCATAAGTGTCCTTAAAAGTGGAAAAGAGAGGCAGAAGAGGAGAATTAGCCAGAGGAAGATGTGACTATAGAAGTAGGTACAGAAAGGCACAGTGTTGCCAGGTTTGAAGATTGCGGTGGGCCATGATCCAAGCAAATGGGTGGCCTCTAGAAGCTGGGAAGAGCATGGAAATGGGTTTCCCCTAGGCCTCCAGAAAGCTACACAGCCCTGCCAGCTTTTTGATTTGAGTCCAGTGAGACCCGTGTCATACTTCTAACATTCAGAACTGTAAGATATTTTTTTTTCTTAAGCTACTAAGTTTTTGTTAATTTGTTATGGCAGCAATAGAAAACCAATAGAAAAACATATGATGGCATAGTTTCTATCTGTGGAAGTTTGTCTATTTGATATGAAGATCACTGACTCATTCATTCATCCATTTGTTGAACAGATAGTTGTTGAGTGATTTTCCAGGCACAATTTCAGAAGCTGAGATACAACTGTAAGTCAGACAAGATTCCTCCCCTCTGAGAGCTCATAGATTAGTGGGAGACACACAGTAAACATGTAAACATTTAAATCAGAAAATTAAAAATCAGGTCAAATACATTATTCATTCCGTGAACGCTTATTGAGCACCTAATATGTGCAGACCTTGTGCTAGCCTTAGGGTATAAGTGATAATCATTAAAGACTGCAAAAGAAATTTCTTCAAAGCAGAGGCCATGGATCCTTACTATCTAGTTTCCATTCCTATCTTCTTTTATTAGCTTATGACCCTGGGGAAATTACTTAATCTCTGTGAGTCTCAGGTTCCTAATCTGAAAAAGAGAGATAATAGAAGTCACTAAATCATAGGGCTGTTATGAGGATTAAATGAGTTTTAATATTTAAAAAGCACTTGGTGTAGTGCCTGTCTCATTGTACATAAAGTGCAATTCTTTGATAAATTAAAGAAAATAATGATAAAATCAGCTTGTCTGCGGAGAATTCACAGTCTGGGGTGGAGAGATGAACAAATATACAAAAAACTATATATAGTATGAAAAATATTAGATCCTGACATTCATGTAAGTTGGATTCTAGAGTACCAGGGACCATGAAAAGTATGTTTTTCCAGAAACATGGAAACTTCATGCCTTTATTCTTGGAAAAATAGCTTTCTTTTCTTCAACTAATTCAAACCACTCTGAGGAAGGAGCTGACTTGGCATCTCCCAAGCAGTAGAGGAGGATGAGGTCATGACACAAGTTCTTTGTCATCCTCCACGTGGTCCAGTGTATAAGAAATGGGAAAAAGACAATTCATTTTTCATAGCTCCTTCATGTACTCTCTGTGTGGGCTGGATTGGCTACTACGTTATTTCAGTCCATTTCCAGCTTTTCTCTAAGGTCAGTATTTCAAACTAACAATAGATTCTGGATGTGCGTACAGGTTTGAGCACCCTTATGCGTGCATGTGTGCACCTCTGTGTGAATGTGTGTGTGTGTGTTGGGTTGTGATATTGTGCTCCACTTCTAACTTCTATACTTCTGATATAACAGTGAAAAACAGGAGAGACAGGTCTACAGAACTCCAAAAACAGCAGGTGATTGATAGCAAAGCAAATCCTATTAATTTATAAAGGATGAAACTACATGACGGACAGAAAAAAACGCTGGTGGAAGAGGAGGAAGAGAAAAATATACTGAAGTGATTGGCCCTGGAGATGCCCAGTAGCTGAATAAGAATCTTCCAGGCCTGCTGATTTTTTTCTTCTTCTTTTGAAAAAGAAAAGTACAAAAATGCCATTCAAGGTACAAATGTAAGATGGCCAGGAGCATCACTTCCTTAGGCACCACCTCAGCAAAACGACATCTTTCCACTTAACTACCTTTTTGTCTGTCTACCCCATGGAGGGTATGTGAAGTACCACTGCAGTCAGGGGAGTGAGCAAGAGGTAATTATAACCATGGGAACCCAGTGAATCCATTAGATTGTCCTTCTGGGACTGCAGTGGAAAGTAAAAGGAGAAGAAAGATGGAGGAGCAGATAATTCTGGAGTGATCAGAAAAAAATAACCTGGTAGAATTGTGAATGAGCATTTGAATTCTTAGTATCAATAAGCTTGGAGGTTCATCCAGACCCCTAGTGTGGTCCAGCGCCCAGCCTGCATTGAAGAGTAAGGTGAGGCTGTCATCAGTATCATGCATTCATGATCATTTCTTACTCCACATTTCATTCATCTTCTCCAGACATATCTACCTCTCTGTGTGACATGCTGTCACACTTTCATGTGTTTTTCTCACCTGGAATATCTTTCACCCTTCTTTTCTGGACTTGCACACACAGCTATCCATTCACTGTCCTTGCAACTCACTCAATCTTTCGTTCATCCAGTGATGTAACTGAATGCCTGTCATAACTCACTCTATCATTTGGTCAGGGCTTACTATGTGCCAGGTGCAGGAATCATGGCTTGGTACACCATATGTGTTTTATTCTTGAAAAAAGCATGTGATACACATTTTTATCCCAATTATCTACTAAGATCGCATGATTAGAAAGTGCCGTAGAAGAACTTGGAGGTTGTTGAACTCCAAAGCCTATGGCTTAGAGCTTTAACCACTGAGCTCTCTGGCCAGTAGTGCTGGGAATTGGTGATGGGAATCCTGAGCTCAAAACAGCCGGTTCCTCCCAGGAGTGCCTTCAAGCTCACTGCGCCAGACAGGGAGACTGATGATTTCTCTACAGTGGAATGAGAACCATGGTTGGGGGAGGGGGTTGGTTTGGAGTACAGGGGAAGAAAAGACTCTTGGTAGGCCATTGTGTATAATCTTAAAAACCAAGTGGAGAGGACCAGAAAATGGTGTCCCTGGAAGAGTTAAGAAAGTATGTTAAGACACACGCTGTTTGGGGAGCTACAAATGTTTCACTGGGCTTAGAGAATAGGGAGTGAAGTGGGGAAGTTTATGAGGAAATGATGCTAGAAAGTTAGGAGAATGATTATAAAGGACTTCATATGTGATGCTAAGATTTCTTTAAAATTTTTATCCTGAGGACATCAAGGAGCCATCCATAAGGTGTCTGGTAAAAATCAGCCTCTTCTGAAAGAGAATGAGTAGCAGACAATTAAGTAGTTGCAATACAGTGTGACATGTGGTATGTTAGAGGTTTTCAGGACATGCTAAAATAGCACAGAGATGGGACGTCTAGAACACTCCTGTGGTGTGAGAGGTCAAGGATGGCAATGAAGAGGGGGTGACCCATGCTTTGTGCTAAAGGGTAAGTGGAAATTTTCAAGGAAAAGGAGGGAGGGAGCACATTCCAAACAAGGGATAGAACATGCTTGAAAGCAAAGAGCCATGAAACAGCAAAGGGAAACACTGCATATCTTTTTGTTTTTTTAAACATCTATACTGGAGTATAATTTTTTTTAGGAACATATTCATTGCTGTTTTTAATTATTTATTTATTTATTTTTAACATCTTTATTAGAGTATAATTGCTTTACAATGGTGCGTTAGTTCCTGCTTTATAACAAAGTGAATCAGTTATACATATACATATGTCCCCATATCTCTTCCCTCTTGCATCTCCCTCCCTCCCACCCTCCCTATCCCACCCCTATAGGTGGTCACAAAGCACTGAGCTGATCTCCCTGTGCTATGCGGCTGGTTCCCACTAGCTATCTATTTTACGTTTGGTAGTGTGTATATGTCCCAGTCAGAAAGAGAAAAACAAATACCGTATGCTAACACATATATATGGAATCTAAAAAAAGAAAAAAAAATGGTCAGAAGAACCTAGGGGCAAGACGGGAATAAAGATGCAGACCTACTAGAGAAGGAACTTGAGGATGCTGGAGTATAATTGCTTTGAATAGCTTTTTGGAAGATAGGAAACAATGGATACTTGTCAGGGCATGGTGAGAGATGAGAAAAGGTTCAAACTACAAAGGGCTTATATGCTAAGCTAAGCCATTTAAGAGTAGTCCTGTAAGCTGTAATGAGACATTGAAAGATATTAAGCAGGAGACAAAAATGATCAAATTTGGGTTCTCGGACAGTTGCTCTGGAAGCAGTTGAGTAAGTGGATTAAAAGGGGAGAGCAACTAGATTTTGAAAACAAGAAAAACAACTAGGAGACTACGTCAGTAATTCAGAAGAGAAGTGACGAGGACCTCAACTAAAAATATGGTAGTGAACGAGAAGAGGTGAGAGAATTTTTAATGACACGTAAAGAGGAAACAGAGATGACTCATATTTCTGGCTTGGGTGACTGAGTAGCATCAGTCATTGAGGTAGGACATTCCAGAACAAATTTGGTTAATAATGTCTCCATACTAGACATGACCAGTGTGGAATGTGTGTGGAACCTTCAAGTTGAGATATTCAGAAGGTTTCTGAAATCTAGAGTTCAGTGAAGATGTAGGGCACGAGTGTGCATGCCAGTAAATGTTGATTCCCTCATTCCTCTACAGTTGATCCTAATCTGGTTGTTCTTGTTTACCTTTTCTGAACAATTCCGTTTACACATCAATCCATTAGAGGATTCTTTTTTTTTTAACATCTTTATTGGAGGATAATTGCTTTACAATGGTGTGTTAGCTTCTGCTTTATAACAAAGTGAATCAGTTATACATATATCCCCATATCTCCTCCCTCTTGTGTCTCCCTCCCACCCTCCCTATCCCACCCCTCTAGGTGGTCACAAAGCACCCAGCTGATCTCCCTGTGCTATGTGGCTGCTTCCCACTAGCTACCTATTTTATATTTGGTAGTATATATTAGTCCATGCCACTCCCTCACTTCGTTCCAGCTTACCCTTCCCCCTCCCTGTGTCCTCAAGTCCATTCTCTACATCTGCATCTTTATTCCTGTCCTGCCCCTAGGTTCTTCATAAACACTTTTTTTTTTTTAGATTCCATATATATGTGTTAGCATACGGTATTTGTTTTTCTCTTTATGATTTATTTCACTCTGTATGACAGTCTCTAAGTCCATCCACCTCACTACAAATAACTCAATTTCGTTTCTTTTTATGGCTGAGTAATATTCCACTGTATATATGTGCCACATCTTCTTTATCCATTCATCTTTTGATGGACACTTAGGTTGCTTCCATGTCCTGGCTATAGTAAATAGAGCTGCAATGAACATTTTGGTACATGACTCTTTTTGAATTATGCTTTTCTCAGGGTATATGCCCCGTAGTGGGATTGCTGGGTCGTATGGTAGTTCTATTTTTAGTTTTATAAGGAACCTCCATACTGTTCTCCATAGTGGCTGTATCAATTTACAGTCCCACCAACAGTGCAAGAGGGTTCCCTTTTCCATTAGAGGATTCTTAATGCCCCATTCTGTATTTAATGAGGAGCTACTTGAGTTTCATAATCTATAAACACAATAACAAAATCTCACGTAGACATTCTAACTTCATGAAGACTTGTGATAGTAAGGAGTGATCCATCTTTTACAAAAACTTCTAATACCCAAACAGAAAACAAATCCTTTATAATTAATTTTATGGTTTCCCACTCTCCATTTTTTTCTAGTGTCACTGGCATCCTATCTGCCCAATTCAAACTCTGAGTACAGCCAGGGATATATTTAGATCCCTAAAGAGATTGCTATTATCTCAGAAAATTATTCTCATTTCTGCATCATGCTGCTTCCACAGCCACTGCAAGTGCCCTGGATGAGGAGCCCCTTTCCCAGAGTGCACCAGGCTGGATATGTGGTGACATGCTGTGGTGCTTGGATAGCACCTTGCAAAGCTGTTTCATATGTAGAGCTGCCTCACCTGCTGAGCTGCCTCACATGCAGAGCTGCCTCACGTGCTGAGCTGCCTCACGTGCAGAGCTGCCTCACGTGCAGAGCTGCCTCACGTGCTGAGCTGCCTTACGTGCAGAGCTGCCTCATGTGCAGTGCCTCAGTGCTATCCTCATGACAGACTTCTGGAACAGGGATTGTTGTCACTCCTTTTTAAAAATCTTCTCTAAGACAAGGACTGTGCTAGGCACTGGAGATGTGGAGGTAATACCTACTGTTCAATAGTTGAAAGTCTAGAGGGGATGACATGCACAGACATTTACAAAACTATGTGGTGATACAAGGACAACCCTGGACGGTGTGCAGTTGGAGGCGAAAGGTGAGTGACTTTAGAAAATCCCTCAAGAAAGACTTCCTGCACCATTTAGAGTTTTTACTGTACTAATGGAGCGAAGTTGTATATCTGACCTTGTTTTAAACCTAGGCAAGGCTGATTAAAAAACTAACCTAAAAACACAAACGACAACAGCAAAAGTATTCTTTTTTACCCTGGACCTGGAAATTGTGTAAGTATAGACTATCAATTTCGCTTTCTCTAAATGGAAAACTTAATTAGAAACCTTCCACTAGAATGAATGTATAGATTTTAAATGTTTTCTTTATTTCTCATATTGCTGTAAAAAATCGAAAGGCCTCTAGAGGTCGCCCATGGGCTAATTTGCAAGAGGGCTGCTTTGTGGTTAGTTTAACTTTGCTTAACTTTAACTTTGCCATCTTAAAGGATTGTGTGTATATAAAAACCAGTGAGAACAAGAAACCCCTTTTGACTTTTCTCCATTATTTTAGCCACCCATAGACAGTCATGATCCGCTTCAGTATAGTGCTCTTTCTGATGGAATCCTCGACAATATAGTTCTGAGGCTGGAATTATCTTAGAGACCTTTGAGGAATCCCTGTCAGTTTATTGTCTTAAATACCTCCTGAGCATCATTGATGAATCACACACTGTGACCCTTAAGAGAGTTTAAGTCTAGTAAATTTATTCATTTTCCGTGTAAGGAACTGAAGCCCAGAGAGAAAATGTGATTTGCCCAAAGTCACTCAAAAGGTTAGTTACAGAGTGTAGATTAGAACTAACATATTTTCATGTCCTCTCAGCTCCATTTTCTTTTCTCCAGTCCAGAGATTTGAACTCTTGAGTTCAGTGTGGTTTAGTTTGATGAACCTTTACCTTCAGCCTAACACATGCCAGCTATATGTTTTGATGGATGCTGAGATGAGCTATGGTCTCTGATCTAGTGAGAACATGGACACAGACACAGATAATTATGAAGAGGTTATGTAGTAAGATAGAGGTACGACCTTCTAGGGAACAGAGGGTGCTCTGGGAGCACAAGAAGGGCACCTGTCCAAACTTGAGCACCTTGTGGGTATTTAGAGATACTTTCCTACATGTGATGTTTCCTAAGCTGATGGAAAAATGAGTGAAACTTATCCAGAGAGAGAAGATGGGGCGATTGTAGAGGAAGGGTAGATGAGAAGGAGAACCGTTCCAGGCAGACTAGAACAGTAGCCTTTGATTGTAAGATGGTGCCTTGGATCAGGCTGTCTTTCACTTTTTTGTCTTTTTTTTTTTTTTTTTTTGATCCTAGCTTCTTCTGTATGATAAGTTTTTAGGCACCATCTCAAATGCCTATTGGAACTAGGCATGTAACTGTAAATCGGTGAAATCAGCCCAATGTAGAAAAATTGCAACAGTGTTAATTATGGGGGGTTAGAGGATATAACCCTTTATAAAGAGAGAAATTGCTGCTCAGTTTATGCCAAGTAATGCTAAAAGGAAGCAGGCTTGCCAGATCTTTCAGTTTTTCAGAAGTTCTCCAAATCTGGGTTTTTTGTGAAATCCTCTGAATTTTTAGCTGTTGGTAATTATATACTTCAACACTAAGACCCTCAGCAGGCTAGCAATGCATACCAGATTCCATGAGTTCTAAACTAATTGCAAGTGTCATTATATGCCCAGATTCTGGGTCACTTTTCCTTGCAAAATAGAACAATAAACATAGCCATACTAGAACAGTCACAGACTAGGAGTCGGGAGACTTGAGTTTTGCCTCTAAGTAATTATGTATCTTGAACAAGCAACTTAGTGTTCTCAACTGAAAGTCATGAGTTTCCCAGATTAGCTAGTCAAGACATTTAAATACCTATATTTATGAGTTTTTAATCCCAGGGAGGCTCATAATATACCTTCAGATGTGATAGGTTTTACTTCCTTCCCTGTCTTCAACGTCCCATTGTCCAGCTCTCATATTGCTCCATAGGGTGTTTCTACTTCTGAGCCCAGTATGTGATGACTGGGGAGAATATTCAAAAGTACTAAAGACAGGGGCAGCTGTTTCACCCTGTGTCCCTTTCCCTGCCCATGTTACACCCTTCATCACTTGTCCAGTGTTTGACCTTTGGACAAACCAATGAGCATTCGTTCCAGAAAAGGAGATGGTAATAACATAGCTGCTGGAGAATACAGAGTTAGATGAGAGGCCTGATTGAGATTCCTTCCACAATGGAGATCCAGTGAACTTCATCTGCCTTCTGCCACCTGAGATCCTATTTGCACATGGATTCTTTGCTCCTTCCTCCTTCTGTAACAGAGGAATTTTCCTATTTTAGAGTGCTAATCCCCCCCGCCCCCAGACTCTACTTCCATTCCCTCCCACTTTCTTGGAAAACTTAATCCTCCACTCTTTGATATTCCATTGATATCACCCAGCCTCTCTTTGCAGGATCCTGCCCACTTATATTTAAAAATATAGACCTCTCTCCCAATTATTACAAACAACTGTTTAAACAATGTAAAAATCCCCTAGGTTCACGACTCCATATAGCTCTTCCCCTTTACAGACCACGTTCATGACTTCCGTTCTCTATTTCCTCACCAGCTACACACCCCTCACCCCCTTTAATGTGGCTTTCCTCCCTACCTCTGCACATCAAAAATCACCATCATTCTTGCTATTAAATCCAAGGCATGTGCTCAATACACAGCTCTTGATTTGGGGGAAGATTTTAACACTATTTGACACACGCTTCTTTAAATTCTCTCTTCCAATGACTTTAAGACCCTATATTCTCCTCATGTGCTTATTGAATTTTTCCTTTCTTTTTTGATTGTCTTTTTCTAATTTCTCTGTGAGTGGAACTTCCAGAATGGCTGTGTGAGGATCTTGGTAGACCCTCTAGTCATCAAAACAACCATTTCACTGGTGAAAATGATTTTTAACAATTTGTTTTAAGTCTTTGGAAATTGACCTAAAGAATGTACATCAAATGAAGAAAACTTAATACAAGAAACTCTACTAAATCTTGGGAAGAACAGTGAGTTTGCGGCATTTGAACTGTGGCCTGCTCCTACCCCTCTCAAGCCAACCCTCAGCTCTATATTATGGAAGTTTTACCACAGAGGAGTGTGGCCAAGAAAATGGGTCTCCGTCTTCCTTTAGCTCTCAGTCTAGGCATGTGATTTTTATCCTGGGAGTTGCCGGTCACCTGCATATCTCATTCTCCCTGTCCCCATCTCCGTGTCACAGATGCTCTGGGCTGGGTGAGAGTAGCTGAGACAACTAGGAGTCCCTTCTCCCATCAGCTTTCAGTCTTAAGGTAAGAGCTCTACCCTAAGATACAAAAGGCCAAGAAAATTGCGGTCCTGAATTTTCCTCCACTTGGTTGCTTTTAGGGTTGAGGTTTCATGCCAAGAGGGGCAAACTGAGAAGACCAGAGGCTACCATTCACTCCAGTGCTCACTTGTAGAGTAGAGGTGTCACTCTAGCAGAAGCAGGCTACTGTCCCTGCCCCCAGCCTTCATACAGTGGGCTGAGGTTCTAACCAAGGTAAAAGGCAGGACGTAAGGACCACTAACTCCACAGATCTGCCTGAAAGCATAGGCTTTACTTGGAGCAGGGCATGGAGAAGTTCATGCCTAAGCCAGGGAAAGAGGAATCTGAGACTCTTCTGGGTTTGCATTCATGCCTGGCAATCTGGAAGGCTGGGGTAATCAGAGCAGAAAGAGTTGAAAGCATTCTCCATGCTATACAACAAATTCATGAGCAAAGGGCAGAAGTCTTACCATCTTAAGGGATCTAAGCACAACCTTTGACCACGAGCAGGATGAATAATAAGCTACACTGACCCAGGGGTGACTTCAAGAAAGCCAGGTTCAAAAATAAAACTGCACTCATTGCTGGTGGTCTAGAAGGCCATGCATATGCCCAAGGCTGTACCCTCTCAGGAGCAACCAGCCAGGGAACTTCCAAGCTATTTGTCCCTGGCTGAGTGCAGGCAAAAGTGTAAATTCCCTGAGCTGTGAAAGCCATCTCCAATTCACCCAGAGATCCAATGGTAAAGGCTGAAAAATCTTACTGGCTCAGGTGGCTTGAGCAGAACCTTGTTGTATAACATAAATGGTGTATACTGACCCCGGGCGACCCCTAGGAAGCCATGCTAAGGATAAAAGCAAAGGGAAAATATCTGAAGTGACATGGGACAGCTATTCAAATCTGCATAAATAAACAAATAAATCTGGTAAAGGTAAAGACCCAAAAAAGCTTAATTACCTATTCATTTTCCTTTCATCTGCTAACTGATATACAAAGCAATCTCATAAAACAATACCTATAAAATTATACTGTTTGGAATTTAACATATAGGAATATTAACATACTTGACAATAACAGCACAAAGGGGATTGAATGGGATGAAGCTATGCTGGAGCAAGGAAATAACAACACATGGTAACTCAAATCCACAGGAGTAAATAAAGAGAACCACAAATGATGCATAAGAAGGTTAATATTTCTTTCAAAAGAACCCTATAAATATTATTGAGCCCTCCTTTGTTCTCTTAGCCTCTTTAAAGTACATGATTATATAAAGCAATAATTATAACAACAAATTTGGGGGTTTTTAACATACATAAACTTCATATGTATTATAACAATAATAACACAGAAAAGGGGAAGAGAATGGAGCTCTACAGGAGTACTGTTTTTACATCATGCTGGAGTTAAGTTAGTGTGAATTCGAAGTAGAATTTGAAGTAGATTCTGATGTTGTGATGTATATTGTAAGGCCTAGAGCAATTGCTAAGAAAATAACTTAAAACTTATCTAAAATTTGTTTAAAAAATTAAAGCAGTATACAAGAAAATCTTCATTCAATGCAAAAGAATGTGGTAAAGGAAGAACAGAGTTACAAAATAGTCATGAGACATAAAGAGAATGAAAACCACAATGGCAGGTGTAAATCCAAACATATCAATGAAAACATTTGATGTGAATGGCTTAACGCAAAAAAATGACAGAGATTGTCAGACTGAATTTTAAAAATCTAACTATATATTGTTTACAGGAGA
Organism: Tursiops truncatus; assembly: GCF_011762595.2. NCBI lineage: Eukaryota > Metazoa > Chordata > Mammalia > Artiodactyla > Delphinidae > Tursiops > Tursiops truncatus. The sequence continues at coordinate 49,469,928 of NC_047041.1, forward strand.
CACACTTTAGATCCAAGTTACAAATAGTTGAAAGGAAAAGGATGGTAAAAAATACACTGCATAGATATCAACTATCAGAGAGCTGGAGTGGTTGTGCAAATATCAGTGTCTGTGGCATCTCTGACTCCTTTGTCAACTTATTTTTCTTTACTGTGCCTTAAATATATCTATATATTTGTATTCCCATGGGCTATTTCATCCCTGTGCATCAATGTGCTATTTTCTGTCAGATATCTAAGGAAACTATCCGTAACTTAGGATTCTAAGTCACGTTCACCGATAGTCACTCTTAGAGACTATCAGGGAGTCATTCGTGATATTAATTACAATTGTAATTAAATGAATAATTATATAACTAATTTGTCATGTATCTTTCATCTGGTAGAACAGACCCCGTCAAGAGCAGAGATTGAGTTGACCTTGTTCTTTCTATATTTCCAGCATTTAGCATGGAGTCTGACATATATTATCTGAGTTTACAGAAATGAATAAATAAACAAATATGGAAATTACCCTAGGAACTTATAGGAAATTTACTTCTACTGGAATAATAGGTCCATTGTACCCCCTCTCCTATGGGTCACACAGTGAACAAGTAGGAGTTTCTTATAGCCAGTGTTTCTTAAAGGGTCATTAATTGAATAGTTGTCTTAGGATTAATGGAGACACTGGCAAAATACAGGTTCCCAGGTCCTGTTCTAAGAGTTTATTTTGGTAAGTCAAGATGGATTTATGTATCTGCATTTTAAACAACTCTTCATGTGATTTTGTTTTCAATTTCCCTATACTTTATATTACCCATATTACCATAAATGGTGACACAAATATTTGCTTGATTAATTAAAGTCTTGACTAAAGAATAGATACTAAGGAGACAGAAAATGGGAAGAAAGACATTCAAGTAGAGTTAACAAGTGCAAAGGCACAGCAGCAGGAACTAATCTGGCAGGTTTGGTCAGTTGGCGCACAGAGCAGAGTAACACCGGACTGCAATGATGAAGCAGGGCATGAAAGTAGGCTGCAGAATTAGGCATCCTCTGCGTCACTAACACTTGGCATGTCATGAGAAGGCATTTACATTTCAACTTACAGATTTCACATAAGAAAACAAAAAAATTCAATCTGATAACCACAAGGCAGAAGGACTAGCTTTCAACTCTGATCATTGATGCACATAGCCAGGAAGAACTCTAATAAAGAACAATCCAGCTGACTCTCAGAGTCTCTGAATCTCATTGCCAAGAGAAGTTTTTGAGCCCAAACGCCTCATTAAGCAGTGAAGGAAACTTTCTTAAAGAGGTGACTTTCCCAGGGTTGAACAATGGCTACGTTTTGGTAGAGCTGGGATTCAACCTAAGTCTTTTAGCTCCTAGTTCGGTGCTTTGAATTGTGCATGGAAATTTATAAATAATACTTTGTGTTTATATCTCAACTAACAAAACTTTTGTGCCCTAAGTTCTATAGATCAGATGCTGTCCAAATTGTCCTATTCAGTTTTGATTTATATATTTTTTCCAAAATACTTTTGCCTTATGAAATTACCTTAAGTGATTTTTCTGATTTTGGACTTAAACTTGCAGGCTTACCCTTGCAAAAGGAAAAATTCTCCTTATATTGAAATAAAATAAAAACCTGCTTAGACTGGATATCATCTAAATATAATATTTAGGGCTTCCCTGGTGGCACAGTGGTTGAGAGTCCGCCTGCCGATGCAGGGGACACGGGTTCGTGCCCCGGTCCTGGAGGATCCCACATGCCACGGAGTGGCTGGGCCCGTGAGCCATGGCCGCTGAGCCTGTGCGTCCGGAGCCTGTGCTCCGCAACGGGAGAGGCCACAACAGTGAGAGGCCCACGTACCGCAAAAAAAAATATATATATATATATATATATATATATAATATTTAACTTAATGTGTGTGTGTGTATGTATTACTAATAAATGCCCTTACTGCTCTAGCAATAATATATCATGTGTGAATTAGTGTCTGAATTAATGTTGTGTGGCTGGAGCTAGAGAAAAGGAACCTATTTTATTACATAATAAAATGTTTTTAATTGTTGGAGTAGAACAATTTTATTACATACCATTACTTTTGGAAACAACACCAACCTTTTCATTGATCAAAAGATGTTATCAGTCATAGAAAAACTGAACATAAACTAAAGAATAATACTCCTGAAGGGGTGAAAGAAAGTGAAGTGACACAAGTATGGTTTTGAATACAAAGTGGAACATAATTAAGGATCAGGTTTATAGCAGAGCTTACACACATTTGGCTTTTTGAAGTCAGTTGTTTATACAAGAGCTTTGAAGTGTTAGCTTGTGTTTTTAATTTAGAAATGAGAGCTACTATAAAATTACTAATACAAATTTCAACAAAATAAAGGAGGTTCATTCTCTCTGTGCTTTAATTAAAGATACTTTTTGATGCTATGCATAAGTCTCACCTTAGGTTTAAAATCAAGGAAGTTTTCTGTGTTAACATGTTGGTCTTTTTACAAATTTTACATATATACTTTACGTACACATGCAGATATGCTTTTGCTTTTTGTTTGTGAATTCCACCATTAATGTTTCATTCTTATCTGTCTGAATGATTATGTCATGAGTCCCTCATCATGAAAGTCTTCCCTGTCAAGGAATCAGATATTATCCATTATTTTGGGTTGTAGAATAAAAGTATAGGCAAAATACTTAGATTGGGAAATGGTTAGAGATACAGGGAAAGTTGAGCCTAGAGGGAGGAGGGTTTTGGTGAGGATAAAGTGTAAACCCCTAAACTCTCTCTGCCCAACTCTTACTTCATTACCGCATGTTATTAAGAATTAGATAAGTGAAAACCACCTTGAGAATGTGATGTGGGCTTTGACCAGGGAGAGATGGGAAAGCCTGAAAGGAAAACATAAAGTAAAGAATATAAAACTCCTTGCCTCCAAGGATGTTGGTGAGAAAATTCCGCCATAGTCTTCAGTTAGAGTGAAAACTCAGTAGAAAGCATTTACCCAAAGTTCCTTCTGGCAGAAGAAGCTATATAATTGCCCTGGAAAGCTGAAAGAAGATTTGGGGAATGGAACTTATATGGTTCCTGCTGAGTGATGTTGATGCATTGGAGAAAGTAAATCAAAGTGTGGGTGATTAATCTCCAACTGAAGACCAACAGTGAAAGCCAGAGGGCCTCTTAGGTAACATATGAGAGACTTTTATCTATTCAAGTCCACAAAAAGCTAAGGAGCAGTTTAGGGAATTATTTATGAGAGTGACAGAACTCCAAGAGCGTTGAATTTTTAGTCCCACCGAGTTTACTGTGTCAAGGTCACAGCCCTGGATAAAAGAGGTGGGGCTCTGAGACTTCGGATGAGGTTATCAGGGTTGATGTGCTTGAAAATCCACGTCACCCTGAACCCTATGCCTGTGGAAGTTATTCCCTGTTAGAGGCTAGTCCTTCCCAGCTCCCCCTTGCTTGAAATCAATGTTGATGCCTTCACCTTGCCAATCTGCATGTGTTCCCCTCCTGATTACAAGACTACAAGGGTCAAGTCACAACATAACCAAATACAGAAAAGTGCTGGGTCTATGAAGGGAGGAAAGGAACAAGGAGTTGCAGAGCCTAATTAACTTCTATTAGCAGGTTCCAGGAGTATACCAGGGCTTGTATTCTAAGACTGTTGGGTTAGGAGGTGGAATAATAAATATGAATAAGGGAGAGTTATAAAAAAATGCTCATGAGAACACTTTTCCATGGTACATTATTTAAAACACTGGGCAAGACATAGGAAGGTGATATTTGCCCATTGCTAGGATGGCTCTTAAAAGTTTGGAGAAAGTGAAACACAAGTGCCACAACTATTCTATTCTATTCTATTCTATTCTATTCTATTCTATTCTATTCTATGCTATTCTATTCTATTCTATTCTATTCTATTCTAGGAAGAGAGATCAAAAGGTGAAGAGAAGTAAGTATGTCAGAGCAGATGTAACCCACGATTGTTCTATGTTCTTTGGGAGAGCCTAGATGCATCCTGCTTACTAGAGCATATGCACAAGTGAAGGGGCACCAGCAATGCTCAGAAGTCAGAGGTGGACGTCTGTCGTAGGCCAGGGCTAATAGTAGGATTTGGCAGAACTGGGATTCTTGATAAGAATGACAATGACAGAATCCTGAAAAATAGAGGCTTGGTGGCAGGATATAGCAAAGCGGCTGTGATTACTGTCATGAATGCTAAGGTTGTGGTGGCAGCTGGAGGGTTTGGGACACTGACTGTTAGAGAGATATGGAGATGGCTAATAGAACACAGCACCCTAGGAGCAAGACGGATGGAAAGTTGAAACAGCTATGCTCAAATTATGTGATTAAAATATGTCAAGAATGGATGATCAGGAGGCTGAGGGCAGATGCATCAACAATAAGTTGTGATCCCTTGCTTCGTTTTTGGATCTGAGCTAGTTCAGACTTGAGTGTCCCTGACTACAGGAGACGCGTGAACCCCCAGGAGGAAGGATCCTGAAACAATATGATGTGTGTACATGGTAGTGACTTCCCTATCAGGAATAGTTAGGGCTACTGATATATAATGAGAACAAGGAATAATATATTTGGCACCGAGATAATCCACTGAGGCATCTTTGGGGAATCTGTTACACAATTTTAATCAAGGGTAGCGCCCACAGTCTAAGAGGGGCATGTGTAATTGAGGGTTAAGAATTCTCAAGGATGAAACATCTCTGTACCAGGTAAGCCATCTAGACCAGTAGAGGTACTAGTATGAGTAACAGAGGGAGAAGATGAGAGTCAATTGCAGCCTCAAGACCAGCTGCAATGGTGCAGTTTGTCTCCCTAGTATTTCTCTTAAGCATTTCTCTAGGGAAAGAGACCAACTAGAATCTTGGAAAAATTGTTTCCAGAATTTATTATATAAAGTACATGTGTCCAAATGGCACAAGGGCTAGGCTGTAGATGTTATTGTGTTGTGGCACCCTTCAGGACAGAGACACTCATTTACCCCTGCTCCAGGGAGTGTGGTTGTGGCTAGCTCATAGCTGAGTCGATCTCATGAATTGATCTTAGCTGAATGGAGCAGCTTTGCCCAGTGTCACTTTCTCTCCAAGAGCAGCCTACATCCAATGACTGGTTAACATAAGTGTATAAAATCCCGGTCATTTTTGCTCAAGGCTGAACAATTTTGAAGGGCAGGGCCATGCTAGCTCCAGAACTCTTTATAAGGCCAGCTGAGACCTTAATTGTAACTGCATTGTAGTTCAGCTTCTCGCTCTGCCCAATCCTACTTACTTCAGTCTCCAAAGGTGTTGATCCCAAGGACTTACCCTAATGAACTTCCTATTAATGCTAGTCTCTCTCTCAAAGTCTATTTCTTGAGGAACATGACCTATTTTGCATATCTCGCTACTGCAAAATAGTTGTATTTTATAGTATTGATTTATGATTACAACAAATATATGTGAAACGCACCTGCACCCATAACCAAACTAAAAGCTCCATGTGAGCAAAAGCAGCATTGGTTTCACTCACTGATATTGCTCCAATATTTGTATCAATAAACAAATATTTGTTGAATGCATACATGGATAAATGCACCCATGAATGAAAGACTGAAGCCCCTAGTCTAGTACCTGCAGCATAGTAAGAGATCAGTATATGATAATAGTTGTGATTATCATTATATGTTATAATTATTAATGGGATAAAGTACCTTATCCATGACAGTTTTATCAGATTAATATTTTGATAGAAAATGAGTCTAGTTGGTTAATTGATAAACATATATTGAGGTCCTAACATGGGTCAGAAACTGTCGGACTGTGACGATACGACGATAAAACAGTCTTTGGTATCAAGCATCGTGCATTTTAATGAAAGATGTTGGAAAGTGACTTAGTTCAATAAGAGTTCATTAGCATGGAAAATAATTGATGTAATATTAAGAGAAAATCTAGGCCAAAAATGGATTTAAAATATTTGCAACTAAGTTAAAAATACATAGGTAATTAGAAGAAAACACACCAAAAGGTAATAGTAATAGCTTTTGCATATTACAAGTGTTTTCTTCTTCAGAGTCCTTATATTTTTCAGGATTTTTGAAAGTTTTACCTTATTATTAATGAATGTTATTATTTTTAAAATAAGAAGAAGTATAGTGTTTTAGCCAATTTATGTTCTAGATGTATATATGCCCAGACTTTACTGTGTTATATTTGAACTACATTCATGGCATGGTTTGCATTTTGTTTAGAGATATCAAATTCCTGATTTTATTCAGTTGCATTCCTAAAGGGATACTTTAAATATTCTTTCATCTTTCATCCTTCATAGAAACCAAGAAAAGTACAGTATCTATCTTCATCTCCTTGTCATTATGAAATTTATAATTATGTTGTTAAGTTAGAAAAGGTTACTGTTTCTATAATTAAAACCAAAGAACATTTTAAAAATGTTTCCAAATTCATGCAAAATTCTCTTCAACGCACAAGTAATTTATGATTCATTGAATAGCTCTGATATTTTGAATACTGATAGATTTATTAAAATGCATGGGCTATAAATTAGTGGCTGGTTAGTTGGCACTGTTCCTAGTCCCCCATTGTTGAACTTTAAAAATATGTTTTAATGAACAATTATCGTTTTGTATTCAGAAAGCACATGGCTGAGCAAATAGCTAGAAAACATTATATTAGCTAGATTAGGTAGATTTTTATATTTTCCTGGTGGTAGAAACTAAGATATTTGTCTTCTAAAATTTAGCCCTGTGAGGAGAGTTTATGTTATTTCTGAACTTGTTTACATAGTTCCAACTATATCAAGGACTAGAAGCACATTTTCAGAACCAGTCATGGATCTGTGGGTTTAATTAATTATGTGACTCCTTAATTCTATTTTTCCTAATTCTACTTTATATTCATCTTTTAAATTTAATTAATATGTAAACCTACTGTAACATGACAATCAGGGTCAAAATAATTGAATTGCATAAAATGTGAACTCATAGTATTGCAAGGTTAATGACTAAGCTAGGTCCATGATGCTACTAGACTAGGAGTTTGGTGACATCGCCGTGTAATCCAAATTCACCTTAGTCATCTATAGTATGGTTGAGCCAGGCTGTAGTTGTTCATTCAAGCTTAAATGTGATTCAGAAGGTGCTGGGTCTCCTGGCTGCTGGTATGTCTAGAATGGAGGAAGCGAACTTCAGGGATTTCACAGGTAGTTGGCCCCTGTTTCTCCATCCTGATCTAGGGAAGTGGAGGCAAGAGAAAACTGGGAATATTGGGACCCACATCCCAGCTTGGCCTTGCCCTTCAATCCATTTCCTCCATCCCTACCCCTGAAGATTAAAATATTAGCCCACCACTCTTTAAGAATGGGAGCTGGGCAGAGGAGCCAAACTGCCAATCATATAACATTCTGATTTATAATATTTCTGAGCATGGTATCCCAGGGTTTTAAAGTATTAGCATCCTACAGTGTACAAGATGTATTGGCAGGTTTCAAGTTGAACAGAGATAATATGTAGCCCTATATAATGACACATTGGATTACCTTAGTTATTCTTTAAATTATTTATTTTTCCATCAACAAACATTGCCTATTTTGTGCCAGGCACTGTGCTACACCTTAACACACAAAAATGAAAAGTAAAGCACACCCTTATCCTCATAGAAGTCACTTTCTGATTGTCAAGAAAAGGTTGTAAATCAGCAATTCTGTATTGAGTGATAAGTGCTCTGGTGTCAGCAATAGAAGCTGTAAGAATACAGAGGAATGTCCCATTGTAGGTGGAAAAAAATTAGACATATGGAACTAGTAAGAGATGGGGCCAGATAGGTTGAATAGTGCCAGTTATATATGTAACCTGGACCAATCCACAATTTGGGGGAGTACTTTATTATATAGAACTTTCGTGGCATTCTATTCCATATTTTATATAACGGAAGGTTGTTGGTAGGTGTGCACTTGGCTCTAGAGGAGTTAGCAGTTAGATTTGGTTGTTAAGATAGTAGTTAGATTGATAAATTAACCATGGGACCAGTATCAGAGTGCTTTTTGATCAACTATTATGTAGTACAGTGGATGTGAACTTGTCTTCCTTTTCTCAAGCATGTGCCTCATTTTGTGCATGTTCACTCAGAACTTCTCAATTTACTTTGAAAGCACAATAAAGATTTCTCAAGAAGAAAAATTTATGTGTGAAATAAGGAATCCAGTCTTCCATACAATTCCAGACCAGGTTTAAAATCCAAAGAACTTTGGCTATCTCTGTAGAAAACCAGTTTTCTAGATCATATTTCTTCTTCCTCTGACCCATTTTGTACAGAAGCCAAACACTATCTTCAAACTAAGGTTAAGAATCTAAGATGCCCTAATATGTGCCTGTGTGCACATTGGAGAACACTGCAATGAGGTTTCAGAGAGAGCGGCATTATGCTTTTAAAAAGTAGAAACATTCCTAAAAAATCTGAATTTATGCTTATTGGGTGGATATGTGGATATGTTTCGACAGTAAAGTCAATATCTGCATTTTGAAAAAGTATATAATATACCATTTAGGATGAGTTCTGACAATATATAATAGAAAAGTCAACACAAAAAAAGATAGGAATTTATTCTCTCTCACATAAAATAAGCCCAGAGGCATGTAGGTCAAAGCTGATATAGCAGCTGCAGTAGTCATCAGAGGCCCAGGCTCCTTCTTTTTTTTTTGCTCAACTGTCCTAGTGTTTACCTTCAAGCTTAGGAATACTTCATGTTCAATATGGCTGCTGGAGCTCCAGCCTTTTCAACCTTATTAGGCAGAATGAAGGAGGAAGGAGAGAACTGCAAAAGGCATTTCTTACAGCTGAATCATTTCTCTTGAAACAATCTTCCTAGAAATTCCTTACAACTTTTTTATTCATATATCATTGGCTAGAACTTGTCACATTCAATAGTAGTGGTAAAAGAGACTGATAAATTTAATAACTAGATGTATCCCAGACTCAAGTAAAATGAATTGTCCTACTAAGGAAAAAGGAGAGAATAGATTTTGCATGAAAATGAAAAAAATGTACCATAAATTGATATTTTTGTCTGCAAATAGCAGGAAATCTAACTAAAAGTGACTCCAACAATAAAGACTGTTTTGTTATTTCAGGTAACAAATAAATAAACAAATAAATATAAATAGGGTGGTTTAAGGTTCAGCATGGCTGTGTCATCTTCAATGTTGGCATATCTGCTTGGGCAGTTCTCCACATGGTTCCATTTCCAGACTTCATGTGCAGACTGCCATGTTCAGAGGCAAAAAAAAGAGATGTCTGCTCTATTTATGAGCTGAGAAGTAAACTCCCCTGCAGCTTCCCAGCAGTTTTCCCATCATGTCTCATTACCCGGCATTGGGTCACATGCCTGTGCCTGCAGGACCAGCTAATTCATTTGCAAGGCCAAAGTGAAAATGAAATTGCAGGGCTCCTTGCTAAAAGTTAAGAATTTCAAGATGAATGTGACAGAGCACTAAACCAAGCATAAAGCCCTTCTGAATATGCCCATGAAAGTCAGTCATTTCTGCCTCAACAGATCAGCTGGCAAGGAGAGTGAGTTCAGCATGATTGGCTTGAATTACATAGATTCACACCCTGGGGCTAGAAGGAATCTTGTCCTCCATGAAGGATATGTCCTTTGTAAGAGAAAATAAACTCAGGGTTCCAGTGTGAAGGAAAATGGGACCAATGCTCGTTGTGTAGACAATCCTGGTTTGTTACCCATGATGTTATGAATTTGGAGTTTTGTTCTCCTGGAAGGAGAAAACAATGTTGACCCCCGAATATCATAAATCATGTTGAAAAATATATCTGATTACTTAAACTGCTCATATTTAAATGAAAAAAGTAAGGAAAAAGAACTACTGGCTTTGACTTTTAATTATTCATAAGCAATAGTGATTAAAGAGTATGCTTAGATGTACTCCTGGTGAACTATATAACTAGGAAGATTATATCCTTACTCCCATCAAGTTTGATGAAAACTACAGCAGGGGTAACAGACGTGGGTTGTGATCAGGGTCTGTTTTTGAGGTGGGCTGCAAGCTTCTATAAACAGGAGTATGTTCTAAAGCAGATATAATCGGGTGTGGCCAGTGGACTTTCATTTCTATGGACTTTTAGTTTAGTTTTCCCCAAATTAGAAATTGATTCAAATGTGTAATTGTGACCAGGCAAGGAGAGGGAAAGAAGGAAAGATCATCTATTGAATATCTGTGGTCTGCTAGATCCTTCACTTATGCTATGCTATTCCATGTAATGCATTCAAGAATCTTGTGAAGTAGATCTCATTACTCTCATTTTGTGAACAAGAAAGAATCTAAGCACTATTTCCAAAGTGAGTAACTCAGCTATGTCTGTCTCCAAAGACGAAACTCCTACTATACTATATGATTTTTATGGTCCAGACTTATCTTTAGAAATGTTTGATCTGAGAGTGTGGGAAATTATGATCTCATTGGCACATTTGTATCTAAGGCTGGTCTATCTTTTCAAAACAGCTTTTCATCATCATCTTGAAAAGCCATGAAAGCTCAGTCTTTGCAACAAGTATGGACAAACTGAGAAAGAAAGAAATACATAAACATATCTACCCAAGTGTTTCAGGGAAGACTTTTCAAGAAAGATTACAAGAATACATAAGAAAAATAGACCTAGTAATGGAGAATGTGGTAAAACTTTGCATACATTGAATTAGCTACTGTAGCATTGGCATATAAAAATGCAAGCTAAGGGGTATGCTGAGGGAATGAGAGGGGAGCTGAGCATTAGAGAACTGTTTTGCTATGTAGTTCTTAAAGAATAAAGGATACCTTACTCCTTCATCTGCTGCTTGTTTCTGTCTTCTCATTTTGTTTAACTTACTTTGTTTGGGGTCTCCTTTTTGCAGGCTACAGGCTTGTAGTTCCCATTGTTTTTGGCATCTGCCCCCAGTGGGTGAGGTTGGTTCAGTGGCTTGTGTAGGATTGCTGGTGGAGGGGCCTGGTGCCTGTGTTCTGGTGGGTGGGGCTGGATCTTGTCTTGCTGGTGGGCAAGGCCGTGTCTGGTGGTGTGTTTTGGGGTGTCTGCAAACTTAGTATGATTTTAGGAAGCCTCTCTGCTAATGGGTGGGGTTGTATTCCTGTCTTGCTAGTTGTTTGGCATGGGGCATCCAGCACTGTAGCTTGCTGGCCACTGGTTGGAGCTGGGTCTTAATGTTGAGACAGAGATCCCTGGGAGATCTCCTGCCAATTCATATTACATGGGGCTGGGAGGTCTCTGGTGGTCCAGTATCCTGAACTCGGCTCTCCAACCTTGGAGGCTCAGGCCTGACACCAGGTCGGAGCACCAACACCCTGTCAGCCACATGGCTGCTAGTGTTGGAGGGTGTCCGGAAGAGGCGGGGGGCAGCTGTGGCTCACTGTGAGGACAAGGACACTGGCAGCAGACGTTCTGGGAAGTACTTCTTGGCGTGAGCCCTCCCAGAGTCTGCCATTAGCCCCACCAAAGAGCCTGCAAGCTCCAGTGCTCTATACCTGTTTTATAGTAATTCGTTTACTCTCATTTTAGAGGAATCCCCAATGTGTAAGGTATTCTTCAAAGACCACAGGTGCAGTTAAGTCAAGCAGAAAGACATCTGATGGCAGAAGGAATCTGTGTCCTGCCTCTGGAGTGGGGAGATGTGCAGCCCCTGGCTGCCTCTGAGGGGGCATCCCAGCAAATCCCTCACTGCATCACTGGATACTACCAGAGGAAATAGGCAGTCTACCTGAAAAAGAATTCAGAATAATGATAGTAAAGATGATCCAACATCTTGGAAATAGTATGGAGAAAATACAAGAAATATTTAACAATGACCTAGAAGAACTAAAGAGCAAACAATGATGAACAACAAAATAAATGAAATTAAAAATTCTCTAGAAGGAATCAATAGCAGAATAACTGAGGCAGAAGAACGGATAAGTGACCTAGAAGATAAAATAGTGGAAACAACTACTGCAGATCAGAATAAAGAAAAAAGAATGAAAAGACTTGAGGACAGTCTCAGAGAACTCTGGGACAACATTAAACACACCAACATTCAAATTATAGGGGTCCCAGAAGAAGAAGAAAAAAAGAAAGGGACTGAGAAAATATTTGAAGAGATTATACTTGAAAAATTCTCTAATATGGGAAAGGAAATAGTTAATCAAGTCCAGGAAGCACAGAGAGTCCCATACAGGATAAATCCAGGAGATACGTGCCATGACACATATTAATCAAACTATCAAAAAATAAATACAAAGAAAAAAATATTGAAAGCAGCAAGGGAAAAGTAACAAATAATATACAAGGGAATGCTCATAAGGTTAACAGCTGATTTCTCAGCAGAAACTCTGAAAGCAAGAAGGGAGTGGCAGGACATATTTAAAGTGATGAAAGGGAAGAACCTACAACCAAGATTACTCTACCCAGCAAGGATCTCATTCAGATTTGATGGATAACTTAAAACCTTTACAGACAAGCAAAAGTTAAGAGAATTCAGCACCACCAGACCAGCTTTACAATAAATGCTAAGGGAACTTCTTTAGGCAGGAAACACAAAAGAAGGAAAAGACCTACAAAAACAAACCCAAAACAATTAAGAAAATGGTAATAGGAACATACGTAATGATAATTACCTTAAGTGTAAATGGATTAAGTGTTCCAACCAAATGACACATACTGGCTGAATGGATAAAAAAACAAGACCCATATATATGCTGTCTACAAGAGACCCAATTCAGACCTAGGGACACATATAGACTGAAAGTGAGGGATGGAAAATGATATTCCATGCAAATGGAAATCAAAAGAAAGCTGGAGTAACAATTCTCATATCAGACAAAATAGACTTTAAAAGAAAGACTATTATAAGAGGCAAAGAAGGACACTACATAATGATCAAGGGATCAATCCAAGAAGATATGACAATTGTAAATATTTATGCACCCAACATAGAAGCACCTCAATACATAAGGCAAATGCTAACAGCCATAAACGAGGAAATCGACAGCAACACAGTAATAGTAGGGAACTACTAAAGCTAATCAGTGAATTTGGTAAAGTAGCAGGATACAAAATTAATGCACAGAAATCTCTTGCATTCCTATACAAGAGATGAGAAATCTGAAAGAGAAATTAAGGAAACACTCCTATTTACCCTTGCAACAAAAAGAATAAAATACCTAGGAATAAATTTACATAAGGAGACAAAAGACCTATATGCAGAAAACTTTACGACACTGATGAAAGAAATTAAAGATGATACAAACAGATGGAGAGATATACCATGTGCTTGGATTGGAAGAATCAACATTGTGAAAATGACTATACTACCCAAAGCAATCTACAGATTCACTGCAATCCCTATCAAACTACTACTGGCATTTTTCACAGAACTAGAACAAAAAATTTCACAATTTGTATGGAAGCACAAAACACCCCAAATAACCAAAGCAATCTTGAGAAAGAAAGCCTGGAGGAATCAGGCTCCCTGACTTCAGACTGTACTACAAAGCTACAGTAATCAAGACAGTAAGGTACTGGCACAAAAACAGAAATATAGATCAATGGAACAGGATAGAAAGCCCAGAGATAGACCCACGCACATATGGTCAACTTATTTTTGATAAAGGAGGCAAGAGTATGCAATGGAGAAAAGACAGCCTCTTCAATAAGTGGTGATGGGAAAATTGGACAGTTACATGTAAAAGGATGAAAGTAGAACACTTCCTAACACCATACACACTCAAAATGGATTATAGACCTACATGTAAGGCCAGACACTATAAAACTCTTAGAGGAAAACATAGGCAGAACGCTCTATGACATAAATCACAGCAAGATCCTTTTTGACCCACCTCCTACAGACATTGAAATAAAAACAAAAATAAACAAATGGAACCTACTGAAACTTAAAAGCTTTTTCACAGCAAAGGAAACTATAAACAAGGCAAAAAGACAATCCTTAGAATGGGAGAAAATATTTGCTAACGAGGCACCTGACAAAGGATTAATCTCCAAAATATACAAGCAGCTCATGCAGCTCAATATCACAAAAACAAACAACCCAATCGAAAAATGGGCAGAAGACCTAAATACACATTTCTCCAAAGAAGATATACAGATTGCCAACAAACGCATGAAAGGATGCTCAACCTCACTAATCATTAGAGAAATGCAAATCAAAACTACAATGAGGTATCACCTCACACCAGTCAGAATGGCCATCATCAAAAAATCTACAAACAATAAAGGTGGAGAGGGTGTGAAGAAAAGGGAACCCTCTTGCACTGTTGGTGGGAATGTAAATTGATACAGCCACTATGGAGAACAGTATGGAGGTTCCTTAAAAAACCAGAAGTAGAACTACCATACGACCCAGCAATCCCACTACTGGGCAAATACCCTGAGAAAACCATAATTCAAAAAGAGTCATGTACCACAATGTTCATTGCAGCTCTATTTACAGTAGCAGGACGTGGAAGCAATCTAAGTGTCCATTGACAGATGAATGGATAAAGAAGATATGGCACATATATACAATGGAATATTACTCAGCCATAAAAAGAAATGAAATTGAGTTATTTGTAGTGAGGTGGATGGACCTAGGGTCTGTCATACAGAGTGAAGTAAGTCAGAAAGTGAAAAACAAATACAGTATGCTAACATATATATATGGAATTTTAAAAAAAACAAATAAACAAACCAAAAAAAACGGTTCTGATGAACCTAGGAGCAGGATAGGAATAAAGATGCAGACATAGAGAATGGACTTCGGGACACGGGGAGACGGAAGGGTAAGCTGCGACAAAGTGAGAGAGTGGCATGGACATATATACACTACCAAATATAAAATAGATAGCTAGTGGGAAACTACTGCATAGCACAGGGAAATCAGCTCGGTGCTTTGTGACCACCAAGAGGGGTGGGAGGGCGAAGCAAGAGGGAGGGGTTATGGGGATATATGTACACATATAGCTGATTCACTTTGTTATATAGCAGAAGCTAACACAACATCGTAAAGCAATTATACTCCATTAAAGATTTTAAAAAAAAAAAGAATAATCTTTCCTGAGCATGACGCTTATAAAACTTTTAGACTAGAGCCGTCTGACAGCTATATAGAAAAATCATGTTTAAGATAGAAGACTCTTGAGAATAGTGATTTTCTACACTTTGTTAGGCAGATATGGAGAAGTGGTTAAGGGCATTGTTATGGGTTGAATTGTGTCTCCAGAAATTCAGATGCTGAAGTTCTAAACCCAAGTGCCTAAGAATATGACTCTTTGGACATCAGTTTTTTGCAGATGTGATTATAATAGTTAAGATAATAAGGTCATTTGGGTGGGTCTAATCCAATATGACTGAAGTCCTTATAAAAAGAGAAAATTTGGCCACAGTGATAGACATGCATAGAAGGAAGACAATGTAAAGAGATATAGATCAGTACAATAATTCTTATTTTTTTCCTGTTGCATTTAATCTGTTTAAATTTACCCATTGAGTTCTTTGTTTTGGTTACCATATTTTTTCGGTTCTCACATGTGTCCTGTTTTTCTGATATACTGTCACTGTTTACAGTTTCTAGTTATTTTCTGAAATTTTTATGCTTGTCTTTAACTCCTTGAGCATAACATGCCTAATAGTTTCACAAAATATATCTTCAAATTCCAGTATCTGGGTCTATTTCTGTTATTTGTTTACATCTCCATGCTGGTTTTACCTCACATTGTTACCTGGCTTGCCTGATTTGCTTTGGTCTTGTATTTAAAAATTTACTTGAAAAATTAATTTGAGCACAGTTTGGTGTTCTCCTCCTCCAGAAAAGGGGATTTATCATGTTTATGTTAGCAGGGTGCCTGAAGACAAGGGCAATGTGCAAACAATGTTTCCAAATTCCAAACTTGAGATTTTCTTCACGATTTAAACAATGTGAAAAAAGGGGTAGAGTGTGTGAGTTTTCTTGTTTGTTTTCTGGCTTATCTGCTTGCAACACACTGAGACTTTTCTGGTCCCATCATAAAACATAGATTCTTTTTTTTCTATTTTTTAAACTTTTTAACATCTTTTATGGAGTATAATTGCTTTAAAATAGTGTGTTAGTTTCTGCTTTAACAAAGCAGAATCAGCTATACATATAACGAAGTGAGTCAGTTATACATATACATATGTCCCCATATCTCTTCCCTCTTGCGTCTCCCTCCCTCCCACCCTCCCTATCCCACACTTCTAGGTGGTCACAGAGCACCAAGCTGATCTCCCTGTGCTATGTGGCTGGTTCCCACTAGCTATATATTTTACGTTTGGAAGTGTATATATGTCCCAAAGCATAGATTCTTTACCAGGTTCTCTACCTTTGTCAGGACTGAGATTCCAATTTTTGTTCCCCTGGCCACTCCAGCCAGACCCAGAGCAGAGAACAACCCCCCAGATGTGTCTCAATAATAAACACATGCTCTGAGGACTAAAGCAATCCTCAGTGTTCTCCTCCTCCTTTTGACATCTTGGCATCTCCTGGATCTTGACCTTAATTGTATAGTATTTGGTTAGCTTCTTGATACTTTAATAAAAGATGCAATTTTTATTTCATTCACCTTTGAACAACATTTCAGTGGAAGGGTTGCTCCAAATGACATAGCCTATAATTACCTGAAGCAGAAACCTCAACTTTCTGTCCATTACAAAATGTTCAAAACTTCCTTTTATATTTAGTAATAGTGCAAAACAAGAAAGTTTCCAGGTAATTTTACTTTCTGATTTTTTTTAATAATCTTAATTTTCTGTCTTTAAATAATATAATCTCTCATTATTTGAGTTTTTCATCATAATTTTCATGGCTGGCACAGTGCTGAGTGGATGCTTAATAAATGAATTGAATGAAAGAATGAATTGGTAAATGCAGTCTATCATGTCATAATTAAATTATGAAATGCCACCATCCAAAAATGTAGAAAACTAAAGTATGGCAAGTAGTAAAATTATCCTACTTATACTTTTTTTTTTTTTTTTTGCGGTACGCGGGCCTCTCACTGTTGTGGCCTCTCCCGTCGCGGAGCACAGGCTCCGGACGTGCAGGCTCAGCGGCCATGGGTCCGCGGCATGGGGGATCTTCCCGGACTGGGGCACGAACCTGTGTCTCCTGCATTAGCAGGCGGACTCTCAACCACTGCGCCACCAGGGAAGCCCTCCTACTTCTACTTTTATTACAAAGAAAAAAACCCCAAAGTAAACAAATAACATCAACACATTTGGATGCCAGATGTCTTTTCCTTTCCCTTTATATCTAGGTAGAACAGTCTCAGTCTCTGATTTTATATACTGTTGAAATGGACTAAGGGTCACTCTAAAAGTTCTGACAAATTCCAGAAGTTCTTACGTAATCAAACTCTAGAGTTGAGTTTCTTCCTTCTTTGAACCAATTCACTTTATGCATCATCTCCTCACTCTGGACATGGTCTCTGTCATGTCCACCCAGATTTAGAACTTGGGCCCTTCTGTTTTTTCCTTATCCAAACTCACATTCTCACTTGCATTTGTGTTTTTACATGATAGATTTGTATCCTGCTGTTTTCTCTCCTAAAAGTTTATTACGAGGTTTTCTTTTGTCTTGAAACATTATTTGAAAACATGAGCTGTGCACCATATTCTGATATAGATGTACCATATTTTACTTTAATCATTCTTCTGTTTTAGGAAGTTTAAAGCATTTCCTATTTATTCTGTAACATAAATAGCTGTTCAGTAAATACATGGACACATAAATCTTTATCTAATTTTTATCTGTTTTATTAGTGTGGAATTATTTCTAGGGAAGAAATTACAAGCTAATTATTACATGAACTTGTTAAAGGATCTAAATACATATTCCAAGATACTTCTCCATATGTTGTAAAGATTTACACTCTCTACAACTGTTAATAATAATGCACATTTTATGCTATAATGGGCAAAATTAATTCTTTTTTTAATTGCTAATCGAGTAGATTAAAACAATACATCATTGTTTGAATGTACATTATTTTGACAACAAATGAAATGTTTTGTTATGTTTTGGCCTGATAAAATAATCTGTAAATTTGTGTTTCACAAAGAATTCTACTAATATGGATAAATCGATAGATTATGGGATATAATGTGTTCCTTTCATAAAGACTTCATTGGCAAAGAAATCTTGGAGAGAGCTTCTTTTTTGTGCCTTAGTGGTGACTGGAAAAATGAAAAGGGCTACTGAATTTGTCTGAAATCCATTTGTCTTACTCAAAACTGTACGATCAGGAGAATCCATCAGAAGACAACAAACATCACATTCAGGATGTGATGAAAATCCATGTGTGCAGGACCATAGAATTTTCTAGAAATAAAAGGGAACAAATACCAGTAGGAATGGTTTCATAAAAGAGTCCAAGGAAAGGATATGTTTGAGATTGCCTAGGCATGGAGATGAAGCCACACTTTTCCTAATGTCTTCGACCTCAGGCTGATCCAGGTGACATGGCCACTTCTCTCTGAAGCCCTATCATTATCTAAGATTTAACTCTCAGATATGAAGTGTACTTGACTGTGATGTGCAAATAGTTAAGATTTTATGTACCTGCACGTTACATAAAATGTATGTTATATATGTATTCTGTGACTGTTGGTAAATTTTCTTAAACTTTCCTCCCAAAGTTTTCATGTTTTGTTATACTTTTTCCATGGTGTCAACATAGAAATAAATTTGACTTCAGAACAAAAAAAATAGGAAAGAAAGGGAACATTATATTGAAACCTTAGCTCTGTCACTTTCTTATTATTTTTGATTAGACTAATTCCCATCCTTGCTCTAAGCCTCAGTTTCCATATGTTAAAATGTGGATAATAGCATCCTCCTTGCCTTTCATATAGGATTGCTTTGATGATCAAATGTGACATAGATAAAAGAGTATTTCAAAATTTGACAGTGTTTAAGAAGCTTGAAAAACATAAGATTTTATTTTTCTTCAGTTAGAAAACTCTATTCCTTGGGTAAGTGGTAGATCACTATTCTATAATTAAGATCCGACTTATTAAAAACAATTGTACCCTTGCTGGGTATGAAGAGATAACAGTGAAGACTCCAAGCCATTTCACAAAGAAAAAGGCACATAATAGCAATAGACTGTGCATTCACAGAGCTCCTCTGCTTATTTTTAAGTGCCAAGTTTTAAATCCTTTTGAGTGGTGGGGGCGTGGGTAGTGCTAGTGATTGGAATAGCACTGACCCATCACTTTGACATGGCGACAGCCCAAAAGGCATTATCACAGGGATGGATAATATTTTTAAATGATCACGTTACCATTAATCTGGCACTGAGCATTCTCTCTGCCTGGGACAAAGGCTATGCAGCAGCTGGAATTCAGAGCTGAGTCAGGACATCCAGCAGGTATTTATGACACATCACGTGCCTTTGGAACAGCATGGTCTTTCTTGATAACAGATGATACAAAGGCATCCTTCCTACACGGAGAGGAGGGGAGAGAGAGAGCATCACTAAAAAGGAGAAAAGGCAGATCCCTTCAAAGATAGCTCAGCCTAGCCTTACCCTGATTCCATTTCTTTCAGGGAAAAAGACATTTATCTGCCATGTGTTGAGTCACCAGAGGTTTGCTGTTGTTTCATTGGGTAAAACGCATTTTGTACAATTTCAGTCCTGGGCTATGGGGCTATGAGGATTCAGGGGCAGCGTCAGTATTTTAAAACTTTTATTTGAAGAAAAAATATAAACATGATGGTAGTTTCCATTTATTCTACTGAATCCTTTATGATCAGGCATTTGAGAGAGTCCAGCTTAAAACATGCAGATAATTTACGACTTTCTTGTTCTTCAGTTAAAATGTCATCTGTATTATCAACTTTTTTTTTTTACTCTCTAATCTTTTCCTTTGAACTATTGCTCTAATTTGAACTATTGCTTCTGTTCCTTTTGCCCATTCTTAAGGCTGAAAATGATTCTAATACCCTACATCATAAAAATACTTCCTTTGATTCTACTTCATCTTTAAGTGCTAGAGTAACCTGGTTTAACTATGAGTTTGGAATCTGGCAGACCTAGGTCTGAGTTTCTGTATCCATACTTATAATCTGTGTGACCTTATTTAACGCCCCCAAGACTTAGTTTCCTTATCTGTAAAATGAGGATGATGATGTACAGACTTCAAAGGGTTGTGAGGGTTAAATTCGATATGGGATATAAAGGGCTACATACAGTACCTGTCACATTTAAGCACTTTTCTTGATTCACCACAGCAATTCTTCATGAATGTTAAGTATTGCATGAGTTCAAGGAAGAGTCTTGTTTGTTTTATTCACTGCTATACCCATGTTGCCTAGAATAGTGTCTGGCACATAATAGGTGCTCAACAAGTGTTTTGTTGAATGAATGAAGAAAATAGATGAATACTCTCCATTACAATCTCCACATCATTTCTTACCCTTCACCCACCCTAGGAAGGGAGAGTACCTAATGTAGTGCTTAGGAGCTAGCCTGCCTGTCTTTGGATCTCACATCCACCATTTACAAGTTGTAAGACCATAGGCAAGTTTCTCCATCTCTTTATGCCTCAGTTTCCTTATCTGTAGAATGTGGATGATGACAGTAGTCCCTGTGTCCTAGGGTTGCGAGGATTGAGGAGTTAATACTTGCAAAGCCCTCAGGAAGGCACAGGTTGCATCATTAAGCACTATGTGAGCATTTTCTGCTATTGTCACCCGACTCACCCATAATTTTGTTCATCATTCTTTTATACCACTTTCTGTCCTGGATAGACTTTTTAACAGTTTCTCATGTCTCTGTGTTATTTACTCTTATTTCCCTAAACTGAACTATGGGGCTGGCGTACAGTAACTGTTAAACACATGTGCTTCAGACGAGTATTCCTCCCTGTGGCTTAAAAGCTCTTCAAAATATGTCCTGGCAACCCTACTCATTCCCTTTGTCCCAGAACCTCCCACATACAGACCCCTCCCTTTGACATCCAATTGTTCATTTCCAATAGCTATCCAGAAAACATGTTGTATGTACTAATGACCTGCACATAAACCATCCATTCTGTAGATTATCTTATACCATGTCAGGTACCAATACCACCCCCCTACCCTACACTATAGTTGTCTATAAGATTTTGACTTTGCTATGTTTTCTTTGATTTGGGGCAAATTACTTAATCTCTCTGTGTCTCCATTCCTTTGGAAAAATGGGATACCAATAGGTATCTTCTGCATTTTCTCTGGTTTCTGTATTTTGTGAATCCATTCACATAACAAGGTGCTTAGAACAAAGCTTATCACCCAGTAAATGCTCAATAAGCCTGACCTAATATTCTTATTCTAACTGTTGTTGAAATCTAACCTCTCTCAGGCCTAATTCTAGCTTTGGCTGATTATGTATGGGTTTAGCACTCAAATAGGTACTTTTTTAAAGTGTGACTATTATACTTTGTAACTTCTGATCATTTCCAACCAGGAAAGACCAAATAAGGAATAATTCTTTCTCTACAAACCCAGGTATTGGAGTCTTGGCATATCAGAGTGTACAGGAAAATATTTGATACTTTGAATCCTGATCTGATTAATATGGATGGCTTTCTGCATGTTTAAAAGACTCTTTTCTTCAGTATTTCTCCTTTACATAGGCCCTATTTTTTAATCCTATCTTATGTTTACTGCATTGGTTCTTTGCAGGAGTGTTTCTCTCTTCCTGGAATGACCTGCCACTGATTTCCATTTCATTTTCAAAATCCAAGTCAGATGACATTTCCCATCTCATTTCTGCTTTACTTGTACATTGCATGTAAATTGCACATATTTAATTTATTATATTTTCAGTATTTATGCAGTGTTTATTTACATCTGTTTTCTTAGACAAAATTTGGTAGCCAATCTATGCTTTAATCATTCCCATATCTGCAGTACACAGCAAATGAGCTCCCATATAATAAGTGCTAAATACATGCTCATTTAATTAAACTGGATTTTCAAGAACACATTCTATTAATGACAAGGAAAGTTGTTAATGTTCAAGCTCTTTAATTAAGGTGTAATTAAAGAGCAGAATTATTGAAGAATCTAGTGGGGTAATTTTAATACTAGGGTGATTTCTCTATTTTCATAAGCACAAAATTATCTCAAATGGCTGAAACTTTTTTAAGTTTGAGAAATGAGGTATAAGGAATCCATGTACTGAAAGGGGGAGGGAAATATTAATTTGATGATTTTGAAGGTTCCCTTAGAGTTTTCATTCTATTAGAGGATATAAGACATAATCACAAATGAACAAATAATCAAATCAAAACTTAATAAGGAATAGTAAGTAACATAAAAGAGAAAAGACACTGTGCTATGGGATTTCTTAAGGAGGGTTGATTTGGAGGTAAATCATGTGTTTGTGAAGGGAATTTCTGACACTGATAACCCAACTTGTCTCCTTGGTGCATCAGAAGGGGCAGTGATCCAGATTTGCTGGCAGAAGAACCTGTAAAGGTCTTTTCAATTATACAGTTGAGAACTGCTGGCCACCGTCACAGCATCAGTGTTTTATGAACCAAAATCAGGACTATGTCTGACAAGTCCTAATCTCCTTGGGAACACTGGGATGGGAAAATTTAAATTTAGTCCCCCAAATGCAGCACATGTTTATAATCCACACAGTGCTTTCTCCTCCCTCTTTCATTCATTTTTCAACCTTGTTCAACATTTTACTCAGTAGTTATGTGGTTCTCCACAAATGCTGCCTAAATAATAATAAAAAAGAGCATAAACATGCTGTCCCCATGGTTTTTAAAAAATTGTTATTTTATTGAAGTATAGTTGATTTCCAATGTTGTGTTAATTTCTGCTGTACAGCAGAGCAATTCAGTTATACATATATACATTATTTTTCATAATGTTTTCCACTAGGTTTATCACAGGATATTGAATATAGTTCCCTGTGCCATACAATAGGACCTTGTTGTTTATCCATTCTAAATATACTAGTTTGCATCTGCTAATCCCAAACTCCCAATCAATCCTTCCCCCCAACTCTCCTCCCCCTTGGCAACCACAAGTCTCTTCTCTATGTCTGTGAGTCTGTTTCTGTTTCATAGATAAGTTCATTTGTATCATATTTTAGATTCCACATATAAGTGATATCATATAATATTTGTCTCTTTCTGACTTACTTCATATAGTATGATAAACTCTGGGTCCATCCATGTTGCTGCAAATGACATTATTCTTTTTTATGGCTGAGTAATATTCCATTGTGTATATATATATATATATATATATATATATACACATATATATATATATATATATATATATATATATATATACACACACACACCACATCTTTATCCACTCATCTGTTGATGGACGTTTAGGTTGTTTCCATGTCTTGGTTATTGTATCACTGAAGTTTTTATGATAATAAGAATTTGAAGAGTGTGAATGTTTTATTTATTCATTCATGAAACCTTTATGAATGTTTTATTTAAAAACTAAGTTTTGTAGTTATGAAATTAGTGAATTGGAAGCTACCCTAGATGTTTTTTCTTATTTTTCTCTTCTTAATAACCAGAGTATCACAAAGTCACATCAGTTCTACTGAGTCAGTATCTGTCCCATCCCCTTTATTCCCACAGTCCTAAGTCATGTACTTACTATCTTATGTCTTGCTGAGTGCAGTAGTGCCTTAATGGTCTTCCTACTTTGAGTCACTCTACCGGCTAAACCACCCATCGTACAACTTCTGGAGAGATCCTCATCTGTTGTAAATCTGATCACACCACTCTCCTGTATAGACTTCTTCATTGGTTCTTTAAATCACCCTCCTTTTTGTTAGTGTGTCTGGCCCTTCTATGTTAGTATTCTTCTCTGCACTGATAAGCTTTGTCGTTATTGCCATTCCATAGGGCAGAAGCAAAAATCATGCCTTTGTCACTCTCAACCTCATCTCTCTGACTTTTTTTTAATTGCCTTTATTTTTTAGAGCATTTTTGGGTTGACAGCAAAATTGAGCAGAAGTACAGAATTTTCCCATGGATCTCTTCCCCAGACATGCATAGCCTCCCCCTATCAACAACCCTCACCAGAGTGGTTCATTTGTTACAATTCTTAATCCTACATTGATACATCATTATTATCTAAACATACTGGACTTTTTAGTTTATCATTCTCTCTTTAATATATTTCTGGGTTCTTTTATAGATAGGTTATTTCCATTTTACATTACATATATGCTTTATTTCATTTAGTTCATTATTTCGTTAAATATATTATCAAGCAACTGCATGAGGTATTGAGAATAAAGTGTTGAGTAGACAGATGCAGTCTCAGGCCTTGGGTGCTTATGTACTAGTTCCTTATCACAGACCTCAGCCTCTGCCAGAATTAGTATACTAATTAGTGATGATTACAAAAGGTTCAAGAAACAGGAGTTCTTACACATGTTCCAGGTATTCTCTGTTTCCTGACATGTTTTCAGAGATGTCTAATGTATCTGCTAAAATGACTAAGGATACTGAGATACACACCGTGTCTCCATAGGCTGGACTCACCTCGTAACCTTCGTCCTTGCTTGCCTTGACCCAACTTGAACTCTTGCCCCAGGCTTTATGAAATAGTCCCAATCATCCAAGTTCTCAACATCTTGTTTAGGGATTCATACCTGATGCTCGGGGGGAAAACTCAGACCGGGTGCTTTCTTGTTAATTTCATTGATTTACTTTATGCACTATAATTGTATCTCCTTAAGACAAAATTATCATCTTTCTCCTTGAGCATATGCTTCACCAATTTGGTATACTCTATGGAATTCTATAGATGAGTCTATATGTATTTTTGCCTGTAGTATCCTGTTTTGGTTAACTGTAGCCTCATGCGTAGTTCCAAAACTCTCACTGTGCTTTCCAGACCTTTCCACCACTTTGTTGCTATGGGCAATGTAATATATTTGAAATATGGAGGATAAGCATTTTACTCTTTTCCCTGCCCTTTCTGTTATTAATAATCACTGTGACTTTTCAAAGTCTCCCTCTTTTCCCTCCACCCGTCTCTCCCTGGAAGTGTACTGTCTCCTGTCTAATTAATGACCATAGTTTACAGACAGTGCAGCTGTCTACACATATGGTTCATTACCCTTAAGACAGAAAACGATGTAAGAGTTGAAGGTTTCTTTCTCAGGGTTCTTTGGGCAACTGTGAAGGATGAAATCATTAATGTGACTTTTAACTAAAACAGGGCCTTGTGGTATTGCATCATATTATTGTACTTCTAGTGCACACACTAGAGGCGTTATCGCTTTTAAATCAGGGTTTATTCACTTTTGTTTATAGCCAAATTTGCTTGGCGCCAGAGAGAACTGAAAAATAATAATAAAACGCTTTACATTGTATCTGAGTTTTTGAATTGTGTCACACTTGGCGTGAATTACCAAAAATAAGATGAATTAATTAGAAAACAGGACTCAGTATTTTCCTAGAAGTCTGGTCATCAGAGCAGCTGACACGTTTCAGAGAAGGGCGGCATTTGTCAGCGTGAAGAGAGGGAGCTCTTGGGTGCTTAACAGAGTTGCCTTTATTCATGCACGTAACACATATTTATTCATACTGTTTGCCAGATCTTGTTCCAGGTGCTGGGTACCAGTAAGCAAGAACTGATTTTTGCGCTCTAAGAAATCAGGGGATTACTTGACTCTTTCAGTGCCAATAAGAATTTTATGCCAACTTCTCAGTCCAGCTTCCACCAGCTCACAGGAATCCCTGGTAATTGTGACCACTGATGATGGTTTTAAACACCCTCCACCAAGTTCCTCTTTTTAGCTTTTGCCTACTCCAGTCTCTTAAGATGGCCCTTAGTTACTGAGATGTGATTCCTCCCGGTTGGTTTCACAGCTGGGCCCCGTGCCATGGCTGCCAAGTCAGGTGGTATAGTTACCCTCATACCCACATACTGGTGAGGAGGGAATTAATCATGGCCCGTGTGCCTGAGGTGGCCTTGAGAAATGGGTGCTGACTACAAAAGTCATATTGTTTTCCACTATCTTTTTGCTTTTGTCTCCGGTTCTTTGCCCTCCACTCTGTTTTTTTGCTGTAGGTCTGTTCTAAACTTTTCAATGTGACTAGGACTTTAGCACTTAATGACCTCGAGTTCATGACCCAGGAGATCTTGTCTCTATTCTCTGATAAGAGCTCTTCCTTTTCATCTCTTTCATTTGTTATTTTCTCCCCGCTCATCCTTTAAATGAGGGGTTTGTAATCTGGCTTCTACAGTCTTGAAGGCTCTTCAGATAGACGTCATGAAATCCACACCCTGCCCTGGAATTGTATTCACAAATTGATTTATGTGTGCCTGTGTAGTACTCTGGGAGAGAATTCATGGCTTGCTTCAGATTCTCAAAGGGACCCAAAGATATACTCTAATAACAAATTTAAACCTCTACAGTTTTCACACTACACTTTTGTCTTTTCTCTGAGCAGTCACCATCATGCTTATAGTGTTCAATACCATGTAAGTACCATCCACTCTTAAGTTGTATTTCCATATTAGAATTCTCTTCTACTCAACTTCAAATAACTATAGGATGTCTTCCTCCTAGGAGTCTCAGAGGCTTCTCATGTCCTTGCCTGACTTATTGCCCTACTGTTTTCCTCCCATAACTTATTTTCCTCTTGCTTCCTCTGATAATTTTGGATAGGGCTATACTTAGCCAAGGCAGATAATACAGAACTCTCAAGCTCCCCTCTTTCCCTCACCACTGCCTTTATACCAGTCTCTGGATACCACATATTGTACGAATTTTTTATATACCACCTAAGTGTCCTTATCACTATGTCCTCTGCTACTGCCTTACTTAAAACCTTAGCACTAAGACTCTTGCCTTCTCTCTGTCTCTATCTTTGATATTGTTCAAAGTATGTTTCACATGGAGATGAAAGGGATCATCCTCAAATACATATATAATCATGTCATTTCTTTATTTAAAATGCTTTAATGCATCCCTTGTCTACAAGATGAGATGACATGAAAATTCCACAGTGTATCCCATAATCTGGTTCATACCTTCCTCCCCAGCCTCGTCACTTGGTTACTTCCCATATATGTTGGTGTCTCCAGTGCTTTAATACTTCCTATACTCATGCAGTAAAGTGCCCTGCCACTGAGCATGGGGCTAACGTCTTTACTCCTTGACTCTGTGTCCAACCATGTGACATGCTTTGATTAAAGAAATATTAGCAAATATGATGTAAGCAGTGTCTTGAAAACTGCTTGAATGACTGGCCTGATTTGCTCTTGTACTTTTGCCATCACCATGAGAAGGACATGCCTAGTCTATCCTGCTGGTCCTGGGAAAGGATGATGAACAAATGGGACAGAGCTTTTCCAGCTAAATTGCTTTAGCCAGGCACTGAGAAGAGCAGAGTCCTCTGCAAATGAGTGAGCAAGTCCAGACGACATAACCAGAGTCCTGCAACTTATTGTTGTGTGCCTCTGAGTTTTGGGTTTTGTTACACAGCAAAAGCAAACTGGTTCATTTTCCGTAAAGCTTTCTGCATGCTGGCCCTATTCAACTGCTCAGTGCTACTCAAAGCTATAAGCCTTCTGATGATTCTTTCCTTTGATTCCCTTCAAATTTTTATCTGTCTACTGAATTCTTACTTACAGTTTGAGACCCAAATCAAGCATTTTCTTCCTCAGTGAAGCTTTCTGTGAATTTGCCGTGAAAGTTGTCGTTATCTCCTTTGGGTCATGTAGGACTTTACACATACTAACTTGTATTCGCAGCTTGTTACATGTCTTTTTCTCCCCTACCAGTCTGAGTACCCGGAGGACAGGGCTGTTTATTAGTTAACTTTAGACAAGGTCAGGGAAGCCTTCACAGAGGAAGACATACCCAAGTTGAACACAGAAGGATAAAGATGAATAGGTAAGCAGGAGGTCAATCAGGAAAGCTTGGGTAACCATGAGGCTGACATAACCAGAAATGTTTGTGAATAATAACATTTTTCCTTGATGTTTCTTTGACTTCCCAGGTATAATGGAGCCTTTTGTTCAGTGCAGTAAGGAAAACTATTCCAAAGGTTCAGTCTTGGATATGCCTAGGAACACTGTGATTTTTCCTCCTGTTGGGCAGCAAAACCATGTACTGTATGGTCAGCACCTGCTTTTCTTTGGACATTCTGTACAGCTGTCCAGTCTGTGAGAATGGTGACATTTACAACCCTTACAAGGCGACTGTCCTGGCTGCTTGCCACAGTAGGGTTCAGGTCCAAGTGGCTACCATCTGGCAGGACATCTGCTCAGCCACTGGGAGGGCTTTGGATACAGCAACATGCCCACAGAGAAGACAGTGCACTCTGCCCTTTGGGGGGAAGAGAATACATTGCATTTCCACCCATGCAAGAGATGAACAGTGAGAATAACCCAGAGGGGGGTACCTTTCCACTATGGCTGTGATCCTTCATAGGCTTCAGGTTTGGGGCCCCTGACAGTACGTACTTGCTGGGAACATGGCATCTCTAGCCAGACTGACTGGGTTCCATCCTGGCTGCATCACTTTACTATGTGACCTTGGGGCAAATTACTTAACCTTTCTGATAGAGCAGAATCCATCCTCAGTAAATGTCAGCTATTTTTATTTTCAATAACGCCTTAGGGTTTATCACGTTCTCTGAAACTCTGAGGCTCCCAAGGATATCTGTGGAGTGCCTTTCAATGACAGTCAAGTCCTACCTTAGTTGACATGCACTGTATTCCCCAGTCATGCTAATTTCCTGAAATATGTAATATGAATTTGTAATACGCTTTCTGACACCTCTGGGCCTTTGCATACAATGTTTTCTTTGCTGGAAAACTCTTCTTCTCTCTTTATCAAGTTAACTCTTCATCATTTAAGATACCTTTGAGGCATCACTTCTTCCTGGAAGCCATCCGTGATTACCTCCAGGCTATGTATTGCCACATGTCTCTGTGTACGCAGCCTAATATTGGATGGATGAAGTGCTTATGTATGTGATCTCTGTTACTCTCGTTTAATTAATCCATAAACAGTCAAATTATGTGCTTTATTATCTTCTTGAAAAAACATCTATTCGTACTTGTTTCAAATGCAGATTGTGACCCACAGGGGAGGGAATTGAAAGCCCAGTCCTAAACAATGAGATTGGAAGAATTACATGCGACTTTCCCATCTAAATCTCCTCCAGTCTATAATTGTGTACAGCCGAATTGACCAGCTGGAAAGAGCTGATTCAGGGAATTGGTGTTATTGGTCCAATATAGACATTTGTTTGGCTGAATCTAATCGTGCTTAAAATTATTTCAGTTACGTGAAATTGTGTGTACATGCTGTCACTGGATCTAGGAAAAAAGATGAAGCCATTTGGACCCTGGAAATTCTTTATTTTTTGCTATAGCTGAGTCCAACAAGACTCTTAGGCAGACAGGTTGTTGTCTACTTTATGTAATTTGATAAACTCTATGGGGCTTACCTGTCCATAAACAAGTCTCTTTCCAGCCTCAGATCAGATCTGATATTCTTTCCATTTTAGTCAGTCCTTGAGTTAAAGTTATATCTCTAGAAAGCTGCTATAGAAACAACCTTGTCACCTGAAATGGATAGTATCTTAACCAATATAATTAAGATAATAATAAACATTAACATATTTGTTCATTTAATTAATATTTCTTTGTTATATAACATACACTGAACATTCTTTATTGATACATATTTGGGACAGATCAGTGAACAAAACAAATACAGATTCCTATCCTCCAGAACCTCGGAATCTGGTAAGAAGGCATGGAAACTAATGAATCAACATAATGTATAAGCAGGATGCAAAGATTATTGGAAGACAATAAATGTTATGAAAAAAATAAAGCCAATTAAGATGCAAACTTTTATACTTTATGTAGCCCTTCCACATACATAGTATCATGTGATCTTTCTACAAAGCTTGAGGTAGGCAGGGGATATATTCCCAAATGAAGAATTGGGGCAAAAAGGCAATATGGTGTTAGTTCCTGCCTGGTATTAAGTTCTTCCTTGTATGTGGAAGTATTTGAAAACACTGTTAGCTTAGATTCAACTCAAAACCTAAGGCTAATCCTAGAAATAGAGATTTAAAAATCTTCAAGAAAGTATTCTTGGAGTGAATATCAAACAGCCTTTGTCTTAGTCTGATCCAAATTTGTGTACTAGTTCCAACAATCAAGTGCTTCTTACCTTTTAGCTGAAGCTCTAGTTCCTAGTTTGTAGATTAGCTTTAGTGCCTGATTCTTGTTCCTTGTGTCTTCAGCCTCTGTCAGATAATCTTGAGAATTGGAGTTCTGCTAGTGTGCGTGCTAGTCAGCACCCTGGAAGCCCTGATTCTAGAGCTTCCAGTCTTCTCTGTGAATCTCAGCCTACTAGGCGTGGCCTTGATAATAATGACAAATAGAGGCTTGACAGATGCTCTTGGTGATGGAGCACGGATGAGTGAATTCAAGGTAAGGCCCCCATGAAAGGGGCAAGCAGGGCCAGAGTGAGTGAGTACCCCAAACTAAGGGCCAGACAGGAACTCAGAAACAGGGCAGAGCTATAAAAGTGATAGAAGCAGAGGTGGTAGGTAAACAGGTGATATTAAGTAGATAAAAATAAACCAATTTAGAGGAATTATAAAATTTATTCAGGGATTCAAGTGATTTTATTAATAGTGAAAAATGACAATATCATTACTAATAAGTTACTGTAATTTAGTGTTCCTTTTATTTGTTGGGGACTAGAACATATACTTGATATGTATCATTTAATCCTCCAAAGAACCAGTTAAGTTTAAGTAATATGCAGTTGTTTAAAATCTGGAATTTGGTTCAGAGAAATTAAGTGATTTGACCAATTTCAGAGCTAATAAAAGGATATTCTAGAGCCAAATTATGGATTTGCATTGAATAGTTTTGACCTTGATGAAGATGCCTCATATATACAAAATAGAGCTAATAAATTTACCTTAAGGAGTTGTGGTGAAGTTTAAATAAAATTATGCGTAAAGATAACAACCCAGTGTTTAGCATATAGTACATATTCAAGCTTTTTTTGTGATCATGTTTTTTTACTGTGTTCCTCTATCTATGTTTACCTAGCTAGGGCTAGCCCAGACTATGACAGAACTACGGTGGCTCCTCATTGTGAGTTAGCATAAATCAGTGGTTGAGTTAATGACTGTAAAATCTTATTGAGTGCAATTCACTAGTAGCTATGGCTAGCTTTACCATAAAGAGGCTGGCAATGCATTAGTATTCATGATGCTGTTTATCTTCTTATTTATTAAGAGGTATTTTGAAATTGATGCTTTTAGTTGGTTTCCAGTTGTTTCTGTTATGTGCTTTGGTGTCTTTTCAGGCAGGACTTTCATTTCACAATTACTCTTGTTACTTTTGGGTAAGATATAGAACAACCTCTATACATTGAGGCATGAGACTTCAGTTCCGTACTTGTTCTTAAGCTCAACTTGCTGTGGGAACCAAAGCAAATCACTTACCCTTGGTGTAGTAGAAATGGTAGGACAAAAAAAAAGTGAGCAATTCTAGTTCTATCTCCTGCTAGCTGTGGAACACAAATCACTTAACTTCTTGGAGTAAAAATATTTATATTAATAGCTTATATCTCCCAGGGCTGTAAAGTTAAAAGGAACAATATATTAAAAGTAATCAGCACATAGCATAGGTGCTTAGTAAATATCATTTCCCTTCCCTACCACCTGAACTCTGACCCATCAGAGAAATGATGGGATTAAGCAAGAAGTAATCTAGCTAGCTAGCTAGCTAGCTAGCTAGCTAGCTATCATCTGTCTATGAATGATGTATTTACCAGAAAACCCTTTTCTCAAATCTGGAACACCAATGCACAAAACTGATACAATGAAGCTGCTCTGGCAAACCCAATCACAAAAGCACTTTTCAAACCTAAAATTCAACGACCAGAGCAAGTCACATGGCTTGTCAGAGGCGCAGAGCTCTACAAGCTTCCACAGCAATTGATGTGGACTTAGTGAAAGTATTAGAGCTGTAAATGTAATCAATTTACCAAAAGTAAATAAATATAGTTCTACAAATTAGTTCATAGACCTTCACTGACACTTGCTCAAGATGACAGAATAAGGACACTCACATATCAAATCCTGGTTCTGCCACTATCTTGATACTTAACCTTTTTATGTCTGTTATCATTTCTATAAAACAAGGATAACAATATTCGCTTTATCATAGAGTTATTGTCACGATTGTATGAGTTAATGTACATAAAACAATTAGAACACTGCCTGATACTTAGCAAGTACTACATGTCTTAGCAATTACTAGATATTATTGTTATTATTATTAATATCATTATTATTGTCAGTCCCTGAATTCTGGGATATCCTAGGTCTTTTGCTTTTCCATATAGATTTTAGAATCAACTTTACAAGTTCTACCAAAAGCCAGCTCTCATTTTGAATGTGATTACATTGAATCTATATGTCAATTTGTGGAAAATTAACATCTTTACAATATTGAATCATATAGTCAAGGGACATGGGCTAGTGTGTTAGTGTTTGCCTGGTATATTTCTTTCCATCTTTTACTGTTATGATATCTGTGTCTTTATATTTAAAGTGGTTTTATTATACACAGCATATACTTGAGTTTTACTTATTTATCCAGACTGATAATCTCTATTTTTAATTGACATATTTAGACACTTTACATTTAATGTAATTATCTAATTGTTTTTTATTTTTTTAAATAAATTTATTTATTTTATTTTTTATTTATTTTATTTTTGGCTGCATTGGGTCTTCATTGCTACGCGCAGGTTTTCTCTAGTTGCGGTGGGCAGGGGCTACTCTTCATTGGGGTGCGCGTGCTTCTCATTGCGGTGGCTTCTGTTGTTGGGCAGCACGGGCTCTAGGTGCATGGACTTAAGTAGCTGTGGCACACGGGCTCAGTAGTTGTGGCTAGCCGGCTCTAGAGCGCAGGCTCAGTAGTTACGGCGCATGGGCTTAGCTGCTCCGCAGCATGTGGGATCTTCTCAGATCAGGGATTGAGGGCATGTGCCCTGCACTGGCAGGTGGATTCTTAAGCACTGTGCCACCAGGCAAGTCCTGATTGTTCTTTTTAAATCTATCATCTTTCTATTGGTTTTCTCTTTGCTCTACCTGTTTATTTAAAATTATCTGGTCCTGTGGAAGCAACCTGAATGTCCATCAACAGATGAATGGATAAAGAAGATGTGGCACATATAGACAATGAAATATTACTCAGCCACAAAAAAGGAATGAAATTGAGTTATTTGTAATGAGGTAGATGGACCTAGAGTCTGTCATAGAGAGTGAAGTAAGTCAGAAAGAGAAAAACAAATACGGTATGCTAACACACATACATGGAATCTAAAAAAATGGTACTGATGAACCTAGTGGCAGGGCAGGAATAAAGATGCAGATGTAGAGAATGGACTTGAGGACACGGGGAGGGGGACGGGTAAGCTGGGATGAAGTGAGAGTAGCATTGACATATGTACACTACCAAATGTAAAATGGATGGCTAGTGGGAAGCTGCTGCATAGCACAGGGAGATCAGCTCAATGCTTTGTGACCACCTAGAGGGGTGGGATAGGTAGGGTGGGAGGGAGGCTCAAGCGGGAGCAGATATGGATATATATGTATGCATATAGCTGATTCACTTTGTTGTACAGCAAAAACTAACACAACATTGTAAAGCAATTATACTCTAACAAAGGTAAAAATAAATTATCTGGTCCTGTTTTCTTGTTTTCTGACTGTTTTTAAACTAATTAAGTATTTTTTATTATTTTATTTATCTCAACCACCAGCATATTTTTTAAAAATTTAAATACTTCATCAAGGATTTGTAATATTTAACATTTCACAGTCTATCTTTAAATAATATTATAGTACTTCATATATAATACATGAACATTAGAATCATATTTCCATTTTCTCATTCAAACCATTGGTGGTATTGTAGTCTTACATTTTATTTCTACATATGTTTTAAATCCCTCAATACCTTGTCATTATTTTTGCTTCAAAGAGTCAATCATGTGTGAAGTAATTTAAAATGAGATAAAAATGTCTTTCATTTACCACATAATTACACTGTCCATTGCTCTTTATTAATTTGCAAAGGTATGTATTTCCATCTGGAATTTTTTTCTTCTTCCCTTAACATTTCTTCTATGCTAAGCCCATTAACAATCAATTTTCACAAATTTTGTTTGTCTGAATTTTTTCCTGTTATTTCTTAATGATATTTTTGCCAGATATAAATTTCTAGTTTGACAGTTTTTTTTTCCATTCAGTACATTCAAAATGTTGATTCGTTTTCTTCTGACCTGCACAGTTTCTGATAAGCAGTCTTCATCATCCTTATCTTTGTTTCTTTGTACTAAGCCTTTTTTTCTTTTTTTGCTTTATTTTAGGATTTTTCTCTTTAATACTGGGTTTCAGCAACCCGTTTTGATGCCTCTTGTGATGTATGTGTGTGTGTATGTGAGTGTGTGCACATACATGCAAATGCACATATGTGTTTACCCTGTTTGGAGTGTGTTGAGATTCCTACATCTATATTTACAGTTTTGTTTGAATTTGGAATTTTAGGTGGCAGTATTTGTTCATATATTTTTTCCTGTTCCCCTTCCTGGGACTCCATTTAAACATATGTTATGTAACTCCGTGGTCCAGCACACACATGTTCCTTCCCACCACAGAGCCTTCGCACAAGCCATTCCCTTAGCCTGAGATGCCTTCCCAGCTGCCCCACCTCCTGCTTCTAGTTAATTTCTGTTCATCTTTTAGATCCCAAGGGCCACTTTCTTTGGAAAGCCTTCCCACCCTCCAAATCTGGGTCAGGCTTATTTGTCACAGGCTCCTTTGTGTCACTCATCTCAATTTGTAACAAACATCACTTTGTGTGATTACTTAATTATTGTCTGCTCCTCACCCCACAACTCTAAGCCTATTGAAGCAGTTGGCATATCTGTTCTGGGCCACCCTTATCCAGCCCCAGTGTCTAGTTCTGTGCCAGGTACATTACAGTTTCTAGGTAATTACCTACTGAGTGGAAAGAAAGAATGAATGAATGAATGAGTGAATGAGTAAAAAAAAAAAACATGTTACTTAGTATTATCTCACAGTCATTAAGGCTCTGTTAAAATTTCAGTCCCTTTCTGTCTATGCTTAAGGTGGCTTAAGCTTTTGTTGTTTTGTATTAGAGATCACAAATCTTTTATTCTGCTCTAATGTTTAATTTTCCATTTCTTTTCTCATTATGTTCATGTTTTCTTTTAAATATATCCACTTACCTATAATGGTTGCCTTAACATTCTTGCCACTATATCCATCATTTTGGTCCTTTGTGTTTTGTTTCTTTTGACAGAGGTTTTAACTAGTTATAAATAATATTTTCTGCTTTATGTTTTGTCTAGTAATTTTTTTTTTTTTTTTTTTTTTGTGGTACACGGGCCTCTCACTGTTGTGGCCTCTCCTGTTGTGGAGCACAGGCTCCGGACACACAGGCCCAGTGGCCATGGCTCACGGGCCCAGCCGCTCCGCGGCATGTGGGATCTTCCCAGACCAGGGCATGAACCCGTGTCCCCTGCATCGGCAGGCAGACTCTCAACCACTGCACCACCAGGGAAGCCCCTGTCTAGTAATTTTTAATTGCATTCTAGACATTGTAGTTTACATTGCTGAAATTCTCAATATATTTTTCTTCCTTTTTAAAGAATGTTACACTTGTATGCATTGCATTGCAGAAGAGTTTGATCCCTTCAATTCCTGTTTTTAATTTTTGCTATGTTGAATCTAGTGGAAACATCATTCTCATGATAGTCTGGTCCTACTCCTCCAGTGACTCCTCTGAGCTTTCCACTGATGGCCTTATATGATCACTGAGGCCTCTTCATGCTAAATGATAAAATGCTAAGCCTCTACTTCCCTGGGTAAGCTTGGGATATTGTTTTGCTTATGTTACCCTGGTCATTCTCTGACTGAAAATGTGGAGTTTCAGTTTATGCATGCATGCCCTAATATTCCTATGTGGATTTCTGGAGTTGTTTTTCAATGTAACCCTCTACTTTATATGAATGCAACTCTCTATATTTTGTATGAATCTTCCTTACACTTTCCTGCTACATAAGCCTTTTTGAACCGTGATTTCCAACTCCTCAGATCAGCAATGTGATCAGACTGTTTGGATCTTCTGTCCCTGTCCTTGCCCTCTGCATATTGTTTCCATGTAAAGTTCACGGAAAATGTAGGCTTACTTTGTGCATTTTCCTTCTCTGAAGATCACAGTCCTGAGCTTCCTATTGTTGAATGTCTAAAAGCACTGGTTTCATATATTTAGTCTAATGTTCTCATTCTTTACAGTTGGAGATTATATCCAGTACTGCTAATCTATCTTGACCAGAAGTGGAAACTGCTTTTTCCCCATAGATGTATCCATTTGTCTTAGCAACATTTATTGAATAAGCTATCCTTTTGCACAGTTAATTCCTTTGGTGTAATTGCTGCAGATCAATTGACTATATAAATGTGGGTCTCTCTCTGGACTACTGATATATTTATCTTTTATTATCCTAATACAATTATGGTTTTTGTTTGTTTTTTAATTTTATTGAGGTATAGTTGATTTACAATGTTGTGTTAATTTCTGCTGTACAGCAAAGTGATTCATTTTTACACACACACATATATATATATATTCTTTTACATATTCTTTTCCATTATGGTTTATCACAGGATATTGAATATAGTTCCCTGTGCTATACAGTAGAACCTTGTTGTTTATCCATCCTATATATAAGTTTGCATCTGCTGATACAAAACTCCTACTCTATCCCTCCCCCCACCCTTGGCAACCAAAAGTCTGTTCTCTATGTCTGTGAGTCTGTTTCTGTTTCATAGATATGTTCACTTGTGTCCTGTTTTAGATTTCACATACAAGTGATGTCATTTGGCTGAGTAATATTCCATTGTGTATGTGTGTGTATATATATACACACACACATACATATCACTTTTTCTTTATCCATTCATCTGTCGATGGACATTTAGGTTGTTCCATGTCTTGGCTATTATAAATAGTGTTGCTGTGAAATAGGGGTGCGTGTATCTTTTCGAATTATAGTTTTGTCTGGATATATGTCCAGGACTGGGATTTCTGGATCATATGGCAACTCTATTTTTAGGTTTTTGAGGAACTTCCGTACTGTTCTTCATAGTGGCTGCACCAATTTACATTCCCACCAACAGTATGGAACAGGGTTCCATACCCCAACAGGGTTCCATTTTCTCCATACCCTCTCCAGAATTTGTTTGTAGACTTTTTCATGATGGCCATTCTGACCATTGTGAGGTGATACCTCATTGTATTTTTGATTTGCATTTCTCTAATAATTAGCGAGGATGAGCATCTTTTCACGTGCCTATTAGCCATCTGTATGTTTTCTTTGGAGAAATGTCTATTTAGGTCTAAATGGGTCTTCTGCCTATTTTTTGATTGGGTTGTTTGTTTTTTTTGGTGTTGAGTTGTATGAGCTCTTTGTATATTTATAATTAAGTCCTCATCAGTCACATAACTTGCAAATATTTTTTCCCAGTCTGTAGATTGTCTTTCCATTTTGTTTATGGTTTTCTTGCTATGGAAAAGCTTATAAGTTTGAGGGCTTCCCTGGTGGCGCAGTGGTTGAGAGTCCGCCTGCCAAGCAGGGGACACGGGTTCGTGCCCCCGGTCCGGGAAGAGCCCACGTGCTGCGGAGCAGCTGGGCCCGTGAGCCATGGCCGCTGAGCCTGCGCGTCCAGAGCCTGTGCTCCGCAACGGGAGAGGCCACAACAGTGAGAGGTCCGTGTACCACAAAAAAAAAAAAAAAAAAAGCTTATAAGTTTGATAAGGTCCCATTTGTTTATTTTGCTTTTATTTCTATTGCTTTGGGAGACTGACTAAGAAAACATTGGTCCGATTTATGTCAGAGAATGTTTTGCCTATGTTCTCTTCTAGCATTTTTATGGTGTCAAGTCTTATATTTAAGTCTTTAAGCCATTTGGAGTTTATTCTTGTGTATGGTGTAAGGGTGTGTTCTAATTTCATTGATTTGCATGTGGTTGTCCAACTTTCCCAACACCACTTGCTGAAGAGACTATTTTTCCCCATTGTATATTCTTGCCTCCTTTATTGAAGATTAATTGACCACAGGTGTGGGGGTTTCCTTCTGGGCTCTCTATTCTGTTCCACGTCTATTTTTCTGCCAGTACCATGCTGTTGTGATTACTGTAGTTTTATAGTACTGTCTGAAGTCTGGGAGGGTTATGCCTCCTGCTTTGTTCTTTTTCCTCATGATTGCTTTTGCAATTCCTATATTTTGATTATTGCAGCTTTATAGTAAATTTTGAAACCAGGTAACATGAGAACTCAACCCATATTTTTCTTTTTTAAGATTGTTTTGGCTACTGGAGATACTTTGCATTTTCATTTAAATTTACTATCAAGTTATTAGTCCTCAAATTTTTGCAGAGCTTTTGATATGTATTTTGATAAACCTATATATTAATTTATGGAAAAAATTAATTTTGATCATTTTAAATTATCCAAATCATCAAAATTGTATAGTTCTTCATTTACTTAGGTCCTTTTTTTGGTTTCATTTAGCAATATTTTATAATTTTTCATGTTGAAGTCTTGTACATTTCAATTATTCCTATGTAATTGATGTGGGTTTTGATGCTATTATAAATGGCATTATTTAGAATTTTATTTATAAATTGTTTGTTGTTAGTACATAGAAATGTAATAGGTTTTTGTTTATTGATTTTATATTTCCTCACAGACTGTATCCTATACAATTTAGGGTCTTGCCTCTATGTGATGTGTGCCACTTTAGAAACATCTATCTAACATACCATTCCTAGATATCTGTCCTTTTTCTCATCTACATCCAAGTGAATGGATGAAAAAAAGAGAAACAGGAGTTCCATTTCTGTCTCCCTGAAGTCCTTTGTGGTTTCCCGTCTAAGCCCATTTCTTTCACAATGATGAACATAATGATGTAGTGTATTTTTCAAACTGGGACACTTTTTAAATCAAAAGGAATAACCATTAATAATTAAACAGTTGTAAATCAGTGTTGCAGATTGTTTGCAAAGATAGTGAAATTATCCCTTCCATCTTTGTATGCACACCATTTTGTAATATGACATTGCTACTCCTCCCATCAAGAGGTGGACATAAATAACTTCTCTATGCCTTCAGTCTATTTTCTATCTCTTGAATATGGCCTGATTTTATGGCGTGCATTGACCAATAGAGTATGACAAAGGGGTATGTGGAAATTCCAGGCCTAGGCCTCGAGAGGTCTTGCAGCTTCCGTTCTCATCTTCTCTGAATGCTATTCTAAGACCATCATTTGAAGAAGCCAGGTGTAGGATCCTGGAGGATGAAAGGACATGAACAGCTGAAATAAGCTGGCCCTGAGAACAACCAGCCGATAGCCAGAAGCAAAGAAACCATCGTAGAACATTCAGCCACACTAAAGCTACCAGATGACTTTAACTGCATGAATAACCCAAAGTGAGACCAGAAGAATTAGAATTGTGTTTTAAACCACTAAATTTTGGAGCAATTAGTTAAATAACACTGGTGTGGCCAGGAATGTTCAGAGCAAACCAAGCCATGTGGTCAATTTAATAATAATTTATATCAGTCCTTTTTGAGAAAACATCACTGCTTTCACAGAAGGTTGTGTTCTTTACTATAAGCATGTAAATTTAATAAACCGTGTTCTGGGATGTGAGGTACAGTGTGTGTGTGTGTGTGTGTGTGTGTGTGTGTGTGTGTGTCTGCATTTCAGAGCAGGGGGTTATAATAATCAGAAGTGACAATAGATATGGAAGAGGAAAAAAGAAGGTAGTTGATTCTGAAAGATCTTCTACACAGGACACTGTAATTTCATCCCTCATAGCAGAAAAATAACAATAAAACAAAACAAAAATAAAACAGTCCCTACAGATTTTTTTCCATGGCTCTGTCTGCAGCATAGTGTTGAAGATACAGCACCAGTTTCAGGCTCTTTTATTGTCCCTCTTCTGTAGGCTGCCATTCCCTTCTCTTCTCCTTCTTTCTCCGGACAGAAAACAATACATTTGATACCATTTTGCGTACAAACTGACAATATCATTCCAGGACAGTCTTTGTCAAATTAGACCCATATCACCTTGATTGGAGTCTTAGGTGTTCCTGCACTCCTCAGACCCTCACTTAGAGATGATCTCTTCTTTCTTTCCCCAGCTGGCTAATCACAGTTACAAAGTATAGATTTTTCTCAGTTAATACTCAGAGAAGTATTAAGGCTAAAGAGCCTTAAGACCACACACACATACCCCTTTCCTGCAAGGATGGGTTAGATTCAAGGACAAGCACCTTCACTGTACCTGGTTGCTAGAATTGAAGCTCTCACTGACTGGGGAAAAGATTAAAGGGTTTTGCATATGAGCAGTAGGCTCTTAGAATTGGCCCTCTCTTGCATGTCCTAAGCACTGTTTATTTTTCTCATTCTCTCCTGCTGAGTGATCTATGCTGATTTTAATATTAGCCTTAGGACAGGGTATAAAATGTGTCTTCATAGGTAATCAGTGGCTTAGACTAACTCATCTGGAAATTGCACTGAAGCTGTATCCCCAGCAAAATGTTAGAGAGTATGAAAAGCATCCAACTGGGTGTACTTTCTTTATTACTTACCTAGAGAACTTGTCAGGGTCCCAACAGAATGAAATTTAGTGATCTAACAGTCCTATTTTTCTCTCTCTTATTCTCTCTTACTGTCTCTGTCTCTCTCTCCCCATCACCACCCCCTCTCTCTCTTTTCCTTTTAAATCATTGGCCCAAATCTGATCCAGGAAATATTTATGCCCTGCCTTTGTCTATCTTCCATTGCTGTTTGATTCATAGTGAGTTATATACCGAGGCCTGTCTAAGGGTAACTTGATTTTGGAACTTGAATCTACAGTTGGACTGTTATGAATATGTTGTTGAAATTATTTATTAGTACTTATTAAAAATATTAATAATTGATTGAAAATAATGGAAAGAAGTTGAAACTAAAATACGTGTTGCATCTACAAAATTCAGTGTGGTCTTGAGGTAGAGAACTCTTCTCTTCTGCTTTATCACTGGTGAACAACGTTATGCTTGGTCAGGAAGTCACAACTCTTGTAAATCTTTATTAGTGTTCAAGATCATTAATAGGAAGCCGAGAGGAAAAAGAAGTAAATATAGAGTGTCAGTTTCAGACAGTTAGAGACAAGTTCATTGAGCTGTAAATTAAATGCCACAAAATATGCAGATTGTAAAAATGTCCGTTCTCTGCAAAGCTGTTAAACTTTAAAAGGTCTTTTCAATTAAATGACTGAGATGAGTATTGTGTCATGTTGCTATGGAAAGGGCTGAAGGACAGTCAGAAGGCACTGGGTACAGGAAAATGGGTGGGGATTTTTTTCAAGTATATAAAGGGATCCATTAGCAATGAATATTTGCCCACCCTGTCAACTGTGTGCTCTAGCTCCCACTCCTTGTTTCCTGGTTAAACTTCTGCGCACATTATTAAAATTGTGGGGCTTTCTCATTAATATTTATTTCACACTTGCTCATTTAATGTTACCATCTCCTTTGTGTTAGTCTTGTCCCTGAATCTGAACCCCAGTTTTGAGTCACAAATAAGTACATTACCAATATTGAAAATCTCAGATAAAAAGCATCCTGGCTGAGACTGGGTTATGTGTCCCAAACTCTAATTGTCATAATTAGAGAGACATGGCACTGTATCTTTCTAAAATGACACACAATGGGACATTTCCCAAAAGATCGACTATGTGTGGATGCAGAATGGTCAACGTTAGCAAACATCCACCACTGGTTTAATTTGGCTGCTCAGCCAAAAGTGCATATTGTTTTCATTTTTAAGGAAGGAAGGAAGGAGGGAAGGAAGGAAGAAAGAAAGAACAAATAAGGAAACATATCTATGTTCCAGGAGTAATGCTATAAGCCAATTAGTTATTAGGGGTTGAATTTATTTGCTCAACTAAGAATATCACACCTCAACTGTTGTAAGAATTGGGGTTCCTCCATGATTAAGCAGAAAAAAATATCT
Organism: Tursiops truncatus; assembly: GCF_011762595.2. NCBI lineage: Eukaryota > Metazoa > Chordata > Mammalia > Artiodactyla > Delphinidae > Tursiops > Tursiops truncatus. The sequence continues at coordinate 49,512,140 of NC_047041.1, forward strand.
ACTGTCATTCTCTCAGATCTTTTTTTTTCCTGCACTCGTTCAATAGGAAAGTTAAATGAGTTAATGATAAAAATAAATAACTCCCTGTACCTTTTTTTTTTAATGATATTGGCAAATTATGTAATGGTCTTCTCCTTCTTGCTGCAGTATTGCTTTGTTTTTCTCATTTGGTAGGAAGGGATAGGGAGTCCAAGTGGTGATACTGAAAGTTGCTGTGGATACCCCTCCTAATTATATACTCATACCTAGGAGAAATAACTACGGGAAGGACATAGGTGTCAATGAGGGGCTGAATAGTGCCGCCTGGCGCCAGAGATGTCTACCTCCTAATTCCCAGTACCTGTAAATGCTCTTATGCCTTTCACAGCAAAAAATTTTTTTAAAAAGTACTTTTCAGATGTGATCAAGTTAAGAATATTGAAATGGAAAGATTCTCATAAATTTTCCAGATGGACATGATGTAATAACAAGGGTATCCTGCAAGAGGAATGAGGGAGTTGTTAGAACTAGACAAAAGATGATGTGATGATGAAGATGGTAGCAGAGGGAGGGAGAAAGGGATTTGAAGGTGCTCCACTGCTGCCTTTGAAGATGGAAAAAAGGGAAATCAGCTAAAGGATGTAAATTGCCTTTAGATGGGTAGTATTTGAAGGAGACAGTGTGGCTTGCTGTCAGCTTTGGTGCATGACTTTCTACAGGACCCAACTGTTAGGTGGCCAGTGGATGATGGTGGGTAAAAGAATTTTAAAAGAAAGGTGAATTTTTTCTGAGGATGGAAGATAGATTCATGAGAAATGTGGTTATTATAATAGGAGCACCCAAGTGGACATGATCTTTGGGGCTGTTCAGACCCAGGCTCTTGTATGATGCCCTGGTAAAAATGATAGGACAAGATATGCTTCCACGTTTTTTAATATTGCCAACTACTGAAAAATGAGAATTATTGAATCACGGGTCGAACAAGAAGGAAAAAGTTGTGAAAAAAGTTCAATATTTGCAAAACTGGAATGTAGAGAGGACAGACAGCAGAAGCAAGAAGAACTACAATCCTGAAGCCTGTGGAACAGAAACCACATTCACAGAAAGATAGACAAGATGAAAAGGCAGAGAGCTATGTAGCAGATGAAGGAACAAGATAAAACCCCAGAAAAAAAACTAAATGAAGTGGAGATAGGCAACCTTCCAGAAAAAGAATTCAGAATAATGATAGTGAAGATGATCCAGGACCTCAGAAAAAGAATGGAGGCAAAGATCGAGAAGATGCAAGAAATGTTTAACAAAGACCTAGAAGAATTAAAGGACAAACAAACAGAGACGAACAATACAATAACTTAAATAAAAACTACACTAGAAGGAATCAATAGCAGAATAACTGAGGCAGAAGAACGGACAAGTGACCTGGAAGACAGAATGGTGGAATTCACTGCCATGGAACAGAATACAGAAAAAAGAATGAAAAGAAATGAAGACAGCCTAAGAGACTTCTGGAACAACATTAAACACAACAACATTCGCATTATAGGGGGCCCAGAAGGAGAGACAGAGAGAAACAACCAGAGAAAATATTTGAAGAGATTATAGTCGAAAACTTCCCGAATGTGGGAAACGAAATAGCCACCCAAGTCCAGGAAGTGCAGAGAGTCCCATACAGGATAAACCCAAGGAGAAACACACCAAGACACATAGTAATCAAATTGGCAAAAATTAAAGACAAAGAAAAATTATTGAAAGCAGCAAGGGAAAAACAACAAATAACATACAAGGGAACTCCCATAAGGTTAACAGCTGATTTCTCAGCAGAAACTCTACAAGCCAGAAGGGTGTGGCATGATATACTTAAAGTGATGAAAGGTAAGAACCTACAACCAAGATTACTCTACCTGGCAAGGATCTCATTCAGATTCGATGGAGAAATCAAAAGCTTTACAGACAAGGAAAAGCTAAGAGAATTCAGCACCACCAGACCAGCTCTACAACAAATGCGAAAGGAACATCTCTAAGTGGGAAACACAAGAGAAGAAAAGGACCTACAAACCCAAAACAATTAAGAAAATGGTCATAGGAACATACATATTGATCATTACCTTAAACATGAATGGATTAAATGCTCTAACCAAAAGACACAGGCTTGCTGAATGGATACAAAAACAAGACCCATATACATGCTGTCTACAAGAGACCCACTTCAGACTTAGGGACATATACAGACTGGAAGTGAGGGGCTGGAAAAAGATATTCCATGCAAATGGAAATCAAAAGAAAGCTGGAGTAGCAATGCTCATATCAGATAAAATAGACTTTAAAATAAAGAATGTTACAAGAGACACGGAAGGACACTACAATCAATCAAGGGATCAATCCAAGGAGAAGATACAACAATTATAAATGTATATGCACCCAACATAGGAGCACCTCAATACATAAGGCAATTGCTAACAGCTATAAAAGAGGAAATCGACAGTAACACAATAACAGTGGGGGACTTTAACACCTCACTTACACCGATGGACAGATTATCCAAAATGAAAATAAATAAGGAAACAGAAACTTTAAATGACACAATAGAACAGATAGATTTAATTGATATTTATAGAACATTCCATCCAAAAACAGCAGATTACAATTTCTTCTCAAGTGTGCATGGAACATTCTCCAGGATAGATCACATGTTGGGTCACAAATCAAGCCTCAGTAAATTTAAGAAAATTGAAATCATATCAAGCATCTTTTCTGACCACAACACTATGAGATTAGAAATGAATTACAGGGAAGAAAACATATAAAAATACAAACACATGGAGGCTAAACAATACATTACTAAATAACCAAGAGATCACTGAAGAAATCAAAGAGGAAATCAAAAAATACCTAGAGACAAATGACAATGAAAACACGATGATCCAAAATCTATGGGATGCAGCAAAAGCAGTTCTAAGAGGGAAGTTTATAGCTATACAAGCCTACCTCAAGAAACAAGAAAAATCTCAAGTAAACAATCTAACCCTACACCTAAAGGAGTTAGAGAAAGAAGAACAAACAAAATCCAAAGATAGCAGAAGGGATGAAATCATAAAGATCAGAGCAGAAATAAATGAAATAGAAACAAGGAAAACAAAGCAAAGATCAATAAAACTAAAAGCTGGTTCTTTGAGAAGATAAACAAAATTGATAAACCATTAGCCAAACTCATCAAGAAAAAGAGGGAGAGAACTCAAATCAATAAAATTAGAAATGAAAAAGGAGAAGTTACAACAGACACCGCAGAAATACAAAGCATCCTAAGAGACTACTACAAGTAACTCTATGCCAATAAAATAGACAACGTGGAAGAAATGGACAAATTCTTAGAAAGGTATAACCTTCCAAGACTGAACCAGGAAGAAATAGAAAATATGAACAGACCAATCACAAGTAATGAAATTGAACCTGTGATGAAAAATCTTCCAACAAACACAAGTCCAGGCCCAGATGGCTTCACAGGTGAATTCTATCAAACATTTGGAGAAGAGCTAACACCCATCCTTCTCAAACTCTTCCAAAAAATTGTGGAGGAAGGAACTCTCCCAAACTCATTCTATGAGGCCACCATCACCCTGATACCAAAACCAGACAAAGATAGTACAAAAAAAGAAAATTACAGACCAGTATCACTGATGAGCATAGATGCAAAAATCCTCAGCAAAGTACTAGCAAACAGAACCCAACAACACATTAAAAGGATCATACACCATGATCAAGTGGGATTTAGCCTACGATGCAAGGCTTCTTCAATATACGCAAATCAATCAATGTGATACCCCATATTAACAAAGTGAAGAAGAAAAACCATATGATCATCTCAATAGATGCAGAAAAAGCTTTTGACAAAATTCAACACCGTTTATGATAAAAACCCTCCAGAAAGTGGGTATAGAGGGAACCTACCTCAACATAATAAAGTCCTTATACGACAGACCCACAGCAAACATCATTCTCAATGGTGAAAAACTGAAAGCATTTCCTCTAAGATCAGGAACAAGACAAGGATGTCCACTCTCACCACTGTTATTCAACATATATTTGGAAGTCCTAGCCATGGCAATCAGAGAAGAAAAAGAAATAAAAGGAATACAAATTGTAAAAGAAGAAGTTAAACTGTCACTGTTTGCAGATGACATGATACTATACATAGAGAATCTTAAAGATGCTACCAGAAAACTACTAGAGCTAATCAATGAATTTGGTAAAGTTGCAGGATACAAAATTAATGTACAGAAATCTCTTGCATTCCTATGCACTAATGATGAAAAATCTGAAAGAGAAATTAAGGAAACACTCCCATTTACCTTTGCAACAAAAAGGAATAAAATACCCAGGAATAAAGCTACCTAGGGAGACAAAAGACCTGTATGCAGAAAACTATAAGACACTGATGAAAGAAATTAATGATGATACCAACAGATGGAGAGATATACCATGTTCTTGGATTGGAAGAATCAGTATTGTGAAAATGACTATACTACCCAAAACAATCTACAGATTGAATGCAATCCCTATCAAATTACCAATGGAATTTTTTACAGAACTAGAACAAAAAAGCTTAAAATTTGTATGGAGACACAAAAGACCCCAAATAGCCAAAGCAGTTGAGTGAAAAAAACGGAGCTGGAGGAATCAGACTCCCTGATTTCAGACTATACTACAAACCTGCAGTAATCAGGACAATATGGTACTGGCACAAAAACAGAAACATAGATCAATGGAACAAGATAGAAAGCCCAGAGATAAACCCACGCACCTATGGTCAACTAATCTATGACAAAGGAGGCAAAGATATACAATGGAGAAAAGACAGTCACTTCAATTAGTGGTGCTGGGAAAACCGGACAGCTACATGTAAACGAATGAAATTAGAGTGCTCCTTAACACCATACACAAAAACAAACTCAAAATGGATTTGAGACTTAAATGTAAGAGGAGACACTATAAAATTCTTAGAGGAAAAAATAGGAAGAGCACTGTTTGACATAAATCACAGCAGTATCTTTTTTGATCCACCTCCTAGAGTAATGGAAATAAAAACAAAAATAAACAAATGGGACCTAATGAAACTTCAAAGCTTTTGCACAGCAAAGGAAACCATAAACAAGACGAAAAGACAACCCTCAGAATGGGAGAAAATATTTGCAAACGAATCAACAAAGGATTAATCTTCAAAATATACAAACAGCTCATGCAGCTCAATATTAAAAAAACAAACAACCCAATCCAAAAATGGGCAGGAGACCTAAGTAGACATTTCTCCAAAGAAGACATACAGATGGCCAAGAAGCGCATGAAAAGCTGCTCAACATCACTAGTTATTAGAGAAATGCAAATCAAAACTACAGTGAGGTACCACCTCACACCAGTTAGAATGGGCGTCATCAGAAAATCTACAAACAACAAATGGTGGAGAGGGTGTGGAGAAAAGGGAACCCTCTTGCACTGTTGGTGGGAATGTAAATTGATATAGCCACTATGGAGAACAGTATGGAGGTTCCTTAAAAACTAAAAATAAAATTCCATATCACCCAGCAATCCCACTACTGGGCATATACCCAGAGAAAACCATAATTCAAAAAACACATGCACCCCAATGTTCATTGCAGCACTATTTACAATAGCCAGGTCATTGAAGCAACCTAAATGCCCATCAGCAGACGAATGGATAAAGAAGATGTGGTACATGTATACAATGCAATATTACTCAGCCATAAAAAGGAATGAAACTGGGTCTTTTGTTGAGATGTGGATGGATCTAGAGACTGTCATATGGAGTGAAGTAAGTCCGAAAGAGAAGAACAAATATTGTATATTAACGCATATATGTGGAACCTAGAAAAATGGTACATTTGAACCGGTTTTCAGGGCAGAAATTGAGACACATGTAGAGAACAAACGTATGGATACCAAGGGGGGAAGTGGGGGTGGGGGTGGGGGTGTGATGAATTGGGCAATTGGGATTGACATGTATACACTGATGTGTATAAAATGGATAACTAATAAGAACCTGCTGTATAAAAAAATAAAATAAAATTCAAAGATATTAAGAAAAAAACAAAAGTGGAATGTAGGGCGTGTTTTGAAGTTCTTACATTGATTGAGGTAACAGAATGAGGAAGTCCTGGTGTTTTACTAGAGGTTTGTTTTAATCTGAATAACGTGAGGTTACAAAACGCTGAAAACCAGTAAGTTAACTTTTTGATTGACAGAGAAGAGAGAAATGATTCTAACTTTTTGATTATATTAGAATAATTCCAATATAAACTCACATTAATCATTGTTTATTCATGCTGTGATCTGCCTTAGTCCTCAAAAACCTGGGTTCAATGACTCAAGGTAATAAGGGACCCTCATGTTGATATTGGGGTTCCCAGAGGTAAGAAAGAAAGGGTATGTCCTAGGTACTGCAGTCAGCCTCATGAGACGCAAAATGCATGCTGCTAATTGACATAGATGTTTTATTTGGGACCAAATCCAGTCCTTCCCCTGAGTCATTTATTTACTGGCCCTGACAGGTTGGAGAGCAGCTTTTAGGTGCTCACCAGTATGGGGTCTGCACATTAATATCCTATAGGGAAATGCTTTCTGTTGCACACGCAGATGGGCATGGAGCTGACCTTAAACATTTATGTTTACCATAGTAATTTCCTAGCCCCAGACAAGGGGAGTAGAACTGGAAAGGAAAGCTAATCTATTTAGTATGATATGTAGGAAGGTGTGATTCCTCCATGGTGGTGCCTTTGGCCGTGTAAAAGTGAAGCGGCACTGAAAAAAATGTATGGAGCCTTCTCCACTTGCACAGTGACTTTTCATGAGCATCCTAGGAGGACCACTTTGCTGGAAATAGAAAAATTAAGGGATACTTCAGAAATCTTAATTAATATTATTGTATAAGATTTAAATCTTCCTCAAGTATCATTGATTGTGGCAGGATGAATGTTCCTTGTCTGACATTGAACAAATGAACAAAGATTCACAATGTTCTGGGCTATCTGGCAGAAAGACATTTGTTTTCAGAATAGGTTCTAAAACACTTTTCGTTGTTTTAAAGTTAAGTAATATTTATTGGGCAGTCATCATGGATCCTCTATGGGTCAGTGCCCCTGGTGGCAGCAGTGTACAAAAACAATGACTGTCAGATTTAGATTTCATGGAAAGGAATGATCAGAAACTCATAGCTGAGGAAGGTAAGGCAAAGACAGTGACAGAGTGCTTTAGGATGTCTCTGGGATTTCCACCAGTTCTTAATAGGAGAACTGCCTGCCTCTTGAGGTTGATACTCTTATTCCCAATTTACAAATAAAGAAGTTGGGTGTCACAGAGGTGAAGGAAGTTGTCCAAGGTCATACTACCGCTATTGACCCGTAAACAAGGTGGCGTTTATCCAAATATGATTTATAGTCGATCCTCTGTATCCATGGTTCCTCTGCAGCTGGATATTCAGGCAACCACAGACTGTGTAGTACTATAGCATTTAGTTTTGAAAAAGGTTTGAAAAATACACGTGCAATTCAAACACACGTTGTTCAAGGGTCAACTGTAGCTGGTTGCAAGCCCAGAATATAGACCTCAGACTGTCTGGCTTTACTGTGTGACCAATATCCAGCTCTGATGTGATATTTGAGAGTTTCTTTTTTTATTCCCAGCGTTTTCTTTTCATCAACATGTGCAGTGGTTGTGGTCTCAAAACATTCCTTTTCCACAACCCTCAGAAACATATCCATTGTGTAAGTAGCACGTTGTCAACATTAAAAGCACAAGTAATTGAGGTGCTGCTCTCACAGTGGAAAGAAAGAACAAGTCAGGGGAAGGCAGTGCACTGAAGGACAGTGCCTTCAAGGGAAAAATCATTACATGCTATTGAGGAGTGTCCCAGTCATCCATCCGTAAATTGTCCCAAGTGTTCTTAGCCTCAAAAATGTCTCCTCAGCCCCTCTTCTTGGTCAACAACTAAACTGTGTTTTTGCCATTTGACCCAAGCCTCCCTGTTTCCAGTTACCTTCTCACCTTAGCTGCAAATTATCTATAGCCTGATTTTAAATCCCCAAATCAAATCTTCACTTTATTGCTAGTTCAGGAGATTAAAATGTGAACCTCCAGGCAGCAGTTAATAAGTAATTGTTTATTTAGCCATAACATCAAGAGTGAAGTTCACAATCAATTCTCCAGAGGTCGATTTTAGAATTCACTTAAATACTGCTCTTCCAACTCCAAGTGAATAAATTACTCAGTTGTTTCCTGAGTTTAAGGTTATAATGATAACTGTCTACTTCCTCTAATTAAATTGAATCTCCACTTAAGAATTGTACTTACTAATAGGTGTTTCTATCTCATTTACCGAAAGAATTACTAATATTTATCGAATACATACTGTATGCTAGACACTATGTTTAAATATATGTAATGAATTACTTGACAAATAATTCCAACATCCCTATTGCATAAGTACTATTATTATATCCTTTTGTTCAAGTGAGGAAATTAAGGCTTAGAAAAATTTTTACGTCTGCAGAGATAAGCAGTAGTATATCAAAGCCTCGACCCAGGTTTTTACAATTCCAAAGCCCTTGTTCTTAAGTTCTTACTGCATTTGATAGTATTGAGGTAACAGTATACATGTTTCCTAGTAATCTTCTATATTTATGATTGCTTGAATACAGTTTAAGATCCCTTAAGCATTGTCTGAGACTTAGATACTGCAGTAGACATTGGAGATGCAAAAATAGTTAAGTTATTGCTCATATGCTTAGGAGCATAGTCTAGTTCTAGAAGAGAACTAGGGATATATGAATAAAATTTTAGGAAAAATAGTTTGATAAATATTACTATAGAAATATCAACAAATTACCTTAAAATATGAGAGTGAAAGAGAGAGATTCCAGTGGGTTGTTAACAGAGTTGTTCTTCATGGCTTACTGGAGGTGATGGACTTTTTAGTTCTTGCTGTCTTAATGGGTCAGTTCTGCTGCACCCCCCATGAAGTATGTCTGTTTCATCATTGCTCAACCAGGCAAGTAAGGCGGTTGTGTGCGAGAAACTTTCACCTTTTCATTTCACTGATAGAGTAACTTACTGGTTGTTGTTCTAACGACTCAAATATAGAATGTCCATAGTTTTCACATGGTCAGGACACTCACCAGAGAAAAATCAATAGTACGTATGGAACTAGACATTGGGAATGAACTCAGGGATCATTTGGTCCACACCTAAGTCCCATTCATTTATAAGTCTGCAGTACTATGCTCACCTTTATTCACACATCCTTTCTTTCTTTCCCTTGGGCCAAAGCATTTGTATAATTTGCAGGATCAGAGAAGTTTCTGCATAAGTCACAAACTATGCCAAGAGTTAACTCTTTCCTCCTACATCCTAGGTCTTGGTGTGTCTGAACTTACCCCTGTCTCATAGTAAGTTTCCCTACCTCAGCCACTGGTATCTTCTCTTGTCTGCTGACCTAGGCAGCCCATCCAAGATTTTAAGAGATAGGACTGACCTGACAATTCACACATCTTACAAGATGGATAGTTTATTTTCTTCTTTATTTTTCTATTATTTCAGTAACAAATCTGAAATGCTTCAGATGGGAAGATAATCTCGTTTCAGTAGGTATAGACTTTTCCTCCCAATACCAGTGGTCATGGACTACTGCTCCATTTTTCCCGGCAGTGATCAAGAAGATTCCTCCTGAATTTGCAAGACTGTTTGTTAATATCTCTGACTCAGCCCTCAGGTATATTGTGTCTTGGTTTCTGTTGCTGTCCTGGACTATGACCCAAGGTTGCTCTGTGTTACATTCAGTGCCCTAGATTCTTGACTAGTAAGATTACAAAATGAGGCAAACAGTGATAGAACTTGATGTGCATGAAAGGTGCTGTTAAATTCCTTCCAATGGTCTGTAATTTCAGCCTCCATGTGGTCAACTTTCTGTTTCCAAAACTAAGCCCAGGTTATGGTGCAGGCATTTACTGAGCACCTTTAGTATTTCAGGAAGCATCAAAAACAAACGAGTGACAGAAAACTTTTTTTTAAGCAAAGTTTTGGGACAATTAGTTTCCTTATTGAAAAAAAAAAAAACCTACAATAACTAAAATAAGTCCCAAATTGTCTAAGAGTTATATGAAACAACAAATAAATAACCATAATATAGCTTGAAGAAAATAAAAGAGTACTTTTACCAAAACTCTGGAGGTACAAGAGCTTTCTAATCTTTAAAGCAGCAGAACCCTCAAAGGAAAAAATCAATATGGTTGACTAAATAAAAATTCAAAGCTACTTTATATCAACAAAGAAAAAATTTCAAGCAAACACATAACCAAAAATAAAAGAGAAATAAAAAATGATGGTATGCTGAGTGAAGTACAGCATCTAAAAAGGCCACATGCTCTGTGTTTCCATCTATATCATGTTTTCAGAATGACACAGTTATGGAGTTGGAGAACAGATGAGTAACTGCCAGGGGACAGGGATGGGATGAGGGGATGGATATGACCATAAAAAGTATAACATGAGAGAGACCTTTGTGGTTATGGAATGGTTTTGTACCGTGATTTCTCTGCATGAATCTGTGTACACATGTGCTAAAACGGCATAGAACTAAAACACACAAACATTGTACCAATGTCAATTTTCTGGTTTTGATATTTTACTATAGCTACATAAGGAAGATTTGGGTGAAGGGTACACTGAACCCCTCTGTTCTATTTTTGCAACTTCCTGTAAGTCTATAATTATTTTGAAATAAAAATGTTAAAAGTAGTAAATATTAAAAAATACTTTATTATTAAACTTTCCTTTTTAAGTGAAAGCAAGTTTATTCAGAGAGATACAGATTCCATAGACAGAATGGGGATGGTCTCAAGGGAGAGAGGCCTATTATGAAGCTTTTAAAATAGAACTATCCAATAGAAGTATAATTTGAACCACAAAACATTTAAAATTTATTTTTTGAGATATATTTGACATATGTATATGTTTGAGATGTATATGTTGATTTCATATTTATATATTGCAATATAGTTGCCACCGTGGCATTAGCTAACAACTCTACCCACAGATGTAATTTAAAATTTTCTAATAACCACATTAAAAACAGTAAAAATTAGTGGGTAATATAATTGTAATATTTTATCTAACTAATAAATTTTATTAATTTTAATAACATTAAATGAATATTTTATTTATTGAATATTTTATTCCAAATATATAATTTCAGCATGTATTCAATAAAAACATTATGGATGAGACATTTATTTTTTTATATTCTTATACTTGAAATTATTGTTTTGAGCCTCCAGGGTGTTAGAAATTCCTTAATTTAATACTTTGCCATGCGCAACTTTGCCTCAGATCCAAGGATCCTAGGATTTACTAAACACATCGAAATCACTTAAACCTCAAACTCTGGATGCAGTAGAGAATGATCACAGAGACAGAGTTGGGGGTGGGACCCCACCTCAGCTTCCTCCCTCCTCTCCCAGACTTCCTTCACATACCAGGCCCTCCCTCTCCCCCAATCTCAAGGACTTCATGAAGCCCCAAGCACACATGGGAGAGCAGGTCATGTGATACACAAACTCAGATCCCCACAGTTCCTCACAGGAAGTCCTTCCTTATGTCTGCCCACTCCCACTCCTGCTTCAGCCTCAGTGATTTCCCCAGTAGAGTTCCAGGTATGTGTGGAAGGTGATCTTAGAATATTCTCCCAATAACTACAGGGCTCACTACCTCAACTCCCTTAATACTTAGATCAAATGTCACCTCTTAGGAAATCCTTTCCAGAGGATAATATTTAAAGTTACAACTGGCTCCCTCATCTTCCCTACCTTCTTTTTCTCTAAATCACTCTACTTTTTGAGACCTCAGTAATTTACTTCAATTATTTGAAGTTTGTTTCATGTCCATGTTTTCCATTAACATGTAAGCTCCTTAAGGGCAGGGATTTTTGCCTGCTTTGGTTTCATGCATCCTGTAGTAGCTAGATGCTCAATAAATATATGTTAATACATTGAAAATAGTTAAAAGTTTTCAGTCTCTATTATATTTATTGAAGCAGGTATCCAGTAATCCTGGATAACAGGCTGTTAGTTTTAGGATGTCCCTTTTCAGTCATGTAGCTGTATTAACCCTCAGTATTTGAGCAAATAGACATATATTTACTTGATTTTGCTTAATAGATTGTGTCCTTTCTCTATTTATGGCAAAAGGCCCAACAAACCTTCAGAAAGAGAGTAAACTAGATCAGATCTCTTCCATTTAAGGATTCAACATTGTTAAATATCTTTGATGGGCCAAGTTAGTCCTGTCTTAGGTCAGCCGGCTGGATGAGAAGGGATAGAAATTCACAAAAAGGAAGGGGAGAGTCAGACGTGTTCAACCCCATTCTAAAGGGTCTGAGAGGAACGTTTTTCTCCTGGCACCATCTGTGGCTTATAAAATGTCTTCATATCCAGCCACTCTGGGCCATGAGGCCAGTGTGTGAAGACATACAAATTAATGGGCATGTGGGGAGCCCAGGCACACACTGGGGATCACAGCAGAGAATAGTACTAGAGAAAGAAATGGTATGTTTCTCCCTATTAATCAGAAATAAAAGATTATTGCTAACCAGCAGTTTTGGAAATGCTTTAAGCATGACTGAACTGGACAAGAATTGCATCAAACAGTTGGGACCACATATTTTCAGTAATAATAGCAGAGAATGGATTCTTTCTCAGAATTAGGTAGAGTTTCTAATGTTTCTCTCTGAGAAGCAGGGAAGGACAGGATTGGACTATTGTGCTACCTGAGATGATGGAATATTTTTTATCTTAATAAAGAGAAGAGAATCATGGAAAATAAAAGACATTCTTTTGATGGAAATATGGGGAACTCAAAGTCATACTAATTTAGATATTCTTTCCTTTCTTCCTTCTAAAATAAACGGGGAGGGGGGAAGCCTTTACACCAAAAAAGGTATTTAGTTTCAGCATTAATTACAATGGTAAAAATTGGAAATAATCAAAGTTAGTAATGATTAAGTAGAATATTCTTCATTCTGATATTATATCCATATCACCTAGAACACTATCTGTTACATAGAAGTACACAGTGTATATTACAAAATAATGAATAAATGAACAGCTGATTAAAATGAATTATCTACTCCAGGATTATAAATCCTAGGATTATAAATTATAAATATAAATTATAATTCCAGGATTGTAAATCCTAAGCAGTTACTGAAATGATTGCGTTAATCATGATATTGAAAATGTTAATGTGATAATATTGAGTGAAAAAATATAGAATATAAAATAGCTCTAGAATATAAAATGGTTCTTAGACTTCAGCATGTATCATGTTACCTGGAGGGCTTGTTAAACATAGATTTTTGAGTCTCAACACCAGTTTCTAATTCAGTGGGTCTGGAATGGTGCCCAATAATTTGCATTTCTAGCAAGTTTCTAGGTGATGCCTGTGCTGCTGGCCCCAAGGCCATATTTTGAGAACTACTGATCTAAAGGATGGTAACAATTATGTACAATAAGCAAATAAAATGATATCTGGAAAAAGTATTGAGCAAATAAAAGTATGCCAAGAAAAGGTGTTCAGAATATAGTGTTAATAGTGATTGTCTTTGAGAAATAGAAACATGGCTTATAGATCTCTTCTTTCTACTTTTCTTTGTTTTCCAAATTTTCTTTGTGGTCAACTACTAGTTTCAAATGGAAAATAAAAAAAGGCCAAGCAGTTAAAATTTAAGTACAAAAGCAAAACAAAATACAATGAATACACTATAAAGGGAGATACTAATTTTCTCTAAAGAGATGATCATGAAATCTGGAGTTAAGGGGCTAGTTTAAGTGAGTAGTATGTGCTTGCCTTTGGTATTACTTAATTACTTCTGCTAGAACTCCCTGATACTAAATTGATTCTTCATCTGACACCTGAAGTCATTGTCTTCTAGAAACTTTTCTTTGCTCTTCTAAAGCAGACCACACAGATGGCTGATGACAGTTCAGCCCATATTTTATTTGGTTATTCTTTTTGTTCTTGATGGTTAAAGCTTCCTTGAGAACAGGACTCAGGTTGCTGCTTTTTTAACACACCTTTGGCCTGGGTATGTGAAGGTGCTTCAATTTCCCGTGTTCAGCCTGAGTATAATTTAAGTTCAACTGTTGGATATTTTCTTTCTTTCTTTTCTTTTTGTTTCATATATATTTATTTGCTTTCTTTTTTAAAAATGGAAATATAGTTGATTTACAATGTTGTGTTAGTTTTAGGTGTACAGCACCGTGATTCAGTTTTATATACTTTTTCACATTCTTTTCCCTTATAGGTTATTACAAAATATTAAGTATAGTTCCCTGTGCTATACAGTAGGTCCTTGTTGGTTATCTATTTTATATATAGTAGTGTGTATATATTAATCCCAACCTCCTAATTTATCCCTCCACTCCTTTCCCCTTTAGTAACCATAACAGAAAGAGACTCACAGGCATAGAAAACAAACTCACGGATATTTTCTTTTTGCGCATTTGGGTCCATTACTCTCCATCATTCTGTTTGTTCCAGGAAGTAGACAATTTTGTACCAACAACCTATATATTTATTTTAATATTTGAGGAAAGACCTGCTAAGGATAAACGAGATATAAATTTGAACTCCTATTATCAAAGTTTAGCTAAATTGGAGGTACCCTGAGATAAAACCTGGGTTCTCATACATGCAAAGCATGTGATCTACCACTAAAGCTATATCCCCAATTGTAGGTAATTTGAGGCTGCATCAAAAAGCTTGCTTGAGTTCTGGGTTACAGGTGGTTTGACTAGTGAGAAGCACTAAAAGATGGGAGTAGAGTGAGTTCGGTGTATTTTATTCCCCTGACCTCTGTCCTGCTGGACGATGGGTTGGCAGTGGCTGTATTCTTTCGCTGAAGCCTTAGCTCCTCTAGGTATTTCCTCTTCTCCAGCTCTACTTCTCTCTATGGGTTCAGGTTTCTGCTCCCTCCCTCTATCCCTTCAGATGTAGGATACTAGTTGCTCCTTTGCTGCTAGTTTGATGCTGCCTTTACATTTCTTATTGGTTTCCCGTAATCCTATCCATACCTTGTACATAATCCTTTATTAAACTCTCCTAAAATTACACCATTTAAGTAGGCCATCTGCTTCCTGCTGGGACCTTTGCCAGTATACCTCCTTTTCATTTTAATTTTCAGGTCTATGGATATATGCCTTCATCTCACAGAAAATAAGAGGCAGAAGCTCCCCATGGACTAACATGGAATATAAAGAGCACAGGCTTTAGAGCAAACCATATTGGTTCAAATATGAGTTTTGCTATTTCCTTGCTAAATAGCACAGCAAAGTTACTTAAGAGACTCAATTTTTCCCCTCAAAAATGGGGATTATCATTTCTTATTGAGTTGTTGAAAGAGTTAAGTACGAAAACATGTGTCAGGTATCTACCACTTTGCACGTATATATGTAGTCCCCAAACTTTAGTTCCCCTTCCCTCTCTATGCTAAAACAAACTATGCCAATAAAAGAGGGAAGTTGTCTTGTTCTCTCACTGTATCTCTGCATTGTTCTAAGCATCCTCTGCTGCAGCTTCAGTCCCTCCCAAATTTATAAACAATTCTTGCCTTTCTGAATAATGCACTTCTATCTCCCATGCATCTCTGCTGCCTGCGCTATACTAGGGGCCATCTAAGTTCTAGAGACTTAGACCTGCTCTCCTGAGGAGGACCCAGCAACAGACAGGGTTTGGTTGCTAGCTTCTCCCCAAAGACATGATGACCTCCTCTTTGTGAGGAAGCAACACATTGCTTGCTTTCTTACGCGGGGGGGCATGGACATCTAGAATAGACCTCACCCTTACCAATAACCAAGTTCTTTTTCCGTGGGGATGCTACTTCACAATATCCTGATAAAGCATTTGAATATGGCATGGCAGGTCAGAACTTTTTGTGAGACATAGGACCCGATGATTATGTATTTATGATCTTACTTAGCCTTTGACATAAGACTGTAAGGGTTATGATTTTTCCAGGTGATTAAATTGAGGCTTAGAGATGTTCAGTAAATTGTCCCTAACAGAAGGTGGAGGACCTGAGGCAAAACTCAGGTCTATTTCGGGTCAGTTTCTGTTCTTCCCAATATTTTACTCCTCTTTTTGAGTGAAATATTTCACCCAAAGACAGTAGAACTTCAGAGGATCACTGGAATAAGTATCTGTGTTTGTTTTTGTGAATGTGTTTGGGGTGGTTGGGGGGTGATATCAGGATCCCTGAGGACCCACAGATAAAAAGTGCAAGATGTGGAAGCAGAGATCCTACCTCTTAACACAAGCAAGCTCTGTGATACTGGGGAAAAAAATTTTGACTGGTCTCCAGTTTTCTCATCTGTGAAATGAGATTCTTCCTGATGTCTGCCTGATAGAATGCTTGGCTCATATTAGTAGCCCCAGAGAATTTAAGTTTTTTATTCTGCTTTTGTTCAGGTACCCATTAGCTCTGACCAGTGTTGTTCTTGCAGTCCTCTATTCTAGCTTCTAGTTTAACTTCTATACTTGTTGATGGAGTAATCCTAAAACATAGATCTTATCAACGTAAATACCTGATAAAGAGTCACTTAATTTGGAGACAAGCCAAATCCAAATAGAAAAGGAAGCTTTTTTACTCCTAGAATATACAGATAATAGTGATAATGCTTCAAATATTTCTGCAAACATGGACTAATGGTGGTTCAGATGCTCTGCAGACTATTGCCGCCATATATTGTGCAATGTAGACTTTCCCTCAAGCCTTGACTAGTTAACAAAGAGCAAATCCAATAATATCTCCATTGTTCAAGCAAGATCACATTCTGGAAGTGGTGAAAATGATTAGATTATATATGTAAGTTAAAGCGAAGAAGAAAAGTGTCTTAGAGAATACATTGGACTTCTAGGCTTGGAGAAGAGTTAAACGTTCAAAGTGATTAGAAAAACATATGCATTATCATCATTATCATCAACATTATCACAGCTAACTTTTACTGTTTACTTACAGATAGAAACATATTATTTGATTCTCAAGGAAGAACTGTGAGATAATTACAGTGATTACATTTGTGTTACAGAGAAGCAAGTTGACTCCTAGGGATGCTGGAAACTTGTCTAGATTTAATCAACTAGGAAAGCTTATTTGATGTGAACTTTTGTCCTGTTGAACACTTGTGAATATATTTTACACATTTTGGTATGAGTAAACGTTCCTAATTTTGTATTGCTTGAATAATGGGTGAATGGATGAAAGGGGAAAAGAAAGGACAAAATTCTGTGCCCCATGTGTAGTTTGATATAAAAGTAAAGTTCACTGTATTAGCAGGATGAAACCACCAAAGATGTTTGCCTAGTGAAAGTACCATGATCAAAACTGAGTCTCAGGTTCACTGTAGTAGATTGATTTGGGATAAAATAAATAAGAGGCTGGGAAACTGGCTAACAGGCTCTTTTACAACCTGAGGGTTGGGGTTATGAGACAATGATTAAGAGTTTAGCAATAAGAAAAGGGATGAAGAGGTTGGATTCAGGAATGTGACCAAAATAAACCAAACAGAACTTGTTAATATCCTCATGAGGAAGGATAATGATCAGGTTTCAACTTGGATCCATGGTTTATGAGTTTATTAATAAAGACACAGATTTGTCCATCCCATAGTCATTTGCTTTAAAAAAAAATCTGTTGGACACATTCACTTTTGTTCAAGTGTAAATGACAAGCTTTATTTTATTTTATTTTTTATTGAAGTATAGTGTTAATTTCTGCAGGACACACTCACTTTTATTCATTATGTGGTAACTCGGGTGAAATTTACTCTACCACCTTAAATAAATGTATGAAACAACAGAAAAGGCTGCAGAAGAAGAGAAGGAATAAATATGAAGTGAGCCCTAAAATTGTCTTTCCTTATTTCAGAAGATGAATTTTCAGACTGCAGTGATGTGAGAAAGAACCCAAACAGAACCTGCTGGTCTTAATGAGCAGAGGAGGATTGAACTCTTGAGTCAATGTGTTAATTCAGACCTAAGGTTTCATTTAGGAAACAGAGAGAGAGGAATATGGAATAAAGAAAAGCAAAAACGAAGCCTATAAGGATAGACTCAAAATGGAGGTATAGATGTGAAGTCAGCATTTCTAAAATATATGCATTCCTATGTAAATTTATTTATATGTACACATGTATAAGTATGAATGCTTGTACATGTATGTCTGTATATATATACACAAACATATAGCCACATATACATGTAGATAAATATTATATATGTATATGTGTGTATATATGTATACATTTGTATCTGTGTATATGCATACATATATTTCCTAGCTTTTCTCTATGAAAGGTCCATGAAGTAATGACAGCCAAAATAGCAATAAGCACTTGATGTTCAAGTCATATCCACTAAAACGAACCAAGCCTCCTTGGATAAATGACTGCTTCTAATGCTGTGGCGGGGTTGGTAAAAGATAATTTGGGAATGTATTGTTAGTCTAAGAAGAAAGTGCTTAAAAATGAATGGAGATGAGTCAGAAGAACACAAATCAATTTGAATGTCTTCCATTGATCAAATCTCAGACAATTTGTGTACCAAAATAATTAAGTACCATAATGAAACATAAACCATTAGAAAATAGGAATTTTTGAGCTCATACGAATAATAAAGACATCACTATATACATTAGAAAAAGATGGGATGTCTCTTGTTTACATTAGAATGCAGAGTTCCTACTGGTAAATGTAGGGGGAAATTTTGATGAAGGGAAAGTCATTTACATTGTCTTAAAATATCTCCCCTCAGACTGCTTATTAGTTTTAAGACAAAGTAATTTGTCTAATAATATCTATTAATGACAATGCCCTTGAATACAGAGAAGTGATTTACTGCACAGTACAGTACTGGGTAGGGTCAGCAGAAGGATAGGAGAAACTGTAAGAGCCAAAGATAGTATCAGTTATGCTAACAGCCATATGTATGTTTGTATGTGTGTGCGTGTGTGTGTGTATATATACACATATATGCATATATATTATTCTATTTATATAAAATTCTGGAATATGCAAACTAAGTGACAGAAAACCAATGGCTGTCTCAGGATGGGGAGTGTGGATAGTTGGGGAGAAGTTGGAGAGGAGATTACAAATGTATACAAGGTATCTTTTCATGTGTTTGGACATGTTCATTAACTGGATTGTGGTTATAATTTAAGGGTATATACATATTTTAAAACTTATCAGACTATATTTTTAATATGTGATATTAATATTGTCAGTTATGCATCTATTATTAAAACAAGTGAATAAGACAATTTGGCAATATCTTATAAAGTGAAGAACTTGTACCTATCATCCAATAATAGCACTTTTTTATATATGACTGCAGAAATTTTTTTCAGACATTGAGGGGAAAAACTAATAAAACAAATATCTGCTTTAAAAAATTGGCAAGTATTTTGAAGAGACATTTCATCACAGGAGACATAGGAATGGCAAATAAAATATTAATTAAAATATGATATTTTAATACCATAAGAACAGCTAACAAAAAGACAACTCCAAATGTTGGCATGTTCATAAAGCAATTGGATCTCATACTTGCTGGTGAGAATGCAAAAGTGTATGGCCTCTTTGGGAAATAGTTTGGCAGTCCCTTATAGTTAAACATGTACTTATAATATGACCCGGCAATTCCACTGCTAGTTATTTACTGAAGATAAATGAAAATATATCTTAACACAAAGACTTGCATTCAGTTATTCATAGAAACTTTATTTGTAATATCACCAAACAATCCAAATGTCCATCAAACGGTGAATGGATAAACTAAGTGTGGTATATCCATAAATAGAATATTACTTAGAAATAAAGTTGAATGAATTACTGACATAGGCAGGAACATAAATAAATCTTAAAAGTTTAATGCCAGACATCAAAAAATGCATTCATATGAAGTTCTAGAAAAGTCAGAACCATAGATAAAGAAGGGGATCAGCAATTTCCAAGGATGGGAGGTAGAGGTAGGGAATTGACTAGAAGGGCTCACAAGAAAACTTGTTGGGGTGATGGAAATGTTCTGTATCTTCATCGTGGTGGTAGTTACATTACTATATACATTTGTCCAAATTTATCAAATCATATACAAAATTGTACCAATTCGTGAGAATGTTGTATGTAAATTTACCTCAATGAGTCGATTATAAAGTAATCTCTTGAGGGTCATATGTCTAGTGCCTACTCTGTATAATCTTTTAGATTAAATTTTGACTTTTGAAATATATCTTGAATTCCCCAGCAATTTATTGGACACAGAGGTGAGAAAAACCGTGAATCTTATGCTTATCCACTCGAGTTGACAAGAGCCATAGTGTTGTGGAGGGATTTGAAGGAGGAGAAATTTTTGTTTGTTATCAAGAGCTCAGATATTCAAAGGTAAATTCAAGAAGAGGGCAGAGGGTGATTACCAATTATTATTCCAAAATAACCATCTTGGTGCCGGAAAATTAGCAGTGGTTTAATTCAGTGATTTGTTAAATTTAGCAAAAAACATGTGAAAGTACACTGACTGGAAAGCTCAATATTTGTGGGGAAAGATATTTTATGGTATATTTGTGGGGTTATAGGGCATAGTGTCATAGCTCTTATAGGCAATGTGGAGAATTGTTCTACATTTCCCATGAGAGATCTGAGCCAGAGTCACCTCAGAAACATTTACATTTTTCTAATTTTTTATTAAATATAATGGGATGTTTCTAATAATTGTAGTTTATTATGGTCTTTGCTTTTATCAGTATAAAATTAAGAGGAACAAAAAAAGGAGAGAATTTAGTGGTAAAATCATCCAGATAAT
Organism: Tursiops truncatus; assembly: GCF_011762595.2. Lineage (NCBI taxonomy): Eukaryota > Metazoa > Chordata > Mammalia > Artiodactyla > Delphinidae > Tursiops > Tursiops truncatus. The sequence continues at coordinate 49,533,032 of NC_047041.1, forward strand.
CCTTCTCATTTTAAGCTTTTAGTCTTAGAGTATATTACATATTAAAAGGAGATCCAGGTGCAGGGATTTTTCTTGCTGATTCTCAGTTCATTTACCGATGTGTTTGGCCATATACTGAGTCTCTGAAAAGGGTTTACCTTTGAGGTTACAGAGATATAATGTGAAAAGGGAACTTCTTGCATACTGATAAATATATCTAATGATCAGGCATGTATACAGCAAGCAGGTGTGTCTAATAAGAAGGATGGGAAGAAACAGCTGTATAGTGAATAAAGGCTCATTGGCCACCAAAGAGATAAATAGGGAACCGTTGGTTTTCCACCAGAGCCATACCTCCCATAATGCCCTTGTCCCTGCTTTCCTGCAACATGAATATTATCCCAGGATAAAGGGGAAGACACATTTATAGGTCACTGAGACAGCTGTTGTTGTTTTTAAAGGGGATAATTTGTCCCAGCTTCAGAAATTGCTCTCACTGGTCACCATGGGAGTGAGCCCAGATGCTTTCTGTTATGAAATTCAGTGTCAAACCAATTATGGGTGTACTGATGCATCATGATATCTGAGATGAAGAAACTGCAAATTAGGCTATTTCCTCTTTGTAAATTTAAATTCTGACATTTCATACTGTCATGATTTATACTGACTTCTAGGTAATAGAAAGGTTGTTTGACGGCTTACTCCTTCCATGGGTAGTTATATAATGTCCCAACAGGCAGCAAAGTTCATGAAAATAAAGTTGATTAATCTTTCTATGTCTAGTATTAGTGTAGATGGGTCAGATCTATATGGATGGTGTAAAACGAGCTTTGATTCTAGTCGGGTACTTGCAGCACCTGCCTGGTTCTACTGGGCAGAACAAAGCTGTTGAAGGTAGGCCATCCTGGACCTCATCCTGGCCATGGTTTCTGCCTGGGTGACCTTGGAAATGCAACAAGTGGTCTTGGCAAATTATTTAATATCCATTTCTAGCCTGAGTTTTGTTAGATGTAAAATGGGGTGAAAACAGTCAGTTAAGACACTCTGCATTTTGGACTGACATTTTTCGTTTGAGGTTGCTGCAAAAGCTTCTTGCTGAATAATTAATAATGAAGAGGTAAATATCAGAGACCTGACTGGTTCATAGAATTGAATTTCAAACATGTAAAATTCACATAATCACATATTAGAAATAAAGCACTATATATAATATATACTCTATATCAGGGGTCCCCAACCCTCAGGCTGTGGACCAGTACCTGGGGCCTGTTAGGAACTGGGCTGCACAGCAGGAGGTGAGTGGCAGGGGAACAAGCGAAGCTTCATCTGCCGCTCCCAGAGCTCCCTATCGATCGCATTATCACCTGAACCATCCCTCCCCCCTCTCCCATCCCCCTTCTGTGGAAAAATTGTCTCCCACGAAACCGGTCCGTGGTGCCAAAAAGATTGGGGACCGCTTCTCTATCTATGTGTGTGTATACGTACATATATGTTATATATAAAAATATGTATATACACACACATATATAAGTATTTTGGCCTAATTTAATTAAAGTTGGATTTTTTTTTGTCACTTGCAACCAAAGATCCTAATATAGACAGAAATTTGACAACTAGGAAAAAGAGAAGAAACTGAGGAAGAAAAGGTGACAGGATGGCTACTGCTTAGAAAACTGGGTTTATGGACTAAAAAAGAGCTCTACTGCTGTCTTACTCATACGTATTTTCCTAAGACGTTCAGCATGATGTTTATAGAGGTGGTAGTGTGTCTTTATTTTAAAGAGAATGCCTCTAATAGTTTTCATAAGAGCTTGTAGATACAGAAAAATATATCAAGGAAACTTTCTTCTATTCCTGGTTTATTAAAACTACCTTTTAAAATCACGAATAGTATGGAATGGCATTAATTATTTTCTCTGTATCTATGATATAATTTTTTTCTTTTGTCAAAATGAAAAATTGTATTGAGATTATTTGCCTATTTATTTTTTTATTGGAGTATAGTTGCTTTACAATATTGTGTTAGCTGATTCAGTTTGCTGTACAGTATGAACTATATGTATATATCTATCCCCTCTTTCTTGGGTTTCCTTCTCATTTAGGTCACCACAGAGCACTGAGTAGAGTTCCCTGTGCTATACAGTAGGTTCTCATTAGTTATCTCTGTATTTTATACATAGTATCAATAGTGTATATATGTCAATCCCAATCTCCCAATTCATCCCACCCCTCCTTTCCCTCTTGGTATCCATATATTTGTTCTCCATGTCTGTCTCTATTTCTGCTTTGTAAGTAAGATGGTCTATACCAATTTTTTCAGATTCCACATATATGTGTTACTATATGATATTTGTTTTTCTCCTTCTGACTTCACTCTGTATGACAGTTTCTAGGTCCATCCATGTCTCTATGAATGACCCAGTTTCGTTCCTTTTCATGGCTGAGTAATATTCCATTGTATATATGTACTATATCTTCTTTATCCATTCCCCTGTTGATGGACATTTAGGCTGCTTCCATGTCCTGGCTATTGTAAATAGTGCTACAATGAACATTGGGGTGCATATGTCTTTTTGCATTATGGTTTTCTCTGGGTATGTGCCCATTAGTGGGATTGCTGGGTCATATGGTAGTTCTGTTTTTAGTTTTTAGGGAATCCATACTGTTCTCCATGGTGGCTGTATCAATTTACATTCCCACCAACAATGCAAGAGGGTTCCCTTTTCTCCACACTCTCTCCAGCATTTGTTGTTTGTAGAGTTTTTGAGGATGGCTATTCTGACCTGTGTGAGATGATACCTCACTGTAGTTCTGATTTGCATTTCTCTAATAATTAGTGATGTTGAGCATCTTCTCATGTATTTGATGGCCATCTGTATGTCTTCTTTGGAGAAATGTCTGTTTAGGTCTTCTGCCCATCTTTAGATTGGGGTTTTGTTTTTTTTTTTGATACTGAGCTGCATGAGCTGTTTGTATATATTGGAGATTAATCCTTTGTCAGTTGCTTCATTTGCAATTATTGTCTCCCATTCTGAGCTTTGTCTTTTCATCTTGTTTATGGTTTCCTTTGCTGTGCAAAAGTTTTTAAGTTTCTTTAGGTCCCATTTGTTTATTTCTGTTTTTACTCTCATTACTCAAGGAGGTGGGTCAAAAAAAGATCTTGCTGCAATTTATGTCAAAGAGTGCTCTGCCTATGTTTTCCTCTAAGACTTTTATAGTGTCTGGCCTTACATTTATGTCTTTAATCATTTTGAGTTTATTTTTGTGTAAGGTGTTAGGGAGTCTTCTAATTTCATTCTTTTCCATGTAGCTGTCCAGTTTTCCCAGTACCACTTATTAAAGAGGCTATCTTTGCTCGATTGTATATTCTGGCCTCCTTTGTCATTGACTAGGTGACAATAGGTGCATGGGTTTATCTCTGGGCTTTCTATACTGTTCCATTGATCTATATTTCTGTTTTTGTACTGTCTGGATGACTGTAGCTTTGTAATATAGTGTGAAGTCAGGGAACCTGATTCCTCCAGTTCATTTTTCTTTCTCAAGATTGCTTTTGCTATTCGACGTCTTTTGTGTTTCCATACAAATTGTAAAATTTTTTGTTCTACTTATGTGAAAAATGGCATTGGTAATTTGATAGGGATTGCACTGAATCTGTAGATTGCTTTGGGTAGTATAGTCATTTTCACAATGTTATTCTTCGAATCCAAGAATCTCTCCAGACTTTTTGCCAGACTCCCTCCTGGCTAGCTGTGGCGCACTAGCCCCCTTCAGGCTGTGTTCACGCTGCCAACCCCAGTCCTCTCCCTGGGATCTGACTTCGAAGCTGGAGCCTCAGCTCCCAGCCCCCACCCGCCCTGGCGGGTGAGCAGACAAGCCTCTCGGGCTGGTGAGTGCTGGTCGGCACCGATCCTCTCTGCGGGAATCTCTCCACTTTGCCCTCCGCACCCCGGTGGCTGCGCTCTCCTCCGTGGCTCTGCAGCCTCCCCCTTCCGCCACCCGCAGTCTCCGCCCACGAAGGGGCTTCCTCATGTGTGGAAACCTTTCCTCCTTCACAGCTCCCTCCCACTGGTGCAGATCCAGTCCCTATTCTTTTGTCTCTGTTTTTTCTTTTCTCTATTGCCCTACCCAGGTACGTGGGGAATTCCTTGCCTTTGGGGAGGTCTGAGGTCTTCTGCCAGCGTTCAGTAGGTGTTCTGTAGAAGTTGTTCCACATGTAGTTGTATTTCTGATGTATTTGTGGGAAGGAAGGTGATCTCCACATCTTGCTCTTCCACCATCTTGAAGCTCTTCTGGCTTTTATTTTTTTACAGCATTATTGTTATGTAATTTACATACCATAAAACATGCCTATTAAGAGTGTACAGTTTAATGTGGTTTTGTAAATGTATACATCTGTGTAACCATTACCACAATCCAGTTTTAGAACACTTCCGTTTTTACAAATTTGTCTTCATTTCTAGCTGTAGCTAATTCTCTCTTTCCAGCAAAATAACTATCTAGTTTCTGTTCTATAGATTTTTCTTTTTCAGATATTTTATTTAAAAGGAATCATAAAATATGTGTATCTGGTTTCTTTCACTGTGCATAATGATTTGGTATTCAGTTACATTACTTCATGCATGTGGAGTTTGTTTCTTTATATTGCAGAATAGTATTCCATTATATAGATATGTCATATTGTTTATTCATTCATCAATTGTTTCACATTTGGATTGTTATTGTTTTCAGGTTTTGGTGATATATATATTTGTGAATATTTATGTATACTCTTTCTGTAAACATGTTTTCTTTTAATTTGGGTAAATATGCAGAAATGGAATTAGTAGGTCACATGGTAAATGTATGTTTACTTAAGAAAATTCCAAATTGATTCCAGAGTAGTTGTCTCATTTTACATTCTCATGAGTAATATACGTAACGTATGAAGGTTCTAGTTTCTCCTAAGTAGAACTCTAATTATGCCAATCTATAACTCTAGAATGGCATTGTCATTTTTTTTATTGTAGATATTCTATTGAATGTACAATGGTATCTCATTTATTTTTCACTTTAAATTTGTTTTTTATTTTGAAATAATTTTAGGAAAACATAGATGTTGTGAAAAATGTGCACTCATCCTCCTCAAATAAAGCACCATACGTAACTATGGCTCAGCTAGGAAGGCCATGAAATTGACATTGGTTCAATACTATTAACTAATCTACTCATGTTATTTGGATATCACCAGGTTTATATGCACTCTTCTTTGGCAATGTAGTTCTATAAAATTTTATCACAACTGGAAACTAGTATAACCATCACTATAATCAGAAGACAGAACTCTTCTATCACCTCAAAGATGCTCTATCATGTTACCCTGTTACCTTCTTATATTTCCAGATAACTCTAACCCTTGGAAACCATTGATCTGCTCTCCATCACTATAATTTTGCCACTCCATAAGTGTTATGTAAATAGAATCATATGCTATGTACCCTTTTTAATCAGTCTTTTTCACTCAACATGATGCTCTCGAGACCTATGTAGGTTGTTACATGTATCAGTGGTTCTACATTTTTCTTTTTTTTGCTGAGTCCATTATATGAATATATCACAATAAACCATGAAAACATTGCAGAGCTTTTGAGCTGCTTTCAGATTTTGGCTCTTATAAATAAAGCTGGTATAAATATTTATGTACAAAATTTCATGTGAATGTAAGTTTTTATTTCTCTAGGGCATGAGTCACCAAACTGTGGCCTGCAGGAAAAATCTGACCCATGGCCTGTTTTTGTAAAACCTATAAGGTTTGTGATAGTGACACTCAGTAGAATATCTGTAATGAAAAACAACAATAATGCCAAGTATTGAAGATGTTTAAGAGAAACAGAACTCTCATATTTTCCATGTGTTACTTACTGATGGGAATGTCAGGTGGAACTAGTTTGGAATCCATCTGACAGTTTCTTAAATAAATATACATTTACCATGTGATTTACCAATTCCACTTCCAGATATTCATCCACATTAAATGAAAATATATGCTCATACAATTATAAAAATGCTTTTAACGTTTTTAAAGGGTTGAAAAAATAAAATGAAGAATGTGTGATAGAGATGGAATTTGGCTTACAAAACTAAAAGTATTTACTGTCTGGTGCTTTACAGAAAAAGTTTGCCAACCTCTGCTCTGGAGTAAACATCTGAGAGTGGGTTGCTGGATTATGTGATATATGCATATTTGATTTTATAAGAAAGAACCAAACTGTTTTCCAGAGTGGCTATTAAATTTTACATCCTCCTCAGCAGTGTATCAGAGATCCACTTGCTCCACATTCTCATCAGCACTTAGTAAGAATTGTTATTGCAGCAATTCTAATAACAGGGATGTAGTGGTATCTCATTAAGCTTTCAATCTGCATGTCTTTAGTGCTTAATGATGTTGATCATATTTTCATGTATTTATCTGTGATTCATGTGTCCTTTTTTGGTGAAATGTCTGTTCAAGTATTTTGCTCATTTTCTAATTGTGTATTTTCTTACTGTTGCGAGTACAGATTTCTTTATATAATCTGGATACAATTCCTTTGTTGGCCATGTGATCTTTAAGTGTGGCTAGTTCTTTCTTTCTCTTAAGCTATTTTTATCTGGTATATATTTTAATTTTGATGAATTCCTATTTATTGATATTTTCTTTTATGTATTTTGGTTTTGGTGTCATGTTTAAAAACTCTTCATCTAACTCTAGGTAATGGAGATTTTCTTCTATGTTTTCTTCAAAAAGATTAATACTTTTACATTTTACATTTAGATCTAATAATAGTGTGATTCCTATAATTATAGTCTTCTTTTTCACAAAGGTTTTAGCTCTTTGAATCTCTTCAGCATTCATATTGTAGGAAGAGGTTATCACTTTCAATAAAATGCCACTGGAATTTAGATAGAGATTACATTGAATCTACATATATATTTGGAGACAAGTACATATGAAAATTTGTACTCCACATATAGTATTTTGCTCCAGTTTTTAATGCCCCTTTAATTTTGTAATCCATATTTTGAATTATTAAATGTGCAGGTATTTCACTTCCTTTGTTAGATATATCAGGTATTTTTATTCATTGATATCAATGATAATTTGACTTTTGGATTTTTCATTGTAGCATTTAGAATGAAATCAATTTTCTTGGGTATTGATTGTATATTCTGTGACCTTACTAAGCTTGCTTATTTGTTTTAGTAGGATTTTGAATTTTGGTAGATCCCCTAGGATTTTTTGCATATGAGATTATTTCAGCAGTGAATGAAGGCATTTTACTTATCCCTTTCCAATCTTAGTGTTTTTGATTGGCTTTTTGCAGTGACTAGACCCTCTGGAAAAATGTTTAATTGAAATGGTAAAAACAGACATCCTTGCCCTGTTCCTGATCTTAGAGAGAAAACAATCAGTCAATTACTATCAAGTATGAAAGTAGCTGTAGGTTCTTGACCTTTTCAAAAACTCAGTTTTTGCTTTCATTAATTTTCTCTAATGTTTTTCTGGTTTATATTTTATTAATATCCCCTGTTGTTATTATTATGTCTAATAATAATTTCTAAATTATTTTTAATAGTAATTTCCACTCATTATATTTCCACCCTTATTATTTCTTTCCTTCAACTTACTTTGAGATTGATTTGCTCTATTTTTCTAGCTTCTTGAAGTAAAAGTCTAGAATACTGATTTAGATCTTTATTCTTTTCTAATATTGGTTTAAATCTATACATTTCCCTCTAAGCCTTGCTTAAAGCTTTAGCTGCATCCTACACATTCTGAATGTTGTGGTTTTTTTAATTTAGTTCAGTTTTATTTTTTAAAAACTTTCCTTGTGATATCTTCTTGAACTCTTGCATTATTTAGAAGCATGTTGTTCAATTTCCAAATATTTGGGAATTTCCTGCATTTCTTTCTGTCATTGATTTCTATGTCAATTCTATTGTAGTTTGAGAACGTTTTTATTCTTTTCTGATTTTAATCTTTTTAAAGGTACTGAGAATATAACTTAACATATGGTTTATTCTGGAGAATAGTACATGTGTGCTTAGAAATAATGTGTATTCTGCTATTGTTGGGTATAGTGTTATATATAAACATTTTTCAGGTAAAGTTAGCTGTTTTTATTTTTTTCCTGTTTGTTTTATTTCCAATCTTCTCTGTTCTTTCTGATCTGTATATTCTTTTTCTATCAGTTAGTAAGAAAGGAGTATTAAATCTCCAGTTATAATGAGCAAATTGTCTATTTTTCCTTTAAATTCAGTTAGTTTTTGTTTTGTGTATTTTGAGCCCTGTTGTTGGGTGCATACTTATTTATATTTGTTGTATCTTCCTGGTATATTTACCTTTCATCATTATGAAACATTCTTGTCTTTAGTAAAATTTCCTGTCTTAAAATCTTTTATATTTATATAGCTACTCCAGCTCTCTTTTGATTGCTGCTTTTGTGATGTATCTTTTTTATCATCATATTTTCAATCTACTGTGTTTTTAATCCTGAAGGTTGTCTCATAGTCAAGTGTGTTTTGTTTAGAGTGTTGTGACTTCCTTGTTCTATCTAAAAATGTCTACCTTTTACCCATATATAACATAATAACTGTTATGTTTGGACTTACACCTTCCTTTTGCTCTGTTTTCCATATATCTCATATATATATTTTTTTTGAAGAGGTGGGTTTCTTGGTCTTCTTTTTGCCTTTTTTGTCTTAAATCAGTATTTTTAATATGGCATTTTAATTTTTCTGTTGAATTTTTAACTATCTTATGAAATATATAATCATTGATATAGGTATTAAAATATGCATATTATAACTTTTCACATTCTACTTCAATACTGGCTTGATTCTGATAAAAATATAGCTACATTGCTCACATAAGCTCTATTTGCATTTTTCCCTTTGTACTGCTTCACATATATTTCATCTATATGTTATAAACCTAAGTATAGAATTTTATAATTATATTTTTAAAGGAATTTAAGAAATGAGAAAAGTATCTACATGTATTTTATATTTATCATTTCCACTGTTCTCTGTTCTAATTATTATAGTATTGTTAGTGGATTGGTTGACAGTGTTGCCCACCCAGCATTTTGTATGCCATTCTGCTGTCTCTGGCTTCCATTATTTTGATGAGAATTCTGCCATTAATTATATTGTTATTCATGTTTTATACGATAAATCATTTTCTTTTTGCTATTTTCAAGATTTTTCTCTTCATCTTTCTTTTTCCAGCCTTTTGATTATGATAATTTTAAGTGTAAATCTGTTTGTAATTATCTTAGTTTGGCATTTGTTGAGCTTTTTGGATGTATAGATTAATATTTTAAATCACGTTTGGGAATGTTTTGGCCACAATACTTCAGATGTTTACTTTGAACTTTTTTCTTCTTCCTTTTCTATTGGTATGTGATTACATATTTATTGGTATACTTGACATTGCCTCACAGATCCCTGAGGCTATGTTCATTTTTATTCAATATATTTTTCTTCCTGTTCTTTAGACTGGATAATATACTGGACTATCTTCAAGTTGATTGATATTTTCTCCTGCTATATGAAATCTTCTTTTGAGCTCATTTGGTGAGTTTTTATATTGGTGTTTATACTTTTTAACATAAAATTTTTATTTGATACTTTTTTATAATTTCTCCATTGACATTAATATTTTATCGAGTCCTTGTCATATTTCCTTTAGTTCTTTGAACCTGTTAGAATAGCTATTTTGAAATCATTGTCTGCTGAATCCAACCTCTTGGCCCACTGACAGATTTATTGGCTACATTTTTCCCTGGGTATAGATTACATTTTCCTTTTTCTTTTTAACTTCAGTTTTGTTTTTTGTATGTTTCATAATTTTTTAAATTAAATATTGGACACCGATAAGATGTATTGTAGTAAATCTAGATTCTGTTTTATTTTTATAAGTTGTTTTTTTTGTTGTTGTTTTGTTATTCAGTCCTCTCTGTACTTATACTGAAGAATCGACTGTGGCTGCTGATGTTTATACAGAATTGTTGTTATTTTTTAGCCTTACTTCCAAGGGATCACCCTGGTGTCTATATAACTTAACAGTAAGCCAAGTAAGGTGCTTTCAAACATCTCAAAAATTCAAAGATTTTAAGGCTTCTGCCCTCTGCCAAATGATCTGTGTTGATTGGAAAACATATTAAAAGTTGCAGTCAGTTTCTAAGTTCCTCCCTTAGCTTTTACTTCTCAATGAACTCTTTCTGGGTGTCTCTGAAATACAGTTTGTTTCCCAGTCAGCCAGTATTTATGGAGAGCTTCAGCAACCCTTTTCTGGCTCTTTAATTTCCTGAATCTCTCTTAAATTTCTGGTTTATCTGTTGCTTGTCCCAACAAAACCTGCAACATCAGGATAGCAATGCTTGGGGTTTGTTTGTTTTCTATGGAATTAATTGGTTTTAGAGCAAAGCAAGGGTTTCACCCCCTCTTGCTTCCCCAAATCAAGTCTGCTCCCACCAGCAACAAAGTTACTGGTTTTTGTGTCCAGACTCATGTGGTAAAAATGCAATTCTCATCAACTGAATCCAGTGCAGGGTTGGAGAGTTAGGGAGTGGGGAGAAAGAATAAGGATAGGAGTAGCTCCAGGCAAAATTATCATTAACTTCCACTCACCTGTAGCTCTAGTAATTTATCAAGAATAAATGCTTTTCAATCTTTTTCTGCCTTTAATTTATTTACAGTGTCCTGTTGTAGTTTATACTTAGTTAATGATATCATTGTCAAAATACTCATCCAAGATCAAAACTTGTGAATTAATTTTGACTTTTTCCTCACATTTTTCATATTAAATTTGTTGCCAAATTCTGTTAATTCTTCTGCCATTGTTTCTCTTATATACATAACCCTTTTTTCTCTACATTCTCACTATTGCTCCATTAATTTAGACTTCCATCTCTCCCCTTGATTACTGCAATGGTTTTCTAATTGGTCTTCAAAATTCTCCATCTCTAACCTTTACTTTATGCACTGGGAAATTTGAAGACCAAATTCCTAAGCGTAACTGTTTTCATTCTCCGTATTTGACCAAAGCCTAACTTTGTATCCTTGTCCCACATTTTATGCTATGCTAACAACTTCAACAATCAGACTGAAGTATTTGCTGCAGATATTTTCCCCTTCACCTGACAGGACCCTGCTCTTTCTTCTTCCTGTAACCTTCACAACATGGACAATTGGAAAGAGTCATTATCTCCTCTGAGTGTCCAACAAACTCATATTTGCTTTTCTTAAAGCAAATATGAGTTTCATTTTTGTTTCATTTTTGTATTTTACGTATTTTGCATTATATATACTGACAGTCTGCCTCCCACTTGGTGACAGATATCTTGTAGCCATCTTTATACAATTAATGATGTCTAGGCACTTAAAAGGCATATGTCTTTGTAAGATAAGAAAAGGCCATATTTTAGAGAAATAAGAAAAATTATACTGTCATGCATACTGAAGGAAAAAAGAATGGCTTTATATATTTTAAAAATAACTACCATCTGTCAGTTCTCAGGGGAACAATTCAACCTATTGGATATCTCCTTGACTTGTTTAATAATTTATTAAAGTAGCTATTTTGTGTTGTTTAATCCTATTTCCAAAATACGTGTATTCATAAAGGCTTATTTTAGATCTCTGTCACAGACTATGCACGTTTTCAGGACTTTTGAAAGGTATGTGCCTAGGAAATATATATATTTAATAAAATATATATTTAATAAAAATCTTTCGACATTTTGGAATTGCCTTATGGAACTATTAAGTTGAATAATAAAGGATCATATTTTTATGTTTATGTTGAATACAAAATATTATTTTTTCACCTAAAGACTAAGATGGTTTATATAATTAACCTATTAATATTCTGAGAGTCTCCAAATGCACATTGTAATGCAAGATTTAATAAGCTTATATGTTCTTGTTTTTCTTCATATGGAACTGGAATTTAGAATACTTTTGAAAATAAGTTGCAGATATTGGCTCCAACTTCATCAAGTGTATCATTAAAACCACATCTATTTTGTGAATGACAGTCTTTTGAGAGGAAACACTGAATCAAACTTGCTAATTCAATAAAAAGCTTGCTTTCCTTTAAGAGGTTATGATAGATACAGAAAAAAATGAGATAATTAATTCTTCTTGAATAAGTGCCATTTGTTAGACAGACATCTCTGAAGAATGTGGAATTTTGTTTCAATTTGTTTCCTCTTTATCATTAGTTTTCAAAAGTTCTTCCTGATCCAAAATAGCCCTTTACTGAATTACAAATGACTGCCATGAGCAATAGAAAATTTTTATTCAGAAGGCTTAGGAAAAATCAAAACCTGCCATGATAAAATTTATAGGTTGTTAGGCTTTTTACATAGCTGTAAAAGTTGTCATTTATTAAAAAAAAAATCCTATGAAATATATCTGGATACAAGGGCCAACTGTGGTGCCTCTCAGGCCATATGATAGTACTATGAGATTTTGTCACAGGAGCCAACTCAGCATAGCCAGCTTTCTTACTGAGGTCTTCTATGCATTATTACTGCTAATGGTAGAAAAGACAGCATTTTCAGCCATCTGAGCTCAAAGCTTAGACGGTAAAACCAGAATTATGCATTCTTTAATCTTCTCTCTCTAATAAACTCCTTGGTGTAAGAGTTAATTCTCACCCTACCCCCAGTGCAGCACTGCTAAATATTACTTTTTCCAAGGTTTTAATGCCTTCTCACTCAAATCTCATGTATTACTCGTACTTATTCTGAGGGGACAGTGTAAGAGGGGATATTTACAATATTTATTAACTGAAAGTGTTTATTATAAATCTAGAATGTATAAAGTGCTTTTATAGACATGGAGGTATGATAGTAAAATAGGCAAAAATCTCTGTCTTCACAGGTTTAAGACAACTCGTATTTTTCTATTTCTCTTTTCAGTCCTATCAGATTTTGCCTCAGGTATTTTGACACTCTATTATTAGATGCATATAACACATTTAGGATAATTTGGTCTTTTTGGAAAATGGACTCCTTTATCATTGTGTAATGTCCCTTTTTATTCCTGATAATTTTCCTTGTTCTGAATTCTGCTTTGTGCTAAATTAATATTGCTACTCCAGCTTTCTTTTGATTAGTGTTAGCATTTCTTCATGCCTTTACTTTAACCTATCAGAAATTTTATATTTAAAGTGAGTTTCTTATGGATGAAATATAATTGATATTGTCCCATAGTTCTTGGATGTTAATTTATAAAAGTTCTCTTTTCTATTTGCATATTAGTTTGAGAAGTTTCTGTTGACCTGTCTTCAAGCTCACTGATTTTTTTCCTTGGCCGTGTCCAGTCTACTGGTGAACCTGTCAAAAACATTCTTCACTTTTGCCAGCCGTTTTTTTCCCCTTAGAAATTGCATCTCTTTGCTTATATTATCCATCTGTTCTTTCATACATATAGTTTAATTTTTCCATTAGAGTCCTTAACTTATTCAATCATAGTTATTTAAAAATTCTTTGATAATTCCAACGTCTGTCTCGTATCTAAGTCATCTTCCAATACATGTTTTGTCTTTTCTGACTTTGTTTTTTCTGTCCTTTTCACTTGCCTTGAAATTTTTGTTGACAGGCAGACATGTTGAATTGTCTAATAGGAATTGAGGTAAATAGGCTTCACTGTGAGGATTTTGTTAATCTGGTTAGGAGTTGGACTGTGTTTGTTGCACCTAAAGTACCAGAGTCTTCAAATTCCTTTAGTGTCTGTTTTTGTTTCCCCTCTTGGCTTTGGGACTTTTATTACATGCTGCTCCCCAGAAAGCTGTGTCTTTCACCTCTTTAAGCTGTAACCCATTATTTTTGAAGGGCTTGTTGGTGTATTGGTAGGGATGGAGGGAGGGGAGAACATTCTGTAATGTTCTGATTAACTCTTAAGTTTTTAATGGACCTGTGTCTTGGAGTCTTGGCTTTCACAAGGGTTTCTATCATTCCTGCAGTGGTTCAGCTTTTTCCCTTCCCCCTAACACCTTCCCTAGCTTCTGAATTTCCAATCTATCTTTTTTGAAACAAAGACATACCTTCTGATGAGGCTGTCTTTCTAGGGAAAACAATGTGATATAACACTAGGGACAAGGAGATGGAAATATTTTGATATATGATGTTAAAGGACAAACTTTTTCATTACCAAACAAATTCGTTTTAAATAAATAATTTTGTATCTAGACAGCTGACAGTCTCACCTGTAATGCCCCTCTACCAAAGCCTCTCCTATTTGGATTAAACATTTATTTACATAAAGGAATCATTTGGCTTCATTTTGTCTCTCCCATTATTGTTCTCTAATTTATAAAACATGCTTCCATTACTTATACGGGAGTTAGGTGTTAGGAGAATCTTGATGAGAGGAGAAGCCTCCAGAATATTAAGAACCAACAGAAAGACCTTCCAGTGAATCCTGAAAACAGTGCTTGTTGGACCGATGATGGGCCCTGATGATTCTACTGCAGGAATTTTATCCCCTGCTCTGAGACTAAGGAAACTGTTGCTTTACCTCCAAGATAGACAGTAGTGTGGTATTTAAGCTGGCAAGCGTCTCAGATTATACTGTCTAAATCTCGTCATTTTATAAATAAGGAAACTGAGGTTTAAAGAGGCTAAGTGACTGGCATAACTAAAGATGAGAACTAGAGCAACAATTAAATTTCCTGGATAAATGATCAAATATTTACTGGGTATTGGGCATTGAACTAGGCACTAGGGTTTACAGAATTGAGTACGAAACTGAGGTTTGTCCCTTGAAGCTCAAGTTCTTGGGGGAGGAAAAATATAAATAGATGTTTACAATGCACTATGTGATGTATACTTTAAAATCATAGAGGCAGAAAGACAAATTAGAAGCTTAATTCTACTTCTTATTAGCTCTGCCACTGTATGATCGTGGCAAGTCACTTCGCCTCTGATATTAATTTTCTTGTCTGTTAAATGAGGGTAGTATTACTCATCTTAGATTTGTTATGCTACTCAATGCAGTAATTTCAGTTAAAAGTTCTTTAAAAACTGTAAAGTTTAATAAAATATAAATGATTATTATTTCTATTCTTGTACTTCTTAATCAAACTGCAAACAACACAATCATAGCTATACTGCTTAATCTGGGTCCTACCGAATGTAGGAGCAGGTAGATATAAAAAGTGATGCTACACAAATTTTCATATTTTTCTTTGGATGGTTCTATTAGAAGATTAATTGATAAAATTCAATCACAGTTAAAAGGGATCTTTTGCAAAATTTCTTCTTTCTTGTTAAATAAATTAACAGAGAAATAGCTAATTCTCCTTTATTGAAAAATCAGCCTTTCATGCTCATCTTAATTAAATCTCATCATATTTCTGTGTGCTTTCTAAAGAATGATTTTTAACAATTAGTAGTTTTTTAATAATAAAAATTCTTTTAAGGATAAGTGAATGTATCAAATCATGTGGCAGCCTAATAAATCTACATAATCTCTCCAAGGCAGGATTTAGATGTACCCATGGTGACAAGAGAGGTTCTGTTGTAAATTGACTTCAGGAAATTATGAAATATAGCAAAATAGGAGCCTATCAAAGTATAAGAGGAAAAAAGAGACCATGGGACAGATACAGGGAATAGTTAAGGAAACAATGTGTTTACTTCAGAGTATGTCATGATTTACAGTAATGGCTTTTATTTTGTGCCCATTATACAGCTATATTATATAATAATAGGCTCATTGTTCTCAAATATGATCTGCAGATGTGTTATGGAGCAAGAACTTTCATTCAGAAGGGCAAGAGCAAGCATCTGTTTCATCCAAGGATTTCCATAGACTATCTCATCTGAGTTTAGAAAATAGGAATGACCATCTCAGTTTACAGACGAGAAAACTAAGCCTTAGAGGGATTTTAGATAGTTGCTCGTGGTCACATTGCTTCTAAGTAGCTCTGGGATTCAAATTCAAATTTATCCAAAGCTAGAGTCTTCTACTACCCACATTACTTTCCTTATGATAAACAATATGATAAACCTAGTTGTAAGAATAGATGTTTCATTTAATTAGTGCTATAATTGGTGGTGTTTATGATTAAGATCAGTATTTCCAAGGATGACTATGTTCTTTCCAATGAAGAGCTTGGTCACTTCTTGGCAAGTGTTATTATTTTTCAGCTAACACAATTTAATACAACTAACATTTTTATGAAAAGCAGTATTCTAACTGATATAGACAAGATGATCTTTCAGAGATAAATGAGACATTTTAAGAACTTCAATATATTATTTTTATTAAAATAACAAAATATTTTCTCATGATAAAAAAATTTCCCTTGATTTCTAGAAAAATCAAGGAATTCTACCAGCCTTCATTCTATATACTGTGGCTTTATGAAGAGACCAATTCATGACATCAACACAAATATCTGGACTTACAGTAGGACACATCTTTCTAGCCAATCTCAGGATTCTCACCCATTCATAAAAAAGCTTTGATATATTATAAGAAAAATCATTAAACTCAGAATCAGAATTCCAGGTGCTAGGTCCAGCTCTGTCACTTCCATTTTTCTTGCAAAAAAAAGAGGTTTTTTTTCCTCTTTCTGAACCTCACTGTCCTCATATGAAAACTGAGGGACCAAGATGCCATTATTTCTGAAGTGTTTTTTGGCTCTGATATCTTAAGAGTAACAAAAAACAAACAAAAATAAAAACCCACAAAACTTCTGTGAAGATAGTAAGGTGGGTAAATTCATGCCCAAACTAAGCTTTTTCCTATGGCATGCTTAGGCATATTAAAAAATGAGATACATGATATAAAACAAGAACAAAACAGAGCAACAGTAAAAACAAAATCTTCTAAACCGATCAGATTTAGAATTCAGGGTAGATTGGAGGACTTTATAATGTATAATTAGACCAAAGGTTGCAAGTATGCAAATATTGTTATGTCTATATTAATAGCTAGTTATGTTACCAAACCAAACTTGGGTCTGCTTACCCACAGGCAGGAAAGCTAACCTACCAACAGCAGGTTGTGGTGAAGGAAAGTGCAGTGTTTATTGCAGGGTGCCAAGCAAGGAGTCTAGGCAGCTAGCGCTTAAAAGACGCAAACTCCCCAGTGGCTTTCAGGAAAGGGTTTATAAAGACAGGTGAGGCAGAGGGTTGTGGGGGGTGTGAGCAGCTCACAGACATTCTTCTGATTGGTTGGTGGTGAGGTAATCCAGAGTCAACATCATCAACCTTCTGACTCCAACCAGTCTGTGGTCTACATTCCTGTGGTCAGCATACAGTTAACTTCTTACACCTGGTGGGGATTTTAGTATCTGCAAACAGCTCAAAGGACATGGCTCAGAATATTATCTGTAGCCCGTGAGGAGGAACTAAAGGTTCTTGACTTTGTTTAATGGCCAAACTATTATTATTTTGTCTTGATTGTTTTCTTTTGTTTCCGCATTTTCTCACTTCTTTGGTTACATTTATTCTTTGGAACTCAGGGAAGGCCTAGAAGGCTAAAGTTTTTCTAAAACAAGAGTCAGGTAGAGGCCATGTAGGTGGGTGATCTGTCCTGGGAAGGCACCATGGGGTCCTGCTCTGTTAGAGTTACACTTACACTTTCCAATGTGTGTGTGTATGTGTGTACACTTTGACTAACTTGTCAGGAAAACAGCTGTGTTCCTAATTAATTAAAAAGGAGGAAAGACTAGCAAAACTTAGTTCTTTCATATGTAGCATAATATCATTTAGTCTCAACTAAGTTGAGTCCTCACCTTAGTGTGGTTTACTTATTTTCACTGTTTTTAGATATCTTACATAGTTAAGGGCTTTTTTGTGGCAAATGATTGTAATAAGACTTGTCCCTTATAATCTGGCACTTAACAGACACGGCATTGGATCATCACCTGGGAAATTATGTAAATACTAGAAGAAGGAAGGCTGGGAGGGATGAGGGGATGAAGGAAGGAAGAAAAAACCCCAAATATACAGGAACAGAAGATAGAAGAGTTCAGAAAAAGGAGAAAAATTAAGAAAGGTTGGAAGGAGAAAGGAGAGACCAAAAAAAAGAAGGGAAAGAAGGAGAATGAAGAAAGGAGAAAGAAGCATTATTTGGCAGAAAAATATAAGTCTAATCCAAAAGCAAAAATGTCAATACCTAGAAATCTATACATCCCAGCCAAATGCCTATTTCTACCAAGTTCCTGTGAATAAAGGACACTACAGGCTAAAGGGGTTAATATCCAAAATATATAAAGAGCTTCTACAACTCAATAGCATAAAAACACAAATAACCCAGTTAAAAAATGGACAATGAACTTGAGTAGAACTTTCTCCAAAGAAAACATACCTACAGAGAAAATATTGCTTTGAAAAAGTTAATTTTCTCCTCCAATTCTCACAGGGAAGCATACTCAGAGAAAACATAGGAAATCTTTAAAATTTTGTCTTAATTTGGTTACTAACCCAGCCATTCCAACTATCAAGGCTGGGGTCCACTATCTGAGACCTTTACATTTATCCAGAAATTTGTCCCATCAAAGAAAGTTGTGATATGTGCGATTAAATATCTAATATCTTGGAAGCAAAATCCCCCACTCATAAAAGTTTGCTTTCTTTCTCGAAAGAGACTCTTCTGAAACAATTCTGTATTCTTTCAATCAGATATATAACATGCATAGGGAGAAAGGCCAATTTTCCCATTATATTTTAGGTGATTTTTTAAAAAATCATTGACACGAGATTGATATAGGTAAAGGTAAAAACAAAACGAACAGACAAAAAGCTTTCTTCCAAAGTTCATGCAATAATTTATCCATTGAAATGTAGTACTCTTAGCTTCTGGTGTTGGGCAAATAACTAAGTGGAATAAGTCTGCAACAGCTTATCTAATGTCACACAGATCATGACTAAAACTCTGCACAAAACATAAAAGCCCGAAGACTGTGAGAAATTAACAATATCAGCCAGATTGAGAAGGGATGCTAAATCTTGAAGAATGGCATATTATAGGAGTAAGTTTCCTTATTTAAAAAAAATTGCTTGTCTCCTGTCTTTGGCAAGAGGATGGCCCAAGCATAGAAATGCATTGCAGCAAGAAGGTCAGCAAATACCCCTAGAGAAATTCTGCCTTTCTGGCTAGGGTATCTAGGAAAAGGGGACCCTAAGCCAGATTGTAAAGAAAATCCCATTATTACTGTTTAATTTTCTTTCTTTCTGCCTTTTTTTGGGTCTTCTTTAGCTCTGTCCATGAAAAAGGGGAAAAAGGTACTCTGTGGTACAAATCATGGAGAAACTCTATTTTTTATTCATCAGTTGAGAAAGTGGGGTCCTTGGTTCAGAGAGAATGAGGGGGAAATACTGGAGGTGAGAAGGCTTAAGAAATGGATCCCCTAATCTTTTGCATGAACCAACACAAGCTCAGGCTCACACGTGAAGCAGGCCCAAAGAAGCATAGCAACAACTTTGAGAACTGAAATATGATATAAACCACTGCTCAAGCCCCAGATTATACCTTGAGAGGGATATAAGTGGGATAGACCCAAAGCAGCATAGCAAAAGCTTGGAAGGCCAAACTGCCATTGGAATCACTTCCACAGAAAGTTGATGGAACTTGTATGAACCTAACTGAGTTGATTGCCTGATACACCCAAAAATTCAACACTTAACATAGAATTTTAATAGGGCTCAAGGTTTCATAGCATACTATTCAAAATGTTCAGGTTACAATTAAGAATTCCTCCACATAGAAAGAACCAGGAAAATCTAACCAATTCTCAGGGGGAAAGGGAATCAACAAATGCCAATCAAGAAAGTATACAAGTGATGGACTTATCAAGCAAAGATGTTAAAGCAGATATTTTTAGCATCCTTATGAGGTAAAGGAAAGCACTATTGAAGTGAATGCAAACATAGATGTTATCAGCAAAAACCCAGAAACTATAAAATAAATCAAATAGAAATTTTAGAACTGAAAAATAAAATATCTGAAATGAAGCATTTACTTCTCAACTCAATAACAGAATGGAGATGAAAAGGAAAGAGCTTGAAGAGAGGTCAATAGAAATTATCCAATTTGAAAAACAAAGAGTAAAAAGATAGAATTTGAAGAGCCTCCACAGCCTA
This sequence comes from Tursiops truncatus, assembly GCF_011762595.2. Classification (NCBI taxonomy): domain Eukaryota; kingdom Metazoa; phylum Chordata; class Mammalia; order Artiodactyla; family Delphinidae; genus Tursiops; species Tursiops truncatus. Next base: position 49,553,137 of record NC_047041.1, read on the forward strand.
TGAGACAATATCAAAGTATCTAAAATTTGTTATTGAAATTCCAGAAGGAGAAGAGAAAAATATAGTGAAGAAACAAATATTTGAAGAAATAGTTGCTAAAGTTGTTTCAAATTTGTTGAAGTACATGAATTTACAGGCTTAAAAATTTCGTCAAAACTAAAACAGGTAAAATCAAGGAAAATCATGCAAGGACAAACAATTATAATCAAACTGCTGAAAACCAAAGAAAAGAAACAAACTCTTGAAAGCAACCAGAGAAAAGTGATCATTACATATAGGAAAACAAATTGAATGACTGCAGATTTCTAAGAATCCATAAAGGCCATAAAACATTGGAACATTATTTTTCATGTGCCCAAAGAGAAGAACTATCAACACACAATTCTATATCAAGAAAAAATATTCTTCAGAAATGGTGGAAAAATAAAGATATTCTCAGATTAAGAAAAAAATAATAGATTTCATCACCAATAGACTAATATAGAAAGAAATGGTAACTTATGTTCTTTAGACTAGAGAAAAATATCAAAAAGAAACTTGGAGTTGGAGAAAGAACAACAAATGGTAAATATCTAAGTAAATATAAGAGATTTTTTCCCCTCCATTTATATTTTTAAAAATAAGTATCACTGTTTAAAGCAAAAAACATGTAATATTGTCTTGTGGGGCTTTTAATAAATGTTAATGTAATATTTATGACAATTGCAACCTAAAGTTGGAAGGAATACAGACCTGTATATTTGTAAAACTTCTCTATTTTACTTGGAATGGTAGAATATTAACTCTAAGTAGACTGTGAAAGATTAGATATGTATATTTTAATCCCAGGAGCAGGTACTATAAATAACACAAAAAGATATAGCCAAAAAAGTCAACAGATAAAATGAAATTCTAAAATATTATTCACTTAATCCAAAAAGCAAAGGGGGAGCAGAGAAATAAGAAACTGACTAGAAAAGCAGAAAATAAATAAAAAAATGGTCAACCTAAATCTGAACATATTAATTATTATTGAATACATTAAGTGGAAATGGTCTAGGTTTCAAATTCCTAGTAAGATGTTTTAAGCACACTCTACCCTGTCTCTCCCATTGAATGTGATTATAAATCCTGAAAAAATACATTGAGTAACTATTTGAGAAAACTGAAAAGTAAAGTGTAGCAAGCAGATAAGGGAAGACATGAATTTATAAAACTACCAAACCAGCAGTGAGTTTACCACTTTTTCCTCTTCCACTTCCCCTGGTCAGAGCTCAATGCATTGGAAACCTAGATATTCAATGCATTGGACACTTTTCTGTGATCTGCAAGTACCAGAGCACAGAAAATGCTCCAAGAGATTTACTCTATTTCTGGTTTAATGAATGAACAAGGGAATACCTCATGCTCAGAGGCAGTTTGGAATCTATCCCATTTTTCTCTTTCTTATCTCTGTTCTCTTATTGTTCCATGGTAGTGATTGCAACTTGTGGCAATGGCAGACTGCAGGAGCTGAAACTCTGACAGAGGAGAAACTTTCCTTGATTGTGGTTTGGTGTTTGACATTAATTTAGGGAATTCTCTGTCATTATATTTCAAATATTTCTTCTGTTCCTTTCTCTCTATTGTACTCCTTCCCATTGCATGTATGTTACCACAGTCCTTGGATATTCTGTTCTTTTTTTCTTTCAGTCTTTATTCTATTTGCTTTTTGGTTTTCAAGGATTCTACTGATATATCCTCTAGCTTAGAGATCCTTTCTTCAGCCATGTCCAGTTTACTGATAAGCCCATCAAAAACATTCCTCATTTCTGTTACAGTGTTTTTTTATCTCTAACATTTCTTTTTGTTTTTTTCCTTAGGACTTCCATCTCTCTGCTTACATTGCCCATCTGTTCTTGCATGCTGTCTACATTATCCTTTAGAGTCTCTAGTATATTAATCACTGTTGTTTTAAATTCTTGTCTAATGATTCCAAGATCCCTGCCATGTCTGGTTCTCATGTTCTGTCTTCTCAAATTCCTTTTTTTTTTCTTTTTTGCCTTTTGTTATGCCTTGTGATTTTTTTTTTTTTTTTTTCTTGAAAGCCAGATATTTGTTCTGGGTAAAAGGAACTGCTGTAAGTAGTCCTTAAATAATGTGGTGGTGAGGTGCGGGGGTGGGGAGGGGAAGCAGTCTATAGTACTTTGATTAGGTCTCAGTTTTAGTGAGCCTACACCTCTGGAATTTTAAAATCACAAGTGTTTCTCAGTTTTTTTTTCTTCCTCTCTTTGATGGGACAGAGTGGCTAGAGTAGGCCAGGGTTCTATATTTGGATATTTCCTTGTCCTAGTCAGAAAGGCTCTGATAATACCCAAGTAGGTTTGGTTTAGCTAATTAGTTTCTCCTGGAGGCAGACCTTATTAAGAAGATGAGAGTTCTCTGGTGTATTTCAAAATGATTCCTTTTCCCCTCCTCCTGCCAGAAGACTGAGGAGATTTTTCTCTGTTTTATAGCGTGGGCAACTGGCTAAATTCACGGAGGTAAATGTCATAGTATGCGGGGAATCCCCCTCTGATGAGGTCCCCCTGAAGGTTTACCCTCTCAGAGTTGTTTGCACTGAGCCTCCAGCAATTTGTCAGCTACAGTTCAGGTTTTCCTACCCTTTACTGCTTCCTAAGGCACTTTCTGCTCATGCATCTCTGCTCTGGTGAGTGACAATTCCCTTTATTCACTTTTCTGTCTCTCTTATCTTGGGAGCAGTCAGCTGCCCTGTGTCTTCCCCTCTCTTATAGATCTAAGAAGAATTGCTGACTTTTTTCAATCTGTTTAGCTTGTTGCTAGGGTGGAGTGGTGACTTCAAACCTCCTTTCATTCAAAACCAGAAACCAATAATCATCATTTCATTTTAAGAAGTGGACAAATGTGTTCTATTTGCCATGATTAATGAATACCCACATATCCAGGGACTCACAATTTTTCTCTTGATTTTCCATTTTAAACTTTAAAAACTTACATATGATGCCTAGTTGTTTGTGACCTGTCTAGTCCTGTCAATAAAATCTACAACAGGGATTCATTTCTTTATTTTTCCTGTCATAGGCTTCATTAAAGGAAAAAATATAAAATAATTCCAGTTAAATAACATTAACTTGAAAAAGCATGAAAATTCTTACATGTACATATTATTAGTTATTATTGTTTTCTTTTGATAAATAACAAGATTGGAGTACTGACATGCCACCCTGGCAACAAAATTCTAACAGCGGTTTCACTTGAAGTTAACCTTTTTTAGAAGCACACCATTAATCAAATCCAGAAGAATTCTTTTTCAGGCCTAAAAAAAAAAAAATGGAGTTTGACTGGATACATAAAAAGCAATTAATTACTATAGTTTTAGGAATAATTTTGCAAAAGAGTTAGGGGGTGGAATAAAGAAGCAAAGCCAGACTTACTTGATTGTAAACATGTGCATGTGAAGTGAACATCAGATTATGTATTGTATACAAAGATGTAAACATAGCATGGTTCTAGTTTTAATTCAACTCATTCCTCACTAAGGAATGGGTGAAATTATCTAAGTGTGGCTAAGGCAATTGTAAAAATTGTTATTTTTTTTAATGCTGCTTTCCCCAGTTTTGAGGCCCTAGCTAGAGTTCCTGTTCTTGAGCAGTAGTGGATTAAGTACACACTCCAACACCTCTCTTGTCAGGGCTGGGGCTCTCAGAATCAAGGAATGCTATGTACTAACCCTAATTGCCCCAGGACCAGGGGCCAGATAACTAAGGACAGTTTCCTATGTCCCTGAGCCTGAAATTATTCAAATTGGCCAGTCTACAGGGAGCCTGTGAAACCCCGCTAGCCCCACCCCATTTGCCATATATAAGCTGTGCCCTACAGCTCAGCATGCTGTTACCCTGGCTTCAGAGACTACTCCCTGTGTGGCCCTGCCTGGAAGCCTTCTCTTGTTTGGAGCTCTAAGTAACAAAGAGTTCTGCCTTTCATCTATCTGAATGTCACTGTGTTGTGCCCCAGCATCAAAACGATCTTTAAATCTTGTAAAAGAGAAATTCTCAGACTTTGTACTCTATCTACTTACTCATCTGCCAGCCAGGCTCAGCATTTCATCTGTGTTCATTGAAATATCTGCTTCTTTTTCTCATCATTGAGGACAAACTCTGTGATAAATATGCCAGTGTACAATATATAGTGTGAGCAAGGAGCTCCAGGTAAAGAGTAGTAGGAAATGGGGTGGAGAAATTTTGGAATGGGGAAAATGAAAAGGGACTCTATGTTATATTAATGTCCAGAAATGCATATTTTAAGTGAGACACTGTGTTTCATCACTGAATTCTCATAATTGCTCTGTTTACAAAGAAATAACAGGCCCAAAATGAAGTTACTTGTGCTAAACCCCACATCAGCGAACCAAAATTTAATACCTAACCTAACTACAGTTTCAACTTCTTCCAGGAATGTAAGCTTAAACAGTCAGTCTGGAATTTCCTGGTCAGCAGTAGTGAGGTAACCTGCCTGATAGACCCCTTCTATCCTCCAAAGAAGGATGAGGTAATACACTTTTTCCTTGTCCCTGTCTCCTTCCGTCTATAAAAACTTTCTATTTTGTATGGCTCCTCAGAACTCCTTTCTATTTGCTAGATGGGAGGCTTCCAGATTCATGAATTGTTGAAAAAGCCAATTTGATCCTCAAATTTACTCAGTTGAATTTTGTTTTAAACGACCTGTTAGGTAGATGTTCTTATTTAGCTTTTTTTTTTTTTAGATTAAGAAATTGAGGCATGGAAGTTTTAGGTAATATATTTAAGATCACAAAAATAAAAAGTACTGCAGCTGAGTTTTGAAACCACGTTGTTAGATATCAGTCTACCACCTAATCCCAGTGATCATCATTAGCCAGTCACAAACAGTTCTGGAGCCCAGAATTGCTGTGACCCATTTAAATTAGGCCCAGACATGTGACTCTAGCCAAGGTAATGCAAGCAGCTGGGGCGTGTGTAACTTCACAGTAGAAACTTAAAGTTGTGCAGTTACTTGGGGCACACTCTTCCTATTTTAATAGTGATCTTGGATTAAGGTTAAAATTAAGCTTCTGTCGACTTTGTTCCTTGAGTGACTGTAATGGCTTATGTTGGGCAGGTAACAGGGATGAAAGATTAAATTTTGTTGCAATAAGTCTCTGAAATTGTGAAGTTGTTTGTTATTTCTACACAGCCTTGTCCACCTTGACTGACCAAACAACTCTGTAATATGTTTTTGTTACAATAAGAGAAGCTACCAGTAGAAATACCTTGGAAGTCTGGCAGGAGAAAAAGCAAAAGTGCCTCTCTGAGGAGCAAAAAGAAAGGGGGCACATAGAAATCTTGAGAAGATAAGGAATAAGAAGAAAGATAAGGCAATTATCAATAAAATGAATTGTGTTCCACTCCAACCTACTAAAATTAGTAGAAATGCAGGGATCTGAAATCAAGTCAAGTGACTAGAGTGGGCAGCTGATGAGGCTTACCCTGTCCATAGATTTTAGAAGGTGGCTAACAGATTATAATTGTATGGGATACATCTGAAATCATTGTGTGATAGGGGCTATATGTTTCATTCTGTGCAGGAAAACGATAAAGCATTAGGATTTACAGGTGGGGTTTATGAATGGGTATATGAATAAAGTTTACTCAAGGCTTTTAAATTTCTTTATGAAATTTAGACAACTAAACTAGTGTTTGGTATGTTTGTGTCCATATGGGTTTATTAAAGTTAACTAACATTTTAAAATGTTAACCACAGAGAGGTTGCTTATCCTAAACTTCAGATATTCCCAGAAGTGCTAGTGAAGGAAGATTTGGATGTTGTGATTTGGCATTTCATGAAATCACCTGGAGAATTCATACAATGAATGCATTAAGTTTACCAAGTTTAACAAGAAAACTTACCTGAAAAGGATATTCACAGACAAATGTAGTATGCGTTTGAACATCACATTAGATTGATTTTGCAAGTTGATTGTTGAGAAATCCTTGGGAACAGTGTTACAAATGAATGCACTTTTGTCATTAAGATGGCCTCCTTAATGGGTGACTTAGATAAACAAGACAAAAGATTGATTTACCTGGGGAAAAAATTGAGTACTGTGAAAGAATACAAAAAAAAAAATGCAGAACAGACTTTTGGTACTGCCTTTGTTGCTCATTCTGCTCACCTCACGACAGGCCAATAAATTGGGAGACAAGTTGTTGGGGCAAGGAATAATGACTTTATTTGGAAAGCCAGCAGACCAAGAAGATGGCAGATTAGTGTCCCAAAGAACCATCTTACCTCAGTTAGAGTTCAGGCTTCTTTTATACTAAAAAGGGGAAGGGGGGTGATTAGTTGTTGCAAAGTTCTTGGGCAGGAATCCTTTGTTCTTGTAGCTGTCCACATAGGATAGGTCACATGTTCCTATAAACCTCCAACAAGACAAGTGTTATTCTCTGTTCTGCAACTTTTTATCTCCCTATGAATGGACTCTTAAAGATCAGAGCCCTAAGAATCAGCTGTCCTGTGTATTTCAGGCTGTAGGCAACATTCTTTTACAAAAGGTGCAGAGCCAGCATGACTAAGCACAGGTAACAGAGCACAAAGGTTAAAGGAAAAGAAACAGATCCGACATGCAGTCAGATTTTCTCTTCCCTTTTACAACTTGAGAACAACTTACTTAAAATAAACATGTTTTCATAAAACTCTGAACTTAAAAAATTTAGAATTAGAAAGATGAAAAGCCTCCAGGAGCATGTTGGTCTCATCAAGCAGGTGACCACAGTTTTCCATGTATGCCCTACCAGGAGTACACTTTCTCTATCTGTGAGGATAACTCTGCTCAATTCAACTTCATAGGTAACATGGTTGTGGTGAGATGTTAAACTTAATGAACAGAATAGTTTTGAGAAACATATTTGAGGCTCAAGATGGTATGGTATTCAGTTAGAAGTGAGCCATGGCAAAGTTTCGGAAGTCTATGATTACTTAAGGTTTGTAGAATAGAATATCCCGTGTAGTACTGAGATCAAAAATGTAGGATTAGGAGTTGGTTTTAGGGAAGATGTGAAAGTAAAGAGACCAGTTATCTATCTCTCCTCAACATGGAATGATAGAGGAGGCCTAGAGTAATCATTATGAATATTCCTGCTTAAAAAGGTAAAAAACACAAAGGAGTCACTGATTCAAAACAATTTTAAAATCCAGCCATGAAAATGTTGGAAGATCCCTGACTATGTTCCAAGGCCTCAGCATTATACTGTACGGTTTTTTACTCTACCCTGTGGGATATTTGATTAAAAATCATAAATATTCCTCCTTAGCCTGTGATATTCTCCTTCTAATGCATTAATACTGCTATAAATGTTCTTGTCATTTAAATGACCTTTAAATGTCATTTATATTTCATAAATCATAGCATCTCCTCCAACAGTATTCCATTCCAGTTCACCTGAGGTGAAAATCTCAAAGATAGCACTTCTAGAACATGCCAGGACTTACCCATATTTTCCCTACTCCCAACAGTGGGCTTTATTGCCGTTCAGCCAGTGAGTGATCCAATTCCATGTTCTCTTCCTCCGAGTTGGCTTCCTGGGATTGAAGACTCCTAGATTTGGTCTCTAGTAGTTGAATCAGAGGATTTTCTTGTACCAGGAATTTATCAGGAAATGTCTCAGTAGAAATTGTTAAGGAAGCAAGGGAGACCAGATAGGGAAAGTAAAGAAATGAAGCTGTGAGGTCTGCAACCTATTTTGTACCACAGAGGTTTCTTTGTGTTTGTTTTTGTTGTATGTTGTTTTGCTTAGAGGAAAGAAAGAAGATTTGGGGGTCTCTTTTAGTATCCTCAATTAGACTGATCACTGATTATTGGTTAAGGAAGGTTGTGAGGCATAACCTTCCAGGTACCTCCAAGTAAGACATCACCTGCAGCTCAAAGGTATTGTTCTGGAGAGCCTGCAGATGTGAGCTGCAATTTTTCCAGTTGCAGATATGTAAATAGCATGAGACACCAAAAATAGTATCTGGTACGTGGCCAGAGGCATCCTAATTGAGGTAGCTTCAAAGTTATAATAAATTTCCATCTCTTTCTACCATAACAATTTCCTTTCAATTACAGCTGTAATCCTTCATAGTTATATGTTGTTTGAGGTGAGTGTAGCATGCATCCTTTATTACGTTTCCTGAGGTACACATTTTTTTCCTCGAATGCACACAATGGGAATTTATAAGTTTGGTTCTGAATGCCAAACCTCAAAAATCCTAAACATAGATATTTCAGATAGGAGAAAATATACATCCTAATTTTCATATTGATAGTTTTGTTGACTAGTGTAAATTCCAGGTCTGAAGATTTGCCTATTTAACAGAGATGTTTTAACTCAATCAGCTAAGAAGTAAGTATCAGAGAAAAATCATTTTGTCTAGCCACTCAAAACCACTTTTCCTTGAATATATCAATGAGGAAATGAGAGAAAGAGACACACATTTAAAATAATCTTCCTGAGATGAGATTGTTTCAAATTCTGTTGTACCCATTTTCAACTTTATCATCATCACCACCACCACCACCACCACTATCATCATCATCATCATAGAAACTGTAATGCAATAGTAAGCAATGTGCAGATGTCAATGGAAGTAACTTGCAAAAGTCAGGTCACAGTATCACAATCCCTACTAAACACACTGAGGAGTGGGAAAGAGTTTAGTTCTAGAAAGAAATTCATGTCTGGCATGCTCGGGGGATTGTGTGTAGGGATGTGCTTTACACTAACTAGATGAACATAGTGAGAGATATAGAATTACTTCTCTATATCCTAAGGGAGGATAAATTGATTCACACTTGTTCAAACTGTTATATTTTTAGTACCTAGAGTGATAGGTGGCACATAGAATCTTTACCTTAAATAAATGAGCAGATGGAACTTGGATCTCCTGAGTTCCATGGGTCACCATGTCTGTGACAGCAGAAAGAATTCCAGATCCTCTTTCAGCTTCCTTTTACCTCTTCAATGCCTCCTTGCTTGGTCAAAGAAGGGAAAGCAGAAGGAGCCAATATTTTTTCCATGCATGATCTGAGAAAAACGATGTGCTTCACTTGTTATATACATAATTTCATTTAATTTTCAGAATGATCATGCAAGATCAATACTGTAGTTTCTATTATAAAGATGAAGAACTGTACCCCAGAAATACAAGATGGACAAAATAGTAGCTCTCCATTACCATATGTATTTTTCCATGGGATTCACTAATACATAATTGTCACAGATTATTTTCAGTGTCTATTATTTTAAAAAGGAGAGGAATGCTGATGCTGTGATTCTCACATGAAATGGAGAATCTTATGTAAGAAACAAGATGAGTCCTCTTATACCAGAATCCATGCTAGGGCAAACAGGGAAATAAAATTAATGCATACAAACACACACACACACAATACACAAACTATGTTTCAAACTCAGATGTATCAGCTATGGAAACAGGTTCTGACATATAGCTAGCGCTTAAAAGAATTTTACGGCAAGAAAAACGCTTCTTGGGCAGCAGACCAACCTAAATTTTAATATACTGAGTTTGCCTCTCTAGAGAATCAGTGTTGGTAGGTGGCATACTGAATTATGTGTTCCAAGCATATGCTTGTATTTCCTACACCTGCTGATGTGGAGAGAGATATAGGGAAAAATAAAACAAGAAGTTTCAGGAAGAGAGATATGTAATGTTGGCAAAAATGACCTGAGAATCATGACGAAAATAATTTTTGTAAACGATAAACAACTGTTTTGAAACTGTGATTATAATACCCATAAGTGTAGCATTGAGTTCAGACACAATAGAGAGAAGATTTCCCCCAAAATTCAGAAAGGTCTTGTGTAACATGAGATAATCCCAGTGAAGGTCCTATCTTTCAGAGGGGCTTGTATACCTGATGTCTCTGTATACCAGAATCTTACCTCTAATATTTAGGAAGTGCTCATTCATTGTATAGTTGTATAAATAAAATTTGGAGAGAAGTTCCTAAGTTAGGGGTTTATGAAGATAACCAAGGTAGACTAAAGAACCCTCCCTGTGACTGAAGAAATGAGTACAATTTATTATACATATGTTCATACAATGAAATATAACATAAATTGTGGGTTCTGAAATGAATCCCCATGTTCTTCTCTGTGAAGAGCTAAGAATTCTTAACTATTGATGAATATATAGTGTGGGTGAGGATGCATTCTGTACCTTTTTCTGGTCACTTTATGTTCTTCTTGTTCTGTGAACTATTCTCTGGAATGTCTTTTGTTTCATGGTCCTTAGTATTCTGTCTCCATTTGTGTGTTTGATCGGTCAGCAGTCGGCACATAAGAAAGTTATAAATCTCAGTGGATTTCAAAAATAAGTATTCCTTTCCATGCATCTCAGAGTCAGTTGGGAGAGCTCCGTAAACTTTTATCACTGTTCTGTTAGGATTTTTCATCCATAAGTATGCCCTCAAAAGGCAAACTTCCATCTCCACATGTTAATGGAAATAGCTGGATGATTCTGCAGATCTCTGTCTCACTCTTCTCTATGTACTCGTGTATATATTCTTTCTTTTTGTTACTCTCTCTGTCACTAGGTAATAAGCATTGTGACAGCATGAATGACATTTATTTTCTGGTTGTTTATGGGTTTTTTTGAAGTTTCTTTTTTTCTACAGCAGGTTCTTATTAATCATCAATTTTATACACATCAGTGTATACATGTCAATCCCAATTGCCCAAATCATCACACCACCACCCCCACCGCCTGCCGCTTTCCCACCTTGGTGTCCATACGTTTGTTCTCTACATATGTGTCTCAATTTCTGCCCTGCAAACCGGTCCATCTATACTATTTTTCTAGGTTCCACATATATGCATTAATATATGATATTTGTTTTTCTCTTTCTGGCTTACTTCACTCTGTATGACAGTGTCTAGATCCATCCATGTCTCAACAAATAACCCAATTTCGTTCCTTTTTATGGCTGAGTAATATTCCATTGTATATATGTTCCACACTTTCTTCATCCATTCATCTGTCGATGGGCATTTAGGTTGCTTCAATGACCTGGCTATTGTAAATAGTGCTGCAATGAACATTGGGGTGCATGTGTCTTTTTGAATTATGGTTTTCTCTGGGTATACGTCCAGTAGTGGGATTGCTGGGTCGTATGGTAATTTTATTTTTACTTTTTAAGGAACCTCCATACTGTTCTCCATAGTGGCTGTATCAATTGACATTCCCACCAACAGTGCAAGAGGGTTCCCTTTTCTCCACATCCTCTCCAGCATTTGTAGTTTGTAGATTTTCTGATGACGCCCATTCTAACTGGTGTGAGGTGTTACCTCATTGTATTTTTATTTGCATTTCTCTAATAATTAGTGATGTTGAGCAGCTTTTCATGCGCTTCTTGGCCATCTGTATGTCTTCTTTGGAGAAATGTCTATTTAGGTCTTCTGCCCATTTTTGGACTGAGATTTTTTTTTTTTTTTTTTATTGAGCTGCATGAGCTGTTTATATATTTTGGAGATTAATCCTTTGTCTGTTGATTCGTTTCCAAATATTTTCTCCCATTCTGAGGGTTGTCTTTTCATCTTGTTTATGGTTTCCTTGCTGTGCAAAAGCTTTGACATTTCATTAGGTACCATTTGTTTATTTTTGGTTTTATTTCCATTACTCTAGGAGGTGGATCAAAAAAGATCTTGCTGTGATTTATGTTAAACAGTGCTCTTCCTATGTTTTCCTCTCAGAGTTTTATAGTGTCTGGTCTTAAATTAAGGTCTCAAATCCATTTTGAGTTTATTTTTGTGTATGGTGTTAGGGAGTGTTCTAATTTCATTCTTTTACATATAGCTGTCCAGTTTTCCCAGCACCACTTCTTGAAGAGACTGTCTTTTCTCCATTGTATATCCTTGCCTCCTTTGTCATAGATTAGTTGACCATAGGTGTGTGGGTTTATCTCTGGGCTTTCTGTCCTGTTCCATTGATCTATGTTTCTGTTTTTGTGCCAGTACCATATTGTCTTGATTACTGTAGCTTTGTAGTATAGTCTGAAGTCAGGGAGTCTGATTCCTCCAGCTCTGTTTTTTTCCCTCAGGACTGCTTTGGTTATTCAGGGTCTTTCGTGTCTTCATACAAATTTTAAGCTTTTTTGTTCTAGTTCTGTAAAAAATGCCATTGGTAATTTGATAGGGATTGCATTGAATCTGTAGATTGCTTTGGGTAGTATAGTCATTTTCACAATATTCCTTCTTCCAATACAAGAACATGGTATGTCTCTCCATCAGTTTGTTTCACCTTTAATTTCTTTCATCAGTGTCTTATAGTTTTCTGCATACAGGCCTTTTGTCTTCCTAGGTAGGTTTCTTCCTTGGTATTTTATTCTTTTTCATGATATGGTAAATGGGAGTGTTTCCTTAATTTCTCTTTCAGATTTTTCATCATTAGTATTTAGGAAGACAAGAGATTTCTCTGCATTAATTTTGTATCCTGCAACTTGACCAAATTCATTGATTGGCTCTAGTAGTTTTCTGATGGCATCTTTAGGATTCTTTATGTATAGTATCATGCCATCTGCAAACAGTGACAGTTTTACTTCTTCTTTTCCAATTTGGATTCCTTTTCTTTCTTTTTCTTCTCTGATTGCTATGGCTAGGACTTCCAGAATTACATTGAATAACAGTGGTGAGAGTGGACATCCTTGTCTTGTTCCTGATCTTAGAGGAAATGCTTTCAGTTTTTCACCATTGAGAATGATGTTTGCTGTGGGTTTGTCATATATAGCCTGTATTATGTTAAGGTAGGTCCCCTGTATGCCCACTTTCTGGAGAGTTTTTATCATAAATGGGTGTTGAATTTTGTCAAAAGCTTTTTCTGCATCTTTTGAGATGACCATATGGTTTTTCTTTTTCAATTTGTTAATGTGGTGTATCACATTGATTGATTTGTGTATATTGAAGAAGCCTTGCATCCCTGGGATAAATCCCATTTGATCATGGTTTATGATCCTTCTAATGTGTTGTAGGATTCTGTTTGCTAGTATTTTGTTGAGGATTTTTGCATCTATATTCATCAGTGATATTGGTCTCTAATTTTCTTTTTTTGTAGTATCTTAGTCTGGTTTTGGTATCAGGGTGATGGTGGGCTCATAGAATGAGTTTGGGAGTGTTCCTCCCTCTGTAATTTTTTGGAAGAGTTTGAGAAGGATGGGTGTTAGCTCTTCTCTAAATGTTTGATAGAATTCACCTGTGAAGCCATCTGGTCCTGGACTTTTGTTTGTTGGAATATTTTTAGTCACAGTTTCAATTTCATTACTTGTGATTGGTCTGTTCATATTTTCTATTTCTTCCTGTTTCAGTCTTGGAAGGTTACACCTTTCTAAGAATTTGTCCATTTCTTCCAGATTGTCCATTTTATTGGTATAGAGTTGCTTGTAGTAGTCTCTTAGGATGCTTTGTATTTCTGCAGTGTCTGTTGTAACTTCTCCTTTTTCATTTCTAATTTTATTGATTTGAGTCCTCTCCCTCTTTTTCTTGATGAGTCTGGCTAATGGTTTATCAATTTTGTTTATCTTCTCAAAGAACCAGCTTTTAGTTTTATTGATCTTTGCTATTGTTTTCTTTGTTTCTATTTCATTTATTTCTGTTCTGATCTTTATGATTTCTTTCCTTCTGCTAACTTTGGGTTTTGTTTGTTCTTCTCTCTCTAACTCCTTTAGGTGTAGGGTTAGATTGTTTACTTGAGATTTTTCTTGTTTCTTGAGGTAGGCTTGTATAGCTATAAACTTCCCTTTTAGAACTGCTTTTGCTGCATCCCATACGTTTGGGTCACCGTGTTTGCATTGTCCTTTGTCTCTAGGTATTTTTTGATTTCCTCTTTGATTTCTTCAGTGATCTCTTGGTTATTTAGTAACGTATTCTTTAGCCTCCATGTGTTTGTGTTTTTTACATTTTTTCCACTGTAATTCATTTCTAATCTCATCATGTTGTGGTCAGAAAACATGCTTGATATGATTTCAGTTTTCTTAAATTTATCAAGGCTTGATTTGTGACCCAAGATGTGATCTATCCTGGAGAATGTTTCGTGTGCACTTGAGGAGAAACTGCAATGTGCTCTTTTTGGATGGAATGTCCTATGTATATCAATTAAATCTATCGAGTCTATTGTGTCATTTAAAGCTTGTGTTTCCTTATTAATTTTTTTTTTTGGATGATCTATCCATTGGTGTAAGCAAGGTGTTAAAGTCCCCCACTATTATTGTGTTACTGTCGATTTCCTCTTTTATAGTTGTTAGCAGTTGCCTTATGTAATGAAGTGCTCCTCTGTTGGGTGCATATATATTTGTAATTGTTATATCTTCTTGTCGGATTGATCCCTTGGTCATTTTGTAGTGTCCTTTCTTGTGTCTTGTAACATTCTTTATTTTAAAGTCTATTGTATCTCATATGAGCATTCCTACTCCAGCTTTGTTTTGATTTCCATTTGCATGGAATATCTTTTTCCATCCCCTCACTTTCAGTGTGTATGTGTCCCTATGTCTGAAATGGGTCTCTTGTAGATACCATATATATGGGTCTTGTTTTTGTATCCATTCAGCAAGCCTGTGTCTTTTGGTAGGAGGATTTAATCTATTCACGTTTAAGGTAATTATCAATATGTATGTTCCTATTACCATTTTCTTAATTGTTTTGGGTTTGCTTTTGTAGGTCCTTTTCTTCTCTTATGTTTCCTACTTAGAGAAGTTCCTTTAGCATTTGTTGTAGAGCTGGTTTGGTGGTGCTGAATTCTCTTAGCTTTTCCTTGTCTGTAAAGCTTTTGATTTCTCCATCGAGTGTGAATGAGATTCTTACCAGGTAGAGTAATCTTGGTTGTAGGTTCTTCCCTTTCATCACTTTAAGTATATCATGCCACTCCCTTCTGGCTTGTAGATTTTCTGCTGAGAAATCATCTGTTAACCTTATGGGAGTTCCCTTGTATGTTATTTGTTGTTTTTCCCTTGCTGCTTTCAATAATTTTTCTTTGTTTTTAATTTTTGCTGATTTGATTACTATGTGTCTCAACATGTTGCTCCTTGGGTTTATCCTGTATGGGACTCTCTGCGCTTCCTGGACTTAGGTGGCTATTTCTTTTCCCATATTATGGAAATTTTCGACTATAATCTCTTCAAATATTTTCTTACATCCTTTCTCTCTCTTTTCTCCTTCTGGGACCCCTATAATGCGAATGTTCTTGTGTTTAATGTTGTCCCAGAGGTCTCTTAGGGTGTCTTCATTTCTTTTCATTGTTTTTTCTGTATTCTGTTCCACGGCAGTGAATTCCACCATTCTGTGTTCCAGGTCATTTATATGTTCTTCTGCCTCAGTTATTCTGCTATTGATTCCTTCTAGTGTAGTTTTCATTTCAGTTATTGTATTGTTCATCTCTCTTTGTTTGTTCTTTAATTCTTCTAGGTCTTTGTTAAACATTTCCTGCATCTTCTCGATCTTTGCCTCCATTCTTTTTCCGAGGTCCTGGATCATCTTCACTATCATTATTCTGAATTCTTTTTCTGGAAGGTTGCCTATCTCCACTTCATTTAGTTGTTTCTCTGGGGTTTTATCTTGTTCCTTCATCTGGTACATAACCCTCTGCCTTTTCATCTTGTCTATCTTTCTGTGAATGTGATTTTTGTTCCACAGGCAGCAGGATTGTAGTTCTTCTTGCTTTTCCTGTCTGCCCTCTGATGGATGAGGCTATCTATGAGGCTTTTGCAAGTTTCCTGATGGGAGGGACTAGTGGTGGGTATAGCTGGGTGTTGCTCTTGTTGGCAGAGCTCAGTAAAACCTTCATCCACTTGACTGCTGATGGGTGGGGTTGGGTTTCCTCCCTGTTGGTTGTTTGGCCCGAGGCCACCCAACACTGGAGCCTACGCTGGCTCTTTGGTGGGGATAATGGCGGACTCTGGGAAGGCTCACACCAAGGAGTACTTCCCAGAACTTCTGCTGCCAGTGTCCTTGTCCTCACAGTGAGACACAGCTGCCCCCCGCCTCTGCAGGAGACCCTCCAATACTATCAGGTATGCCTGGTTCAATCTCCCCTGGCGTCACTGCTCCTTCCCCTGGGTCCTGATGCGGACACTACTTTGTGTGTGCCCTCCAAGAGTGGAGTCTCTGTTTCCCCCAATCCTGTCAGAGTCCTGCAATCAAATCCCACTAGCCTTCAAAGTCTGATTCTCTAGGAATTCCTCCTCCCTTTGCCGGACCCCCAGGTTGGGAAGCCTGATGTGGGGCTCAGAACCTTCACTGCAGTGGGTGGACTTCTGTGGTATAAGTGTTCTCCAGTTTGTGAGTCACCCATCCAGCAGTTATGGGATTTGATTTTATTGTGATTGCACCCCTTCTACTGTCTCATTGTGGCTTCTCCTTTGTGTTTGGATGTGGGGTATCTTTTTTGGTGAGTTCCAGTGTCTTCCTGTCAGTGATTGTTCAGCAGTTTGTTGTGATTCTGGTGTTCTTGCAAGAGGGAGTGAGAGCATGTCCTTCTACTCTGCCATCTTGGTCTAAATCCCTATGAATGACATTTTAAGTAATAGTTTTCCTTTTTCCTCTCCCTCACTTTACTTCCATCAAAACCTGGGTTCAGGTAAGGAATTAATATTGATCCTTCACCAATCATGCAGTAAAGTAACTATTGGCTTACTTGTTTATTACCTCCTCTGAACAATGAACTACTTTTCCAGAGGTGTTATGTATTAATTATCTTGTAAAATCATTTTCATTGTCCAGGATAATGCCTCTCAAATTTTCATGTGCATAGAATAACCTGGGGTGTTGTTAAAATGTAGAAATGGATTCAGTAGGTTGGGATTTGGGCCTGAGGTTCTGTCTTTCTTATAAGCATCCAGGTAATACTGATGCTTCTGGTTCACAAACCACAATGTGAGATATAGGATCGAGCTGCGTTTCGCAAATAACTATAAAGAAATCTGGTTCTTTTGCCTGTCAGATTATCACTAATCTCACTATTATTTATATATATTTTTTGCGATACACGGGCCTCTCACTGTTGCGGCCTCTCCCGTTGCGGAGCACAGGCTCCGGACGCGCAGGCTCAGCAGCCATGGCTCATGGGCCCAGCTGCTCCACGGCATGTGGGATCCTCCCAGACCGGGGCACGATCCCATGTCCCCTGCATCGGCAGGCGGACTCCCAACCACTGCGCCACCAGGGAAGCCCCTCACTATTATATTTTAGGATGTGTCGCTTAAACGGAACACTTGGATCCTTGATTAAATATTTAATGAGAATTAGTAAATATGTATTGGGGTGTGTGCAGAGGAGGTAAGCACAGCTCTGTCTCCTCCTTGTCCTTAAATCACAAAATATAACATTCTTAGTCTATTGTGTTTAAAGGAGTCTTTCTAGAAGGAAAAGACTTACTACTCTTTTCCAGGGTCATTTTTTTTTATGAATGACAAACTTAGTTATTTCTACAAATTTTCTTACCCAAACCAAGGCTACTTAACATTAATGACACAAAATTTTGTTCATATAAATTGAGGAAACTTTGCATATTCTGCATAATTTGCATAATTAATCCTCTCTTATAGAGGATTTCTCAGTTCTGTGTTCATTACTTTTCTCAGTAAGCATGATATCTCAGCTTCTCTTATACCTAAGCCCATCAGAGACATAGCTTCTTATTTCTCTGTGCCTTCTATGGTTTCCTCAACTTTTAAGTATGATATAATCTCAGGGTAAAGGTAAATCAAGGGTGGCTATAAGACTCTTTGAGGCCTTTCAGATGGTACTTAGAACATCCTCTCAGTGGAAAAGGGCTTTTAAAAATTTTAAGGGCATCATCCTAGAAATCTAATCCCTAAAATAACTATGAGTAAGTCTAGGCATAAAGAGGCTTGTCTCATAAAATAATATAGGCTTGGATTTTATTTAATGAAGAGGTATATAATCTGATAGATAGAAAACCCACAAAGATTTAAGGGTGTTTTATTGGCCTGGACTAAAAGGTACTGGGATAGCTCAAATTAAATGGGGGTCTCTGGACTCTCAATTTTCTGTGGAATGCAACATGCTGAGAAAGCTACTTAGTGGCAATCATGGGCCATTTCTTACAGTCAAGAAAGAATATGTTAGAGGGTGGAATCAAGAATATTGGAGAACAATGGACAGGGGGATACTGGCAAGCAGCAGAACTGGGCCCTAATCAAGTAATATTTTCTGCTAGTGGAAAAGGGTGATCCAGTAATATGTGTCCAGGTGGATTTCAGAAATTCTGTTGACCAGTGATTGCCATATGCTTATTATTCCTCTCCATTTAAATAAGCAGATCCATTATTGTTATCTGCCACTGTCTCACCATAGTTTGCTGATTGTTTGCATATCATATAACTTGCCTTTATAAGTTCAAGGTCTCTGGATCAGAGAAACTATAATCACAGGGCTGAGATATTGGAGTCCTTTATACATCTGGACTTAGAGGATTGATCCTAGATTTCAATTCTGATGCAATAATGGGAAATGACATTTTGAGGTCCTGGAGTAGGAGTGAATATGTTTTACATGTAGGAGGAATGTGAATAACTTGTGGCAGTGCAGTATACAGAACAATCCTTTGGCTTACAATCAAGAACAATGATGCTACCTTATAGGATTATTGAATATATTATTTCTGTAGTATCTCACACGTAGAGGATGCTTAAAATGAAGCAAGTATGATTACAATAATTTGTGTTTATGACATCTCTATAACAACAACGAAAGGTAAACTCATGGTCAACATTTGGGAATTTAAAGTTTTAAGAGGAGGGAGGAGTCAAGGTGGTGGAATAGGAGGATGTGGAATTCGTCACTCCTCACAGGTATATCAAGAATACATCTACAGGGCTTCCCTGGTGGCGCAGTGCTTGAGAGTCTGCCTGCCGATGCAGGGGACACAGGTTCGTGCCCCAGTCCGGGAAGATCCCACATGCCGCAGAGTGGCTAGGCCCGTGAGCCATGGCTGCTGAGCCTGCGCATCTGGAGCCTGTGCTCCGCAATGGGAGAGGCCACAACAGTGAGAGGCCCACGTACCGCAAAAAAAAAAAAAAAAGAATACACCTACAAATGGAACAATTTTCTCAGAGGACGTGCTGAACATTAGCTGAAGACTATGGACACCCAGAGGGTCGCAAAAAATACCCTTGCAACCGGGTAGGACAAAAGAAAGAAAAAAAGAAAAGAGGAATCAAAAAAGGGACCAACAATCCTGGCAGGAAGCTGAAGGGGAGGGAAGGTCCCCACACTCAGAAAAACTCCCTTAGAGTAGGGAAATCAGCTGGGACAAAAATGGACCTTCAGGGGATCAAAGGAGAACACAGCAGATGGTCTGTGGACGGCATGACAAAGTAAGAACTGCATGTGTGATCTGCGCCACAGCTCTGTGAATCCCAGCATGAGTCTTTGGTTTTGTTTTTATCATTTGTCTTGCATTTGGTGTGTCTGTTTTCTTTCTTCTTTTGTTTTTTTCTTTTTATGTGTATATGTATTGTGTTGTTGCTTTTTGTTTGTTTTTGCTATTTGTCTTAGGTTTTGTTTATCTGTTTTCTCTTCCTTTTTAAAATTTTGTTTTTTCACTGGCAGTGCAGCACAGCTTGTGGGCTCTTGGTTCCCCAGACAAGGCTTGGCCCTGGGTCTCTGGAGTGGGAGCGTTGAGTGCAGAATGGTGGAGCATGAGGCAGTTCCTAGGTCCAGGGAATATTAATCAGCATGTGCTCTCCTGGAGGTATCCATATGAAACCAAGACCTGGCTCCACCCAACTGCCTGCAGGCTCCAGTGCTGGACATCTCATTCCAAACAACCAGTAAGACAGGAACACAGCCCCACCCATTAGCAGACAGGCTGCCTAAAGTCATATTAAGCTCACAGACACCCCAAAATATTCTACCTAATGCAGCCCTGCCCATCAGAGGGAAAAGACTCAGCTCCACCCACCAGAGTAAAGCTACCTAAGGAGACAAAAGACCTGTATGCAGAAAACTATGAGATACTGATGAAAGAAATTAAAGATGATACCAACAGATGGAGAGATATACCATGTTTCTGGATTGGAAGAATCAACATTGTGAAAATGACGATATTATCCAAAGCAATCTACAGATTCAATGCAATCCCTATCAAACTACCAACGGCATTTTTCACAGAACTAGAACAAAAACTTGCACAATTTATATGGAAACACAAAGGACCCTGAATAGCCAAAGCAATCTTGAGAAAGAAAAACGGAGCTGAAGAACTCAGGCTCCCTGACTGCAGTCTATACTGCAAAGCTACAGTAATCAGGACAGTATGGTACAGGCACAAAGACAGAAATATAGATCAATGGAACATGACAGAAAGCCCAGTGATAAACCCTCGCACTTATGGTCACCTTACCTTTGATAAAGGAGGGAAGAATATACAGTGGGAAAAGACAGCCTCTTCAGTAAGTGGTGCTGGGAAAACTGGACAGCTACATGTAAGAGAATGAAATTAGAGTACTCCTTAACACCATACACAAAAATAAACTCAAAATGGATTACAGACCTAAATGTAAGGCCAGACACTATAAAACTCATAGAGGAAAACATTAGCAGAACACTCTATGACATAAATCACAGCAAGATCCTTTTTGACCCACCTCCTAGAGAAATGGAAATAAAAACAAAAATAAACAAATGGGACCTATTGAAACTTAAAAAGTGTTTGCACAGCAAAGGAATCCATAAACAAGATGGAAAAACAACCCTCAGAATGGGGGAAAATATTTGCAAACAAAGCAACTGACAAAGGATTAATCTCCAAAATATTCAAGTAGCTCATGCAGCTCAATATCAAAAAAACAAACAACCCAGTCCAAAAATGGGCAGAAGACCTAAATAGACATTTCTCCAAAGACAACATACAGATTTCCAAGAAACGATGCTCAACGTCACTAATCATTAGAGAAATGCAAATCAAAACTACGATGAGATATCACCTCACACTGGTCAGAAAGGCCATCAGCAAAAAAATCTACAAAAAACAAATGCTGGAGAGGGTGTAGAGCAAAGGGAACCCTCTTGCACTGTTGGTGGGAATGTCAATTGATACAGCCACTATGGAGAACAGTAAGGAGGTTCCTTAAAATACTATAAATAGAACTACCATATGACCAGCAATCCCACTACTGGGCATATACCCAGAGAAAACCATAATTCAAAAACAGATATGCACCCCAATGTTCATTGCAGCAGTATTTACAATAGCCAGGACATGGAAGCAACCTAAATGCACATCGACAGATGAATGGATAAAGAAGATATGGTACATACATCCAATGGAATATTACTCAGCCATAAAAAGAAACGAAATTGAGTTATTTGTAGTGAGGTGGATGGACCTAGAATCTGCCATACAGAGTGAAGTAAGTCAGAAAGTGAAAAACAAATACTGAATGCTAACACATATATATGGAATTAAAAGAGAAAAGAAGATGGTTCTGAAGAACCTAGGGGCAGGACAGGGATAAAGACGCAGATGTAGAGAATTGACTTGAGTACACGGGGCAGGGGGGGGCGGGGAAGGTTAAGCTGGGACAAAGTGAGAGAGTGGCATGGACTTATATATACTACCAAATGTAAAGTAGGTAGCTAGTGGGAAGCAGCCGCATAGCACAGGGAGATCAGCTCAGTGCTTTGTGACTTCCTAGATGGGTGGGACAGGGAGGGTGGGAGGGAGACAGAAGAGGGAGGAGATATTGGGATATATGTATACGTATATCTGATTCCCTTTGTTATACAGCAGCAACTAACACAACAATGTAAAGCAGTTATACTCCAATAAAGATATTTAAAAAATGTTTTCACAAAAAAAGTTATTTAAAATATAGTATACTAGCTTAACATTATAATAAAGTTTAGTTCAAAGTTAAAAAAAAAAATGATGTAACCAGAATGAGGGTTGTGTAGCAGGAAGCCTGTAGAAAAATCCTGAGAAAGAAAACTCGGACAAGGGGCAAACACATAAACTGGTGGTGAGGGATAGAGCTACCTCTTTTGAACCAAAAGGCCAGATGTTATGTAAGAGTGGCCCCCAAACTTTTTGGCCTCAGGGACTGGTTCTGTGGAGGACAATTTTTCCATGGACCAGGTTTGGGGGGGTGGGCTGTGGGGGGAATGGTTCAGGCGGTGATGTGAGTGATGGGGAAGAGCAGATGAAGTTTCACTTGCTGGCCCGCCACTCACCTCCTGCTCTGCCGTCTGGTTCCTAACAGGCCGTGGACTGGTACCGGTCTGTGGCCCAGGGGGTTGGGGACCTGTTATACAATATTGAGAAGAAATCGGAGGCTGTAATTATTTCTGCATGTTTTTATGTCATTCATTCTACCCAGATCATTGATGAGACAGAACTTAAATAAATGCTGTAAACATAGTTAAGATAGTCTCTGTGTCTTTTGAAAATTTCAGGGTATTGAAGTTGTTTAGGTATTGGGAGTTTCTATTCATGAAATAACAAAACATCATTCAATCCCAGCAACATAGAGATCCCAGGTACTGGTGTAAACTACATCCTTTAAAATCGTGACTAAACAGAAACGAATTAGCTAATCTCCACATATGAGTCATCAAGAATAATGTATAAATACTGCTTTTAAAGGCTGAAATATTTAAATATTATTGCTTATAAAATACTAATTTGGGGTTTCCCTGGTGGCACAGTGGTTGAGAGTCTGCCTGCCGATGCAGGGGACACGGGTTCGTGCCCTGGTCCGGGAAGATCCCACATGCCACGGAGCAGCTAGGCCCGTGAGCCATGGCCGCTGAGCCTGTGCGTCTGGAGCCTGTGCTCCACAACGGGAGAGGCCACAACAGTGAGAGGCCCGCGTACCACAAAAAAAAAAAATAATAATTTGCTTGACCTAGGACAGATTCATTCTACATATTAATACTTAGGTGAATACCATGTAATTGTGCTGTAGTTGGAACTCAATGTGCCCATTTATTGTGGAAGTTAATGGCTACTAATGAAAAGCTCAAGGCAGGGCTTAAAATTGACAGGAGGCCACATTCTTTTAGAGACATGTTTCAAAAGGCTGCAGATTTTCTGCTGCTTAAGGTTTATTCAAAGGAAATGAACATTTAACATTCCTGGATTTTTACTCCCATTTCATCTCATTAATGTATTATTTTAATAAGGATTAGATGTTGATTAGATATAATGACTGCTAACGATGGTATGTACTAAATTTAGGCAGATGTTAAGGGATTTATTTTAAAAAATATCTCTCATAATAAATCTCAGAAGAAGCTAGTGTGAGAAAGCAAGAGCCTTCTGCATTCACCATGATAATGAATTAATCGTGACCTGAAGAGGCAAAATGATGCATATGATTTGGCTCACACACAGGATGGAAATGACAGGTGCTCAGAGTGCTTTAAAATTCTAACGCAAAATATTTTTAGAAGTATTGACAAACTGAAGGAGATTAAGGTTTTCACAACAGAACAAAACAACCTTGGATTTGCCATCCTATATTTTAGAGCTAGAAGTGCCTTCATAGATGTATTAGTCCAACCCCAACCAGTGAAATTTCTAATTGAGCCTAAGTCAAAGAGGGCATGTTCAAACTAGATACCAAGTCTGTGCTTTCATTTTCCAAATGGTTCGTTTACTTGTGCAAATTTCTCAGATATTTAATTCAACAAATCCCATTTTATTCCACGTTACATACTGAGCATTTATGTGAAAGCACTGTAGTAAGTACTGTACGATGATCCATATAAAGAAATTCCTTTGCCACCTTAAGTATTCTGAAGATTAAAGTGGAAAACAAAACAGATGGTTAACCATCCAACAGAGGATCAATATCAATATCCTTGAATTTGAAGGCAGCAACGTATATGGTTACCCCACAATCCCTGTATGGTAGGCTAACATTGTAAGAAAACCCTGATCTCTGCAGTTTAACCCATTAAGGTTTAATACTCATTCATGTCTCAGTTCAGTGAGGGGTTTGGTGGTGGTTTTCCTCACAGTGACTTGCAGGCCCAGGTATCTTCAATATAGCAGATTTGCTAATCTACAAGTGTTCAGAGTCCTCCAGTGGATTAAATGTTGATTACACATAATGGCAGCTAGTGAATGGGAGAGTCACAGGAAAGGTCTTAACAGTCATGGTGTATTAGTAAAATACCTCACTTCCTTCCACATTCCATTGGCTAGTATTTGGTCACATGGTCCCACTGAACTACAAAGTAGGATGGGAAATGAAGGCTTTTCATTTGATGAGGAAGAAAGTTTGATGGAAAGAAGGTTATGACTCTGCCATAATCCCTTTGTCCACTTAAGAAAATAACTGGCTCCCATGTTTTCCATGTTTCTGTGACAACAGAGTGTTAATACTCTATTACTATTCATGATATTTTGAATAGTTCAACAGGGAATGAGGATCTTCCTCTACATAGGAAAGGACATCTGTTAATTTTTTTGGCATGGATTTGTGTGTAGAAAGAGGAGTTGCTCAGAAGTTACAGGCCTTCAGCTCTAATTTCAGCTAAACCACCTTTAGCTGTATGATTCAGTTAGCTCACATCACCCCAAGTGGGGATAATACCAGATTTATCAACCAGATGGTTTAATAATTTTTTTCACTTTTAATAGACTTTAAGAGTATTTTTAGGTTCACAAAAAGATTAGGAAGAAAGTAAAATGAGTTCTTCTATATCCCCTGACACTCCCTCTACACACACACACACACACACACACACACACACACACACACACACACACACAATCTCCCCCACTATCAACATCTCACACCAGAATGGTTACCCCTCTAACTCCTTCCTGATCTTATGCTATCCATAATTTTGCCTTTTCCAGAATGCCATATAATGGTACTCATGCAATACATAGCCTTTTCATGTCGACTTCTTTCACTTTGGACTATGCTTTAAATTTCCTCCATGTCTTTTCATGGTTTGATAGCTCATTTCTTTTTAGTGCTGAATAATGTTCCATCCACCAGTTTACTGATCCATTCATCTACTGAAGGATATATTGATTGCTTACAAGTTTTGGCAATTATGAATAAAGCTGCTGTAAACATCCATGTGCAGGTTTTTGTACAGACAAATTTTCAACTATTCTGAGTTAATACCAAGGAGTGTGATTGATGGATTGTATGGTAAGATTGTTTAGTTTGGTTTCCAAAGCAATTGTAACATTTTGTATTCCCACCAATAATGAATGGGAGTTTTATTTATTTATTTTTTTAAATCAGTGATATTTTTCTGACCTCACTGGTATTTCTCTTCCCTTCCACATTAGTCTCCATTGTGTTCCTGCCTCAGACTCCTTTCTCTTGAGTTCATTGCTGCCTGGGATGTTCTTTTCCCTAGATCTTTACATAGCTAGTTTCTTCTCAAATTTAGGTGTTAGCTCAAACACAGTCTTTTCCAAGAGGCTTTTCCTGACCAATCTTCCTGAGATACTACCTTTCATGTGACTTTTATTTTCTATGTCACCCTGTACATTTTCTTTGAAGGGCTTATCAAAGTGTAAAAATAGAGTCCACTAGAATGTAAGTTCTCTGATAAGGATTCTGTCTGTCTTGCTCAATGACAGATATATGGACACTGAATATATATTTTAAGTGAATTCATTGAAGGAATAGAAACCCATAGCCAGAAGTGTACATACATTATTGAAAAAATTTGTTTGATCTTGTGCAAATTTTGTCCTCTCTCTGGACATTCTCAATTTTTAGGTGACATATCAGACTCCTTCTAAATATAAGGTGGGGTTCTGCTCTTTGTAGGTGCTCAGGGATCACTTTGAGCAAGTAGGGCCTTTTCTTATATGGTTTATTTAAGAATCATGGGTATAAGTAACAGCCTACTGAGGAGCTCTACAGTGAACCTCTTATTAATTGTATGATTTGGGTTTTACTGAAGCTGCCCATGAATGGTGGAAAAACCAAGAGATTTTTTAAAAAATTCTTTTCCAGTATGGTTTATTACAGGATATTGAATATACTTCCCTGTGCCATACAATAGGACCTTGTTGTTTATCCATTCTAAATATAAGTTTGTAAACCAAGAGCTTTTGCTTGAAGGAAGGTCAGCGTAACCAGGTAGTATTATGTCTATATCCTATGTTACTTTGACTCAGACCAATTAGGGTTCACAGTTATTCTTTGGCAGATTTGCCCACAGGTGCTTCATCCATGATTTGTATCATCTAATTTACAAATTAAAGCACAACTTACCTCTAGATAGACAAGTTTAAAGCAGTTCAACTTAAGAAAATCTTACAGAAGGTGTTGTTTTTTTTTTATGGCATACTTTGTTGTAAAGCAAGGCGTGATGCAGGCTTTTCAAAGGGCAAAGTACTGTAAAAAAGCATTTGAATATAAGTGGCATCAGAGAATAAACGGATATCATTTTGTTCTTTTGCGATGTAAATATTTGGAGACTAAAGCATTAGAATGAATGCCCAATATGATGTAATTAGAAAGGCTTGTATCCTTAGTGTCAACTGAATCTGAGCCTCTGGTTTCCTATCCTTGAATTCTCTGTGTGCAAGGCTAAGGATAAAGAAATTCCTTCTGTTTTCAGAGAGATAATAACTAATATTTACCAAGCAGCTTTACTAATGTCATCTCAGGTAATTAATCAGGTAGGCTTATAAATTAGATATTATTGGACCTATTTTATAGCTAAGTAGACTGAAAAATGTTGAAGTAGCGTAACTATTAAATGAGATCTAGTACTCAAGCAGAGCCTTGGATGGATTCTGCCATCCAATCACTACCTACATATTTCTTCTACATTATCTCATGAAAGGTGAGGTGAATTTATTTCCTTTATTTTGCACTTGTGGCTTCTGCAGCTCAGAGATGAAGTAAAAGCTTTAAGGTTACATTTAAAGTTAAGTGATTTAGAGTTGATTAACACTCATGTCTTTTGGTTCCAAATTTCAGAATATTTCACTGTAGGTTTGCTCCAGATAAGATTCAAAAGGGATAAAGTTTATTAATTCCATTCATACATCTGTGAAGACCAGAATCAACAGTCTTTATTTTAGTTTCTATAGTACTTTGTTCATATTATTCTAAAATAGTTGTTTCAAATATTTTCCATAAAAATTACAAGTTAAGAAAAATGAGTTGTACCTTAAGAAAAAGATTTTTCATCTGGTTTTGGTAGTTTAATTCTGGAATTGGTTTTGGTAGTTTAATTCTGGAATTGAAACACTATTAAAATAAATGGACAAATTACAATAGACTTCAAGTTGAATATTGTTTATAACACCTCCAAGGCCATAATTAGGATATCAAGAATTCTACTCCTTGTTTCGTTATGCATTCATCAAATGGATATTTATGCAACACTCACAACGTTAGCTACTAGAGTAGACAAATAAGACTGAATGGTACCTTTTTTTCATAACATTGATTGATAATCTAATGAAGATTAGCACTAAACAAGTAATTCTAAAGTGTGAAGAGAATATATGGCACTACAGAATAACTGACATGGCATGCATCCCACTACACAGTCCAAAACGTTCTTTCAGATGAAGTGACATATGAGCTAATGCCTGAAGAACTAGGGAGAAATTATCCACACAGAGAGTGAGTTGGCCTGGAGAACAACTTTAACAGAGTCTAAGAGAAGAAAGGGTCCACTGTAACTGAAGGAATGGAATCATTTCTATTTGGTTCAAGGTACTTGAGTAGTAAGAGGAAACACTGAATGGAATGGTAGTGTCTGA
Organism: Tursiops truncatus; assembly: GCF_011762595.2. NCBI lineage: Eukaryota > Metazoa > Chordata > Mammalia > Artiodactyla > Delphinidae > Tursiops > Tursiops truncatus. Next base: position 49,580,905 of record NC_047041.1, read on the forward strand.
TCAAGAAAGGCCATGGTAAGGGGCTTGCATTTCATCTGAAGGACAAGAAGCAAAGATTTTTTTAAAAGGGCTGTCAACATATACAGATTCACATTTTGGAGAAATCCTTTTCATTGTTTTGTGGAGATGTGATCTGAACAGATCAGCAGTGGAGTAGGAGACCATTCACCAGGTTGTGGCAGTCACCCAGGTGAGGACTGATGGCTGCCTGACCTTGGATATTGCCAAGGAGGCTGGGGAAAAGTGGGAGGAGTTGGGACTTATTGGGGGAGTGGAATCTGTAGGATTTGGTGTTTGAATGAATGTTGGAAGTGAGGAAGATGGAGTTGCAAATTACATCCTGGCCTTCCGGTTCTTTAAAGGAAGGTATTAATTTGTGCTTATTTTTGCTATTTCAGAAAGACAAGCAAAGTAAAGCCACTCTTTCTTCCTGTTTCTCTACCTTCCACTTCTGAGGGCAAGCAAAGCTTTGAATCTTGACAATCATTTCACAGTATCTTCTGAAAAGAGTAGAGGTGTCAGGGGAGTAGTTCTGAAACTTGGATAATAGGTAGGCCTATATTTCCTGAGCCTGAAAATATCTTTCTCTTCAAGGTGAAAAAGGGTAGGTGTTGAATGGATTGGAGTATTATTTGATCAGTTTCCAGTCCCATAGGAACTTAGATGGAGAGAGCTATAGAAAACTTGGATGTCTCTCTGAAAGATATCCAGGCTAAATCCAGCACAGAGCAACAAACAGATACTGTTGGAATAGAAACCAAAACGTTCACAAGGGATGTTGATACGTGGTGAACCATTTTTTTCAGGCAGGCATTATATAAGCTTCTTGATTCCTCTTGAATTCTAGGGTGGGAGAAGAATCTAAAACACTATCTCTAACAAAACATTTTACCACCTAACCTTTCCAATATCCAGATTTTTCAGAGTATTTAAGAAATATGGCCCTGAAGTTTAAAAAAAGTTAAAGAGGACCTTAAACAGTTTGGACTATAGGTATTGAAAGGCCAGATATAAAGAACGTTAGTGCCCACTAGGTACCAGCTCAAGGCCATAGGCAATGATTCAGCTCTGCTATCTCCACTGTTCTCTGCATTTGGCAGATGAGCCAAGTGAGGCTCAAGGTGTTGGATGACTTTATGCATGGCCACATGCTGGTAGTGGGAGAGGACATTTACTGCCAAGTCACTGCATAATGGCTTCTGAAAATGCTCCTCAAAACTAGTGGGGCCTAATAATCAAACAGCACTTGACCCAGGGAACAAAACTCCGAACAGGAATTGTGCCTCCTTTTAACTTCGGTGCTGTGGAGCACTGGTCCAAACTACCAGGTTAACAGCTATAACTCTCTGTTGTAATTATCTACACAGTTGGGTGCATCTATACAGCCTGCCTCCTATTCTTAAGCCTAAGATTTATCTTCTGTAATATTAAACACAGTTTGCTGGTTAAAGGTAATTCAGTTTCCCTCACAAAAAGTTAACTTTTATTGCTCAATAAATATTGTGCTTATTTTTCTCCTTTCACATTGGAGAACACATGTTTCCCCAGGCATTCAGAAGTCAAATGCATTATCTTCTTTGCTGTGTTGGTTACTTAATAGACTGTAAGGAGTATGGCTGCTTCTCTAAAAGAGCTGGGTTTATACCTCTTGGACCACGGTATGCATGGCCCCAAAAATATTTTTATGAGGCCTCATTTTGTTAATATCAACAATTTGTTTTAAAAATATAATACGCAGGGCTTCCCTGGTGGCACAGTGGTTGAGAGTCCACCTGCCGATGCAGGGGACACGGGTTCGTGCCCTGGTCCAGGAAGATCCCACATGCCGTGGAGCGGCTGGGCCCGTGAGCCATGGCCACTGAGCCTGCGCGTCCGGAGCCTGGCTCTGCAATGGGAGAGGCCACAACAGTGAGAGGCCTGCATACCACAAAAAAAAAAAAAAAAAAGTATATATATATATATATATATATATATATATATATATATATATATATATATATATATATATATATATAAAAATAAAATATGCAATTCATGGGTCCATGTAGAATATAGTGATTTATCAATGAAGATTATACAATGAATGTGTAGAGAAGAGGTACTCATTTGTTTATTGTCCATTCAATGCATTTGAAGATTCTTCATAGTGTTCAGGCACTGTTTCTTCCTGTTCAGGTCCAGAAACCATCTCTTTGTGTTCTTTATTGTCAAATATGCTATTCCTGGCTAATTTCATCTCCTACCATGAAAAAAATGTAGCAGTGGTCTCATTAGTCAAAATGCCATGGCTCTTCAGGACTTATCTGCTTAAAACAACATAGATTGACCTGCCTTTTCAGTTCCCTAATTCCTCTTATTTGATGCTGGTTACACCATTATTCATGATGCTTCATCATGTAGCACATTCATTATGCACAGTGCCACCTGTGAATACTGGCTTCCAGTGACTCTCTCAAAAATTGCTACTGTGGCTCATTGATGGTGACCACAAATGCAAGTCATACCCAGAGTATGCAGTGCATATGATTAATAATTAATTTTCTGATCGTGTTAAGCGTATCATTCAGTACTTTATAGTGTAAGTACAGAGAAAATTCTTTCAATCATGTCTCCAGTTGAACTCGTATTTACTGGGTTCTTATATAGAATGTGGTCTCTCTCATGCAGTGTTGACCAGGATGCTACTTTCTGCATACTGACACGAGCGGGGCAGATAGGCAAGAGAGAATGAGGAAACAGGAACAGGAGAATGAGAAAAGTGGTCCTAATCAAATTAAGAAATGTTTGCTCCTCACTTGATAAAGCATAAGATCAAATTTGGAGAGCAGTACCCACAGAATAAAGTAGAAGGAATAGACAACATTAATCAGGAGAACCAACTGACTTTGCAGAGAAGATAGGGGGAGCTACCCCCAGAATCCTGATAGACATGTGGCCTGGATCCTACAGAGGGAGTAAGGTGACCACACTGGGTGCCTGTGTCAGGGCATGCACAGGGTACAGGAATCCTGGCCTCTATTCCTGCCACCCTTGGCTATAGACCAGAGGCAACACTGTGATCAGAATTCAGACTAGTGAGAGTCCTGTATGACACAGGGGGCTCAGTCAAGGTCAAGGGCCAAGTGTGGACCATGAGGTGGGGCCCAGGAATCTGCATGCTGAATAAACAGGTGTTTCTGAAATAGGTGGTCTTTAGACCACACTTTGGGAAATACTGTCTTTTAGCACTTATTGTATTAGAATTTATTTATTTCCTTTCTGTAATTTCCATTTGCCCGAATTTCTCACTAAATCAGTGGCAATGAAATAGATAAAACATTTTCTCTTACATTTATAGAAAATATTACAATGAATAGGAAATCTGGACTCATTTTCCACTGTTGAGTCATCTCCTTTGGCTATATCCCAAGGGAAGGGATTGCTGGATCAGAAGACTTGGGGACTATATTGAACCTCTTTTTCAATTTTTGACTTTTCAGAGTTGGTTGACCCTGTGCTCAAAGGTGGCCATAGAAGGTCAGAGGGAAAAACTTGGGACCAGGTGGTCCCAGGCTCATGGCATTCTACCCTGATGGCACTGCCAGCCCCACCCAGTCTCACGTGCAATAGTAGGATCTAGAGAATTTCAAGGAAGGCACCCCACATCGTGGGGTCACCTGAGGCATAGAATGGCAATATTATCTTAGGTATAAAAATTTATTCCAGCCCTCAAAATAATCCACTTCGTGAAATTAGGTAAAGTATCTAACCTCTCTGAACTACAGCTTTCTTCAGTAGAGGTAAGGAAGGAAAAAATATATCTCTAATAGTTATTGAGAAAGGTAAAATGAAATATTACATGTGAAAGAACCATGTGCCTAGAACATTTCATGTATTCAAAATGTCATTTTTTTCCCTAAAAAGTCAAATTCTTATTTCACTTTTTGAGAATCTTTTTCTAGGTTTTTTCATAGAGGAAAGATGACTCCAAGGAAAATTCTGAAGGTGAACTTTTGTGCCTCTGGCTTCCTCTATTTCATTCCCTTTTCTCATTGATTCACTGTGCCTTACATTCTCTCCATTTTTCTCCTCAAAATGTGTTCCTTGGGAAGATTCTGAATAAGTTATTCACATACTAGTATAAAGAGGTGTCACTATATTTCATCAACCAGTAATTTATTCATTACATTAAATGTGTTTGTTCAGTTCTTCTTTACCAGTTATCGTGGTAGACTCTAGATGTAAAGTGACCACAGGGCCAGCTTCATGTTGTGTGTGATCTGTGCCATTACACAGGGTTCCGCTCTCAAAAGGGTGCTGTGCTTGGTCCAATGTTGAATGCTTGAGATTGGTTTTGAATAAGGGACCACATTTTCATTTTGCACCAGACACCACAAATTATGTTGTGAGTCCTGAGTGGTGAACCTAAAAAAAACACACATCTTGTCTTTAAGAAACTTATAAGATACACATACATTTAAAATAATAGACCAGCAAGACATAATTCTAAAAAGGAAGTAGTAGTATTTGAAATAAAATAAGAGGGCAAAACTAATTAAGACCCAGGCAATTAGGAAGGCCTCTCTCAGGATGTGAGCTGACACTTGAAGAATGAGTAGGAGTCAGTTATATTAGCAGCTAAAACAAACAACAACCAAAAACCCAGCATGTTTAAAAGCCCCTGAGGTAGATAAAAGCTTGACACTTCCAGGAAACTAAGAAGTGAGTCTGAGATGAGTTTGGAGAAGGAGGTAGGGGCCAGATCACATAGAGGTTTGTAGTCCAAAGCACAGATTTAATGTTTTATGCCACAGAGAGGTGAGAGACTAGAGAAAGGGGTGTGTGTGTGTGTGTGTGTGTGTGAGAGAGACGTCACTGCTATGACTCTCAGTGACTCCCTAATGCTATTCTGAGTATGGGAAGTTGTTGATGTTCTCTGTAAAAGAGAATTCAGACAAGTAGAGGAGTTGTTTGGGAAAACAGCATGAGATTTCTTCTTCGAAATGAAGCATTTGACCCAACTTTTTTGAATATTTACTCCTAAAAGCATGTGTGTTTTAATTTACTGCTGGAATCTTAAACACAGCTCTTGTTCTTGGTGTACGTATTGCCACTGTGAGGAGAGTGATGTTCTACCCCTTTATTTTTAATACAGCCACTGGAATAATGCACTAGTTTAATCTTTATTTCTCCCAGTTCCCATAGAATACAGAAAGGAATAAGATAGCTGTGATAGCTAATTTAATGTCAACTTGACTAGGTTAAGGGATGCCTATATAGCTGGTAAAAAAAATATTTCTGGATGTGTCTTTGAGGGTGTTTTTCGAAGAGATTCAGCGTTTGATTCAGTAGACTGAGTAAAGGATCTCCATCACCAGTGTGGGCAGGTATCATCAAATCTGTTGAGAGTCCGTACAGAACAAAAAGGCAAAGAAAGGGCAGATTCCCTCTCTCTTTCTTGAACTGAGCCATCTAGGTTTTCCTGCCCTTGGACATTGGAGCTCCTGGTTTTCAGGTCTTTGGCCTCAGATTGGGAGTTACACCATTGTCTCCCCTGTTTTTTTTGGGCCTCTCACTGTTGTGGCCTCTCCCACTGCGGAGCACAGGCTCCAGACGCACAGGCTCAGCGGCCATGGCTCACGGGCCCAGCCGCTCCGCAGCATGTGGGATCCTCCCGGACCGGGGCACGAACCCGTGTCCCCTGCATCGGCAGGCGGACTGTCAACCACTGCGCCACCAGGGAAGCCCTCCCCTGGTTCTTAGGCTTTCTGACACATACTGAATTATACCGTTGACTTACCTGGTTCTCCAGCTTGCAGAGGACAGACTGTGGGACTTCACATTCTCCACTAATGAGTGAGAAATTCCTATAATAAATTCCACATGTAACTCCTATTGATTCTGTCTCTCCAGAGAACCTTGACTAATGCAGTAGAAGCACATTATCAGAAGAATGTTGAAGAATTTCTCCACTCAAAAATTGAGTAAATGTAAAATAGCATACTTATATAAAAACAGCTTCAATTAAAGATTAAAGACCGCTGAAGGATTAGTCCTAGTTAATATGGGGCAAACCCATACTTTGGATATTGTATAAACATATAAATTTATTAGCAGTTAACATATATGCATATAACCACTGTATGACCTTGAGAAATTTATTCACTCCTCCAAGTTTCAGGTTATCAAATGAAAATGAATATGAAAATGTCTTCTTGGGGCTTCCCTGGTAGTTGAGAGTCTGCCTGCTGATGCAGGGGATATGGGTTCGTGTCCCGGTCTGGGAAGATCCCACATGCTGCGGAGCGGCTATGCCCGTGAGCCATGGCCGCTGAGCCTGCGCGTCCGGAGCCTGTTCTCCGCAATGGGAGAAGCCACAACAGTGAGAGGCCGGCGTACAGCAAAAAAAAAAAAAAAAAAAAAAAGTCTTCTTGGACTCTTTTACTTTATTAATCTTATCATTCAGCTCTGCAAGCCTTCCTTGGCAGCCCCTGATCTTCCTGCACCTGGCTTAAGTAGTGCTACTCCTATTTGCCTTTGTAGAATTCTTCTGGGCTTTCTTCTGGAAAGTCTTATTTTGCTGTTTTGAAATGGCCTTTTACTTGTCTGCCTCCTCCTCCAGAGTAGATTTGCTGAGGGCTGAGAGAACGTAATCTCTGTATCCAGTACCTTGGACAGTGCCTATGGTAGTGCTTAATCAACTATTGCTGAATAAATGAATGAATGAGTTCCACACAGAGGCATTATGCAGATTTTTAATCAGGCAATACATATAACAGTACCCAGAATGGTAGCTCAATGACTGTAGTCAATAAATGGGAGTTGAGGGCTTCCCTGGTGGCGCAGTGGTTGAGAGTCCGCCTGCCGATGCAGGGGACACGGGTTCGTGCCCCAGTCCAGGAAGATCCCCCATGCCGCGGAGTGGCTGGGCCTGTGAGCCACGGCCGCTGAGCCTGTGCGTCCAGAGCCTGTGCTCCGCAACGGGAGAGGCCACAACAGTGAGAGGCCCGCGTACCGCAAAAAAAAATAAATAAATAAAAAATAAGTAAATAAATGGGAGTTGATATGGAATGTAAAGTTCTTAAGCTCTTTATGGCTTTGATTCTGTGTGAGGAGACGCATAAATCCAAAGAAGTAAAGACATGCACCAATCCATGATACCAAGTCTGCCAGGAAAGCTGGTCTAAGGAAGGGACATGATTTGCAGAACCTAATCCTTTGTAAACATTTATTTCACTGATTTCATCCTCCTTCTGAGACTCTTAAAAACATGTCCATCAGAAGACTTTCACAGAAGAATCCTTTTATAAGGATTTCTCAGTCTCTTTGAGAATGGGTAGGATTCTTTTTTGTTTTATGGATTTTCTTGTTTGCAGAAATTACTAAGTGACAAAGACTGCTTCTAATTGGATTCAAAGCAATTACTTTTAGTAACATTTTATTACTTGTTTTATTAATAGAGTATATTTTAGACTATTCACATCAGGGCCAGGAGAGCATATTTTCTGCCTAGTCACATTGCTAACTTGTTCTATGATCATAAGCAAGCTGTAAGCTGCTTCACCTTTCTGGTTCTATAAGGTATTGTTATGCACATCAAGAAATTTTTATTCCCTGTCTTTCTCTGTCTTTCTCTTTCTCTTCCCTCTTTTTAATTCTAGTAAGGAAGCTGAGAATTGGAAGACATATTTAAGTGTTCATTTTAGTGCACTATACTTCTATTTCAGCAATGAGGACATATCTCAGAGGAAAGTAATTTACATTGCTTTCTAGAAATTTTTAAGAATTATATATTTTCAATAAATATCCATCCTAAATTTCTATCTCTTGGTTAAAAAATTTTTACAACACCCTTTCATGGCCACTAATGGCCTAATAATAACATGGATTAACTATTTTACTGACAAAAAGAAACAATGAATAAATGCCACATCAGAATTCCTAAATTTCAGGAAGTTGCATTGCTCTGCAATCTTCTTGTTGGCAAGGTGACTGACCCCTTATTTGGTCCCATTTAATATAAAGGAAGAATGGTGTAAAAAAAAAAAAAAAGTCAACATGGAAAGAAGGATCAGAACTTGATAGAACACCAGACAGGCTGATCAAAAGGTAAGGCCAAAAAACAAATGTCAAATGTTGATAATACTATTCTATGCCATGTCTCCTTGCCTGCCCCACAAAAGAGCTTCCAGAGACTCACAATTCTACATATAATCCACAACAAGTGTTCTCTCACAAGGCCAAGTTCTAAATAATCAGTTTTCACAGCCCACCTCTGCCTATCTGGGAAAGAAAATAGGAAAAAAGGTTTTTCTACCCCTAAGTTTCTCAGAGACGTTCCTTTCTTTTCCTCTTGGGTAGATAGCTATAATTCTAATTCCATCCCATGTGGAAGCATTGTCATTATAAGCAGATGTTTTGTTCCAGCCATGGATCTTCTAGCTACCACTACTGAGAATGTGGCTGCCTGAGGGCTACTGCTTGCATTCCTTCAGGATAATTGAAATGGTCAAGGCATCATCTCCAAAAAACAACTGTCTCTCCTATTTTATGCCAGTTTTCTTTCCATCATTTTTGGCTTCATCAAACTCCAGGGGAATCCTTTTTCCATCCTGTGTCTTTGTGATCTTCTTTGGCAATTCTAGATGGGAAATTGGTGCTATATTTAACATAGTTCCTTGGGCAGCTCTAGTACCTGATCTAGGACCGGAAAAGTAAAAACTAGTGAAACAGGCGTGGAAACCTGCCATCTACCTCAGAACATGTCAGAGTGAGATTAGTATGTTTCACAGAGAAGATCCTATTTATTTTGGGGAGAGATAATTTTTGTTTTGTTTTTTAAAAAAATTATTTATTATTTATTTATTGGAGTATAGTTGATTTACAATATTATATTAGTTTCAGGTGTATAGCATACTGATTCAGTGTTTTACAGTTTATACTTCATTAAAAGTTAGTACATGATAATGGCTGTAATTCCCCATGCTACACAATATATCCTTATTGCTTATCTATTTTATACATAGTAGTATAAAAGTAGTAGTAGTATCTCTTAATCCCATACCCCTATCATGCCCCTCCTCCCTTCCTTTTCCCCACTAGTAACCACTGGTTTGTTTTCTATGCCTGTGAGTCTGTTTCTGTCCTACTATATAGATTTGTTTGTATTATCAATATTTTTTAGATTCCACATTTAAGTGATAGCACACAGTATTAATCTTTGTCTGACTTATTTCACTATAATATTCTCTAGGTCCATCCACATTGCAGCAAATGGCAGAATTTCATTCTTTTTTATGGCTGAGTAATATTCCATTGTGTATGTATGTGTATGTGTGTGTGTATATACATATACACATACACACCACATCTTCTTTATCCATTCATCTGTTGATAGACACATGAGTTGCTTCCATATCTTGGCTACTGTAAATAGTGCTGCTATGTATTTTTTTGAATTAGTGTTTTCGTTTTTTCTGGATATATACCTAGAAGTGGAATTGTTGGATCATATGGTAGTTCTATTTTTAGTTTTTTGAGGAACCTCCATACTGTTTTCTGTAGTGGCTGAACCAATTTACATTCCAAACAACAGTGTACAAGGGATCCCTTTTCTCCACAACATTTTTTTTGCATCTGTTTCCTAAGGCAAAAGAAATAAAAGCAAAAATTAACAAATGGAAAAAAGCTTTTGTACAGCAAAGACAAACGTTGACAAAACGAAAAGACAACCTATGGAATGGGAGAATATATTTGCAAATAGTGTGACAAACAAGAGGTTAATATCCAAAATATCTAAACAGCTCATATAACTCAATATAAAAAACCCCCCAAATAACCCAATTAAAAAATGAGCAGAAGACTGGAATAGACATTTTTCCATAAAAAAGAAAAAATATATATATATATATATACACACAGATGGCTAACAGGCACATGAAAAGCTAACAGGCACATGAAAAGATGCTCAACATCACTAAGTATTAGAGAAATGCAAATCAAAACAATAATGAGATATCACCTGACAACTTATCAGAATAGCTATCATCAAAAAGTCTACATTTGTTTATTTTTGTTTTTATTTCTACTACTCTGGGAGATGGATTGAAAAAGATTGCTGTGATTTATGTCAAAGAGTGTTCTGCCCATATTTTCCTCTAAGAGTTTTATAGTATCTGGTCTTACATTTAGGTCTTTAATCCATTTTGAGTTTATTTTTGTGTATAGTGTTAAAGAATGTCCTAGTTTCCTAGTACCACTTATTGAAGAGATCCATTTTATAGTCTTCCCTCCTTTGTCATAGATTAATTGAACAAAGGGGTATGGGTTTATTTCTGGGCTTTCTATCCTGTTCCATTGAGCTATATTTCTGTTTTTGTGCCAGTACCATACTGTTTTGATAACTGTAGCTTTGTAGTATAGTCTGAAGTCAGGGAGCCTGATTCCTCCAGCTCTGCTTTTCTTTCTCAAGATTGCTTTGGCTATTTGGGGTCTTTTGTGTCTCCATTCAAATTTTAAGATTTTTTGATCTAGTTCTGTGAAAAATGCCATTGGTAATTTGATAGGGATTGCACTGAATCTGTACATTGCCTTGGGTAGTATAGTCATTTTAACAATATTGATTCTTCCAATCCAAGAACATGGTATATCTTTCCATCTGTTTGTGTCATCTTTGATTTCTTTCATCAGCATCTTATGGTTTTCAGAGTACAGGTCTTCTGTCTCTTAGGTAGGTTTATTCCTAGGTATTTTATTCTTTTTGATGCGATGATAAATGAGATTGTTTCTTTAATTTCTCTTTCCAATCTTTAGTTGTTAGTGTATAGAAATGCAACAGATTTCTGTGTATTAATTTTGTATCCTGCAACTTTACCAAATTCATTGTTGAGCTCTAGTAGCTTTCTGGTAGCATCCTTAAGATTTTCTAGGTATAGTATCACAGCAAAGGAAACCACAAACAAAATGAAAAGACACCTCACAGAATGGGAGAAAATATTCATAAATATTGCGACTGACAAGGCATTAGTCTCCAAAATTTACAAACAGCTCATGCAGCTCAATATCCAAAAACAAAATAAACAAAAAACAAAACAAACAAAACAAAAAATGGGCAGAGACTTCCCTGGCGGTGCATTGGTTAAGAATCTTCCTGCCGACGCAGGGGACACGGGTGTGATCCCTGGTCTGGGAAGATCCCACATGCTGCAGAGCAACTAAGCCACAACTACTGAGCCTGTGCTCAGAGCCTGTGAACCACAACTACTGAGCCCGCATGCTGCAACTACTGAAGACTGCACACCTAGAGCCCATTTTCTGCAATGAGAAAAGCAACTCAATGAGAAGCCCACGCACTGCAACAAAGAGTAGTCCCTGCTCACCGCAACTAGAGAAAGCCCGCGCACAGCAATGAAGACCCAATGCAGCCCAAAATAAATAAAAAATAAAATAAATAAATTAAAAACAAAATAGGCAGAAGATCTAAATAGACATTTCTCCAAAGAAGACATGCAGATGGCCAACAAACATATGAAAAGATACTCAATATCACTAATTATCAGAAAAATGCAAATCCAAATGACAATGACATATCACCTCACACCAGTCAGAATGGCCATAATCAAAAAATCTACAAACAGTAAATTATGGAGAGGGTGTGGAAAAAAAAGGAACCCTCCTACACCATTGTTGGGAATGTAAATTGTTCTCCACTATGGAGAACAGTGTGGAGGTTCCTTAAAAAAACTCAAAATAGAACTACCATATGATCCAGCAGTCTCCATCCTGGGCATATATCTGGAGAAAAACATGGTTCAAAAGGATACATACACTCCAGTGTTCATTGCAGCACTGTTTATAATAGCCAAGACATGGAAGCAACCTAAATGTCCATCAACAAATGAATGGATAAAGAAGATGTGGTATGTATATACAATGGAATATTACTCAGCCATTAAAAAGAATGAAATAATGCCATTTGCAGCAACATGGATGGACCTGGAAATTATTATACTAAGTGAAGTAAGTCAGACAGAGAAGGACAAATATTATATGATATCACTTATATGTGGAATCTAAAACACAGAAGATACAAATGAACTTATTTACAAAACAGAAACAGACTCACAGGCTTAGAGAATGAACTTATGGTTACCAGGGGGAAGGCTGGGGGAGAGGGGTAGATTGGGAATTTGGGATTGACATGTACATACTGCTATATTTAAAATATATAATCAACAAGGACCTATTGTAAAAAAAATTAAAAATAAAAAACAGTAAAGGAAAAAACAGTCTACAAATTTTGGCCAGGGAGAGGTGCTTTATTTATTTATTTGTTTTAAAAATTTATTTTATTGAAGTATAATTGACTTACAATTTTGTGTTAATTTCTACTATACAGAAAAGTGATTCAGTTCAACATACATATACATTATTTTTCATATTCTTTTCCATTATAGTTTATCACAGGATATTGAATATAGTTCCCTGTACTATACAGTAGGACCTTGTTGTTTATCCATTCTGTATATAATAGTTTGCATCTGATAATCCAAAACTCCCAGTCCATCCCTCCCCAACCTCCCCTCCCCCTTGGCAACCACAAGTCTGTTCTCTATGTCTGTGGGTCTATTTCTGTTTTATAAATAAGTTCATTTGTACCATTTTTTAGATTCCACATATAAGTGATATCAAATGATGTTTGTCTTTCTCTTTCTGACTTACTTCACTCTATATGATAATCTCTAGGTCCATCCATGTTCCTGCAATTGGCGTTATTCATGTTTTTTGTGTGTGTGTGCCTGAGTAGTATTCCATTGTATATACATACCACATCTTTATCCATTCATCTGCTGATGGACATTTAAGTTGTTTCCATGTCTTGGCCATTGTAAATAGTGCTGCAGTGAACATGGGGTGGATGTATTTTTTCAAATTATAGTTTGTCTGGATATATGCCCAGGAGTGGGATTGCAGTATCATATGTCAATTCTATTTCTAGTTTTTTGAGGAACCTCCATACTGTTTTTCACAGTGCCTGCACCAATTTACATTCCCACCAACAGTGTAGGAGGATTCCCTTTTCTCCACACCCTCTCCAGCATTTATTGTCTGTAGACTTTTAAATTATGGCCATTCTGACCAGTGTGAGGTGGTATCTCATTGTAGTTTTGATTTGCATTTCTCTAATAATTAATGATGTTGAGCATCTTTTCATGTACCTGTTGGCCATCTGTATGTCTTCTTTGGAGAAATGTTTATTTAGGTCTTCTGCCCATTTTTCAATTGGGTTTTTTTGTGTTTTTTTTTTTTATTGAGCTGTATGAGCTGTTTGTATATTTTGAAAATTAAGCCCTTGTTCATCGCATCATTTGCAAATATTTACTCCCATTCTGTGGTTGTCTTATCGTGTTGTTTATGGTTTCCTTTGCTATACAAAAGCTTGTAAGTTTGATAAGGTCCCATTTGTTTATTTTTGCTTTTATTTCTATTGGCTCGGGAGCCTGACCTAAGAAAATATTGGTACAATTTGTGTCAGAGAATGTTTTGCCTATGTTCTCTCTAAGAGTTTTATGGTGTCATGTCTTTAAGCCATTTTGAGTTTTATTTTTGTGTATGGTATGAGGGTTTGTTCTAACTTCACTGATTTACATGCGGCTGTCCAACTTTCAGGGAGAGGTACTTTAAATGGCTTCTTCCTAGTCAAGAAAAGAAGCCAAATGAACTACATAGAAACCGAATGCAGTCTAAACCCTCTTCCAGGAAATTTGTTCAGGAGCTGTCTCTCAGGCACTGACTTACTGTTTTGTACTTGGTCTAACTAACTTGATCTTGATCTGTCTCCTTTGGGATGATAATGTGTTTGAATAATCTGCCTAAGTAGTCATTTTGTTTGTGTGTGCCAATATACTCTCTCGATTTGGCCCCCTTGGGCTCCATGCACTGCAGATCACAGGAGTGTTGCCTCATCTTGTGTATTTATGCTCTCAAATAAACACACACACACACACACACACACACACATATATATATATATAATATTTTTCTGGACTGTTTGAGAGCAACTTAGATACATGATGCCCCTTTATCCCTGAATTCTTCAGTATTTCTTAAAAACAAGAATATTTTCCTACATAACCATAGGACAATCATCTAATCAAGAAATTAAAATTAATGCCATAGACCTTATTCAGATGTCAAAAATTACTCCAGTAATATCCTCTCTATATCTGTGTGTGTGGGTGTACATTTTTTTCCCTAGTTTAAGATCTAGTTTGGGATTACACATTGCAATTATTTGTCACAATTTTTTAGTTTCCTTTAACCTGGAATCGTTTTTTTATCTTTGTCCTTTTTGACCTTGACATTTTTGAAGAGTACAAGACACTTATTTTGTAGAGTAGCCTTCAGTTTGTGTTTATCTGATGTTTCCTGTGATTAACTGTTAATTTTACATTATCTGGCAGGAATACCACAGAAGTTTTTCCCTCCCTCCTCCCCCTCTTTCTTCTCCTCCTCCTCCTTCCTCTTCTACTAGCATTATAATAGCAGTTACATTGTGTTGATTAGTATGATTGCTGTTGCAATTAACATTGATCACCTATTTATGTGGTGTCTGTTATATTCCTCAATTTTAATTTTGTATTTTTTTCTTTTTGACAATGGGTATCTTATAAGGAGACCCTTTGAGACTATCAATATCTTGTTATTCCTCAAACTCTAATTCACTAGTGTTAGCATCCAGAGATGATTTATAGTGGAATCAGTTATTACTATGATGCTGCTAATTGGTCATTTTCTAATTCCATCATTCTTACCTCAATTAGCATTTGGCATTTTCCTTCTCTCTCATCTATATTTATTCATTTATTTACATCAGTTTGTGCTCTTACATTCTTATTTTATTCTGTAGACTATAATCTCAGATTTGGGATGCTCAGACTGTCACAGATTTGGCCAGGGTGAGGCTTCTCTATTCTGGCTCCCAGTTCTTTTAGATATGTCTCTGTAATTGTTTGAAGACTTTTTTTTTTCCCACAAGATGATCCAGACTTATACCTTTTCAACCTCAGTTCTGGAATTCGCTATTTCTCCAGAAGCCTTGTTTTTTTTTTCTTTTTTGCGGTACGCGGGCCTCTCAATGTTGTGGCCTTTCCCGTTGCGGAGCACAGGCTCCGGACGCACAGGTTCAGCGGCCATGGCTCACGGGCCCAGACGCTCGGCGGCATGTGGGATCCTCCCAGACCGGGGCACGAACCCGTGTCCCCTGCATCGGCAGGTGGGCTCCCAACCACTGCGCCACCAGGGGAGCCCAGAAGCCTTGATTTTAATTAATTTTTTAGTAGAGATTTTGGATTAGAAATCATAATTTTGGACCTGGTGGTCTCATTGTTATGTTGTCACTGCTCCCCGTCTCTCTCAACAAACAGAGATAGGCATATAAGTACACACACACACACACACACACACACACACACACACACACATATTTCTATGCATCTATCTGTATATCTATTTACCTTTCTATCTGCATTTTAAAAAAAGGCCTATACTGGTACCTCCAATTCCAATCCAACACCACAGAATTCATTCTACTCCTCCCCCTTTCACAGTGTAACTCCTTTCCCCAGCAGTAAGAAACCTACAACTACAATTACTCCAAGAAAATTACTTATTTTATGAGTCCTGAATACACAGAAAGTAGTTTCGGAATTGCTTACACATACCACTGAGAAAACCAATTCCACTAAGAAGAGTTCAAATTTTATTTACAGTTCTTTTTGCCTTCAGCCTGAGGATATAATGTCAAAATACCGGGTACAGAAAAGTAATCACTTTTCTTTTTTCTTTACTTTTCTTTATCTTTTTTTACCTTTTTCAATGTGTTTATTGATTTAAAGTATATAAGGCTTATGTTTGTAAGATATTCTAATATTTGTCCCATCTTTGATTTAATTAATTGATTGAATAATTGATTGGACTATGGGAAATCTTAGCATAGTTCCAAAAGTCGGAAGTATACATTGAGGTATACTCAGAGCTGTGTCACTGTTCTGCCCTATATCCCTTACCCTTTTCATCCTGTTCCTAACATACCTCCTGTAAGTAACCAATCTCATTAGTTTCTGGCTTATCTTTTCTGTATTTATTTTGTATAAATGAGCAGATACATGTCGAAGTCATTTTGACTGCACATTTGGCACTGTTATTTCCAGATCTTTCTTCTCTAAGGACATATGATTCTGTAGAATTAGTATAGTATTTTGCTCATGTGTGAATTCACTGTGATTTACATAACCTCTTCTTGAGCTATAAGCTCTTAATATATAATTAATTCACAAATCAGCACACTTTATATATATGTGTGTGTATATTATATATATGCTGGGGTCATGATTATTCTTGCTTATCTGTATGCTTTGTCCCTCATTTATTGTATTATTTCTGCCTCATTTTCTAAGCTGCTTTGTTTGCTTTTACTTCCTTGTGATTGGCATTAGAGCTTGTGTATATTAATTGCAGAGTGCTTTCAGAATCACTGACTCATTATAATTTTTAATGCTATTTTAAAGTTTAGAAGATATCTGCCTCAATCACAGAAACTGGTATTTCTATTGTACTTTTTTCTGTTCTCATTTGGAATTGTACTAATCCAGAAAATGTACCCAATTTAGGAATGGCTACTCTTCGCAAATGTCCACGATGTCTTTGATTG
The DNA here is from genome assembly GCF_011762595.2 of Tursiops truncatus. Taxonomy (NCBI): domain Eukaryota; kingdom Metazoa; phylum Chordata; class Mammalia; order Artiodactyla; family Delphinidae; genus Tursiops; species Tursiops truncatus. The sequence continues at coordinate 49,597,595 of NC_047041.1, forward strand.
CCTTCTGCAAAATGCCTACTACTTTGAGGAAGATTAGAATGGAGGGAGAATAAACTGAAAACTGACAGAGCTTTAGGCTTTTTGTCTGGAATTTGTTTCCCAAGAATGTTTTTAAGCTTGTGTGGACTTTTAAAATGAGTAAACTGAGGCTCAGAGAGGAGGGATATTTCTTCTGAGATGTTTATCTTTGTTTGCCAGTTGCCGTTATCCTTGGATGGCATGAACGACATGAACATGGGGTATAAAATAAGAGGCAGGGAAGAGGGCAGATAGATTTACTCCTAGGTCATTTAGTTCAGTTTCCTAGGGCAGGAAAGAAGGAGCTAGAATGGAGTTGAGGGTGAGTACTTACAGAGCGTCTGCTGAATTACTTGACTCTGTGCTGTTTTACACTGTCACTAATTTGTACATCACTGTTCCCTTTATCCAGAGCGCTCCCTTCTTGCAGCTGCCTGACAAATTGTGATGTATCTCCCCAAAACTTGCTAAGACCTCATCTACAATCTCAAACTGTGGCAGATTCCTTCATAGCAGTAAATAAGTCCTTCTTTAATAACATGTGAGATAAAATCTATTACTGTTTTCTATTAGCACATGTGGGCAGTATGACTCAGAAAAGTTTATGACCTCTTTGGTCTACAAAACTTTATAATGGCTTGGCCAAGATTCACACCGTCACCTTTCTGATTTCTCTTTTCTGATTCGGCTTCACACCAATCAGGACATCTCTATTACTGCATGGATCACATTGCATTTCAATTATGCGATTTCCCTTCCATCTTCTGTATTATTCTATAAGCTCCTAGATAGTCAAAACCTTGTTTGTGTTTAATAACGTTTCAAACTGAGCAGTGTTTCTGAAGCTCCTGGAAGGCTAAGGTGTATGAGAGGGTGAAACTACTGACAGTGGTTAGCTTTACAACATTTTAGAAACCATTGCTTTCCTATTATGTTTTCTAAAATCGGAATGCTTGTTTTTCTTTTGTTAATTTCTCCAATGGCCAAGTAAAAACTATTTACAGAGATTGCAGGAACTCAGTACAAAATTCTCACAACTCTGCATTTGCCTCCTGGGTTTGATTATGTGGGTGCAACACCTTTATTCTCTCTGTCAATCACATTCACCCAGCAGAATGACCATAAGTGGTTTTTTTTTTTTTAGATTGAAGGAGAGCATTTTATTTTGCCCTCTAATATGTGTACGTGTGCGTGTGCGTGTGCGTGTGTGTGTGTGTGTGTGTGTGTGTGTGTGTGTTTTCTCTCAAACTGACCATGGGATGCTAATAATTAGTCTTTGCATCTGATCTTTTACCTGCTGTGCAAAACTTAGGAACAGCTTGATGGATCCACTCACCAACTACATGCCCTCATTAATTATGATAATTTTGTAGATTATGAGATGCCCCATGATACCTAGTAATTTATTAAGGGGAAATTCTGTGCACATCTTCTTGGTTAATTTGGAAATGGAGACCACATAATTCATGTGGACTTCATTAGGACTGAGACAATGAAAAAGGAGGTAATAAGCAAGAAATATGTTAATGCAGTGAAAAGAGCACTGGAATGTGGTGAAAGGAACTGTATTTCAGCCTATGTTTTTGTGCTTACCTGCTAGGTAACCTTGACCAGCTGCTACAACCCATCCTATATAATATTTCTTACCTGCAAAATAGATATAAAAACCTCTACTTTTCCTTCCCCTGAGAAATTATGTAAATGTCAAATGAAGTAATATCCAGCAATTTATCATTCATTCACTTATTCATTCTTTCATTTATCTTACACACATTTATTGAATATTTGCTAAATTCTAGGGCTACTAAAATTCATCAAAGGCCCCTGATCTCAAAGTGGGGGAGAAAAATACAAGTAACAGTAATGTAATAACTGTTTAGACAATTCTCTGTGCATAAGCACTTTTTAAATTTTACTGACAAAGAAATAGAAGTGGTCCCTCCTTTCTTAAGGAATAACATCACCATTCATTCTGTCCTAAAAGATGGAAAACTTGAGGGTCATCTTACTATCCCCTCTTCCTTGTCACCTTTCACACCGTCAAATAAGGAGTCCTGTTGAGTCTTCCTCCTTAATCATTTAAAATGTATCAGTTTATCTCCACCCCGTGTCTACACTACAGGTGCTCCCTCTCACCTGGATTACCACAAAATTCTCTTCACTGACCTGTCTGCTTTCTGTCTATTCCCACTACTCCATTTTTCTTGTGGAGCCTTGATGGCCTTTCTTTTTTTTTTTTTTTTTTGCGGTACGCAGGCCTCTCACCGCTATGGCCTCTCCCGTTGCGGAGCACAGGCTCCAGACGCGCAGCCCAGCGGCCACGGCTCACGGGCCCAGCCGATCCGCGGCATGTGGGATCTTTCCCGGACCGGGGCACGAACCCGTGTTGCCTTCATTGGCAGGCGGACTCTCAACCACTGCGCCACCAGGGAAGCCCGATGGCCTTTCTAGAAACAAGTTTTTATCACTTTCCTGCAAAAATCCTTCAAAGAGTTGTATTTTGTCTTTAGAATAAAATCTAAGCTCCTTTATAGGAATTAAAATCTTTTTCATGTCTTTTCTATCTGCTGTTAGAGTACCCTGTATTTCCTCATCTATTTTTACTGTTTCATCCCCCAAATAGTATGTAAACCCTCTGAGGGATCGTGGTTGTATTTTTATTGTTATATTTCTGACAGCTAGCCTGTTTTTGTCCTGTAGTAGGTACTCAATAAGTCCTTATTGCAACAATGGGTTTCCCTCCCTTTTTTTTTTTTTTTGGGTAGAACTTCTCCAAAGGTGTGTTGAATTAAAGTGATTTCCTAGGCTGCCACCACCCTATTATATCTCTGTTGGTGATTGGAATGGAATTTAACCCATGGAAAGAATAACAGAGCTCAATTACATGTTATTTTAAATCACTGATACTTTCAGGTGCATAATCTGTGTGTTGCTATCATACCAACAGGAGATTAGACATGTTTTATATACCTCATATGACAGTGGGGAGCTTAGAGAAGATTAATTAGTGAAAGTATGTTAACATTCAAGGGCACTAAAGTGTTAAGGCATTATTAAAATTATTGTTAATTATGATTACTTTACTCATATGATATGTTAGAAATATGACTAAAATGTGACCCACAGAATTTGTTCATCTAGTCATCACTGTTGACTTTAAACTGCTGTTTTCATCCATATCCATACTGTCTCTTCATTCTGATGGTTTTAATTTCCCCAATATTCCTCTAATATATGTAATATATGTAAAAATATACACTGCTAATCTAAACAAGGACATGATGAGTCAGGACATACAATAACTTTATTGATTCTTTTAAGCTGTTGCTGTGTAATGTATTTTACAAATTAATAGCACCTACCACCACATGCTAAGCCAGCTGCCCTACGCCAATAAAGATCAAGTTAAGAAAATTGAGCAGAATGATTAAACTGCTGAAATATACAAGGACAATATTACTACACTGTTATTGTGCTGGCATTAAAGGAACTGCAGCTATTTTCAATGTCCAGAACTGTTTGGCATTCAGTCATTTGTAAACCATTCTAAATGTTTAAGCATTTCTTTTGCTAACAGGGCAATACAGGTGAGGGAAGCTTTAGTGTTTTCCTTCCTTTTTTTTTTTTTTTACTTTTTAAAGCCAATACCTGTTCTTAGGATCCTTTCTTAGTAACTCCCTTCCTCTTGTAAACTTGCTACCTAAGACTCATTTAAGAGCCTTTCTCTGTCCTTTCGTTTACCCTGTGCACTTTGTTACCATAAGACTTGCTGCATTTGTGGAATTATTTATTTAGCTGCCACTCTTTATCACTAGAACATTAGTTCCTTGAGGGTAGACAGTGTATCTTTATTCAGTTTATTTATGAATAATAAATGATATTTGCTCAGTGAAAGTCTCAAGATTTGGGGCATGGAGAGTGATACAGAAGCAGAGTATCATTCGAGGGACCCTACAAAATCTAAATAAAACACATCTAATTGTCTACTTCCTGCCAACATTATTTGACAGATAAATGATACATTGATTATTAAAATAGACTCAATCCAGACTTAATCATCTTTCCAAGTTGATGCTTATCTTTTGAAGAAGTTACATTTTATGTCATATTGCTTTTGTGTCAATATCAATAGACAAAAACACAAAATTGTTTTTAAAAAAATAAATAGGAAGTTCCTACAATATGACTGGATTTTTCTGTAAACTGAATTAAAGGGTAGAGCTGAAGTTAGAAGACATTTCAATGTAATAATTTAATATAGAAAGTAGGTAAAAACAATCATATTAGAAAGAGCATAGGCTGTAGTCTCACAGCTCTAAACTGTAGCTTGTAAAATGAGATGCCTGGTTTCAAATCATAATTTGGCTACTCACTAGCTGTGCAATCTGGAGACAATACATGAGTCTCTCTGAGGGGATGAGAATGATAATCTTCAGGCCAATTTGCAAATAAAAATAAAGAACAATTAAGAAAATAATATCTAGCATTTTTATGCTCTTATAATTTGTCAGAGACTGGGCAACATTTCTTACATACATGATTTTAATCTTCACAACAATCTCATGAATTTGGTATTATTCACATTTTAAAGATAAATAAAGAGATTTAGAATGGTTAAGTGACTTACCCAGATGTGAACTGCAAGTACATGGCAGAGTCAGGATGAGAGCTTAGGGCTGTGTGGCTTCATAATTGGTAGCTCTGACCAACATGTCGTGTGGATAAACTACATTGTAGACTATCAAAAAATGATGTCCAGTGTTATTATTATACATTTATAGCTGCTGAAAATGAAACAGGCACTATCTGGCCTTCCCTTTAGCCATAGCCACTACTTATGTCTTTTTAGTAAAAAATCCACTATCTCATATGAACTTTTTTCATCAATTGGTGAGATGCATGGATGAAGAATGATGTCATTATAAAGATACTGGAGTGAAATCAGAGGTTACAGAGGTTTTGGCTGACTCTACCAAAAATGCCTGAATTCTTAGTGAGTCTAGTGACTCAAAGCCCAAAATCTCAGGTAGAAAACACCTTGCATTGAAATTTCTAGTCCATCGGTTTGGGAATATTCATGTTTGGATGTTTTGAGGCATAGAATCATTTGTCCTTCTTTTCAACCACATTTTACATGCTGAAACATAAGCTGTTTTTGTTTACAGAATTCAGATTTCTGATGACACCTGACTGATTATTCAAGGTGGATGACATTGAAATTGATCCATGTCCAATGAGTTATTAAAAATTGAGCAATGACTGGTGGCAGCAAGGGCAAATATAATTTACACTTAAGATATCTGAATTATAAATGCAATTGCATTGACTTGATGTAATTCCTTAAGTTCTTGGGAGGAGTGTTAAAGGATGTGTTAAGGATTAGGGTAAGCCTATAAAGGTTTACAAACATGTGAGTTTGAGGGATCTCAGAAATATTCCAGAATTTATTCAAGAAGTTTGCATTTTTTGCACTTGAGTAACTCAGAAACTCTCAAATCAATTGTGAAACCCAAGTAGAGCAGGACTTTCAAACAAGTTGAATCATGGCTTGTCATTTTTTACTGATTGAATTCAACTCTTGGGGCATGGATAAACACATGAGCACTAGTCTAAAAGAGAGGAGGTATTGGTTTAATTTTATGACCTACCTATATGTCCGTGACTTTGGGCAAGTTAATTCGCTTTTCTAGATACTAGTCCTTTCTGAAGAGTGAGGTTATTGTCTGGATATTCAGGTTCCTTTATCTGTAGCAAAGTCTGAAATTCTTTCAACTCTGGTAGGAATGTTGGAAACGAACTTTCATCTCTTGTTTCCAGAAAAGTACATCCTATGATGTCCAGGGTAGAACTGGGCTCAATGTTAAGTAGACCTTAACATTAGTCTACTATGAGGAACACTTTTGAAAGCTTAAATTGTTTAGCCAAACATATTGTACATAATGGGAGATCCCCTTTATGACAGGAGAGACATAAGGAATGCAAATTGAACTGAATAAATGAATAGCGAATGAAGTCAGTTAATTATATCACATTCTGGGTATTCCCAGAACAATCCATTGAAAGAGAGAAACAATTGGACAGTTCCATATTGCACACCAACGATGTACGGTAGATTTTTATTACTCCACTTTATAAATAAAGACCCCCATGGTCAGAGATTCAGTTATATTTTGGCAGCTTGTAACTCTTGAGACAAAGACTTGGTCTTCTGAAACCAATTCCAGTACCTTTTTCTAATATACTATACTGTACCTTTATCTACTATTTCTATTATCTTTTAAATATTTAAAGAGCTTCCTGGCATATTCTAACCACTTCAGAATTAAAATACTTATTAGTTCACTGAAGTATACTGATAAAGTCATTCCTTATAGTTACTTTATAATCTAAAGAGAATCTTAAAAAAATATTTCCCACATCTATTTCTCTGATGGTCATTGAGGAAATAATAAATAAATGAGAGAAAATTATAAAAAGTGACTTGCATTTTGAGGAATAAGGGACAGTATATGGTTCCTCTATCTATAAACACAAAAAGAAATCTGAAGCTCATAAAAAATCAGTTTGTAACCTCATTCTTTGTCATATGGCAATGTTAACCACAGTCTTTTGGGCTATCCGTGCTTGGCCAAACTTCCCAAGATCTCCTTCTTACTTCCTAAATAGTTTCTTGAAAAGGGTAAAGTTCTTCAGTTAGATGAACTACAGCTTAATTCCTGTCTTGACTCTACAGATGTAATTAAATATCAAAAATCTCTGCATACTGGCTCCAATACCTACTTGATGATCTGGGAGGTATTGCTTAACCTCTTATTTGTGAAGTGAGGGGGAAAATATATCAAAACATGTATTGGGTACATTCAGTAATTCAAGTCTTTGGATATACTATCTAAAATTTTTAACTTCACTGAGGATCAGCTCTCTCATCCGTAAAGTAAGAGTGATTACTATATAATAGACAACTGTAAAGGTTTAAAGTGATAATTAATATACAACACCTAATACATAAGAGGCCTCCAATTATGATATTATTGTCATATTCTCAATTGTCAGTCCCCAACCAGGGGTGTGTATGAAAAAAACACCTGTAGTGACCGGGCACTTGCCCAGATGATACCTGATTGACAGACTCAGAATCTCTGTGGAGTGTATTCAGGATAGTTATCTTTTTTAAGCTAAACAAATAATTATCATTACAACTCTGGTTAGAAATGAGCAGTGGTCTAATTTTCTGGATCCTACCTTTTCTCTTCCTTTTCCTACATTCACTCATTTTAGATTAGAAATTGTTCCAATATAGTCCTGAGGTATTTATACTCTCTTGAATTTGGCCAGTATAGCCGCCACCTATGTCTGTATTTAATAAAAAGAGCAATTAGATTTATCTGGATTTTGGAGAGCCCTTTCATTTTATGTGCATGGATCTTTGTTAAGACAAGTTTTATTTTATTATGTTTTTAATTTTTGTTTCTGTTATAATTATTCTGGTTTCTACTTGAGAAAAAATAATAAATCTTATGTTGGATTTTCATTTTCAAATTTTTCATTGTTCTTTTTTAAAAATTTTTATTGGAGTATAGTTGATTTACAGTGTTGTGTTAGTTTCTGCTGTAGAGCAAAGGGAATCAGTTATACATATACATATATCCACTCTTCTTTAGATTCTTTTCCCATATAGGCTGTTACATAGTATTGAGTAGAGTTCCCTGTGCTATACAGTAGGTCCTTATTAGTTATCTATTTTATATATAGTAGTGTGTATATGTCAATCCCAATCTTCCGATTTATCCCCCCCTTTACCCCCAGTAACCATAAGTTTGTTTTCTACATCTGTGACTATTTCTGTTTTGTAAATAAGTTCATTTGTACCATTTTTTTAGATTCCACATATAAGTGATATCATATGATATTTGATTTTCTCTGACTTAAGAAGTCTAATTTCTGTAATTCAATCTGGCCTTACATTTAGGCCTTTAATCCATTTTGAGTTTATTTTTGTGTATGGTGTTAGGGAGTGTTCTAATCAAAACAGTATGGTACTGGCACAAAAACAGAAATATAGATCAAAGGAATAGGATAGAAAGTCCAGAGATAAACCCACACACCTATGGTCACGTAAACTATAATAAAGGAGGTAAGAATATACAATGGAGGAAGCACAGTCTCTTCAATAAGTGGTGCTGGGAAAACTGGACAGCTACATTGTTCTTTTTATTTTCATACTCTTAATATTTATAATAAACTCAGAAACTGATTAAATCTGTCCTCCACATTCTGATTTAATTTCCAACCCAATTACCTTTGATATTTACTACCTTTAATGCAGATTTTCATTTTGATATTTGAATTTGACTTTTAAAAATTTCCTATTTATCCTTTTAATCTCTTCATCTTCCCTTTCACTTCAAGCTGCTGACTTTTTTTTTATTCAGCCTTTTATTTGCTTATGAAGTTGTACATGTTCTAGTTGTTGTAATAAATAACTTTCAATGATTTGTTTTTCATCTGCACTTGTGGGATATTTGCTTTCTCTTTATTTCCTTTTTTTCCCCATTAGTTACATGTAACTCAAGAGCAAGCAAATACGTACAGTCCCAAGTAGATACCCCTATAGATCTAGATTTGGCAAATCATGAACCTTTTAAGTTGCCCTTGCCCCCATGTTTGTCTTGATCACATCCCATTCTCAAGTATAAAGATGAATGATAGGTTAAGACATAGGGCTTCTAGCACAAGTTTAATGCCTTCTATATGGAAGAGCTTTAAGTTGTCAAGTAGTGTGAGTTGAAAGAAATAATTAACAATAACCTCTAGTGTGATGCCTCTAGCATTAACTCTCAATCTGAGATTTCTCTACTAAGTTGAGGGCAGAGATGTGGAAAAGATTTAACAATCAGTTATCTCTTTGAAAGTTAGTTCTGGAAGATAACTCTTCTATGAATATGTAAACAGTAAAAATTTAGACTTTCATTGCTATCTTTGTTGCTTTTTCAATTATAATTGTCTTCCTTTATGATTATTATGAATAAGTAGATTACCCTTCAAAAATAATGTAAATAGTGTTGACAAGACTTATCTAAAGTTGTTTTCCCTCAAGCAGAATGCTGTACCATATGTTTCAGAGATAATAGCAATTGAAATGTACACAAGTTAATTGACTATGGCCTTTGTCCTCATGGCTAAGTTGCAGACACACAGATGAGACAGCTCTCAGTAATGCCTAAACTCATATAATTAGTCCACCTTAAACTATAGTGCCTATTCCCTTAAGATCCTTAAGAGAGATGCTTGGCAAGAATCCTTTGATATCAAATCTATATTTATATCCTATAGTTCCAATCTCTTATGCTCTCTTGTGCAAAAGAGGAAGCAGAGATAAGTGTTTTTTTTAAATCCTCCTAGATGTAGATTTCAACAGTCTTTATTACCTAAGTCTTATCACAAAACATTCATCTTTTTGTCAGTTAGAGCTTAATCAGTCACAGTCTTGAGAAATGGCCATTTTTTTTCTAGCTACTTTAAAAATCTACGAAATCTCTGAATTATATGCAGTGTGATGTAGTAGAAAGAACTCAGACTTTCGAACCAATCAGACTATGTTAAAATAGGTTCATATAACACTTCTGCTATTTATTAGCTCTGATGTCTTGGTCAAATGATGGAACATCTCTGAGACTCAGTTACTTTGTCTCATATAAGAAGGAGGACAAGAAGGAAAAAGAGGGAGAGAAAAAGGAGAAAGAAAGTGAGAAAGAGGAGGAAGGAGGAGGTAGGAGGGAAAGAGAAAGAGAAATAATTCAAATTTCAGGATAGTGATCACTGGAAATTGTATGTGTAAAGAGATTGGCACATAGCAGGCTCTTATTTTATTAAAGCAACTTCTAGTATTTCAAAGAAGGACAAATAAGCCACGTCTTTCTCTATGATTCTTAAGGCAACATAATGGAGCAATTCAGACCACTTGAATCTGAATCTTACTTTCCCACTTAATAGTGTGACCTTGGACAAGATACTCAGAATTTCTGCCTCAGTTTTCTCTTCTATAAAAATGAGGCAAATCACAATAACTACCTCATTGCATCGGGAAGATGGAGTAATTTTCTGTAAAACACGTAGTAAGTCTTACTTAAATTTTTACTATTTTTCCTAACAGTGAGAAATGCCTTTCTGTACCAGGCAGAGATAAAAAGTACCAATCAGGTCATTGGTTTCTTATCCTGTAAAACTAATATTTTCCACTTAGGTAGTGTTTTGCAAATTGCCAATCACTAGCAGAAAAGATGAAAAGCATGCACTTTGGTGTGAGTTAGTTTTGGAATATTGTCTAGGTTCTGTCATTAACTAACTGTATGACATTTTGAGCACGTTGCTTAACATCAGACTCAGTCTCCTTGTTTCCAAAAATGACAGTACTCACTCCATAGAACTGCTGTGAAGATTAAAGTATACAACGAAGTTAACCTGGTGTGGGCAGTGCTGACCTGTTGAAACTCATAATAATGAGAATAATAATAAAAACACTATCAAGAATGAGATTTAAAAAGGGAAAAATGTCATCTATTATTATTCTTAATTTATTTTCTTAACGGTAAAAATATATGTTATCCCTAATTTTCCATCATTTTCTACACAGAGGTCCAGTGAAGCGATTTGCTTAAAATCAAATGAGTAATGGATTATAGCAGAAATTGAATTCTTCTTAATCACATTTTAAGACTATGCTACCTCTTAGATTTAATACAAATAAATATAACTGACCTGAGAAATAGTTTCAGGACTAAAATAATCACATTTTCCAAAACTGCATAAAATAGCTGGAAAAAGACTAGCAGTGTATCATCGTTAAAGTCATTCTAAAGATATTTTGAAATAAAATTAGCCTTCAGTGACAATTTTATAAGACACTAGACATGACATTTGTCCTTTTATTTTCTCAACAGTAATAAAAAAATAGGCATGACTGCCCTCATTTGTGATGTTTCCCCATCATAAATATGAGGAAACTGAGCCTCAGAGTGTTTAAGTAACTTGCCTTAGCAATCAGGTCAGATCTACCTGACTCAGAACTCCAGACTGTTTCTATTATTTAATCCTGATGCAAGATTAAAAATAAATAGATTCAGTTAGCCTCCCTTCCAGGTCTAGCTAAAAATCACTTAGAAATGCTTGCTGAGTGGTTCTTCTTTTTTTTCTCCCCACAAAAGGATTCTAAGGGATATAATGGTTTGAAACCCCTTTGTCACTTAACATTTCAAATATACTAACAGATGGCTTCTCCCAACTCTAGGCAGATGATGGTTCAGAAATAAGTGGTGTTGGGAGAGTTCTTGGGAACGCTCAGGGACAGGAAAGACAGCTGTCACGGAATATCTTAATTACAGCGTTTACAAAGTTCTAATTAATGTAATGGTACTTTTATGATTATATTAATGTTATGACCATCAGGGCGTTTGTTGCTGAACTCATTTGGCTGGATAATTTGGAAGTCATTTCATATTTTAAGGCTAACAACTGTTATATGAGCTTGAAGATCTTTTGCTTTCCAGTAGAAAGATAAAGCAAAAATTATTTTATACCTAACTATATAGCTGAAAAATGTGTTTTTTAAAACACATTTTGCTGAAAATATGAATTGAAAAGTATAGACATTTATATATTACAATAAAAAAAGGAACTATTATAGAACATATTGGAGAAAGAAGAGTGCCTTTAGAGTCTAGATGCTTGTGTCATATACTGGCTGTGTGATCCTGGGAAAGTCATTTCATTTTCTCTTGTTTGTTTCCCTTACAATTAAATGGAGATGATGACAATAATATCTACTTTTCTTGATTGTGATAGGAACAGTTTAGGTTATATCTAAATCATGTTTAGTTTGTAGGGTTTTTTCAATATATAAGGAATTGTAAATTCTATTATATTTGAATCTCTCAGTGGAAGCTAGATGAAACTAAAATGAAAATTTTGAATTCCAAATGTCTCTTTTATTCAAACAAATACATTATGGCTTTTAAAAAATTGTTTCTTTTTTTATTATTTGCAGTAGAACATATTAGGTGAATAAGAAGGGTCTTGAATTAAACAGCTGAGTTTGAATCCTGCCTCTGCTATGCAGCTGTGATCCAGAGCGGGCAGGTTGCTTATCCTCTCTGAGTAATGGTTCCTTTAAAGAAAAGTTGTTTGAATAACTGCCAAACACAGGGCACTATTGTGAAAACAAATGAGTTAGCATGTGGTATAGTGTCTACATTCTATATTATCAGATACATACTATTTTAACAGATACAGCACTATTTTTATCTAGTGTTTTTCTTCTCCTTTAGTATGGCTGTGATTTAGACCATTAGGTTTATTTATAATTCTCAAATCAGAGATAGTAATAAAGATCTCATCAATTTTAAACATAGGTGTATAATAAAGTTTCAATTGCAAATAATGATTATTTATGCAATTATTTTTATCTTATCTCTTCCAGTAGTTAAGTTCCATGAGGGGAGAACCATGCCTAAATTACTTAGTAAATGTTAAAATGTTTTGAATAAATCAAGAAATTCCACTTTGAATTCCATCTTAAAATTGATTTAATCATTTTAGGACACTGTACAAGGCAATGCGAGTTTAACAAGAAAACAGTTCAACTGAATGCACCTTAATTTCAGGACAATCATTAGTCCTTTTTTATTGTTAGTTGAATACATTCACTAACTATTTTGATAAGCCCCTAAAGTAGTCCTGCCCATTATTTTCTATAATACCACCTTAATTTAGTATTTATCCATAAACATACTGCAATCTGAAATTATTATTATTGTTTGTTTCCTTATAATATTATCTACTTCCTCATCTGTACCCTTGAGGCTACGAGCTTTGTCTGCCTTATTTAATATTATATCCTAATTTAACTAGGAGCACTGTGGGCACACAGGAGGTCAAGAACCAACCAATAAATATCATTTGCATGAGTAAGTCTCAGGCAACTTAGGCTCTCCCTACTGCCATGACATACTGGTTTTTAGACTAAACTGATGAGCCAAAATAAATGATTTGATGATTTAGCAAGAGACAACATCACTAATAAAGGTATTGTTTTGTTATAAAAGTAGAATATTTGTTATAGAGATATATTGACTGACCAGAATAATTTTTACAATCTTAATTTTTTTTAATGCTTATAGCAGATTATAACAGTGAATTAAGCCAAATTGAAGATATGCTTATATAAGCAAATAATATCATGTTTAGAGAATTAACACTGTAAATCACAAACTTAACAGGGCAAATAAAAATTCAGTTAGAATTTTATTTCATTTTTTTTCCCCAGTAAGCATTTTTGAACATCTATATATGCCAGGCAATGTGATAAATGCTGCAGATACAAAGAGTAGAAAACAATTCTGACCTTGGACGGTCTCAATGCCTAGCAGCTTTCTGCAATTTAGAATGGGAAATTCTGAAGGTATACATAGATCTGGAAAATGTGGAGGAGGAAAAGAAATATTTAAGAAGATTCATGGAGCAGATAACATTTGAACTGAGTTAGAAGAATGCAAAAGGATTGGGGAAGATAACAAGTCAGGTGTTAGAGTGGTTGTGGGTGGAGATTTCCAGGTCAGGAAGACACCATAGGCAAAGGCCTGGGGCTATGAGACAACCTGACCAACTGAGGAAACTAAATACTGTAGCTTCAGTAGTGGAGCTCAAGAGCTTCTGGGAAGTGGCAGGCGATAAGGCTGGGAAGTTAGGGATGACTCTTGAAAGGCTTTGAGTCTCTTTCTAATGAAATAGGCCTTTATGACAATGAGAAATAAATAAAGGATTTGCAGTAGGGAAATTTTGGATTTTGTTTTATTGTTGTTTTTTTTTAGGAGAGTCAGTCTGCTGCTGAAAATAGATGTGAATGAGGAGAGCAGGACCAGTTAGGAACACAGATCTTCCTCAACTTAAGATGGGGTCATGTCCTAATAAACCCACCACAAGTTGAAAACATAGTAAGTCGAAAATTCATTTAATACACCTAACCAGCCAAATATCATAACTTAGCCTGGCCTGCAGTAAACATGCTCAGAACACAATAACCTGCAGTTGGGCAAAATTATCTAACACAAAGCCTATGTTATAAGAAAGGGTTGCATATGTCATGTAATTTATTGACTACTGTACTGAAAGTGAAAAACAGAATCATAATATGGGTACAGAATGGTTATAGGTGTATCTGCTGTTTACTGGCGTGATTGTGTGGCTGACTGGGAGCTGTGGCTGCTACTGTGGCCCAGCCTCCTAAGAGAGTATCGTACTGCATATCGCTAGCCCGGAAAAAGGTCAAAATTTGAAGTATGGTTTCTACTGAATGCGTATTGTTTTCACACCATCATAAAATCGAAAAATCATAAGTCAAATCATGTTAAGTTGAGGACTGTCTGATATTGCAGAGTCCAGGGTAGAGATTGTGTGGGCAGATTTAAAGTATAGACTGTGGGAAGGAATATGAAAGAATATATGAAATAAAGAAGTATGGTGGATAGGATGGGGTTACTGATAAGATGGAAAAGGATGTAAAAGAGGAACAGTATAAAGGGCACCCCTAAGGGACAAGGTGTCATTTGGTGGGAAATCAGAGATGTCTACACCTAGGTCTCATTTGAGCCAGCCTGTGAAGGATGGATGGATGGATGGGAAAGGTTTTAATAGGCAATAATGGGAGCAAACAGTGCTTTAAGTAGAGGAGCCCTGTATGTGCAAAAGCACCCATTTGAAGGGGCACATGTAGGAAAGAGTTATTTGGATCACTGTTTGGTCGGTTCAGCCACATGTTCCAATCAGGTATCATCATGCAAAATGGGTTATGTTTTATTCATCAGGAATTTTTCTATTAAACCACCTGCCTGTATTGATGAGTTACTGTGATATACTTGCTTTTGTCTCATAATACTCCACAATAAATGAGAAAATTAGGACAGATCCTGTTACTCCATTGTATTTTAATTACTTTGTGTCAAATGTTGAAAAATGAGTACCCATTTAGATGATAACTTACTACTAGTATCATTAAGTCAGGCCGCAGCCTCTCTTGTTTAACAGTCATGGCCAAATTATTGAAGGGTATTGGACTTCCACACGGCCAGGTGGCTTAAAGACAAATGCTGATGAAAACCTTTGGCACCGTTAGTATTTCTTTTTAAAATATATATTTTCTGGAAAGAGAAGAAAGGAATGATACAGATTAATCTCCACTCAATACCCCTAGATTCATTCTTTGTCCTCTCTGTCCTTGTCTTCTCTGCTGTGTGTGTGGAGGAGCTGACCTCTAGAAGTGTGTCACCCATATCTCCCTGTCTTCTGGCTTCTGATTGGATTCACTCAGTGGGACTTATCAGCAGGTCAGCACAGGGTAAGAGAAAACAGAGGTCACAGCATTTCTTCCCCCATTCCTTGCCCGAATCATCTCCACAATTGTGGCAAGCAGTGGCTAAGTCACTCCATGAGTGCTGCTCTTGTTGGCCAACTACTGCTCAGCATTCACTGAGCTCCAGAAACACTGCTTCCTTCCCTTGCCCATTCAACATCGTACCCCTTTTCACAAGATTAGGCTCTCTAAACCCTGAACACTCCTCTATAAATTGTTTCTCCATTAAAATAATTTCTTTGGAGAAAATTTAAGTGAAATTAAGTTTGAGACTAAGTCTCAAATAACAACTGTAATTTATTGAATTCCTTCTCTGTGGTATCATGCTATTGACTCTCACATACAATACCTCAATCTTTACATTATCACTGAGAGTGTGAAAAATTCACTCCATGTTTACTGATGTGGAAACGTAAGCTCATAACAAATATTTTCCAATGCTTAATAGATAACAGATAAGACACATTACCACCCAGAGTACAGAGTCTTATATATTTTATATATCTTTTGATAGAATTATCCCAAAATATTTCATAATGTGATATTATAGCTGGCATTGTTTTTAAATTGTAATTTTGATTGTTTGCTGCTAGTATACAGAAATATAATTGCTATATATTGTTCTTGTATCTTGGAACTCTGTAAAATCTATCAGAAGGTTTTCCTGTAAATTTCATAGGCTTTTCTACCAGATGATTATGCCATCTTTCTTTGCAATCTGAATACTATTTGTATTTATTTCCTTGCATATTAGCATTGGCTAACCTTTAGTACAAAGTTGAATGAATAAAAGTGGTGAGGACAAACATCATTGACTTTGGGGAGGGGGTTAACTCAATCTTTGACTATAGATTTTTTTATAGATTCCTTTTATAAAGTTAAGGAAGCTCCGTTCTATTCAGAGTTCAATGAGGTTTTATCAGGAGTGGATGACTGATTTTGCAAATGCTTTTCTGCATCTATTGAGATCATATTGTTTCTCCTTGCAGTTCTGTCAGGTGTTTTTCATGTATTTCAAAGCTGTGTTATTAGTTGCCTAATCTAGCCCATTAACATATATACAAAAATTCTAAATATATTAGTATTAGCCAAATTCATCAATAAGTAAAAGAATAATGCCCCAAAATTATGACAAAGTTTGTTCTTTTCCCAGGAATACAACACTAGTTTAACAGTTGAAAGTCAATCAATGCAGTTTACCACATTACCAGAATAAAGGAGAAAAGGCTATGATTAGTGTACCTCAATAGATAGAGGAAAAGCAGTTGCTAAAATTTAACTCACAGTCATAATAGAAATTATTAGGAAACTAGAAATAAGCAGAAACTTTCTTATTGTTATATCAGGTATCTATAGAAAAAATATAACAGTAAATGTCACACTTAATAATAAAATACTGACATTTTCTCCTTTGAGTCAGTAATAAGGCGTGGAAGCCCACTATTGCCATTTCTATTCAATATGATACAGGATATTCTATCCAGAAGTAAGATAAAAAAAATAACTAAAAGGCAAAATAATTGCAAAGGGAGAAATAAATAAAATTCCTATCAATCAAAAATGCCACTGTTGTATATGTAGAAAATACAATATAGTTTGTAGACATCTAAGTGATTTAGAAAGATTTCTATCTACAAAGTTCTTATAAAATATCATTCAATTTCTGTATGCAATGAACAATTAGAAAATAAAATGTAAAGATACAAGTTTTAATACTACAATATATCATACGTACAGTAATAAATCTAGTGAATGATGTGTAAAATAGTTTCATAGAGAACTACATCATATAATTGAAAGAAAACAGAGAAGACCTAAAAGGAGTGGTATTCCATGTTGATGGATTGGCAGGTAATACCATAAAAATGCCAATCTGTCCAAATTTATTTATGTATTTGATGAAATCCTAGTTAAAATTCCAGCAGGAGTCTGTGTGTGTGTGTGTGTGTGTGTGTGTGTGTGTGTAGGGGTATAGAGGATAATTCTAACATGTATATGAAAATGCAGAGGGCCAAAGAAAAAATACCCACATAGTCTTGGAAATAAACAAATTTGGGTGAATTTTATTATCAAGACTTTAAAAAGTACTGTTGATTTAAATTGTATAGGAATGGCACAAGGAAAGAAAAAATTAAAAAGAGACACATATATAGAAATATTTGATATATGGCAAAGGTGAATTGGAAGAGAGTGGGGGGGGGAGTAATCTTTTAAATAACTGGTGAAGTGCCCATTTGGATATCCATATGAAAATAAATGAAACTGGACTCATGTCATGCCATATGCAAAAATATATCTAAGTGGATTGAGAGAATATCTTAATTAGCTTGGGGTAGCCAGATAAATGTCATAAAAGACACACAATTAATGAACTATATAGGAAAGATTGATAAATTGAACTATATTAGAATTAAGAACTTTTTATCAAAATATTCCACTAAGAAAAGTAAAGAAAAAAATACAGATTGGGACATGTTCTTTGCAATGTTTAATTTGTATTCAAAATATATAAAAAGTTATGCAAATCAATAAGAAGACAGATGTATTAATTTTCTTTCATGAGCCTAAAAACTTACGACAAACTTAAGGGCTTAAAACAATATTAACATAATATCCTCCAGTACTGCAGGTCAGAAATCTGTTATAGCTCTGAGGGGGCTAAAATCAAAGTGTTGGCAGTGTTGTGTTCCTTTCCATGGGCCCTAGGTGACCAATCCATTTCCTTGTTCATTCAGATTTGGAATTCAGTTCTGTGCAGTTGTAGGGCTGAGGTCTCCATATCATTGCTGTCAACTGGACACTACTCTCAGCTCCTAGAGGGATCTCTCCAGTTCTTTTAGGTGTACATCTCAGAAGTGGCAACAGGGTGTGTCAAATCATTCTCACACTGTCATCACTCTGACCTTACTTATCTACCTTCCACTTCCACTTTTAAGATTTCATTTGAGAACTTAAACTGGACCCACCTAGATAACCAGGATTATTTTCCCATCTCAAGGTCCTTCACCATATGCATATCTATAAAGCTATTTTTTCCATGTAAATTAACATATTTACAAGTTCTGGAGCTTAAGGTGTGGACATTTTGGGGTCCCTTATTTTGGCCTATCACAACAGTCAACCTAGTTTGAAAAATGAGCCAGTGAGTTGAACAGGAACATCACAAATGAGGATATCCCAATAGCTATTTAATGTATGAAAAATGAATCGTTCTCATTAGTGATAAGGAAAATGCAAATTAAAACCATAAATCAATGCTACTGTACACTCATCAGAATGACTAATATTAAAAAGACCAAAAGTATCATGTTGCTGAGAATAAGGAACAACTGAAGCTCTGATCCACTCTTTGTATGTAAAATTGTAGAACCATTTTGGAACACTATTTGTCTGTATTTACTTAAGGTGAACATATGTCTATCCAAGAGTCCACCAATTCAAATTCTAGTTACATTTCCAATAGTGCACATATGTGTACCAGATATATGTACAAAATATTCATGGTAGCATTATTTGTAACAGACAAAATCTGGAAATAACGTATCTACTAACAGTGGAACTCATAAATAAAACATTGGTGCATTCTTACAATGCGTGATGTGCAGTGATGAGAATGAATAAACTGCCTAATTTAACAAAAGGGGTGAATCTCATAATATTGAGTATTAGAGACCAGAAATGAGAGTATATATGTTATATAATCTCATTTTTATAAATTTAAATACCAGCACAATTTATCTGTGGTGTTAGATATTAGAATAGTGATTACTTTTGAAAAGGAGGGCGAGGTGCTCTTGAGGTGCTTTCGACATTCTATTTTTGATGTGTATAAAGTTTACATGGATGTGTTCATTTTGTGAGAATTCATCAAGTTCTACATTTATGATTGTTTTTCCTTTTTTTTTGTATTAATTATAGTTTTAAAAGATTGAAGTGCATACATCCCTGGGAAATGGGTGGGAAGACAACATCTAAAGTCAGAAGCACAGTCTGGAAGCTATTTCTCTCAAGCTTTAGTAATATTCAGAGTCATTTAAATTGAAAATATGTCTGGTAAATCCTTTATGTTCTGTGGAGTTCAGAGCAAACGGCTTTAGATGCAATGATTCAGATATTATGCAAAACAAAGAGACAAAAACAAAACTCAAACTGAGCACAGAGGCAAGAGCCTGTGGATTGGGGCTTGGGGAGATTAGGGGGCAGGGGGAGAGGAGGGTGAGTATAATTGATCCAAGAGTATATGGGCAATTTCTTGTGCCCTGATCTAACTCCGGTACTTGCTTTTTTGTGTGTGTGGCAGGTAGAAATGACTGGCTCAACTGTTTGTATGTTGCTAGAGATAGAAAGCACATTTTGGATTGGGATATAGTGTCCTGAATGCTCCCGTGCCTTTTATGGGAGTTCCAGGCTGGTGAGAATTAGTTACGGGCACAAAATAAGACTGACTCTGATATTAACACATTTGTTTGTTTAAACACAGCAGAAGAAGAGGTTCTGAAAAGTATGAACTAATTCCTGGTTTTACACTTGTGCAGTAATATAAAAAACTAGCATTTAGATGTAGACCATTAGGACCAGTCCTCCCATATATTGTTGTATTTATTCCTAATAATGGCCCTGCTAAATTCATATAATTATCTTTATTTACCATCTATAAAGATGTATTTCTCAAGCATTATCTTTCCTTGGAAGCCTATCCTATTGAAATAAAATTGATAACTCTTTTTTTTTTTTTTTTTTTTTTTTGCGGTACGAGGGCCTCGCACTGTTGTGGCCTCTCCTGTTGGGGAGCCCAGGCTCCGGACGCGCAGGCTCAGCGGCCATGGCTCACGGGCCCAGCCGCTCCGCAGCATGTGGGATCTTTCCGGACCGGGGCACTAACCCGTGTCCCCTGCATCGGCAGGCTGCGCCAACCACTCTCAACCACTGCGCCACCAGGGAAGCCCCGATAACTCTTTTTCTAATGGTTCCTCTCCCTGCACCTCCACACCATCTTACTCCAGTATTGCAGAGCTTATGACCCTTGCTTAGGTTTATATTATCATGTCTTTAGACTGGGAACTATGCTAGGAAGGAATTCTATATAGTTCATCTCCAGAGTCTTATCCAGGTGACTGACATGTAGGAAGTTCTCAGTAAATATCTACTGAAAGAATGAAAAAGATATAGATACAGGAAGTAAGAGAGGCCAGCTTCATGGAGGGCAAAAATCATCCTTATCAAATGAGAACCCAGCTCTTTCTAATTCCAGACTTTTCTACTAAATCACACTAAATGGACATCAAACCTCAATGCATTTGTCAATTTCTGATATTGACAATGAAAACTGCTTCTATCCCTGATACTTTTCCTCACATCCACATTTGGATTTACATTGAGCTTTTCGATGCCAGACAAGGTTCCTGCTGCCCACGAAATAATGCACATGGGCAAATGCCAGTTTCATATAACTTAGAAGAAAGAACTGCATTTGAGGATATTTGCATAAAAATAAAATTTGTGCCCATCTCTACTGAATAGGCTCTGGTCAGCAAAGCACAAATCAATCTGTTTGCTCCTAAATTTAAATTTCCATAAGCCATTACATAGTTCATAATCATATTGATGTAACTGAATTGAATTTGCAGAGATTATTCTGTGTGAGAAGGGACTTTCAAGCTATTTAAACTGCTGCTGCTATTCAGTAGATAAGGCCTCTCAAGTCTGACCTCTGTTTTACATTGAATTTGTGGCCTAATTTTCATTTCTCTCTGACTTCTCAATTTCTCAGATGAAGAGGTCTCAGAAGCTTTCACACCTGGCACTTTCATGTTGGCAGATGCAGAGAAAGGAGTAAAGAAAGATGTGCATTTAGAGGGGAAGGAAGGGGGCGTGGTAGCAAAGTGGTTAATCAAATGAACTTCAGGGTCAGTCATTCCTAGCTTTGAATATGGATTCCCACACGTAATATTTATTCGTCTTTGGAGTTGCTGAGCCTTTCTAAGCTTCAGTTTCCCCCTCTCTTTTATGTAGATAGTAATAGTATTTACCTCATATAATTGTAAGAATTAAAGGTAAGTAAAGTACCTAAACCAATGCCCATTAAATGGTACGCTAGCCACTATTGTGCTAGCCACTACTATTGTCATATATGGCTGTTAGAAATTTGGATTATTAGTTCTAAAAGCAAAAACAAACAAATAAAAAAACACAGCTGGAGAGCAGGGTGATTTAGGAAAGATCCAGGCAAAATGTTGAGCTTTTGTTTCAGCTTTTTGCCATAATAATTATACATTTTCCTAGCACCTTACAAATTTTAAAACTTTCCTTTAACTTATTTCATTAGCTATCTCAAAAATAGATTACACTATTCTTCCAATTGAATAGATTGAATAGATGAGGAAACCAAGACTCTAAGGGGTTAAACAAATTCTCTAAAGTAGTTGGTAAACTGGGACCAAAACTAGAATGTTCTAAACATCAAGACAAGTTATCTCACTCTAAATGAGCTTTGCACTGCTAGCCCTTTGAATAAGTAAGTGAACAAAAGTGAAAGTGTTATATTAGTCTTTGAATTGTGACTCCAGTGAGTGACCAAAAAAACTGGGGAGGAATGAATTCGGGAATGTATCAAGCATGACACACAAAAAAGGCAACAGTTGATGTGGTTTTCAGGCCCATGTGTAATTTCTTATGGAATAATATGTAATTCCTTCCTTCACTGATACTGTATTCCAGGGCAAAATTATTGAAGCACTACTATGTGCCAGACACTGTGTTATTATACTAAATGCTACAAGGAATTATAAAATAAGTGACAATAAAGCTTATGTTTTAAGTTCTTTAATTCTGAAGATTTAGGCAAAATTAAAAACTCAAAGTAAAAAAAAGGGAAGTTTTGCATAGCTGAGACAGGAATATACAGGATCTATTTCAGGAAGTGAGAGCTCTCCTTGAATTATGAAATTATGAAGGCATTATGGGTACAAAAGTAATATTTATAATTTGTTTTATAATTATAATATATATAATTATATATTTATAATTTATATATTTATAAATAATTTATATATTTATAAATAAGAATACTACAATGTGCCAGATCCTATCCTACACTGACCAGTTCTTAAAGTAAATTAAGAATAACTATATTCCTAAATATTGCCAGGAAAAAAATTAGCAGTATATATTTGGTTCTTAATGGAATGCTGAACCCATTCTAATATTTCAAGATGGAAAGAAAACTAAAGAAAAGAATAAATGTTTTACAAGGACATTATAGGCAAATCTGAATTTATATATGTTTACTAGAAAATGAATCTGATGGGAATAAGACAGGATATTTAAGGAAGTCCAAATTACAATTTCAAAGTGGCTTCTTCTCACTAAGATGAAATATACACAGGTCCTAGCCAAACACCGATTGGGAAAATGGATTATCTAGGTCTAGGAAATATAACTGTCAGCTAGGCAGGCTGCTAGAATGCTGGATAAAAGAGACACAGAATTGGAACTTTTGAGAGATTTTCCATTCGAACAACCATGAAAGCTTCTGTTTGCCTGTGAGTGTTGCCACTTTGATTGGATCATGAGAGCCGTAAACAGGAATGTATGTACATCTGTGTATGTGACTCTGTGTTTTCCAATTAATATGTCCATTGAAAGTATATTTCCCCTGTAACTCATATTTGACCTAAGATATCTACCCTGAGATCTCATATTTATAGAAATAACGTTGGCTTTTAATTTGCCAATATTAACAGAGATCCCAGGAAAGAAAATGTCTATCTAGCCAAGGATTTAATGCTGAAAGTAATTAATGTAGATTGGAAAATGAATGATCAGAATAAATACAACTGAAGAAGAAACAGAAAAAGGCATATAACCATTCCCAACAATTCTGAGGCTCTTTCATACTCTGGTAATGCAATGTGGATGGTTAAATTCAGAGCTGTAATGTAGGTACTCGCATTTGGTTGGGCTGTGTATATGTATATATTTTTTGTTAATTGCTAAAGAGCAATGATTAAGAAAGGGAGCTCTGAAGTTTGACTGCCTGAATTTGTATGTGAGCTCTGCTCCTGGCTAGCTGAGTGACTTTGGATAAATTACTTAATAGCTCTGTGCCTCAAATCCTAATCTTTAAAATGAGAATAATGACAGTAAGTACCTCAGAGTTTCTTGAAGATTAAGAGATAATAAATGTAAAGTACTTAGAATAGTTTCCAGTACATGTTAAGAATACAGTAAGTGTTGCTAATTAATGATAATAACACATTAATTATTATTTTACATAATAAACCATTCTTCATCCATGACAGGCTTTGCAGCTATGAACGCTACAAGTTGATTTCCTTAACAAGTACTGAGAAGTACTTGCACCCTTCTAACCTCTCCCCATCCCTCTCTATATAAATTATATATAACAAAAGCCATAATATTTTCAAATTTTTTGTCCCAACAATTCCATTGCTGTAACATATCCCAAGGAAATAATCTGACACATCTAAAAGCATCTTGCTCAAACATGTTAATTGCAGGATCGGGATATTATACAACCACTAAAATCAAATATTTAAATTCTCCAATATGTAAAAAAAAATTAAAGCACTAAAATGAGGTTCAAAGATGTATAACAGGAATTATATTTAAACAGGTGAATATGAAATAATTTTTCACCAGTTAACTCTATTATTTTTCCAAATTTCTTATTTATATATATGTATCATTTATATATATGTATGCATATGTATATGTATGTTTCTGTGGGTAACTGTCCGAAAAGAAACTACAAATGAAGTTTTTAAATGAATTTTAAAAGATCTGAATCTGTCTTTGGACAAAATGAAGTCTCACAACAAGGGGAGAAAATTTAGCTCTAAATTTTAACTTAAATTCTGCAAACACTATCGTTCAGGCTCTGAGTATCCCTTGATTAGTTCAGTTTTTCCCAGAGTGCATTTCACATTATACTAGGCCTACAGAATTTTCTGTGATCAGATAAATTTGGCAAATCCTGCAAATTCTGTTTCCTTATTGGAGATTCACAGAACATATTAGCATAATAAAGGTTTTGCATTTTCCTGCAGTTAAACATACACATGCACCTTTACCCTTGCCAAAGCCTGGGTTTCCAAACTGTATTTGACTATGGAAACTTAAAAATATATATATTAGGTATGAACATTCTGCACTCTTAACTTCCTGAATTTTACCAATAATACAGACATTTATCAGAAACTTGATGTGCACACATAACATCAGCCAGTTCGCATACCTCAGCATAACTTCTCTTGGTCCTTAAGAAGGTAGAGGGGAGAGGGAAAGGGCAGGCCTGGGGTGGGAGAGCTGCAGCCTGTGACACCACCCAAGCAAGGCAGGGCCTTCTCAGGTCAGAAAGCTTACTCCTTGCTGGGCTGCAATTTTTCATTCTCTAAATCAGTGTTACTGTTCTTGAAGAACTTAACCCATTAATTTACAAACTTCAGCGTACAGGAATGTGTACAAACCTCAGACTGTCCTCGTTCATAAGAAATCCAGGTATCAGCAAGATCACATCCTCCTCCAGGGGAATATAGCAATGTCAGGGACAGGTGTCTTTGAACACTGTCTCTACCATTAGCTTTTCATCATTGTAGAAAGCTCTTGGCTTCACACAGGAAAAGTCACCATTCTGTGGAACACACTTAGGAACCTGCTGTCCGACTCTATTAAAATAGACTCCAGTGTTGTTGTTGTTTTCCCCTCCTATTCCAAACCATCCCCCACAGAAGTAATGTTTTGAAAATGAAGAAAATGAGATGCAAAAATAGAAATGATGTTCCAAACATTATTCAGCTGGAAGACAGGAAGCTAGAACTCTTTCATCTGCACTAAATGTTAATTGAGCCCCTGATATATACAGAGCAATAGGTGTATAAGAAAGATGAACAAGAACACTTTCATCATGGTATTCACCACGTAGTGGGGTACAAAAGTTAAACAAATCAGCTATAACACAATAGGTTAAGTGCTATGAAAGAAGTAGCCCATGCTTATTCAAATTTGTTCAGTAGACAGCTAGCTCCTTCTGGTCTCAGTTAGTGATATTTGATGGTACTGCCTTTGATGGGCACATAGTGGCCTGGACCATGGATTGTGAAAGTGTCAAGGCTGCCAGGCTGCCAGTTAGTAGCTTAAGTGAGAAATATGAGGAAATACTGGGTAATAAATGTTAAGTATGCACAGGAAATTGAGGCTGAGTCATTGCTGCCATAGAGAAAGTAGAGATTTGTCTAGATGTTCCTATCACAGTGATTTTGTTGTTCACTGAATGACATACATTTATAACCATTTTATTACTTGTTAACATCACAATTTTAAATAAATCTTTTCAGCAGTAATGAGCTTAAAAAGGCAAAATAATTTGTGTAAGAATTTATAATTTCTCAAAAAAGCGGATAATGAAATATAATTAGGACAAAATATTTTGAGGCCCTAAATAACTGTCATGGGGGTTGTAATAATACCAATGGCCACATAAAAGCCAAAAGACAATAGCACTGCTGAAGAAGCGTCAGCATTTACTTTAGCAGTTTGTTTTTATTTTAGAAGATTAAGCTTGATAACATCAGTTTAATACACACAATGGCAGAAGGTGCCTTTATACATCACAATGTGAAGCATAACTATCGATGACCTCAGACAATTGTTTTTCTAAATTTTGCTCACTTTTCAGTATTCTTGTAGATGTATATAAAGTGTAGTAAGAGCTAGTAATCCATTGGTTCTACTTGCAGAAAAACCTCATACATAATTAAACGTGATGTCAGTTTTATATCACTTGTCCAAAGCTTCAAATAGAAAATCAATGAATTTGTTTCCAATCATGGTTTTTATCCAGTTATAGAATTAACACAAAGTTTTGGAAATTCATTCTGTTAAAAGGGAAGTAACTGATACTATTTTGAATTCTTCTGTAAATTCGGTTAAAAAGTTAAACATGAAGATAAAATTGTTTCTGCATTGATATTTCGTATAAAAATTCCTTTGAACATCACTAAACTACTAAATTTGAAAACCTGGGGACTAGATTCCATAGGTCACTAAACTATTAAATTTAAAAACTTAAGGAAGAGATATGTACTTATCACTGGTGTTGGTGCACAAATAATTTATTAATTTATCCAATCAAGCTGCCATATTTACAAAGCATAAACTGGGGATGTCAAAACTTAAAATATGTTTACATATAAACAGTAACTTCAAAATTTTAATGACAAACTTATATTGACTAAAAAAAGCTTCAACGTTGATTGTGATGTACATAATATCTCTTTCCTGATATTTATCAACAAATACAAAGTATTTTTTAAATTAGAGGTGTTCTAAATGTAAGGCCAGACACTATGAAACTCTTAGAGGAAAACATAGGCAGAACACCACTCTGTGACATAAATCACAGGAAGATCCTTTTTGACCCACCTCCTAGAGAAATGGAAATAAAAATAAACAAATGGGACCTAATGAAACTTCAAAGCTTTTGCACAGCACAGGAAACCATAAACAAGACAAAAAAAACAACCCTCAGAATGGGAGAAAATATTTGCAAACGAAGCAACTGACAAAGGATTAATCTCAAAAATATACAAGTAGTTCATGCAGCTCAATATCAGAAAAACAAACAACCCAATACAAAAATGGGCAGAAGACCTAAATAGACATTTCTCCAAATAAGACATACAGATTGCCAACAAACACATGAAAGGATGCTCAACATCACCAATCATTAGAGAAATGCAAATCAAAACTACAATGAGGTATCACCTCACACCAGTCAGAATGGCCATCATCAAAATTCTACAAAAAATAAGTGCTAAAAGGGTTGCACTGTTGGTGGGAATGTAAATTGATATAGCCACTATGGAGAACGGTATGGAGGTTCCTTAAAAAACTAAAAATAGAACTACCATACAACCCAGCAATCCTACCATTGGGCATATACCCTGAGAAAACCATAATTCAAAAAGAGTCATGTACCACAATATTCATTGCAGCACTATTTACAATAGCCAGGACATGGAAGCAACCTAAGTGTCCATCGATAGATGAACGGATAAAGAAGATGTGGCACATATATACAATGGAATATTACTCAACCATAAAAGGAAACAAAATTGAGTTATTTGTAGTGAGGCGGATGGACCTAGAGTCTGTCATACAGAGTGAAGTAAGTCAGAAAGTGAAAAACAAATACCGTATGCTAACACATATATATAGAATCTAAAAAAAAAAATTATATGGTTCTGATGAACCTAGGGGCAGGACAGGAATAAAGACACACAGACTTCAGGATGTGGGAGGGGGATGGGTAAGCTGGGACGAAGTGAGAGAGTAGCACTGACATATATACACTACCAAATGTAAAATAGATAGCTAGTGGGAAGCAGCTGTATAGCACAGGGAGATCAGCTCGGTGCTTTGTGACTGCCTAGAGGGGTGGGATAGGGAGGGTGGGAGGGAGACACAAGAGAGAGAGGAAATGGGGATATATGTATGCATACGGCTGATTCACTTTGTTGTACAGCAGAAACTAACACAATATTGTAAAGGAATTATACTCCAATAAAGATGTTTAATAAATAAATACATAAAATAAATTAGAGTTCTTAATTTTGCTTGTATTTTGAACAAAATCGGTTGGGGATCTTTAATCAAAATATTCAGTGAGTAGAGATTCTAAATTTTCCACTTTTTAACCTTTTGTGGAATTGCATTTATTGAAGACAAAATTTGAAAAGGGGAAAACATTAAGTTGATCTGTACAAAAACAAGGGAGGGACTGAAAATTTGAACTAGTTGTTGAACAATTATAAATCAACAATGATAATTTTATATTAAGTTGGGAATATATGAACTTGAGAGGAAGTTTTTTTTTTAATTGGATATTATATTTTAATTGTGTATGCTTATACTTTGGCCAGAATGTAAGAAAGATAAAAAAGCCTACAATATTAATGCTTTAAATTTGACAAAACATTAAAAACAATTATAAACAAATACTTATATGATGATGTTTTTCTTGTAAATATGATAGTACAAAGAGTTTTTAAGTGAAGGCAAAAAGACAATAGCTGTTAATATATTTGAGCAAATATATTAATACCTTTCAATTAGCAAAATTTTAAAACTAGAACATCTGTTTAGCAGAATTTTCTTTCAGTTGACTGTGTAACTCAGCACCCACAGAAAATATTTTTCAATGAAAATTGTTATATTCATATTATATAACTATATAAATGATAAACATGTTATATTAATATTTAAACAAAAATCAATATAAATAAGTGGAAAGATTATAACTATAAAATGCAGTGTTAAAGAAGATTGTAGGAAAGCTTATGACAGATGATCAATTAATAAGACTGTCTTATTAAAAAGTGTTCTATTTTACCCCAGAAGCATATCTACTGCAGAGTATTAGAAACATATGATTAAGAAAATGATTAAAGTATATGAATGTATACCAAAATAATTATTCCTCTGCTATTACTATTATTTAGATAAGCAGTATATAGGTGTTTAAAATATATATTTGCTTTAATTTATATGAATTTATTATTTATTTTTTAGAAAAAGTTAGTTATGAAAATAGGTTATAAATCGAATATGAAATTGTATCACACCTCTTAAAAAATATCTTGGTTTGGGAGGTAGATTACAGGGTTATGCTACATGTAGGAAACAGAATGCGCTTAGGAATTGAGGCAAAGATTTCAGCATATTCTGGGATATTTTATGATAGCTTCATGTAATTTGAAGTGAAAATTTCACACTTTCTGAAAATTTGGGGATTTTTTCGCTGAGGCTAAAATATGTTTTTTTTTAATATTTCACTTATATTTATAGAAATCTTCCTCATTTCTCACTAAACATTTGTTGTTCTCACAATTTAGATAGTCTAGGCTGGAACAATTTTTCAATAAACCTACAATTATCTCATATGGAATCTGTCCTCTAATCTTTTTTTTACATTGAAGTATAGTTGATTTTACAATGTTGTGTTAGTTTCAGGTATACAGCAAAGTGATTCAGTTATATATATATATATATTCTTGTTCAGACTCTTTTCCATTATAGGTTATTATAAGATATTGAATATATCAATAGTTCCCTGTGCTATAAAGTAGGACCTTGTTTATATGTCCTCTAATCTTATTATAGGACTTGTTGATAGAAATCAAAGGGACAGGGAGAAGATGGCATTCTATTTCAAACAATAACACACCCAGTACTGTAATATGCTATTGCACAGGAATGAGATTTGGATATATTGTTTTGGGCAACTGGCTCCTGTCCTTGGGTCAATCCTGTTTTCAAATGTTTGGAGTCATTCCTAACTTGGGGTGAGCGGGTGGAAGGATTTTTGAGACCCTGACAAGGAAAGATCATGAAATTGGAAGGCTGAGGGTACATCCTGGAATCCCCGGTACTCTCCTAACACAATCTCCTTGGTGAATCTAACAGGTGCTAAGTCCTTGGGAGATTTGTGGAAAAGTCTCTGGAATGCCTGATCATTTAGGTGAGGAAATCAAGGCCCAGCACATTAAAGGGGGAAAAATTTGGAGATGGTAAGTGTCACTCCAGAGACTGACACATGGCAGTAGCAAAATATTGCAATAATACATTGTTTGAAGTGCTTTACAATATACAGAACGGGATCTGTTTATAATCCTATGAATTTGGAAAATTAATGGACATGTCTTCTACCTAGACCCATGCCTACCATCTAGTAACTACTATTTTTCAATAAGTTGTCAAATGCTAGAATTAGATAAATATTCGTATTTTCAGAAAAGTCTAGTATAATTGTTGACTTTGAACCTAGATACCTGATATAATCAATGCTCTTCCTCTATACTAAGGTAGGCATTAGATGTAAAAGTCAGAATCTTTACAAATTTTCACCAGAATATAGCTATTTTTATCTCAAAAAAAATTCTGTCAATCTAAAGGTTTGTTTTTGTTTTTCTCCATTATATCAAATAACCAGCTGGACTTCTTTCCCCCATTGAATTGAATAAATTGAATTTAAATAAATTTGAATACATTGGAGTGGTTTTCATTCACAACCTTATTTTGTCAATAGATGCTCTTATTTAAAAATTTTTCAATAAACGAGACCATATGACTTGGGGGGCTCAAATACAAAGATAACTAACTGCTTTGTGTATAAAATGGAATTAGCTGATTTAAATAGATGTGTGGATATAATTAAAACATTATATTAGTACATTTACATAGCTGCACAGCTTTTTCATCAATATTGTTAACCTCAAGGTTGTAAGTATGTGTAATTGGTTTAACTTCTATTAAAATAATTAGATTACAGTGATGCAATTTTGAATGTGTGTGTGTGTGTGTGTGTGTGTGTGTTTTGGAATTAATTTTTAGCAATTGGCTTCCTCATAGATTCTATCAGCATTGTAATTTGAATTTTGCTTCCAGAAAGTTACTAATAACACAGGTTTGCAAGCTCTGTTGCTTGAATTGCTCTGTTTGATGGAGAACACCACATTCTGTACTGTCAGAGAGCTGATAAACTCTGATCTGGACCACATTCAAACGTATATTTTAAACATCCAATATCAAAGTATAATTGTCCTATTGAATTATTATGTCGTACACCTGAAACTAATATATATCAATTATATCGCAATAAAAAATGGGAGAGCATGAGGGTATGTTATGGGGCAATAGAAATATTCTCTATCATGATTGTGTTGGTGGTTATAACACTATACACTCTATATGTTTGTCAAAACTCACTGAATTATATACTTAAAATCAGTGAATTTTTTGTTATGTGCATTGGACCACTATAACATTTTTTTAAAAGTATAATTGTCCTCTTCAAAGCTGATATAATGATAGTTCTAACTGGCAATTTACATATTGACAAAATAGACAAAATAAATCACTCTTGCTTTTGTGCCCCTACTGTATTTGTACAGTCTTTTGTTATGGAAACTTCAACACTTTATTTCATTTCTAATTTTACATGCCAGTTTCCCATCAGGAGTCTGCCACATCCTTTATGGTGGTTTAGCTCATGTTTATCACATTATGTTTAACCATAGCACATATGGCCACATTATATATATATATACTAAAGACAGACAGTATTTCCTTCTTGATTGCAAACAATTCTCTATATTTTCCCATTTTTTTTCATTTTGCCCCATTTCCTTCTTGTATTCGTTATTTTTCTTCTCCATTTCTTTCCTTCATATTTTATTTGATCATAAGCTCTTTTTTTGCTAAGTACTGTAGGGAGGACTTTCAGAAGTATGTCCTATATTTGGGAATTTGCAGCTTGAGCTGAAGGTACAAAATCAGTCAGTGCTTTTCAACATATGCACGTGCACACACACATGTATAACACACACACAATATACCACACCATACCAAGTTTAATAAAGCAGAAAAAAAGTTGATTGTCTCAGTTCCCATTTTTTAGCAGATTAAATTTGCCCTATAAAGGTTCAAGGTAAGACAGAGGCCAAGATTTCCAACTTGAAAACTCTTATTAGCCATATGTAAACATGGCTATTTATATATTTGTATAATATCAAATGTAATTATTTTATCCCTAGATACATAACATATGTAAGTTCTCCATTAGCCACCACTGCTTTTCCACTTATCCTCACTTTTTAATGTTTCTTGAAACCTCCTCTCCACTATAGCCTGACCACTCTCATGATTTCCTTTCTGATTTTTGTGTTTGCTTGTTATATTTTTAATCCCCTTCCTATGCAATTTTGTTTGGTTTAATACAGGAAAACAGTAAAAGAAAATGTCCTGACCCTCAAACTTAGGATAAGTGTCTTAGTTTCATTTCTGCTTTTTACCTATTTTTGTAAAATTCACTCTGATTCTCTAGGTGTCTTATCATCGTCCATACATTCAGAATGACAACTCTGTCCACCTCACACTGAAGTTGTGAAGATTAAATCAGGCAATGGACTGGCGTTGGTGAGTGAACTGTGTGACTTCAAACATGCCTTCCTTCCACTGTGCAGTCCTGCCTCTTTCATAGATTATCACCTTTTTATGTGGGAAGCCTGTATTAACGCTATTGTGGTAAAACTACCTTTGATTCAGCAAATATTCACTGGGGCTCTGTTCTGTGCCAGGTGCTAATTTAGGTGTTGGGGATATAGTAGTGAACAAACAGAAAAGTTTGCTTTGCTTCTGTTAAAAAACAAATTTCAACTGAGTAAATTTTAAAGATCACATTGGCTTTATTCAGTGATTCATGAATTAGGCAGCATACAATCTAGCTGATAGAAAGGAGCCCAAAAGAGCTGTACAAGGCAAGACATTTTACAGGCAGAAGGGAGCAGGAACAAGGAAGAGTACTAGGGTGAAAAGCAGATTGGTTATTGTACAGTAACTTTCCTTATAGGGAATGGGGCAGATTTATCAGGCAGATTACCTAACTAATGCTAATCAAGAGATTCCTGGCTGACTAGTTTAAGATTCCATTTGCGGGATAGCTGAAACTAATTAAGTCAAGTCTTGGTTTGGTGACATGGGTTTTAGCATAAGTAACTCCATATTGGGCCAGTTATCTTTAACACTTGAAGCAACAAAGTAGAGGTGAAGAAACAACACTGAATGTGTAGCAAAATAAAGAAAAAGATAATTTCATGTAGTGATAAGTGCTATGAGGTCATTGCAACAGGGTGATGTGACAGAGAGGGCCTAGAAGGAAGAAGAGTTAGAATACTACCCTGAGATATTGATAACCGTGTAGTGTAACCTGAAGTTAATTTTTGGATAAGTTTTCGTTGTTGTAAACTAAAACTTTTATTCCCTTTCATTTATTAAAATTGAATGTAGGCATAGTGTAATTTTCTTTTTAATTTGGTTGTTTTTTGATATTTCTTATGCAGGATTAGGAAAGTGCACTTTAAAAAATTCTTTAAAATTAGGTAGTCTCATTCCCAGTTCTGTTCGATTCCTATTCAAACTCTGATTTTTTATTTATACATTTGGGAAAACTTTAACTTGCAAAATGCCTAGCATGAAACCAATATTTGACAAAGGTTTGTTTCCTTCATTTTATGTCCTTAAATTTCATGGGTCCCTAAATTTTTTTATTCCTTAGTTTTCACGGGTCCCTAACATTCTATGATATATAGTGCCATCTCCTATCTAATACACGAATCCATTCTAAAATCTTCCATTTATTTCAATTCCAAAGCCATGCTTACTCATGGCCATTCAATCTCTGTTTTAATATATTCACTGATAAGAGAAAACACATTTCTTATAACTTCTATTCAGTCCATTGTGTCTTGTTTGAGAATGGGAATAGGATAGGCATAATATGGATTAGAATCATTAATTGAAGTAGGATAGATTATTAATACACATTATTAGAATTTATACTATATTATGAATACAAAATATTATATAATGTTATTAAAATACTAATTGGATATAGTATTACAGGTTTTTATTATTGTTTCCCAATTCTTTAAATGATATTTTCCACTATTTAAAGAGACAAGTGTTTCTGATGGGATTAATGGTGAAACACAGGTGAGACGCTAAGGAGAAAAGAAGCTCATTTCTTTGTGAGAAATCTATTGTTTTAGTAACGGCTGTATTTGAAAACCCTGACAGCCAGTTCCTTTATTCAAGAACATTTATTCTTATATGTTCTGCTGTCCCACAGCATAAAAATTACCTATTGGGAGACATTGCTTCAGGCAATAATGAAACCATAAATCTGTTAGCCTCCGTTAAGGTCCCTGGAAATACACAAGAACTTTAGGGACTGTTGTTTCTCTGAAAAGTGTAAAATCATCATTTTTGTTGATATTCATTTAAATCAGGCAAGTTTCTCCACTTGGGGCAGGATTATTTTGATAGAACTAAATCATGAGGTCTCTAGTCCACAGCAGTTGGAGACACTTTGATTGAATAAAGCAATTATGTTCCGGAAAATAAGACTGCTTGACAAAGAGCATCTAAAATGCCTATTAGATGGCGTTTGCATTTGGAGATCACTTGTACTCTAGGCAAGCAATGATGCTCTGACCATTTGATTTCTTTTTTCTTTTTTTTCTAACTGGCAAACCTCTAGAAGAGATTATGTGGAAGAGATATAGAGGTAGTGTACATGTCTCCTTACTGCTTCTTAATTTCCCTAATAAAAGATGGCTATTTTTCTTTTATTAAAATGGGAAAACTTACAACTCCACAAGCAGGAATAGAAATATAGGGAATTAGATTTATTTATAATGTTGCACCATATGGGAAACAGTATTGGCTTGGAATTAGAAAAACTGGGTTCAGATTAGCTTTCTAACCTTTATTAGCTATGGGAAATTCTGGCCTGCCTGAGCCTGTTTTCTCACCTATGGGGAAAAAAAAAAGTAGGAGTCACCTTTTACCCAATGGAAGAATTGCTACATCACTGCTCATTGATTCTTTTGTATCAAGACTCTGAAAACAGTCTTTAGGCTCAAGGAAGCCTAAGAATACTTCTTCCTTTGGATAGGACTAAGTACGTAGCCTATATTTATTATAATTTTGAATCTGCTTTTAACTTTCTATCCTTTTGAGTGTTTCTTTATCCATAATTGTTCAGAAAGTGTTCCAAAGAATGCTCGAAGCCTCTCTCTTTAGTCTTAGTTTAGATAGGTTCATTTAATTTTAAAGATATTCTGTTATTAGTTATGACAGAGGTACAAGGGGTGATAAATGAAGGAAATAGTAAATATGAAAGAGTTTATAAAGTCAGAAGAGATTTGATATTTATTGAGCGTCTACTGTATTTGTACCTCCTTTTACTCTTTACAGTAATTCTATGAGATGGTTTTGGAAAAACAGAGGACTAAGAGTTAGGTGACTTGTCTAAAGTAAGACATATACAGTGGAAAGATGGAATTTGAATTCAAGTTTTGCTGAAGGCAAAGACCATGTGTATTATATTATACCATTTTGCCCAGTGGGAATGGCAATTTCATGATCTTTTGTAATTATAACCTTTACTGCTTATGGCTTTATACTCTTTTATTCCTCAGGGTATAATCAACTAGACTGCTAGTCTCATCTCTAGATCCAAATGAACCATTCCTTCTTTATTCCTACTCCCAAGCCTGTGGTTCATCAGAATGATATAGTGTAAAATACTAGCAATAAGACAGACCTCAGTTGGACTTCTGGTTCTGGTACTTACTAATTGTGAGTTTTGGGGTCACCTGGCTCAATCAATCTGATAGGCAGTTTTCTTTTCTATAAACTTCTGACAGTATTTAGCTTGCAAGAGTTTTCACCAATATTAAATGAGTTAATGTACATAAATTGTCTAGCCTGCACATATATGTAAAAATACATATTAGTGATGGTGGAAATGTGCCCAAATGGGAACACACCCAGGTGTGAGAACATGCCCTTGTTTAAGCATAAAAAAATTGTGGGATTTGAATTCTTTCCTCCCACAATTGAGTCACTTGGTCCTGCAAGAACTTTGGATGGCTACACGTAAGACTGCTGCTTGGCTCATTGACAAGATGATCATGGCTATGTCCTGGTCATTTATACTACTGAGCATGCATTTGACATGTGTTATTTCAGTCTTGTACTGAAGAGTTAAGCTTGAATTTTGAAACTTTAAAAACATCTTCCTTAGATGCACATAAATTCCTTATGAAAACAATTCCTGGTAAGCTTTTATTCTTCCTCAGGACTTTGTATGGTTCAAGTCTCCAGAATTAAGTTAGAAGTTGATTCCACAAACATGAAGCCCTTGAAGTTACAAGATAGGGACAACATGTATATTGGTTTCATCCAATAGTCCAAATACTGTATATATTAGTTAGGGTCCAGGCAGGTTATAGAAACCATACAAGTTATTTTAGCAGAGGGAATTTAACATAGACAATTGGATAAACAAGTATGGAAAACTGAAAAGGCAAAAATGAAACACTGACTAGGGAAAACTGAGGTCTCTCCAAGCCCCAGTTTTCTCATCTTTGAAAAGAAAATAGTAATAGCTACTGTGTGCCCAT
The DNA here is from genome assembly GCF_011762595.2 of Tursiops truncatus. Classification (NCBI taxonomy): domain Eukaryota; kingdom Metazoa; phylum Chordata; class Mammalia; order Artiodactyla; family Delphinidae; genus Tursiops; species Tursiops truncatus. Next base: position 49,634,063 of record NC_047041.1, read on the forward strand.
TGGAGGGCTGCCAGGCTGGAAGGCTGCTCATTGGCCCCCTGTGTATTAAGTCTCTGAAACCTTTATTTATGTTCAGGGGAGTCCACACATGAATACCTCTTACTTTGTACAGGTCATAAATCTCAGCCTATATCCATTACCTTTTTGAATCAGCTTCCACTTTTCTCTTTTTCTAAATGCCTTTTCATAGAGATAACATAGAGGTAATCACTGAATGAGGCAACTACCAGCTCTAAGGCTTGTGAAACAATGGGAAAAGTTTAGGATTATTGGGACTTAAAAGCTTATGACACATATTTCTGAGGAGGGAGTGCTTCCTAGTCATTGGTCTTTAAGGATTTGAAAATAGCCTGCTTACCCTCGATAGAATTATTTTGTGAAAACTCCTGTGTTACTTTTTAGAAAGTTAAACAAGAGCAAGAGTTGGGGCAGGCATGGAAAATTTCACAGAGGAAGAACTTCAAGTGGGAAAACTTATAAAGAAAGAAACAAGGGTGGACAAGTGAAAGGACAAGTGACAGCAAAACCATGGGACTCAGAGTGAGCATGATGTGACGGAGATGGAAGTAGAAGAAATGGAGATGACTGAAATGAGATTGAGTTAACTGAGTGGAAACAAACTAGGGAAGGTTTGGAAACCCCAATATCTTTCACATCCTGGGGTCCATGGACTACAGGAGATATCAAAGGGGGAATATGCTTGTTCTAGATGACTTAACTAATCAGTTTGGTTCAAGTGGACACAGGGTCACAGGAAATTGTTTTGATGAGCTGTACAAAAGACTAGATTTGCCATTCTCTGGGAAGCACCTGTAGTGTGTCACAAGAAATTCAGGTTTAGGGGATTTCAAATTTTGCTTTATCTTTTATCTGAGTCACTGAGGACACAAGTATAAAGTTTCATAATTTAGTAGTCTCCTTTTGGCTAGGAAATAAATGATTTAATTTTTATTTATTTTTCTAGAAGATGTTGGGGGTAGGAGTTTATTAATTTATTTTTGCTGTGTTGGGTCTTCGTTTCTGTGCAAGGGCTTTCTCTAGTTATGGCAAGTGGGGGCCACTCTTCATCACGGTGCGTGGGCCTCTCACTATCGCGGCCTCTCTTGTTTCGGAGCTCAGGCTCCAGAAGTGCAGGCTCAGCAGTTGTTGCTCATGGGCCTAGCTGCTCCGTGGCATGTGGGATCCTCCCAGATCAGGGCTCAAACCCGTGTCCCCTGCATTAGCAGGCAGATCCTCAACCACTGCGCCACCAGGGAAGCCTGGAAATAAATGATTGATTATCACTTTGAGTTGGATAAAAATCCAAACAAAAAGTTCACTGAAAGGACTACATGGGGGAAATCTTTATGTTTGAGAGGTAAATTTCCATTATTTAATAGTCAGACCAAATTACAATTCCTCATCCCAGCTACCTCATTATCCAGAGAGGCTGGATGGTCTAAAAGCAGCTCCGTGTGTTATAAAGATCTCTCATGCTTGGTTTATCAGGGTCAGTGACCTCAGGGTAGAACCTTAGAAGCTTAAGGGGCTCTGTGGCTTAAGAAGGTCACTCTTTGGTACATCCTTTTTTAAGATAGTATATCTAATGAACATTGTTGTCATTGCTCATATCTAGTGAACATTGTTATCATTGCTCATATAATTCATAAATTTAAATATAAACTGCATAAATCAAAATCCCTTAAACATTTAGATAGTAAATATAAAATTAGTCAAGTTTCATAACAGTTCAATAAAGTCATAAATCTAGCATAAAAAATTATGTTAAATGCTCCAAATGCCTTATATACACAAAACATTATAGTTATTAAAATTTATTAGGGTCTTCCCTGGTGGCGCAGTGGTAGAAAGTCCGCCTGCCGATGCAGGGGACACAGGTTCATGCCCCGGTCCGGGAGTATCCCACATGCCGCGGAGCGGCTGGGCCCGTGAGCCATGGCCACTGAGCCTGCGCGTCTGGAGCCTGTGCTCCACAACGGGAGAGGCCACAAGAGTGAGAGGCCCGTGTACTGCAAAAAAAAAAAAAAAAAAAAAAAAAAAAGGTCACAGGCTGGAGTCTGTGTTGAGCTCTGTCTCTTTTAAAAAAAAAAAAAATTTATTAGCGAACCTACCTCAAAATATCAATCCCATGGTTTTGTCACATTATTATCTCTATACAAATTTATTTGATATAACCTTATTTGATATATTCCTGGTTATGGTTTTATTCATTTATGGACAATAATTTTATCAATCTGAAAGTCAAGCAATATAAACTAGCTGGTATTGCAGATTTTATTTCATTAACCTATTCATTCCTCATTTGTCAAGGGATTTGGTTACATCTTCTAAGTAGATTGAAACCTGAGTCAGTGTTTATTGGGTTGGGACTCTTCTCAAACAAAACTTTAATTGTTAAATAAGTGGTATGTTCCAAGACTATGCTTTAGAATGTGGTGCTGACCCAGCTTTTCCTCCAAGTCACTGGTATATTGGTTACAGAGTGATCCACCTCAGTTCACAGTTTACTTGACTGTGCCCTATTATCACTGCATAATTAGTAGGATATCCAGAAGTTTCATGCCTCAGGAGATTAAGGAATGAGTTTATATAGACAATTTTCTATTAAGGTTATGCAGATAATCTATCATTTCGTCACAGGTTGTTGGATTCTATATGACTTACTGTTCTCTGAAATCACCCTTTTTGTTAAAACATAAAAAATACATACTACAATTTTTAAATATTACATGTATTTAAATGAAATCAGCATTCCTGAATTATTAAAACTAATTACTTACCATGGTTTAATGTACTTGCCCTACTTTTAAATTTTCATACTAAATTTTATTTAAAATTTTACATATTTGATATAAGTACAATTTCATGTTTTTTCACATATTCAACTCAATTTTATTATTATAATTATCTTTTGGATGCATAAATTAAATTATTACAACATATATTGAAAACCTCATTTAGTTAAAAACTTTGCCTTTTAAGATACCACTCAGAAAATTTTAAAAGGATCTTTGATTTCTGGCAGCAGCAAGCTATTTCATCTTGATTTTTTTCCTATTTCAATGCATGAGATCATCTCCAGAAAGTCTCAATTCCTTTGAAAGGAAAATATTTTTAAAGACCAACTTCAGGATACTGTGAAAAGTTACCATACTGTTCTACATATGCCAGACATTATTGAGAGATCTAGAAAATAATGATCATTAAGGTCATGAGTTCATATTGATTTTCTAGTTTAACCACAAAATTAGTATTATTTTTCAAAAACTTATTCTAACATGAATATACACTTCAACATACCTAGGTGAAAAGTCACTGTGTTCTCTCCATTATCTTCTAGGCTCAGAACCCTTCTTTTGCCAGCACAGTGTGAACAAAGCCATCTCACTGGGACTGATTCCCAGTCACTAAGCTCATAATGCTAATAAAAAAATTCTAATATAAAAGAAGAGGTCAATATGGATGGGCACTTGCCCACGCAGACAGACATAGAACGGAAGCCAGGTCAAAACCAGAAATCTGTTTGGTGAGTATGGAATCAAAATGAGCATAATTAGTTCTGTTAGATATTTCAGGATGACATATATTCATTAATCTAGGCCCACAGCAGAGTTGGTCTTGCCAATAGAAGGACCATAGATAAAAGAAAGACTACAAACTTTTAGACATATCTAGAATGGCCACTGCCAAAATTAGCAGAGGGATCAAGAATCAATAGCCAAGAGGAACTGATAATATACTTGATAATGTCAATAATGACAAATGTGCAAAAAGAAAAAAAAGTAAAATAGTATAACTCAAAAAGAAAAACAGATAACCAACAAGGACCTACTATATATAGCACAGGGGACTATACTCAATATTTTGTAACAACCAATAAGGGAAAAGAATACCAAAAAAATACATATATATGTTTGTATACCTGAATCACTTTGCTGTACACCTGAAACTATCACAATCTCACCTATACTTCACTTAAGAAAAAGGAAGAGATCGACAGGAAGACAAAAATGTGATTCAACAATTCTTCTACAACCTGGCCCCAACACAAGAAACATCCTTATCTGAGCACTTAGGGAAAGGATCCTTAAATGAGTCTGCAATATTGATTGCATGATCAAGAAGAAATCTTCTGGTTATGGGATATATGTGAATGGAATCTTAAAGATCTTGGAGTTTATCATATTTGGCTGAAAGCATGCAACCCACTTTAAAAATCCAGAGAGAATAAAAACAGGAATTTTCTGGACAAGTCTCATTTGTTACAACGTCCCATTGTTAATGTTTTTTTTTTTCATTTCAGGTGCATGAGGTTATCACAACAGTAAAATTGACATATAGTGGATAACTGGAAGGTATGAAGGGTGCTTGCTAACCTGTGACCAAGAAAGTAGACAGGCCAGCTGAATATGATTTTTACTTACTTATTCAATAATTAACTAAAGTATTATCACTTTTTCATTTGTTTGTTGGCATTTATTCACTTGTATAAATAAGGCATGGGGCATTTCTTTAATGAGCTCACAAGCTAGGAAGCATGAATAATCTATTCAATGATGAATGCTCCATCATAGGTTGGATAATAGGTATATGTTTTTACAAGGTAGGAGAGAGGCACAAAGAAGAAATTACTAAAATTGGTAAAATGAGTCAGAGCAGGTTTCATGGAATAGTGGATATTTGAATTTTAACTTGAAAGAAAATTAAGAGTTAGCCAGTATAGCAAAAAGGAAGGGGAATTCCGGGTATGGAAACAAACTATGGCATGGTTGAGTGTATGTAAGTTGTGATTTGAATGGGTAGTTCTGTGTACAGAAAGGACAAGAGGGAGAGGAAGCTGCAGAGGAAGACAGGAGTAAGGGTTTGAAGACTTAGCAAAGTGTACTGATGATCAACAGTTAAAATAAAAATTATCCAAACTTCTAAACTTTCCAGTGATTAGATAGAGAAAAGACAACAATCCTAAATATTTACACAATGTTCACCTCATAGTTGACAGAGAGCTTTAACATAATTTAAGTTCCTAATAAAATGTCATGACTTGGGGGAAGGTAGAGAATTGTTTAATCTGTTAGATGAAGCGACTGTTGCCCAGATTCAAGTGAGGTATTCAACTTCATGTGGTGAGAGGGTGACCCATGAAAATTGTTTAGATCATCTGACAATAGATCCTAGTACTGCCACCACTTTAGTATACCCACTACCACCATCTGTAGGCTCTTGAGAATTTTAAAATTTGTGTGGAAACATAAATTTTTTTAAATTTTTGGTTCTAGTTCTTTGAAAAATGCCATTGATAATTTGGTAGGGATTGCACAGAATCTGTAGATTGCCTTGCAATCCCTATCAAATTACCAATGGCATTTTTTACAGAATTAGAACTAAAAATTTAAAAATTTGTACGGAAACACAAAAGACCTCAAATAGCCAAAGCAGTCCTGAAAAAGAAAAACTACAACCCACAGAATGGGATAGAATATTTGCAAATGAAGTGACCAACAAGGGAGTAATCTCCAAAATATACAAACTGCTCATGCAGCTCTATATCAAAAACAAACAACCCAATCAAAAAGTGGGCAGAAGATCTAAATAGATATTTTTCCAAAGAAAACATGCAGATGGCCAATAGGCACATGAAAAGATACTCAACATAGCTAGTTATTAGAGAAAGGCAAATCAAACCCACAATGAGGTATCACCTCACACCAGTCAGAAAAGCCATCATCAAAAAGCCTACAAACAATAAATGCTGGAGAGGGTGTGGAGAAAAGGGAACCCTGCTACACTGCTGGTGGGAATGTAAATTGATACAGCCACTATGGAGAACAGTATGGAGCTTCCTTAAACTAAAAATAGAGCTACCATATGATCCAGCAATCCCACCCCTGGGTATATATCAAGAGAAAAACATAATTTGAAAAGACGCATGTACCTCAATGTTCATTGCAGCACTGTTTACAATAGCCAAGACATGGAAGCAACCTAAAATGTCCATCAACAGAGGAATGGATAAAGATGTGGTGCATACATACAATGGAATACCACTCAGCCATAAAAAAGAATGAAATAATGCCATTTACAGCAACATGGATGGACCTAGAGATTATCATACTAAATGAAGCAAGTCAGAGAAAGACAAATATCATATGATATTACTCATATGTGGAATCTAATTTTCTTTAAAATGAGACAAATGAACTTATTTACAAAACAGAAACAGACTTACAGATATCAAAAACAAACTTATGGTTACCAAAGGGGAAATGTGTGGGTGGGAGGAGGGATAAATCAGAAACTTGGGATTAACACACACACAATACTATATATAAGATAGATAACCATCAAGGACCTACTGTAGAACACAGGGAACTTCACTCAATATCTTGTAGTAACCTATAATGGAAAAGAATCTAAAAAATAATAGATATATGTATATGTATAACTGAATCACTTTGCTGTACACCTGAAACTAACACAACATTGTGAATCAACTATACTCCAATAAAATTTTTTTTAAAAATAATAAAAAGTTTATTTTAGAGCTTAAATTTTGCTGATTTATATGTGAATTTTACCCTTATTGCTCCCCATTTTCTTTTAGTACAATCAACCATCTGGTTGTAACATTCCAGGATTAAGCCTCTCTCTGACTTGCCCTTCTGCATGTACAGCAGTTATTGTCTATTTGAGTTACCTGTAACTCATCAAACAACTAGTTGTTTATTGTTTACGTGTGTGTGTCTATGACATAGCTTTACAACAGTACAACTGTAGGTTAGAAATGGACCTTTGGTAAGCTTCATTTCATCTTTTCTCACAGGTAACTCAGGAATCTGCAAAACATGTCTTTTTTGTCATCTTAGATACTTAAACCTTCTGACTAAGCTGGCACAGCTGGAAGCAGCAAGGAAACTGAGAAAGTGGATTTGAGTGTCTCATATTTGGCTGAATATTTACTCTAGGTAGACCATATTTATGTCACCTATGTCCCAATGGGTAACTTTGGCACATATGATGTCTTAGTTGATTCAGGCTGCTATAACATAGCAGTACCATAGACTGGGTAGCTTATAAACAACAGAACTTATTTCTCACAACTCTGGAGGCCTCTGGGACAACATCAAGCACACTAATATTTGCATTAGAGGCGGCACAGAAGGAGAAGAGAAAAAGGGCCTAAGAAAATATTTGAAGAGATCATAGCTGAAAATTTCCCTAACCTGGAAAAGGAAAGAGTCACCCAGGTTCAGGAAGTACAGAGTCCCATACAGGATTAACCCAAAGAGGAACACACCAAGACACACTGTAATCAAAATGACAAAAATTAAAGATAAAGATACTAAAAGCATCAAGGGAAAATCAACAAATAGCATACAAGGGAACTCCCATAAGACTATCAGTTGATTTTTCAGCAAAAACTCTGTAGGCCAGAAGTGAGTGGCATGATATATTTAAAGAAATGAAAGGGAAAAACCTACAACCAAGAATACTCTACCCAGCAAGTCGCTTATTCAGATTTGATGGAGAAATCAAAAGCTTTACAGACACGCAAAAGCTAGAAGACTTCAAACCACCAAACCAGCGTTAACACCAAATATTAAAGGAACTTCTCTGGATAAAAAAGAAAAGGCCACAACTAGAGACAAGAAAATTACAGAATGAACAAGCTCACTGGTAAAGGCAACCATACAGTAATGGTAGGAAATTATCCACACACAAAGCTGGTAGGGAGGTTAAAAGAAAAAAGGAGTAAAATCGTCTGTATCCACAATAAGCAGTTAAGGGATACAGAAAACAATTAGTTGTAAAATATGACATCAAAAAACAGTAATTGTGAGGTGAGAAGAGTACCAATGCAGGGTATTTAAAATGTATTTGAAATGAAGGGATCAGCAACTTAAAACAATCATATATGTATGTAGACTGCTATACAAAAACCTCAAGGTAACCACAAACCAAAAATCTATAATATATATACATACACAAAAAAGGAATCCAAACATAACACTAAAGATAGTCATCAAATCACAAGAGAACAAAAGAGGAAATGGAAAAAAGAAAAAGACATACAAAAACAAATCCAAAACAATTAACAAATGCCAATAAGAACATACATATTGACAACTACCTTAAATATTTATGGACTAAATGCTTCAACCAAAAGACACAGACTAGCTGAATGGATACAAAACATGACCCATATATATGCTGCCTATAAGAGACTCACATCAGATCTAGAGACAAATACAGACTGAAAGTGAGGGGATGGAAAAAGATATTTCACCAAATGGAAATCAAAAGAAAGCCAGAAGAGCAATACTTATATCAGACAAAACAGACTTTAAAATAAAGACTGTTACAAGAGAAGAAGGATACTATGTCATGGTCAAGGAATCAATCCAAAAAAAATATATAGCAATTGTAAATATATATCCACCCAACATAAGAGCAACTCAATATATAAGGCAAATATAAACAGACATAAAAGGAGAAGTCAACAGTAACACAATAATGGTAGTGGACTTTAACACCCCACTTACATCAATGGACAGATAATCCAGACAGAAAACCAATAAGGAAACACAGGTCTTAAACAACACATTAAAACAAATGGACTTCATTGATATTTATAGAGCATTCCACCCAAAAGCAGCAGAATCCACATTCTTTCCAAGTGCACATGGAACATTCTCTAGGACAGATCACATTCTAGGCCAAAAACCACGCCTTGGTAAATTTAAGAAAATTGAAATCATATCAAGCATCTTTTCTGACCACAATGCTATGAGTCTATCAATTACAAGAAAAAAATGCAAAAAACACAAACACTTGGAGGCTAAACATGCTACTAAACAACAAGTGGATCACTGAAGAAATCTAAGGGGAAATAAAAAAATACCTAGAGACAAATGAAAACAAAAACACGATGATCCAAAGCCTATGGGATGTAGCAAAAGCGGTCCCAACAGGGAAGTTTATAATGATACAAGACTACATCAGGAAACAAGAAAAATCTCAAATAAACAAACTAACCATACACCTAAAGCAACTAGAGAAAGAAGAACAAACAAAATCCAAAGTTAGTAGAAGGAAAGTAATCATAAAGATCAGAGCAGAAATAAATGAAACAGAGACAGAAAAAAAATAGAAAAGGTTGATAAAACTAAAAGCTGGTTCTTTGAAAAGGTAAACAACATTGAAAAACCTTTAGTCAGACTCATTAAGAAAAAAAGGGAGAGTGCCCAAACCAATAAAATCAGAAATGAAAAAGGAGAAGTTACAATTAACACCATAGAAATACAAAGGAAAATAAAAGACTACTATGAGAACTACACACCAAATATACACCAATATATGACCAATAAAACAAACAGCTAAGAATAAATGGACAAATTCTTAGAAAGCTACAATCTACTAAGACTGAACCAGAAGGAAATATGAACAGACACATTACCAGTACCAAAATTGAATCAGTAGTTAAAAAACACCCTACAAACAAAAGTTCAGGACCAGATGGCTTCACAGGTAAATTCTACCAAACATTTAGAGAAGAGTTAACACCTATCCTACTCAAAATACGCAAAAAAATTCAAGAGAAAGGAATACTTTTAAAATCATTCTACGAGGGCACAGTAACTTTGTTACTAAAACCAAACAAAGATAGCACATAAAAAGAAACTTACAGGTCAGTATCACTGATGATTATAGATGCAAAAATCCTCAACAAAATACTAGCAAACTCCAACAATACATTAAAAGGATCATACACCATGATCAAGTGGGATTTATCCCAGGGATGCAAAGATTTTTCAATATCTGCAAACCAATCAATGTGAGACACCACATTAACAAATTGAAGAATAAAAACCATATGATCAACTCAATAGATGCAGAAAAAGCATTTGGTAAAATTCAATGTGGATTTATGATTAAAAACTCTACAGAAAATGGGCAAAGAAGGAACATATCTCAACATAAAAGGCCATATATGACAGCTAACTTCATACTCAGTGGTGAAAAGCTGAAAGCATTCCCTCTAAGATCAGGAAAAAAAAGATGCCCACTCTTGCCACTTTTATTCATCACAGTTTTGGAAGTCCTAGCTACAGCAATCAGAGAAGAAAAGAATATAAAAGGAATCAGAATTGGAAATGAAGAAGTATAACTGTCACCATTTGCAGATGACATGATACTATACATAGAAAACCCTAAAGAGGCCAAAAGAAAACTACTAGAGTTCATCAGTGAATTCAGTAAAGTTGCAGGATACAAAATTAATATACAAAATTCTACCTCCTAGAGTAATGGAAACAAAAGCAAAAATAAAAAAATGTGACCTAATTAAACTTAACAGCTTTTGCACAGCAAAGGAAATCATCAACAAAAAGAAAAGATAACCTGTGGAATTGGACAAAATACTTGGGAACAATGCTACCAACAGCAATTAGTTTCCAAAAATATACAAACAGGTTATACAGCTCAAAACAACAACCATTATAAACAACAACCCAGGGGCTTCCCTGGTGGCACAGTGGTTGAGAGTCCGCCTGCCAATGCAGGGGACATGGGTTCGTGCCCCGGTCCGGGAAGATCCCACGTGCCGCAGAGCGGTGGGGCCCATGAGCCATGGCTGCTGAGCCTGCATGTCCAGAGCCTGTGCTCCACAGCGGGAGAGGCCACAACAGTAAGAGGCCCGCGTACTGTGAAAAAAAACAACCCAATCAAAAAATGGGCAGAAGACCTAAACAGACATTTCTCCAAAGAAGACTTAAATATGGCTAATAAACACATGAAAAGATGCTCAAGAATGCTAATTATTAGAAAAATGTAGATCAAAACTATAATGAGGTACCACCCCACAGCACCAGTCAGAATTGCCATCATTTAAAAAGTCTACAGGAGGACCTTCAAGATGGCAGAGCAGTAAGACGTGGAGATCACCTTCCTCCCCTCAGATACATCAAAAATACATCTACATGTGGAGCAACTCCTAAAGAACACCTACTGAATGCTGGTAGAAGACCTGAGACTTCCCAAAAGGCAAGAAACTCCCCATGTACCTGGGTAGGGCAAAAGAAAAAATGAAAAACAGAGACAAAAGAATAGGGATGGGACCTGCACCTCTGGGAGGGAGCTGTGAAGTAGGAAAAGTTTCCACACACTAGGAAGCCCCTTCACTGGTGGAGACAGGGGTTGGGTGGGGTGGAAGCTTCGGAGCCACAGAAGACAGCGCAGCAACAGGGGTGCACAGGGCAAAGCAGAGAGATTCCCGCACAGAAGATCGGTGTCGACCAGCACTCACTAGCTTGTCTGCACACACGCCTGGCAGGTGGGGGCTGGGAGCTGAGGCTCAGGCGTTGGAGTTCAGATCCCAGGGAGAGGATTGGGGTTGGCTGCGTGGAGACAGACTGAAGGGGGCTAGTGTGCCACAGATAGCTAGGAGGGAATCCGGGAAAAATTCTGTAACTGCCAAAGAGGCAAGAGACCATTGTTTCCGGGTGCGTGAGGAAAGGGGATTCAGAGCATGGCCTAAACAAGCTCCAGAGATAGGCGCGAGTGAAGCTATCAGCGCAGACACCAGAGATGGGCATGAAATGCTAAGGCTGCTGCTGCAGCCACCAAGAAGCCTGTGTGCAAGCACAGGTCACTATCCACACCTCCCCTCCTGGGAGGCTGTGCAGCCCGCCATGGCCAGGGTGCCATGATCCAGGGACAACTTCCCTGGGAGAACACAGAGCGTGCCTCAAGCTGTTGCAATGTCATCCCCGTTTCTGCTCCTTCAGCTCGCCCCGTTTTCCATACGCCTACCTGAGTGAGCCATAGCCCCCTAATCAGATGCTACCTTAACCCCGTCCTATCTGGGTAGGGAACAGATGCCCTCAGGCAACCTACATTCAGAGGTGAGGCCAATTCCAAAGCTGAACCACAGGAGCTGTGTGAACAAAGAACAGAAATTGAAATTCCTCCCAGCAGCCTCAGGAACAGCAGATTAAATCTCCACAATCAACTTGTACCCTGCATCTGTGGAATACCTAAATAGACAACAAATCATTCCAAAATTGAGGTGGTGGACTTTGGGAGCAACTGTAGACTTGGGGTTTGCTTTCTGCATCTACTTTGTTTCTGGTTATATGTTTATTATTTAGAGCTTATTATCATTGGCAGATTTGTTTATTGATTTGGTTGCTCTCTTCCTTTTTATATATATATATATATATATATTTTTTTTTTTTCCCTTTATCTCTTTTTGTGAGTGTGTATGTGCATGCTTCTTTGTGTGCTTTTGTCTGTATAGCTTTGCTTTACCTTTTATCCTAGGGTTCTGTCTGTCCTTTTTTTTTTTTTAGTATAGTTTTTAGCTCTTGTTATCATTGGTAGCTTTGTTTATTAGTTCGGTTGCTCTCTCTTTCTTCCTTTTTTTTAATTATTTTTTATTTCTAATAATAATTTTTTAACTTGTTATTTTAATAACTTTATTTCTTTTACTTTATTTCTTTTTTTTCCTTTCTTTTTTTTTTTTTTTTCTCCTTTTTCTTCTGAGCTGTGTGGCTGATAGGGTCTTGGGGCTCTGGCTGGTTGTCAGGACTGAGCCTGTTAGATGGGAGAGCCAGTCCAGGACATTGGTCCACCAGAGATCTCCCACCCCCACGTAATATTAAACGGCGAAAACTCTCCCAGAGATCTCCATCTCAATGCTAAGACCCAGCTCCACTCAACGACCAGCAAACTACACTGCTGGACACCACATGCCAAACAACTAGCAAGACAGGAACACAATTCCACCCATTAGCAGAGAGGCTGCCAAAAATCATAATATATTCAAAGATAAGCCAAACACACCACCGGACGCGGTCCTGCCCATCAGAAAGACAAGATCCAAACTCATCCACCAGAACACAGGCACCAGTCCACTCCACCAAGAAGCCTACACAACCCACTGAACCAACCTTACCCACTGGGGGCAGACACCAAAAGCAACGGGAACTATGAACATGCAGCCTGAGAACAGGAGACCTCAAATGCAGTAAGTTAACTAAAATGAGAAGACAGAGAAATACACAGCAGATGAAGGAGCAAGGTAAAAACCCACGAGAGCAAACAAATAAAGAGGAAATAGGCAGTTTTCCTGAAAAAGAATTCAGAGTAATGATAGTAAAGATGATCCAAAATCTTGGAAGCAGAATGGAGAAAACACAAGAAACGCTTAACAAGGACCTAGAAGAATTAAAGAGCGAACACACAATGATGAACAACACAATAAATGAAATTAAAATTTCTCTAGAAGGAATCAATAGCAGAATAACTGAGGCAGAAGAACGGATAAGTGACCTGGAAGATAAAATAGTGGAAATAACTACCATAGAGCAGAATAAAGAAAAAAGAATGAAAAGAATTGAGAACAGTCTCAGAGACCTCTGGGAAAACAATAAACACACCAATATTCAAATTACAGGGGTCCCAGAAGAAGAAGAGACAGAGAAAGGGACTGAGAAAATATTTGAAGAGATTATAGCTGAAAACTTCCCTAATATGAGAAAGGAAATATTTAATCAAGTCCAGGAAGCACAGAGAGTCCCATACAGTATAAATCCAGGAGATACACGCCATGAAACATTTTAAACTATCAAAAAAATAAATACAAAGAAAAAATATTAAAAGCAGCAAGGGAAAAGCAACAAATAACATACAAGGGAATCCCCATAAGGTTAACACCTGATTTCACAGCAGAAACTCTGCAAGCCTGAAGGGTGTGGCAGGACATATTTAAAGTGATGAAAGGAAAAAACCTACAACCAAGATTACTCTACCCAGTAAGGATTTCATTCAGATTTGATGGAGAAATTAAAACCTTTACAGACAAGCAAAAGCTAAGAGAATTCAGCACCACCAACCGGCTTTACAACAAATGCAAAAGAAACTTCTCTAGGCGGGAAAAACATGAGAAGGAAAACCTCTAAAAAGACAAAACAATTAAGAAAATAGTAACAGGTACATATCAATAATTACCTTAAATGTAAATGGATTAAATGCTCCAACCAAAAACATAGACTGACTGAATGGATACAAAAACAAGACTCATATATATGCTGGCTACAAGAGACCCATTTCAGACCTAGGGACACATACAGACTGGAAGTGAGGGGATTGAAGAAGATATTCCATGCAAATGGGAATCAAAAGAAAGCTGGAGTAGCAATTCTCATAGCAGACAAAGTAGACTTTAAAAGAAAGACTATTACAAGAGACAGAAGGACACTACATAATGACTAAGGGATCAATCCAAGAAGAAGATACAACAATTGTAAATATTTATGCACCCAGCATAGGAGCACCTCAATATATAAGGCAAATGTTAACAGCCATAAAAGAGGAAATTGACAGTAACACAATAATAATAGGGGATGTTAACACCCCACTTTCACCAATGCACAGATCATCCAAAATGAAAATAAATAAGGACACGCAAGCTTTAATGACATATTAGCAAGATAGACTTAATTGATATTTATAGGAAATTCCATCCAAAAACAACAGAATATACTTTCTTCTCAAGTGCTCATGGAACATTCTCCAGGATAGATCATATCTTGGGTCACAAATCAAGCCTTGGTAAATTTAAGGAAATTGAAATCAGATCATGTATCTTTTATGACCACAACACTATGAGACTAGGTATCAATTACAGGAAGAAAAACTGTAAAAAATACAAACACATGGAGGCTAAACAATACACTACTAAATAACCAAGAGATCACTGAAGAAATCCAAGGGGAAATCAAAAAATACCTAGAAACAAATGACAATGAAAACACGATGACCCAAAACCTATGGAATGCACCAAAAGAAGTTCTAAGAGGGAAGTTTATAGCAATTCAATCCTATCTCAAGAAACAAGAAAAATCTCAAATAAACAACCTAACCTTACACCTAAAGCAATTAGAGAAAGTAGAACAAATAAAAAACCAATGTTGGGCCTCCCTGGTGGCGCACTGGTTGAGAGTCCACCTACCGATGCAGGGCACACGGGTTTGTGCTCCAGTCCAGGAGGATCCCACATGCCGCGGAGCGGCTGGGCCCATGAGCCATGGCTGCTGGGCCTGCGCTTCCAGAGCCTGTGCTCCGCAACAGGAGAGGCCACAACAGTGAGAGACCCACATACCGGAAAACAAAAAAACAAAAAAACCAATGTTAGCAGAAGGAAAGAAATCATAAAAATCAGATCATAAATAAATGAAAAAAATGAAGGAAACAATAGCGAAGATCAATAAAAAGAAGTTGCTTCTTTGAGGAGATAAACAAAATTAATAAATTATTAGCCAGACTCATCAAGAAAAAAAGGGAAATGACTGAAATCAACAGAATTAGAAATGAAAAAGGAGAAGTAACAATGGACACTGCAGAAATACAAATGATCATGAGAGACTTCTACAAGCAACTATATGCCAATAAAATGGACAACCTGAAAAAATGGACAAATTCTTAGAAAAGCACCACCTTCCGAGACTGAATCAGGAAGCAATAGAAAACATAAACAGACCAATCACAAGGACTGAAATTGAAACACTGATTAAAAATCTTCCAACACACAAAAGCCCAGGACCAGATGGCTTAAAAGGCGTATTCTAGCAAACATTTACAGAAGAGCTAACACCTATCCTCAAACTCTTCCAAAATATAGCAGAGGGAGAAACACTCTCAAACACATTCTGTGAGGCCACCATCACTCTGATACCAAAACCAGACAAAGATGTCACAAAAAAAGAAAACTACAGGCCAATATCACTGATGAACATAGATGCAATACTCCTCAACAAAATACTAGCAAACAGAATCCAGCAGCACATTAAAAGGATCACACACCATGATCAAGATGGGTTTATCCAGGAATGCAAGGATTCTTCAATATATGCAAATCAATCAATGTGATACACCATATTAACAAATTAAAGGGTAAAAATCATATGATCATCTCAGTACACGCAGAAAAAGCTTTTTTTTTTTTTTTTTTTTGTGGTACGCGGGCATCTCACTGCCTGTGCCCTCTCCCGCTGCAGAGCGTAGGCTCCGGACGTGCAGGCTCAGCGGCCATGGCCCACGGGCCCAGCTGCTCTGCAGCATGTGGGATCTTCCCGGACCGGGGCACGAACCCGTGTCCCCTGCATCAGCAGGCAGACCCCCAACCACTGCACCACCAGGGAAGCCCCAGAAAAAGCTTTTGATATATTTCAAAACCCATTTATGATAAAAACTCTCCAGAAAGTAGGCATAGAGGGAACTTACCTCAACATAATAAAGGCCGTATATAAGAAACCCACAGCCAACATCGTTCTCAATGGTGAAAAACTGAGAGCATTTCCACTAAGATCAGGAACAAAACAAGGTTGCCCATGCTCACCACTATTATTCAACATAGTTTTGGAAGTTTTAGCAACAGCAATCAGAGAAGAAAAAGAAATAAAAGGAATCCAAATCGTAAAAGAAGAAGTAAAGCTGTCACTGTTTGCAGATGACATGATACTATACATAGAGAATCCTAAAGATGCCACCAGAAAACTTTTGGAGCTAATCAATGAATTTGGTATATTAGCAGGATACAAAATTAATGCACAGATATCTCATGCATTCCTATACACTAATGATGAAAAGTCTGAAACTGAAATTAAGGAAACACTCCCATTTACCATTGCAACAGAAATAATAAAATACCTAGGAATAAACCTACCTAAGGAGACAAAAGACCTATATGCAGAAAACTATAAGACACTGATGAAAAAAATTAAAGATGATACAAACATGGATAAAAATACTATGTCCTTGGATTGGAAGAATCAATATTGTGAAAGTGACTATACACCCCAAAGCAATCTACAGATTCAATGCAATCCCTATCAAACTACTACTGGCATTTTTCACAGAATTAGAACAAAAAATTTCACAATTTTTATGGAAACACAAAAGACCCCGAATAGCCAAAGCAATCTTGAGAAGGAAAAACAGAGCTGGAAGAATCAGGCTTCCGGACTTCAGACTTTACCACAAGGCTACAGTCATCAAGACAGTATGGTACTGGCACAAAAACAGAAATATAAATCAATGGAACAGGATAGAAAGCCCAGAGATAAACCCATGCATGTATGGTCACCTTATCTTTGATAAAGGCAAGAATATACAATGGGGAAAAGCCAGCCTCTTCAAAAAGTGGTGCTGGGAAAACTGGACAGCTACATGTAAACGAATAAAATTAGAACACTCCCTAACACCATACACAAATATAAACTCAAAATTAAAGATCTAAATATAAGGCCACATACTATATAACTCTTAGAGGAAAATATAGGCAGAACACTATATTTATTTATTTATGACATAAATCACAGCAAGATCCTTTTTGACCCTCCTCCTAGACAAATGGAAATAAAACCATAAATAAACAAATGGGACCTAATGAAACTTCAAAGCTTTTGCACAGCAAAGGAAACCATAAGCAATATGAAAAGACAACCCTCAGAATTGGAGAAAATATTTGCAAACGAAGCAACTGGCAAAGGATTAATCGCCAGTATATACAAGCAGCTCGTGCAGCTCAATATCAAAAACACAAACAACCCAATTCAAGAATGGGCAGAAGATCTAATTAGACATTTCTCCAAAGTATATATATAGATTGGCAACAAGCATATGAAAGGATGCTCAACATCACTAATCATTAGAGGAATGCAAATCAAAACTACAATGAGGTATCACCCCACACCAGTCAGAATGGCCATCATCAAAAAATCTACAAAAAATAAATGCTGGAGAGGGTCTGGAGAAAAGGGAACCTTTTTGCACTGTTGGTGGGAATGTAAATTGATACAGCCACTATGGAGAACAGTATGGAGGTTCCTTAAAAAACTAAAAATAGAACTACCATACGATACAGCAATCCTACTACTCAGCATATACCCTGAGAAAACCATAATTCAAAAAGAGTCATGTACCACAATATTCATTGCAGCATTATTTACAATAGCCAGGACATGGAAGCAACCTGAGTGTCCATCAACAGATGAATGGATAAAGAAGATGTGGCACATATATACAATGGAATATTACTCGACCATAAAAGGAAACAAAATTGAGTTATTTGTAGTGAGGTGGATGGACCTAGGGTCTGTCATACAGAGTGAAGTAAGTCAGAACGATAAAAACAAATACCATATGCTAACACACACACACACACACACACACACACACACACACACACACATATATATATAGATATAGATATAGATAGATCTAAAAAAAGGAAAAAGGTTCTGAGGAACCTAGGGGCAGGACAGGAATAAAGATGCAGACGTAGAGAATGGACTTGAGTACACAGGGAGGGGGAAGGGTAAGCTGGAAGAAGTGAGAGAGTGATATGGACATATATACAATACCAAATGTAGAAGAGATAGCTAGTGGGAAGCAGCTGTGAAGCACAGGGTGATCAGCTCAGTGTTTTGTGTTCACCTAGAGGGGTGGGGTAGGGAGGGTGTGAGGGAGATGCAAGAGGGAGGAGATATGGGGATATAGGTATAGCTGATTCACCTTGTTATACGACAGAAACTAATACACCATTGTAAACAATTATATTCCAATAAAGATGCTTAAAAAAAAGTCTACAAATAATAAATTGTGGAGAAAAGGGAACCCTCCTACACTGTTGGTGGGAATGTAAATTGGTGCAGCCACTATGGAAAACAGTATGAAGTTTCCTTAAAAAAAGCAAAATAGAGTTACCATATGATATGGCAATCCCACTCCTGAGCATATATCCAGAAAGTTGAAAACTCTGATTTGAAAAGGTACATACACCCTAGTCTTCATAGCAGCACTATTTACAATAGCCAAGACATGGATGCAAGCTAAATGTCCATCAACAGATGAATGGATAAAGATGTGTTATATATACACAATGGAATACTACTCAGCCATAAAAAAGAATGAAATGATACCATTTGCAGCAACATGGATGGACCTAGAGATTATCATACTAAATGAAATGGGTCAAAGAGAAATATCATATGAAATTACTCATACGTGGAATCTAAAAAAATGAGACAAATGAACTTATTTACAAAATAGAGACACACATCTAGAAATGAAACTTATCGTTACCAAAGGGGAAAAGGGGGTAGGGATAAATTAGGGGTTTGGGATTAACAGATACACACTACTATATATAAAATAGATAAACAACAAGGTCCTACTGTATAGCAGCAGGAACTATATTCAGTATCTTGTAATAACCTATAATGGAAAAGAATCTGAAAAAATACATATATATCTATATATATCTGAATCACTTTTCATTATACCTAAAACACTATAAATCAACCACACTTCAATAAAAAAAATAAGCTACCAGGATATGTTGTACAACACACGGAATACAGCCAATAGCTTATAATAAGTATAATTGAGTATAACCTTAAAAATTGTTAATCACTGTGTTGTACACCTGAAACATAATATTGTACATCGACTATACCTCAGTAAATAAATTTTTAAAAAAAGCATATAGCACTGCTTCCTACTTTTTACAGCACTCTCTATACAGATACATTTCCATATTTCTGCCACAAAGAAGCTTTATACGTTTTACTTTTTTCTGTTAAATTAGTTCTTTCAATTATATTATCATCTTCTAATGATGTCTCTAGTTTAACATAAAAGCTTTTGGAAAGCATTTTCCTATGCATCAGGTTGCTGCTACACAATAATTTATCCAAAAGGAAAAATTCTAAAATGCCAAAAAGGTTTTATATACAAAAATGTTCAATAAAATATTATTTATAATCATTGAAATTAGAAAAATAACATTATTGGATCATCTGTGCTCAATCAATATTTTTCTGAATAAGGTTTTATAGGACAGAAAATTCCTCCTTGTGGATTGTTTTAGTGTGTACTCCATATCTCCCTAAAAAGCCAACAACAATTATTCTGTGATCTTTTAATCATTCATCAAATGCCACACTCATATGGGCATGGGTGATAATGTACTATAGGTAAGTTAAAAACTACAATATGTTTTTATGTCTTCTTCCAGGGACAGTGTCTTATCACAGGGGTGGCAAGTACATGTCAGAGCCTACACTCACTTACTCTCACACCCGCAGACATCACTAATTCTGACACTCATTTCTGCCATACCCAGATAGAGCCTCTGAATCCACTGCAACCCAGGGCTCAAGGATTCACCAGTCAATAGGAGCTCCATGTATGATAAAACTGATAGGCCATAATAAGTGGCTATAAATGGTATGAATGATATATCCCTTTGAAAACCAGTCTGGGCAAGGTTTTAAGATAGTATCACTCTTATGAGTCTCCAAATCAATCATATTCAGAATTTGTGGTCCACAAGACAAAGCTTTGAGACGTGAAAATCTATAATTAAATTCTGGCTCTACTACTGAATGGCTTCTGTTCTTATGTAAGTCATTTAACTTTTCTGGACTCTGCTTGCTTGGTGAAGTAATTATAATAATAGTACTCGTTTTTCCAAGCATTTTGTGAGAGTCAAATAAAACAGCTTTGAAAACAAAGTATTGTGCAAATGTGTGATTATTTTTTATTAATACTCATTCAGTAGTCAACAAATGAGTGACTAGTATATTCCCAGAATAGGGCTAAACTCTGAGGACATAGAGGTTATTAGAACACATACACTTTCATTGGAGGGATTTATTGTATTATTTTATTATGCTATTATTATTAGTGATAGTATCTATATTGCCTAATGGCCAGGGTAGTAGTTCAGATAATGGCTGATTTCATTTAATAAAACAAGCTAAGTCACAAAGGCTACGTGCAGTATGATTCCATTTACATGAAATGTTCAGAATAGGCTAATCCATAGAGACAGAAAATGGATTAGTGGTTGCCAGGGCCCAGGGAGGGGGAGGGTAATGGGGACTGAAGGCCAAAGGGTGTGGAGTTTCTTTTTGGGGTGATGAAAATATTCTAAAATTGATTATAGTGATGGTTGCACTACTCTGTGAATATACTAAAATCCACTGAATTGTATACTTTAAATGGGCAAATTATATTGTATGTGAACTATATTTCAATAAAGTTGTCATAAAAAAATGAAGCCGTATGTGATCCTCACAGTTGATTGTAAGCAGTGCAGGTTGTATTCATTACCCAGGTTGCACACTGGAGGAAACAGATTAGAGGAGGTAAAAAGCCTTACCTATCTGAAATCTAAGCCTGGCTTCTCCTCTTTACACTAAATTCCTGTTCTGCTCATCTCTGTACTCCCCAAGGACATGTTTTAAGAAAGGTAGGAGGGCATACTTAATTAGATGAATTACTGGTTAGCTACAGAATGGCAAAATGGATCACAGTGTTATAATTTCATTCTTCCAAAATGGTAATCTTACTATGTAGTTTTGTGGCTGAACCTTCTTTAGTGATTATGAATCACTCCCATCCTCCCTAGCAGGGTACCTAGGATAGACTGGGCTCTGCTCAGTGGCTCTCTCTCCAGCCTCACAGCTTAGCCCTCTCCAAAGCTGGCACTGCATCACTAACACTGAATTACACATGGTTCTCCAGGCTCAACATCTTGTCTCTTTAGGCTTTGCTACTCTCTTCTTCAGAAATACCTTCCCCAAGTTGTCTAATGGATGAACACCTATAGTCTTGAGCACCAAGATGAAACATCTCTTCCTGGGAGGCTATCTCAGAGATAATGTATATAATGGTTATGAGATGGAGCTTGGAGACCAACAGATTTGGTCCCTATTACTTACTAGCTGTATAAACATGGGCTTGCTATCACTGCTCTGAGCCTTAGTTTGATCATTTATAAAAATGGGATAAGAGTCCCTAATTTGTAGGATATAATTAGGATTACATGCGATAATACCTATGAAGAACTCTATACCATATTAAACGTCCTTTATAAAAAATATTCTTGCTTTTGCCTGATATTCTAAGTAATCTTTTTTTCATTTAATTTATATCATTTCTCAATTATCTAATCTTTCATTTAAACTGTCATACATTATTGGAATTCTTTGTTTTCAACTCTATCCCCATATTAAAATATGAATTCTTTGAAAAGCAGGACTATGTCTTTTTTATTTGTATATACCAAGCACCCAGCATAAAACCTGGCACATAGTAAAATATCAATAAAAATTTCTTGAATTAATTGTTAAATGGACAAAGAGCCCAAAGTCTGAATTAATTAGATTTCATTTGAATTCTAGTTGTCACTTACTAGTTTGTCAATTTCCTCAACTTCTCTATGTTTGTCTCCTTACTTAAAATATAAATTATGACAATGATGGGTCTATTGTATACTTTCCAAGAGATAGATTCTAAATATGCAAAGTGCTTTGTGAATTATTTCTCTGCACAAATAATAATACATTGTATTTTTATATTTTATTTTATGATCTTTTTTGTCTTCCATAATTTTCCTAGAGCTATAGGCTATTTGGTTGAATTTTATAAAAATATTGCTATCATTTAAGAGTAAAAATATGAGAATGTACAATTAAGAAAAGGAAAAAGTCCAGCAACTTTTCTTGGTCTGGATAGATTTTGCAAGTCACAGAACCTGTCAGAGGTGTTGGTTAAATTCTGAAATCTGTAAGTATAGAGGTAGTTGCTTCTCACAGGGGATTCTTTAACACAGCTGTCTAAAAAAAGCTTGTTTCACAAGCTCCCTGTCAAATTTACTTCCAATTACTCTGGTTCCCCCAGGCAGCTATTCAGACTTTTAGAACTTATGAACCAAGGTGCTGGTCTTGTCTTGGCCCTAATTTTGAGTACATTTGTGTACATTTGAGTACCCTTGTGTCCTGAGTCTTTTTTCATCCTGGATGAGTCCAAACCCAGAAATTTTCTTTTTAGCATCTGAGATCCATTTTGTGACGTTCCATTATGCTTCCAATTGTGTGGCTAATTCAGGGACTTGACCAATTCAAGACTTCTGCTAGGGTTCACTAAAATAATAATAGGGCTAAAGGTAGGTGGAAATAGGTTCTAGTCCATGGAAGGGGAAGTAAAAAAAAAAAATTAAACATGTATTAAGTGCTAAGTACTGTGTTATAGTATACATTTATATAATTTTATTTAACCCTCACAGTAGCTCCAAAGGAAGCCAAGAACTTTGTTCTTTTGACAAATAAAGTTCAGAGATTTTAAGAAATTGGTCCAAAGCCATATATTTAATCACAGGCAAGGTTGGAATTCAGACTCATCTGAATCCAGTGTCTAAAGTTTTTGAATGCATTAGTTGTTCTCAGCTTCTATGGGGTATGGTTTCTGCATTTTCCCCAAGCTCCACAAGTAATTTTGATACAAACCAGCAATGTCGAAAACCTACTGAGGTTATGTCTTACAGCCTCTCAGTTTACTTGATTTGTTATTTGGTTAGACACAATAGTTTGGTCTTCATAAGCATTTGTATTCTTATTTAAGAAAGTATATATATATATATATATATATATATATATATATAAAATCTCCCTTACATTCTTCAAAGGACTGCTCAATACTATCAAACATATCTTCATCAATATTTAACAGTAAACTTGACCTACCCAGGGAGAATAACACATAAAGCATATTTCCTACTAATGCAGATCTCACACCTCAGAAAATAAGTCCCTTAGATAAATAAGCTGACTGGCCTTGATTAGGGATAAAATGTACTTTTTGACAATGCAAGTTTCTGTTGCCTAAAATCCCTGTTATGAAAATATTGTCATTTAGAAGGAAATACATTAATTTGCTTAAAGAGGCCAAGGTTTTCTGGGAAGTGAAAGATCAACCATCTACTCGCCAAAAGATTTTTCTTTTTCTTTTATTAGGCAGATATTGTGAGGGCTTGATCATCCCAATTCAATCTGAAATTGAGCTGTTCTAGGCTAGCTTCTGAATCTCTAAACCTCTGAATGACTAATAAATATTTTCTGTAAAAGACCAAAGAGAAATATTTTAGCATTTGAGGGTCAGAAAATCTCTGTCATAATGACTAAACTCTCATTTTAGTGTAAGAAGCCATAGAAAATATGTAACAAATTGGTTATCTAATAAAGCTTTATTTATTGACATTAAAAAATGTCATAATTTCATCAAAATGTTATTCTTATTTTGAATTTTTTCAACTACTTAGGTAAAACACATTTTTAATCACTCTTTTTTTTGGCCATGCTGTGTAGCTTGTGGGGTCTTAGTTCCCCAACCAGGGATTAAACCCAGGCCCTGACAGTGAACGTGCTGAGTCCTAACCACTGGACCATCAGGGAATTCCCAATAAAACCCATTATTAACTCATAAGTCATCTAAAAACAGGTGGTGGCTGTGATTTGTCCTCTGACCCCTGATTTAAAGAATGGTAGAACTGTAAGACAGAAGTAGTTTTTGTCCCAGAATTACCATAAAAAATTTCACATCTAAAATGCCTGTATAGGCCTTCCTCAAAAAACAAGAAAAATCTCAGATAAATAACCTAAACTACTATCTAAAAGAATTAGAAAAAGAAGAACAAACAAAATCTAGTGTCAGCAGAAGGAAGAAAATAATAAGGATTGGAGAGGAAATAAATAAAATAGAGATTAACAAACAATAGGAAAAAATCAATAAAACCAAGAGCTGATGTTTTGAAAGGATAAACAAAATTGGCAAACCTCTGGCCAGGCTCACCAAGAAGAAAAGAGAAGACCCAAATAAACAAAGCAAGAAATTAAAGAGTAGAATAACAACTGATACCACAGAAATACACAAATACCATAAGAGAATACTATGAACAATTATAGGCCAACAAATTGGACAACCTAGAAGAAATGCACAAGTATCTAGAAATATACAGCCCACCAAAACTGAATCAAGAAGAAATTGATAATTTGCAGACTGATCACCAGAAGTGAAATAGAATCTGTAATTAAAAAAAAAAAAAAAAGAAAAGAAAAAACTCCCAGCAAACAGAAGTCCAGGACCAAATGGCTTCACTGGGGAGTTCTACCAAACATACAATGAAGAACTCTTCCAAAAGATTGAAGAGGAGGGAACACTCCAAAAGTCACTCTGTGAAGCCACCATCACCTTGATACTAAAACCAGACAAAGACACTACCAAAAAAGAAAGTTACAAGCCAATATCTTTGATGAATATAGATGCAAAAATCCTCAACAAAATATTAGCAAACCAAATGCAACAACACATAAATAGGATCATACACCGTGATCAAGTTGAATTCATCCCAGAGTCACAAGGATGATTCAACATGTGCAAATCCATGTGATACACCACATCAACAAAAGACAAAAACCACACGATCATCTCAATAGATGCAGAAAAAAGCATTTGATAAAATTCAACATCCATTCATGATAAAAACTCTTACCAAAGTGGGTATAGAGGGGACATATCTCAACATGATAAAAGCTATTTATGACAAACCCACAGCTAACATACTACTCAATGGTGAAAAGCTGAAAGACTTTTCACTAAAATCTGGAACAAGACAAAGATGCCCATTTTGCCATTTCTATTCAACACAATATTGGAAGTCCTAGCCACAACATTCAGACAAGACAAAGAAATAAAACATATCCAAATTGGAAGAGAAGAGGTAAAATTGTCATTATATGCAGACGACATGATACTATATATAGAAAATCCTAAAGACTCCACACAAAAACTACTAGAACTGATAAACTCAGCAAGGCAGCAGGATACAAGATTAACATACAGAAATCAGTTGCATTTCTTTACACTAATGATGACATATCAGAAAAGGAAAGAAAAAAATTCCTTTAAAATCACATCAAAAATAAAACACTTAGGAATAAACCTAACCAAGGAAGTAAAAGACTTAAGTGCTTAAGACTATAAAACACTGATAAAGGAAATTGAAGATGATTCAAAGAAATGGAAAGATATCCCATGCTCTTGGATTGGAAAAATTAATATTGTTAAAATGGCCATACTACCCAAAGCAATCTACAGATTTAATGCAATCCCTATCAAATTACCCATAACAGTTTCCACAGAATTGGGACAAATAATCCTAAAATTTATATGGAACCACAAAAGACCCAAAATTGCCAAAGCAATCCTGAGAAAAAAGAACAAAGCAGGAGGCATAATCCTCCCAGACTTCAGACAATACTAAAAAGCTACAGTAATCAAAACAGTGTGGTATTGGCACAAAAAGAGACATATGGATCAATGAAAAATAATAGAGACCCCAGAAATAAACTCACACACTTAGGATCAATCAATCTTCAACAAAGGAGGCAAGAATATACAATGGAGAAAAGACAGTCTCTTCAGCAAGTGGTGTTGGGAAAGCTGCACAGCTGCATGTAGATCAATGAAATTAGAACACTCACCCAATACACAAAAATAAACTCAAAATGGCTTAAAAACTTAGATATAAGACATAACATCATAAAATTCCTGTAAGAAAACATAGACAAAACATTCTCTGGCATAAATTGCTATGTAGCAATGTTTTCTTAGGTCAGTCTCCCAAGCCAATAGAAATAAAAGCAAAAATAAACAAACGGGACCTTATCAAACTTATAAGCTTCTACACAGCAAAGGAAATCAAAAATAAAATGAAAAGACAGCCTATGGAATGAGAGAAAATATTTGCAAACGATGTGACTGACAAGGGCTTAATTTTCAAAATATACAAACAGCTCATACAGTTCAATATCACAAACAAACAAAAAAACCAACTCAATCAAAAAATGGTCAGAAGACCTAAATAGACATTTCTCCAAAGAAGACATACTGATGGCCAAGAGGCACATGAGAAGATGCTCGACATTGCTACTTATTAGAGAAATGCAAATCAAAACTACAAAGAGATGTCACCTTAAACTGGTCAAAATGACCATCATCAAAAAGTCTACAAACAATAAATGTTGGAAAGGGTGTGGAGAAAAGGGAACCCTCCTCCATTGTTGGTGGGAATGTAAATTCATACAGCCCCTATGGAAAACAGTATGGAGGTTCCTTCAAAAACTAAAATAGAGCTACCATATTATCTAGCAATCCCACTCCTGTGTATATATCAAGAGAAAACTATAATTCAAAAAGATACTGCACCCCAGTGTTCAGTGCAGCACTATTTACAGTTGTCAAGACATGGAAGCAACCTAAGTGTCCGTTGACAGATGAGTGGGTAAACAAGATGTGGTACATCTATATAATGGAATACTACTCAGCCATAAAAAAGAATGAAATAATGCCATTTGTAGCAACTTGGATGGTCCTAGAGATTATCATACTAAGTGAAATAAGTCAGACAGAGAATGACAAATATCATATGATATTGCTTATATGTGGAATCCAAAAAAATGATACAAATGATCTTATTTACTGAACAGAAACAGACTCACAGACAGAGAAAAAAAACTTATGGTTACCAAATGGGAAAGCAGGGGAGGGATAAGTGAGAAGTTTGAGATTAGCAGATATAAACTTCTATATATAAATATGAATATATATATGGTGTACTTTGCTGTACACCAGTAACACAAAATTTTAAATCAACTATACTTCAATAAAAAATAACAGTATGGTACTGGCATAAAGACAAACATATAGATTAATGGAACAGAATAGAGAGCCCAGAAATAAGCCCTCAAACAATCAAGTGTTCAAATGATCTTTATAAAGGGTGCCAAAGCTACACAGTGGGGAAAGAACAGTCTCTTTAACAAATGAAGTGGGAAATCCAGGTATCTAATTGCAAAAGAATGAAATTGGATCTTTACCTTACACCATAAACAAAAATTCCCTCAAAATGTATGCGACCTAAATGTAATACCTGAAACTATACAACTCTTAGAAGATAACATAGGGGAGAGGCTTCCTAACATTAGATTTGACATTGATTTCTTGGATACAATACCTAAAGCACAGGCCACAAAAGAAAGTAGACTAATTGGATTATACCAAATTAAAAACTGCATAGCAAAGGAAACAATCAGGACTTCCCTAGTGGTGCAGTGGTTAAGAATCCACCTGTCAATACAGGGGACAAGGGTTTGATCCCTGGTCCGGAAGATCCCACATGCTGTGGAGCAACTAAGCCTGTGAGCCACAACTACTGAGCCTGTGCTCTCAAGCCCATGAGCCACAACTACTGAGCCTGCATGCTGCAACTACTGAAGCCCACGTGCCTAGAGCCAGTGCTCCGCAATGAGAAGCCACTGCAATAAGAAGCCCACGCATTGCAATGAAGAGTAGACCCCGTTCACCGCAACTAGAGAAAGCCCACACATAGCAATGAAGACCCAATGCAGCCAAAAAATAAATTAATAAATTAATTTTAAAAAAAAGAATTATGTAAAAAAAAGGAAACAATCAGCAGAGTAAAAAGGCAACCTATGAGATTGTAGGAAATATTTGTAAGCTGTTTATCTGATAAGGGATTTATATCCAGAATACAAAAAGAACACCTATAACTAAACAAAAACAAGATAATCTGATTGAAAAAATGGGCAAAGGACTTGATTAGACACTTCTCCAAAGAAGATATGCAAATGGCCAACAAATATATGAAAAGATACTCAACATTATTAATCATTAGGGAAATGCAAATCAAAACCACAATGAGACATAAGCTTATACCCTGAAGATGGCCACGATGAAATAAAGTAACAAGTGTTGACAAGGATGTGGAGAAATTAGAACCCTTGTGCAATGTCAGTGGGATTTTAAAATGGTGCAACCATTATGGAAAACAATATGTAGGTTCCTCAGAAAACTAAAAATAAAATTACCATATGATAAAACAACCCCACTTCTCAGTATACATCCAGAAGAATTGAAAACATGATCTTGAAAAGATATTTGCACACCCATGTTCAATGTAGCATGCGTAATAGAGAAGAATAAAACTGACTCCACACTGGATCTATTTCTTTTACTTTAACCCATGTATTCTATTGCTTTTGCTACAAGTTAATCACTAAATGGATGTTGCCTATACCTTAAAGTATACATAACGGCCTATCTCCAGGAACCCTGCCTCCGATGCCTGAGTGTTAAACTAAAATACCTTTGTTTAAGCTCACAGGAAACATCATGACTAAGCCCACCTGTGAATGGCTGCAGGAAAGAAGACATTAACATATCCCCTCAGGAGACTAGCTAGAACCAGCAAAAATATGCAGCAATTTATGGTCTTTTTTACTTCTTCTCCTCATCTACCCCTTCTTTGTTCTATAAAAGAAATTAGCATCCAAACCGCAACAGGATGGTTCTTAGGGACACTAGTCCACCATTCTCTCAGTCTGCTGGCTTTCCAAATAAAGTTGCTATTCCTTGCCCCAACAATTTGTTTCTTGATTTATTGACCTGTTGTGCAGCAAACAGTAGGAGCTTGGACTCAGTAACAGATGATTCACAATAAACATGATGTGGAAGCAAAATAATTGTCCATCCATGGATAAAAGGATAAAGAATATGTGGTATATTCATACAATGGCATATTATTTATCCTTACAAACAAGGAAATCCTGTCATACGCTACAGCATGGATGAAGCTTGAGTACATTACGCTAAGTGAAGTAAGCCAGTCACAAAAAGACAAATACTGCATGATTCCACTTATATGAGGGTTTTAGAAAAATCAAACTCTTAGAAATGAAAAGTATAATGGTTTCCAGAGGCTGGGGGAAGATAAAAAGGGAAGTTGTTGTTCTATGGGTATAGAATTTCAGTTCTGCAAGATGAAAAATTCTAGAGATCTGTTGCACAACAGTATGCACATAGTTAGCACTACCGTACTGTACACTTATGTTATGTGTTTTTTATCCCAATAAAAAATACATATTTGAATCCTACTTGATACTAATTGTATAAGACAAGAGACAAACATAAGCTCAGTGCAAACTGAGGCCAGTGCAGACAACCTCAACGTGATCAAAGACAGCCAAGCTGTGTGGCAGGACTAGTGAGCACTTGGTCCTGAGAAGAGAATCTCTAAGAGGAAAGTTTCCAAGAAAAAACAGGAAATGACGGATTACATAAGATTGACTTTGTGGAAAATTGTAGTGAGAGGCTTTAGAACATATAGGAAGAGGACAAACAAAATAACCAAGTAAATAAGAAGACAAATATTTGCTTTCAAAAAAACAAAAAGAAAGGAAATATAATCAAATATACTAAATGCTCAGTTTATGAATAATCTTTCATAAGGATAATATTGTAAATACTACCTCTATGATATAAATAAGAAATTAATAATGTTATTGGAACAATGGGAGATGGGAAACGAAAAGGATTCAGTTTTAAGAGAGATAAATTCACATGTACTTCAATAGGAATCCAAAAGATAATTTCTAAAGTTTGTGAATGAAAATAAAGCACTGTAAACACATTATTTTAAAAGAGTTGAAAGAGCTTGCCTTTGGGAGAGCTAATCAATGTATTAGGAATATATGGGTTAGAAAACAACTGTATATTTTTATAACACTTTTGCATCATTTGATTAACTAAACCAAGTACATTCTTTAGCTTTTTAAATTAATGTTAAAATAACTTGATCTGGAATTTTATGTAACCATTTAAAGCATAAATTATTTTTAAAAGTTATAAAATTTTATATATAAAAATACCTGCTACAGTTATATTCACAGTAATAAATTCAAGTTTCTTGTCAAAATGTGAAAAATGTTGAGGTTTAATACCTAATATTTTATAATATTTTATTTTCTGTTCCTATTAATGTAATATAAATTTATTAATTAAAAAATCAAGCCTCATGTAATGCCCTCACATGCCTTCCAGTTTTCTCAAATATGCTGTACAAATATTGTTTTTTTTCTATGTGCCACAATGTGAACATGTATGGGAAGCACTGTCATAAACTATCCTTTCAATTCATATGATTATAAAATTATAAAACTGTTTGCCACAGTTAGTAAATATTATTTTCCTAGTCCTTTTCTCTCCTGAAGTGCTGCCTGAGATTTGAAGAAAATAAAACCTGAGATGTTGGATAACTATTCCAGGATAGACTCCAAAGCCTATTTAATCTGTTCTACAGCTGAAAATTATATAATTGCTTTTGGTCTTAAGGACTTTATATTTTTCTATGGCCAGAGTTTCTCTCTCACTTATGTTTATCCCACCCAGCATTGTGTCTGAAACGGAGTAAATGCCTAATGTTTCAACTAATTTCAGCCACACTATAGGATAGGTAAGTTTTGTGGGCTGGCCTCAATGTTTAATGATTCCTTCAATCATCAATTTCTCTCTGTATGACAAGTATATATTTTTAAACTTCTCTGTACTTCACTATTATTAGAATGAGATAAAGCTAATCTCTATCTCCAAAGGCTTGAGTTAACAGTCAAATTATTTAATGGCCAGTACAGTATGGGCATTATGCAATCTGAATGGCTGCCCCATTGATGAATATTACATGATTAAAGTATTAGAAGGATTAAAATAGTACAAGTAGTGTACCTAGCCCAGAACAATGCATATTATAAGTACTTAATGAACGCTAATTTTATTTCTCTTTCTTGGAGAAAATTGTGTGTTCAAACTCTAAACTATCACCTTATAAAAAATATTACAGATAAAACCTAGTCATAACTCTGAGTATTCTTGTATAAGATTGTGAATTTTATGTTCAAAAATTAATTCTTCCAAGGAGGGCTTAGTTTCTCTGAGCAAGACATAGCTAGGGAGAGTAATAGTTTTCTGAGCTACTGAATCAGCAAAATGAAAAAGAGCACATTTAGTAGCATTAATGCAGTGTGTGATGTGTCTTATCACTATCGAGTGAAGAGGCAGGAAATTACAGACCCAGATAACATGATAAGGTGTTGGCAATTTTATCAAATTCGTTTACTCACTTTAGTGATGGCTGTAATCTTAGTTCAGTGTCACTGTGCTCATCAGTTGTACATTCTCAACTGAATGCTCAACTTGTATTTCTATCATTCTATAATTATAAAGAAATAGAAATGACTCAAGCACTTTTTTTGGTTCTGTAACCTGGTTCCACATCAACTATCTGAATACCTCTCCTAATTCTCTCTCACTGAAGTTTTAATCCAGTCTTGCCACATCTTTCATCCCTGACACTACAGCTTTCTTAACCATCATTCTGAATCATACCACCACTATCACCCCATCACCACCACAGTGTCACATTTATTTTCTACCAATCAGCTTTTACCATCACAATTCTGTGCCATAAAATAGGTGCATGACTAAGGTGACAGCAGGCCTCAGCTAACAGGAAGCCCAGTCTCATAAAGTATTTCTAAAAAGCCAGTATGAAATATTGACATCTGTTGACAAAAAAATTAATCAGTCAATCTAAGAAAGAAATGGAAATTTTATTAGAGCCAAGTTCAGTATTAAAACTCAGGAACAGCATCTCCGAAAGCACCAAGAACTGTTCCAGCCATTAAAAGTCAACACACAGTTATATAAGTTTTTTGAGACTGAGGGCTGTACATTAGATGATGTATTATTAACAGTTTACACAATCCAGATCTAAGCGTCATTGTGGCCTCTTACAAGATCAAGAAGGAATGCTATCTTTTAAGGAGTTGTCTTACTGGTGCTAGTAGAATGTCGCTCATCATGGTTGAGCAGGTATTTTTGCTGATAGGGAGGTTTGGCTGATGCATAATGCAGCTATGCAGTACAAAGTAGAATGGGGAAAGGAGGCCAAAGGGCACCGAAAAATTTTTATGTTTAAATTTTTCTTGCCTTGCCACAAAATATGAATTTTATTTCACATCTCCTACCCAGAAATATCCCCCCTATATCATCTCTAACAACATTCCCTCTTGGTTCTGTGATACATGTTTTATCAGTAACCTTGTATCAACTTTGTCAAAGTCCCTGTTTTAAACCCTGCTCCTTTTCCGGTTCCAAACTTGATTTTAGATTTACCATTTCCTTCCCTGATCACAGCTTCTGGTAACTCAAGATAGTCCCTGTCATCACTGTTGTCATGACCATCTTCATTGTTTGCATAGTAATTTTAGTTTTCAAAGTGCTTTCACTAAGTCACATTTATTCTGGTCCTGGTTATGCATTCATATATAGACTTTCCTCTTCTTACCCCAATTTATTGAATTCTGTACTTTCTTCAATTTGAATACTTTTTCCATAAAGCCATCTGTGTCAGGAAGGGTTCCAATAAGAAACAGGTGGCCTACTTGAAATTGGATTATTTGAGGAGTGTTTATTTTAAAGGGGGTTATTTACAGGATGTGAGTGTTGGAGTACTGTAAAAATATTGTACTACAAAGGACTTACCAACTCGAGGCCTAAAGGGATAAGTGGAAGGTATTGGTACCAATATCCAGAAAGAGAGCCCTGTAAAGTCATCTGCTTAGACAAATCCAGCTGGAAGGCAAAGAAACATGGAGTAGGTGACAATATGAAAAGAGAGGAGAGCATATCTTGAGAGCCAAATGCAAGATGTTCGGTACACCATCCTTATTTCGATGAAGAGTATGTACACATTATCTTTTTTTCCTTCTCTCTGATGATGTGACTATTAAAATTACTGTCATTGATAACTAAAGCCCCATTTCTGATATTGAGGTCAAATTCAGTTATTTTACACTTCCTAGATTTCCTGTCTTTCCTAAGTTCCTGTTAAATATCTCAATGTCATCTCCTCCCTAAAGATTTTTTTTCCTGTAAGTTTTCAACCAAATTTGGGTTCTCCTTGAGATCCAACCTGAGTCTCATCAGTATCTTATGTTATATTGCCATAAATATAATAAATTTTGGTTTATTATTTCTTCTCTAATTGATTGAAACATCATTAGAAAGTCATTAGAAATAGTAAAGATTTGTAAGCAGAAAGATATGAATTAGAACCCAAGCTCTTCCATTCATTATCTACCAGAACTTAAAAAAAATATTATTTCACTGTTCTGTCCTTTATTTTTCTCTACTGTTAAATTTGGAATTTTCTGAGGAATAAATGAAAGGCCCACATAAAATGATTAAAACACTGTCTGATACAGGGTAGTTATATATTCATTGACCTTTACTCATATATGTATATTACTCAAAGATGCTACCATTATTTATGACAACCAGTAGGCCCTGAATAAATATCTCTAAAAACAAAACAAAACAAAATTGAAGTTGTCAAATAAAAGTGCTTTGCTCTCAATGCCTACGAAATTTTTAAAACATCCTCTTATTTTCTAGAGTAATCAATTCTTCATCATTCTCTCTTGTTGTCTCATTTAGATTAAAACTATAAAATTTCTTGGGCTTGGCATGTTGATTTGTTGAATACCTACAAAGTTTGCACTTATATGTGGAATTTAAAAAATATGACAAACTAGTGAATACAACAAAAAAGTTCTCACACATATAGAGAATGAACTAGAGATTACCAGTGGGGAGAGGGAAGTGGGGAGAAGCAATATAGGGGCAGGCAGAAAAAAAGAGTTATTATGGGACTATGTGAAATCATCTGTGTGAAACTTTTGAAAATTATAAAGCACTATGGAATTTAAATAATATTTCATTCAATAAAAAATATACATACAAATTATCTTGGGTTTGGCACTTTGATTTGTTGAATGCCTACAAAGTTGATAAAGTTCTTTTGAAACTTCCTTTTATACCATCCCTCAAATCTATCCTAACCATTCCTCACTTTATCAGAATCATTCCACACAATGGCGTTTTCATTTTCTCATGAATAGCAAAAAATTAAACATGAAAAAGAGGGAGACAAACACAGAGGAAACTGGAGATGGATTTAAAAATTCTTTGTTTCATTTATTAATATTATTCATCATTGAAATACAGATTATCACCAACTGTCAAATTCACTTTTTGACTAAATTTATTCATGTTATAGAGTAAGTGCTTTGCCAGTTTTTCCTAGTGAATCCCATAGCCCTGAAACTAAACACTTCTTGAATGAAAATTAAGATAGCATTTTAAAATGTGAGCAAAATTTCCAAGTGACTCTTTGAAATGCTGAAATAGAAGAGACTCTTCCTAATAAAAAATAACAATTTTTGCTATTGTGTAGAGTTTTTTACAATTTATAATACATTTCTAGATCCATTCATTATTTGATATTCCCAAGAGCACTGGGAGGTTGATGGTGTTATCCGCATTGTTCAAAAAATAAAATTAAGATTGAGAGGATTTTAAAAACTTGTCTAATTAGTAAATGAGAAGCAGAATTGAAAACCTGATAATTTTGACAGTCATTTCCCATGAAACTTGCTGTCTAAAACATATCCAAAGATATTTACAGAAATTAGAAATGCTATTTTTCATTTTGTTTTATAAAAGCAATTAAATATATATTAAAATTGCATTTCCTTGAAGGATATAAACAAGTAAGTGTTGCTATCCCATTTTCAAGATATGAGAGACTATGAAGGATGATAAACTTGTGCACAAGCTTAAGTAACTCCACATATTTTCACAGGGAAATAGTAGTATATTTACAAACAATGCCTTTAGAAACGTTTAGAACTATAATCAAGTATTCTCAATCACTGGCTCTGTGGCCTGGAAGAAGTAATAACTTCTCTATCAATTTTGTCACTAGTAAAATGTAGATGATAACTACCTAAAGGGACTGTTTGGGAAATAAAGTCTCTTATTATGTAAATTATTGTTCTAAACATCAGAAAAAATGTGTATGCATGCAAAGAGGCAAGAAAAGACAAATACAGTCTATAGGAAAACTAGAAACAGAAGATCAATTAAGGCCTAAAGCAAGCAAAGAAAAATAATACAAATTATAGCAGAAATTAATGAAGCTAAAACCCAAAAAACAATGGAGAAAATCAACAAAAGCAAAAGTGCTTCTTAAACAGAGCAATAAAATTGATAAAACACTAGACAGGTTAATTAAGATTTAAAGAGAGAAGATGAAAAATACCAATATCATAAATGAATGAGAGGATTTCTACTGACCCCATGGCCATTAATAGGATTATAAATAAATACTTGGAACAACTCTATCCCATCAAATTTCATAAATTAGAATAAAAAGTATCAAACCCTTGAAATATACAAACTACTAGAATTTACATGAGGAAAAACAGATAACCTAAATAGCCTTAAATCTATTAAGGACAATGAATAAAAGACTAATAATTTTGTAAAGCTACAGCCCCAGATGGTTTTACCATTGAATTTTAACAAACATTTAAGTAAGAAATGATGGAAAATTTCACAATATTTTCCAGAAAATAGAAGCACAGGGGTAACTTAATAACTCATTCTATGTGCCAAGTATTACTTGAATACCAAAACCAGATAAGGAGATAACTAGAATAATACAGACCAATAAATCTCTTGTAAACAGAGAGAAAATACTCCTTGACAAAATATTAGAAAATCGAACTGATATATAAAAATAAATCATATTTCATTATAAAATGGTGCTCATTCCATGAATGGAAAACAAGTTCAACATTAAGTCCATCAGTGTAATTATCCTATTAGCATATTGAATAAGAAAAACCACATGACTATTTCAATAGATATAAAAAAAGCATTTAAGAAAACTAAATATGCACTCATAGGAAAAAACTTCCAAAAAAAACTAGGACTAGCAGGGAGCTTTCTATTTCTAATGAAATAAAAGGTATATATATAAAATGTAAATCTAACATCATACTTAAGGTAAAATTGGTTTAAAAAATATACAGAAATGAATCAAAGTATACCCTGACCAAAAAATCATAAAGACAGAAAAAGAAGAAAAAATGAACAAGGGAATAACAAAACAGTCAGAAAACATTTAACAAAATGAGAGTAGTAAGTCCTTACCTACCAATTAAATTAAATGTAAATGGATTAAATTCACCAAAAAAAATCCACACAGTGGTTGAACTGGAAAAAAATAAAAGAATCAAACAAGAGACTCACTTTGGTCTTAAAGACACATATAGGCTAAAAGTGAAGGAATGGAAAAAGATACTGTTTTTGGTAACCAAAAGAAAGCAGGGTAGCTGTACTTATATTAGGCAAAATAAACTTTCAGTGAAAATCTGTCACAAAGGACAAAGAAGGCCACTAAATAATTATAAAGGAGTCAATTCACCAAAGGATATAAAAATTGTAAATATATAGGCACTTAAAACATCAGAGCACCTAAATATATAAAGCAAATATTAACAAAACTGAAAGATAAATAGACGGCAATACAATAAAAGTGGGGGACTTCAGTATACCACTTTAACAGAATGAAAGTCAAAATCATATGATCATTTCAAAAGATGCAGGAAAATGATTTGACAAAATTCAATATACTTTCATGATAAGAACTTGCAACAATTTAGGTATAGAAGGAATGTATTTCAATATGATAAAGACCATATATGTCAAGCCCACAGCTAACATTATATTTAAAACTGAAAAGGGGAAAATGTTTACTTTGAGATCAGGAATAAGATGAGGGTGCTCAATTTTTCTACTTTTATTCAAAACAGTATAGGAAGTCCTAGCCAGAGCAACTACGCAAGGAAAAGAAATAAAACCCATCCAAATTGGAAAAGAAAAAGTTAAATTGATTCTGTTTATGATCTTATATATAGAAACCCTTAAAGTCTTCACCAAAAATTGTCACCTAATAAATGGATTCAGTAAAGTTGCAGGATACAAAATATACAGAAACTTTGTTCATATCTACATACTAACTTTCTGAAAAATATATTAAGAAAGCAATCCTATTTACAATAACATTAAAAATAATAAAATACTTAGTGATAAATTTAAACAAGGTATAAGATCTGTATATTAAAACTATAAGACATTGATGAAAGAAATTGAAAACAACACAGATAAATGCAAAGATTTATGTATTCATGAACTGGAAGAATTAATACTGTTAGAATGTCCATATTACCCAAACCAATCTATAAATTCAATACAATCCCTAATAAAATTCCATGGCATTTTCAAAGAAATAGTAAAAGCAATCCTAAAGTTCATTAGAACCACAAAACAACCCTGAATAACCAAAAAACAAATATTGAGAAGAACAAATCTGAATGCATCACACTACTTGATTTCAAATTATATTCCAAAGCTATAATAATCAAAACAGTATGTTACTGGCATAAAAACAGACACATAGATCAATGGAACAAAATTTAGAGCCCAGAAATAAATCCATGCATATTCAGCCAACTAATTTTTGAGAAGAATGCCAAGGATACACAATGAGGAAAGTATAGTCTCTTTAATAAATGGTGCTGGGAAAACTGGATATATACAGGCAAAAGAATGAAATTGGACCTTTATCTTATAACACACATAAAAATTAACTAAAAATGGATTAAAGACTTAAATATAACACCTGAAACTGCAAAACTCCTAGAAGTAAACAGGGGGAAAACTTCTTCATATTGGCCTTGACTATGTTTATTTTTCAATATGACAGCAAAAAGTATAGCAACAAAAGCAAAAAATAAACAAGTGGGACTACATCAAACTAAAGGGCTTCTGCACACCAAAAGAAACAATCAACAAAATGAAAAAGCAATCTATGGAATTGGAAAATATTTGCAAACACTATATATGATGAGTGGTTAAAATCCAAAATATGTAAAAATTCATACAACTTAATAGGAAAAACCCCAAATAATCTGATTTAAAAAAACAGACAAAGGACTTGAGTAGACATTTTTCCACAAAAGACATACATATGTCTAATGGGTATATGAAAAGGTGCTCAAGACCACTAATCACCAGGGAAATGCAAATTAAAGGCATAATGAAAGATCACCTCACACCTGCTAGAATGGGTATTATTAAAAATGCAAGGGGTAATAAGTGTTGGTGAGGGTAAGGAGAAAAGTGTATTTAGTACACTACTGTTGGGAATATAAATTAGTACACTCATTATGGAAGACAGTATGGAGTTTCCTTAAAATATTAGAAATAGAATTACTCTATGATTCAACAATCCAACTTCTGAACTGAATGAAATGAATGAAATGAAATCAGCAACTCCTGGAGATATATGCAATCCCATATTCATCTCAGCACTATTTATAATAGGCAAGTTAGGGAAACAACCTAAGATTTCATGGACAGATAAATGGATAAAGAAAATGTGGTGTACACATACAATGGAATATTTTTCATCCATAAAAAAGAAGGAAATTCTGTAATTTGCAACAACATGGATGAACATGGAGGGCATTATGCTAAGTGGAAGAGTGATACACAACAAGACAAATATTGTATGATATCACTTGTATGTTACACCTATAAAACTCATAGAACTAAAGAACAGAACATGGTTACCAGGGATTGGAGTTGGAGAAATTGGGAAGATGTTGGTCAAAGGTACAAACTTTCAATTATAAGATGAATAAGTGCTACAGATCTAATGTACATCATAATCATTATAGTTAGTAACATATTGTATACTTCAAATTCTCAAGGACAATAGATAATAACTGCTCTCAGTATATGCAAAGAAATGGTAACTAGGTGAGTTGATGGATATCTTAATTAACATGATTTTTGTAATCATTTTACAATATACATATATATTAAATCATCACAATATACACTTTAAAAATTACATTGCACAACCTCAATATATCCAATTCTTATTCATCAACCATATTTCCACAAAACTGGAGAAAAAAGAAAACAATACAATTATTTAAATGAGCTAAAGATTTGAACAGGCACCTCACCAAAGAAGATACACAAATGTTAAATGAGCATTACAGCGGGCCGCGGCTATGAGCGCGGACCCCAGAGACAGGCAAGAGACGTTAGGGCTGCGGCACCAAGAAGCCTGTGTGCAAACACAGGTCACTCTCCACATCTCCCTTCCCGGGAGCCTGTGCAGCCCACCACTGCCAGGGTGCCGTGATCGGGGACAACTTCCCTGGGAGAATGCACGGCGCACCTCAGGCTACTGCAACGTCATGTCTGCCTCTGCCGCTGCAGGCTCGTCCCACATCTGTAACCCTCCTTCCCCCCGGCCTTAGTGAACCAGAGCCCCCAAAGCAGCTACTCCTTTAACCCCGTCCTGTCTGAGTGAAGAACAGACGCCCTCAGGTGACCTACACGCAGAGGTGGGGCCAAATCCAAAGCTGAACACCTGGAGCTGTGAGAACAAAGAAGAGAAAGGGAAATCCCTCCCAGCAGCCTCAGGAGCAGCAGATAAAACCTCCAAAATCAACTTGATGTACCCTGCATCTGTGGAATACTTGAATAGACAATGAATCATCCCAAATTGAGGAGGTGGACTTTGGGAGCAAGATATATTATTTTTATCCCCTTTTCCTCTTTTTGTGAGTGTGTATATGTATGCTTCTGTGTGAGATTTTTTCTGTATAGCTTTGCATTCACCATTTGTCCTAGGGTTCTGTCCATCTGGTTTTTTTTATTGTTTTCATTTTTACTTTTCAAAAATTTTTTTCTTAATAATTATTTTTTATTTTAATAACATTTTATTTGATCTTGCTTTATTTTATTTTATCCTCTTTCTTTCCTGCTTTCTATTTTTTCCCCCTTTTATTCTGAGCCATGTGGATGAAAGGTTCTTGGTGCTCCTGCCAGGAGTCAATGCTGTGCCTCTGAGGTGGGAGAGCCAACATCAGGACACTGGTCCACAAGAGACCTCCCAGCTCCACGTAATTTCAAATGGCAAAAATCTCCCAGAGATCTCCATCTCAACACCAAGACCCAGATTTACTCAATGACCAGCAAGCTAGAGGGCTGGATACCCTATGCCAAACAACTAGCAAGACAGGAACACAACCCCACCGATTAGCAGAGAGGCTGCCTAAAATCATAATAAGGCCACAGACAACCCAAAACACACCACCAGACGTGGACCTGCCCACCAGAAAGACAAGATCCAGCCTCACTAGTCCCCTCCACCAGGAAGCCTACACAACCCACCGAACCAACCTTAGCCACTGGGGACAGACAACAAAAACAACAGGAACTACGAACCTGCAGCCTGCAAAAAGGAGACCTCAAACACAGTAAGATAAGCAAAATGAGAAGACAGAGAAACACACAGCAGATGAAGGAGCAAGGTAAAAACCCACCAGACCTAACAAATGAAGAGGAAATAGTCAGTCTACTTGAAAAAGAATTCAGAATAATGATAGTAAAGATGATCTAAAATCTTGGAAATAGAATAGAGAAAATGCAAGAAACATTTAACAAGGACCTGGAAGAACTAAAGAGGAAACAAGCAATGATGAACAACACAATAAATGAAATTAAAAATACTCTAGAAGGGATCAATAGCAGAATAACTGAGGCAGAAGAATGGATAAGTGACCTGGAAGATAAAATACTGGAAATAACTACTGCAGAGTAGAATAAAGAAAAAAGAATGAAAAGAACTGAGGACAGTCTCAGAGACCTCTGGGACAACATTAAACACACCAACATTCAAATTATAGGGGTCCCAGAAAAAGAAGAGAAAAAGGGACTGAGAAAATATTTGAGGAGATTATAGTTGAAAACTTCCCTAATATGGGAAAAGAAATAGGTAATCAAGTCCAGGAAGCACAGAGAGTCCCATACAGGGTAAATCCAAGGAGAAACATGCCAAGACACATATTAATCAAACTATCAAAAATTAAATACAAAGAAAACATATTAAGAGCAGCAAGGGAAAAACAACAAATAACACACAAGGGAATCCCCATAAGGTTAACAGCTGATCTTTCAGCAGAAACTCTGCAAGCCAGAAGGGAGTGGCAGGACATATTTAAAGTGATGAAGGAGAAAAACCTACAACCAAGATTACTCTACCCAGCAAGGATCTCATTCAGATTTGATGGAGAAATTAAAACCTTTACAGACAAGCAAAAGCTGAGGAGCTCAGCACCACCAAACCAGTTTTACAACAAATGCTAAAGGAACTTCTCTAGGCAAGAAACACAAGAGAAGGAAAAGACCTACAATAACAAACCCAAAACAATTAAGAAAATGGGAAAAGGAACATACATATCGATAATTACCTTAAATGTAAATGGATTAAATGCTCCTACCAAAAGACACAGACTGGCTGAATGGATACAAAAACAAGACCCGTATATATGCTATCTACAAGAGACCCACTTCAGCCCTAGGAACACATACAGACTGAAAGTGTATGTGTATGATGGAAAGTGTATGATGGAAAAAGATATTCAATGCAAGTGGAAATCAAAAGAAAGATGGAGGGGCTTCCCTGGTGGCTCATCGATTGAGAGTCCGCCTGCCGATGCAGGGGACACGGGTTTGTGCCCTGGTCCGGGAAGATCCCACGTGCCACGGAGTGCCTGGGCCCATGAGCCATGGCCGCTGAGGCTGCGCGTCTGGAGCCTGTGCTCTGCAATGGGAGAGGCCACAACAGTGAGAGGCCCACGTACCAAAAAAAAAAAAAAAAGAAAGAAAGAAAGATGGAGTAGCAATGCTCATATCAGACAAAATAGACTTTAAAACAAAGATTATTACAAGAGACAAAGAAGGACACTACATAATGATCAAGGGATCGATCCAAGAAGAAGATATAA
Source organism: Tursiops truncatus (assembly GCF_011762595.2). Taxonomy (NCBI): domain Eukaryota; kingdom Metazoa; phylum Chordata; class Mammalia; order Artiodactyla; family Delphinidae; genus Tursiops; species Tursiops truncatus. Next base: position 49,676,602 of record NC_047041.1, read on the forward strand.
CAATTGAAAATATTTATGCACCCAACATAGGAGCACCTCAATACATAAGGCAAACACTAACAGCCATAAAAGGGGAAATTGACAGTAACACAATCATACTAGGGGACTTTAACACCCCACTTTCACCAATGGACAGATCATCCAAAATGATAATAAATAAGGAAACACAAGCGTTAAATGATACATTAAACAAGATAGACTTAATTGATATTTATAGGACATTCCATCCAAAAACAACAGAATACACATTTTTCTCAAGTGCTCATGGAACATTCTCCAGGATAGATCATATCTTGGGTCACAAATCAAGCCTTGGTAAATTTAATAAAACAATCGTATCAAGTATCTTTTCCGACAACAACGCTATGAGACTAGATATCAATTATAGGAAAAGATCTGTAAAAAATACAAACACATGGAGGCTAAACTATACACTACTTAATAACCAAGTGATCACTGAAGAAATCAAAGAGGAAATAAAAAATACCTAGACAAAAATGACACTGAAACACAACGACCCAAAACCTATGGGATGCAGCAAGAGGGAAGTTTATAGCAATACAGTCCCACTTTACAAAACAGGACACATCACAAATTAACAACCTAACCTTGCACCTAAAACAATTAGAGAAAGAAGAACAAAAAACCCCCAAAGTTAGCAGAAGGAAAGAAATCATAAAGATCAGAGCAGAAATAAATGAAAAAGAAATGAAGGAAATGATAGCATAGATCAATAAAACTAAAAGTTGGTTCTTCGAGAAGATAAACAAAATTGATAAACCATTAGCCAGACTCAGCAAGAAAAAAAGGGAGAAGACTCAAATCAATAGAATTAGAAATGAAAAAGGAGAAGTAACAATTGATACAGCAGAAATACAAAGGATCATGAGAGATTACTACAAGCAACTCTATGCCAATAAAATGGACAACCTGGAAGAAATGGACAAATTCTTAGAAATGCACAACCTGCCGAGACTGAATCAGGAAGAAATAGAAAATATGAACAGACCAATCACAAGCACTCAAATTGAAACTGTGATTAAAAATCTTCCAACAAACAAAAGCCCAGGATCAGATGGCTTCACAGGCAAATTCTATCAAACATTTAGAGAAGAGCTAACACCTATCCTTCTCAAACTCTTCCAAAATATAGCAGAGGGAGGAGCACTCCCAAACTCATTCTATGAGGTCACCATCACCCTGATACCAAAAACAGACAAAGGTGTCACAAAAAAAGAAAACTACAGGCTAATATCACTGATGAACATAGATGCGGAAATCCTCAACAAAATACTAGCAAACAGAATCCAACTGCACATTAAAAGGATCATACACCATGATCAAGTGGGGTTTATTCCAGGAACGTAAGGATTCTTCAGTAAACGCAAATCAATCAACGTGATACACCATATTAACAAACTGAAGGATAAAACCATATGATCATCTCAATAGATGCAGTGAAATCTTTTGACAAAATTCAACACCCATTTATGATAAAAACCCTGCAGAAACTAGGCCTAGAGGGAACTTTCCTCCACATAATAATGGCCATATATTACAAACCCACAGCCAACATCATCCTTAATGGTGAAAAACTGAAACCATTTCCACTAAGATCAGGAAGAAAACAAGGTTGCCCACTCTCACCACTATTATTCAACATAGTTTTGGAAGTTTTAGCCACAGCAATCAGAGAGGAAAAAGAAATAAAAGGAATCCAAATTGGAAAAGAAGAAGTAAAGCTGTCACTGTTTGCAGATGACATGATACTATACATAGAGAATCCTAAAGATGCTACCAGAAAACTACTAGAACTAATCAATGAATTTGGTATATTAGCAGGATACAAAATTAATGTACAGAAATCTCTGGCATTCTTATACATTAATGATGAAAAATCTGAAAGTGAAATTAAGAAAACACTCCCATTTACCACTGCAACAAATAGAACAAAATATCTAGGAATAAACCTACTTAAGGAGACAAAAGACCTGTATGCAGAAAATTATAAGACACTGATAAAAAAATTAAAGATGATACAAATAGATGGAGAGATATACCATGTTCTTGGATTGGAAGAATTAACATTGTGAAGATGACTATACTACCCAAAACAATCTACAGATGCAATGCAATCCCTATCAAACTACCACTGGCATTTTTCACAGAACTAGAACAAAAAATTTCACAATTTGTATGGAAACACAAAAGACCCTGAATAGCCAAAGCAATCTTGAGAATGAAAAACGGAGCTGGAGGAATCAGGCTCCCTGACTTCAGACTATACTACAAAGCTGCAGTAATCAAGACAGTATGGTACTGGCACAAAAACAGAAAGATAGATCAATGGAACAGGATAGAAAGCTCAGAGATAGACCCACGCACATATGGTCACCTTATCTTTGATAAAGGAGGCAATAATATACAGTGGAGAAAAGACAGTCTCTTCAATAAGTGGTGCTGGGAAAACTGGACAGGTACATGTAAAAGTGTGAGATTAGAACACTCCCTAACACCATACACAAAAATAAACTCAAAATGGATTAAATACCTAAATGTAAGGCCAGACACTATCAATCTCTTAGAAGAAATCATAGGCAGAACACTCCATGACATACATCACAGCAAGATCCTTTTTGACCCACCTCCTAAAGAAATGGAAATAAAACCAAAAATAAACAAATGGGACCTAATGTAACTTCAATGCTTTTGCACAGCAAAGGAAACCATAAACAAGACAAAAAGACAACCTCAGAATGGGAAAAAAATATTTGCAAGTGAAGCCACTGACAAAGGATTAATCTGCAAGATTTATAAGCAGCTCATGCAGCTCAGTAACAAAAAACAAACAACCCAATCCAAAAATGGGCAGAAGACCTAAATAGACATTTCTGCAAAGAAGATATACAGATTGCCAATGAACACATGAAAGAATGCTCAACATCATGAATCATTAGAGAAATGTAAATCAAAACTACAATGAGATATCATCTCACACCAGTCAGAATGGCCATCATCAAAAACTGTGGAAACAAATGCTGGAGCGGGTGTGGAGAAAAGGGAACACTCTTGCACTGTTGGTGGATTGTGAATTGATACAGCCACTATGGAGAACAGTACAGACGTTCCTTAAAAAACTAAAAATAGAACTACCATATGACCCAGCAATCCCACTACTGGGCATATACCCTGAGAAAACCATAATTCAAAAAGAGTCATGTACCAAAATATTCATTGCAGCTTTATTTACAATAGCCAGGAAATATAAGCAACCTAAATGTCCATCATCTGATGAATGGATAAAGAAGATGTGACACATATATACAATGGAATATTACTCAGCCATAAAAAGAAATGAAATTGAGATATTTGTAGTGAGGTGGATGGACCTAGTGTCTGTCATACAGAGTGAAGTAAGTCAGAAAGAGAAAAACAAATACCGTATGCTAACACGTATATATGGAATCTAAGAAAAAAAAAAAAGGTTATGAAGAACCTAGGGGTAAGACGGAAATAAAGACACAGACCTTCTAGAGAATGGACTTGAGGATGTGGGAAGGGGAAAGCATAAGCTGTGACAAAGTGAGAGAGTGGCATGGACATATATACACTACCAAACATAAAATAGATAGCTAGTGGGAAGCAGCCGCAGAGCACAGGGAGATCATTTCGGTGCTTTGTGAGCACCTAGAGGGGTAGGATGTGGAGGGTGGGAGGGAGGGAGATGCAAGGGGGAACAGATATGGGAACATATGTATATGTATAACTGATTCACTCTGTTATAAAGCAGAAACTAACACACCATTGTAAAGCAATTATACTCCAATAAGGATGTTAAAAAAAAAAAAAACACCTTGACAATGCCAGTTACTGGCAAAAATGTAAAGCAGGAGGATGTCTTCTTCATTTTGTTGGGAACACCCATGAAAACAGCTTTCTTACAAAGCTAAACATAATCTTACCAATGATCCCACAGTTACATTCTAAGTATTTATTCAAATGATTGGAAAGCTTATTTCCTTACAAAAATATGCAATCTTTTACTTACAGCATCCTTATTCATAATGGCCAGGAATAAAGCAACCAAAATGTCCTTCAATAGCTGAATGGAAAAACAATCTGTGGTATATACATTCAATGAAATTACATTCACTGAATAATGGAATGAGCCATCTAGGCATACGAATATCAATGAATCTTAAACACATGGGGAAAAAAGCATGTATTAAAAAGCTATATACTGTATGATTCCATTTATGTGACAAAATGGAACAGGCAAAAGTCCAGAGACAGTAAATAGATGAATGATTGCTAGAAGATCGAGGCTGGGTGGGGGGAGTGAAAGAGGAAGTGTTGAAGCACAGGGCATTTTTTAGGGTTGTGAATTTTGATCTTGCAATGGTGGATATAAGACTTTATAAATTTCTCAAAACCCATAGAAAATTACTGCACAAAGTATGGACCTTAATATTTGCAAAGTAAAAAGAAAAAAAAATTAGAAGACTGAGAGATCACATAATGTGATGCAGAATGTGACAGAACAATCTAAATGAATTGCAAATGTATGAAGAACTTAAGTGGATGGAGGAAAAGGTGTTGTACAATCACATTTGAAAATTAATGGAATTTGTTAAACTAAAGGCAAAAGGAACTGTACATCAGCACTGTACTCCAGTTAATAAATTTACCTCATGGGGGTAGTACATTAACAATTTGAAACTATTATACTAAAAATGAACATTTAAGTAAGAAAATGGTGGATGTTGGCAGCCAAATTTTTCATTTTGAGAGTGAGAGCTTTTATAGATAAGCAAGGAGAGGAAGCTAGAATGAACTATGTGTTTTCTATCATTTCTATAATATTTCCTTAATTTACATACTCATGATATTAGACTTTTACATGTGATATGTGTTAGAAATATTTCCTGTCAACTGTCTTGTGATTTAATTTTGTTTTTAACCACAAAGTTTTATTTTTTAATTATTATGTCAAATGTATCAATATTTAATTGTATTGCATCTGGATTTTGAATCTTAGTTAGGAAGCGATTACCTGCACTTAGGTAAATGGTTGTGTTTTTAAAATTAATTTCCAATTATTGATTATTAGTATAAAAATAAAATTGTGTTCTGCAACATTGATATAAATTTGTTCTAGTTGATCTTTGAAAATATTTTGGTATTTACTATGTAGATGGGGTCACGTGGACTTTAAAAAAAGACAAGATCTGAGCACTGTATATACTCATTGCTACTCGGTGCCATTATTTCTAGACCCTCTTAGCTGACAGAGCAAGGAAAGCAAAGGAATATTTGTATGTATATTAACCGGTGTATCTTCACTTACCTATAAATATTTCTATGTGTAACCATCTGTATAAGTATTGATTCAGTATATCGCACTGAAACCTCCAAGTCATTACTACATGGTTCATTCTAGCCTCCACTCCTTCCTTATCTATAAACTTCCACTTCAACAATGAAAATCTAGGCTCCTAACATCTGCTATCATATTATTTAATTGTCCAATTCCAGTGTACTTGTCTAGTGATATCAGAATTATTAATCAATATCTGCATGGAAAATAACTTTATCCACTAGGGTACACTGGTTATCAACAGTACTTTTTGCCTTTAGTTTTACAGATTCTTCTCCAAAGCTAGTTGAGACAGCAATTTTTTACCTCATCTCCTTCAGTGAGGTTGTTTCACAATTTAAAAACACTCATTTAGATATTTTTTCACATTTTTAATTTCATCCTGGGATATTTTGACCTCCTAAATGATTTTTTAAAAATTTGCCTAAGTTAAGGCCTTTCCTTTGTGCTGTAAAAGTTCATAGGTATTAAAAATGAATGGTGGGGCTTCCCTGGTGGTGCAGTGGTTGAGAGTCCGCCTGCCAATGCAGGGGACACGGGTTCGTGCCCCGGTCCGGGAAGATCCCACATGCCGCGGAGCGGCTGGGTCCGTGAGCCATAGCCGCTGAGCGTGTGTGCCCGGAGCCTGTGCTCCTCAACAGGAGAGGCCACAACAGTGAGAGGCCCGCATACTGCCAAAAAAAAACCAAAAAACAAAAACAAAAACAAAATATGAATGGTAGTGTGAATTCAACTTTGCAGTAAGTAGCCTTTTCAGACTGGCTTCTTTCACTCAGCAATATGCATTTAAGTTTCCTCCATGTCTTTTGTGGCTTGTTAGATCATTTATTTTAATCACTGAATAGTATTCCATTGTACAGATATACCACAGTTTGTTTACCCATTCACCTGTGAAGTACATTTTGTTTGCCTCCAGTTTTCAGCAATTATGAATAAAGCTACAATAAACATTGTGTGAATGTAGTTTCCAATGCATTTGGATAAATACCTAGGAGCATGATTTCTGAATCATATGGTAAGACTATCTTTAGCTTTGTAAACAACTGCCAGACTGCCTTCCAAATTGGCTAAAACTTTTTGCATTCACACCAGCAACGAATGAGAGCTCCTGTTGCTCCTCACCCTCACCAGCATTTGGTGTGCTCAGGTTTCGGATTTTAGTAATTCTAATAGATATACAATGGCTCTCACTGTTATTTTGATTTGTAACATTGAATTATGTTGAACATTTTTCCACATGCTTACTTGCCATCTGTATATCTTCTTTGGTGAAATGACTTTATATAAATTGAGTTCTGAGTTTTCTTATGGTTGAATTTTAAGAGTTCTTTGTATATTTTGGATACAAGCACTTTATCATATATGTGTCTTACAAATTGTTCTCCCAGTCTGTGGCTTGTCTTTTGATTCTCTTCACAGTGTCTTTTACTGAACATAATGTTTGTTTTTTAATGAAGTCCAACTTAATGTTTGCCTTTCATGCATCATGCTTTTAGTGTTGTATCTAAAAACTCATCACCAATCTAAGATCACCTAGATTTTCTCCTGTGTTTTCTTCAAAAAGTTTAATTTTTTATTTTATGCTTATTTTTTATTGAAGTATAGTTGATTTACAATATTGAATTAGTTTCAGATGTACATCATGGTCATTCAGTCTTTTTTTTGCAGATTATATTCCATTATAGGTTATTACAAAATACTAGGCATAAGTCCTTGTGCTATACAGTAAATCCTGGTTCCTAATCTATTTTATGTATAGGTCTATCAGGCATTTTACATTGATTTTTTTTCTTTTTGGCATATGGATATCCTATTCTTCCAGAATAATTTGTTGAAAAAACTGCTTTTCCATTGAATTGCCTTCTTTTTATAAAGTAGCTGCTATATTTGTGTGGATCTGTTTCTGTACTTGGTATTCTGTTTCATTGATTTACATGTCTACTCATTCACCAATACCTCACTATGTTGATTATTGTAGTTTTTTAGTAAATCTTGGAATCTAATAATATGATTTCTTTAATGTTTTTTTCATATTTGTTCTGGCTATTCTGAGTTTTTTCCCTCTCCTTTTCCTTTATATTACTTGACAGCCAATATTTGTAAAATAGCTATCTGGGATATTTAGGAATGCATCAAATCTGTATATCAAGTTGTGGAGAATTTACATCTTAGCAATATTGAGTCTTCTAATTTATAAACCTGGAATATATGTTCCCATTTATTTAGATCTTTTATTTCTTGCATCAAGTTTAGTTTTCTTCATATAAAACTCATATATTTTGATAAATTTTTACCTATGCATTTTATTTTTTGTGCGATTCAAGTGGTATTTCTTTTAATTTCAATTTCCAATTGTTCATTGCTAGTATATAGGGAAGTAATTAACCTTGTAGCACTTGGCTTTATTAGTTCCAGAAACTTTTATTTTCAATTATTTGACCATTTCTACATAGATAATTATGACATCTATGAATAGAGACAGTTTCATTTCTTCCTTTCCAGTCTGTATTTTTTTAAAAAAATTGTATTATTGCACTAACTAAAATTATTAACCGGATGCTGAATAGGAATGATGAGAGAGGGCATTACCGTTTTCTTGATCCCAGGGGCAAAGCCTCCAGTTTCTTCTATGAAGTCTGATGTTAGCTGCAGGTTTTGCAGATGTTCTTTACCAAAGTAAATTTGCTTTAAGTCCTAGTTTCTGAGGTTTCTTAAAAAAATCATTAATGGTATTGGATTATATCAAATCCTTTTTCTATATTAATTGATATGTTCATATGATTTTTCTTCTTTATGTGGATTTCCCTGATGATTTTACAAATATTGAACAAGCTTTGCCTACCTTTAATAAATCCCACTTGCTGTTGGTGCATAGTTCCTTTTATATCTATTTGGATATGATATGTTATTATTTTCTTGAGCATTTTTGCATCAATGTTAATGAGAAATACTGGTCTGTAGCATTCCTTTTTCTAATGTGTTTATATGATTTGGGGGTAATATAGCCTTCATAGAATGAGATAGAAAGTATTTTCCTGCTGTTATTTTCTAGAAGAATTTGTGCAGAATTGATATCATTTCTTCCTAAATATTTGGTAGAATTCACCAGTGGTCCTAGTGCTTTCTTTTTTAGATTATTAGTTATTGAATCATTTTATATTTTACATCTAAAAAAACTAAAAAAATAGAGCTACCATATGATCCTTCAATCCCATTCCTGGGTATATATCCAGAGAAAACTATAATTCAAAAAGTACATGCACCCCAATGTTCACAGCAGCATTACTTACAATAGCCAAGTCATGGAAGCAACCTACATGTCCATCAACTGATGGACGGATAAAGAAGATGTGGTATATATACACAATGGAATACTACTCAGCCATAAAAAATGAAATAATGCTGTTTGCAGCAACATGAACGGACCTAAAGATTATCATATTAAGTGGAGTAAGTCAGAGAAAGACAAATATCATACAATATCACTTATATGCAGAATCTAAAAAAAATGATACAAATGAACTTATTTACAAAACAGAAATAGGCCCACAGACATAGAAAACAAGCTTATGATTACCAAAGGGGATAGAGGTGGTGGGGGGGAATAAATTAGGAGTTTGGGATTAACATATACACCCTATATATAAAATATGTAAACAACAAGGACCTACAGTATAGCACAGGGAATTGTATTATCTTGTAATAACCTACAATGGAAAATAATCTGAAAAAGAATATGTACACATGTAAAAAATTATTGATTCATTTTATTTAATAGATATAGACCTATTTACGTTATATATTTCTCTTTGTGTGACTTGTGGTAGTTTGTATCTTTCAATGCTTTGGTTCATTTCTTTTAAGTTATCAATTTATCAGTATAGCATTATTCATAGTATTTCTTAATTATCCTTTTAATGTCCACATGAACAGTAATCATGATCCTGATTTCATTCCTGATACTGATATTTCTTTTTTCTCTTTTTTATTAGCTTGACTAGATGTTTATAAAATTTATTGACATTTTTCCAAAGATGCAGCTATTGGTTTGTGAATTTTTTTCATTTTCAAAATTATTGCTATCTGCTATAATTTTTACTATTTCTTTTCTTCTACTTCAAGCTTAAATTATTATTCTTTCTGTGGTTTATTATGGTGGAATCTTATATTACTGATTTTTGATTTTTTCTTTTTATCTAAGGTAGACATTCAAGCTATAAATTTCCCTCTAAACACTGTTTAGTTTGCATCCCTCAAATTTTCATAAGTTGTATTTTATTTTCATTTATTTAAAGTTTTTAAGTTCTCTTGCCACATCTTGTCAATTGTTACTTAGAAGTGCGCTGCTTAATCACCAAATATTTGGAGATTTTCCACTCTATTTATTGGTTTTTTGTTTAATGTCATTGTGGTCTGAGAACATAATTTGTCTGATTTCTATTCTTATGAACCTAAGAAGTTTTTAAGACCCAGAATGGGGTCTATGTCGGTGAATATTTCACGGAGCTTAAGAAGAATATATATTCTGCTCTTGTGGATAGATTATTCTATGAATGTCGATTAGTCAAGTTGATTGATAAAGCTGTTCAAGTCAATTACATCCTTAGTGGTTTTCATCTAGCTTGACCTATCAATTAATGACAAAGGAGGCTTGACATTTTTGACAATGATAGTGGATTTGGCTGTTTCTCTTTTCAGTTCTATCAGATCCTGTCACATATAATTTTATGTTCTGTTCTTAGGTGCATAGACATTTAGGACAGTTATACCTTCATGGAAAATTGAACCCTTTACCATTATGTAATGCATTTTTTCCCCCTGATTTCTTGTTTTGAAGCCTGCTTTATCTGAATTTAATAGAGCTCCTGCAGGTTTCTATTATTGTTAACATAGTCTATTCTTGCTCTATCACATTACTTTTAACCTATGAGTCTTTATATTTAAATTGAATTTCTTATAGTGAACCTATAATGAGGTTTTGCTCTTTCTTATCCACTTTGACAATCTCTGTCTTTTGACTGTCATTTTTAGATCAGTCACATTAAACTGATTTTTGATGTAGTTGGATTAATACTACCGTATTTTTAAGTATGTTCTATTCATTGCATTTTTTCTTGTTTCTTTTCATTTATGCCTTCTCTAGTTTTAAATTAACATTTTATATAATTACATTTTATCTACTCTCTTAGCATATCAATTATGCTTATTTTACATTATTTTGTGGTTGTCCTAAAATTTATAATATAAATCTTTGATAAACCTGTGTCCACTACCTAATAATATTATATATGTAGCATAGTGGAGGTAACGGAGGTACCTTATGACAGAACATTTCCAGTTCCTCCATTCCTCCCTGTGAAATCTGTTATTCATTTATCCATATGCTAAAACCACCAAATACATTGTTCCTATTAAGACTTTAAACATCAATTATCTATAGTTCAATTATGAATAAGAGAAGAAATTGTGTCTTCATTTATGTTAATATGCTTTGGATTTCTATCATTTCCTTTTGATTCTCTAGTACATTTCCATCTCCCTGATTATATTACCCATCTGACTGGTATTGCATTTATAGTTTTTACCATTATATCCCTTAACATATAACTTACAGTTGTTTTAAGCTCTCTGTCAGTCTTGTTACATCTGAGTCTGGTTGTGAGGCTTTTTCTCTTCAGAAAGTGATTTTTTTTTTTTTTTTTTTTTTTGCCTTCTAGCTTGCTTTGTAACTTTTTGTTGAAAGCCATGCATGGTGTATTGAATAACAAGAACTGAGCTAATGGGTCTCTAGTGTCAGATTATATGAAATCTGGCCATGCATTGAGTTTTATTTTATATTTTCTATAACTCTAGGTGCCAAAGGCCTCAAATTCCTCTAATGTCAATTTTTATCTTTGCTGTTGTCATTGGATTTCCCTAAGAACTACTCCTGAGATAGATTCTGCACCTTGTAGCTCTTTTAGCTGTCATCTACTGCTACTGAATGGTGGTTTCAAAATATGGGAAAGGGAAAATGTTCTATAATCTTAGGGTTCAATCTCAGCCTTTTAGTTGTCCTGTGGAGCAGGACTGTGATCTTTGTAAGTGTTTCTCAATTATCCCTCCTCTCCTTAGGTGAGCCAGACTTGCTAGAATGACTGGAATAAAATAAATGCCCTTGTACTATGGCTTTGGGAAAAGTCTATGGTAAAGCATTTTCCCCTTGAAAATAAACCTTTTTGTTTTTTAATGGAGAATGCCTTGGACATAATTCGTAAGGATTCTTTCCCTCTCCTTCACAAGGTGATATTTATTGTGAGTATCTGGTGAGATTCCTGGAAATAAAAGCCATGACAATTTAGGGTCCCTTTAAGACTAAAGCCTCCAAGAGTTTCTCATGTAGTCCATACGCAGATAACATCTGTTTGTCAAATTTGCCATTTAAGTGTTCCTCCCATTTTGTCTCCAGTGACTTCTCTAGATTTTCACGTGACAGTTTTCCCTGCAATCTCAGTTATTTTGATGGGTTCACAAAAAGTCATTGATTTTCAGTTTCTTCTGCTTTTACTGTTGTGAGAATGTAATGTTGGCTCTCAAGCCCTTTACATGGTAAAGGTGAAACTGGAAATCTCATTGCCTGTTCACATTAAAAACAAGCATTTTATAAATGTTTTCCATTAATAGTAACATTTCCACTGTTTATATACTTTTGTCCATTCGATAGCGTCAGGTTAGTACATACTCTTGATGATTTCCAGCAACAAAATTTAAGGGCCTTATATTATGTTAATGCCTTCTGCATGACTCTGAGTTAAATAGATCTATCTGTATTCATTTATATTGCTCATCCTATATTTTGCACTTTCTTTCATGCAGTTTTTTTCTTCCTTCCTTACTTTCATTCTCTACCAGGTAGATCTCTTTTTCTCTACCAGGTAAATCTAACAAATCCTTCTTCCCCACTGTCATAGAGAAAGAAAAATTCTACTTCTTCTATACTAAAGCAAACTTGAGGAGAAAAATGACAAGATGAGGACAATTTTAAAGACTTACACTTTAATTAAGAGACTGACTCATACCAAAGATTTAACATAAGACTAATAAGCAGATGAAATTTGAAGTGAAAAAGTACTTTAACTAAAAGGGACAGTGATTAAACTGGAAACAAGCATTTTCATTTGGCAAGTCTAAGTTATCTATGCTACCAAGTGAGTTGTAAGCCTGTGAGGAAGATTATGCAAGATGTAGAAAATAAAAAAAGATCTCTTCAGTATAGAATAATTAAATGTGTTATTCTATCTTATAAGCTAAATGTTATATATATTTTTGTCTTAAATAAAAATTATGTCTCTTTTAGGAGATTACTATCGCTTTTACATATTATATTTTCCTATTTCCAATTTTAAGGCAATATTTATTAAAAGGAAAACTGAAATAGCTTTGTAGGGAAGTAAATAATATCACTGACAGTGTTTAAACTGGTTTAATTATATTTAGCACAAGAAAGATCCACTATATCACTGAGAGAACATGATCATATAAGCAATTTATTCTCAGATGTTTCAGATTTAAAGCAGCATTCTTTGAAAAATGCAAGTATGTCCTCTATTCATGGAAGAAACATGATTTTCAAAAGCAACCCCTTCCTTGTTTCTTGTTACTTGAAACTTTTTCCCATATGGACACTATGTGGCTGGGTGGCAAGTGCGGAGTTAAAACTAGGTTTCTGTGCTGTAATTTCTCTGTATCTATGAATGCCCAGGAAGTGAAATGGGTTTTGCATACAAAGACAAAAGGCTTGGAGGAAAAACAGAAAACAAAACCAAAAACAGTATCTTTAGGTAAGTCGCATTTAAGAAAAAGAACACCGAGTTGATTTGGAGATCTGGGTATTGAAATAAGCTCTTAGGGACATACTGTGTGACCAGGAGGAGGTCACATACTCTTTTGGCTTCATGTCTTGCACTATAAAATAGATTTGAACTATATAAAAGTTTATGATCATCAAGAGGTTCCAGTAAAATATTAAGAGTCTCAGGAGCACATTGCTCCCTTTCCAACAAGAAAATGGCAAATAGCCCACAAAATGGTATCTTTTGAGTCCACTAGAAGCCTGAGGTGGCAAGATAATAACATACATCCAGAGTTTTAAGTCCCTCCAATAGAGAGTGGTACACATGAACTGATTCCTCTTTGACAGAACGGTGGTAGCTAACATAGAAGTGCATAAGAAAAAAAGCAGCTAAAACTTCAGCAAATTCCTAAAGAGCAAGTGTAGTTGGTGTGACAATTTGGAATTCTTTGGGTTCCCAAACACAATAAAAATCTATTGCAACCTGGCATGAGAAAGAGTGGGGCAGATTATTAGACATGCTTATTTGTTATAACCATGGCAGTACTTCCAAACTTTGAGGGTGAAGCAGGAAAATCAATAGAAGCTTGCCTATAGTCAGGGCACTGCATATATGCAATATATTGACCATCTGCATCTGCAAAAACACCAGAAAAGTAATCCTCATCTGGACGCTGCACTGAGTGGAAGACAGAGGGAGTTTGCTTCTGGAAGAGGAAAATGAACAACTGCCTGCTCCCTGAACCCTCCACTGAGTATGAGTCTGGGATCATCTGCTACTAGTGAGCAGGCAGGAATGCTGAGAAAGTCCTACCCTGAGGCAAAGGGACATAGAACATGCTTAAATTAAAGGCCAGAGCAGGAAGTTAAGAACCTCACTCCAAATATATATATATAAACCTGAATCACTTTATTGTACACCTGAAAATAACACAACATTGTAAATCAACTATATTTCAATAAAAATTTTTGCTACCTAAGACTTCATATTCTTGCATCAAGTACCAGGCAGGAGATAACTCCCAGTGGAGAAAGGTGTATCAGCACCAAGAGATCCTTTCTGTGGCACAGATAGGGAGGGCCTGTTAAAATCTTAAGATAAAGCAGAACCATAAGAAACTCTTCAGCACTGCAGGGCTTATACTAAGTAGTCTATCACATTGAAGCACTGAATGTAACTAAAGCAAAAACAAAGATCAAATACAAGTTTAGTGTAAAATAAATGGACTCAACTCCCATTCCCCATGGCCTCACAAAAGAAAGGCCTGGCAGCGTGCTTATTTCAGGACTTGAATATTAATTGCCACAGTCAGCATCATTTACCAAAAAACCCACAAAACTCTTTGCACAAAAAAGTTAGATGTGATCTACCATCAAGAAATAAAATAGTCAATAGAAATAGCCAGGAAAGAAAATGAAATTTTAGTTTAACAAATTTCCACAAAGATAACTCCAAGCCCAAATGGCTTCACTGATTAATTCCATCAAGCATATAAGGAGAATACAATGCAAACTGAGAAAAGAATACACTTCAACTCATTTTACTGAGTCACTTATCTGGATGTCAAAACGAATAAGAACATTACATTAAGAGAAGATTACAAAGCCAGAAGTTTTCATGTAGTATTAGCAAATCAAATCCAGCAATGTATAGAAAGAATGAACAAGGTGATCAAGTGGGTTTTACTCCAGGAATTCAAGGTTGGTTTATGTATGAAAGAAAATCCATTTTATTTACCACATTAAGAGATAAACGAGAAGAACACATATACTTGTAAAATTTTCAGAAAACCCCCACCCACCCAGAGACCAGTAGCAATCGGGAGCTACTGCTGCATCCCTTCCAGACCCCAGGAGCAGTCATGAGCCCCCGTTGCATCCCTCCTAGACCCCAGGAGTGGTCATGAGCCCCTGCCACCTCCCTCTCGGACCCTAGGAATGGTTGTGAGCCTCCACCACCTCCCTCCCAGAGAGTTCATGAGCCACCACTGCCTCCCTCCCTGACACTGGGAAGTGGTCGCGAGCCCCTGCCATCCCCCACCTGGACTTCAGGAGTGGTCGCAAGCTGCCTCCACTCCCATCATGTGCTTTGGGTTGCTCCTGAGCTGCTACCATTGCCACAAACCCCAGGACCAGGCACCAGTCATCACATCTGTACACCCTCTATCAAGGGGGTAATGACCAACACACACTGAGGAAAGAGGCGACAGGCATCTATACTAAAAACTGCCCTCACACCAAATATATTAAATGCAAACAAGCTACACAGGGACACTCTGACATATAAATAGCCCTCCAAGACTACAGTACATAATTGTTTCTCCTAAACTCAGAGTAAGAGAAATAGAAGTAAAATGAAGAAGGAGAGGAAACATTCCCAGTTAAAAGGCCAAGAGAATTCCCCTGAAAGAGCAAAGAGTGAGACAAATCTGTTCACTCTAATAGACACCAATTTCAAAATGGAGATAATAAAAATACTGAAGGAATTAAGAAATCCTATCAATAGAAATGCACAGTACTGTAAAAAGAAACTTGAAACTATAAAGAGGAACCAAGAAAAATTAGAAAACTCATTTGCAGAGACGAAAGCTGAGCTAAAGGCATTGAATAGCAAAATGAATAATACAGAAGAAAGAATAAGGGACCTGGAAGAGAGAATAATGGAAATCACCCAATCAGGACAGCAGACAGAAAGCCAAATTAAAATAAAAAAAAAAGAAAGCAATATAAGAGACTTTTATATTATGGGATAATATAAAGTGTGCCAACCTATGCATAATAGGGATTCCAGAAGGGGCAGAAAGAGAAAAGGGGATCGAAAGTGTATTTGAAAAAATTAGGCTGAAAACTTCCCAAACCTAAAGAAGGAAACAGATATAAAGGTACAGGAAGCAGAGAGGGTCCCAAACAAGATATCCCCAAATAGACCTATACCAAGACATATAATAAATATGGCAAAATTAAAGATAAAGAGAGGATTCTAAAGGCATCTAGAGGAAAAACAAAGAGTTAACTACAAGGGAACCCGCATAAGGCTATAAGCTGATTTCTCTATAGAAAAGTTGCAGGCCAGAAGGGAGTGGCAAGAAATATTTAAAGTCCTGAAAGGGAAAAATCTGCAACCTAGGATACTCTACTCAGCAAGATCATCATTTAGAATAGAAGGAGACAGAAAGAATTTCTCACACAAGCAAAAAATTAAAAGAATATAGCAATACTAAATCTACCCTAAAGGAAATAGTGAAAGGCCTTCTCTAAATAGAAAAGAAGAATCTATAGGAAGGAGAAAATCACAATTGGAAAGTAACTCACTTAAATAAGCCAGTACACAGATTTAAAAAAAAATCAATTTCTGTGAAAGAAATGAAAACCAAAATGAACAGCAAAAGGATGAGCATAACGATGTATATGAAGACATCAAAATCATAAAATGTGGGGAAGGAGAGTAAGATTATTTTCTTGGAATGTGTGTCATCCTATATGACTACCAATCTAAGGCAAGCAGATATAGGAAGGGGTTAACATAGTTGAAAAACAGGGTAACCACAAATCAAAAACATACAATAGACTCATAAAAACCAAAAAGAAGAGAAAATAAGTATAATACAAAAGAAAATCATCAGACCACAAAAGGAAAAAGAAAAATAAAGGCACAAAGAAGAAATATAAACTCAGCAGGAAAACAAGATTTAAAATGGCAATAAATACGTATATATCAATAAATACCTTAAATGTCAATGGGCTAAATGCCCCAATCAAAAGACAGAGAGTGGCAGATCGGATAAAGAAACAAGAGCCTACAATATGCTGCCTACAAGAGACCCACTTTAGGTCAAAGGACACACATAGATTGAAAGTGAGGGGATGGAAAAGTGTATTTCATGCAAATGGAAATGACAAGAAAGCAGGGATTGCAATACTCATATCAGACAAAATACACTTTAAAACAAAGGCCATAAAGAAAGATAAAAAAGTGCACTATATAATGATAAAAGGATCAATACAAGAGGATTTTACACACATCAACAAATATGTGCCTAATATAGAAGCACCCAAATACATAAAACAATTACTAACAGACATAAAGGGAGAAATTGCAAGGAATAAAATAATAGTAGGAGACTTTAACACCCCACTCACAACAATGGACAGATCTTCCAGACAGAGAAGCAATAAGGCAACAGAGATCCTAAATGATACATTGGAACAGTTAGACTTAATATTTTCAGGACATTATATCCAAAAAGCCATAATACACATTCTTTTCAAGTTCACATGGAACATACTCTCGGATTGACCACATACTAGGGCACAAAACAAACCTCAACAATTTAAGAGTGTAGAAATCATCTCAAGTGTCTTTTCTGACCACAATGGCATGAAACTAGAAATTAACCATAGGAAAAAAAAAAGAGAAAAAAATGATTACATAGAAACTAAACAACATGCTACTAAAAACCCAATGGGTTAATGATGAAATCAAAGAGGAAATTAAAAAATACCTTGAGACTAATGACAATGAAAACACAACCATACAAAATCTCTGAGATGCAGCAAAAGCAATTCTTAGAGGGAAATTCGTATCGATACCGGCTTTCCTCAAAAAGTAAGAAAAATCTAAAATAAACAACGTAACCTACCACTTAAAATAATTAGAAAAAGAAGAACAAACAAAACCTAAAGTCAGCATAAGGAGGGAAATAATAAAGATTACAAAGGAAATAAAATAGAAATTAAAAAACAATAGACAAAAATCAATAAAACCAAGAGCATGTTCTTTGAAAGGATAAACAAGATTGACAAACCTCTGGCCAGCTCACCAAGAAGAAAAGAGAGAGAACCCAAATAAACAAAATAAGAAGTGAAAAAGGAAACATAACAACTGATACTGCAGAAATACCAAAAAAAATGAAATACTATGAACAATTATATGTCAACAAATTTGACAATCTAGAAGAAATGAACAAGTTTCTAGAAACATACAGCTCACCAAAACTGAATCAAGAAGAAATAGATAATTTGAACAGACCAATCACTAGAAATGAAATAGAATCTGTAATTTAAAAACTCCCCTTGGGCTTCCCTGGTGGCGAAGTGGTTGAGAGTCTGCCTGACGATGCAGGGGACACGGGTTCATGCCCTGGTCTGGGAAGATCCCACCTGCTGTGGAGTGGCTGGGCCCGTGAGCCATGGCCACTGAGCCTGCGCATCCGGAGCCTGTGCTCCGCAATGGGAGAGGCCACAACAGTGAAAGGCCCGTGTACCGCAAAAATAAATAAAATAAATAAATAAATAAATAAAAACTCCCTATAAACAAAATAACAGGACCAGATGTCTTCACAGGCAAATTCTACCAAACATACAAAGAAGTTATACTGATTCTTCTCAAACTCTTCCAAAAGATTGAAGAGGAGGGAACACTTCCAAAGACAAGCTATGAAGCCATAATCACGCTGAAATCAAAACCAGACAAAGACACCACCAAAAAAGATAATTACAGGCTGGTGTCTTTGATGAATATAGATACAAGGATCCTCAACAAATATTAGCAAATGAAATCCAACAGCACATAAAAAAAGATCATACACCATGACCAAGTGCAATTCATCTCAAGTTCATAAGGATGGTTCAACATACACAAATCAAACAATGTGATATACCACATAAACAAAAGAAAAGCAAAAATCACATGATCATCTCAATAGGTCCAAAAAAAGCATTTGACAAAATTCAACATTCATTCTGATAAAAACTCTTACCAAAGTGAGTATAGAGGGAACATATCTCAAGATAATAAAAGCTATTTATGACAACCCCCCAGCCAATATAATACTCAATGGTGAAAAGCTGAAAAGCTTCCTGTTAAAATCTGGAAGAAGACAAAATGACCACTCTCACCTCTTCTATTCAACAGAGTATTGGAAGTCTTAGCCACAACAGTCAGACAAGAAAAAGAAATAAAAGTTATCCAAATTGGAAGGGAAGAGGTAAAATTGTCATTATCTGCAGATGATATGCTACTTTATATAGAAATCCCTAAAGACACCACACATAAACTACTAGACTGATAAATTCAGTAAGGTAGCAGATACAAGATTAACATATACTATTGGTTGCATTTCTTTACACCAACAATGAAATATTAGAAAGGGAATGTAAAAAACAATATTTAGGAATAAACCTGACCAAGGAGGTGAAAGACTTAAAGGATACTGAAGATGATTGAAAGAGATAGAAAGATATCCCATGCTCTTGGATTGGAAGAATTAATATCGTTAAAAATGACCATACTGCCCAAAGCAGTCTACAGATTTAATGCAGTCCCTATAAAATCACCCATGACATTTTTCACAGAACTAGAACAAATAACCCTAAAACTCATATGCAACCATAAAAGGCCAGAATTGCCAAAGCAATCCTGAAGAAAAAGAACAGAGCAGGAGGCATAACCCTCCCAGACTTCAGACAATACTACAAAGCTACAGTAATCAAAACAGCATGGTATTGGCACAAAAACAGACATATGGATCAATGGAACAGAATAGAGTCCAGAAATAAACCCAAACACATGCAGTCAATTAATCTATGACAAAAGAGGCAAGAATATACAATGGGAAAAAGACAGTCTCTTCAGCAAGTGGTGTTGGGAAAGTTGGACAGCTGCACGTAAATCAATGAAGTTAGAACACACCCTCACACCCTACAGAAAAATAAACTCAAAATGCCTTAAAGACTTAAACATAAGACATGACACCATAAAACTCCTAGAAGAGAACATAGGCAAAATAATCTTTTTATAAATCGTACCAATGTTTTCTTAGGTCAGTCTCCCAAAGCAATAGAAATTAAAAAAATAAAATAAACAAATGGGACCTACTCACACTTACAAGCTTTTGCACAGCAAAGGTAACCATAAGTAAAATGAAAAGACAACCTACAGAATTGGATAAAATATTTGCAAATGATGCAACTGACAAGGGATTAATTTTCAAAATGTACAAACAGCTCACACAACTCAACAATGAAAAAAACAAACAACCCAATCCGAAAATGGGCAGAAAACCTAAATAGACATTTCTCCAAAGAAGACATTCAGATGGCCAATAGGCACATGAAAAGATGCTCAACATCACTAATTATTAGAGAAATGCAAATCAAAACTACAATGAGGTACCACCTCACATCACCAGTCAGAATGGCCATCATTTACAAAGTCTACAAATAATAAATGCGGAGCGTGTGTGGAGAAAAGGGTACCTTCCTACACTGTTGGTGGGAATGCAAATTGGTGCAGTCACTGTGGAAAACAGTATGGAGATTCCTCAGAAAACTAAAAATAAAATACCCATATGATCCAGCAATACCACTCCTGGGCATATATCCTGACAAAACTATAATTCAAAAAGAAACATGCACCCGTATGTTCATAGCAGCACTATTCACAATAGCCAAGACGTGGAAACAACCTAAATTTCCATTGACAGATGAATAGATAAAGATGTGGTACATAAATACAATGGAATACTATTTAGCCATAAAAAAAAGAATGAACTAACTCCATTTGCAGCAACATGGATGTAACTAGATATTATCATGCTAAGTGAAGTCAGAAAGAAAGACAAATACCATATTATTTCACTTATATATGGACTCTAAAATATGACACAAATGAACCTATCTATGAAACAGAAAGAGAATCAGGGACATAGAGAACAGACTGGTGGTTGTGAAGAGGGAGGGGCTTGGGGGAGGGATGGAGTGGGAGTTTGGGGTTAGCAGATGTAAGCTTTTATATATAGACTGGATAAACAACAAGGTCCTACTATACAGAACAGAGAACTATAGTCAATATCCTATGAGAAGCCATAATGAAAAAGAATATTAAAAAATGTATATGTATATATGTATAACTGAATCACTTTGCTGTACGGTAGTAATTAATACAACATTATAAATCAACTATATGCCAATAAAAAATTTTGCAGAGAAAGCTTTCTGCAAGAAACAACACAAACTCATGATATAAAACTTTCAGTAAACCTGAATGGAAAGAAATTTCCTCAATCTGATAAATAGTGGAAAAACCTAAAGCTGATATCATAGACCATCGTGAAATATTAAATTTCTTCTTACATTGTGGACAAGATCAAAACAAGATGTAAAAAAACTGTGAGTTATACAATAAACCACTGATCAGAATATTCAGTGTGATGAATGGTCAAATTTTCTCAAATTCATCTATAGATTTGGTACAATCTCAATAAAAATATCAGCAAGTATTTTGTAGAAATTTACAAGCTCATTTGAAAATTTATTTGGAGAGGCAAAGAACCTAGACTAGCTAAAATAATCTTAAAAATAAAAAGAAAGAAACATTTATAAGAGTTACACTAACCACTTACTGACATCAAGACTTACTTTAAAGCTACAGTAATGCTATGTGATATTGGTGAAAGCAGGGGGGAAAAAATCAATGGAATAGAATAAGGAGTCCAGAATTAATCTGCACAAATATAGTCAGAATTTTTGACAAGATTGCCAAAGCTATTCAAAGAAGAGAACTTTCTTCAACAACTGGTGGCAGCAAAACTGGCTGTTTTGGGGCTTCCCTGGTGGCGCAGTGGTTGAGAGTCCGCCTGCCAATGCAGGGGACACGGGTTTGTGTCCCGGTCTGGGAGGATCCCGCATGCCGCGGAGCGGCTGGGCCCGTGAGCCATGGCCGCTGAGCCTGCGCGTCCGGAGCCTGTGCTCCGCAACGGGAGAGGCCACAACAGTGAGAGGCCCGCGTACTGCAAAAAAAAAAAAAAAAAAAACTGGCTGTTTATATGGATTAAAGAAAACTTGACCCCTAACTAACCATTTATGACATCAATATGAGATAGATCATAGACCTAAGTGTAAAATATAAAACGATGTTAGAAGAAATTTTAGAAGGATTTCTCACTAAGTTAGGGTAGACAAAGATTTCTTAGAGAAAACAGAAGATACACTATTGACAGAAGGAAAATGAATAAATTGGACCTCTTAATATTTAAAAATCTTCTACTGGTCAAGTGTTCACAATTGACCATTTCTTACCTTTTGCTTTGCTATAACCAAACTTTAGTCAGACTTTCTCCTCCCGATAGGCCCCTGAACTCTGCTTATCCCAAATCTGAGAAAATATTAACAGAGAACATAGCCCCTTATTAACTAATCCCAAGAAGTGGCTTATTGAAGCAAGATAAGTTCCCTGTCAGGTACTGCTGATCATTTTCTCTCCTTTGCCTCATTTCTCCTCCCTCACTTCTTAACCCCACTCTATAAAAGAAAAGCCTTTTTTTTTTTGATTTTGAGTTCCTTGCAGATCTCTAAGATCAGAGTTTTCCCTATTGCAATAGTCTCTATCCTGAGTAAAGTGGGTCTTTCTTTAAATCCAGATTTGTTTTTATGTGCCACTACTCTTCTAAAGATTCTGTTGTGGAAATGAAAGATAACTCACAGCCTGGGAAAAACTTTTGTAAAACATATCTGATAAAGAACTTGAATCCACAATATTTACAGAAATATACCTCAATAATAAAAATATGAATCATGCAATAAAAATAAGAAATGTTTTGAGCTTGAGCACATCTCACAAAAAAAGATACATGTGAAATAAGCACGTGAAAATATTATTAATATTATTAGACATCAGGAAAATGCAAGTTAAAATCAGATGAGATGCCAATATACATTCACTAGAATAGCTAAAATGAAATAGAAGGAAACCACCAAATGTTGGAGAAAATCTGTAGCAACTGGACCTCTTGTACATTATTGGTGGGATTTTGAAAATAGTCTGATGTTTTTCTATTGTTTGTGTAACAAATTACTATACACTTTGGGATTAAAATAACACAAATTTGGGCTTCCCTGGTGGCTCAGTGGTTGAGAGTCCATCTGCCGGTGCAGGGGACACAGGTTCGTTCCCCGGTCCGGTAGGATCCCACATGCCGCGGAGCGGCTGGGCCCGTGAGCCATGGCCGCTGAGCCTGTGCGTCCGGAGCCTGTGCTCCGCAACGGGAGAGGCCACAATAGTGAGAGGCCCACGTACCGCAAAAAAAAAACCAAAATAACCCCACAAATTTATTATTTTACAGTTTTGTAGGTCAGAGGTCTGATGTGGTTAGAGGACTGTATTACTTTCTAGAGGACCTGGGTGAGAATCCATTTCATTTCTTATTTAGGTTGTTGGAAGAATTCAACTCCTTGTTGCTTATGAATGAGGTCACTATTTCCGTGCTGGCTATGAATTGAGAGCTATCCTCAGTTTCTCGAAGCAGCTCATACTCCTTGCCTTGTGAACCGCTTCTTCCATCTCAAATCCAGCAAAAGTAGATCAAGTTTCTCTCATGCTTGTAATCTTTCCTGCCTCTATTTCCATTGCCACATTTCTGACCGACTCTGCCTTCCTCTTCCACTTTTAAGATTTTATATGATTATGTTTGGACCACCAGGATAACACTGAATAATCTCCCCATCTCAATATACTTAACCTAATCACATTGGCAAAGTCATATTTGCCATATAAGGTACTTATTCACCAGTTCTCAGGGTTAGGTTCTAGATCTCTTTGAGCAGGCTTTATCCTACCCTACCACACACTTCAAAAATTCATTTATTTTCTGAAAAACTTACATACACATCTGCCTTATTACCTAGAAATTCTGCTTCTAAGTATATAACCGAAGAAAAACCCATGTCCACAAAAAACCTTATACAAAAAAAGTTCACAAAATGTTGTTCATACTAGCCTTAAAGTTGAAAGATCCCAATGTCCATCAGTATGAGAATGAAGAAAAGAAATGGTGTGTGTGAATTTATAAAAAGGAACAGACTTCTGATTAATGACAAAACATGAATGAAGATTCAAAATACTATACTGAGTGAAATAGGACACAAAATATACATGCTATATTTCCCCATTAATATTAAATTGAAGAATAGGCAAAATTAGTTTATGGTGAATGAAATCATATTATTGGTCTTTCTAGGAGGAGGATTATCTAGGAAGAGGCATGTGAAATGTTATGTGTCTTCATATTATTCATCAAAATGAAATTGATGTGTCCTCACGTTATTCATCAAAACTGATTAAAGAATACACTTAAGATCTGAGCTTTGTGTATGTAAAAGATACCTAAAAAAAAAACTCTCAAATTCTAAGATGCTCTGATTCTACAAAGGATACATATTACTTTTACTTGTCCTTTCTAAAAATGAAGTGGAGATTTTAAAATAAAATATATTCAGTTTTTAAATTTTCTTAGATGTTTAGAAAGCATTATCTTTTTCAAGCAAGATGACCAAATGTTAATTTAATGTCCAAACACTGTAAAGAATTTTTTTTTTTTTTTTTTTTTTTTTGCGGTACGCGGACCTCTCACCGCTGTGGCCTCTCCCACTGCGGAGCACAGGCTCCAGACGCACAGGCTCAGTGGCCATGGCTCACGGGCCCAGCCGCTCCGTGGCATGTGGGATCCTCCTGGACCGGGGCACGAACCCGCGTCCCCTGCATCGGCAGGCAGACTCTCAACCACTGCGCCACCAGGGAAGCCCCTGTAAAGAATTTTTGAGTTTTTCTTTAGTTCCATCCTTTTAGTAACCAAGATGACAATTAGTGAATGTCTGGGGGACAAAAATACCCTTTCCAAATGTGAGAAATAGTATCAAGAACAGTTCAGATCAAGAAATTAGATTTCAACCTACACATGACAATTCACCAGCAGCTTTCAATATTGCTAGCCAATCTCAACATTGATATGATTCAGAGAGATGTTTTTGATTTTAATGTTATTTCTTGTACTCTTATACCAAAGCTGTTGAAAACAACACAGCAGACTGGGAGACATGGGGGAGGGAAGTTAGGAGTAGAAATACGGCTTTCTTTTTGCAAACATTTTCCACAATGGACTACGACTTAAGAAAAACAATTCATAGGTTAGAAACCTTCTCCACATGAATAACAAATATGGAGCTGACAGGAAGAGAATAAGTCTTTTCTGAGGCATAATGACTCCGGGCAGCAATTTCCTCAAACAAAGATGATTTAATTACATGGAAGACCTAATCACTATGATCAAGTACAGTAGTTGGCCCATTAATTGAAAAGACTGAATAAATGAGGAATCATATACAGAACACAAAACTTTTAACTTCAAATATATAAATGCACCTTTATTCACACTCTTTTTTCTATAAGGCCAAGGACTTTTCATGAAATATGGGTCACACAATTGGACTGTGGTCTGTTTTTTTGTCTGTGAATCCTGTCTAGTTTCATTTTAATTCTTTAAAATGATACTACAGCATAAAATAAATCTAAATGCAGAATATTTCAAGATTTTAATTAACATTTCCACAACATATTCCACAGCATTTTTAGTTGCTTAATTTAATTTAATCTAAGTCATCCATTGATATAGAAATAATGTGTCTATTTCTGCACCCGTATTTTAATGTATTACTTACTCAATGGTGAGTACAAGTGGCAAGAGTGAGGTTGGAAACAAATGCAACTTACTCTCACCTGAGAATCCTTGTATGGCTTATGTGTTGGGAGAAGTATAGGGGTGAGCTGGAGAGTAACCTGTTGTTACACACATTCAGTGGTAGTTTGGGTATATGTTCAATGCTTTATGGAGACAACAGTTATTCTGATGGATGTGTTAAAAGGAGATTGACCAAGAGAACTTCTTTTGAGGTAATAATTGACATAATTATACATGGTGACTAGAAATGCTCCAAGTCTAGACTCTGTCATTTTCCATAAACGTGCCTTCTTTCCTGACTCATTATACTGTATTTAACTGTGCATTATCCTTTCGGGAACCCAATCAGGAACATAGAAACACATGTGACTTTCATGTTTTCTTATTTCTAATAATCAGTCATGATGATCTATCAGTTACAATTGGTAGCCTCTATGTTCTATCTCAGCTAGTGTCTGATGAATATTCTTCCTGTAAAATAACACATATGCCACATATACAACCATGCACAAAATGCATAGTTCATAAATCATTGCTATTCAATATTATTGCTAAAAGACAGAATAACTCACAAGTCAGAACCACACTAGAGGATAAGGTAAATTGCTCCAAGCGTCTTGGAATTCATGAGCAATTAAGAAACTTCACACACACACACACACACACACATACACACACCACCTTAGGACCTCCTGTAAAATAGCATATTATACTTGGCTTTCCTTTGGGGGCACATGACCAAGTGCTTATACCGTAGATTCTATCTTTATTGTTATTTGACTGCCAGTACTAAGAACTGAATTGTCATCAGGAAAGGATCTTAGACATTTAAAGAACAAAACTCCTTCCTTCAAGCCCTTAGGCTAACACCCCAACTCTAGCATTATGCCTTTCCCAATATATCCATTTATTCCTCCACACTTACATCTAAGTAAAATTGGCTCCTGCTATTCACTCATCCACCCTTTTAAGAAAGATTCTAGAGAGAAGGCGGAAGATGGCGGAAGAGTAAGACGTGGAGATCACCTTCCTCCCCACAGATACACCAGAAATACATCTACACGTGGAACAGCTCCTACAGAACACCTACTGAAGGCTGGCAGAAGACCTCAGACCTCCCAAAAGGCAAGAAACTCCCCACATACCTGGGTAGGGCAAAAGAAAAAAAGAAAAAACAGAGACAAAAGAATAGGGACGGCACCCGCACCAGTGGGAGGGAGCTGAGAAGGAGGAAAAGTTTCCACACACTAGGAAGCCCCTTCGCGGGCGGAGACTGCGGGAGGCGGAGGGGGGAGCTTCGAAGCCGCGGAGGAGTGCACAGCAACGGGTGCGGAGGGCAAAGCGGGGAGATTCCCGCACAGAGGATCGGTGCAGACCGGCACTCACCAGCCCGAGAGGCTTGTCTGCTCACCCACCGGGGCGGGCGGGGCTGCGAGCTGAGGCTCTGAGGCTCGGGTTTCGGTTTCGGACCGAGCGCAGGAAGAGTACTGGGGTTGGCGGCTTGAACATAGCCTGAAGGGGTTAGTGCACCACAGCTAGCCGGGAGGGAGTCCGGGGAAAAGTCTGCACCTGCCGAAGAAGCAGGAGACTTTTTCTTACCTCTTTGTTTCCTGGTGCGCGAGGAGAGGGGTTTAAGAGCGCTGCTTAAAGGAGCTTCAGAGATGGGCGCGAGCCGCGGCTGAAAGCGCGGAATCCAGAGACGGGCGCAAACCGCGGCTGAAAGCGCGGACCCCAGAGGCGGGCGGGAGACGTTAAGGCTGCTGCTGCCGCCACCAAGGGGCCTGTGTACGAGCACAGGTCACTCTCCACACCCCTCTTCCGCGGAGCCTGTGCAGCCCGCCACTGCCAGGTTCCCGGGATCCAGGGACAACTTCCCCGGGAGAACGCACAGCGCGCCTCAGGCTGGTGCAAAGTCACGCCGGCCTTTGCCACCGCAGTCCCGCCCCGCACTCCGTGCCCCTCCCTCCCCGCCGGCCTGAGTGCGCCAGAGCCCCCGAATCAGCGGCTCTTTTAACCCCATCCTGTCTGAGCAAAAAACAGACGCCCTCCAGCGACCTACACGCAGTGGCAGGGCCAAATCCAAAGCTGAGCCCTGGGAGCTGTGAGAACAAAGAAGAGAAAGGGAAATCTCTCCCAGCAGCCTCAGAAGCAGCGGATTAAAGCTCCACAATCAACTTGATATACCCTGCATCTGAGGAATACCTGAATAGACAACCAATCATCCCAAATTAAGGAAGTGGACTTTAGGAGCAAGATCTATGATTTTTTCCCTTTTCCTCTTTTTGTGAATGTGTATGTGTATGTTTCTGTGTGAGATCTTGTCTGTATAGTCTTGCTTCCACCATTTGTCCTAGGGTTCTATCCGTCCATGTTTTTTGTTTGTTTTTTTTAAATTTTTTTTCTTAATAATTAATTTTAATAACGTTATTATACTTTACCTTCTTTCTTTCTTTCTTTCTTTCTTTCTTTCTTTCTTTCTTTCCTTCCTTCCTTCCTTCCCTCCTTTAGACAACGAATCATCCCAAATTGAGGAGGTGGTCTCTGACAGCAAGATTTATGATTTTTCCCCATTTACCTCTTTTAGTGAGGGTGTATGTGTATGCTTCTGTGTAAGATTTTGTCAGTATAGCTTTGCTTCCAATATTTGTCCTAAGGTTCTATCCGTCACTTTTTTTTTTCTAAATTTTTTAATTCAACAACTTTATTACTTTATTTTATTTTCACTGTATCTTCTTTCTTTCTGTCTTTTTTCCTTCTTTCCCTCCTTCCTTCCTTCCTCCCTCCCTCCTTTCTTTCCTTCTTGCCTTCTTTCCTTCTTTGCTTCTTTCTTTCTTTCTTCCTTCCTTCCTACCCTCCTTTCCTTCTTTCTTTCCTCATACTTCTACTAATTCCCTCTACATTTTCTCCCTTTTATCCTGAGCCGTGTGGATGAAAAGCTCTTGGTGCTCCAGCCAGGAGGCAGGGCTCTGCCTCTGAGGTGGGAGAGCCAACTTCAGGACACTGGTCAACAAGAGACCTCCCAGCTCCTCATAATATTAAACGGCGAAAATCTCCCAGAGACCTCCATCTTAACACCAGCACCCAGCTTCACTCAACGACCAGCAAGCCACAGTGCTGGAAAACCTATGCCAAACAACTAGCAAAACAGGAACACAACCCCACCCATTAGCAGAGAGGCTGCCTAAAATCATAATAAGTCCACAGACACCCCAAAACACACCACCAGACGTGAACCTGCCCACTAGAGAGACAAGATCCAGCCTCATCCACCACAAAACAGGCACTAGTCCCCTCCACCAGGAAGCCTACACAACCCACTGAACCAACCTTAGCCACTGGAGACAGACATCAAAAACAGGAGGAACTGCGAACCTGCAGCCTGCAAAAAGGAGACCCCAAACACAGTAATATAACCAAAATGAGACGACAGAAAAACACACAGCAGATAAAGGAGCAAGATAAAAATGCACCAGACCTAACAAATGAAGAGGAAATAGGCAGTCTACCTGAAAAAGAATTCAGAATAATGATAGTAAGGTTGATCCGAAATCTTGGAGATAGAATGGACAATAGAATGGAGAAAATGCAAGAATCAGTTAACAAGGACCTAGAAGAACTAAAGATGAAACAAGCAACGATGAACAACACAATAAATGAAATTAAAAGTACTCTAGATGGGATCAATAGCAGAATAACTGAGGCAGAAGAACGGATAAGTGACCTGGAAGATAAAATAGTGGAAATAACTACTGCAGAGCAGAATAAAGAAAAAAGAATGAAAAGAACTGAGGACAGTCTCAGAGACCTCTGGGACAACATTAAACGCACCAACATTCGAATTATAGGGGTTCCAGAAGAAGAAGAGAAAAAGAAAGGGACTGAGAAAATATTTGAAGAGATTATAGTTGAAAACTTCCCTAATATGGGAAAGGAAATAGTTAATCAAGTCCAGGAAGCACAGAGAGTCCCATACAGGATAAATACAAGGAGAAATACGCCAAGACACATATTAATCAAACTGTCAAAAATTAAATACAAAGAAAGCATATTAAAAGCAGCAAGGGAAAAACAACAAATAACACATAAGGGAATCCCCATAAGGTTAACAGCTGATCTCTCAGCAGAAACCCTACAAGCCAGAAGGGAGTGGCAGGACATACTGAAAGTGATGAAGGAGAAAAACCTGCAGCCAAGACTACTCTACCCAGCAAGGATCTCATTCAGATTTGATGGAGAAATTAAAACCTTTACAGACAAGCCAAAGCTGAGAGAGTTCAGCACCACCAAACCAGCTTTACAACAAATGCTAAAGGATCTTCTCTAGGCAAGAAACACAAGAGAAGGAAAAGACCTATAAGAACGAACCCAAAACAATTTAGAAAATGGGAATAGGAACATACATATCGATAATTACCTTAAATGTAAATGGACTAAATGCTCCCACCAAAAGACACAGGTTAGCTGAATGGATACAAAAACAAGACCCTTATATATGCTGTCTACAAGAGACCCACTTCAGACCTAGAGACACATACAGACTGAAAGTAAGGGGATGGAAAAAGATATTCCATGCAAATGGAAACCAAAAGAAAGCTGGAGTAGCAATTCTCATATCAGACAAAATAGACTTTAAAATAAGGACTATTAAAATAGACAAGGAAGGACACTACATAATGATCAAGGGATCGATCCAAGAAGAAGATATAAGAATTGTAAATATTTATGCACCCAACATAGGAGCACCTCAATACATAAGGCAAATACTAACAGCCATAAAAGGGGAAATCGACAGTAACACATTCATAGTAGGGGACTTCAACACCCCACTTTCACCCATGGACAGATCATCCAAAATGAAAATAAATAAGGAAACACAAGTTTTAAATGATACATTAAACAAGATGGACTTAATTGATATTTATAGGACACTCCATCGAAAAACAACAAAATACACATTTTTCTCAAGTGCTCATGGAACATTCTCCAGGATAGATCATATCTTAGGTCACAAATCAAGCCTTGGTAAATTTAAGAAAATTGAAATCGTATCAAGTATCTTTTCTGACCACAACGCCATGAGACTAGATATCAATTACAGGGAAAGATCTGTAAAAAATACAAACACATGGAGGCTAAACAATACACTACTTAATAATGAAGTGATCACTGAAGAAATCAAAGAGGAAATCAAAAAATACCTAGAAACAAATGACAATGGAGACACAATGACCCAAAACCTGTGGGATGCAGCAAAAGCAGTTCTAAGGGGGAAGTTTATAGCAATACAAGCCCACCTTAAGAAGCAGGAAACATCTCGAATAAACAACCTAACCTTGCACCTCAAGCAATTAGAGAAAGAAGAACAAAAAAACCCCAAAGCTAGCAGAAGGAAAGAAATCATAAAAATCAGATCAGAAATAAATGAAAACGAAATGAAGGAAACAATAGCAAAGATCAATAAAACTAAAAGCTGGTTCTTTGAGAAGATAAACAAAATAGATAAACCACTAGCCAGACTCATCAAGAAAAAAAGGGAGAAGACTCAAATCAATAGAATTAGAAACGAAAAAGGAGAGGTAACAACTGACACTGCAGAAATAAAAGAGATCATGAGAGATTACTACAAGCAACTCTATGCCAATAAAATGGACAATCTGGAAGAAATGGACAAATTCTTAGAAATGCACAACCTGCCAAGACTGAATCAGGAAGAAATAGAAAATATGAACAGACCAATCACAAGCACTGAAATTGAAACTGTGATTAAAAATCTTCCAACAGGGCTTCCCTGGTGGCGCAGTGGTTGAGAGTCCGCCTGCCGATGCAGGGGGCGTGGGTTTGTGCCCCGGTCCGGTAAGATCCCACATGCCGCAGAGCGGCTGGGCCCATGCGCCCTGGCCGCTGAGCCTGCGCGTCTGGAGCCTGTGCTCCGCAGCGGGAGAGGCCGCAACAGTGAGAGGCCCGCATACCGCAAAAAAAAAAAAAAAAAAATCTTCCAACAAAGAAAAGCCCAGGACCAGATGGCTTCACAGGCGAATTCTATCAAACATTTAGACAAGAGCTAACACCTATCCTTCTCAAACTCTTCCAAAATATAGCAGAGGGAGGAACACTCCCAAACTCCTTCTACGAGGCCACCATCACCTTGATACCAAAACCAGACAAAGATATTACCAAAAAGAAAATTACAGCCCAATATCACTGATGAATATAGAGGCAAATATCCTCAACAAAATACTAGCAAACAGAATCCAACAGCACATTAAAAGGGTCATACACCATGATCAAGTGGGGTTTATTCCAGGAATGCAAGGATTCTTCAATATACGCAAATCTATCAATGTGATAAACCATATTAACAAACTGAAGGAGAAAAACCATATGATCATCTCAATAGATGCAGAGAAAGCTTTTGACAAAATTCAACACCCATTTATGATAAAAACCCTGCAGAAAGTAGGCATAGAGGGAACTTTCCTCAACATAATAAAAGCCATATATGACAAGCCAACAGCAAACATCATCCTCAATGGTGAAAAACTGAAAGCATTTCCACTAAGATCAGGAACAAGACAAGGTTGCCCACTCTCACCACTCTTATTCAACATAGTTTTGGAAGTTTTAGCCACAGCAATCAGAGAAGAAAAGGAAATAAAAGGAATCCAAATCGGAAAAGAAGAAGTAAAGCTGTCACTGTTTGCAGATGACATGATCCTATACATAGAGAACCCTAAAGATGCTACCAGAAAACTACTAGAGCTAATCAATGAATTTGGTAAAGTGGCAGGATACAAAATTAATGCACAGAAATCTCTGGCATTCCTATATACTAATGATGAAAAATCTGAAAGTGAAATCAAGAAAACACTCCCATTTACCATTGCAACAAAAAGAATAAAATATCTAGGAATAAACCTACCTAAGGAGACAAAAGACCTGTATGCAGAAAATTATAAGACACTGATGAAAGAAATTAAAGATGATACAAATAGATGGAGAGATATACCATGTTCTTGGATTGGAAGAATCAACATTGTGAAAATGACTATACTACCAAAGCAATCTATAGATTCAATGCAATCCCTATCAAACTACCACTGGCATTTTTCACAGAACTAGAACAAATATTTTGCAATTTGTATGGAAACAAAAAAGACCCCGAATAGCCAAAGCAATCTTGAGAACGAAAGAAGGAACTGGAGGAATCAGGCTCCCTGACTTCAGACTATACTACAAAGCTACAGTTATCAAGACAGTATGGTACTGGCACAAAAACAGAAAGATAGATCAATGGAACAGGATAGAAAGCCCAGAGATAAACCCATGCACATATGGACACCTTATCTTTGATAAAGGTGACAGTAATGTACAGTGGAGAAAGGACAGCCTCTTCAATAAGTGGTGCTGGGAAAACTGGATAGGTACATGTAAAAGTATGAGATTAGATCACTCCCTAACACCATACACAAAAATAAGCTCAAAATGGATTAAAGACCTAAATGTAAGGCCAGAAACTATCAAACTCTTAGAGGAAAACATAGGCAGAACACTCTATGACATAAATCACAGCAAGATCCTTTCTGACCCACCTCCTAGAGAAATGGAAATAAAACAAAAATAAACAAATGGGACCTAATGAAACTTCAAAGCTTTTGCACAGCAAAGGAAACCATAAACAAGACCAAAAGACAACCCTCAGAATGGGAGAAAATATTTGCAAATGAAGCAACCAACAAAAGATTAATCTCCAAAATTTACAAGCAGCTCATGCAGCTCAATAACAAGAAAACAAACAACCCAATCCAAAAATGGGCAGAAGACCTAAATAGACATTTCTCCAAAGAAGATATACAGACTGCCAACAAACACATGAAAGAATGCTCAACATCATTAATCATTAGAGAAGTGCAAATCAAAACTACAATGAGATATCATCTCACACCAGTTAGAATGGCCATCATCAAAAAATCTAGAAACAATAAATGCTGGAGAGGGTGTGGAGAAAAGGGAACACTCTTGCACTGCTGGTGGGAATGTGAATTGGTTCAGCCACTATGGAGAACAGTATGGAGGTTCCTTAAAAAACTACAAATAGAACTACCATATGACCCAGCAATCCCACTACTGGGCATATACCCTGAGAAAACCAAAATTCAAAAAGAGTCATGTACCAAAATGTTCATTGCAGCTCTATTTACAATAGCCCGGAGATGGAAACAACCTAAGTGCCCATCATCGGATGAATGGATAAAGAAGATGTGGCACATATATACAATGGAATATTACTCAGCCATAAAAAGAAACGAAATTGAGCTATTTGTAATGAGGTGGATAGACCTAGAGTCTGTCATACAGAGTGAAGTAAGTCAGAAAGAAAAAGACAAATACCGTATGCTAACACATATATATGGAATTTAAGAAAAAAAAAATGTCATGAAGAACCTAGGGGTAAGGCAGGAATAAAGACGCAGACCTCCTAGAGAATGGACTTGAGGTTATGGGGAGGGGGAAGGGTGAGCTGTGACAGGGCGAGAGAGAGTCATGGACATATACACACTAACAAACGTAGTAAGGTAGATAGCTAGTGGGAAGCAGCTGCATGGCACAGGGATATTGGCTCGGTGCTTTGTGACAGCCTGGAGGGGTGGGATAGGGAGGGTGGGAGGGAGGGAGACGCAAGAGGGAAGACATATGGGAATATATGTATATGTATAACTGATTCACTTTGTTATAAAGCAGAAACTAACACACCATTGTAAAGCAATTGTACCCCAATAAAGATATTAAAAAAAATTAAAAAAAAGAATAAATATATATGATGTGTTCATCAAAAAAAAAAACAAAAAAAATTATGAGTTAGCTTTTTTTTTTGACTTATAGCTTCTCATATTGTTAGTTCCAGGAAAATCAGACATTTCTAAATATGTTTTATGAATGTATTTATTGATTGTTTTAACATCTTTTTCTATAGTTGCATTTATGTATGTAAGAAATTTAACATTTAAGGTAGTCAACTTAATAAAAAATAAAACAAAAAAAAACAAAAACAAAAAAACAAAAAAAGAAAGAGTCTATCCCTTACCCCATAAGCTCACCTGAAATAGGACAACATCCTAGCAGTTGGAATATTCTCTACATTTGTCTCTGATTGATGGTGTACCCTTCTCCTTAAAAAAAAAAAAAAATA
Organism: Tursiops truncatus; assembly: GCF_011762595.2. Taxonomy (NCBI): domain Eukaryota; kingdom Metazoa; phylum Chordata; class Mammalia; order Artiodactyla; family Delphinidae; genus Tursiops; species Tursiops truncatus. The sequence continues at coordinate 49,711,509 of NC_047041.1, forward strand.
CCCAGAAAAGGAACACCCTTAGGCTATAATGTACCAGGAAGCTGTTGCCTTTCCTGAAAAGCAGTTATATTCGAATTAGGGTTAGATTTGGGATTACAGTAGCAGGAAAGAGATAAGTAGAGGAAAGTTGTTATAGTGGGAAGTACTGCAAGGAAGAACAGAGACAAGGAATTAGTAGCAGCTCATAATAGGAGGAAATAATGACATTATAAATTCATATCCAGGAGCTTAAAGTCATGATAACTTTTAACATCCCCTGTATTTCTCTCCCACTAAATACTAGCAAATGGTGGAAATTGAGGAAGGAAATTTTTTTTAACACTGAAGGCGATTAATTCCTTATCAGACATAGTATTTGCAAATATTTTTTCCAATTCTACATGCTGTCTTTACAATTCAATTTTGATTCAATTTTTTTGTAGTTCAATTATTTTGGTTGAACTACAACTCAATAGCAAGAAACCAATAACCATATTGAAAAATGGGGAAAGAACACTGAATAGACATTTTTCTAAAGAAGATATAAAAATGGGCAACAAGTATATGAAAAGTTGCTCAACTAATCATCAGGAAAATTCAAATCAAAACAATGAGATATAACTTCAAACCTATTAGGATAGCTATTACCAAAAAAACAAAGCAAAACAAATAAATAAATAAATAAACCAAAAAACCCCAAAAGACAGTAACTGTTAGAGAGGATGTGGAGAAATTTGTGCCCCTGTGCACTGTTGGTGGAAATGTAAAATAATGCAGCAACTATGGAGCACATCATGGAGATTTCTCAAAAAAAAAAAAAAAATAGAACTACTGTATGATCCAACAATTTCTCAGTATATATCCAAAATAATTGAAATCAGGATCTCAAAGAAATATATGCACTCCTGTGTTCACTGCAGCATCATTCACAATAAGCAAGATAAGAAAACAACCCAAGTGTTCATCAACAGATGAATGGATAAAGATATGTGGCATATATACAAACATTAAAATGTCACGCAGCTTTAAAAAAGAAAATCCTGCCATTTGTGACAACACAAGGGACTTGAAGGACCTTATGCTAGATGAAATAAGCCAGTCACAGGAGGACAAATACTGCCTGAGTCTAACTATATGAGATATCTGAAAGGGTCAAATGCATACAATCAAGAGACTAGAAAGATGGTGCCAGGGACTGGTGGGTGAAGAAAGGAGGAGTTATTATTCAATGGATATAAAGTTTCTGCTAAATAAACTAGAAATAGATATGCTATACGACATACTCCCTTTAACAATACAGTATTTTGCACTTCAAAATTTGTTAAAAGGGTAGATATCATTTTAAGTGTTCTTACCAGCAAAGAATTTTTTTCAAAGGTAGTGTGTGAAAAAAATAATAGAGAAGTTGTTAGTGAATTTTGGAAGAAAAATGTGGTTTCTCCAAAATTATATTTAGAACTAAAATTCTTTCATATGTGACACTAAAAGATACTTTCTAACATGTAAAATTTCAAAAACTGTGTCACCAATATACACTTATGGGAAAAAACACATTGATACAAATTTGAGCCTATTATATAAATCAAAATTAATAGAAAACTTAGCCTAGCTGTATCTCTGTATGAAAGACTATTGGATTATGAACACATTAAACATAAAGCACTAAAGGGAAACCAATAATGTAAATAATTATCATAAAATTGAATATAAATGTAGTAAATACATAAAATCCAATATTGATACTGTGGGGAAGAAACAGTTGCCACCCCAAAATGTCTCTTTGGCATGAGGATTAATTTAGGCTGAATATTTTTAAGAAACAGAAAATCTAAGTTTGTCTTGCTACCTCCCCCTTAACTGCCTAAAATAATTTATATAAAGAGCCTGTTCTCAGAATAGAGCTATTATCAGAGGTATCTGTGAAGAATATGGGCTAGTTGTGGTGGGGGGAACTTTAGAGATAAGAGTGAACTCTGAGTCCCATGGTCTCTGCATATCCCAGCAAACATTCGTTTACTAAACATTTGCTTTTCTATCTCCATGTGAATCCTCCAGTTAAAGTCCCAAACCACTACCTCCATCATTACTTTTGTTTTTAGCTGAAGATGGTATTGAAGGTGAGAACTTCAACCATTTTAGTGAGTTACTCAGTTTTCCTGGGTCTCTCCCACATATACATGTTATTAAACTTTTGTTTGATTTTCTCCTGTTAATATGTCTTATGTCAATTAAATTATTAGACCAGCCAGAAGAACTTAAAAGGGTACAGGAAAATCTCTTCCTCCCCTACAATGCTATTAAGAAAGAGCATTCCATAAACAGGAATTAATTTTTGCAAAGGTTGGACTTGGAACAAGATAATTTTTAAAAAGTGTTATTGGTCTTGATTTTTATGTTAGGAAATAAGTCAAATGTCATTTTGAAAAGCATAAAAATCCACTAGTAGAATTAAAAATGATAATTACCTTTCACATCACTACAGAAGGTAAAAAGCAAATATAGATTCTATTTGACAAATGACAAGAAGCAAAGGCAACAAAAAAGAAATATAAAAAGCAAAACTGAGAACATAAAAAAAAGTGACAGAATTAAAGCTACACATAACAGTGATAACAGTAAAGGAAATTGCCTTAACCTATTTTGTTATTAGGAAGGAAATATTTTCAGGAAGAATCACAAAACTAAATGTAATTTTAAAACACCTAAAATATGACATAGACAGATTTCAAGTAAAAGGATACATAAAATTTATCACGCATGGACAAAAAGAAAGCAATTGAGCATGGAAATGCTAATAGAAAATAAGGAAGAATTTAAGACAAAGAGCATTAGCTAAAATGAATAGGATCATTTAATAATTCTAAAACTGGCACTCAATGGTGCAAACTAAATGGTATTAAATCCTTGTGTATTAAACATGTAATATCAAAATATATAAAATAAAAGCTAAGAAATAAAACAATAAATTCATAATAAGTAATTATACCAATAAACCACATAAATATACAGATATTTATAATGTTGTATAAGTACATTAATATTTTAATTAATATGTATCAATCAAAGCTTTCACAGGGATTATCACTTCATTTTAAATACGCGAACAATATTTGGGAGGAAAAATTATTCCTGCTTAGTTAAAATGATCCACAGATTCTAAAACATGACAATTATTCTAGCTACATCCTTTCCTAAAAGCTGGAAATCACTAGCAATGTTTATACTGAAATATAACAACATTAAAATTTAAAGCAAAATACAAAGTGACCATAAATAGTGTTAATAAATGAACAAAATATTGTAACAGATTCTGCCAATAGTTTGATAAAGTTTTTATTTTTATTGAAAAATAATTTTAAAAAGTAAACTAAATATCATGCTCAAAACAATTTTCTTTAATAAACAAAGATGTCCTAGAGAAAGTATGAAGAATCAGGTAATTCAAATAAAGGTGGAAGAAAAGTTGTCAAAAGGAAAATGGTATGAATGTTATAAAAATCTGAAAATTGATTCTAAAGATAATCAGTGAACCAAAAACAAAACATAAAAAAACAGACAAATTTAATGCCTTTGTTACCTTTCAAGCCAATCTCAAATTAGTTCCCTCCATATGTGAAGGGGTGCTTGGCAGCCATAGACAGATAAACAGTTTATATGTATATGAAATGAGGCTTTGTTGGGCTCTTGGTAAAAAAGAAATAATCTAGGATTCTTAATCCTGAGGGCCAGGCAAGAGATGGAAAGTTAGCACCATGGCAACAAATAAAAACATAAAATTGCACTTCAAAAATCTCTGAAATCCTAAAGTATTACAATTCATCATCAAAGTTGATTGACTTTGCTAGGTCATCCTGACTCTCAGAAGAAAAGAAACTGCTGAATGAGCGCACTGAATCTCATCGGCCTTGAGAGAAAGAGAATGCAAGAAGCCTGGAGAGCAGAGATCAGGGAAGCTACCCGGGAGCCTGGCAACTTTGCTGCTCCTGTACCATAACTGCAGGGCTTTAGCACACATTCCAGCTGCCATTTTCTTTTCTTTTTTTTTTTTTTTTTTTTTTTGCGCTACGCGGGCCTCTCACTGTTGTGGCCTCTCCCGTTGCGGAGCACAGGCTCTGGACGCGAAGGCTCAGCGGCCATGGCTCACGGGCCCAGCCGCTCCACGGCATGTGGGATCTTCCCGGACCGGGGCATGAACCCATGTCCCCTGCATCGGCAGGCGGACTCTCAACCACTGCTCCACCAGGGAAGCCCACCAGCTGCCATTTTCTAAGAGATCCCAATCCTAATGGCATTCCTTTCACTTGACCCTACCAGCCATGAGCCAACAAAGAAAAACTGCATCCAATGGAAGACATCCAGATGCAGAAGGAGGAAGATGATAGGTCAACCAGAATGTATGTTCTGTATAATAGAACTACTGTAGTAGAGATATATAAAGTTAAATTTTAAAAAAAGATCAAAGAGATTAATAAAATAACAATGGGACATCCCCTCCCCTCACACACACACACACACACACACACACACACACACACACACACACACACACACACACACTTTACTGAAATGGAAACTAAAACCAAAAGCCAGACTTCCAGTTGTATCAATTACAAATGGATTCAGCTGAAATTAACATAAAATTTGGCATACAGTGGCATATCAAGAAATAATATGTAATTTTTTTTACAATTGAGAAGTCATGAATTAAATAGACAATGACTGGTACAAGTGATTATAGGATTTCATCAATGTCCCGAGTTTTTCCCCTTTGCCTGATCCATGCTTTTTAGTTTAAAACACTTGTCCTTATGGTCCTAACATGATTTCTATACCAATAAGCATCCCATCCATTGTCAGCTAGAACAAGTTAGGAAGGACAAAGAGTAAAAGGGCATGGCAGATAAGTTTGTTCATTTTTAAAAAGTTTCTGGACACCACTCACATACAACAATATTTATTTCTACTTTATTGGAAAAGAACTGAGCCCATTGGCCACCATTAAATGCAAGAGTCTGGGCAGGTGAATATTTCAGTTGGTTAGATTGCCAAACTCTAAAGAACACTAATTCTGTAAACAAGACAGAGGAGAAAACACATTGAAGAGGCAGAAGTTTCTGTCACACTGATTAGGAAATTCAGTAGATGAAAGAGAGAATGATCACTATTAAAAACCAAGTTAGGGGCTTCCCTGGTGGCACAGTGTTTGAGAGTCTGCCTGCCGATGCAGGGGACACGGGTTCATGCCCCGGTCTGGGAAGATCCCACAGGCCACGGAGTGGCTGGGCCCGTGAGCCATGGCCGCTAAGCCTGTGCGGCCGGAGCCTGTGCTCCGCAACAGGAGGCCACAACAGTGAGACGCCCGTGTACCGCAAAAAAAATAAAACCAAGTTAGTGACCAGGAAAATCAGGTGTAAGGCATATTTCAATGCACAGAGAAAATACACAGAGGGAAAAAAGTCGTAAAACCAAATATAGGAGGTTTTGAGAATATATTCAGAAGATACAATCTGTGAATCATAGTAATGCATGAAAGAAAGAAAATTAACTCATAAAAAGGATTATTCCTATCAGTTGAGGAAATGCTTCATTTTGCAGATTGAAAACATTGGCCAATTTCTAGGAAGACAAGAGGAACAAAAATATACATTTAGTGCATCTGGGGACTATTCCTGAACTTAGGCAAAAGGGAACACGTTATCTACAAACTGTGGGGGGTTCATACTAGAATTGTTCAATAAAATAAGAAACACATTATAAAAAGTGGAGAAAAATAAGAGAACTACTTTAAAATTACATCAATAATTCTTGATAATGCTTGTTTCAAAGAGAATGTCATATATTATGTTAAAAACAAAACAAAACAAAAATCAGAGTGCTTAATATAAAAACCTTCAGGGTGCAGAAAAAGCTATTCTGAGAGGAAAATGTTTTGCCCCCAAATGCCTTCACTAATAAAAAGTAAATATTAAAAAAAGAAAAAACCGGGGCTTCCCTGGTGGTGCAGTGGTTCAGCGTCCGCCTGCCGATGCAGGGGACACGGGCTCGTGCCCCGCTCCGGGAAGATCCCACATGCCGCGGAGCGGCTGGGCCCATGAGCCATGGCCGCTGAGCCTGTGTGTCCGGAGCCTGTGCTCCGCAACGGGAGAGGCCACACAGTGAGAGGCCCGCGTACTGCAAAAAAAAAAAAAAAAGAAAGAAAAAACCTAAGTACACTTTGTAAGAAATTAGTGAAAGAGACATAGAGAAAAAGTAAAACAACACAAAACAACAAACTAGGAAATAGAGCAAAGAGAAATAAAGGCTAGAATTACTGACATATAATTAATTAAATATATATATGTATGTGTGTGTGTATATGTGTGTATATATATATATATATATATATCTCTTTTCCTACTCCAAGAGTAACCACATAAAGAGATAAGAAAAATATTTCAAATAAATAGTGACAAAAATTTGCAATACTTATTAGGAAGATATATTTAACAAGAAAGTCATAAAACACATGTGAATAAGACTAGAAAATAGTATTGAAGCACACAAAACAAGACCAGAACAAATAGGAAGATAGATTACAGTTTGGATTAGTATATAAAATGTTACACATTTTTGATAATGTAATCTGGCAATATTTACCAAAATTAAACATATAAACATTGTTTTACCCAGAAATTCCTTTCCTAAACTTGACTCCTAAAGAAAATACACCAGTAAATAAAAACATGTGTGAAAGGATGCTTATTTCAGGTTTATTTGCAGTGGCAAAATACTGGAAACACAGTGGATGCCCATTAATAATTAGAAGATTTCAAAATTATGGTATATTATAAAATATGTAGCCATTAAAATAATCAGAGCTGTGCTAAATGACTCTATAAATATGTGCATATGCTTATAACAATAATGGAGGATTATTGTGATATTTTATAAAAGCAAATGAATTGTTCTTTATTTTCTTAGTGAGGAGTTGATCAAAGTACATAAATGGAGTAGGGGATAATTCAAAGAGTCATGTACCAAAATGTTCACTGCAGCTCTATTTACAATAGCCCAGAGATGGAAACAACCTAAGTGTCCATCATCAGATGAATGGATAAAGAAGATGTGGCACATATATGCAATGGAATATTAATCAGCATAAAAAGACACGAAATTGAGCTATTTGTAATGAGGTGGATGGACCTAGAGTCTGTCATATAGAGTGAAGTAAGTCAGAAAGAGAAAGACAAATACCGTATGCTAACACATGTATATGGAATTTAAGGAAAAAAAAAATGTCATGAAGAACCTAGGGGTAAGACAGGAATAAAGACACAGACCTACTAGAGAATGGACTTGAGGATATGGGGAGGGGTAAGGGTAAGCTGTGACAAAGCGAGAAAGTGGCATGGACATATATACACTACCAAACATAAAATAGATAGCTAGTGGGAAGTAGCTGCATAGCACAGGGAGATCAGCTCAGTGCTTTGTGACCACCTAGAGGGGTGGGATAGGGAGGGTGGCAGGGAGGGAGACGCAAGAGGGAAGAGATATGGGAACATATGTATATGTATAACTGATTCACTTTGTTATAAAGCAGAAAATAACACACCATTGTAAAGCAATTATACTCCAATAAAGATGTAAAAAAAAAAAATGGAGTAGGGGAGAGGAAGAAGCTAAGTACAAAAAGGGCACAAAAAGCTACATGTATAGGATCACATTTTGTATTTGTGTCAAATTGTATATATCTGCAAGCAAATATTTAGAGACATTAAATGATTTGTTTTACAAAAGTATTACAACATTTTTAAAAGGAGAGAAGTAAATATAAAAGGCATAGTAATGAACACAATGAGACTTTCTTAAAGAATACTGCATATGATTGCATATAATGCATATAATTGCATTAAACTTAGGTGAAATGAATTATTTCCTAGAAAAATATATTTATCTTAGAAGAAATATTATATCTGAATATAGCAATGCTAAACTTGATATTGAAGTTATATTTATATAGTACTATAGTCATATGCAGTTTTTGTTATATATATATAAAAGAGTCACAATATCTCCAAGCAGTAATTTTATGGTATTTTAATCTCTTGAAAAGAAGATGTTATATAAACTGTTGAACAACATGGAGAACTGAGAATAGCTATCCAATTCATTATATAAAATTATCATAATTGACATAAAACCACAAGAAAGATAGCACAAAAAAGTCTTCAGTCAAATATCACTGAATATAGTTCAGCCTTAAGTTGAAAGATTAACAGGGAAAAAGAAGAGCTTATCCCAGCAAAGAATGAATAGTGAATATGAGGCTCTCTATTAACATAATGGCTCATATTAACACATCACAAACAAACTATGCACTGCCACTACCATTATTATACTTTAATCCCTGGTAGCAGAATTCTTTTTAGGGAGAAGCCTGCTTTTGTTAAAAGATGCTTTGGCTGGCAAGTGATTCCCCTGGTGCCTGGAAGGACACTGATGCCAAGGCTTCTAAAGAAGGAAGAAGCCACATTTAATCATAGAGGAGACTTTTTATTTGTGTATTCCTTAGGACCAACTGGGGAGGAACAGAATAAGAAATAAATGGAAAGGAATGTGAAGAAAGCACACACATGAAAAAGGTAGAAATGTTAGAAAAGCTGTTTCCTCTCCCCGTAATCTTACCACTCTTTAATTACTAGGTGTGAGTAAAATTTCTCACGGAAAAAAGCAAATGTACTGTATTTTGCATTTGGGTTATCACAGATGTAAATTAAGATACTGTGAGAAAAAACTGAAGGAGGGAGATAGAAGTAAAGAGAAATAAACCGTGAAAGCAGAGTTGGGTCATTGGCCAACTTTAACCACATCTCCCAAAGTCAAGGAAACCTACCTAACATCTGGGTTATATGTGGAAAACTGTTTCATCATTTCTACAGAAGTTAAGAAATGTATATTCCATTGAATTCAATAAAAAGTTTTGATACTGTATTAGTCAGGGTTCTTCAGAGAAATAGAACCAGGCTTCCACTGGGGGTGGAGAGGCAGCTTCCACTGGCAAAGAAGGCTCCAGAAATCAGGGGATCAATGTCCCCAGCTTCATTAGGGTCTTCCCACACATCTCATTACAACTTTCAGGATCCCATTGCTTTCTAATCAGTGGCCTCACTTGAACAGTAGACACCATGAAAGGCTGGGAGTTCAAATTGCATTGAAATTCAGCCAGTCACAGGATGAGATTCTCAGTTTGATTTTCGGCAATCTTGGTGCTTTGGCTACAGGAGATGAGTTCTCCTTCTAGACACACAGAAGCTTTTAGGTCACATGTGCAGTGCTTGAGCTGGGAATTCAAATCCTTGAGCTCATCCTTTACTTTTCCCACATTGTTCAGCAACTTTAGGAGCAACCATCCAATCTCATTTTCATCAGTATGACAAAATGTTCAAAAATATATTCACAGTCACCCTGCTACTTGCCTCTTATAAGTGGTTGATTAGGAGTAACTGATGGTGATATTTATATCTCTATAGCCAGATCACTCCATGGACTACCAGTGCTCTCTTTACTACTGGAAATAGAATCATTAGCATCTTTAACTCTAGTCAGATTTGAGAGTCAATTCCAGAGCCCCCAGAACAAATTCAGGAAACTCATCTTAAAACTCTGTTCCTTGAGAGCCACTCTTGGTACCAAATCTGTACAGGTAAGAGTTTTTAAAACAAACAAAAAACCCAGAACCAATAAGTTCCTAATAAGTACATAGTAAATATTAATTTTGATTATTAAGGTCACAGCTGAAGTATTTAATTCCAAGTTCCTCTACTCCACCCAGTCCTGCCCCTCCAAAAGAGAAGCATATTTAATACTACTGAACTGAGAAATTCACTTAGAAACAAAATAATCACTCCTTTCTGATTAGTAAACAATAATTTCATAAATTTTCACACCACATTTACCCCACCTTTTACTAGGGATAGAGAAAACTAAGGGGAAAAATTTTAATGTCTCATTTCATTATTTTCCTCGATATTATTTGGCAAATTTTTCAAACCTAGTAAAATCAGACAGAAAAGTTAAATGAACATCTATATATTCTTTACCTTTACTTAGATTTACCAATGAGCATAATTCCATATTGCCACATGTCTCCCTCCCCCATCCATCCTTTCCTCCCTCCCTTTTCCCCTCTCTCTCATTCTCTCTCTCTCATTTTTCCCTCAGAACCATTCAAAATTTCAAATTTCATAACACTTCATCACTAAATACTTCAAAACTCACTTTCTAACAGTAAAGGCATTCTCCTGCACAGCCACAATATCATAATCAGACGTAAGAAAATTAACAATTTGATAATATTATCTAAGTGCAATCCATTATTGAAACCTTCACTTTTTGCCAATTCTCTCAAATGTGTCTTCTATAGCCTTAAAAAAAATCTATCGATAGAACCTAATTAGTGTTTACCCATTTGTGTTTAGCTATTATGTCTCTAAGTTCTAATGAAGTCATATTAGTTATCTTGGCACATTCTGGCTCTGTCTGACGTTTACTTCTGAATAGATTCAGCAAAAATATTTTGGCAAGAATGCCACATAGATGATTGTTTGTACATATTACATTGTATCAGGAGACACTATTGAACAATATTGTGACTATGACATGAGACAAACTCTGTACTATGGATTAACATTTTACAGTGCCACATTTTATATCATGTTATGCCAAGATTCTTCCATGAAAGTTTACCTCATACTTCATTTTTACATCTGAGAAAGCATACCATTTACAGTAGGAGTCTGTGGCATTCTCTTACTCTGGCCTGAGGAAGAACATTTGTTTCCCTAATCACGTCTTTACTAAAATCTGACAACTTTTAAATGTCACTTTCAGCAGGGAAGCCAATTTCATGCACCTTTAGAAATAATAAGCAGGTTATTTTGCCATCTTTTTTTTTTTAATCAGGATAACCGGATGTCATAAATTTTTCTCTAAAGTATCTAATCCCATCTACACTATCCATGACCTTAGATATATTTTGTTTATTCAAATACTTTGTTATACATCTGTTCTCTGTTGTTAACAATATTGAAAACTTCAGAATACTTACAACCCAGTAAGACAGACAAAGCTGCTTCATCAAGTTGAAGCAAAATTATTAAATTATAATAAATTTACTCTATAATAATTAACAGGCCTTGTATTTTCTCTCTCAATATCTATCATGAATTGATAAGAATTCTTCTGTTTTCAAGTTGTTATGAAACTGAACATCTATTTTCTACCCTGAAATTAAAAAAATATATATATATATATATGTATAAGCACATAGGTAAGCACAAGATATGCTTGGTAATAAATTAACAAATATGGTAAATAGTATAGTTCATAATTTATGCCTATTTTATGACTTAACACTAACTTGTTATTTCTTTTTCAACTTAAATCAACTTGTTATTTCCTTTTTTTTCTTCTTTCTTGGGCTAAATTCTTTGTTTCACATAAACTAAAGAAGCTCTGATCAACTGCTGATGGAGATTGTCTCTGTTTTCTAAGTCTCTTTACAAATTGCATGAATAGAAATTGTAGCTATTGAGTGTTTTAAAATTTCAAGTTTATTTAGCTTAGTATAATTTTATCTACTTCACATAATGGGTGTTTTCTAAGGGCTTTTTTCAGAGAAAAATTTACTACATGAGGAAAATTTTACAAATCACTTTTCTAGGCAATAGAAAATAATTGAGTGACTTGTTTCTAACAGTCATCTCATCTCTGCAAGACTCATCAAGACTAGAAAATGGAGAAACAACAAGATAGTGTGTGCTATACAAATAAAGTAAAAACCATAATTCTTACTAAAAACCTTGAAATTTTATTTATACATCAAATAAGATATGATTTGACTGCAACAGCAGTTATATATACCTGAACGTGGCATAAGGCATAAGACCTACTAGAGATTAGAAGAGTAGACAATTCATGATTGGCTGGATAAAGCTCAAAAAAGCAGGTGTCTTCAATTAGGCCTCATACCTAGCTGGGATTTCAACATGTAGAAGAGACAAGGGTCAATACACACTCTCCTCATGTACCCTCCTTGTGTTCCTAGAGGGTTTTCCCTCATAGCAGGTCCCATCTCTTTACATAAGTGTCATCTATGCACACCAAATTAATTGGATAGCTTTCCTTTCCCTTTATCTTCATGAAGTTGGGTGAGAGGAGCTGTTGGAGAATCATAAATCTCCATCAGTTTTGGTGCTGTGCTGGCTGTTCAGCTCCAAGTAGGCAGCTTATGAGTTGTGATGATTTATAGTTTTAATCTTTTCTATAAATGAGTATGGAGGCTATACAACAGGCCTATATTTACAAAGAAAACAGCAGATAAATAAGTAAATAAATAGGTGGATAATCATAATAACCTTGACATTAAAACATAATGTTACAAGACAAGGTTGAAGAAATGTATTTTTAACCCCTTCTTCTGGGGTGATTAGTAAACTGTTATTTCCTGTATGTGTAAATTTTTATGGATGAATAACTCAAAATATATGGGGTTATTTTATTGTATCCACAATAATAATGCATTAGAGTATACCCATTATCTTACTGTCCATGACATGGATTCCTGGTTTATCTAACTAAAGTATACTACCTCAACATATTTTCTAAAAGTACAATAGAAATATAAAATATAAGAGATAGAAGACACTTTAAAGCGAGTTTAATCTAGGCCCAAGATTGTTAAAGTATTTTTGGCCAAAGTTATAGTAATAGTTGTTGGCAAAGATGCAAGTACAGCCCGAGACTCAGTTTTTCACTCTTTGCCCAATATAGCATTCTGTCTGTGTTAAAACTGTGTTAAGATTTAATGTTAACATAACCAATTGAAAGATAAATCTTTGAGTGTTTTACGTGAATCTTACTGTTAAAAAATGTGTTCAAAACATATTTTAGACTGGGAAAAGTCACCATGGACACTATGCATGTTCATTGGTTTATTGTGATGACCTAATTGATGGTTGAATTAATTGAAGATATTTGCTTTATACATTGTGATGTTTCATAAATTTTGGCAACTACATATTTTTATTTCTGTGAGGTTGTCATCTTCTTTTTCTGTTGTTGTTAGGATAATTGCTCCAATACAAATGCTTACAACAAAGTACTAATTTAACCCATTATGTATATAGGGAAATGTTATAGTTCAGTTTGTTAGAATAATATGTAGTAAATAAGCATTGAATACACTTTGATAATAGTGTTTAAAAGTTATGTGGGATAGGGAGGGTGGGAGGGAGATGCAAGAGGGAGGAGATATGGGGATATATGTATATGTATAGCTGATTCACTTTGTTAGAAAGCAGAAACTAACACACCATTGAGAAGCAATTATACCCCAATAAAGACGTTAAAAGAAAAAAATAAAAGTTATGGAATGACTTAGAATAAAATCTGCTCATTATCATAGCCTGATCAATTTGATCTCTGTACAACTTTGCCATCTTACCTAATGTCCTTTTTCCTCTTTTCCCTTACACTTTTATTTCATAAGCCTTCTACACTTTCAAGAACATGCCAAGTGTGTGACTGTAAGTAAGTACTTTGCATCTGCTGTACCCTAGTTGTGGAACATCCCTCTCCTCAACTATTTGCATAACTGATTCCACCTTATTTTCCAGATCTCAATCCAAAAGTTACCTCCTGTTCTGACAACCCCATCTATAGTATGTCTTCCTGATACATTTACCACAATCTGATTGCTCACATAATTAATAAAAATCTGTTAATATTTTTTTTAAAGTTATGGCATGGATTTCATTACTTTTTAAAATTAATGTCTCAACTATTAATTCCATACTGGATGTGTGAGATTGTTAGATTCCTGACTTTATGGTCAGTAAGTGATTGTTGTAGGAAAATTCTGTCATGACTAAAGAATTGTCAGAATATTCATCATCATCTTCATTATTATCATTATAATCACCACTGATACCTGTCATTAATAAGATCCTAGGGGAATTTATATCTAGGTTTAACCTTGACCCTAGAACTTATTATCTGCAAAACATTGAGCAGTTACAAAGTCAGGTCTTCAATTATGAGAATAACAATAGAACTTACGTATTGAGTTTTTATAAAGACTAAATGATTGAAATTATAAAAATGTGTGTCACAGTGCCTAGCACATGATAAGCATAGTGATTGCTGTAGCAGTTGTTACAGTTAGAGCAAAAATAGTAGTAGAGGAATATTATTAAAGGATATAGGTAGGATGGTGGTAGTAATATTGGTGCATTGGTAGTAACACCTCATGTTTCCCTAATATTAACCTTGTTGTAGAAATGATGGATAAAGGGCCCTAAATTTAACAGAATTAATTTTAAATTGTATCTGTTTCTCAACAGCAAAATGGAAATAACAAGAATACTCTGAGAACAAAATAAAATCTCATAGGGTTTTCATGAGAACTAATGGGGCCAAGGGGCAGCCACCTCAAAATATGCTTCAATACATATTGATTATTTTGGATTAAAATTACTTAAGGAATGGCTGATGAAAGAGGGACATTTTGACTCTCCTCTTTATCTCCCTGAAAGCAGGAAATAAATCTCCCATGTGAAAGGTGCCCTTCCTGTATTGGGAGGTAGAAAGACATCACCAGAGAGAGGAAAGTCAGGGCTGAGAGGCCTACATAAACAAACCTTGTTACTTCTATATTAATTTACTACCCAAGCCCAAACTTTGCTTAAGTTCCTTACTAACTAAACACCCAAACATAAGTTTCTTTGTCTTGTCAATTCCTCTCAAATTTATTGTTTCTTTGTCTAAAAAATGTAAAAGCTGCCAGCTTTGGCCACTTCTTAGGTCCTACTTCCATGAAACCTTCCTATAAACTTTTTTTCCTAATGTTAATCTGTTTTGTATCAATTTAATTATCAGTCTAACCACAAGATTGGTAGAGGTGGGGAATTTCCCCTTCCCTGACAAAATGAAATAAACTAATATACATAAATACTTAGAACAGTGCCTTACTCAAGAAATGATTATTATTTTCTATAGTGTTATGATGTTTTTGTTGTACCACATCACTGGGCTGGAAAGTGATATTGCAGAGGTTTAAATCTATGTCTGTAACCAAAACCTGTACTTTAACCTAACACTATATTGCCTCCCAGATCAGCATGTTCTTCTCATGGGTAGCAATTAACATACCGTTTAATGAAGTTGAATTTATTTTTCCATCACAGTAGTGAGAATGGCATAATTTGCTCTAAAGTGAATTAGCTTCCTACCATAGGGAACAGTTGACTAACTTTGTTAAACGTATTTTTTTGTATAACCCGGATTCTCTTTAGATCTGATCTCAGAAGACTGTTTCCACTATATGTTAACTCTTTTGATGCTTTGTGACATCCACTGGGTTTTCCTTGTGTCTACTCCTCCAAACCTTGGAGTGATTTTTAAGGGCCTAATTCCCTGTGTTAACATTTCTTTCTTCTTAAAATAGTGATGTCTGATATGTCCTCATTTCTTCTTTTTTTTTTTTTAACATCCTTATGGGAGTATAATTGCTTTACATTGGTGTGTTAGTTGCTGCTTTATAACAAAGTGAATCAGCGATACGTATATATATATCCCCATATCTCCTCCCTCTTGCGTCTCCCTCCCACCCTCCCTGTCCCACCCCTCTAGGTGGTCACAAAGCACCGAGCTGATCTCCCTGTGCTATGCAGCTGCTTCCCACTAGCTATTTGTAGTGAGGTGGATGGACCTAGAGTCTGTCATACAGAGTGAAGTAAGTCAGAAAGAGAAAAACAAATACCGTATGCTAACACATATATATAGAATCTAAAAAAAAAAAAAATGATCATGAAGAACCTAGGGGTAAGACGGCAATAAAGATGCAGACCTACTAGAGAATGGACTTGAGGATGTGGGGAGGGGGAAGCATAAGCTGTGACAAAGTGAGAGAGTGGCATGGACATATATATACTACCAAATGTAAAACTCACCTCTTTTCTTGATACATTTATTTTCAGATTCTAACACTGAACTTATGTTACCTTTACATTGGGTCAATAACAGATTTTTAAGTACCATTCTACTGTCTTGCAGTTCTATAATGACCTTACCTAGATATCAATTACAATAGTCCATCAAAACCATGATTTGTATATGATGTGCCTGAGTGGTTTTTTTCTTTCTCTCTCTCCTGCTTGGGTATCATCTAGGTTTCTGCATCTGGAAGTTGATTTCCTTCTCGAAATTCAGAAAATTTAGGGCCTTTATTTTTCCTATTTTTTTCTTCCTTATTCTTTTTCCTGTCTCCTTCTGAGACTCTGATTGTATTTATGTTAATTTACTTGATATCATGCCCCATGTTTCTGAGATTATGTTCACTGTTTAGTCTTTTTCTCTTTGTTTTCCTCAGATTTATAATTTTCTATGGGTCTGTCTTCAAGTATACTGAATTTCTTCTGTCTTCTATCTTCCATTAATCCTTATCTAGTGATTTACTTTTCAGTTGCTGTACCTCCCAGTTCTAGATTTTTCATTTGTCCTTTTTATGGTTTCTATTTCTATGCTGAAATTCCCTATCCATTAACTCATTATGCTTACTTTTTTAAGTTTATGACTATATTTATAATACCTGTTTTTAAATCCATGTCTATTGTTATAATATCAAGGTCGTCTTGGGTTTGATTACTATTGACTGATATTTTTTAAGTATACATGACATTTTCCTGTTTTTCACATATCCCATGATTTTGGTGGGGATCTGCCTGCAGTCTTTTATATCTTACTTTTTAGCAAGAGAGATATTGTGTAAACAACTAATCGTTATCCAGTTTGAATGTGGCCACAAAGTAAAGCACAGATTATGGTGGAAGACAAAAGAGGGAATTGACCACATTTTTGAGACAGGAAATATTTTGCAATTTTTTTGAAAATAAGAATGTTCAGGAATAACAAAGAGTACATTGTATCTTTAGTAGTAATATAATTCAGATCAAACTTTAAAAATCTTAAAAGAAACCAAGAGTTATATATAAACATACAGTAGAAGGAAATACTAATTCAGAGTTGCAGAACTTGTCAGCATCTTTGGTTTTTCAGCTAACCAATACAAGCTATTTCCTCACCTGAAAAATGTTAACTCTTGCATAATCTAAGAACATTTCTAAATAACTAATGTTCCTGAGTACACTGAAAAACATTCCTCATTCCTTTGAAAAGCCTAAAGCGCTTTGCAAATTTAATGTGTGATCATCATAATTCCTACAATTTAAAAAAATTTTGCACACTTAAAATTAATTTATCTTGCATCAAAAAGAATACCCAGGAATAAACCTACCTAAGGAGGTAAAAGACTTGTACTTGGAAAACTGTAAGACACTGATGAAAGAAACTGAAGACATCACAAATGGATGAAAAGATATACTGTGGTCTTGGATTGGAAGAATCAATATTGTTAAAATGACCATACTACCCAAAGTAATCAACAGATTCAATGCAATCCCTATTAAATTACCAATGGCATTTTTCACAAAACTAGAACAAAACAATTTTTATGGAAACACAAAAGACCCTGAATAGCCAAAGCAATCTTGAGAAAGAAAAACAGAGTGGGAGGAATCAGGCTCTCTGTCTTCAGACTATACTACAAAGATACATTAATCAAAATAGTATGGTACTGGCACAAAACCAGACATACCGATCGATGGAACAGGACAGAAAGCCCAGAAATAAACCCACGCACTTACAGTCAATTAGTCTACGTCAAAGAAGGCAAGAATATACAAATGGAGAAAGGATGTTCTCTTCAATAAGTGACGCTGGGAAAACTGGACAGCTACATGTAAAAGAATTAAACTAGAATATTCTCTAACACCATATACAAAATAAACTCAAAATGGATTAATGTAAGACCAGATAATATAAAACTCTTAGAGGGAAACATAGGAGGAACACTCTTTGACATAAATCACAGCAATATTTTGCATTTGTCTCCTAGAGTAATGGAAATAAAAACAAAAATTTAAAAAATGGGACCTACTTAAACTTAAAAGCTTTGTGCAGCAAAGGAAAACGTAAACAAAACAAAAAGACAACCTACAGAATGGGAGAAACTATGCTACTGACAAGGGATTCATTTCCAAAATATACAAGCAGCTTATACAGCTCAATGTCAAAAAAACAAACAACCCAATCCAATGTCAAAAAAACAAACAACCCGGGCTTCTCTGGTGGCGCAGTGGTTGGGAGTCCGCCTGCCGATGCAGGGGACACGAGTTCGTAGCCCTGGTCCGGGAAGATCCCACATGCCGCGGAGCGGCTGGGCCCGTGAGCCATGGCCGCTGGGCCTGCGCGACCAGAGCCTGTGCTCCGCAACGGGAGAGGCCGCGACAGTGAGAGGCCCGCGCACCGCGAATGAAGAGTGGCCCCCGCTTGCCGCAACTAGAGAAAGCCCTTGCACAGAAACGAAGACCCAACACTGCCAAAAATAAATAAAAAATAAAAATAAAGGAATTCCCTTAAAAAAACAAACAAACAAACAAACAAACAACCCAATCCAAAAAATGGGCAGAAAATCTAGAAAGACATTTCTCCAACGAATATTTACAGATGGCCAACAGGCACATGAAAACATGCTCAACATTGCTAATGATTAGGGAAATACACATCAAAACTACAATGAGGTATCACCTTAAACTGGTCAGAATGGCCATCATCAAAAAGTCTACAAATAATAAATGCTGGAGAGGGTGTGGAGAAAAAGGAATCCTCCTACACTGTTGGTGGGAATGCAAATTGATACAGCCACTATGGAGAACAGTATGGAAGTTCCTTAAAAAACTAAAACTAGAGTTACCATATGATCCAGTGATCCCACTCGGGCATATACCTGGAGAAAACTGTAATTTGAAAAGATACCTGCACCCCAATGTTCATAGCAGCACTCTTTACCATAGACAAGACATAGAAGTAACCTAAATGTCCATTGACAGATGAATGGATAAAGGAGATGTGGTATATATATACAATGAAATATTACTCGGCCGTAAAAGACAATAAAATAATGCCATTTGCAGCAATATGGATGGACCTAGAGATTATCATACTAAGTGAAGTAAGCCAGATAAAGCCAAATATCATCTGATATCACTTATATGTGGAATCTAAAAAAATGATACAAACAAACTTAGAAATAGACTCACAGACATAGAAAACAAACTTACGGTTACCAAAGGGGAAACAGTGGGGAGGGATAAATTTAGGAATTTCAGATTATACATATACACACTACTATATATAAAATAGATAAACAACAAGGACCTACTGTATAGCACTGGGAACTATACTCAATATCTTGTAATAATCTATAAGGGAAAAGAATCTGAAAGAGTATATATATATATTTATATATATATAAAAGTATGTATATATATAAATTGATTCACTTTGCTGTATACTTGAAACTAACACAACATTGTAAATCAACTATACTTCAATAAAAAATAAATTTATCTGGAAACATCAATGTTCAAATACTAAAAGTTTTATTATAATTTTTTAAAATTCCAGAGCTCTTTCAAATTTGAGATAATTTTGACATTGGTATATCCTGCACTATCTTTAAATCTTTTCTCTTTGGGTAAAAATCTAACACCAATTTAATTGGTCTTCAATTTAAGTAAACAAATACACTTTCAAACAAGAACTTAGTAAAGAACAAAATTTAACAATATAAATTAAGATGTAAGAAAATATTAATTTTCTCAGAATTTAAAGACTTTTTGTTACTCATATAATTAATATAATTAGAAATGACAACATGATTTATTGATATTTTATTTTTTTATTGTGATTAAAGAGAGACATGTAGTACCTGGTTGCTCTAAATTAACTCTTCTGTCATAAAATGGTGTCTCCTTTACATAAGTATACATTTGTATTACTTTCAAGTTAATTATAAATGTGGTAGTAACTATTGGTTTGAATATTTAGGTCTGCAAAGAAATAAGAATATGTATCATTTTAGTAAAATAACTTTAGTTTTTAGATTGCAGTCAGCATTTGGAAAATTACTGTTGGGTTTTTCATATTCTTGCATGCCTAGAAAGAAGTCAGTTGTTTTCCAATAATGGTGTTTTCGGAAACTATCACCATTTCCTTTCCTTGCTTTAGAATGTTATAATTATTATTTGAACATCACATCTCA
Source organism: Tursiops truncatus (assembly GCF_011762595.2). NCBI lineage: Eukaryota > Metazoa > Chordata > Mammalia > Artiodactyla > Delphinidae > Tursiops > Tursiops truncatus. Next base: position 49,731,691 of record NC_047041.1, read on the forward strand.
GGAGATTTTGCTTCAATCACATGACGCCTATAAAATGAATCCATGAATACTGAATAAAAAACATTTATCAGTATTTGGAAAGACAATAGTGTAGGAAATCTATTAGTACCATTCATTTCATAGAGATTTCAGTTTTAGAATTGTATCACTATTTAATTTATTGTGATTTTGGTTTGCTATACTCTATAACTCCACTTATATAAAAGGCTTAAAAATTCTGGGCTCACTCTGAATTTCCCATATCTCTTTTAAAGTGTGGGTCTCATTCTTTACCTCTTTCCTTAGGTCTGAGTAATTCTTTGCTTGACTATCTCTCTCCTTCCCACATTCCTTTTGTTGTTGTTGTTCTGTAATTTTGATGCAAGAGTCTTTCCTTAAATTTCAAACCATATGCTGCGTTTTCAGGATGAACTAGTGTGTGCTGGTCTCCAGAGTCTTCCAGCAGACTGATATATGGAAAATATAGAAGTGCAGAAAAATATTACTGTGGTAATTTTTCCTTGTATACTGAGTACCAAGATATTTGTCTATGATGGGAAGCTGGCTAGATTTTGGTTAGCAGGCTGAAATAGTATTAGAAGGATTTTCACACAGGGCAAGTCAATCTTCTCACATATTTGTGGGATGTTTCTCACACAACATCTATAAGAAAAATTGACATTTTATCCACACTGGACAGAAATAGTTAGTTGACAAGTCCTCCTGTTCAGTACTGCCATATGAAAGAGGTCAGTGATGGAGCTAGAAATTCCACTGTAACAGACCACAGTGTTCAAATGAGGCCTTGAAGAAGACACTATTGAGAGAGTAGCAGTTGTGTAGAAATAACATTCCTAGCAAAGTGTGAAACAGACAATGAATTTACAACCCCAGCCTAGAGCTTATTTTTTTTTTAAATAGGAGTAAAATAAAGAGTAAAAGACACCTGTCAAAAATGATGAATTGAGGGTCTTGAAAATGAAAGTGGAAGAAAATAAACTCGTCAAATTTCAAGCAAAATTTAGCACTTTATACACTCCTTTAGAACACCTTCACAAAGAACAGGTCTGCGATTCCTTGTTTCATGTGATGTGGAAACAATAGAGGTTTCTTGCAAGCAGATTTCAGAGGTGACCTGCATGTGCCTTTCCATTTGGGGAAAGGACTCTTGATGATATGCTTTGAAGACATGAATTTGCTAGATCAGCATACTGCCTGCTAAAAAGCACCATGGACAGCCTCCTAATTCTTCCTCAATTGCCTCCATTCACTGCCTCATATAACCCTTCTAACACCTAACAGAGGGATCCATGTTCTTAAGGCACGGTTTTGTCAGGCTGTCCACTACATAGAAATCATCAAGGATGTTATTGGTGCATTCAGGGGACTCTATCTTAAGCCATTTTTTCCCCTGAGTGCAAGGCTAGCATTTACTTCCTCTTTCCACTATCACTAGACAATTCTATTCAATTATCTCACTATTACTTCAGTTTCAGTATTTCTCAATCAGAATTCATGATTCTATTTCACAAACCTTACAGTTGACAATCTTTGTTTTGTCTGCCCAACACTCACTCACTCTGTACCACACACCCTTCACCCCCACTAGAGGTTTGGCCATTCAACCCATGCAGCATTATTTGTAATTATCTTTAGTTCCAGAAACGTGTTCAAAGAGCAGGCATGTAAGCAAGGCTGGTTCAACCAGAAACTGGGAAAGGAAAATTCCTTGCCCTTTGAATCATTGAAGGAGATATATTTGCACCTGAGATGCCAGGAGTTATGTTTTTAATCACATTAAAAAAAAATGTTCAGTAGGAACAAATACAGCAGGAATCAAGTTGAGACAAGTGTCTGAATCCCCCCAGATCTAATCTTTGAAGTATCTCGAGATTCCATGTTTCCCATAGCTTTTCCTTTGGTTTTGTGAAAGACTTCAGTACATTTCCAGTGCATCATCTTGTTCATGTGTGTAAGCTAATTTGAAGGGAGATTTCTGTACGTGCAACTAAATATTCTGACTAGTTGATTCTCCCTCTCCTATTTTGCTTTCTTCTATAGTACCATCCCTGCCCAGGTTTCTAAAGTAGCAATTTGGAGACAGGCCATTCAGCGTTCTTTTGTTCACCTTTGTTAGTGAAACGGTGACTGTAACATCTTAATGTGTAAGACTTTACTTTAATATTGACATCTTAATAACTCCTAATTTTTCTCTCCATCTCCGTCTCCACTGCCACTACCACACTGAAGCCATTTGCATCAGTCATCTGGATGATGCCAACCATCACTTTGCCTCCTGAATTCTGCTGCCAGTTTAGTCTCTCCCAAGTACACAGGAATTAAGACGGAAGTCTAATCACGGATTCCCTTTGTTCAGTGATTTTAGTAGTCACAAATTTATGCTGCACTCATAATTTTAAGTTTTCCATTTTATATGTCACCCTAATGTCCCAAAGCTCTTCCAATAGAAAATGCTTCCAAATTAATTCATTTTTCCCCCACTTCTGTTTTACTTTTCACTTTCTGACTTAGTTAATAGCAACTTATTGTGGTGATCATTTTGCAATATATACAAATATCAAATCATTATACTGTACACCTGAAACTAACAATGTTATATGTCAATTATATCTCATTAAAAAAAGAGTAAAGAAAAATGGCGATTCTGGGGCACAAACACAGATTATCTCAACCTAGAATCCTTGTTTTTTTTAAATTTATTTATTACATATAAGACTCTAGTCATTGAACTGTACTGCATTTTCTTAAGAAATCCAGGGAAAGTACATACTACAGGATTGGTGGTGGGGGCTGGTAAGAGAGACAACAGTAAAAATATTAACAAGGTGCCCCTTGGAGTTGTTTATGTAGACCACTAACATGACAGATAGTTGAGTGACTTTCATATTAAAAATATCAACAAAATAGTGAGTATTTTTAAAATAAGATCATTCTTTCAAGGATATCAGGTATGTTTTTCATACCTGATTTTTCTTTATCCTATATGTAATCTATTCACGGCTTCTCTTTTCATTCATATACCACTGAACCCTTATTGAAAAGCTTTTGCATTCAAAATACTCCTTATAAACTGCTTGTTATGAAACAATTTAAAATCACTTCTTGTCAGTCAAATGCACAATGCAATCTCCCTCTCTTTGAGAGAATGGATTTATATATACAAAATAATCTCCAAAAACATAATCAAGGAGAAGAATCACTTTGAAAATGCTGCATGCATCATCAAAGGATAGGCCAGAGATATTTTCAGCTGATTTTAAGACCACTGAATTAATGGCAGTTTCACTGGATTGGAATATTTGAAAGCTGAAAGATGTTATCAACTGTGCAAGCTTAGAGAGCAGTGGTAAGGTGCACTGGACTTATTTAGAAGAAAACTCTAACTGGCCGTGTCACATGAGGACCATTATTCAGTATCTTTGGGTGTGCATTTCTTCTTGGGCAATATGAAGGATAATATACCTGATTAGCCATTTCCTAGTTTCCTTTGATCTGCAAGTTTCCCGTATCTACGGGAGAGTCAGAGAAGAGTATGTGCCTACAGTCAGGTCTATATAAATTACAGAAGGAAGAACGGCCTATTTTGGATGCAAAATCAGATGTTGATATAACTGCTTCCTTTCTACTTTCATACATACATAAATATTTCATCTTTTTATAATTTTAAAAACTGCCTAACGAGGCCGTTTTCTGTTGTCATAATGTCATTTATCTTACTGCATTATGATATTTAAAATATTAACCCTAACAGCTATCATTTTTGACCACTTAGTAAGCACAAGACATTGTGCTATTCACTTTACATACAGGGTTTCATAAATCACTTATGAAAGTATCCATTCAAAAATATTTATCAAGCATTTATTACATGTTGAGCACAGTACCTGTCATGACCTCCATTTGATAGATGACAAAAAGGGAAGGAACTTGTCATAGGTCACATACCTTGCAGAGTCTAACAGTACTGTAGTACTTTCAGAGTCCAGTGATCCTGGACAGCTATGGCAGAAATAAGATTCAAAAAACATGCTGAAAAAGCAGCTTACAACTGTAATCGATATCGGTAAAACAGATTATCTAGAGAGCAGGCTACATTTCTGGCTTAGAAGATGGAAGCAAAACTCACATCTATGGATGAATAAAAGTTTAAGACATCTATCTTCCACTTGTCAGAGTCCATCTGATTGTACAGAGATGACACATGAATCCTTTCCTATTTGGTCTCCAGGGCTACCATTTTTAATGCCCTGGTCTATGATTGTCTTCCTCATTTGATGGCTTGCTCCTTTTGTAGACAATATCCCTTGACTCCTTTGCCTTATTCTTGGTTCTACAAACTTTTCAAGACCCGGCTGTCTTCATAACTCAAGTTGCCTGTTTTACCATTTATCAGGCTGGTTTGTTTCATGCTTAACAACTTCAGAGTTCAAACCTTAGACCCAAGGCCATATTTGGGGGCCAGGATCCCCTCACTAAACACTTTTAACATCTTCATGCTTCTTCTGGATGTCTAAAAGTGTTAAACAAATCTCTTGGTTTCAGGATAGTGATCTACTGGTTTCTAAAACAATAAAATATTTTCTCAAAAAATAAAAAGGATTTCAAATGCTGGAAGAATTGACTCATCATTATTATATATTTGGGCCAGGGACAATTTCTTTCTGCAAAACGGTCTATAATCTTTTTTTTTTTTTTTTTTTCGGTACGCGGGCCTCTCACTGTTGTGACCTCTCCCCCGTTGAGGAGCACAGGCTCCGGATGTGCAGGCTCAGTGGCCATAGCTCACGGGCCCAGCCGCTCCGCAGCATGTGGGACCTTCACCAGACCGGGGAACGAACCCGTGTCCCCTGCATCGGCAGGCGGACTCTCAACCACTGCGCCACCAGGGAAGCCCTCTATGATCTTCTGAAATATGTTTTATTATCCTTTCTTCTGTAGTGTAACTAGGCTCTCCAAGGTGGCTAGAGGGCTTCTGATCACTGAATGCATTGATCTCTTTTTAGTTCCCATCTTTATCTCTCAGCAGCAACTGGCTTTGTCAACATTTGCAGGAACGATAATGGGCTTTGGAAAAAAGTCCGAAAATTGGTTCTAATTTAAGGTACTTGCAAGCTGTGTATCCTTGGCTATGTAACCAAACTGTCTAAGGTTTATTTTCTAGTCGATAAAAATGGTTTTTTGAACCATCTTGTAGTGTAGCGTTGAGAATTAAATGAATGTTAGATATGTTTCCCAGGGTAGGATTGCACAGGGTGATAGCATCTCTCAATCCATCTTGGTCTGTTAATAAGTTAAACACCTTCCTTTACTTTTATTCAAATATCTGTTATACTGGTATGAGCATTATAGTGACTCACACAAAGTAATAAGGATAGTTTTTCCTTTTTCAAATGCTCTTATAATGTGGATTCATTCATTAAGGCTGGCTGCTCAAGAAGTGTGTAATATAACTCAACATTTGTAGAGTGCAAACTGAATATTAAGTTCTTTCTCCTTTGGGAGAAGTTAAGTTTTTATTTTACCACAGGGGAAACTTTGCCAGTAAGGTTATGTTAGGCACTATGTGCACTTTTTAGATGAAATGTAGCTCAAACTAGCAAGAAAGCACAGCCCTTTAAAAACACCTCAGGACTTCCCTGGTGGTGCAGTGGTTAAGAATCCACGCTCCCAACACAGGGGGCCGGGGTTCGATCCCTGGCCAGGGAACTAGATCCCACATGCATGCCGCAACTAAGAGTTAGCATGCTTCAACTAAGGAGGCCACCTGCCACAACTAAGACAGGGCACAACCAAATAAATACCAAAAAAAAAAAAAAAAGAGGGACTTCCCAGGTGGCACTGTGATGAAGAATCCGCCTGCCAATGCATGGGACACAGGTTCGAGCCCTGGTCCGGAAAGATCCCACATGCCGCGGAGCAACTCAGCCCGTGCGCCACAACTACTGAGCCTGTGCCCTAGAGCCCATGAGCCACAACTACTGAGCCTGCGTGCCACAACGACTAAAGCCCACATGCCTACAGCCCATGCTCCACAGCAAGAAGCCACCGCAATGAGAAGCCCGCTCACCTCAATGAAGAGTAGCCCCTGCTCACCGCAACTAGAGAAAGCCCATACGCAGCAGTGAAGACCCAACACAACCAAAAATAAATAAATTTATTAAAAAAAATAATAAGTAAATAAAAACACCTCATGGGCAGATAAACTGTGTCCACCTAAATTGCTAACAAACATTTGCTACATATGGCTCCAAGTGTTATTGCATAATCTGTTTTCCCAGTTTCAGGACATTAGCTTCTTTCCAAGGTTACTTTCCTGAAAGCAGTCCCTAATTAAACCCTTTGAGATTTTGGCTTAGGCCTCCTGAACATATCTATTTCCTATTGTTACTGGAACCACATTTGGCGTTCAGCTACTGTTACTTTCTGACCACCAAGTACTTGATGTCACTCAATTTGTATAGTTCAACCCTACATTAACTGCCTTGGTTTTATCCTGAGCTTCTTTAGCACTACAGGTAAGTGGTATGATCAAAATTTAATCATATACATATCCATTCATACATTCATTCAAACCCACAAGTATTTATTGCTTAGTATTGTTCCTATATACTGTCCTGGCCACTGGAGAATAAGTTCACAGAGTAGAAAATATACAAACAGAATAGAAGCAGAATTTACTCATGTAGACTACAACGGAATTAAGCAAAGGAAATGTGGAAGCTCACTACCTGAGAGGATACTGAAGGGTTTATTTCTGGAAGATGAGTTGGAATATCCACATAAATAGTTAAGAAGAACAATCCCAAATCTCCAGGGACAAATGAATGTATGAAGTATTCTGGTAAAGGGAAAGCTTGTAAAAAAATAAGGCTGGAAACATATAGTGGGATCAAATAACAAAGAACTTAATATGGAAGACAACGTGGATTTTTTCAACAGTAAAATTAATTCTTAGAAGTAATGTTAAAAGTCATACAAAACTTGAAAAGATGCACATAGTTTTATGTCAGTTTGAGGACTATTATCACAACCTGCCCTTTTGAAAATGAGCATTATTAAGTGACATATGAGTATTATCACAACCTGCCCTTTTGAGCATTATTAACTGACATATACTGATAGAGGTTTGTTGTCATCTATAAAAAACAAACAAAAGCTTTCCTCTCCCTGGAAAAAAGGGTAAACAAACCTTTTTATGTCCCCATTTTACCTAGCACATATGTTTAGTTGTATGTGTGACACTGAATTGTAATAGTCTCTGCACTTTTCTATAGTTTGAAGGGTCCTCGAATGATCACTTTTAACTCTATAGTTCCATTTCTCATCTGTGTGCTGATGACTCTCAAAACTAGAGCTTGAGGGTGATTCTTATTTCTCTGTGCCTGCTAGACATGACAGCTTAAATGTTCTATGGATTCATTATCATCTGCATGGCTAAAACTGAACTAATGGGATATCTTCTGGAAATGTGTCATTAAACATATTCTAAATATCTCCCCTAATTTAATATAATTCGATCCTAGGTAAATGCAAAAACAAACAAAACAAATGGAAAAACACCCCAACTCTAAAATCATTTACCTGTGGTGAACAAAATAAGAAAAAACCCAAGTGTTCCCTCCAAAAGGAATCTTAATAAAATGAGAGCAGTGAATAGTACATGATATAATAATAATTATCACCTGTTGAGAATTGCAATCATTGACCTGGTCTAAAATGGATACGGAAGCCAAACATGCATTGCCCATGCATTCAGGGAAATCTCCAACAAATTCATTGTATTAAAATAGTCCCAGTTATGTAGCATCTGCTGGCAAAACAAACAAATGCAGAACTTCTCAGGAGGAAAGTATCTGCAACTCAAGCTCCTCAGGATCCCATAGATAAATTTCAACCAGCTATAACAATACAAAATAATAATAATTACTTTATTCATGAGGAAATAAACTATTCTGAGTAAGAGTAAATAGAAATAGCGAACAACAGTTTTAGATCACCAAAGATTACAGGCATTGAAATTATCAGACACAGAATATAAAATAATGAAGTTTCAAATGCTAAAAAATAAAATAAAATTTAAAATATGTGTGAGAAGCTAGAAACAGATTTAAATTCCATTTGTAGTCACTGAAATCACTCATTTGCACACATCTCCTCTTGGGGGGAGGATTGAATAGGTGATGCACAGGGGATTTGGGGGCAGTGAAACTATTATGTATGATATTATACTGGTGGATATATCACACTAAATATTTTCCAAAATTCATAGAACTTTCTAGTAAAAAGTGTGAACCTTAGTTATACAATTTTATAAGTATTATTTAGGAGGTCAGTGGATACCAGCATGGAGTGCAGACTATGACCAAAGAACTGAACTGTATTAGAAATATATTTAGTATTTCACAGAAAGGGCTGGGGAGAAATGCTGAACTAAGCAAACTGGGCAATGAGTGGAGTCTATAAAAGTAGAAGTAAAAGAAACTGTACACAGATAGCACTGTATTGAGGTTGGGGTATGGATTAACTATTTTAATATTACTATTCATGTATCCTGGGATTGAACAATTAAATAAATGGATAACTAATGGTGTGAGCCAGGATTCTCATTGTTGGAGCAGGATGTTACAAATAAGCAAGAGAAGAGGCTACAGTGATCAATGTGGTAGTGGATTAGAGTTAGAGATATCAGTATAAACTCACATTTAGCTTAATAGTTATATATAGAAATATGTATAGATATGTGCTGATATATAGTCATTGGTTAGTAAAAACATGGGTTCCCTTGCCCTGTCAGTTCAGAAGGCCTAGAGCAGTGACACTAAGAAGCAATGAACATGACATTTAATATCATTCTTCAATAAAAGGAAAGAGGGCTGCTTGAAGAAAAGGCTGATTCTAGGACTGGGGCAAGAAATATATAATATGAGCCTGGGACATCTTGTAATGTAATAAAGTAGGGAAGTGTTCAAAAATATAATTAATCAATCAAAAAAAATCCACAATGATGGAGGTATGTCCAAAAGACACAGAAGATAACTGAAAGAGCTTGTAAAGGTCAAGGCTGAAAAAAATTGAGCAAATATTTCTAATAAAGCAGTATTGAATTATAACCCAATGTAAAAAATAAATATCCAGAGTTTATACTAATAAAAACACATGAGTGACTAAAGAAGTGGGGGGAGTAGGCACAAATCTGTGCAGAAAAATTCCAAAAGATTTACACAGATACTCTGTCCTTAAAGAGGTGGGGCATATCTCCTCTCTGGGCTGCACAAAGTGAATTCCTTTCAAAGAGGACACTATGGAAAGGGCAGAGGACAGTACCTTTAGAATGGAGAAAACTGACAAATACTACCTCATCCAGATAATCAAGGTCGACAATGATGAGCTGTGTTGATAATATCTACCCATGAAATTATATGATGAAAGTGGCACTTTCTATCTCTGGTCTTCCTCCCAATCACTCATAACCCCAGTCTAATCATGTTGATAGAAAATCATCATCAAATGCCAATAGACCCAAAATATCTGACAAGTATTCCTCAAATCTCTCAAGGTCATCACAAACAAGGAAAATCAAGAAACTATCACAGCCAAGAGTAGCCTAAGGAGATGTGCCATCAAAATATTATGTGGTATATTGGATGGAATCATGGAACAGGGAAAAAAAGACATTAGGCAAACTACAAGGAAATCTGAAAAATGAATGGACTTCAGGTAATAATACTGTATAAATACTGGATCATTAATTATAAAAAAATATACCATACTAATGCAAGATGTTACTAATAGGAGAAAGTGGGTATAGAATACAGGAACTCTTATATCATCTTCAAAATTTTTCTGGACATCTAAAATTATTCTAAAATGATGCTTATTAAAAGAAGAAACATCACTAGGGACTAAGAAATTTAGTATGAAAAAAAGCAAATTCAATTGCCAGGATGAATAGCAAGTATTCATTTTATGAACCTAATAAAATACTCAAATATATAGATAAATTTATTTATATATTCATATATGTATGATAGAACTACTGCTAGTATATATAAAATATACACATCTAATACACTTATAATGTATATTTTATAGATATGTGCATATATGTATATAATCTAATATGTATACATTGAAGGCAGAGGGAGAATTATACAAACCACGTGCAACATAATTTTCTTAATTATTGATAAAATAGATGAAATACTAGTGAAGTTATTAAAAATTTAGTAACAATTAACATAATTTAATGGAAATATATGAATGCTGTATAACAAATTAGAGAAAATGCATTCTTATGAAGTGCAATAAAACATATACAAAGCAATTTGTGTTCCCAGCCATAAAGTCAAGTCTCAACAGAGCAAAACATTTTTATTACATATTCCACTTTTTAAGAACACAATATGCAGTTAAATCAAAAATCAGCAGGTATGGGATACCTTTACCCCCCAATCAATCTGAAAATTATCACAAACACTTCTAATTTATTAATATTTATAGCTCATAAGAGAAATCGTAATAAAATTTTAAATGCTTAGAACTGAAATTGACTAACATTTAAACTTATTTTTTTAGCATGAAGATGAGACAATAATTCAAGATAAATATAGAGCCTTAAATCATTATATTAAGAAGGAAATAAACTACTGAAAATTAATAAGCCAATAATCAAATTTAAGAATGAAAAAGTAGGAAATAATAGTGGTAAGAATAGAAATGAAAGTAAAGATGGAAAATAAATGGAAATTTTTCTTTAAAAGAGAGTTAAGTATGCCAAGTTCTGGCAAGACAAATTGAAGAAAATAGATGCTCAAATAAAAGTACATTAGAAAATGAAAACGGTAGTAACATTATCATACATATGAGAGAAATTTTAAAAAATAAGAGCATACCTTTAAGAAACATGTGCCAATATTTTACATATTTGTATAATACCATATATTATATATATGTGTGTGTAAATATGTATATATACACATTTGACGTATACATGACAAATTCCTAGAAACACTCTTAAAAAAGGAGAAAACCAAAATTCTATTAATGAAATTAAGTTTAATTCAGATGTTCAAAATATTCTTCAAAGAGAAACACCAGGCTTTATGATTTAAAGGACTATATGACAAAACATTAACAAAATGGATCATTGCAATTTTATACAAATCTCCTAAGGTATAGAAAAAAGAAGGACTCTCTTCAATTAAATCTATGAAGCTAATATAATCTTGATAACCAAACCTTGTCAGGGTAGTATAAAAGAGGAATGTTACAAGTAAATCATCTCCTAAATAAATTTGTAAAGCCCTCAGTAAAAATATGAGCCAGCTAAATTCAGCAACATATAGAAAAGAGATCATAACTCATGAGCAAGTAAAGCTTATCTGTGGCAAGCAAGGTGGGTTTAACACTGAAAAATCTGATGGTGAAGATTATCACACTAACTGACTGAAAGAGGAAAAAAAGGATTTATCTCCATAGATGCAGAGAAAAGTATCTGGTAATAGGAAACATACATTCAAGATGTCTTAGTTAATAAAAATAAAAACGATTTCCTTAGTCTTCTAGATATTATCTAACAGAAACTTACAGCAAAGTTGGTTACTAAAATAAAGAAGATGCTCATGAACAGTTTCTGTTGGACAATTTGCCAGAAATTCTTGTCATTAGAGTAAACACAAGGGAAAAAAACTTACTTAAACGTTTACAGATCAGGAAGAAACAAAACCACCAATATTTGCAGATAAAATTATCTAAAATAAAAAATACTTCAAAGACTCTACAAGTTATTGGAATGAAGAAGAATGTTTACCAAGGAAACTAGAGGTATAACCAATATACCAAAAAATCAGTGGAAATTTTACACAGCCACAAATGCGAATTATAGTTGTAAAATGATACAATTTACAAAATAGTAACAAAATGTAAGATTCATACCAATATAACTAATCAAGGAAGTACAAGATTGAACCACAAAATTGAAAAATAAATATTGAAGGATATTTATGAAGAGACCAAAATAAGTGTGGAAATATACTTTGCTCTTGGATAAAAAGTCTCAATATTCCAGAGATAATTTTTTCTTTACATTCAGAACCATCAGTGTCAATAAAATTCTAATAAAATCCCCCAAAGTTTCTTTTTTTTTTTTTAAAGAAACTTGAGGGTCATTTAAGAATTATATAATAAGAATGACACAAGAAACACCAAACCACTTCTGAAGGAAATGAAGAGGAAAGTGGAAGGATATATATCTTGCATGGTATCAAGAATAAATCAAAGATTACAATAACTAAAATATTAGCTAAGAATTAGAAATAATTGGCTTGGGAATAGAAAAGAGCCATATAAAACAGTAGAGAACACAGGAATATTTTCACTGTTATATAAAAACTTGATATATAAAAAAAGTCTGTTTTGCCAATCACTGGGGAAAGATAGGCTTATGAATTAAGTATGCTTGGACAATTATCACATCACATGCAAGATTCAATTCTAGGTGGATTAAAGAAAAAAACCTTATGTGATGAAGAAAAGTGAACTTTTTAGAAGAGAATATATGAAACTATTTATATGACCTCAGGCTAATGAAGGACTTCTCATTCTAAGATTTCAAATGTGCAACCCATAAAGGGATGCAGTAAATGTAAAATTCTGTTTATTAATTCAACAAATTTTCATTGAGTACTCTGCATTCCAGGCATTGTGCTAGGGGCTATGGATACATCAGTGAACAAAACAAACATTTTTTTTCCCCTTGTAGAGTTTACTTTCTAGTTAAATATTTGCAATACATGTGTCTCAGTCCATTTGTGCTGCTATAACAAAATACCATAGACTGAATGGCTTAAAACAACAGAAATTTATTCCTCACAGCTCTGGAGGCTGGAAAATCCAAGATCAAGGCACTGACAGATTCACTGTCTGGTGCCAGCATGCTTCCTGTTTCATAGATGACTGTCTTTTCACTGTATCCTCACATGGCAGAAGGGATGAGAGAGCTCTCTGGGTCTCTTTTATAAGGGCACTAATCTCATTCATGAGGGCTCCACCCATGCTATCTAATCACCTCACAAAGGCCCCATCTCCAATCAACATTGCATTGGGGATTAGGTTTCAAATATAAATTTTAAGGGGACACAAACATTCAGTCTATAGAAACAGAACTGTCAAAGGATTAGTATCTAGATATATATCTATCTTCTACATGTCAATTTTCAAAAAAAGGCAAAATAACCTCACAGAAAAATGGCCAAAGGTCATGCACAGTGTTTTCCACAGAAGGAGAAGCCTTAATATCCAATAAATATAACATTTTAATGAAACTGTAATCAAGAAAATAAAAGTGAAAACCAAATATAATAGCACTTTATACCCACCTGAGTGGCCAAAATTAAAAATCAAGACAAAAACGAAATACTTGTAAAACTAAGAAACAAATATAAACTTTAGATACTAATGACAGAAATACAAATCATTAAACCACTTTGAAATCAATTTAACATTATCTTGTGAAGTTGAAGACATGCATTTCCAGTAACTTTACTATTCCCCTCTTAGCAAAACACTGGGATGTGTGCACCAGAAGTCATGTCCATGGATGTTCAGAGCACCAGTGTTTGCCAGAGCAAAACGGTGAAAGCAACCCAAGTGGGAATAGATAAATAATTTGAATTTTACTTATACAATGAAATATGTACTTTTTCACATAAGTTAAACTTGAATAAAATGACATCTCATGTTTTGCAAACTTTTATATCTCTGCCCAATATTTCTCTGGAAACAGCCTTTTTACCGTTTACTGAAAACAACAGTATTATGACCTGTGTTATAAATTTCTCACAACTTAGCATATTTACTACTTTGTTTGATAAGTATTATCTCTCATTTTGCAAGGTAAAGAAACAGCATCACAGGGATCAAGTATTGTACCCAAGATCACTCAACCAGTAAGAGGCACATCTTATCTTTAAATCCAGAGTTGTTTAACTACAGGGCTATACCTTTCCCCATCCTTTCTACCTCTTACAATTTGATATATCATATCTTTTAATGCCTACTTTTATAGTTTCTCTTCCACAAAAACTTTGAAATAAACCATCAAAAGTTTTCATGGAAGAAAAATCATATATATTACTATAATACAACAGAAATAAATTATTATACTTATTTGAGTGTAGAATTCTACATTGTAGCATAGTTTTACTTTTTGCTAAATAATTCCTTCTGCTGGATTAAGAGGCTTTTGTGGGTAGTGAGCACCTCTTAAATTTTGATTTCCTGTTGCAATACTTCGTGGAGTGTCTTTCACATGGTAAGTACCGAATTAATTGTATTTTCATTGAATTATATTTCTTCCTATCTTGATAGGTAGATAAAAAGGTACATATAATACATTTAAATACAATATGATAAGATTACTGTCTAAGAAATATTTTAAATTTTTGTGTGTACTAGATTTTGAGCCATGTGCCAGCACAAACAGGATGACTAATAATGACTGATAAACTGAGAAACTCGGGTGACAGCTAACATTTAGCAGTAGATCACTTCCCCATCACAGAGAACTAAATAGTTTCACTATATCATACAAATTGCAAAATTATGACTACCTGGCAAACTATAAATAATTTACTATGAATCAGAGTACAACAGGACAAACATTTCCAACTGTGTATCTCTCTAGAACACTGATCTTCAAAAAAATTTCAGCCTCTGAGGAAAGATGTGAAATTTATTGTAGTCATAAAGAACAATTTATAATGCATATTTTGATGTCATGAGACTAATAAAACTGCATCCTATGGGCAATGATTTGTCCCAGGATTGGTACAGCCTCTAGAGGGCTGTAAATATTACAAAAATAGTGCAAATTCTCAACACTTCAATGTGCTTATGAAATGAGGAAAATTACTGTTTTAATCATAGTCAAAATGTTATGGAAGGTAGAGCTGGGGCATTTATATGGCAGAGATTCCATTAGACATTATCATTATTAGAACAACCTCTATTATTTACACCATACAGTTAAGTCAAACAAATTAAAAATAAATAAATAAAAGCACATCTCCTGGAATTTACAAAGGCATGAAAGAAATCTCTGTCTCACCACTCTCCTTCATAGGTACAACCATCATTTCCCAGTCTAAACGAGATAGGACATTTCTATTTTCTTTAAATGGTTTTAGCTGGGTGACTCATCATCTGAGTTCATCTTACAGTCTATGTTCCTCAGGGTCTTTATGTCTGGATTTATTTTGTCTCCTAAGTAGAATATGCATCTTGTTTAGCTTTTATTAAGCATATATTTATTGAGTACTAACTATACTGCAGGTATTATTCTAGACATTGCATATACAGTGATGGAGAAAACAGATCAGGTTTGTGACCTCATGCAGCCTACATTCTAGAGAGGACAGAGACAGTGCCAGTTCTGTCACTGGTAATCACTGAGGTGGTGTACAAAAATGCTTTTTAGGTAGTAGGATTGAGGAAGACGATAGGTTTTTTTTTTCTGAATAATACCTATTATTCTATAACAGATTTAGCTGGAGTATTCACTGGAAATTTTCTTTGGCTTCAGACAACAAAATAACGTGCTTAAATAGTGGCTTATTTCTCATATAACAAAATTATGCAAGTAGCTAACTTTCAACTTTGGTTCAGAGTCTGCATCTATGTGATTTATTATCTTTCTTCATGAATACAAGATGGTGGCCCCAGCTCCAACCATGACCTACTGACAAAGCAGGGGATAAAAAAGGGAAGAGTGAAAGTACACATTAGGTTTTTCTCATTGGCCAAAACCAGAACACAATGCCTTCCCCATTACTGTAGTCACATGGGAGGTTGGAAAGCAAATATTTACTTCTCTAGCCTCTAAATAGAGCTAGACAGGACAGAAAGGAAATGGAATTTTGAGTTGAGTGAATCCGCCCATATGATCTCCATAACTGAAGAAATAGATTTGGGCATCTTCAGCATATGATATTTAAAGTTATGGGAGTGAATGAGATCCATTAATCTAGATCAGTGCTTTTGAATACACCCTTCTGCAATTATTAAATTGTTCTATTTCTCTGCTGTTTAATACAGTAGCTACTGGCCACATGTGGCTGTTGAGTCCTTGAAATATACCTAATGTGACTGAGGGACTTAATTTTTAACTTTCTTTTTTTTTCATAAATTTATTTATTTATTTTTGGCTGCATTGGGTCTCCATTGCTGTGTGCGGGCTTTCTCTGGTTGCGGTGAGTGGGGGCTACTCTGTTGCGGTGCACGGGCTTCTCGTTGCAGTGGTTTCTCTTGTTGTGGAGCATGGGCTCTAGGCACACGGGCTTCAGTAGTTGTGGCTCACAGGCTCTAGAGTGCAGGCTCAGTAGTTGTGGCGCACAGGCTTGGTTGCTCTGCAGCACGTGGGATCTTCCCAGACCAGGGATCGAACCTGTGTCCCCTACATTGGCAGGCTGATTCTTAACCACTGTGCCACCAGGGAAGTCCCATTTTTAACTTTCTTTAATTAAAATTTAAATAACCTCGGGCTTCCCTGGTGGCGCAGTGGTTGGGAGTCCGCCTGCCGATGCAGGGGACACGGGTTCGTGCCCGGTCTGGGAAGATCCCACATGCCGCGGAGCGGCTGGGCCCGTGAGCCATGGCTGCTGAGCCTGCGCGTTCGGAGCCTGTGCTCCACAATGGGAGAGGCCACAACAGTGAGAGGCCCGCGTATCGCAAAAAAAAAAAAAAAAATTTAAATAACCTCATGTAGCTATTGACTACCATACTAAACAGGAAATCTAGCTAGTGTAAGAAAGAAAAGAGAGCAATTAGCATTTAGAAACATAATATTTAGAAGGTTTATAGTAAAGAAAGGATGGCAAAAACAAAATATATACATGCATATGTATCATACATATATACACACACACATTTATGTTTTGTTTATATACTTTTCTATTTAAATAATGAGATATGATATCTGAAGATGAGAAAGATGGGAAGAAAACTGAAAGATAAGGTATGAAATATTTACTTAAATAAGATATCATTATAGAAATGGATCAGCTAGTGATGTTGGCAAGATGGCGGAATAGGATGCTCCAGCCTTCACTGCCCCTAAGGAACACAAATTTGACAACCACCCATAGAGGAATATACCTTCACGAGAGCACAGGAATCCAGATGAGAGATTACAGCATTCAAGAGTAGCACAGAAATGAGAAAAGACATGTTAAAGAGAGTAGGAAGGCCAGTTTCACTTAATCTGCATCATGCTTCCTCCAAGCCTGTGCAGTGCAGTGCTAAGACGGATCCCCTCAACCCAGAAGTTCTCCTGTGGAGGAAAGAGAGCCAAGTGACTGTCAGACTTTGCTATAGACTCTCATACCAGGCCTGCCAGGGTCTGTGGACCTGGACCTGCCAGCTTGTAGACCCTAGCACTGAGCCCACCCATGGACCTTGGTACCAAGCCTACTCACCCACAATGTAGGGGAGCAGAAAAACTTTTAATGAAAACAATCTATAAATAAAATGCTTATTAGAGAGTTAAGGGAAGATGTCATATCCATAAACTAATACCATGGTACCAATACCAAGATAATAAAGGAAAAATGGGAGACCAAGAAAGCATCGTTTGAAAATAAAAATGTAAATGGTGAAATTTAAAGAAGAAATCATAGAAGGGTTAAAAGATGAAGCTGAGAAAATCTCTGTGAAAGTAGAACCTCCCCCACAACACTGAAAAGAGAAATTTAAAAATTGAACAGAAAGAAGAAAATTAGGTGATCCACCCCTATACTAATAGAAGTTCCAGAAAGGTAAGCCGAAGCCAAAAATAACACCTATGACCAGTCATCCAAGCTGATCTGCGAAGACATGATGCTACTGCTGGTTGGGCATAAAAAAAACTACAGATTGTAATGCCAAGACCATCAGCATAGACAGGATTTGTTATAGCTACAACTCCTGCCACTGCTGCCACAACTGGATTGAGCTGCCTGGTCCCTATTTATTTGTGTCAAAGCTTGTGATCCAAAGTCCAGAGGAGATGGAACTGATTCATGGAAAACAGATGAAGTGTTCATATCCTTATTGCAAGGGAGGCTAAAAAATCATTTATCTAACAATTTCAACTTCTGTAATGGGAGTCTGGCTCATGAAGTAAACATAAGATTTTACCTACATAGGAAGGGTTTAGATACTGGGCACCCAAGAGAAACACAAATGTTCACTACACATGGGAACTAGTAGAAAGCAGAGAAGAAAAGTCTTAGGGTGAAGATACAGAGAAAATCAGAAGGATGGCTGTCTACACAACAGGAAGTCTACAATGGAGGATGAAGATAGAGAATTCTGGGAGAGTTGTAGGCAACAAACAAACACAACCCAACAAAAACAGCGACCAAAAATAAACTGGTTGCATATCTGAAGAATTGAGCATCTAGAAAATAATATTAACAAATGTTTTACAGTTCTTAGGGGGCATTTCAAAGAATTTCACAATAAGTTGATAAGTGCAAAATAAACAAAAAAGAAATGCAAAATCTAGAATAGTATTTGTTGATGAAAATTGAACCCCCAAAATAAACAAAAGAAATGTAAACACAGCTTTCAGTTTGATTCCTCAGTATCTTTCAGACATTTAGAGCCATAAAAATTTGTTTTAACTATATCGGGAAAAATAAAATAGGGAGAGAGGTGTGAACAGAAACCTTTCAATTGATATCAAAAATAAAAAGCACACACAAAATGGTATTAACAGAATTTAGAACAATGACGTCAGTAACAGGAAACAGTTGAAAGATTTAAAAGCCCCTAGGAAACAACTTCAAAGTAAGGATGGTAACTAAAGGACTTGTTAAAGTAAAAATGTTTTAAAAGAGGATCTAAAATGTTACTTCTTCTCTTGAGCTCTATCATGGTAGAGTGAGTTCCTTTCTTTATGTGTTCCCTCAGCACTTTATATACATCTTCCTCATCATAGTACTTATCACATCGATCATAATTATTCACGTCTATTGCCCTCACTACTTGTATATTCTCTAAGCCTAACACAGAGAATTGTGCCAGATGCAAAATAAATGCCAAGTAAATTTTTCTTGAACTGATCTGCACTCACCCTTCTCCACTCTAGTTTGTTTTTCTTTATTTCATCTTTTCTCCATTTTTTACATACATTATTTCAATGATTTTGCTTCTACTTAAAAAAAAAATCTTTCATATCCTCATGGAAGGAGAGCCAGAAACTTTTAGAGTGAATTTTAAATCTTTTTCCAGTTGTCATCACTTCCCTTTGGGCCCATCTTCACATTTTAGTCTAAAATATTAACTGGGCAAAACTACCTTGACACTTACTACCTAACCTTATTTGGGTGAATTATTGATAACTTTTTACAAGAGTATGTTTAAAATATTTCACACACTAAAACCTTTTACAAAAGTATATTTAAAATATTTCACACACTAAAACCTAGATAAGGAAGGCTCAATTCATCCGTTGATTAGATGCACGCATTGTGGAAAAACTGTGAATAACCCATGAATATTCTTAGCAGTCCAGATATCTATAGATTATTGACAGATCTGCTAGAGGATTCCGATTACAAATCACAAGACAGCAGAGTTCCAATGCCAGGTTATCACTTCTTTCCAGACTTGCAACTTTTAAAATCACCCTTGAGCCAGGAAACAGGATTCTCTTGTGGACCAATGATTTGCACAAGTCTCCAAAGTTAGATTCCTTGTTCTGTGTTAAAACATTAACATTTATTAAATGTTACACAAAGAAACTTAGCCAGTGAGTTTTAATTAATTTGGTCTTAAGCAAACTAATTTTCTATTGTTTTAGCTTTAGGCTATTTCCTAAAAAAATCAAATACTTATTTGGAAAAACTATTGCAAATCACTTTCTCTGAGAACATGGGGTTTGGCTTGACAGGGGGTGTTAAAAAGACTTAATGGAATCACTAAGACTTATTTGAAACTTGCCTAGGAACATTTTTATACTCAATCTGCACACCAATATTAATTTTTAAAAACACAGATGGAGAATTTATTGGTACCCTAGGAGGGAGGGTAAATAAAGACCATAGAGATTTCCAGTTTTGAGTTGGTTGCACAGAAGGTGAAGATCTTGTAAAGGCAGAATGAGACAAGAATAAAGTATCCTCTCAAATTAAAATGAAAACAAAACAAAAACAAAAATGAAAAAGCAGTGGTATAGTAAAGAACCATAGAATAACACTTGTGGCCAGTTTGTTCTCCACTGATGGATAAATTAAATTAAGGGTGTGCTCAGAAGGCTGACATACAGGGATACTTGGAGGCTGTGTGGTAGTTAAGGATCCCATGGTCATTCCCTTCTATATAATTCATTTTCTTGGTTTGAAAATAATGCCATTAAAATTTGATTCAGGTTGAAATTGTCACTACTTAAAAGCAATGTACTTGGCAGTTGAAATAGATCATTTGATGCATTTGCTAGGATAAACATATGTTGAAAATAAGAAAGATGATGTTTTAACCTTTCTTCTGGGCTCATGACTTTTGCTGAATTTTACATAAGAAATCAATGGATATGACTGAGTGTAGCAGTGGGGTATCATATAATGGAAACAGTACAGCCTGGAGGTCTGGAGACCAGAATTGGGGCTATAGCTTTGCTACCCTGTTGTGACTTTGAACAAAACACATTTGTTGGTGTCTGTTTCTTCATGTGTAAAATAAATTGGTAAGACTAGGTGTTCTCTGGGCTTTTTACAGTTTGAAAATTAAATGCTCCTATGTAACTAGAGATTGGGCATTAAACTAGGGGATGAGGGCCACTGATTGAATAACTCCTATATTCTAGGATTTATATTGACTAACAAAAAGCATGTGAGCCCTGTGGTGAGACCACCTGGGTTATTACCCCGTTTTTACTATTTTACTAGATGTGTGACTCTAGGTAAGTTATCTAATCTCTCTGGTTTTCTCACCTATAAAATGGGGATAGTTATAATACTCATTATTCTATAAAGTAGGCTTAAATAGTACCCATCTTGTAATCTTTAGGAGGATTAATGAGTTAATTCATGAGGTGCTTAGAAGAGTAGTTTTCATATGTGCACACAATAATATTAACTATTATATGTGTGTATTTGAATCTTCATAGTGATACATGCTCTTTTATAATTGAAAACATATACTTCTGAGTTTCTTGATTAATTTTTAAAGAATGACAGAATTATAATTTGAATATTCTTATCAATCTCTTTTTAACAAAAGTCCAGCTAACTGTCTGCAAAATAGTAGATTCTGGGTAGAATGAAGAGATTAATGACTAAAACCAAAGACTCTGTTTGATACTGGAGCCCATGTACTAAGGGTGACAAGGATGCAAAATGGATGTATTCCAAGCAGGAAAAGCATGCCTTTTATACCTCTTTATAATTTTTAGATAGCAACATTCTTTTTTTCCCTTGCTGATCAAAAGACCTCACAGACTTTTCAGTTACCTTTGGCCTTCATTGCTCTGATATTTATATTTAAAGAAATTGCTACCTGTCCCCAGAGCTCAGCACTCTGAATGTGACATAGAATATTCAGGTGCTTCTGGAAAGGGGCTGTTGAGCACTAGTACTATAGAAGTACTAGGGAATAGCCACTACTAAAATAAAATCAGGGTGAACAGAGAATTACAATCACTAGAACAATTCACTATGGCTAACAAGTAGTATCGTCTTAATTCCAATCACCACTTTGATCAGTAGAGATCTTGAAATATTACTGGGTGAAAATGTAAATGTAGCGGCATCATGATGGCACGACAGGTATTCTCGTCTCTTTTTCTTTTGCTAGGCTATGGTTACATGACAATAGTCACTAATACTACCAATCTGATTCCCACTAATAGAAGGCCATTTTCCACAAACTTGTGAAGAGTCTTATTATTAAAATAAAGCTTTATCAGTTTATCACTTTATTAAATTTTTTAAATTGTTGAGTATCAAAAACGCCCTAACTAAAATTGAAGGCGTCATATTTGTTGAGAATATCTGTCCCAGACATTTTATATGTGCTTTTTAATTTAATCCTTAATGACAATCCAAGGACTTATATTTATTACTCAGTTTTACAGATGAATAAACTAGGACACACGGAGGTTACATTGTTCAAATTTACACATCCAGCAAATGAGAGAGCTTGGATGTAAACCCATGGATAGCTGACTAATCCATAATTTTTCATGATGCTATTGGATTAATCCTTAGAAAATTAGAGAAAGTTAAGTAAAACTAGAAGAATCTTTCTATCCAGTAGAATTTGGAAGGCGCGGCTTTGCAGCAGTTCCAATATATACATTAGTTGATTTCATCAGCACCACTCAGCAACCTGGGTCTAATCATATTCATAGCAACTTAGTGCTTACTGTGTGTCAAGCACTGATTTTAATACTTCACATTTATATTTTTATTTAATTTTTACAAGAATAACATGAACATACTATTATACCTCCATTTTGTGGATAAAGAAATTATGACAGATAGTTTAATTTTCCCAGAGTGTATAATGAATAAGTGCTTGAGTAAGTATTCAAACCTAAGTGGTCTGACTTCAGAGCCTGTGGTGTTAATCTCTACCCTATACTGCTCAGTCCACATCAAGGGCTGGATACTGGTCAGAGACTACAGACTAAACATAGGCCAAATCTGGAGTTTTGTCTGATAGGTGGGATGAAAGGGAATTGAGATTGCTAGTGAAAGAGTGCTTCAGATCATCATTTCTACTGATTTACTTTCTTCCAACGTCCTCAACTAGAATAGATAAATGAATACAACTAATGCATCATTGAGAATTTATTTTATACTAGATGCAGACAAAGCACCTTATAATCACTGTCTGACTTAACACTCACAACAACTCTAGGGGGTAGTTATAAATATTAAGTAAATCTCCAGGGAGGTGGTGGTACTAGCTTGATCCTAGGCAGACTTAAAAGTGTCACATCCTTAACCACAATGCTAGGCTACCGATGACATTTCATGCTGCTTTTGGAGTTTTGAGAATAAAGACCTTAGTCTGGAGTTGAAAGAAGACACTGACTATATTAGCTAGCCTGCCCAAAACATAAATAAGTGCTAAAAATCATCATGGAGCAAACTATATAGGGTAGTAGCCTAAGTAAGAAGTAGCTTAATAGCAATTTTTCTAAGAGATGAACTCTGGTTTGTTCGAGGTACCCCTCAGTGCCCATGCAAATAAATCAATGATAGACCAAAACCACTAACTTTTGAGACAACATGTCAGACAAACCTCACAAAACATGCTCATATATTTTCACATACTATATAAACAAAGAGCAGTTTATATAGTGGTATGAGTGCATATTATTTGAAGTCAAAGGCTTTGAGGTGACACACAAAGAAACACCATACAAAAGCGAAGTCAACGATTAAGGGCACTGTGGCAAGGTTTAGATCAACGTAGCACAGTCTAGGTTTCCATGACAATGAAACTAGATGAGGCTAGAATCAACAAATTTATATTCTATCTGAAGAATTGTAAGAAGAATTTGTTAGAAGGAGGAGACCAGTGACCCGTTTAGCCTGTGCTTCACACTTGAGAGGGCTTCAAAATACAGCGCCCTTTAGTAGCAAATATCTGCTGGGATGTAAGTAGAGATCTTTCACATTAGTTCACTTTTGATGTGTAACAAACACTCTGAAATTTAGTGGCTGAAAACAAGTTCCACTTAAATCATGATCTGTGAGACATGTGGGCAGTTCTTCTGGTCTGGTCTGGCTTGGCAGATCTCTTCTGGACTTGCTCATCTATTTCAAGCCAACTGGCGGTTGGCTGGTGGCTAGATGATCAAGGATGACCTTGCTTCAGTCTGGAACTCAGACACTCAGCCAGGATGAAAGAGGCTCCTGGGACACATCATATTTCATAATTCACAGGCTAACCAGCCTTCTTCGTATTGTGGTCGTGGCAGAGTCCCAACAGCAGTAAGCCTCACGTAAGAGCTTTTTAAGTCTTTGTTTGCTCACTTTGCTAATGTCTCACCAGACAAAGCAGGTGACAAGGCCAGCCTAGAATCAATGTGAGAGAGCGCTTCCAAAGGCCATGGAAGGTGAGGGATAATTTGTTGTCAGTTCTGCAGTCTTATTAATCCTTATCACAAATGTTGATCATAATTGAAATACATCAGTTACCAATACTAGATAAATTTAAGAGGCAAGAACGATTCCAACGATGAAAGGAATCCAAAGGGGATGTAGTCCACGTTTTGTAAAGTCTGTAGAGAGCTTAGAGGTTAATAGTTGTGTATGAGTCAACTGATTACTTTAAAAGAGGTAAAATGTTTTTAGCAGAAAGGACATGGATAGAGACAGATAAAGCTGGTAGGTGTCTTATCCAGTTATCTATTGGCTGAGTGACTAAGACTGCTTAAGTTCTGTAAGCATCCATTCCCAATTTGTTAAAAATAAGGGTTAGAAACATTACAAGGCGCTTTTCCTTTTTTAATGCTGCAGTTTCAACTATAAAAAAGACTAAATATATTCTTTCATACCATTTCTTTTGTAAGGATGAATGACGTTATCCAGAAGGACAGGTCTGATAATCTGTAATGTGCTACATAAATGTTGGTTATTTCAATTAATAAGAGTTTTTATTTCAGTCCCCCCTGTTAATCCTTGAACTCAGCTTTATTTGATATTGTTTTGATCTTTTGAAGCAACTGGAAATCTAAAGCTTGGTAGAGTAAAGGGACATGAAAACCCTTAAACAAAACTAGTGGAATACTAAATTGGTAAAAAACAGTCAAGTTGTTAAGGTGTTAAATATATTACAATGATCATATCTAGAAAGACAATTTAAATATAGAATAACTTCATGCTAACATTTGTCCTTCACAGTATTTAACAATGTTTCCTAATGTACATTTTGATAAACATGTATTTGGCAATGAATATATATTTATATTGTCATTCATGAGACAAAAATTCAATTATTTCCACTTTTACGTGGTCTGTGCCTTTCAGTGAGTCACGAAGTTCTCTAAAACTCAGTTTCCTTATCTGAGGAATAGGGGTAACGATATCTCCAAGTACTGTTTGATGATTAAAGGAGATCTTAATTGTTAAGTCTCCAGGCCAGTCTTAATTCAGAGAAGACACTTTCACTTTGCCCTTACATGGCTTCTTCCCCTTACATTTGCCCAGGCAGACTTCAGCATCTCTTCTTTCCACGTTATTGGACTCGAGATAGTGGTAATGAGACGTCGTATAACAAGTTTGAAGGGGAAGATAATATGCTTTCTTTAGGTTGTGCAAAGCTGAAGATGCCTATGTAATTCCAGTTGGTGAGAGGCCCCAGGGGGTTGTGCAGATCCTAACTCCAGGAGAAGGGAGACCAAGGCTTGCCATTCTCTACACCCAACTCTGGATCCCTGTAGGAAGCACATTTCCTGTTCTCCCCTCGTGAGTGCCCCAGCTGGTTTCATCAGCTTGTGACATATTTCAACTCTATTTTGACAATTTATTCAGCCCAACCAGAGATCTGTTCAATTCCTGGTGAAATGATGTTAAAAATGCAGAGCCTGGCTGGGCTGCTTGGAAACTATGGCTCTCAACTTAGTTTCTATTGACAGAAGGTAGTGCAGGCAAGGGCATAAATAAAAAGTTACAATGAATGAGGAAAAACTTGAGGCTTCCAGTTGGACCTCATTACTCTGAGCAGTCAGACTGGAAAAGAGCAGCAGGGGAGACAGAATTGGCTTCTCAAGGCAAGCAACGATAATGAACTAAGCCTAGGAACAGTCGTCACCAACTTTCCTGAAGAATCAGGACAGTTGCACTGCTGGAGACCCAAGGAGGTTTCTACTCAATCGTACACAATTCATGGCACAAAAAATAGTAGTTTGAGAGCCACACAAATTTCTAGGCAGGCTTGAATTGCCAAATTTCCTTTTTGGGTTTTTGTACTGCAGCCTTCTACCATCATGGAAATACGAGTTTTGAAACCAAATTATCTTTAAGGTATCTTTCAACTCTAACATTATTAGAAGTATAATTCTACCCTTGCACAAAAGAGAACACTAGTGCTATATCTTCTTGGAGGGAGACAACGGGGAGACCTTTCTTTATAAAGAGGAAGATAAATTATGATATTTAGAATTAAGGGCCAGAAACATTAGCATACATTATCTGTATTTAATCCCTATATTATCTTTAAGAGAATAGCTGCAATTTTCCCTAATTTTTTTTTTTCAGATTAGGAAATTGAGGAGCAAGGAGATAAAGAATCTTTCTTCAACTGACATATTATCTAATTTTAAACCATATATTATCCTTACAGAATAGCTGTAATTATTCTTCTTTTGCAGATGAGGAAATTGAGGTTAATTGAGAATAAGTGACTTAGTTCAAATCACACAGATGGAAAAAGATAAAGCAGGGGTTTGAATTTACTGCCATCTAATCCCAAAGCCTGTGCTCATTCCATTTGGCCATGTTAACTCTGGGAACAACCACCTATAGTAGCAACGTGCAGGAATCAAATGAAAAATTCCCTTCAACTTTTTCAGAAGCTATTTTATAGAATAAGAAAAAGAAGTTTCAGGGAGGAAGGAGGAAATACGTGGAGGGTGAAGGATTCAAAAGAAGAAAGGAGTGAAGGAAGCATAAAAGGAGAAGCATAGAAAAATAAGGATGCAGCCATGAAATTAACGTTTATGTTATCTCCCTTATGTACAGAGAGAAATAGACTTTTAACAGCTTTATTGAGGTATAATTGACACCAAGTACGTTGTGCATAACTAACGTGCTTAATTTGATAAATCTGACACTGAAAAACTGTCATGACAACCAGTGTGGTGAACATACACACCACCACAACCAAAAACTTTCTTGAGAATAAGTTATATATATAGATGAGACTGTTTCTGGACTCTACTGTTTTGACTGTAGAGTTGTTTTCACTAATCTAGGTCCTCTGAATTTTCATATGAATTTAAAAATTAGTTTATAAATTTCTAAAACAGTACCAGAATTTTGATTGGGCTTGCACGGAAACTTTAGGTCAATTTGGGGGGAACTGACATCTTAACAATATTGAGTCTTTAAGCCCATGAAGATGATATAGCTCTCCTTCAACTTATATTTTATTCAGCTTCTCTTAGCAAAGTTTTAGAGAGTCCATTTGAAAAGGTTTTCCATATCTTTTTTCTTTTTATCTGTAAGTGGTCCAAATTTCCAATGCTACTGTAAATTGTATTTTAAAAATTTTCTGTTACTGATTGTTTTTGCTACTATATAGGAATATACCTGAGTTTTTAATATTGATCTTCTATTCTACAACCTTGGTAAATTGATTTTTTAAGTCTACTAGATTTTTGTGGCTTTTATTGGATTCCTTACATAGACACTGATGTCATCTGTGAATAAAGACAGTTTTTAATTCTTCTGCTTCAATTTGTATGCCTTTTAAAATATCCTTATTAAATGGCTAGAATTTCCAAAAGTTATTGTTAGTTTGTGTTTTATTTTTTTTCTTTTAGTATTTTATAAAGATGTTGCTCCACTCTCTCTCACTTCCATTGTTTCTGACAAGAAAATATGTTGTAATCCTTATCTTGGTTCTCTATACTTAAATATATTTTAAGCTTTTAAGCTTTTTCTTTTTATCAGTGGTTTTGGTTAATTTGGTTATGATATATATTGGTGTAATTTTTCCTAATATTCTTGTGTTTGGGGTTCATTGAGCTTTTTGCATTTATGGGAATATAATTTTTGGCCATTATATTTTCAAATTTTTTTTGCATTTCCATAAGGAATTCTAATTACACATACATTAGGCTACTTCATATCATCCCACAGCTAACTGATGGTCTGCTCATTTGCTTTCATTATTCCTTTTTCTCTGCTTTATTTTGGATAGTTTATTTTATGTCTTCAAGTTCACTAATCTTTTCTTCAATATTTAATCTGCCATTAATCTTACACATAAAGTTTTCCATCTCAGACATTGAAGTTTTCATGACCAGAAATTCAATATTGGTAATTTTTATCTTTCATGTCTCCTAACTTTTCAAACATATGCGACACGATTATAAAACCCTTCGAATGCCCTTCTCTCTTAATTCTAATAGCTATGTAAGTTACGATTTAGTTATTCATGAAAGATTCTATTTTCTTGCTTTTTTGCATAACTGATGATTTTTAATTGGATGCCAAACATTTTACCTTTTTGGTGTTGGATAATTTTTATATTCACATGAGTATTCTTGAGCTTTGTTCTGGAACACATCTAATTAGACTGTAAGTAGTTTTATCCTTTTACATCTTGCTGTTACAATTTTTTAGGTAGGACTGAAACAGTGCCAATCTTATGGCGAATTTTTCCCTACTACTGAGCCAAGTCTCTTGTGTACTCTGCCCAATACCAAATGAATCTGGTAGAAACTAGCATTATTTCTGGTCCTCTGTCAGCGCCAGGTACTGGGATTTTTGGATAATTTTTTTCCCAGTTTTGTGTATTTTCTCACAACTTTTGCACTAATCAGTACTCAACTGACTTGAGAGTTACCCTGTGAGATATCTATATTTCTCTATCTGCAGTTTTCTCCTCTTTCATACTTTACCTTGTGAATTTACACTCTCATTCCAATCTCCTCAACTCAGGGAGTCTCCTGGGTTGTGCCTCAGTTTCCTTTCCCTACTCAGAAGCTTGACAATTATCTCAAGGTTTTAAGCTGAGGCAATCATAGAACTCATATCATTTATTTCTATTTTTCAGATATCACTATCCTTCTTTGTCTTATTTCCAGTGTTTTGAAAATGTCTTTGTTGTTTCAAGAAGAAATAAAAATCCAATTTTGTTACCCCATTTTGACTGGAAGGAGAAATCTCCCCATGTAGCTATTTACATAGTGGGAGTAACCAGTGATGCCAAGAACACTTTGTTTTGGGGTCTGACTACTGCAATACAGAAAGGAAAAATGTCTCACACCATATCCCCTCCTTCAACCTACTGTTAAAATGCTATGTATAAAGAATAGCTATGCTTTCTGATATTCATTCTATCTTTTATAGCCAATTTTTTTGTGACTGGGTAAGTTACTGTCTTTTACTTACAACTATTTGAAGTACAGAAAGCAACACTCAGAGTGGTTTGGAGACTGGCTTCTGAATTCAACATTACCATTTTCTGAATGCATGAGCTTGGATGTTGTAATCTGTCTACAAGTCCCAGTGTCATCCCCCTGCAAAATGTTGATAATAGCACCCGCCTTGCTTACCTTAGAGGACTAATATAAGAATACACTGAGATTATAAATATAAATAATAGTTTAAATTACCAAGTATTATACCAATATAGGAGTTATTAAAATTATGTCAATTACGCTTTGGGGGAACTTAAACTTGAAATACCATAAAAAAAATTATGGCTCACTTTTTTGTCCTGAGGATGATCTCCTTGACATATTCACTCAGACCTGTAGGGAACCACTTACCCGTAAAATGCTATACTTTATTCTTTGAGATGCACAATGGAGTATTAGAAAGAATATTAGGCTCTAATATCAAGTAATTCTAGACTACACTCAGACTTTGCTGTTGTGTGTTCTTGAGGAAGTTATTATACAACTCAGTTTTCTAATATCTAAAATGAGAAGAGTAATATCAACTTCGTCAGGTTTTTATAAGGAGAAAATGCTATAATATGTATGAAATGGTTCATTGTAAGCATCCAATAGAAGTTATTCTAGAATGCTGTCACAATTCCATTAAAGAGGCTATGTGGACCCAGTTCCATTCAAAAGGAATATATTCTTTTTTAATCAAAGCTCAGTACTCAGATACAAAACCTCAGTCATTTTTGCCCCTTTCCTATCCCCAGTGCTTCACTTCCAATCATTTCACAAAATTCCAGCACCTCATCCAGGCTTTCTACTCCAACTGCCCCTATCTTCATTTCAAATTCATTGATGACCATTTCCTCTCTCCTGTGTAATACTAGAGCAGCAGCCTAACAAATTTCTCTCCCTGAGTTTTCTCTGCACCAATTTATGCATTAAATTTGAGCCCACATTCTGATAGAATAGCCCTAATCATGACACATCACTTTTAGAACCCTTTAATTGTTCAATTTTAAATACAAAATAAACTGCAAGTTCTCTTACTTGGCATACAGGTTCCTTCCAGGATGGTCACTGTCTTTCTTTCCACCTACCTCCTCCCTCATACCCCAATGCACTCTAGGCTCCATTCATTCTGGGCAATCCTTCCAAACATGCATGGTAGCCTTTACCTTGACCTTATTGTTCAAGCTATAATCTTCTGGAATTTTCTCACTACTATCTATCTATCAAATTTATCCCATTGCCCGTAAGCCTCCTCAAACAACAGCTACCATTTATATAATTTTCATGATGTATCAACCATTATTCTCAAAATATTATTTTATCTGATATTGTTGGGTTGCACCCCACAGGCCTACAAGCCCTGTACACGTCCAGCTTCAAGACCTAAGAAAGAGCCCAGAGTCAGCAATAGAGACATCAATGGTTTAATGGATAGGGGGAGCTTACACATCTGAAGCAAAGTCCTGAAGTGACAACCCAACTTGTACGGCAGAGGGTGGGGCAGGACGTGGCAGCAGCCTTTGCTGCCGGTTGGCAGGGGCTTATCAGTAATATGAGGAACTGATGTCAGTTTGGCTCATTGGTTACCAGGGAAGCTAGCAGAGGGTCATGGCCCTCACCACCCCTTTGATAAGCTCTCATGGTGGAGAGGTTCTGATCTAAAGATTAGAACAATCACTAGCTGGAACCAGAGCCAAGTATGTAGGAAGGTCAGTCAGGTGAGTAGGGTTTAGGTGAAGCAGGCACTGGTCAAGCAGAGAACAAGAGAACAGCTATCTTGGGTGGCCTGATCATACATTCCACCCCTATGTACCCTGCACAACCCTTATGATCTTGGCCTGCCCTTCTTCCACGATATCCCTGGGGTCAGGTATGTAGGAGGGCACTGCAACCAGATACCACAAATACAATACAGACAGCAGCAACCAAAGAGCAACAAGAATAAGATACTTAGTATACTAAGAACAGTCATTTGCCAGGAAATGGGCACATTTTGGAGCCAAGTGCTTACCAGGTCAATGGAGAGGGAGTCAGTGGCAGCAGCCTCCTGTACAGTTATAAGGAAGGTAAGGCCATCCCTAGTTTTCACAAACCCAGAGCCACCCCCATGGGGAGGTGAAGGTCCTGGCTCTAAATGAAACATTCTGATGGCCTAGCCAGGAGTCAGCAATCACCACACAGGTCTGCTACCTCATGTTACGTTGAGTGCCAATAGGGGTGGACTCATTAGGTCTTTCTAAACAGAAACAGTTAATCCCCCTAAGTGGACTTGTGTGTCCAGAAGCCAGCCTATTCCACTCCACACAGCATAGCCCAGGGGGCTCACTGGCAGTTACCCTGGCAAAGTGTATGACGTGTTGTACGGTAATGTTTACCGATGGGATCCTTCTTATGTACTGGCATTCGGAACAGGAAGATGGTAAGACTCTTCCTTCACCCCCTCCCACTGTCAGTTGTCCCCGCATGGTCACATTAGCCAGGTCTATTTATCATGGAAGTCCAGAGGAAGATGACAATGGCATCTCGCTGTAGACCCAGCAATTAGACTCATTTCACAGTGAGGCCATTGTTGCTGCCCAGTCCTCAAATAGATTTCTTTACTCAAGCTAGGGATGAAATGTAAGACATTTAACAGGCACAACACAGGGGAGAGCATGACAATTAAGCAAATTACAAGCAGTATCGACATTCAGAGATGATACCACACCTGCCTATGGCTTTTGTCCTGGTCTGCAATACAGTTCAGAAAACTCAAATTTTCAGTAATACAGGAATTGTACAAAATCACATCTACAATGACCACCTAGTTTTACCCTGGATATCTGAACCACAGCTACTGCATTTTTTTCAATCAGTACAATTAAATAAGTCTTTATTGAGCACTTTTGATGGGCTAGGTAGTGCACTAGGTCTGGGAATCTAAAGAATGATTAAGGCTGCTTTCGTGGAGCCTACAGTCTGGTTGACATAAGTGTATGAGCAAACCTGGGACAAGCCAGGATGCACTGGCATGTGATGAGGGAAGTGAGATGGATTCGAGAGGTTCATCTGTGGGGAATGAGTGTGGGAGGAAAGTCAGAGAAGGCTGAAGTCATGAAGGATGGGGAGGATTTCAGGAGGATAAGACAGGGGAGGCAGGGACATTCCAGGAAGAGGGAACCGTACCAACAACCATATTTTGAAAAGCCAGTGCTTGATCAGGTAATGGGGTAATTCCATTGGACTGGCTGACTGCATGTGCAGTGACAGTTCCCCATCACACCAGCCCTCTGACAGCTACTGCATTTTGACTTTTAAATGCATTCCCCTCCACAATGGCCAAAGCAGATATACAATATATGTTCCATAGTCCACAAAACAGGCCACTGTGGTCAGTAAAGTTTAAGTTACACCATGTATAGGCCAGAACAACTTACACCATACCTCCACATGCGAAGATTTTTTTCCATCATTTCCCATTTTGATTGCAAATCTTTTGATAGACCAAAGTGTATGTACCTTGAAGCCAGAGTGAATGTGGCCTGCCCTGGGTCAAGATCATGTCCCTTGGTACTAGGCTTCCTTTATATTTGCCTAGATATCCATGTTGGGGGAAACCTGATCAGATATTGTGAACAAGCTCAGAGGTATGTTAAGGGGAAACATTTTATAGGCTATACATTTTATCACTTATACTGAATTGTTACACAAACATTGTACTTTTAGCCTCAGACTTAAAGAAAGCAGTAATACATCATGAGTAGTTACACTCTGTGATTTCGCTAATTTTCTTTTCCACCTGAACATCAGGGCAAAAGTATGGCTAACACAATAACTTTCATAAATACAGACCTCAATTAACAGATCTAGAAATTAATATCCACTGAAATATGATATTTTTCTCTCTAAAATACCTGCATCTCCACCAAACATAGCCAGATCAAGGCTAATTTGTATGCAAAATAAGTCTGGTCAATTGACCACATAGGTTCTTCCAAACTGTCTGAGATGGAATTCCTCAGAAGGAGTCTCAGACTGAATTCCCAAAAGGCCTCTCAAAGTCAGGAAAGCCATGCCAAAGACCTGCTATCAGGCTCTGCTTCAATGGATTTCTCTCTTCTAGAGGTCCCTAAAATATCGAGATTCCTGTACATGCCAAGAGAAAGTTTTTCCCATTTGCCTGATAAGGCTGCTCAGAAGCCAAGAGTCTCCCATTTCTGGAGGGATCAGACAGAAAGAAAAATGTCTCAATTCTACCCACAGGTGTAGTTTACCAAATTGCTGTGAGTCATAACTAACTTAAGGGGAAGGGCTTCCCTATGTCTGGAAAACACAGAGCAAGCCAGTACTACTCCAGAAAAAAACCATAAAAATTATAACCATATTCACCAGTTTACTCAGTAACCAATTCTTTTGTTAACTTTTTGTGAAGCCATCAGGCTTTCCATTAGGATTCTTTAATTTCTTACCCCGTTCAGAAGCAGTATGATCTGAAATTTATCAGAGATCTGTACTTTTCAAAAGGACCTTCCTATGAATCTTCTTGAAGATGAAGCACTTTTGAAAAAGAATCAGTGTACAACAATAACTGTCTACATAAATAACAAAAGGCTTAAAAAGGCACAGTTAAACACCTGATCACAATGTAATCTATAAATAAACTTGGGTACAATAGCTAGAATTATGACTGATTATAATCTTAGCCCTTAAAACTTTAATCTCTGGCAAAAACCAAGAAGTAAGTAATTGTGAACCGTTTGTCATATCAGCATTTCCTGATTGGAAAACTTATGCTTTAGTCTTTCTCCCCTAAGAAGGCAAAGGTAGGTAAACTTAGACCTTCCCAGCAATTAATGTTCCAATTTATTCTTATTTGAAATGACCCAGATATTCAATGAATTCTCTTCATTTAACTTAGTTTAGTTTCAAGTTGCCAAAATCTGGTGAGACTACTTTAGATAGACATTCCCAAAACCATTATTCCTATAGAGTTTACCTAAAAGCTTTTATCTCACATTTAAAGTTTCATCTATATCAAGTTATTTTCCTTGCTGACAAATTTGCAGCAGATATAATGAGGTTGTATTTGACCTCTAATAATCCTAGGTACAACAGAAGTGTTATATTTAACACTGATGACTCTAAAGTCAGGTTTATATTAATCAAACCAACAATCTTAAGTAGCTTCAATACCAGATATCTATTCAGTACTGAATATTTTTCCCAGATCACCTAAACCTGAAAGTCATTTGGGCCAGTTTCTTTTACATTTATAAGAATTCATATGAACGCTTAATTTCTTTTAAGTCAATTAAACAGCACTCACCCACAAACCAATCTTGGCAATGCCATTTGGAAGCAGAGACACCTCATACTTATAAGGTACACAGAGACATACATACATCTATTTAGACACAGAGATCTCGTAGTTTTCCTGATAGAGTTATTAAAAAATTCTTTTTTTTCCTTCACTCTCAGGGGTTTAAGTTCCTGAGATCCCAGGTAGATCATTTACATCTCAAAGGCACAATAAAAGAAATACCAATTCCTTCTAGAAAGCTAAGCTCCTCTAATGGCATATGCAAAGAGCAGTTTTAGAATGTCAAAAGATTCCCATGTTGGCCATTTTCAGGGATTTTTTTCCAGTTTCTAAATAGCCAATTCAGAAACAGATAGAAAGATATACCATGTTCTTGGATTGGAAGAAGCAATATTGTTAAAGTGACCATACTACCCAAGGCAATCTACAGATTCAATGCAATCCCTATCAAATTACCAGTGGCATTTTTCACAAAACTGGGACAAAATTTTTTGAAATTTGTGTGGCAACACAAAAAACCCCTCAGAGCCAAAACAATCTTGAGAAAGAAGAATGGAGTTGGAGGAATCACACTCTGGTGCTGGGAAAACTGGACAGCTACATGTAAAAGAATGAAATTAGGACAGCTACATGTAAAAGAATGAAATTAGAACATTCTCTAACACCATACACAAAAATAAACTCAAAATGGATCAAAGACTTAAATCTAAGGCCAGACAGTATAAGACTCCTAGAGGAAAACATAGGCAGAACACTCTGACATAAATCGCAGCAGTATCTTCTTTGATCCACATCCAGAGTAATGAAAATAAAAAAAAATTTTAAAAAAAAGGAACCTGATTAAACTTAAAAGCTCTGGCACAGCAAAGAAAATCATCAACAAAATGAAAAGGCAACCTACAGAATGGAAGAAAATATTTGCTAATGATATGACTGACAAGGGATTAATTTCCAAAATATACAAACAGCTCATACAGCTCAGTACCAAAAAACAACCAACCAAATCAAAAAAATGGGCAGAAGACCTAAATAGACATTTCTCCAAAGAAAACATACAGATGGCCAATAGGCCCATGAAAAGATGCTCAACATTGCTAATGATTAGAGAAATGCAAAATAAAACTACAATGAGGTATCACCTCACACTGGTCAGAATAGCCATCACCAAAAAGTCTACAGATAATAAATGCTGGAGAGGTTGTAGAGAAAAGGTAACCCTCCTACACTGTTGGTGGGAATATAAATTGGTGCAGCCACTATGGAAAACAGTATGGAGGTACCTTAAAAATCTAAAAATAGAGTTTCCATATGATCCAGCAATCCCACTCCTGGGGATATATCTGGGAAAGAAGAAAATTCTAATTCGAAAAGATACATGCACCCAGTGTTCACAGCAGCACTACTTACCACAGCCAAGACAAAGAAGCAACCTAAATGTCCATCAACGGATGGATAAAGAAGAATTGGTATATATATACAATGTAATATTAGTCAGCCATAAAAAATGAAATAATGCCATTTATAGCAACATGGATGGACCTAGAGATTATCATATTAAGTAAAGTAAGTCAGAGAAAGACAAATATCATATGATATCACTTATATGTGGAATCTAAAAAATGATACAAATGAACTTATTTACACAACAGAAATAAGCTCACAAACATAGAAAAGGGGAAGGTACCAAGGGGAAGGGGAAGGAGGGATAAATTAGGAATTTGGGATTAACAGATACATACTACTATATATAAAATAGATAACCAACAAGGACTTAACTATACAGTGCAGGGAACTATTGAATATATTCTATATCTTGTAATAACCTATAATGGGAAAGAATCTGAAAAAGAATATATATATATATACAGAAACATAAAACACTTTGTTGTACACCTGAAAAACTGTAAATCAACTATACTTCAATAAAAACTAAATAGCCAATTCAGTTTAAACAAATAACAATGATAGGCAGTAATACATTTCACTCACATTCACATGCCTCCCTTTCATAGGAACATGAATCAGCATTCAAGTTAACCTTTGCCTCAGCTGTTAGCTCAGCCTCTGTGGCCTTTAACATAAAACTGGCCAGCCCACAGCTGTGGCCACTGCCTTACTAATTTCTTTCTTCCCATTGCAGTGGCAGCCAACTTCTCCTCAACAGCCTTAGGTGTGACTGTAAGTTCTCTGTACTCTCTTGGCAGCCCCCATTCATCAAGGACTGCCACCACAGAGCCCCACATACTAGTGGATAGCCACCCCGGCATTTCCTCTGCAACTTTCAGGATCACCCCTGCAACTTTCAGGCCCTGCTTTAGTGGACGGCCACCCTGAGATTACACTTGTAATTTTCAGGCCCCACATGTTAGTGGATGGCCCCACAATTTTCCACCCCCGTCCTTATTTCCCGACAGCTTGGCACTCACGGGAGTTTCCTTGGTCTCCTGGCTGCTCTGTCACATCGCTGGGCGGCACCCCTCAGGCCTGCAAACCCTGTACTTGCCCAGCTTCAAGACCAAAGAAAGAGCCCGGAGTCAGCAACAGAGATGTCAATGGTTAACGGTTGGGGGAGCTTACATGTCTAAAGCAAGGTCCTGGAGCAACACCCCATCGTGTAGAGCAGACAGCAGGCAGGACACAGTGGCAGTCTTGGCTCCCAGCGTCAGGGGGAGGTTACCACTTATAGAGGGAATTGACATCAGGTTGGCTCATTGGTTACCAGGGAAACCAGCAGAGGGGCACGCCCCTCACCGCCCCTTTGATAAGCTCTCCAGGTGGAAATGTTCTGATCTAAAGGTTAGAACAATCACTAGCTGAAGCAGGGGCAAATGTGTAGGAAGGTTAGTCATGTGAGTAGTGTTTAGGTAAAGCAGACGCTGGTTGAGCAGGGAATGTACAGAGAGCAAGAGAACAGCCATCTTGGGTGGCCTGGTCATACAGCCTCACCACACAGTGTACAAAATATATAATCAATGCATATTTTTAGACAAAGCAAGGCACAGTGAAGTGCCACTTCTAAGGCAATTACCAAGTAAGGGCTAAATAAGGTTGTGCTGGAAAATTACACTCAACTGCGTCTGCTTAAATCCTAGATTTTCTCAGATTTTTCTCGTGTAATCTTTTTCCCCTGGTTTCAGCTGTTACTTATTTTTTGAATACCATATCAATTTTACAATCAACCTTGCACTTTACCATGTGTGTCTATCATCTCCTCTACTGAAACTAAGTTTTCAAAGGCAGGGACCATGTCATATTTGCAGTTAATAACTCAGGTTCAGTCACCAAAATGGACAAATTCAAATCTGACCTGAATTTAAGTCCCAGCCTTTTCCTTTACCAGGTGATCCATCCTGAACAAATTATTTACTCTAAACTTCAATTTCCTCATCTATAAAATCGGATTAATAATAATACCCACTTCATTGTACTATAAAGATTAAAAGTGATCATGCACGTAAAGCACTAATCATATTGTCAGGCATATGTTAAGAATCAATGCCTTTAGCAATTGTTATTACTATTGTTGTTGATGGCATTAATGCCTGTTTACTTTTCCAGTATTGGAATACTTTACTCCCTTCTTCTAACAGCATTCCTTCCTCTAATGGTGCTGCAAGGGAACAGTGTAATTGATCTAAACATAACGGGGCTGATATTAGCCCTGACATCTCTGACCTTACCAATGTTCCTCCAGATGTTAGATTTCGTTCCCATAAGTGGTGATTTACAATAAATGACACATTTATGAATAGCCCTCAAGAAAGAAATTCCTTCTGATGGGAGGCAACGATGCCCCTATCGAAATACAAAATGACTCTGCCAAGATTAATGTTCTTCCCAGAAATGCCAAGGTGATTAATAACAATTAGCAATTTAATATAAAATGATGCCAACAGCTTGAAAACTGTGCATAGGTTTGCGGCTTGCTGTCCTTTAGAAAAGGTAGTTTCATTAAGAGCCAAGTCTGTTTATAAAAGCATCTATATTATAAGGAAAACAAATATGACAACTGAAGGTCAAAGAATATAAAAGCATTAATAAGAATGTTGAGAGCGAGGCTGTTATAGCCCAGAGGCTCACATAACCAATCTGCCTCCCAATTTAGTGCTCAGTGGTTCCTTTAAGCTGTGAGCTCTAACAAAGGTGTAAGGAAGCTAGACACAGGTCCCAAGCTGAGTTCACAGACTTGGGTGCTGAGTCATCATGGCCTAGTACTGGTCATAGGAGGAAAGCCACTTCAACAGGCACTGTCTCTGTATAGAGTCTGTGGAAATAAATATATGACCTAGTTTAATATTCACGGTCTTTTATCAGTGATTTTCAAAGTGCGGCCTCCTGAGCAGCAGCAGTACAATCTAGCAGATTGTTATAAATGTGAATTTTGCACTCCACCCTCAGATCTACTTAACTAGAAACTCCGGGGAATGGGTCAAGCAATCTGCATTTGAACCAGCACTCCAGATGATTCTGAGGCTCTAAAAGTAAATATCACCATCATTATTATCAGCTGAAGAAAATCAGGGTCCAGAGAGGCTTAGTCACCGTCTGAAATAGCATACAACCAAGGATGAAAATGGGATCCAGTCTCAGGTCTGCCTGGTTCCACAACTCTCAATTTTTCCTCTCTGACAAGCTGCCTCCAGAGGCAAAGTCCAAAAATAGGACACTTGGTACAGGCCAAGTTCAGGCCAGGAGTGGAGTACAAACTAGAATCTGAGGTCCTATTTCCTGCAAATGGCTCTTAGGTGGTCTTAACAGTAAGGTACTCTGGCCCTAGCCCCACGAGGCTTCTCAGAGATGATACTTAGGGCTGATGTACTAGGACGACGGTACATGTAGCTCAGAGCCAAAATAAGTGACTAAGAAAAAATAACAATGTGCTGCTGAGGGTTTAAGGCTTGTTACTGATATAGGGCCTATGATGAATCTAGGCCTTGATGAAAGGAGCAAAAATAGCCTTTCATTCCTAGGAGACTTTTATTGAAATGTCCCTATTCTTAGAAAGACAGAAGACTATTCAAGTGCATCGGGTGTAAGGACCTTCATCTTGGAACATTTACGTAATATCTTTGTGATTATTATTTTACTCCCTCTGTCCTCTGTTCAAATGTGAAGTATCAGTAGGCCTTACCTGATATACCTCATCATAATAAACCTAAGAAAACCCAAATAAACCTAAATAAACAAGCCACCCTCCATTTTTAAACCTGCTCACCTCCTTGCAGGCTTTATTTAATATATGCCCACGTATATGTCCATTTAATATAGCACAGATTTGCTTATTTATTAGTTTCCATTGTACAGTATTCTTATCACACAGTTTTTCCAGCCCCTATACACACAATGCTCTTGACTAGACTATCCCATAACTGACAACATATTAGTCATATCAGTAAATATTAAGTCTTTGAGATTTTAAATTTCATTCAAGAATATATGTTTGAACGAGTTAAAAAAAAGTCGAGAGCTCTAAGGAGAGAATCTGGCTGAATATTTACTCAAATATATATTATGCCCTTTTAAGGCAGTCCTGGTCTCTAGACAGAAGCTTTTTTAACTTTCTTTAGTGATAAGACATTCTTGGAAGAACAAATAATAATTCAACTACTACAGATGTCATGCTCTAATATATGTTAAGTATACAAAGATAATTAAGACAATAAAACATAACCTTATACTCAAAGTCATAACCATCTCATAAGAAAAAAGATAAATGATGAATGAGATGATTCTATATGTGTTAGGGTAGAGGGAGAAACAGTGGGCCCTGTGAGCCTAGGAGAGGTTCACCTAAATCAACAGTGGGATGGGGTAGCCAGGAGAGTTTAATGAAAAAGTTGTGGCCTTGAGCTAGTTCTGAACTCATACAGCTTATACTAATATGTTTATAGAAAACCAGCTGGCCAAATGTGAGTTCTAGAGCTAAATTCAGCCAGAGGGTCTCAGGTGTAGCAGGTAAGCTTTCAGCAGCCACATTAAAGTATTTCCTCTGGAGAGAGCTAACATAGCCCTGAAGCCAGATCCACCCCTTTCTCACTTTCCATTTCTTGTTCTCTTCTGTATGATGCTGTTGATAAAACCCTGATGTCAGAGCTGTTGCATGTGCCTACCAATGTCTCATCAACTGTTGGTTTCACACGAATCTGCATCTTGCTGATCACTGAGATCATCAAGAAAACATGCATTTTGGGACTTTCCTGGTGGTGCAGTGGTTAAGAATGTGCATGCCAATGCAGGGGACATGAGTTTGAGCCCTGGTCCGGGAAGATACCACATGCCGCAGAGCAACTAAGCCCCCGAGTCGCGACTACTGAGCCTGCACTCTAGAGCCTGTGAGCCACAACTACTGGAGCCCGTGTGCCTAGAGCCCGTGCTCCGCAACAAGAGAAGCCACCACGATGAGAAGCCCGTGCACCACACGAAGAGTAGCTCCTGCTTGCCGCAACTAGAGAAACCCTGCGCGCAGCAACAAAGACCCAACGCAGCCATAAATAAATAAATAAATAAATAAATAAAATATGCATTTGGCCTTAGTGAAAATACTCAAGTGTTATCTGTATGAAATTTTATAATAACACATGTGTTGTTTGATTATTAAAATATCTGTCAGTTATTTTAAAACACAAACTTGTATGAAAAATTAAAATCAATATCACTAACCTGAGATCACACTCTTATCATTTTCCAAATATAATAACAGAGTAGTTCCATTTTTATGCTGCCTTTATTCCACTTACTATCACAATAGGCGAAAATATTTCTCAATATTGCTTTAAATGTATTCATTTGGTACTAATAAAGTTGAACTTTTTCATAACTTTTTGAACATTTGTATTTCTCTTCTTCCTCTGTCCACTTTTTATTGCTGTCTTTACATGTGTTTATTGGAGGCATTTTGTTTCATTTTGTTTGTTTTAAGATACTGAATTTTGTTATATATTTAGAATTGTGTGTGTTTATGTTGTTCTTTAAATTTTATTTACAGTATATTTTTGGCTCAGAAGCTTTACATTTTTTTTCACTTTTTCTTCTTGATTTAATCTTTTCCTTTAAAGCTCAGAAATGTTTCCCTCTAGGCCATACCCATACACATTTACTTTTATTGTCTTCTTTATTGTTTTATTAAATGATTTAATTCTTAACTTCACTTGGAATTTATTGTTTTATGGAATGAGCTAGTTAGGGATCAACCTTTTTTATTGAATAATGATTAACTGGCTGTCATAGCACTATTTATTGAATAAACCACATTTCGCAAGTGAATTCAAGTTGTCTTTGGTACTTATAATCCTTTGGTCGTTTCCATGGGAATCAGAGAGGAGACAGGTCAGTTGGAAGAGTAGATCTAGGTGTTAGCACACTCAAAACGCTCGGCTGAATTTTTAGATGGATTCACATAATACTGTGTTCTCACTAATTTCGCAAACATCTGCAGGTAAGGCTTGCTCATTAAACTGTTCAGCCAAGTGACTGAATTCAAAAAAAATTGTTGCAAAAGCTTAATGAAATTTAATAATGAGGAAATTTAAAAACTGATTTCTATGAGGTTTTCTAAGAATAAAAGATAATATTTGAAAGGTTAAATTACATCTTTTTTTTTTTTTTTTTTTGCGGACCCAGCCGCTCCGCGGCATGCGGGATCCTCCCGCACCGGGGCGGGAACCCGTGTCCCCTACATCGGCAGGCGGACTCCCAACCACTGCCCCACCAGGGAAGCCCCTAAATTACATCTTTGATGTCCAAGTTGAGCCAAAGCTTTGATTTGTAAATCAGGTAGGAAAGCGGAAAGTACTTCACCTGTGTTTGCAGGTAATTATATCCATGAAAATTCAGCTGGAAATCTCCTGATGCATTACCATATCAAAAGACCTGGGGAGGGGAAATTGCTTAGATACCTCAACTAGGAAACAAAGATGCAGACTACCAATTATTGGAAGTTCCTTAAACATGCTGAAGGCTGAGAACTCTTTGTGTGATCTGTGGGCTCTGTGAGTGAGTAAATCTACAAGCTCTTTTCTGAGTGAAGTACTATGTTGCGCTCTGAAGCCACATTTGCATGAAATTCCTGAAAGTTTTAGAAATAAGGATGGATGAAATAACA
Organism: Tursiops truncatus; assembly: GCF_011762595.2. Classification (NCBI taxonomy): domain Eukaryota; kingdom Metazoa; phylum Chordata; class Mammalia; order Artiodactyla; family Delphinidae; genus Tursiops; species Tursiops truncatus. The sequence continues at coordinate 49,774,213 of NC_047041.1, forward strand.
CTCCACTAATAGTCAGAAGACCTGGTAGTTAAGAGCTGTGACCTTGTAGAAGTTGTTTAGTCTCTTTGTGCTTCAGTTTCCACATATGAAATATGAAATGCTTTACAGGATGGTTAGGATTAAATGAAGTCATACATGTTAACCTTGCCATGAAGAGAACAGATTGTTCTCCAAAGGCAAGACAAACTGCTTACCCTTAGCAAGAATCATCATTTACATAGCATCTACTACATGCCAGGCACTGTGCTAAGCAATGCACATAAATGGATGTATTTGATATTAAAACATTTCGTCAGGTAGGTACAGTCATTGCCCACATGTTACACATGGAGAGGAGAAAATGAGGCACAGAGAGTTTGAGTAACTTGACTAAGTTACTGTAACCAGTGAATGACCAAGGTCTATGGCCCCAGACCTTGCACACAACAACTAAGCTATTATGTCAAAATCTACAAGATTTGTAAGTGGCATTCCACTGAAAAGACAGTAGCCATATTTACTTCAAAAGCATGAGGATGCTTCTGTGGCTAAGTGCCAACAATATAAAGACTATTTTGTACAACCTCTAGTCTGGATTGTCTTTTAGATCACTGAAACATAAAGGCATTTAGGGATGTTTTAGAGGTAGTGATGAAATCATCACATGACTGTATAATACTTAAACCTAGATGTGGATAAGGAAGGGGTCTGACATTATTAGTCCAGGATGGAGTTGTTTGCAGGAGTCACTCCAATCCTGCTTGAAGGTAAACCTTGAATTTACAAAGGCAGAGCTTACTTTCCTTCCAGTGATAGCTCAATGGTAGATATGAGAATATATGAGATATGGAGGAAAGAGAATGGAGGAAAGTCCAGTGCTGACCAATATAGGCTTTCAGATTAAATTAGACTTCAGGGACAAGTCTGAATCTTACTAGATGTGGGAACTATGGCAAGTTATTAATCTCTTACAAATCTGAGTAGTTTGTGTGTAAAATGGAGCTGATGATCGCTATTCCATAGAACTGCCATACGTGATATGAGCGACACTACAAGGAAATTCCCTAGTATATATTATGATATGACACATTGAAATTATAATGAAATAATCAGAAACAAGGCATACAAAATTGTAGTTAGGCAGCCATTTAGGATCTTGTCCCAGTCATGTCTCTGTACCACTGAGAACTTGAACTTTCTTTGAACTGTACCAGATCCAAGGACACCACCAGCTGTATTCAGAATAACACTTGCCAAAGGCAATAATGGTCTCAAGGTTTCACCATGTAACTACACAACCATTTCAAACCCCATTTCAAACCCCAACCTTACTTAACAAGCACCCTTACTTTTTGCCAGCTCCAATTATAATTCTTGATAGACAATCCATGCAACTAACAGTGACCTTACATTTTTTGCTTTATGTCTCCCTCATTTTGCAGTCAGGCAGAACACAATTCAGGTGCTTTTTGAATCTGTGTCACCTGGGCTTCAGTCCTAACAAACCCCAAATAAACACCTTTTATTTCAATCAGGTCTCCACTTCTGAAATTTTGGTTAACTATCATTTGCTTTATAGTATCTAGAAAAGAGGAACCTGGATCAGTTAAAAAAAAGAAGCCAGGCTCATTTCTCATTTGGTTAAGTGTGGCTGAATAGTTTACTATTTGTAATAATATTTTGGATATCTTAATGGACATAAAGATTGCTGAGTTGTTAATCCTTTCCTACCTTTTTGTCCACAGTAGACAATTTATTTTAATGCCAAAACATTTTGTGGTTGATTACTAGATTCCATTGTCTGAATTTAAATTATTAACAGGGCACTTTAGACTGGTTAACCCAAGAGAAATATGATAAAAGTAGTACTTATGCAAGGGATTTTTGAGGATTCAGATAACACACGCAAATGATTTGACATGGTACAGTGCACAAAATAAGTTCTCTCTGAGTATTGGCTGATATCAATATTATTTTTACTATTTCATCTTTCTTTACCTTCTCTGTTGAAAGACCTAATATATTTAGATGTCTGATTAAAATGAATTAGCATTATATAATCATATATTGAAAAAATCAGAGATTAAAAGGATCTTCAAGATTATATTCTTGTTTATAGATAGAAAACCTGAGGTTCAGAGACACACTGCAACTTGCTAATGTCACCCAGGTAGTCAGGGGATGTTGGGATGTTACCCAGAATCACTGAGACCCAGAGGCCTTTCAACAATGCATTTACCAGTATTTTCTAAAGACTCACATAAGGAAGTTTTGCTTCCAATTCTTAAAATCTTGGACTTGGTGACTTTATAGGTCCTAGTGCCCAAGGGAGAAACGAATCCTCTTGTCCGAGGGAAAGCTAACGATTGTTCTTCAATAGAGGAATGAAAGCTATGCCTGGAATCCATAGGATCACTGGTTCACAGCTCAGTACTTCCATAACCAAAAATAATGGTACATGAAAAACTACAATACAAAAAAGAGAACACCATAGAGGACTTTGAGCTGCAAGCAATGAAGTTTATCCTATCAGGTTAAAAACCTCTACCAGCTAAGATCTAGCAAAATGTAAAAAGAACAGAGAAAAATAAGTGGAATAAGGCTCTATGATTATCAGTCTAATTTTTGTAACCAGCTACAAAAGCAGAGACCACACGTGGGTTTATTGTCCCCACTCCCACCCCATTCCCACACACAATTGCCTCTCCTGCTTCCCTATATGTAGAGCACAGATGGTACCTAGTTTTACAATGGGAATTCCAATAATGGTATGACTGATCACCCTACAATGATACAGTAGCTGATAGGACTCTTTGATTCCCCTGGTAGTGACACAGTGTTGTTTGCTTGTTTTTTCATATCTAAAAGAATGACAAGAATGGATACTGAGTGGGAAAATGGATTTGTTGATCCAGTTCCATTTTTCACAATTCTTTTTTCCCCAGTTTTATTGAGATATAATTGACATATAACACTGCATAAGTTTAAGGCGTACAATCTAATGATATATGTATACATTATAAAATGATTACCAAAAACTCACATAGCTACCAATTGTTTTTTCCTTATGATGAGAACTTTAAGATGTACTCTCTTAGCAGCTTTCAAATACACAATACAGTAATTGTTAACTTTAGTTATCATGTATGTTACATCCCTAGAAGTTATTTATCTTATAACTGCAAGTTTGTATTTTTTGACTACTTTACCCAATTATTCCACCTCCCACCCCCATCTCTGGGAAACACCAATCTCATCTCTGTTTCTATGAGTTTTTTTTTTTCTTTTAGATTCCACATGTAAGTGAGCTCATACACTATTTATTTTTCTCTCTCTGACTTATTTCACTTAGAATAATGTCCTTGAGATCCATCTACATTTTGCAAATGACATGATTTTCTTCTTTTTTAAGGCCTAATAATATATATGTTAGATATAAAACATTTCCTTTCATTTTCCTTCATATGTCATCTATGGATGGACATGTAGTTTGTTTCCAGGTCTTGGCTATTGTAAATAATGCTGCAATGAGCGTAGGGGTGCAGATACCCTGCTTGACCATGGGTACACAGACAGTGGATGTGTTCCTCTCTATGACCACAGTTCCTAGCAGATGCATATACTCCCATGGCCACAGATATCACCAGACTGGAGAAAATCTGTTCCCTTCCACTATCCTTCTGGTCATCCAGTTGGGTGACAATGCACCTTAAGGTAGCTAGTTCTTGAATGCTTAACCAGCCCTTATTGACCTCCTTATCTCTCTCCACATCTTTATAAACAGTTCCATCTTTAAACCTTTGTAATTAATTTTTTGAGTGTGCCATATTTTTCTTTCCAGGGTCCTACCTGATTCAACAGGGACCATTTTTAGAGGACTGACAAATGACAAATAATACAATCAGAACTGGCAGTAGAGAAGGCAAGCATGGTATAAGGGAAGAAAAGACCTGGGCCAAGAATTTGGTCCCCAATATATATCCCTTCTTAACCATTTACACCACATTTCAAGTGAATAGAGTTCTACACATATATCTATCTTCTGGCCTGACTGACATAAGTTATCCACTTCCCTCTACTTGCTGAAATCCAGTATATGCCCACATTCATTCCAATTTCTTCTAGTCTCTTGATAGGGCTTATATATTGATGTGAGAGTCTCCAGTGATGCAGTGAGGATCCTGAGCATAGTTTGATAAATACAAGGGAAGTATTTTTAATTCTTAACAAAGGGAAGATATTAGGGAAGTGATGTTTTAGGAAGATTCAGAGCCCTTCCATTTAACGTAATTTTCCCCAGAGTACTCAGCAACAAATCTATTTATGATAACAGTAACTAAATAATTTTTGAATGTTTAAAGGTGACATTTAGAAGTTTGTAACTTATCAACTAAGAGTATCTACAATTCAACTGCTGATAAAAATGTCATATTTCACATGAGAAATACAGAACCTTTAAAATGAATCCTCTTTACTGATAAGGCTTCTCTCAATTTCTCTTAAAAATATACTTTCAGAAATTTTTAACAAACACCAATAAACAAGATGGAATTAATACTTCATGATTCTGACTTTTTTTTAATATTGAAAAGGACATCTTTATCATTTTCATGCCAAAAGCAACTAATTAAAACATATTTTTTTCTGCATAATAAAATACGATGATATTATGGGCTAATATTCTACCAATAAGTTAATCTGTTATCATGTATTGTAAAAATTTTTTAAAAAGTCTATGTGGATATGTTTTTATATTGTCCAGCTGAGCCTGAAATGAACTTTAAGTGTCTCCTCCATCCCCCCTTACACCCCCCAAAAAGGTAGGAAGAGGGTAGAAACACACACAATACAAAACATCATTCTTAAAATCTGAGAACTGCAGGATCATCTTGTTTATTTAATTTAAAAATAGCATTTATTACAAAATAAAGAATAGCATGGATCTGATAGCCCTTCATTTATACCATGACAGTCATTAGTGCACTTTAACTTACATGTGTTCATGATATTCATAGTCCTTCTTCCTTCAAAATGCTGGGGCTTTAAATTACTGCTCAAGAGCTAGGAAGTAAGATGGGGCTATTAGATTTAATATCATATATTTTCCCAAGTGGTATACACAGCACTGTTTAAATATGTATGCAGCCTGTTTTAGACTGTAATCTCTCTTCAGTTATTTATACCACTGACGGGCTTTAGATTCTTATTCCTGACACTATAATTTAATGCCATGGCACAAGCTCGAGATTTACAGCTTCCACTGTTGGCCAGAGAGTTCCATTCCACTTCTCTGATACAGTGAATTCAGGGGAGTTGCAGAAGGGAATTTCATCAGCCTTTTTTTCTTTCTTTACAATAAATTTTTGTAGACTCAGTGTTGATTCCTTTGTCTTTAGAGAAGTGCTCTAACTCTGAATTTTGAAGGCCATTTTGTAATCCCTGATTTTCCAAAACTGGCATTCCACTGTATTTATCTACCTAAGTTCACAACGTCATTCACTGAAGGTTTACAAGACCATGGACAAATCATTGGACCTCTGTAAGCATCCATTTTCTCACCTGTAAAATGGGGATAAAATATCTACTTCATGAGGTTGTTGTTAGAAATAAATGAGTTTTTCCATGTGAAGTACTTAGAACATCATCTGGTACATAGCAAGGGGCAATGTAAAATAGCATTCAAAGTGTGGGTTGTGAAGTTGGAGGCTATGCACTAGACAATTTCAGGGACCTCCAACCCACAGATCACAATGAGAATGGTGTCTTCTGGAATCATTCAGTGTGGTAGCCCTGGCTTTAACCAGAATTTCAAGAATGTATCCCAAAGGGAAAAAGTGCGAACAGACCAGAGATGTATAGGGAGTTGTGTGTGTAAGAATAATTTGAATAAATGAACAGAAACAATTTAAATGTTTACTTAAAAAAAGATGCTTAAATAAATTATGTAGCATACAAAGAAATACATACTCTGCAGCTGTTATAAAAGAATGCAGAAATATCTGTACCAACATTCTATACATACTATAATATGTTAACTGACAAAAGCAAATTGCAGAAGTGTATGTGCATCAAGATTTAACATTTTTATTATATAGTAAGCATATAGGGAAATATTGAATACTGATCCTAAACTATTAACCAGTGATTATACTGAAGAGGGGAATTAAAGAACATTTCCCTTTATAAGTATCAGATTTCTATAATTTTTTAAACAAAAATATTACTTATGTAGCAAAAATGTCAATAAATACATATCTGATAATATATAGTATTTCTATTTGTCTTAGTCCATACAGGCTGTTAAAATAAAATAACGTAGATTGGGTGGCTTATAAACAACAGAAATTTATTTTTCACAGTTCTGGAGGCCAGGAAGTCCAAGATCAAGGCACTGGCCGATTCAATGTCCTGCTTCCTGGTTCATAGATGAATGTCTTTTTGTTCTGTCCTCACATGACTGGAGAGAAGAGGGATCTCTCTGGGGTCTCTTTTATAAGGGCACTAATCCCATTCATGAGCTTTCCACCTTCATGACCTAATCACCTCCAAAAGACCACCCATCCAAATATCAACATGTTGAATGTTAGAATTAAACATATGAATTTTGGTGGGGATGGGAAGGGGGACACAAACATGTAGTTTATAGTACTAGTGACAACCTTTTAACTAATACTCATTACTTACAGGGTAAAGGCCAAGACCTTCATAAACTATATACTTCCCTACCTGTCCGGTATCTTCTATCATTATCCATATTGCCACAAATTCTCAAGTTATAGAGAATGATTGTAGTTCCCATTAATCATCTTTCGACTGATGTTTTCGTTCATGCTGATTGATCTGCCTATAATGCATACCTCTGTGATACACCTTATTGTAATTGCCTATTTGTATATACAGCTCTCTTTGCAAGTTTTGACCACTTGAGAAAAGACAACTAACAGAAGGGCTAGAAAATAATAATCTCTCAATAAATGCTCATTAAACTAAAATGAACTATACTGATATTTTGGGAGAGTTGACAGGCCAAGATGAGCTCACACACAGAGAGAAAATCTAAGCAATATATGTTATAAACTGAATATTGACCAGTAGTATATCAGTAGGTTGAAAGAAATTTGTTGCAAACCATGTTCAATCGGGCAATATATGATTTTTGTTAAATACATGTAATTATAATAATTCAGCACTTTTGGGTGGTTAATATTATAATGGTTTGTCAGATACATGCAAGGATATAAATAAAGAGCACAAATTGTTACATTAATACAAGATTGAGCAGATAAGTTTCTTAAATAGAGTTACAGACCACTTACAGATAAGGCTGGGGATAAGAAAGGCACTAAGAGGTGGAAGATGGGACAGAAATAATGTAGGAAAATAATTAGAAAGAAATAATGATGCTTTAAAGGAAGAAAATGTAAGATAGGAGATTGAATTTGAGATTGCTGATGTAAAACAGTAGAGAGGAGATATTTTGTAGAATGTTCTTGAGGATCTTTTAAAGTACCAGCAGAAGCTTTTTATGGTAGTGCTTCATCTCTTTAAATGGATCAATTTAAACGGAAGCCATGTTACTTGGGACTATTTTGATTACTTCTAATAAAACCAATTCTAGTTTCATTTGATAATGTATCTATCTTCCTTTTTTGTTTTTAAAGAACAGCCTGATCAAGGATGAGCTCTCTTAATTTCAGATCCAAATTTATTGGGAAGAGCCAATTTAGCCAACATAAACCAGATGTCCACTTACACTTATTTAGCTGGACCAAGGAGGTTCAATCATGTTTTTAGAACATTGCTTTTAAGAATTCACAGCTGTCACCATGAAGTTTGAGATAGATGCTGTTCACAGAAAAATGTGGGCAGAAGTAATTCCAATTGATGTTCACTGCTACACTCAGAAAGAGGTATGAAAAACCCCAGATTTCTCTTGGATTGCTTTTTTGTAAACATTTATGTATCCATTCATTCATTCACTCATACAGCCAATCATCTATTCATTCATTTATTCACTCTCAAACTATGTTTGATGGCTGAAACTGTCATGAATGCTATCTATAATCATCAAGACATAACCTTGGTCATTTAAAAGAATACAGACTGGCAGGGGGGTATAAACATTTTGGTACAAGTTAGAAAGTGCTATAATAATTTCTTGGTATATGTCTGCGAGCTGTCAGAGCACAAAGGACAGCTTATTAACTTTGACCAATAAAATCTGTAAGGGGTAATAGTTGAGCTGAGCCTTAAAGGATACATAGGAGTTTCAAGAAGAAAAGGGAGGAAAAAAATAACATGTGCAAAGCCTTAAAAGAAGAAAGGGCTTTATAAGTTTAGGAAATGGAGAAGATATGGCAGGAGACAAATATAGGGAGGTGGGTTGATCACAGAATACACAGGCCTTAGTGTAGCATGTTAAGGAGTTGGGATTTGTCAAGGATTAAAAATATCTTTAAGAGGGGGAAGAACTTGATTAAATCATTGTTTAGAAAGAAGAATCTGATAAGGGTGAGGGTGATTGGTAGTGAGATGGTATGAAAGCAGGGAAAACAAATAAGTGGCTTTTATAAAAGCTTAGGTGACAGATATAAAAGTCTAGACTGAAGAAAACGTAGTATATAATTTCTCTTAGTAATTAGGTTTTTCACCTAAAAAAGAAAAAAAAACGAATACAGAAAAAAAACAGAGTTCTGTGACTGATGAGGTGTTTCCCTACATCTGTGGCCTAATTAATTAATTGTTCTCTGATAGATATTTAATTAAATAGTTGTAGTGATCTTTGTAAAGGATGTGGAACAACCAATTAAAATTTTCATTGTGGCCTTTCAAAATTAATTAACAGTTAAATGTCACAGACTAACCTATATCACAGATATTTAGACATAAGGGAAAAATAATGTTTGGATTTGGGTGAATCATAGTGTCTAGCCTATATTCGTATCTCATAGGGAAAACAAAAAGCAATCAGGGATATATTACAGACAAGTGTTTTTCAATAAAACTTTCGGTGATGATGAAAAGTTTCTATATAGATGCTGTCTAATATACTCACTTCTACTCGTATATGGCTAATGAGCATTTGAAATGGACCTCGTATAACTAAGGAACTGAACTTTTAATATTTTATATTTTTATTTAATAGTAATTAATTTAAATACAAATTTAAATAATCACATGAATCTAGTGGTTACCATATTGGAGAGCAGAGCTACAGACCGTGAGAAATGTGCAGGTTCAGTAGGACAATACTGCAATGTCTAGTGTGGAGAAGGCAGCGAGAGGCAGCAGGGGAAGAAGAGGGTGGAGACTGGGGATGAAATTTATTCTCAACACAACTGGTTAGTAAGCTGTGACAACTTGGAGAAATCAGTTCACACATAGACATTGGTATCTTCACACATACTTGCAAGTGATTAGCCATTTAGGTGTCATGTTTCTATAGAAATAAAAGCAATCTGTCACAATTCGACTAAATAACATAGCATTTAAGAAAATGGCTTGGGACTTCCCTGGTGGTGCAGTGGCTAAGAATCCGCCTGCCAATGCAGGAGACACAGGTTCAATCCCTGGTCTGGGAAGATCCCACATGCCACGGAGCAGCTAAGACCGTGCACCACAGCTACTGAGCCTGCACTCTAGAGCCCATGAGCCACAACTACTGAAGCCTGCATGCTCTAGGGCCCATGCTCCAGAGCCCGTGCTCCACAGCAAGAGAAGCCACCGCAATGGGAAGCCCACGCACCATAACGAAGAGTAGCCCGGCTCGCCACAACTAGACAAAGCCTGCGTGCAGCAACCAAGACCCAAAGCAGCCAAAAATAAATAAATAAATTTATATTAAAAAAAAGGCTTATTTTCCTCGTTGTTTCATTAATTCTTATTATGAATTCCTCTATTCTTCTTATAAAATTACTCTAAGTGTGAATTTGAGATATGAAAGTCAAGAATGTGTATTTTGGGCAGGTTGAGAAAGGGAAGGCAAATGTGTACACTTGGTGAAAGCTGTTTATTTTCAAAATAGTAATTTATGTATACCTGACTTTGTAATTGTCTTTTATTGCCTTCCCTTTATTGTCTGTTACCTTCTGTAATAGCAACCTCCAAAATGACTTCCAGTGATCCCCAATTCCTGCAATTCACACCCTCCTTTTATCTCCTTGCACAGATTAGCAGATTTGTGAATCTGGCATAAGTAATCTGTGTGAATACGGCAGAAGTAATGGAAATTGACTTCTGAAATTAGGGTATAAAGCCCGAGGTTTCTAAGCTTCCATCCTGAGTTTTCTCTCTCCTACTTTTAATCCTTTGGAAGGACTACATAGTGAAAAACTTAGGTTTCCAGCCTACAGCTAGTAAGGAAGAGAGGACTCCAGATAACAGCCATGTGAGCAAGTCTCCATGGGAATTCTCCAGCCCCAGTCCAAGCTTTAAATGATGCAGCTTCATTACAATCTTATGAGAGACACTGAGCCAGAATCACTCAGCTAAACTGCTCCCAAACTTCTGATCCTCAGAAACCATGAGATAATAAATATCTGTTGTTTTAAACCACTAAGTTTGGGGTAATTTGTTATGCAGTAATAAATAGCTAATACGTCCTCTTTACTAATCTTTCAAAAGCACTGGTCATCATACTAAACTATCTGTAATCCCCCAAATATTTCCCATTTTTGTGGTCATCCATAATTTCTTAAATGTTATGCTTCTGGTATGGAGCATCCTTCTTCTTTAAAGTATCTTAACACACACTCTCTCTTTTGAACTGTTGTTCCTTTTTAAGAATTCCGTGTTCCCACTAATCGGAGTTAAATACCCATAATCATTCATGTTTCCATAGAACCAGCTGCCTGTATCTAACTTAGCACTAGTCACATTGTTATGTTCATAGTTTTCTACAAAACAGATAGTATTTCATATTCTTCAATCTATATGTATAACATTTCCTTCACCCCTCCCCCCCCCCCCAGACATACTATCCTGAGAAAAACTTAACAGAGAAGCTTTGCTCTAGAAAAAAAACAAACTCAGAAACAAAGAGTAGAAAAGTGGTTGCTAGGGGCTAGGGGGTGGGGGAAATAAGGTTCTTGAAAGGACTTAGAATTAAATGTAAAACATGGTGACTATAGTTGATAACACTGTATGGTACAATAGAAATTTGCTAAGAGAGTAGAAGTTAAATGTTCTCACCAAAAAAAAAAACAAAAAAAGAGATAAATATGTGAGGTGATGGGATTTGTTAATTTACTCAGTGGGGGGAATCCCTTCACAATGTATACATATATCAAATTGCTACAATGTGCATTAAATGTCTTACAATTTTATATGTCAATTATATCTCAATAAAGCTGAACGAAAAAGAAGTTTGCTCTGACGTGATTCTCAACTACACATTTAGAGAAACTCAAATCTTTCCATAGTCAGCTGAGAAAATCATTATGGAGTTTCTCCTTCACTGTGGCCCAAAATGTTTCTGGCTATTATTGACACCTGTCATTTTAACAACCATTGGTAAATTGCTTTCTTTCATTTCCGGTTTCTGTGAAAGTATCATTTTATTGTTCAGTACCAGGTATTTTCAAAAAGTGTTTCAACAGATTCTAACAGTCCTTAATGCCAAAAATTCTATCTATTTCCAGTCTAACAAAATGTTTTCTTGTGTCCCTGGTCTCTTTGAGACTTTAGAAATATAGATCTTTCCACTTAAAATTCAAGATCATAGAGAAGATAGGCTGGAGGGAAAAACAAAGAAGAATAGGAAAAGAAGAAGAGCAAACACCAACCTGTACTTCACTGCTTTTCAAAGAGCTACAGCCAGGTAATATAGCAGAGAAGTGTGAAAGCACACCTTACCCAGATATCTCATGCTCTTCAACATGATTATGTTGTTTTAAAACAAAAATAATTTCCCTAAATTACCTACCACTGGATGAAATTAGGGCTCTGGGAACAAAAACCTGAAACATAATAAAACATTCTTATCATATAATTTTGCAGTTTTTGCACAGTCATCACCAAAAATTCCATCTCAAAAAAATAAAATCTCTTTTCTCTCTTCATAGCAAAACCTACTTTTATTCTAAGCTTATTTTCTTGGTCCACTACTCTGCAAGGATTGATTTTTTTTTTTTTTTGATGAGGCTTCTTGGGCTGTATTGCAATTTATGTCTATGTACTTCAACTTGAGCTTTAGCATATCAAAACCTGTATTGTGTAGGAACTGAAGCCTGCATCTTGAGACCAGAAATATTCAGATAAGGGGGTTTTGAGCAGTTCTGGATGAAGTATTTAGCTATCCTAAAATGAAATAAAATGGAGCCCTGCATTTAAAAAAAGGAAAACAAAGTTGTATTTGATAAAAACAAACCCACCATGGACAGAGCCTTGACTTCGTTATCAGTGTTAGCCATAGTAGATGAAGATGCTTAATAGATGTTCAAATAACACACAATGTATTTACACCTTTTAGACCTAAATTTCCTTACCCAAAACGAAAATAATAAAGGTGAAAATACATACACGCTACCCTCTAAATTATATCACAATTCTATCAGTTGGCTTTCTGTGAGAGTTGGTACACTGCCAGTTATTTGGAAAGTCTCTGCTTGACTGACTTCTTTCACAGAATATATCTCTTGTTTGTAGAAACTGGTTGACATTCCATCACTCCCGGGCATATCTCATTGTTGCTATAATAATGTGATAATAATTTAATGGCACAGTGTATTAGAGAGATATAGTGGCTACTCCCTGCTGAAAGTTTTACAAGGGGTGCTTTTCTTCAGCTCTGAAGAAGGTTTGTTACAGAATTAAGAAAAATTACCCAAGCCACAGTAGAAAAATGAGGGTGATTTTTTAAATAAGGTTTCAGGGACTCCTGTCATTTTCTTATTATTACTTGTGGGAGGCACCTGGAGGATGGTGGAAGAAGCATTGGTTTTAGTGCCAGAAAATCTAAGATTGAATGAGGGTTCTGTCTCATAGAGTCTATGTGACCTGGAGCATAATTGTAGGCTAACTGTAGTCTTTTTCCAACCTTAATTTCCTATGGGTAGGAAGAAATATACATTGGTAAACAAGAAAGATAAGGCTCCTCTCCTTATGGAGAAAGAGTCTAGCAGGCAACATAGAAAGAGAAGTAGTACTTGTGTGTCAGGAACAGGAAGGGTAGGATGAAGCAGTGATGTTTAGTGGGGTGTATGTCATGAAAGCCATCCCTGAGGAAGTGACAAATAAGCTGAATACTGAAGATAAGCAGATGCTAAGCAAATAAGGAAAAGTACTGGGCAGATGAGAAGAAAACTCGTCCTCACACTCCTAGAAAAAAAGACTCATTTTTCTATAGCCCTGGTAACAAGTAGCCACCCAAAACATGTTTTAAACTCTTTCAATAAGTCAACAAGGGCAACTCACACCTCAGTGAACATGTTCTTACAAGTTGATGAATCTGTGACAGTCCCTCACATTTAAGTCAGTCAATCAGGAATGGAACTATTCCAGTAAAAACTCTTCTAAGTTCCAACCAATCAAAAATACCTCCATTCAAGTATTTAAATATTTATAATTCTCTGAAAATCCAATCAGCCAATTTGGTCTAATACAGGTCCCTGAAAATCCACCAATTACTGAACTCTACATATTCCTAAAACCCTATACAATATCAGTGATCTGTTCTGCTGAGAGAAATTATGCCTAGCAGCATAGCTCTCCCTCACTAAAGAAAGCAAAACATCTAGTTTTTTATTCCCCCAGATATTGAATAATGGTCTATCATCCTTTGTCATAAGTGAAAGTGTGGCATATTTGAGGAAGTGGATGAAAGTCCAGCAGAGCTTGATGGTTATAAACGTAGGGAAAATTGGCAGGGACTTCATCTTAGAGCAATGGAAAGTCACAGAAAAATGTTCAATCCATGCATGGCATGATCACATTTCTTTTTTATAAGGATAACTAGGGCTGTATTGTGGAAAATGGTATAAGGAGGGTATAGAGAGAGAGAGCAAAGAAGAGCTGTATTAGTAGTTGGGGTGATGGCCAATTATAGCTTGTACTGGTTTCTGGGAAAGGGATGGATACAAGGGTAGGAATTAAAGAAAATCATAGAAAAATAGAATGAGCTTAATACTTACTGGAAGTTTTAGAGTGAGGAGGGAGAAAGGGCAGCCCTGATTTCTGGTCTATGCAGCCGGATGGTTGCTGTCACCATTCTCTGAGGTCAGGAAACACTGTAGAAAAAGTACTTTTGTGGAGAAAGTGGTATCAGTGTAGTATAGGTTGAGTTCGAAAAACACGAAGAAGTGGAGCCATTTAGTAGGAAGTTGGAGTCCAGAAGAGAGGGCTGAATTGAAGATGCAAATGTAATATGTCCTATTTCCACTCCAAAATTCTGTAATCATTAATTTTTTTGGAGAAGTGATATCTGGAGATATGCCCTAATAATTTCTAACATTTTTTTCCACCATGCAGATGAAACCATTGTTTTTCTCTTTCTCCTTCTTCTTCCATAACCACACCAGTCTCCTGTGGAGACCGTAGCCCAGATCTGAATGAGCAACATGTCTGTGCCCACTGCTGAACCTCAAAAGACTTAATTATGGGCATGCTGGAATGCTGGTTCTTTCAATGTTCTGGTGGTTGGAGGCTCCAAGCCATTCAAATTAGGCTCCCAGTGCACCTTGTTGGTTGATCTCATAATACTGAATAAATATTATGATTCTCTATGAACTCCAAAATAAGAAAATATTAGGGAAGCACTGGTAAAAACTATTTAATTGAAAGACCTTTGTGCTTCAGTATGGATTTCTGGTTTATGTCCTAAATTGGCAAGGATCTTAATTCCTTGACTAAATAGAAAAGCAGGAGTTTTTTGCTTATCAGGGGACCAATCAAAGAACGAAATGAAGAATTGTGATGAGAGGGTATCCAGCAAGGTCACAGAGGCTGTACAATGTTGATTTGGTGCCTCCCCATGATCCTTTCAGACATCTATGAAGTATAATTCTCATGATGTGCATGGTCTGAAAGAATCTGTGGTATAAATAGGGTAATAGGCTTAATTATGTGCCAGGTTTGTTGTGGAGGAGCATGTTTAACACTTACAAAACATGCAGTTCTGAAGAAGAGCCATGGGACAGTAAACATGAGAACTTTTAAGAAATGACAGAGTTTGGGAGTTCTACAGATTGTGGAATCGGAAGTTCAGTCTTAATCAACCTAGATCTGGGTTGTACTTCTCTTCATTTTTTTGTAAACTCAGCTTTTTTTTTTTGTGGTACGCGGGCCTCTCACTGTTGTGGCCTCTCCCGTTGTGGAGCACAGGCTCCAGACGCGCAGGCTCAGCGGCCATGGCTCATGGGCCCAGCCACTCCGCGGCATGTGGGGTCTTCCCGGACCGGGGCACGAACCCGTGTCCCCTGCATCGGCAGGCGGACTCTCAACCACTGCGCCACCAGGGAAGCCCCTGTAAACTCAGCTTTTAGAGCTAAGCCCAAGGAAAAAAGGCTGAACTTCATCTCAACAGCTGATTTATCCCCAAATGATGTAGCCTTTTTGTAATAAGCTCTTGATACCAATATTATTCCCAGCCACAAGGAGCTGTCTAAGAGTAAAAGGCTTGTCTTTCCAAATTATAGGATTTTCTTAATGAAAGCAAACACTTTGGGAGGAATTTAAAAGTTGTTCTGTCCAGCTCATCTCAAAATTCTCTTCAGAGCTCTTGTCTAGGATGGCTTTTCCTTTGGGTGGAAAGAGTAAGGGTGTGAAAACCTGAAGCTTTATATCTGCCCAAGAAAAAAACCCAAATAGAGTCCTCAGCAACCTTCCAGGTAAAATGGAAGTGTTTCCTCTGAAATGCAAGTAACAAGGAAACAGATAAACTCAATTGATTTTCTAAAAGAATTACAAATTAAGTAAAAGAGGTTTTCTACTGAAAACATGAAGACCTCTGAATTCCAAAAGAGAAATATGGAAAATAACATTTATCAAATATGGACTTTAAAAGGTTAATATAAATTTACATTTAATATTAAATACTACTTCTAACAAGATATTTTCCATCAACATTTTGAAAGTTTTTAGTGACAGATTAAATTTTTAATATCAAGTCAGTGTGTTGAAATGTACAAACTCTTCTTACATGTGTGCCTTTAAATGAGACATCTTTCTAAAAGGGCATACAGATAACAAACTGTTTCATTTGTATGACCTAAAAAATGTTTCTTCTCCTTTTTTCTTTATCTTATAAATTATAAACTTTTTCAAAATTATGGCATTCTAAGACCTTGAAGAAAATATCAGCAACTTTGTTGAAACTTTGTACTGGAATATTGTTTCTGAAGTACTCACTGTTCTTCCTTCATTGACTTTTTCTCTTTAATCTAATACCATCCCAGGTTACCTAATGTTTGATCAACAGTATCTTGTGACAATTAAGTCACAGTGCTGGTTTTTCTCAACTCAGACTGTCTGGAGCCTTGTTCCATCAAGAGGTAACTTTGCACTTAACACCTTAATGGTCTTAACAAAAAGAGATAGAGCGAAATGGAGATCTTCAGTGGTGGGAATAATTAAAGACAGACATACAAATGCATTTGGTGCCAGATTTGATTACCTCAAATGAGTAAAATTAAAGCAAACATTTTATCATCTCCAGTTACACAGTTACTCCCTTGAGCATAATTAAGACAAATGGGTAGAAGACACTAATGACAAAGCTTTACTTGGTTCTCAAGGCAAATGGAAAACTCACAATGAAAATAACTTCAGATCAGAAACAGTTACTATTTAGTTATTGCTTCTGGTTATTATACAAGCTAGAATAATCCTTTTTATTCTCTCCCCCAGTCTCTTGTCAAATCATAGACAACATTTAAGTCCCATTTCCTGCACCAAGCTTTATTTGAGCATAGCACTGCTTACACAGAGACAGCCTGAGTTAGCAAGAAGCAATTGGCTTTTGAATTCGGATAACCAAAATCTGCATCTTATTAGCTAAGTGATGTTGACCCAATTAGTGTAAACACTCAGTTTCTCTGAGCTTCAGTTTCTTTGCTTAAGCAATAGGTATTGTAATAATACCCAATCACATTAACCCCACAAGATGGCTGTGAGTAGCAAATGTAAGTGATAATATTCAATGAATGGTAAACTAGTATACAAAATTTAATCATCAGTTACTAACCTCTCACCCTCTTGATCGTTAATATTTTATAATATTCTTACAATAAGATGATTGCCATTGTAAATTCAAAACCCAACTAGCAAATATTTACTCAAAAATTGTTATATGATTCGCATAGCTAAAATCTTGTGAGGACTCAATAGCTCCTTTGCATTGTGTTGGGGTCATTTATTCAGGTAAGATGTGCATTATTCATTTTTATGTCCCAAATGTCTATTCCAAAAAGTGGTAAATTTAGTGGCGCAATAAATAGTAAACAAATATATTAAAGAATATAAAAATGTGTCTTATTGATTGATTTCAGCAACAATATTAGGCAAGTAAATTTTGTTACTGAGAAAAAACACAAAAATTCAGAGAGTTATTATGCTCAGGGTTAAAAAGATAGCAGTCAATGATAAAGTGGTATTATATTAAATCAATCTAATAAATTGTTTGCTAAGATACTGTTCAGATTGTTTGGATTTGGTGCATTATTTCTACTTACAATAGGATTTTCCTAATCAATGCATAATCCAAGTAGTGATTGAAATAAAAATATATGAAAATATTCTAGAACTTGGCTTTGTATCCAAATATATATCTTGAGTTTATATAAAATGCTGCACATGACCTATTATATCTACAGAAATCCCTGGCTTTGGACCAGCAGCATTTTCACATTAAAGAAAATCTATGAAATTCATTACTTTTGGGCAGAATTGCCCAAGCATTTGTTTAATATATGAATATCCCATGACCACTTTAATAGACAGCTTTTCATGGAATGTAAATCAAAGCATCACTTTTGTCTGCATTCTCAATGGTACACTGAGTTCTAAATACAAACACTATTTGGTCAGAATGGCTTGGTGAGGAGTACCTGATTTTTAAAGATGTTAATTTAGAATATGGTATCACTTTATTTTTCTTTTCCTTCTTTTCTTTAATTATTCTTAGGTATCAAGTGCCCTCCCATTAAACCTATCTGTCCAGAATCCTCACTGTCACTGATACCCACATCCTATTCCAGGTCTTCTTACAGAAGATACCTCTAGCTCTGGATTCTTTTTTTTTCCATTTGAATTCCTGAAAGCTTTTTATCCCATATATCCAGACTTTGCTTGTGATAGTGCTGATAGAGTTGTCCGCTGGCACATTCTTCAGCCTATTTACTTCTTGCTCCTTTATCTGTACAATGAAAGATGGAATTGAACTTAATGATTTCTAAGGCTTCTTTCATTTAGATATTGCCATGCTTCTTTCTATAATACTGTTTTGGAGCTTGCCTTCATATTTCTCAAATATACCTTTGCATGTTTCATGGACTAACAGTATAACAGCATCTGAAGGGAGTTTAGAAGCTATCTGCATCTTTGACTCACCAGTCATCCTCTCTCTGAATATTTTCAGTAGCAGGAATACTTTCTCCCACATGAGAAAGATGTTTTAATTTGCTGATACTTCTGACTATTGGAAAGTATTTTCTCATAGGGATCCAGGTATAATTCCAACCATCAGTTCTACACCTACTCTACCAAACTGAAGGCGCTTCACAGATTAGAAGTTGGAAGTTGTGGGCTTCTGGGGTTTCTCTTATTTAGGGTTAATCTCTTCCCATGTAAAATCCTATAACTCAACATCCCATAGTCATCAGAAGCAGTGTGGTATAATGAAGTAGCACAGGGTGGGAGGCTGTGTTTGAAATCCAGATCTAAATAAGAGCTGTTTGACCTGGAGCTTTATATTTAACATATGCAAATTTCCAACTTTAGTGCCTGGAACACAGTCACCATAATGTTTCATCCCTGTATCTACAGTACTTGGCACCCAGCATACCTTTAATATTTGTTGAAAAAATAATGTGACTAAAGGTATCACTTCTTGTAGTAGATGTTATATAGTCACCTCAGAGCAGCAAAAATAGAGGCTTTCAGAGGACCTTCAAGATGGCTGAAGAATCAGACATGGAGATCACCTTCCTCCCAACAACTATATCAGAAATACATCTATATATGGAACAACTCCTACAGAACACCTACTGAACACTGGCAGAAGACCTCAGACTTCCCAAAAGGCAAGAAACTCCCCACATACCTGGGTAGGGCAAAAGAAAAAAGAAAAAACAGAGACAAAAGAATAGGGATGGCACCTGCACCACTGGGAAGGAGCTGTGAAGGAGGAAAAGTTTCCACACACTAGGAAGACTCTTCACTGGCAGAGATGGGAAGTGGTGGGGTGGAAGCTTCGGAGCCACAGAGGAGAGCGCAGCAACAGGTGTGCAGGGGGCAAAGCGGAGAGAATCCTGCACAGAGGATCAGTGCCAACCAGCACTCACCAGCCTGAGAGGCTTGTCTGCTCACCCGCTGGGACAGGTGTGGGCTGGGAGCTGAGGCTCGAGCTTCGGAGTTCACATCCCAGGGAGAGGACTTGGGCTGGCTCCGTCAACACAGCCTGAAGGGGACTAGTGCTGCCACAACTAGCTGGGAGGGAGTCCGGGAAAAAGTCTGGAACTGCCTAAGAGGCAAGAAGCCATTGTTTTGGGGTGCACGAGGAGAGGGGATTCAGAGCACCGCCGAAACGAGCTCCAGAGACAGGCGCAAGCCGTGGCTATCAGCGCAGACCCCAGAGACGGGCATGAGACGTTAAGGCTGCTGCTGCAGCCAACAAGAAGCCTGTGTGCAAGCACAGGTCACTCTCCACACCTCCCCTCCCGGGAGCCTGTGCAGCCTGCCACTGCCAGGGTGCCGTGATCCAGGGACAACTTCCCTGGGAGAACACACCACACGCCTCAGGCTATTTCAACGTCATGTAGGCCCCTACCACCGCTGGCTCGCCCCGCACTCCATACCCCTCCCTCCCCCAGGCCTGATGTGACCCAGAACCCCCTAATCAGCTGCTACTTTAACCCCGTCCTGTCTGAGTGAAGAACAGATGCCCTCAGGTGACTTACAGGCAGACGCGCGGCCAAATCCAAAGCTGAACCCCAGGAGTTGTGTGAACAAAGAAGAGAAAGGGAAATCTCTCCCAGCAGCCTCAGGAGCAGCGGATTAAAGCTCCACAATCAACTTGATGTACCCTGCATCTGTGGAATACCTGAATAGACAACGAATCATCCCAAAATTGAGGAGATGGACTTTAGGAGCAAGATAGATTATTTTTTCCCCTTTTCCTCTTTTTGTGAGTGTGTATGTTTATGTGTATGCTTCTGTGTGAGATTTTGTCTGTATAGCTTTGCTTTCACCATTTGTCCTAGGGTTCTGTACATCCATTTTTTGGTTTTTTTTTTACTTAAAAAATTTTTTTTCTTAATAATTGTTTATTTTAATAACTTTATTTTATTTTATTCTCTTTCTTTCTATTTTTTCTCGCTTTTATTATGAGCTGTGTGGAGGACAGTCTCTTGGTGCTCCAGCCAGGCATCAGGGCTGTGCCTTTGAGGTGGGAGAGCCAACGTCAGGACACTGGTCCACAAGAGACCTCCCAGCTCCATGTAATATCAAACGGGGAAAATCTCCCAGAGATCTCCATCTCAACACCAATACCCAGCTTCACTCAACGACCAGCAAGCTACAGTGCTGGACACCCTATGCCAAACAACTAGCAAGACAGGAACACAGCCCCATGCATTAGCACAGAGGCTGCCTAAAATCATAATAAGGCCACAGGCACCCCAAAACACACCATCAGACGTGGACCTGCCCACCAGAAAGACAAGATCCAGCCTCATCCACCAGAACACAGGCACTAGTCCCCTCCACCAGGAAACCTACACAACCCACTGAACCAACATTAGCCACTGGGGGCAGACACCAAAAACAACGGGAACTACCAACCTGTAGCCTGCAAAAAGGAGACCCCAAACACAGTAAGTTAAGCAAAAAGAGAAGACAAAGACACACATAGCAGATGAAGGAGAAAGGTAAAAACCCACCGGACCAAACAAACGAAGAGGAAATAGGCAGTCTACCTGAAAAAATATTCAGAGTAATGATAGTAAAGAGGATCCAAAATTTGGAAATAGAATGGAGAAAACAGAAGAACATTGAACAAGGACCTACAAGAACTAAAGCGCAAACAAACAATGACGAACAACACAAGAAATGAAACTTAAAATCCTCTAGAAGGACTCAATAGCAGAATAACTGAGGCAGAAGAACAGATAAGTGACCTAGAAGATAAAATAGTAGAAATAACTACTGCAGAACAGAATGAAGAAAGAAGAATGAAAAGAATTGAGGACAGTCTCAGAGACCTCTGGAACAACATTAAATGCACCAACATTCAAATTATAGGGGTCCCAGAAGAAGAAGAGAAAAAGAAAGGGACTGAGAAAGTACGGGAAAGGAAATAGTCAGTCAGTTCCAGGAAGTGCAGAGAGTCCCATACAGGATAAATCCAAGGAGAAACACTCCAAGACACATATTAATCAAACAATCAAAAATTAAATACAAAGAAAAAATGTTAAAAGCAGCAAGGAAAAAACAACAAATAACATACAAGGGAATCCCCATAAGGTTAACAGCTGATCTTTCAGCAGAAATTCTGCAAACCAGAAGGGAGTAGCAGGACATATTTAAAGTGATGAAAGGGAAAAACCTACAACCAAGATCACCCTACCCAGCAAGGATCTCATTCAGATTTGATGGAGAAATTAAAACCTTTACAGACAAGCAAAAGCTAAAAGAATTCAGCACCACCAAACTAGCTTTACAATAAATGCTAAAGGAACTTCTCTGGGCAGGAAACACAGAGAAGGAAAAGACCTACAATAACAAACCCAAAACAAATAAGAAAATGGTAATAGGAACACCCGTATCTATAATTACCTTAAATGTAAATGGATTAAATGCTCCAACTAAAAGACATAGACTGGCTGAATGGATACAAAAACAAGACCCGTATATATGCTGTCTACAAGAGACCCACTTCAGACCTAGGGACACATACAGACTGAAGGTGAGGGGATGGAAAAAGATATTCCATGCAAATAGAAATCGAAAGAAAGATGGAGTAACAATTCTCATATCAGACAAAATCGACTTTAAAATAGAGACTATTACAAAAGACAAACAAGGATACTACATAATGATCAAGGGCTCAAACCAAGAAGAAGATATAACAATTGTAAATATTTATGCACCCAACATAGGAGCACCTCAATACATAAGGCAAATGCTAACAACCATAAAAGGGGAAATCAACAGTAACACAATCATAGTAGGGGACGTTAACACCCCACTTTCACCAATGGACAGATCATCCAAAATGAAAATAAATAAGGAAACACAAGCTTTAAATGATACATTAAACAAGATGGACTTAATTGATATTTATAGGACATTCCATCCAAAAACAACAGAATAA
Source organism: Tursiops truncatus (assembly GCF_011762595.2). Lineage (NCBI taxonomy): Eukaryota > Metazoa > Chordata > Mammalia > Artiodactyla > Delphinidae > Tursiops > Tursiops truncatus. The sequence goes on from NC_047041.1 coordinate 49,796,717, forward strand.
TCTTTCTTCTCAAGTGCTCATGGAACATTCTCCAGGATAGATCATATCTTGGGTCACAAATCAAGCCTTGGTAAATTTAAGAAAATTGAAATCATATCAAGTATCTTTTCTGACCACAATGCTATGAGACTAGATATCAGTTACAGGAAAAATCTATAAAAAATATAAACACATGGAGGCTAAACAATACACTACTTAACAACCAGGAGATCACTGAAGAAATCAAAGACGAAATCAAAAAATACCTAGAAACAAATGACAATGAAAACACGATGACCCAAAACCTATGGGATGCAGCAAAAGCAGTTCTAAGAAGGAAGTTTATAGCAATATAATCCTACCTCAAGAAACAAGAAACATCTCAAATAAACAACCTAACGTTACACCTAAAGCAATCAGAGAAAGAAGAACAAAAAACTCCAAAGTTACCAGAAGGAAAGAAATCATAAAGATCAGATCAGAAATAAATGAAAAAGAAATGAAGGAAACAATAGTAAAGATCAATAAAACTAAAAGCTGGTTCTTCAAGAAGATAAACAAAATTGATATACCATTAGCCAGACACAGCAAGAAAAAAGGGAGAAGACTCAAATCAATAGAATTAGAAATGAAAAACGAAAAGTAACAAATGACACTGCAGAAATACAAAGGATCATGAGAGATTACTACAAACAACTGTATGCCAATAAAATGGACAACCTGGAAGAAATGGAGAAATTCTTAGAAATGCACAACCTTCAAGACTGAACCAGGAAGAAATCGAAAATATAAACAGACCAAACTCAAGCCCTGAAATTGAGACTGTGATTAAAAATCTTCCAACAAACAAAAGCCCAGGACCAGATGGCTTCACAGGTGAATCCTATCAAACATTTAGAGAAGAGCTAACACCTATCCTTCTCAAACTCTTCCAAAATACAGCAGAGGGAGGAACACTCCCAAATTCCTTCTACGAGGCCACCATCACCTTGATACCAAAACCAGACAAAGATGTCACAAAGAAAGAAAACTACAGACCAATAACACTGATGAACATAGATGCAAAATTTTTCAACGAAATACTAGCAAATTCCAACAACACATTAAAAGGATCATACACCATGATCAAGTGGGGTTTATCCCAGGAATGCAAGGATTCTTCAATATACGCAGATCAATCAATGTGATATACCATATTAACAAACTGAAGGAGAAAAACCATATGATAATCTCAACAAAATTCAACACCCATTTATGATAAAAACCCTGCAGAAAGTAGGCATAGAGGGAACTTACCTCAACATATTAAAAGCCATACATGACAAACCCACAGCCAACATCCTTCTTAATGGTGAAAAACTGAAACCACTTCCACTAAGATGAGGAAAAAGAAAAGGTTGCCGACTCTCACCACTATTATTCAACATAGTTTTGGAAGTTTAAGGCACAGCAATCAGAGAGGAAAAAGAAATAAAAGGAATCCAAACTGGAAAAGAAGTAGTAAAGCTGTCACTGATTGCAGATAACATGATACTATACATAAAGCATCCTAAAGACTCTACCAGAAAACTACTAGAGCTAATCAATGAATTTTCTAAAGTAGCAGGATACAAAATTAATGCACAGAAATCTCTTGCATTCTGACACACTAATGACGAAAAATCTGAAAGAGAAATTAAGGAAACACTCCTATTTACCATTGCAACAAAAAGAGTAAAATACCTAGGAATAAACCTACCTAAGGAGACAAAAGACCTGTATGCAGAAAACTATAAGACACTGATGAAAGAAATTAAAGATGATACAAAGAGATGAGAGATATACCATGTTCTTGGATTGGAAGAATCAACATTGTGAAAATGACTATACTCCCCAAAGCAACCTACATATTCAATGCAATCCCTATCAAACTACCCATGGCATTTTTCACAGAACTAGAACAAAAAATTTCTCAATTTGTATGGAAAAACAGAAAACTCCAAATAGCCAAAGAATCTTCAGAACAACAATGGAGCTGGAGGAATCAGACTCCCTGACTTCAGACTATACTACAAAGCTACAGTAATCAAGACAGTATGGTACTGGCACAAAAACAGAAATATAGATTAATGGAACAGGGTAAAAAGCCCAGAGAGAAAGCCACGCACATATGGTTACCTTTTCTTTGATAAAGGAGGCAAGAATATACAATGGAGAAAAGATAGCCTCTTCAATAAGTGGTTCTGTAAACTGGACAGCTACATATAAAAGAATGAAATTAGAACACTCCCTAACACGATACACAAAAATAAACTCAAAATGGATTGAATATCTAAATGTAAGGCCAGACACTATAAGACTCTCAGAGAAAAACATAGGTAGAACACTCTATGACATAAATCACAGTAAAATCCTTTTTGACCCACCTCCTAGAGAAATGGAAAGAAAAACAGAAATAAACAAATGGGATATAATGAAACTTAAAAGCTTTTGCACAGCAAAGGAAACCATAAACAAGACAAAAAGACAACCCTCAGAATGGGAGAAAGTATTTGCAAATGAAGCAACTGACAAAGGATTAATCTCCAAAATTATAAGTAGCTCAGGCAGCTCAACATCAAAAAAACAAACAACTCAATCCAAAAATGGGCAGAAGACCTAAACAGACATTTCTCCAAAGAAGATATAAAGATTGCCAACAAACACATGAAAGAATGCTCAACATCACTAATCATTAGAAAAATGCAAATCAAAACTACTATGAGGTATCACCTCACACCAGTCAGAATGGCCATCGTCAAACAATCTATGAACAATAAATGCTGGAGAGGGTGTAGAGAAAAGGGAACCCTCTTGCAGTGTTGGTGGGAATGTGAGCTGATACAGCCACTATGGAGCACAGTATGGAGGTTCCTTGAAAAAATGAAAATAGAATTTCCATATGACCCAGCAATCCCACTAGTGGGCAAATACACTGTGAAAACCATAATTCAAAAAGAGTCATGTACCACAATGTTCATTGCAGCTCTATTTACAGTAGCCAGGACATGGAAGCAACCTAAGTGTCCACTGACAGATGAATGGATAAAGAAGATGTGGTACATATATACAATGGAATATTACTCAGGCATAAAAAGAAATGAAATTGAGTTATCTGTAGTGAGGTGGTTGGACTTAGAGTCTGTCATACAGAGTGAAGTAAGTCAGAAAGAGAAAAACAAATACCATATGCTAACACATATATACGCAATCTAAACAAACAAGGAAACAAACAAAAGGTTCTGAAGAATGTAGGGGCAGCACAGGAATAAAGATGCAGATGTAGAGAATGGACTTGAGGACATGAAGAGAGGGAAGGATAAGCTGGGACGAAGTGAGAGAGTGGCACTGACATATATACACTACCAAATGTAAAATAGATACCTAGTGGGCAGCAGCTGCATAGCACAGGGAGATCAGCTTGGTGCTTTGTGACCACCTAGAGTGGTGGGACAGGGAGGGTGGGAGGGAGATGCAAGAGGGAGGGGATATGGGGATATATGTATACGTATAGCTGATTCACTTTGTTATAAAGCAGAAACTAACACACCACTGTAAAGGAATTATACTTCAATAAAGATGTTAAAAAATAAAAATATGCTTTCCGTTCCCCTAGAGTTTGTATCCCTGTTCATGACACGTTTAACTCTTTGACATTTCCAATCACTAAGGCTCTTTCACATGAACTGGTATGTGAATCTAGAAAAAGAAAAGTGAGAGCAATTGTTTCACAGTGTCTTGCCATTTGGGGTGTAATATTTGGTTATACATGGCATTTGTCTTCTACTGAAGTGACAGGAGAATCATAGGCTTGTTCCTCAGCAACCTCACAGATTAGCTACAAAGCTGCATGTGGCTTAAACCTTCCTTTTCTCAGACTGGCATCTGCTGAGCCCCTTCACACCTCTCTCTCCCCCCCACACACACTAACATTCACATACACACACACACACAGAATGCCAGTTGCATTATACAGCATTCCTAACCGCTTATGTGCCATTTCTGTCTTTGAGTCTTATTTTGGGATTATCTTTATCTATGTATAATTATGTTACTATGATACCCCACAACTAGTCAATTTTAGCTGGTACGTTGAGAGAAATGTTAATCAAACCAGATATCTGGGCAATGAGAAAAAAATAGTTGTTTTGGCTTCAGACTTAATATTTACTGAGCAATAATGTACAACACAGGCAATTTTACATATTGCAATCACCTCCTCCCTTCAACGGTTAACCCTTTTTAATCAATCATCCACACTCTTTGCAAAGGGATAATTCTAAAACACAAATCTGGGACTTCCCTGGTGGTGAAGTGGTTAAGACTCTGTGCTTCCACGTCAGGGGGTAGAGGTTCGATCCCTGGTCAATGAACTAAGATCTGGCATGCCACGTGGCATGCGCCCCTCCAAATAAAACCCGAGAAATTTAAATATGTTGCTTACTTTTTGAAAAAAGGGTTTAATACTTTATTAATGCCTTCAGGATAAAGTCCAAATTTTTTAGAACTAAATGCAAGACTCATTATTATTTATATCCAGCCCTTCTAAACCCCCAGAAGTTAGACTCAGACACAGACATACACACACACACACACACACACACACACTCCTACATTTTAATCACTTATCACAAAACCTGCTCATTGTTCCAAAACCCCATTGTGTTCATTCACACCATTGAGCCATCCCTTTGTTAATATCCTTGCTTAGAATGAGATCTTCTTCTTCTTCTTATCTGAATATTTTTTACTGTTTCTTCAATATATGTTTCAAATGTTATCTCTTCTATGCTTCTTGCGCACTTGGGTATCACACTGTGCTACATTTGGCAGTTCACCTCCCTTTCTTCCAGATATAACATGAATTTCTCCCTAAGAGGTGGGCTGTATCATTTTCTTTTCATTATAAGAATACAGGCTTTAAATCAGGTGTTCTGAGTTTGAATTCAGGCTTTGTCACTTATTAGCTACATGACCTGAGAAAGATTTCTTTTTTCTTTTCAAATGTCAGTTCCTTTATCTATAAAATGTAGATAAAGCTAATTACATTACTCCCTTATGTAGTTATTGTGAGGATTAAATGAGGTGTAGCCTAGGGAAGAGTAAATGGTGGCTTTCAGAGATTTATACAGTTAGTACCTATTAAGTAACTCTGCATCAGTCAGTGAGCAAAATGACAGAGCTCCAAGAATGCATATCTTAAGAGGATCTTTAAGATTCATCTGTATTTCTGTTACCGAACTAAACTTGGGTCCACTTGCCCACATGCAGTAAAGCCACTTATGTCTTTTTGACACCATGTTTTGGTGAAGGGAATTGCAGCATTTATTGCAGAGCGCTAAACAAGGAGTTCAGGTAGCTAGTGCTTAAAAGGCCCAAACTCCCCAAAGACTTTCAGGGAAAGGTTTTTAAAGACAGGGTGAGGGAAGGGAGTTGTAGGGTATGGGAAAAGCTCATGGATATTCTTCTGATTGGTTGGTGGTGAGGTAATCCGGAGTCAACATCATCAACCTTCCGTTTCCAAGCCGTGTAGGATCTACGTGCTTGTGGGCAGCATACAGTTAACTTCTTCCGCCTGATGGGGATTTCCATATCTACGAAACAGCTCAAAGGACATGGGTCAGAGTATTATCTATAGCTCTTGAGGAGGAACTAAAGTTCCTTGACTCTGTTTAATGGCTTACTATTATAATTTTGTCTTACTTGACTGTTTTCCTTTCTTTCTGCATTTTCTCACTTCTCTGATTAAATTTACTCTTTGGAACTCAGGGAAGGCCTAGGAGGCTAAAGTTTCTCTACAGACAAGAGGCATGTAGAGGACATGGAGTGAGGTTGGGGGGAGGTCTGTTCCATGAAGGCTCCCCAAGGTCCTGCTTGGTAACATCTCCAGGACCACCTAGCTAAGGTCTTACCATAGTAGTACATGTTTCTACATCTTAAAAGTGTCAGCTCATCTATGTTCTCCCAATAAGCCTACTCCTTACCCGGCCTTTGCTTTGCACTAAGAAATCTAAACAGGTATCTACAGAATTATACTTGTTTCTGTTGAGATTGCCACACATCCCATATACAAAAATCCCTGTTGTATCACAGCAAACTGCTTAGGAGTTCAACCTCCTACCCCCTAATGATTATAATTAGAACTTATTGCCATCTTGCCTCGAGTGACCATTAAGACTGATTGCATAATGCCCTGCAATTCTTTTGATTATGTTACCACAAGGAATCTCAGCCTTTCAGGTCATCACTGATCCCTACAATCCTTCATGTATTCCTTAATCTGCCTCAGATATCCTAGACACAACTCCTTCCACTCTGCTCTCTGTAACTCATGGACTATCATCAACAACTTTCTCTTGACCCCCTTCTTTCAATGATTTTACTCACTTCAGCCATGCATTTCCATAGCCATACTCATACAAATCATTTTGATCACCACCTTCTAACTTTTCATCTCACACCAGCCATATCCTCACCCCACTGATTCTTCAGCTCTGTCATAATCTTGAATGCATTGACTTGACCATTTTTCTATCTATCACTCCCCTCACACTCCCCTTTACTTCTTTTCATACCAAGCAAGCATCACATGGTTTTGATTCTAAACATTACCAACCTCTTACTGTTTCTTTTTTCCCTTCGAAGACATGTCTGTAAGACTTGAACTATCATAATTTTCAACTCTGTGACTATCCCATGTCTACCTCTGAACAGCTGAATATATTTCCAGGAAATATGCTACCACTGACATGCTATGTTAAACTTATGACCTTATATTGTTAGGGTTTTTAAAAAGTTATCTTATAGCTTCTCAGTCATTTGGTCCTCCATCCAATTCTCTGAAAAACTATTTTAATATCTTCTCCTCCCACTTTAAAATTCCAACACCCAACATTCTCTTCATTTTTCCATCTTACCTAATGCTCTAGCTTCTTATTTGACTGAGTAAATGAAGAAAATTGCCATGTCCCTTAGCCACCAAGTGGACCAAAATTTTTTTAGCTTTCTTCTCTCCTATTGCAACTACTGAATTGACTCTGTTCTTATTTAAGGTCTGCACCATTTATTTTTTCCATCTTTATTGAAATGTAATTTATGTATAACATTGTGTAAAAGTTTAAGGTGTACAACATAATGATTTGATATACATATATATTGTAAAATGATTATCACAATAAGGCTAGTTAACACATCCATCATCTCACATATTTTTGTGTGTGATGAGAGCTTTTGATCTATTCTCTTAGCAATTTTCAAGTATACAATACAGTATTGTTAACTATAGTTACCATATTGTACATCTCCAGAACTTATTAATCTTGTAATTGGCAGTTTGTACACATTGACCACCTTCATTCTTTTGCCCTACCCCTCCCACCTCCACCCCTTAGCACCACAAATCTGTTCTCTATTTCTGTGAGTTTTTTTTTTTTAGATTCCACATATAGGTGAGATCATATGGGATTTGTCTTTTTCTTCTGACTTATTTCACTCCATTTCATATCACACATTCAAGAACTCTACTCCTGTGGTTGTCCTCTATCTTAAATCAACAGATTTCCCCTTTCTAATAACTTAGTTCTATCAGCAGAAAAATGTTGAATATTAGTCTCACTTAAAAAACATTTTTCACTCCACATCTTCTTTTGTTATTATACTATTTCTCTGCCCTTTATAGAAACTGTCTTTCTATTCTCTTTTAAACATAATTTTTTTAAGAGTAAAGATTATTCATTTATTTATTTAGGCATTTGATGCCTTCCCATGCAATTTTCTAGTTTTCTCAGATAGCCACAGAGTTTTTTAAATTTTTATTTTATTGTGGTAAGAACACTTAACATGAGATTTATCCACATAGGTTTTAAAGTGTGCGATACAGTACTGTTATGGGCACAGTGTTATATAGCAAATCTCTAGAATTTATTCATTTTGCATAACTGAAACTTTATGCTCACTGAACAGGGACTTTTTTCCCCTCCCCTCTGCCCCTGGTACCACCATTTTATTCTTTGCTTCAATGAGTTTGATTACTTTAGATACTTCATATAATAAGTGGAATTGTGCAGTATTTGTTCTTCTGTGACTGGCTTATTTCCTTTAACATAATGTTCTCAAGATTCATCAATGTTGTCATGTATTGCAAGATGCCTTCCTTTTTAAGGCTGAATAACATTCTAGTGTATGTATATACAAATATTTTTTAATCCATTCATTTGTCCATGGACATAAACATAATCTAATGAATCTCCAGAGACTGCTAATTTATGTCCTCTACTCTTCAGCAATGGAATCTCTAAATTTTAGGTAGGCTTGTGGCCATCAAATATAGATATCATATTTTTATGCCTCCCTAGCAGCCAGCTAACCTCCTTTAACTAACTCCCATCAAATAAATAAAAGAGGGAAAAGAGATACATGCTATCTTTTGGAGTTATTGTTTAAATGGTGGGGTCAAAGCTCTTTTTCTCTATCCAGCTCCTTGGACTGCATCCCAGGTGTGGCATAGTAGCAAATTGGAAGCAGCCTGTTTACGGACCACAATGGCCCTGCAGTATTAGTCCCAACCTGCTTACACTTGGACTTACCTTCAGAAAATAATAATACTCTGTTTTTAAGCTACTGTTGAGTCTCTTTATGTGGCCAAACCAAAATTCTAACCAACATAGTATGCAAATTACCTTCTTATGTTTACATGCAAAATACAAATATTTGGGATCCTGGGCATGTGACTATCCTTTCTTTACTCATCTGCTCAGTGGCATTAAATAGGTGAACTTTACCTTACAGTGTCCTAGCCAAATGACTGGATTGAAGGACAGCCAAGGGTATAGAAGATACAGGATTTTAATTACACAAAGGCTCTTTGGAGAGAGAGAGAGTGAAAGAGTTGAGGTTGAGAGAGGGAGTGGAGAGAAGAAGAGAGAGGTGGAGAAAGGGAGAGAGACAGAGAGAGAGGAAGAGACAGAGAGAGGGAGAGAGGAAGGAAGAGGGGGAGAGGGGGAGGGGGAGAGGGAGAGAGAGAGAACTACAACTGTGAGGCTTGGGGAAAAAATAACACCACAAACAGCCACAGAAGATTTAAGTCTCAATAAACAGTTTTACATGCAATTTCCGCAAACATATTTTCATTTGCTATAAAACAGCAAACAGCTTGGGATGGAAAAGCCAGAAATATGCACAGAGGAAAAAAAAATAGTCTTAAATAAATACTGGCTTACATAAAAGAAATGGGAGCCTGTACTGAAATATGTTTATCTTATTGTTTTAAAATGCAATAAATTTCTCCTGACAATAATTTGGTTCAAGGTTAAAACAAATTCCCATTTTGTCCTAAAAAAGGTGTAATTTCAGACTTTTGAAGATGAATGGCTGCTTTTGCTTAGATATTGATCATTAGCCATGCAATTGTGGCTGGACTAGGTTACTTAGACTTTGTAGTTGTACTGAAAGAAATTGCATTAATACGATTCTTTGAAAGTTAAGCAAAGATGTCTGAAGAAAAAGAGATATTAAAAAGTAAGTGGAAAGCAAATACAATTTTCATTATAAGGAAAAAAGAAAAATATTTTCAGAAAAGATCTTCCTTGGGACAGGGACTTAAAGTGAAACACGCCATAATATATTATATTTGAATAATTATGACTTGTAATAGAATTTGACTTTATACCCCAAAAGCCCAAAGCATTTTAGGTTAATGAGTCAAATATCGATAGGATCCAATAAAACAGTAAGTCCCATTGTACCAGTTCTATACCAGAGCAGAGTAATAGCATTATATATATACATTTCTGTGTGTGTGTGTGTGTGTGTGTGTGTGTGTGTATGTGTATGTTACTAGGGCAGATAGCACAAGTGGATGCCCATTTTACTTATAGAAATTAGAATATGGCCATGTATTCATTAAACTTTTACTGTACACCCTTTATACAGAAGACATCATCCTGGAAATAAAGAATACAGAAATGAAAGTATTTCACAACCTCTCTTCTTGATGAGTTTATGGAATAATGAAACATATAGAAGCAAATAAACAATTATAACATGCTTTCTGTAAGGAAGTCTGTAATCTCAAATGTTTTATCTCAATTGTTCTAGAGAGAATTTAAGGAAACAAAAAAATAACATGATTTGAAAATGAAACAAAAAATGTAATTTTATTACAACATTTCAGTAATTAAGAAAAAAAAAACTCTAGCAATTTAAATGTTCAACAAAAGGAGTCACTTCAAATCAATAAGAAGACGAAACACATCCAGATACTTAGAATACTCTGTATGGCCACAGAAATATTTTCATAGTGTAATTAAGAAAAAACATTATAATTAATTTGAACCTATTTCAGGAAAAACAGTATATATGTAACTATTAATTTGTGCATGTATATATATAATACCCCAGACACACACTTTACATTTGCAATTATTAATGACTTAGGGCAGGGAAGAAGAGCTAAGGGAAGTTCCTACAAAGTAATTCCAGTCATCCAGAAAGCAGGGAAGTGGCAGCAAAAGGAACTAGACAGAAAACTGCAGGTAGGACTCAAGAGAGAGAGAAAGGACTCCAAAAAACGGCATGCTAGCTATAAAGCAGCCAGGGATCTCCCATAGGTTAGAGACTAGGCACCTGGATGTGAGAGATTTCAAAAACCTTGACACTGCTAAGATCCTAGTCTCTGCTGGAAGGCAATTTTTGATCCTACTTTCGAAACTGAATCAAATTAAGTCTGCAGTAAGCCCAAAATAGTTCAACCTTGCCATGTATCAACCCAACTACTGCTCTAGCAAACTGACAGAAGAATAGAAATGTCACTTTCTTAAGATAGATATCAGTTATTTCAATCTATACTGAGTTGTTACAAAAATATCCAACACTCAGTTAAGAATCATAATATGTAAAAAATAAAATGTGACCCACAGTCATTAAAAAATCAACCAAAGCAGTCAGAGAGATGAACCAATGTTACAGTTGATTAGAGGACAAAACCAACCAAGCAAACAAACAAATAAACAACAACAAAAAACACTTTCAAAAATTCTAAGGAATCTAGTGGAAAATAAGGTAAATAAAGTGTATAAAGATACATAAGAATTTTAGAAGAGACATGGGTATTTTATCCTCAAGCACTGTAGCTTTCATCTCTAGTTTTTAGATATTTTATGTCTCTACATGTTAAACCATTTTTCACCTTTTAAAGCATATTTGATACAGTTATAAATTACTGTTTTAATGTCCTGATATAAAATTTCTAACATCTGTGCTAGTTCTTAGAGGGTTTTGATTTTCTCTTGATTTTGCATCATATACATCTGCTCCTTTGCATGCCTAATAACTTATTTATTGGATGCTAGATATTGCAGATTTTACATTAATGTATACATTACATTCTTATTACACTGCCTTATGTTTTGTGTTTATAAAAATATTGTTTTGTTTTGTTTTGTTTTTCTGGGATGCAGTTACGGTACATGGAGACATTTTGAGCCTTTCAGGTCTTGCCCTTAAGATATGTTATATGGGATAAGGATAGTCGTTAGTCTAGGGATAATTATCTCTAACTACTGAGGCATGACCTTTCTGAGTACTCTACCCAATACCCTTTAAACTAAGAAGTTTTCCAATCTGACTAATACCTGGCACTCTTTGTGGGCCTGTGTAAGTGGAGAGTTCTCTTTCTTCTAATTATTTATAGTGGTTGTTTACTTTCTCTTGGACATTTTTCACCCACACATATGCTCTGATTAGCACTCCGCTGAGTACATGAGGGGAATCCTGTGTAGATCTCCCCAATCCTGGCTCTGTGCAGCTCTTTACTTTCTAGAACATTCTAGCCAATTTGATCTCCTTGGACTCAGCACTATGTCTTTTACTCAGGAGAGTCTTTCTAGCTCTGCCTGGGTTCACCAGCTCTATGCAGCTACCTGGAATTTCACTTATGACAGTAAGCTGGGACAAGTATAAGGCTCACTTCATTTGTTTCTTATGACTCAGGGATCATTACCTGATGTCCAATATCATAAAAACTTTTTTCATATATTTTTCCTGTTTTTTTTTTACTTGTTTCAAGTGGAAGGATAGATCCAATCTTAGTTACTACTTCTTAACCAGAAGCAGAAGTCTGTGTGATTCTATTTTCATGAAACTTATGGATGACAAAACTAATCTGTCTGACATAAATTAGAACAAATCTGCCTGTGGGTGAGGATTAATGGAAAGGGTACAAGCTGTTATTCAGTAGTGATGTAAATGTTCTATATCTTCTGTGAGTGGTTGTCAAAACTCATGGAAATTAACACCTAAGATATGTGCTTTTTATTTTCTATAGAGTATGCCATAAATATGTACAATAAAAATCTCTACATTTGCTTTTATTCGAACTACCTCTGATCTCCAAACAAGAGAGATCAATCTGACAGTCTAATCGAGAGAGTCGTGTTTTGTCGCTGCCATCTTCCCAAATACCCCACCCCTCAAACACAGAGACAGTGGTATTTGGGCTTATTCCCAGCACAAAAGAAATTCTACCTCTTTAATTTCTATCCAAGATATACAACATATTGAAGCTATTTGAAGCTATTTAACACAGTTTTGGGTTATATAGAAAGAACCCCACTCATTCATGTTGTTTGATAAAGGCTAACTCAGTTTTTCTATTCCTTTTGGCATTACAGGGAAATATGTTACTTTACCTAACAGTGTTTATTTTAAAGACCTTCAACCATAATTTCCACAAAGTTGGCCTTGTGAAGACACTATAACCAGCTTCCTGTTTTTTATGGGACAGATTTACTACCACACCAGTTTTAATGGTTTCTAAGAGTTGTGATTTTTTTTCTTTCAGGGCCACCCCTCAATTGGGTTTCATAGCTTGGCAGTTAGGTCTCCTTAATTTATTCTAACAAAAGTTAAGGTTCGCATACTTGTTTTCAATTCATTATTCCCTCCTCACCTTAAAATATCTTACATTCTGTCAATATGATAAATGGGCATAGTAGTTAAGATAACCTTAGTTTTAAAAAAATCCTTGCTTGCTCATATGCATTTTAAAAGGTAATATAAAATAAAGCCAATTATACACCTTGGTTATGGATTTGATTTCTAGGGTGATGGACAACTGATATCTAGAAAATATTTGTATTTGGGAACTAATGTGACAAAATAAATTTCCTCATTTGATAGAATGATACTGAAATGATAAGCAAAATTTAGAGGGCTAAAATCAGCGCCTCCAGCAAGGTAGAACACAGAACTGGGAGGCCCATCTGGGTTCCGGTTCCCCTGCTTCTCTTTGCTAATCTCTAATTAGAACAAATTTTACCTTACTGTGGCAGTAAAGGAAATAAGGATGAATATATAAAATTATCCACTATGTTAGTTGTAAAATATATACTTCACCTGTGATTAAAGTCTTTATTAAGTCATTAAGACATGAACTATCTCATCTTTAATTTAAGGGGTACCTTGCTTTCCTGAAGGCCAGAGGCTGTTCAAATGATCATTATGCAATATTTTTTGAGGCTTCCCTATAACCCAGGCACTACACAAAATGCTAAGGATGCAGATATAACAGCTTGTTTGAGGCGCCTACAAAGAATCAAATTTAATACAAGCTGCAGGCTTCCCTCCTGTAAGATCAATCTGAAGAGAAATCATAGAGGGAAACATGGAATTAAGGAAATAATGTCAACATCAACAGCAGCATAATAAACAAAATAAATATGAGAAACCACTGTTAAGATAGAAAGCTGTTTGAACTCAAGAGTTTGTAGGGTGGTGAGGAATGGCTACATCCTGAGACAGAATGAAAGAATCAATTAGAGAAGAGTAGTTGGAAACCAGCTCTTTCTTAAATGTTTCTGTTGTCTTTAGACTATCATTATTTACCTCCTAAAAAGTTCAGACCTCTGATGTTGATGTTTACAAACATTAGATAAAGGCACTAGAAAAGGTCTGCTGGGATGAAAAGTTAGGAAAAATGGGAGGGAAGTGTTGATTAGTTCTTGGCATTCACTCTTCTACTTCCATACCACCAAATATTCAGGACTGTTAGATTCCATTCTATGCTAACAGCATCTTCCCAGAGCAACTTACATCTGTAAAACCAAAGGTGAGGCCATGACCTAGATGACTGATCGCCAAAGTTATGCCCAAATGCAGTGATTTGTTGTGGTTTTGTGATCCCTGTAATTCTTAGCACAAAGACAATTCTGCTCTCTTTTCTTGAACTTCCCCAAGCAAGCAAACCCAGAACAGGTTCTTCTGATGTCTCTTCTCCAATGTGCAACATGAGAGAGCTCTCCGGCAGGTTATGAGCTCATAAATCAAATTTAGGAGAAACTATTCCATAGTAAACTATCTCCAAAGAACAAAACAACTACTGCACAATATGTATCATTAGAATGATTAGCATTTGATCAAGAACACCAATAATTTAAATAAGCAAAAAATATAAGACAAGGTGTTGGATTATCAATTTGAAATGCAAGAAGTTATCATAAAGACAAGTGAAAATATTAGAGATAAAATATAAATTAGTTTTAGTAAGAAAGATAATAGATGGAATTGATAGTGTAGAATAGAGTTTAAAAATTAGTGATTTGAAGTATGAGATTGAGAAATCCCGTTCCCCCCCAAAAAGCAGAGAATGATAAAAAACAGAAAATATTAAAGAAACTTAAGATATATAAAATATATAATTAGAAGCTTCTAATAATAGGAGCCACAGCAAAGAAGAAAAATAAAATTAGAAAAAAGAAAATGTTTGAAGAAATGGAGATACATTTACAGGAAATGAAGAAAGATGAATTATCTCAATGGACATCATGCCAAGTGCCAAAGAAGAGAGTTAAAAAACTCATATTAGATACATTATAGTGATATTTAAGGGCATCAAAAACAAAAACAGCATTCTAAATGCTTCCAGAAAGAAAGAGCAATTCCCTTACAAAATAAAAAATGTATCATTTTGACATTAGCTTCTCAAATGCAATACTAGTTGTAAAAAGACAAGGAAGTAATATATGTTTCTTAGTCACTGAATGAAACTCTTTGTTGTATAGTTTATGTAAAAATATAACTCCATTTCAATATTAGAGGCTAATAAAATTATTTCATAAAAAAAGTCCTAAGAAGATTTTACCAATTACCCAACTGAAGAAAATGTTGGAATAAGTTCTGAAATAAGATCAAAAACAAAAGCAGGAGACACTGCAAGAGATAGGTGCAGTAGGGGTAATCAAATATCTTACTGAAGTCTCTTGTCGAGGCAAACATATTCACATACACATACTTACATGTACACACATAAAGATGAAACAAAAATGAGAAATTCTGTCTCTAATAACTCAGAATTAAAGTTATATAAAATACCAACATGCTAAGTCTTTCTTTTGCTGACGCTTTTAAAAATGTTTTTAGTAACTTGTCATGTTGGACACATTGGCTAGTTTTTACATTTATATTATGTTATTTAAAGCTTTACGTTTTCTTTGATTTTTTATATATATAATTATCTTTTTCTAAGTATTTTTATAATTTCTATTACTCTTTTTTCTTTGATCAATAAACTATTCAAGTGCCTTCTTAAAAGTATAAATTATAGGAATTAAAAATGTAATTAACTCTTGGTTTAACTACATTATGGTTTGAAAATATGATCTGTATGATACCAGCTCTGTTATTTGTTGAGGTTTGTTTTATGGCTGAGCATATGTGTTTATCTGTTTGTAAATGGTTTATGTACACTTGAGAGAATTTGTATTCACTAAAGTTTGTTTACAAATATCTATACATACATTTCTGAGTAATTTTAAAATATATTAAGAAATTTAGATAACGGTATTATGTCTAGTGATCAAACTATAGTTATAACCTTGAAATGTAGAGAAAAGAAAAAGCAGCCAAAATATTGATCTATTTAACCAATTAGAACAAAAATAATCATGTTCCATAACTTTTTGAACATATATAGAAGTAAAATGTATTACAACAATAGCACAAAGTCTGAGGCAAAAAAAAGTGGAAGCACACTATTTTATGGTTCCTATTTTATATGTGTAGTGTTATAATATTCGTTGAGGATACACTGGGGTAAGTTAAAGATGTATAAAATAAACCCCAAAGCAATTACTAAAAGAGTTAAACAGTTATAGCTAATAAGAAAACAAAGGATAAAAAAAAAATTATAAAACATTTCATTAATCTGAAAAAAGGCAAGAAGAAGGAAAACGGAGAAAAAAGAGTAGATATATATACATAGAAATAGAAGACAAACAGAAAAGACAAGAAAAAAAATAGGAAGATGATTGACTTAAACTTGACCATGCAAAAAAATAACATCAAATGCAAATGATCTAAACACTCCAAAATTAAAAGGCAGAAATTGGCAGATTGTATAAAATAGCATGATGAAACTCTTCAGTAGAGGAGTCAGAAATCATATATCTGACAAAAAATTACATCAAAAGCATGTAAAAAAAACTTCAGCAACTCAATATTACAAAGAAAAATATCTCAATTTTTTAAAAATTAGGAAAAATACTTGAACAAGCCACCTCACAAAAGAAGATATATGAATAACCATTAAGACTATAAAAATATTCAACATCACTAATTATTAGGAAAACTAAAATTAAAACCACGAGGAGCTACCACACAAACATACTTACATGAAAAAATAAAGACTGAAAATATTAAATTTTGGAAAGGATGTGGAGCCATCAGAACTCCCACACATTGCTGGAGGAAGACAAAAATGGTTGAAATCAATTTATGTTGAGTGAAAGAAATCTTACAGGAAAAAAGTATACAATGTGAATATTCCATTTAGTTCTAGAATATTCTAGAATAAACTAGTAAAACTCATATATGGTGAGAAAAAATGGAATTCAGTGATATATCTGAGGGAATCTGCTTGAAAAAGAGCACAAGGCAAATTTTTTGGATGATGGAGGTATTCAGTATACTGATATTGTGAATGCATTTGCCAAATCTAATCAAACTGTGTGCTTAACATATTATGCATCTTACTGTATAGAAATTTTAAGGAAAACAAACCTGAAAAATAATAATAGATTGGAGTGTGCAACATGGGGATATGTCTCTACCAACACTAGCTTCCCCCCCACCCGCCGCCCCAACATCTCAAGACGCCATCCCAAAGGTGAGGAAAAACATATATCAGAAATGTGACAGATGATAGTATAAAAAAATCCACTAGGGCTTCCCTGGTGGCGCAGTGGTTGAGGGTCCGCCTGCCGATGCAGGGGACGCTGGTTCGTGCCCCGGTCCGGGAGGGTCCCGCATGCCGCGGAGCGGCTGGGCCCGTGAGCCATGGCCGCTGGGCCTGTGCGTCCAGAGCCTGTGCTCCGCAACCAGAGGGGCCACAACGGTGAGAGGCCCGCGTACCGCAAAAAAAAAAAAAAAAAAAAAAATCCACCACAAGTATGATAAACCAGCTGTGTTAACTGTGAAAAATAATTGACAACTCTATATGGTCTGAATGATATAAAATGCATTTTTAATAGTTTTTATAAAGAAAAATGATCAGTTCCAAAATAAAGAAATATGTGTTACTAACTAGCAGATAGGGCTGTATGCAACATTTTTGGTCATATAAATGCTTCTTTAAAACAATGCTACTTGCATAATTTCCTTCCATTTTTAACTACCAGGTTCCATATTCAAAGCATTTATAAACTTATCACCATTCTTAACAACAATCATAGGTGTTAAGGAAATATTATTCTCATGTTGTGATTCACCAACTAAGGTTCAACATGGTTAACTAAAGCTGGTAAATGACAGATCCAGGTTTGAATCTAGGCCTTCAAAGTGAAAACTCTACCCTCTTTATAATTCTTCCTCCATAATTGAGTACCACCATGATTTCAGAAACAAACGGTCACCAGGCCTCTTATTTCTTTAGTTCTGGTGCTAGAATCCAGTTTCTCCCCAGGCTCCAGCCTTCTTCACTTAACTTTTCAGGACCTAAAGGTTCTTACTCTGTTTTTCTCTTTCTTTCCCTCTTAGAGATGGGTCTTTTCTCTCTTAACATAAACCAATCGTTTGAAATATACCACCTATTCTGACATCTTGCCTTGCAAGACCTTACTATTCTGTCAGACCCTCAGAGGTAGACATTCTGTTCTTACTGAATTTTCTCCAGGCCTGTGCCCTTGGTATAACCCCCTCCTTCAATTGGTCAATCTATTTCCAGGTTTTGTCCCATCTCCTTTTCTCTGACGTATGACATGACTTGTTGACAACATAGGTTTATAGGTTTAGGAGATATACATATTAACTTCCAAATACCAGGTCTGCCAATAACTGTGTGCATTTAACTTTAAGCTTCAGTTTCTCACTGTTAAATATAGACATACATGCCTACTATATGGAACTATTTTAAAGGTTACATTCAATGAAATTACATAATTCCCTAGCAGAATGCTAGTAACAGAGTAGGTGTCTAATAAGTTGCACTGTTATTATCATCATTATGATATAATTTTTCTTATGTATGGACCCAAGGGGCTTGGGGGAAAAATAAGTGTCCCTGGGCCAATGTGTTTTAGTATCCCCAATTTGAGATGTGAGAAACATACACATATAAAGATATTGAAATAGTTTTTGGTAAATTCACTTACAGCTTATAAATATCCCATATAACACAGAATAAACTTTGAAAGATCTTGTCTTCAGAGAAGCCATCCATTGTCTTCCATTTGCTCTTCTGCATATGGAATCCATGCTGCAGGCACCAATATTCTATTAATTTATAGTGGCACTAGAAGTAACCATAAAATAAGTGCTATGGGTCATACTAATAAGACATGTCTGTTCAAAGTCAAGAATGCCAACTAATGATGAAATGCCTAAAGCAAACATATATTGATAAAAACCATTTCAATTGTAGAACATGACAAGTTTCTTAAATATCAAACTAGGTATTGCTGGAAGGCATAAAATCAAATTTTATTAACATTTATTTTTCCACTGGGAAATTTACTCATGCTGAGAGTACTGAACAAATTGATAGGATTACAAAATTTTGTTTAGCTTTAGATTCAAAGACAAAACTACTAAATTTTCTTTCCATTATTATTGTTATTAAGAACAGAAAATTTTTCCTAATAAATACAAATTAGACCATGCTTCTCTTCTACTTGAAAACATCCAATAGTTTTTTCAGCTTAACATAAAATCACATCCTATAATTTGTCCCTTACTTATCTCTTCAGCCACAGGTCCGATATGGCCCTTTATTACAAGCAATGTGAATATTTAATGTCTTCCTGGGACAATATAGCTGGCCATATCATAATTTTGTATCTTTCTATAGGAATTTTTTCTGCTGTTTAGAATGTCTCTTTCTCTCTTTATTTCCCAACTGTATCATTTTACTTCAAGCTCTTGCTCCATTCAACACTCCACAACTGCTGAAAGCCTCTAATAATAATGCTTGACATGTGACAAAACAAGCTTTTTTTTAGTATTAGGGAAGAGAAGTTGAATTCCAGATCTTGCTCCTTCTACCTGTGTGAATATGGATAAGTGGATTAACTTCTTTGAGCTTTGTTTTCCTATTTTAAAAAAATGAAATACAGAAATAATGCCTACCTTAAAGATATCTTCTAATTGTTAAATGAGACGTGTAAATGTCACAATGTCACAGACACACAACTTTACCCTGAGCAAGCATTTGGATGACAAATGTCACATCGATTCATATTATGCCTCCAGGGTTTAATATGATGTTTGTCATATTCCTGTTGTTTAAAAATGGTTATTTTAAATGAAAATATAGTGATAATGATAGTAGTAGTCATCGTTGTCATCTTGACAACTTGACAACTTGACAACAAATCTCTCAATGATGAGATTTTTAAACAATAGAAATATGACAAACATCATATTAAATCAATTATTAACTCTGTTTTCCAGTTCCCTCCTCTCTCTGAAGAATGGAGGCTGAAAGTTCCAAGTTTCTAATCATGGATTGGTCTTTCTAGTGACCAGCCCCCATCCAGGAGCCCACCAAGAGTCATCACCTATTAGAACAAAAGATGGTCCTATCATCCAGGAAATTCCAAGGGATTTAGGATCTCTGTGTCAGACACTCCTATCATTCAGGAAATTAGAAGGATTTTAGGAACTCTGCCAGGAACTGGGATCAAGGACCAAATACTGGTAGCAGGGGCAGAGACAAATACACACACACACACACACACACACACACACACACACACAAAATATTATTTCACAACATAGTATTCATCAAGAAACTTTACAAATTGAATTAGAGAATAATCTTAAAATTTTTAAGATGTTTAAATACAAATGCCCATTCTAAAAGGGTTGTCTCATATGTATTTCTTGTACTTCTATGTGCTTTTCGACTTTAGTAGGATATTAAAATATAATAAGTTATTCTGTCAGGCATGAGCATGACAGAATACTAAACACAATATAGAGAAAGCAAAATTCCTTTCATTTATAATGGCCCACTGCTGATAGTCTCAGATTCAGCCTCTTTTGACTGCAAGACATCCAACATGGCTTACCAACAGACACAGAAATCCATGCATAATTTCTTCAATTACTCTAGCTACCTACTACTTGATATTACATATAACTGACAATTATTTAAGGTATTGATTTTTTTTTCAGGCTGTAATTTTTAAAGAGGTTTTTAGAAGAAAAGCACATTAACTAATCAACCATCCATTTATCTTTTAACATGACAGAATTGAGGGAAAATCCTTTAGGAAAAAAAAAAAAAAAAGTAAAATGCCCAGGGACTGTAATTCCAGTTGAAGATCTATTTCATGTCTCTTAAATATTTGTCTCTGGGAATTGCTCTAACAGTTCAGACTTTGAGAGCAGAAACTCTGATATAGATTACAAAAAAAAAGACCTTGCAAAAACAATAATTAAATCATATAGAGGAAAGTTAACAAAAGTTAAAAAGGAGTTAGAATAAGAATACTAGATAATATTTGGATATTGCTTTTATCTGTTACTCTGCTATGAGAAATCTAAGACTAGTTTTCATAATCATCAAGTTATATATATAATGTTAAGATTATATTTAAAATGATGCAATTGAAGCTCAATGGCACTAATAAGGCAAAGTCCACATACAATGGCAGGACCTTTTTGTCAGTAAAGTGGCAGGGTTGAAAGCCCAGGATTTGGGTTCTCTGTGGAGACCTGATTTAGAAATCTGAGTCTGTCACTTGTAATTATGTGATTTTATTCAGTTTTCTTAACCTTTCCATATTCAAATATCATATAATTCCCTTGTACAATGGGGAATATATAATTTATAGTTTTCTGTCAAGGTTCAGTATTGTTCCCTTGTCACTGTTGAGTGTAGTTTTACTAAAAGTATAGATCTATATTCTCTGTATATGTATTTAAATTGAATGAAAATAGAGAACTGTTAATAAGCCTAAAAGAAGCAGAGGCTCCAGCCAGAAAAAGAAGGACCCATCAGACTCACTGTTAACAGATAGAAGTCACAACAGGAGTTGGACTAAACAGGTGTGAGAGAAAGCTGTTTGTAAATTAGGTCACCTGTTCCCTGAAAGATAAATTTTCTGCAGGGCCTTACTAACTACAATAGGGTAGAAATAAAGTATAATGAAGCAAGTAAATCAAAGCAAGAAAATCTGTGACCCAGACTTGAGGAGGAAGGATAAAGATGGCTCTGGATTAGGAAGAAGAGAAGGCGAGGTTTTCAAGTAAAGGAAGAAAGAATATTCTTTGTACATAAGACAGAATTTTCTCTTAGTCATCGAGTCTTGCCCAGGCTTAAGCTAGTGACAGGGTCCCTTGAAACAGAAGGGAAAAGCAAGAAGAATGAAGTGAAGAAAGTTTGCCACTGGGGTAGATTTCATATGACAGGTGAGGTGTCAGTAGAATCTTTCTGAAATGGTTTGCTTGGTGTGAATGGCTTAATTCCATGAATTGGTGAGGCATTTGCTAAAGTTATTTACCAGTGTGCAAGGCAGGAATACTCAATATATTGTGAGAACACAATACTGTATTTAAATTACCTGACACATGGTAAGAACTCCTTAAATAATGTTCCTTTATTATTTTCTTCTAAAACTATGCTCCTTCTAATAACACTGTTTTCTGCTTACATAAACCCTGTACCCAAAAGTCAACCTGACATGCCTTTTCACCAATCCCCTACAACTCAATAAATAGATCTACAGATACCTTAAGAGTGTTTAGTGTGAAATATAGAGATGTAGAAAAAAAAATTGAGGTTAGGTCATAAAGAGTCGTCTTAGTCATTTTATAGAGTGCAGATTTTACAAAATAAAAGGGGAATGAAGATTGCTGCTAGATTGTTGTCAAGAGAATCTCACAGGTCCATACTTGAACCCAAAAGAGGTCTCGCACTCTTCTGGCAATTTGAGTCAGCTTCTTTAAATGTGATCAGCCACACATGTCATGGACACCCATGGTAAGAGGTCACAAGCCCCTCTTTGGGGCCCTTAAAAAACAAACTGACTTAGAAACTAACTAGAGCAGATAAACAGGAATCTTTCACTACCACTCCTTTCCTCATTTTTTTAAAGTAGCATTAAGACTAGCTGTTGTTGGAATTGGGAAACCTGAATTTAATAGCGAGTTTTTAAATACCACTAGCCTCCATTTCCTTATTCTAAAAGGATAAGAAATAACACCTTAAAAATGTGCTCTTAGAATTGTAAGGCCAACTGGCCCGAGGCAGGGGAACAAAATCAGATTCACAGGTTGCATCAGACCGAAATTTTCCGTACCACCCAGTTCCAGAAACTGCCCTGGGGACATTCCGGACCACCCAGTTCCAGGAACTGACCTGGGGACTTTGAACCCAGCCCAGCCTTCCGGCCTTTCGAGGGGCGGGACTAACGGTCCCCCAGGATACCCGAAAAGACCACCAAATAAGGAATACCCTGCGCCCTCCCAGATTCACCACACCCCTTTCCCTTCTTCCCCTATAAAATCTTGCCCAACCCTCACCCGGGTGCGACTTGTCTGGCCCCTTTATCTCGGACCAGTGAACCTCGCCCGGGAGTGCTCCCTAATAAAGCTCACTTGAAGCTTTCCTCTGTTTCGCGGTGCCGTTTGTTAAGATCCGACCTTACAAGAATTAAGTAGAATTAAGGCTTCAAGTAGAAAAATCTTTAGCCCATTAATGGTGTTCATAACTGTTTGCTGATTTTGAAGATTAGGCCCAGCAACTATATTAAACCAATCAATACAAGTATCAACTTAAAAAATAACATTTAAGATAGTGCTTATAAATTAACTAGAACCAAAAAGAAATAAATGTTTTCTTGCATCTTTGTGTACTGATTCCTTGTAAAGAGAGTAATTTCAGTGCAAGTCTTCGTAACAGATGTGTGATTTCCATGGGTGTATCTTTGGAACTTTGAAGAGGACTTATTTATAAAGTACTTATTATTGATCGATTATCTGCCTTTTCCATTCGGAAAGTTTTTCAAATGCCTACTACAGGCCAGCAACTCTTAAGGCAATTTTCTATCTGAAAATATTTTCAATTCCCTTTTATTTTATACCGTTCTGTCAAAGTTAACCAAACAAATCCCAAATGCACAAATTACATGTGAACAGTTCAATTAATTTTCACAAAGGAATATTCCTGTCATAACAAGCACCCAAGTAAAGAAATAGAAAATCACCAGCAACCCAGAAGTCATACCCTCTTTCAGTCATTTACCCCTGTCCCTTTTTATGGGTTGTCTTTTACAATTGAGCTGTGCAGTTCTATACATGAAACTGTAAAAACCCTGCTTTGCCAGATATTTCTTTTCAAATTTCTTTTCCCTAACTATAAGTTGCCCAATGTTCATGTCATCTGAAGTTGTCAGATGATAAAATCCCAGAAGAATGCCTGGAGGCTGTTGAAGCTTTAGTTCCTTTCTTGAACCAGAAGCCAAAACACAGAGGGAGAGGCAGGTGGGTGGAGGACAGAAAGAGAACTGTCTGGGGGTTGGGGGTAGTGGTGGTAGTGGTGAGGGGCGTCATAAATTGCCTGCAGAGAGGAATGGACAGGAAATAAAGAGACTTGGGGCACCAGAGATGTTGAGACTAAATCGGGTACAGGGTCTCTGCCACAGTGATGGGTCTCACCTTACTTGGATAGTCTGACTTCCCACTCTTCATGCTCTTTGATGAGACATTAAATTCCTACTTACGGAGCCTCTACTCTGAACAAGACTCAGCCCTTGCCCTCCATTAGCCCATGGTCCAGTGGGGGTGGCTGGGGTCAAAAGAGGTGATGATTTTAGTGCAATGCGGAATGATCTCTAATAGACGTCTGGACTGAGTCTAAAGAGGAAGGAGGGTTTAGGCAGCATCAGTCACAGAAAGGGAGAGATCAGGTAAGCTGCTGTAAGGGACAAGAATATTTAGAGTTAAGGAACATTTGATTTCAAAGTGCAGCTAAAGGACTCATTGGATATAGACTACTTAGACCTTGCACATCCAACCTCAATATCGGAATCAAAAAACAGAGATGCCGTCAGGAGAACGTGGCTTCACATGTTGCTGAGTAGGCTCTTATTACAATACAGACAAATGCCCTCATGATGTTGTCCAGTCTGTTAGTTCAGTTTAAAAATTTGACTGTGTTGTACCAGAATTCCAAAGCCAATTGGCTAAAGGTGTTACAAGTAGCTTCACTGAAATCCTTAGGACACTGATCTACGGCTATAATTTTCTTTTGCCAGGCTGGTAATAGATCTGTATTTGTGTAATCTTAATGGGAGTATATTCTGGAGGCTCTTTGGTTGTGTTCCAGTGGGTTTCCTCAAATGGTGAATCAGAGTTCATTTATGTAGGAGCTCAGAGGAGAGCCCCAGGGTTAGGGAGAGGAATGCATTTATTTAGGAAAGCTTCCCACCCACCCCTCCCATGTCCTGATAATGTCTGAGCTGATAGCCTGACACTCTGAAACTACTACATCCCTCCAGAATTGAGAAACCTAATCCCTCTGATTAAAATAATTCAATGACTTTCCCATTGCTCTTGGGACAAAAGATGAAATGCCTTATCTTGAATTACAAATTTCTTCATGATCTAGTCCCTGCTTATCTCTTAAGCCTCACCAAAAACTAATTTCCTCTTCATTGGTATGTTCTAATCACAGTATTTTTACTTTTTACACTGAGCCATGCTCTCTCCTGTCTCTGTCTTCCTGTTTGTTGTTCCCTCTTTGCTACCTCCACTGTGTCCTCTTCATCCTGTTAATTCCTGCTTTTTTTGTTCAAGTCTCACCTTAGGCATCACCTCCTCTGAAAAACATATAAAATCTTGAGAAGAGTTGAGGTGTCTCTCCAATGGGTCCATGCACGTCTTATCAATTATTTTATAACCCTAGTTATTTGTGTGGAATTGAGAATCCTTATTCACATGGCTTCTTCAGTCTATCGACTTGAAACCAGAAACCTTAATCCTCTAACCAATCAATCTCCAACTCCTAGGACAGTATTTGTCTCAGAACAGATGCTCAACAAATATTAAAATATCTGAAGAGATGAAAAGATGAATGGAGGACTCTATTCTAGAAAAACATCCTATTTTAAGCAACTGGCTTTCCCTACCTATTGTGGGTGACATTTTCCACTTCCTACCAAGGGACTTACCCTGTTTGTAAACCAATGATAGACTCTCATAGGGGCAGGCACTGCTCATTTTATAGTCTAGATGTGTTCCTGTTAAGGTTTATTTTAATTTTTTAAATTTGGATTCTAGTTTCCCCTAGATCTATGATGTAATTACCTTCATTTCAGATTGTTCAAAAATCACCAATCACTTTTTATATTTTAGTTGAAATGTTACTGCTATTATCCTCCACTCCATACATTTCTCTAAACGTTATAGTCAGTAAATGAATCCTTGTATGCATAAGGAAAATATACTTTTACAGAGAGCATAGGATGAGCAAGTGAGCAATGCTTGCAAATTCCAAACAGTTTCTCACTATATTTTGTGGTTTATTAAGTTGCCTTTTAATATATTTGGTTTTATTAATGTGCAGCTCAACTATATGATTTGCAAGTGTGTTTGCAGTGTGTAAATTTAAGCCTGAAACTCATTTCTATTAAAAGTTAAAATGGAAAACTTGAAAAAAAAAAAAAAACTGTAGGAGTGGTGAAATAATGATTTATTTTTCTTCTTTCTTTTTTTTTTGGCATTTTGTTACATTTCTGTATAATGGGTAAAGAATTTTCTTTAGAAATAAGTAAAAGAAATTTACTGGGCTTCATTACAGACAACTCAAACTTGCCTGGGTTTTTGTGTTTGTGAGCCTTCTCTTCCCTCGGGACACTACTCTTCAGCATGAGCAGCTGAGAAATCAATTGAATGGGGACTGTGACATTCACACTGTCTGTCTCCTCTGTCCTGCTCTTGCAACTTAAAAGAAAGTCATTTATTCTCTTGTGGCTTTTCTGCCAGTACATGATGAAGGCTTTGCAAAGCTTCATTTAAGTGAGACATCCATCACTTACAGCCTACTCCTTCACTTGCCAAAGACTCTCACACTCCAGTACCTGGGATGTAAACAAAGATAATCCTTTTGATTTTCATATTGATCTTGTCTGTCTTAGAGCCTGGTTGCCTCCACAGGGGCTCTTTCCAGACCAAATGGCCTTCCACTGACCTCACCTGCCACAGCCCAGGATCTCTGCTTTCCCAGCCCCTTTTCTGTGGATGCGAATGTACCTGCTCATGCTTTCCTCCCTCTCTTCCCCTCTCCTTTTTATCTCAGACAATAAAATAAGTGATGATGATTCCTTAACTTGGATGACATCTTACAGTTCATAAAGGGCCTTTATGAAAGAATAAGTACGTTTAGTGGGTACAGTAGCAGTACACAAAGAACTCAGACTCTAGAACCAAATTTTTAGGGATTTGCAAACTGTTTCTATCATTTATCTGTTTCATAGCTAGGAAAGGTTATTTAAATTTTTATTTTATTATTTGTAAAATGGGGATAATTACTTTATTATCTTGCTGTAGACACTTATTTCTTTGTGGTTGGTTTATTTATTTATTTAGAAAGTAATTATTAAGTTCCAGAACCTCTTCCAGGCACTGGAAATAGAGCACTTTACAAGACAAATCAAGTTCTTCTTTTGTATAACTTTCATTCTAGTTGATGAGTGAGACAAAGTAATTATGAATATTTGATAATATAAGATAAATGATATCACATATGTCAAGTAACTGGCACATAGTAGGTTTCAATAAATAGTATGTTCCTTTTTATTTCTATTGCTAATACAGGTATTAAGATTTTAATCAGTTTATTTTTCTTTTTCTATTTATAAAAGGAATGTGATGGCTTTGTGATGTGTCTACTTGGTTGTTCTGAACTACAGTCCCCAAAATTCCTTTTCTAGCATGTTTCCACTTAGTGTTGGCTACAGCAACATTCTTTCAGTGAGCTAGGAGATGAAAGGAAGACAGCAGCCGTTTTGTAGCCAACACACA
This sequence comes from Tursiops truncatus, assembly GCF_011762595.2. Lineage (NCBI taxonomy): Eukaryota > Metazoa > Chordata > Mammalia > Artiodactyla > Delphinidae > Tursiops > Tursiops truncatus. The sequence goes on from NC_047041.1 coordinate 49,824,230, forward strand.
CACCTTCTCCAGTTATTCAATCAAATGCTAATTCAGATGCTGCTGTGAAGGGATGTGCAGATATAATTAAAGCCCTTAATCAATAGGTTTTAAGTTAATCAAAAGGGAAACTGTTTGGGGTGGGTCTGCTTTAATCAGTTGGGAACCCTTTATAAGAGTGCATAGGCCTTCCCTGAGCTGATGGGACGTCAAATAGCTGGATCTGCCATAACCTTCTCTTGCCCCTTCCTGGATTTTTGTTCCTGCCTGCACACCTGTGGATAACAAGCTTCAGCTCATGCCCGTGGCGTTACAGGCTGCTTGTGGTCTTCCCTTCCTGTTCCCTGTCCTAACGACTTCAGGCTTTCAGTATAAGACTTTAAATATATTTAATATAATTGGTTTATGCCATATATAGATATATATTTTACCGGTTTTGTTTACGTGGTTGAACTGTACCTGATATAGGAACATATGTTCATTTTCAAAAATTTCCTAAAATTCTAAATGGTAGATAGAAATTATCATTTTAAATATTTAAATTCATCTGTTTTCACAAAAAATATAACATATGCGTTGTCCCATAACATTACAAACTCTCTGAAAACAGAATGTTATGTACTACATGATAGTTATGTGAATGCCTTTAGGATGATTATTCTGTCTCATTGATGTAAATAACATTAACGTCTTTGTGCATAAAGCTTAGTTTGTATTTTGTATTCTTATTTAAGGACAAAGCCCTAGAGGTAGAATTGTTAGGTTTAATGGCATGGGCATTTTGCAGCTATCAATAAATAACAGTTTTTGAAATGACTGTGACCTTTGTATTCCCACCAAAAATGCATAAGTAGCAACTGAGATCTTGCCTAAAATAATTACATGTTCACCTAAATTAACCAGTCCTCTTCAAATTGTCACAACTTGCAAATAGCATGGAGTGGAGTTCTGCTACAAATTTCATTCCTGTCTTTACTAGAAAATTTGTGAAGGTCTTATCAAAGTTTACATAAGGATATTTTCCTTGAGTTGGTGCTGTTCGGTGTCCATTATTTGTGACTACCTTGTCTTTTTATATGTGCCACAGAGTTCTTCCATCTATTTTTTTACTGCTTTGTAGTAAGAGAAAATTACTCTAAGTGTTTTTGCTATAATTGCTCAAAATTTGTACTTCAAGTATAGGGTCTTTCTCAGTTAGGTATATAGTATTCCTATGACTGACTTGTTACCTAAAAATGTTCTGCTTCTCCATTGAGCACTCAGAAAAATATCACTATTCTTTCTTCCTCTCCCCTACTTCATATAACAAACATTTTTTGGGCACCTAAAGGAAGCATGCCTGGTCTTTACTTTCAAGGTGATTAAAATGTAGCTAAGGAGGCAGAAGTAAATGAACAAATATGATTAAAGTTTTGAAAGTACACTGATGGAAAGAATCACAGTGCAATCATAGAGAATTATGAGTGCTTGTGTATTTAAGAGGGCAGATTGCACATAAGTAGGGTGACCAGGCAAAGCTCTCTGTGGAAGTAACATTTAGTAAAAGACCTAAGGACTAAGAGAGGTTAGCTATGTATGAAATTTACTGGAAGAGGAATGCCTCTGTCAGATAGAAAATACAAGGTTCTGAAATTACCTGTTGGAAGGACTGAAAGTGGGTCAGAGTGAAACACTGTGGGCAAGAAAAAAGAGGCACAGAGTGAGGCTGGAGAGATCACAGGAGACATGGAACTCGAGGAAACCTGAGCGCCAAGTATAAGTCTGGATTTGTTTTTTGTTTGTTTGTTTGTTTGTTTTGGGTTCGAGGGCCTCTCACTGTTGTGGCCTCTCCCGTTGCAGAGCACAGCCTCCAGATGCGCAGGCTCAGCGGCCATGGCTCACAGGCCCAGCCGCTCTGCGGCATGTGGGATCTTCCCAGGCTGGGGTACGAACCCGTGTCCCCTGCATCAGCAGGCGGACTCTCAACCACTGTGCCACCAGGGAAGCCCCGGATTTGTTTTTGAGCACAGTAGGAAACCAGAGAGAAGGGCTTTTAGCAAGTGAATAACAGGATCAAATTTTCATTAAAATAATCTGCTATTTATTGAAGTGTCTATTTGCTAAGCACTTTGCATATACTATTTTATTTAATCCTCAAAATCTCCCCAAAAGTGACATTATTATCAATTTAATTTCATGCATGACTAATTGGAGATTAAGGTAGCTAAGTCATTCAATTAAGGCCATGTAGCGACTAAGGGACAGAGCCAAGGTTTAAGCCACTGCTCTTCCCACAATACTAAACTGTCCAGTTTTCTGAAACAAATTACATATCTGTTAAACTATATTAATTTTATCGTTTTTCTCCCTAGCTCCTTCTATCTCTCTCTTCATCTTTCTCTTCCCTTACCTCATCCAGGTTTTTCATCCCTTGTAATTGGGTCTTCGTTTTAATGTCTAGCCTTTAAGTGATTAATGTGGCAATTCTAACACTATTTTTTAAACCTACAAAATAGAAACATGAATCTTCATTCAAAGCTGTTGTTTAAGCTTTTTCTTTAGTTTAGAACACTCTGGGTTTAGATATTTATTTCAAAATACTTTGCAGGGGACTTCCCTAGAATCCACTTGCCAATGCAGGGGAAACGGATTCGAGCCCTGGTCCGGGAAGATCAAGCCCATGCGCCACAATTACTGAGCCTGTGCTCTAGAGCCCGTGAGCCACAACTACTGAGCCCACATGCCACAACTACTGAAGCCCGCTTGCCTAGAGCCTGTGCTCCGCAACAAGAGAAGGCACCGCAACAAAGAGTAGCCCCCGCTCGCCACAACTAGAAAAAGCCCATGCGCAGCAAAGAAGATCCAACACAGCCAAAAATAAACAGATAAATAAATAAATTTATACAAAAAAATGCTTTGCAGGCTGGGGATCCTTTCTTAAGGCTCAGACACATGAAAAGAGCAGAGCCTGCTTATCACCTTTCAAGAGTCAGTCCACCAGACTGAGGACAGGTGCTCTTAGCCCATTTGGTAGCACTGAAAGCACAAACCTATTTCCCTAAGACAATCTCATTTTAATCTACCTTGATTTCCCATACCAATTACCTCTGTCTCTAAGCTTGAGCACATAGAGCATTTCTATTTAATTATCAGCAGGTTTTAATAAAAATGACTGAGCAAAGGCACCCTAGTATATACATTAAGCTTTTGAAGTAAGCCTTTTATGAGATGCATGCCAAGATACTCTGAGTTGGACAGTCTTTGCTTCATATCCAGAATAAAGTTTTCATAAGACCTCCTGGCATGCATTTATTACCTTTTAAAATATTGTTCTGCCCTATAACATTGTATTTCAATATCTGAAAATATTAAAAAATCAAAATTATCTGCTTTATAGTTGGCTATAAAGAAACAATTCTATTTTTCTATTGCTTTTACATATGAGTTAGGATTTTGTTATTGTTGTTGTTAACAATCACTCAACAAAAAATTACTGAAAACTGAATGCTGTGATAGGAGCTAGGGATTTTTTGAAATCTAAGAGAAGTGTCTCATCCTCCAGAGCTAACAGGAAAAGAAATAAAACACAATCATTATAGTGACACTTTAAGGAAGTTTCTAGTACCAGGCACTGTGGGGCTCAGAGGAGGGAGTAAAGACCTCATCAAGATGTTGAGATTTGGGGCTTCCCTGGTGGTGCAGTGGTTGAGAATCTGCCTGCCAATGCAGGGGACACGGGTTCGAGCCCTGGTCTGGGAAGATCCCACATGCCGCGGAGCAACTAGGCCTGTGAGCCACAACTACTGATCCTGCGCGTCTGGAGCCTGTGCTCCACAACAAGAGAGGCTGCGATAGTGAGATAGTTGAACATTCAGGGAGCAGGGAACAATCATGGAGAGTTAAGAAGGGAGTAAAATGCAATTTGTACTTTAATAAAATTATTGAGTTGCAGTTGTATAATGCATTTTTGATAATATCTTACCCAGTATATATTACTTCCTGCAAAGAATGTACCCAGTACTCACCCCTTCAGAATCAAATTTATACACTGATTTACCACAGTCACTTAGGTACTCTGGTGCAATAGTAAGATTGTTCAAAATCAACACTGAGCACCTCAACCTCTGGGCTTCCTGGACAAGCAATAGCTGGAACCTGGGGCTCCCTCACTTCTTCCAGAAGGAGGAGTTACACCAAACTCAGCTTCTCACAGCTACCAGATCTCCAGATAATTGGCAGTTGTCATTCTCAGAACACACTTATAAAAACTGACATCTAACCCACCCCCCCTAAAAAAAGGGCTGGAGGACTACAGTTGTATTAAGAAAGGTTGCTTTGAGAAGGTAAAGTTTGACCTGGGTCTCCAAGTATGAGTGGAAGAAAAGATGGGTTGGGTCATTTTAAGGAGAGGTGGTATTTCCATCAATGTCATGGGGACAAGAAGTATTGTGACAAATTGATATGATTTGGAAGTAGGTTATAGATAAAGGATACCACTGAGGCCTTGAAAATGATTTTAAACATATGTATATTAATATTATGCAATTCTTTGAAATCTGCTTCTCTGGAGATACTTCCTCCTAGTTACTTTAGACACATTGGATATCCAAGCTACATAGATAATTTTGCATATTCATGTAAATAGATCAGTTTAGCTCTTTATGGGCTTTATATTTTCATTCAAGTACTTGTTGAATGTCTATTATATTTAATATTTTGTGGAAATTAAAAGATAAATCAGACTTGGTACTTTCCTTCAAGGGACTCATCATTCATTAGAATAAAACAATAAGTTTATAATTACACATTTTTAAATTATTACAATAATTAAAGCAAGGAAGGCATAAAAAAGTATGAATGAAAAGTATGAATGCCGAAGTCATTATGGAAAACAAGAGCTGCAAAAAAATGGTTATCTATAACATCTAGGTTGTCAGAGAGGCCTTCATAGAGGAAGTGACTTTTTAGCTAGGTCTAGGAAGATGAGTAGGGTTTTCAAAGGTAGCTCATAGAAAGGAAGATCATTTTAGATGAGTAATTTTAGACATATCTGAAAGATATTTTATTTCTAATAATTGAAAATTTCTGGATCCAAACTAAGTCTTTTCTTTCTTTCTTTCTTTTTTAGAACTGTACCATGATGACAAAAGCATAGGGAATACTGAGCTCAGGCATCAAAATAGTATGCTGTGAGGAATGTAGACTCATGATTTGAATTTTAGCCCTGTTTGAGTTAGGTGCTGCTTAGGCAAGTGTGTCTTTATCTAATGCTCAGTTTCCTTAGGTGTAAAAGTTAGTAATGACACTGTTTTGTAGGGTTGCTATGAAGATTAGGAGAGATGACATAAAGTACAAAGCACAGTGCTCAATACGTGTTAGTTCTTCTTAGTATACCTATTCTCCACATGCTTGGTTTGTCCCATCTTCATAATAACTAATCAATCCGGCATGTATTTCTTTGGTGTCGTTACCAAGTCATAGATACAACTTTTAAATGAAGGAAAGTGGTCCATGGACAAAGATCTCAGCTAAATCACTAGAAATCTCATTGTAGAGGAAGTTGATTAGCCAATAAAAACTTGTTTTCATGATTCACTTAGCTCCTAATCAGACTTATCATTCTAGGTTCTGTTTCACATATTTCTTTTTCTCCTATATAGGGTGATTGAAACAGGCTCCTTCAATGGTCTTGCTGATGTCCAACTACACTATGACCGCTAAATGCCACTGTTTCATCAGGTGTAAAGAAAGAATATATTAGGCTTTGGGAAGAGGATCATGCCGTCTTCGTAAATCATGACATGCAGCCATTTAGAAATACATCATCTACCTTAGTGTTGTATTCTAATTTTGGTATTCTTCTCTTTTGTCAGTACCAAAATGTTGGGGTTTATGAACCAGATTTTTTTCAAAATATGAAGAAACACCAGAATTGGGGGACCTATTTCAAAAGAAAAACTAATAACAAATCCATTACCTTTCAACTTTTACTGAGCCAAGACTTTTTCATTATTATCCTTAAGTCTTTGAATGTCTTCTAACTCAAACTATTTTATTTCATGATATAATCATTGGAAAGGTACCATTTTGTCTGGAACATAAAAGTAATTTCTGTTTACATTTTAGCCCATAACACAATGTAAATACCAAATATTATGCCACAGAATTGTTATATGTAGTATTTAATAAACACAAATCAGTTGTCTTTTTCAACTAATTTCTTTTCTCTTTTACATATAAAATTCAATGAAGGCCATATATTTTTCAAAAGATGAATTTACTTTACTCTCTCTTCTTTTCCTCACAAAAATCATCAAGATTACATTACATTACATACAATTGGATTTGGCACTTGAGACTCATGGAAAGAAGTGTAGATGAATTATTCACATCTGAGAGGAAAGTCAATTGGAGAAATAAACATTAAAATGATTTGCAAACTGCAGTTATTCAAGAGAGGCAGAATCATCCAGTGTAAGAGAAAGATGAGAACACCAGGAAATAAATGGCTCAACTGATTTAAGGGATGTTTTCACAGCACCCAAATTTTGAGAAAAGGCTTGAATCAATTGAAAAGTCCCATTAATGTCTTCATATCTAAGATGGTAAAATTACATACATTATTACCATTTTGACTGTTATTATTGAATAAGATTTTCTCAGAGGCTAAAATCATTTCTTGATTAAAACTTAGAAAAAGTTTTTAAAGTTATATTAACTTTGGTATAGCTAAGATATAATTCAATAAATTATCCTTTTGATATCCTAAATGGCAGGCAACTAATGTTCCAAGAGTCAGAACTATGTCCAAACTTGCCCAAGAAAACCAAGGAATTACTTGTGAATGATAAGAATACAACTTTAAACATACACAGCATAACCTTCCTTCCCAGAAAGAAGTGAAGCAGCTAACTGAACAGAGAACACGTTGGTCTTGAAAGCCAACAGGCCTGTGCTCTAATTCTGGCTGTGCCCTTGACCCATGGGCAAATTACTAAACCTCACCAACCCTGACTAACGAACTTCACTGAAAATGGGCTTTCTGCTATTGAGCTGTATGTGAAGTACATAGGACTTTGCCTGGAGCAAAGCAAAACACACAACCAATATTAGTTTCCTTTTTGTTCTACCTCTTGCCAAACACTAGTAGTTCAACATCACAAGTAGGATCATATTTTCCCTTAGCATTTCCAGTCCGCAGTATATGGGGGAAAAGCTATTCATCTGGATTTCCAAACTGGCTAAGGCAGAGTATGATGAGCTTACATGAGAAAACACTAAACAATAAAATGATGTGTACATGACAATTGTTTCATGGTGGCAGTGGTGAGGTCTGAGTGATGATTGTGTAGTTCTGGAATTCAGGTCTTTCTGATTCAACTTTCATGCTCTTACCATTGGAAAAAAGCATTAACATGTCACAAGGAATTGATATCAGTCAAGCAACTTAGCAGTGTCTTGGTCGTTTTTTCTGTTTTTGTTTTTGTTTTTCCCTGAAAGAACTGATCCTACAGAGGAGTTTTGCAGGAAGTGATTCCACACCTGCATTAACGATGATCCTTCTAAAGAAAAATAGCTGTTTCTAGCTATTAGGCATTAGGAATGAAGTGAATTTTAGAGCACCAGCTCTACTATAATCTGTGTCACTTTTATAGCAGCATGAGAAGTAATGCTTAGATGTAGCAGATTTGTTGTTGGAGCAACAAGAGATGGGATGGAAAGAAAAGGCAGAGAGTGAAGGAGAAAGAAAAAAAGGGGAGGGAGAGAGATAAATTTATTTTGAGAAAAATTCACAAGCAGTGGATGGGATGGATGGAGGGGGAAGTCTCCATGATGAGTATGGTAGTGATATTTTCTTTATGAGGATGTTGTGAATATTGACTGAGATAAAGCACACAAAGTGCTATGAACAATGCCTGACACATAGTATTTAGTAAACACTAGGTATTGCCTTTACCTTCAGTGTTGTTGTTCTTGTTATGATTATGATTAGAAAAGACAGAGTTATGTGGAAGGTTATGTATAAAGAAGGCAAAAGAGAAGTGAGGAAGGAGGGAGAGAGAGCAAGGCAGGAACTCCAGAGAGAACATTCACCACTGAAAGGAAAGCAAAGCAAAGCCTTTCAAGAAAAAAAGATTTTAAGCGAAAGAGCAGGTTGTAAGGATTTGTAGCAACGGTAAAGTTTGGTGCACACACACTTGCACACTCTGAATACCAGGGTCTTTCCATTTGGCATTTACAATTTGCACACAAGCACTATTCCCAAAAATGTTTTCTCATTTGGACCTTCCAACAAATCTCAAAATGGGGCTGAAAGAGTATTCTCGTTTTACAAATAAGGGAAAATCTGAAGATTAGGATATGAATGTTTTTCTGAAATTTGTGTAGTAAGAGGTGAAGCTTACACCCAAACTCAGCCTTGAGCCTCAACCCTCACACTGCTGTCCACGGAGCCATGATTCCAAATTGCACAGGAGGAAAGTGCATAGAGGCTCGAAGAGAACAGTGTCCCAGGCATAGAGGATGTAAAAGTGGGCCTGATCTTTTCATAAACTGTGAAGGGAAATTGATACTTTATTCAAAACTTCAGCCTGCAGAAAATATCCACAAGTTTTAGTTTTTGCACTAAAAAATTATGCTGAATGTAGCCAGTGACCTGATGAATTATGCATTATAAAGTTATGCAGAATGTAACCATTGATGTGATGTTTATAAATTCTACCATAGCATAAGCAAATTATTCTTAACTTACCACTTTTTGTTTCAATTTCTAATTAACAAAATCTAATTAGTTGTAGTAGAAAGAGTGGGGTCATTAATTAAAAGACTGGTATCCAGGAAAGGAGAGGTTGCTCATGGTCTATTTTAATTTCTACTGATGCCAACCAACATGATCAACTATGGGTGTGTAGGTATTTGTACATGTTATTGTCTTTTGAATAGGAAGCCAGTAATTAGGGAAGGAAGAGCCAGGTGCAGTATTGCTCTTTTTGTATTCTCAATTTTCCTAGACTTTTCTGTCTTAATTTTTTATTACATCTTATCTTCATCACAGGAAAATAGAGTGTAGCAGTAAAGAACAATAAAATTTCTGAAAGGAGAAATGTCTTCGATAGCAACCATATCTGGATTCAGATCTAGAATCAATACCTTACTACGATGTCAGGCTGGGCATGTTATAATTTAACTTTCTAGAAACCTTGCTTCCCCATCACTGAAGTTAATATAATAATACAGAGAGTTATTTTGAAAATTTAAGATACTATATAAACCACCTAATGCAGGTTTAGCTATTGTTATCTTCCTCCTTCTACTGAATATATTACCTATATCACATATAAATAGGAACATAGGTCATTGTTGTTACATTCTAAGAGACATTACCTAGATTTCTTATAAAGCATTTTTTTCTGGCAAATATTCTTATTAGGACTTTTTAATTGTAGGTTTTTTTTGGGAAACAGGTGTATAAAGAGCTATAGATAGACATTTTCTATTGCATTGTCTTTATTCTCTGGAGTGAATTATAAACAAGGTTGATAATTTAAAAATATTTTTATAACAAATTTTTAACTCATTAAAAAAATGTAAAATATCAGCAAAATCTCATTTTGCTTCAAATGGTAGCTAATATAGGAAATGGAAGAACTTACAGAACAATTGCTGAGTGCTTACTGTATGCTAGGCATTCAATCCTCATAACATCACATGAAACAGATATTATCCCCGCTTAATGGATGAAGAACCCATATGTCAGAGACATTAGTTGCACATAAAACAATGGAAGACTTGGATTAGTACCTAGTCATACTCCCACATCCAGGCTATTTTCAAAACCATCTTGTCTCCTAGAAAAATTATCCCTCTCCACAGGAGTGGTGGAGCAAGGAAGCAGTACTAATTGACTGCCTATTATATGCCAGGCTCTAAAGAAGGTTCTTTAAGCCAAGACCCAGTTTGATACTCAGAGTAAATTTAGATTGTTATTATATATACCTTGGAAAACTAAAACTTTGTTAGATTAATTTGATGATTACCACATCACTAAAAGGAGTGGCAGAGGCAGAATTCAAATCTAGCAATGTCAAGCACTAAAACCTGGATGCAAAAAAGGCCATGATGTTGCCACTCACAATGGCAGAGCCTCATAACATTCAGTGGTACATTAAAAGAGATGAAATCTACATTCTTATCAAAAGAATAATTAGTATAGAAGAACTGCCAAAGTGGTTAGTAATATACTGTTCATTTTGGTATAGGCAAAAAAGTTCTGGATTTAGAATCAGAGACCATGGTTTATTTCCAACATTGTTTCTTAATAGGTGCATTGCCCTTTTTATAAGTCACTGAACACATCTGAACCTTTTTCCTCATATGCAAAGTATGGGAGTTGGACTGAATAATATCTAGGGTCCATTCCAACTTTATGACTGTATGATATCAAATTCCCAGATGATTTTTTGTTTCTGATAAGTATCTTTCATTTAGATAAAACCAATAATATTCTCCTTCTTGTTGTCAGTTTCTGATCCAGACACCCATAACAGACCAAAGCTAATGTTTTGGTGATGATTGTTTATTTTTTATTTCCTCTATCCTTTCTCTAAGGGCAAAATGGATGAGTATTTCCTAGTATTACAGTTAATAATAATACCACAATAATAAAAAGGATATAATTAAACAGGACAATTGTCCAAACACAGTTCTAAATTCTTTATCTCATGAAAGTGACCAACAGAACTGGTGGGTCTTGATATTAGAAATATTTATTGAGCATAAGGCATTATGACAAGTAATGTGGTAGCTATACAGATGAAAAAAGTAATGTACTAGTATCTCTGCCATTTTTCAGTAAATTTAAAACTATTTCAAAATAAAATTTATCTAATGAAGACAACACAATTCTTAATAAATATATTTCCTAATAAGTATGCATAAAATACATACAGTAATAGCTACAATACAAGGCAATCTATATTTAATTCTATGTGAGAGCATGATAATGATTTAGGATGTTGTAAGGACTAAGGAATATATGTAGATATATAGATATATCATTTATACATATAAGAGAGCCAATAATGATCACAGTGATAAGCATAAAGTAAATGCTCAATAAATAGTGAATACATGAATAAACTACTAGTAATGAGCCAATAAAATCTTTTAAAAACTTAGGAAAGGGGCTTCCCTGGTGGCGCAGTTGTTGGAGAGTCCGCCTGCCGATGCAGGAGACACGGGTTCGTGCCCCGGTCCGGGAAGATCCCATATGCCGCGGAGCGGCTAGGCCCGTGAGCCATGGCCGCTGAGCCTGCGCGTCCGGAGCCTGTGCTCCACAACGGGAGAGGCCACAACAGTGAGAGGCCCGCGTACCGCAAAAACAAAACAAAACAAAACTTAGGAAACTTAAAAACTTTGAAAGTAAGTGTGAAGGAATTATAGTACTTAAAGGCATATGAGGGGCAAAATACAAATATTTACTATGACAGCTAGGAAACATTGTCCTAAATGTTTTACAGAGTTAAGATTAATGAATCCAGAAGTTTGACCTTTTACTTAACACTATTATATGTTCAATTTGGCATACAAAAATTATTTTTTAAAAATTAGTTAATTGCTATGCCAAACTTCAGAGAAGCCATGTTTGATGGGATAGTACAATTGAAAGAAGTTAGCAAGAGAAAGGTGGAATGTGACAGATATGCTGCTTTTTCCCTGTTCAATATCTTTCTCCATTACCAGGCAACACAGCCTCTGTTTCCCTGTGGTTTGGATAGAGCAGAGCCACCCATCCTTTGCCATGGGGGTGGCACTGTGACCTCTGCTTTGAAAATCAGAGAACACATTTCCCAGGCACTTCCTTTAGATTGTTCCTGGGATAGTATTTGTCCCATGCAGAGCTGCTCAGGCCTCAGACTCTCCTGGAGAGCAGGAGAGAAAGGGCATCTTTGTTATTGCTAGCTGTGAAGATATAAACCTGGAGTTGTGCATGGTCACATTTGCCTGAGCCTAACTGAGAGTGAAGCCAACCCAAAGCAAAGCAGAGCCAATAGAAACTTCAAGAGTCCAGGTGACATCATTTGAACTCTGACCCAGTTGTGTCTTTTACAGTTTACATTTGTTGTTAGTTTGTATTGGGTTTTTGCCTAACTGAAAGAAATAAGTATGAGATGATTGTGATTAATGGAAAGATAGAACTAATTTTAAAAAAAAGATATAAATGATACAGGTCCCCTTTGTCTGTAAAAGTTACAACTTAATTGTGTGAAAAGAGGACTATAGATGGCAACCAGCTGTTGAGTGGAGGAAACTCATGTCAATTCCTCCCCAAGGGCCCAGAAGCTCAGGCTGGTCATGTTGCAGGGGTGAGGGTCTTATGTCCTCACAGTCATTCTTAACTGTTCTGGGAGACATATAGCCAGTATGTCTATGAAATAACCTGCTGATCTGGAATAGCTAGGGGCAAAATATAAACTGAAGATCTTAAGGTACAAGGTCCTTATGGCTTAGGAGTAACCATAGCTAACGATTTTAAGTGCTTATTTGTGCCAGACATTATTCTAAGTTATTTATACCTGTAACTTACTTAATCCTTACGAAAATCCTATAAGTAAGGGAAAATTGTTATTCTCCATTACACAGATGAGGAAACTGAGGCATGGAAATGTAAATGACTTGCCCAGAGTCACACAGATTGAATACAGGCAATTCAGCTCTAGAATCTGAGCTCTTACTCAGCAGGTATTACTATCTCTGTCACGCTCACCAGCTGTGTAGATAATATGAGCTATTCCCAAAACCTTTCTGGGGAATTATTATGGGGGCCAGTATCTGATTATCTCGGGAAGAACTAAACTTCATGCCTGCCTGGAGTCATCTAAACCTAGACTGTAAAGTAATAACTTAAAATAAGAAGCACATTATACAATATAACTTGAATTAGTTCCTTATGATATATATGTGCATTTAATTTCAGTTAATTTTCATCAGACAATGAAGTTGTTATTGTTCTGGTAATCCACTTTACAGATGAAGTCCTTTAAATCTTCTGAAAATGGTTTGTTTTGAATCATATTTTACCTTCAGCCCATTTGTGACCCTAATAAGATTATTATTTTTATAACAGGCATTTACTTGCATGTCTTTTTCCTCATTAATGGAATTAGAAACAATGGAAAATGCATTATATCTGGGCAAGAAGATAGAGAATGAGAGTGATGGGATCATTTGAAATATATAAGGTCTGACAGCTCTCTTAACAGTGATTTCATTTCCAATATTGAAAGAACAGGAAAAAATGGCTTTGTAAATAAGACTTCTTGTAATTTCCATCTGTAGTTATGCAACTGCTTCTCTCAAAGGAATAAAGATTGTTCCTGTGTGCTTGACTCCTTTTGCTTTCTAGGAATTTCCACATCGCATTGCTTTACATCATTTGAAAGGTGTTAGTTTAGAGCCAAAAGCAGTTGTATGAAAACAGTAAAAACTTTGGGGAGGGAAAACAAAAACAAATAGTCTTAGGGGAAAATAAATCCCGATCTTTGTAACTATTTTATTTAAATATGATATTTCAAGTTTTGTTTTAACTTTTTTTCATATTTGTAAATTACGTTTATAAGCTACTCTTTTGAAGGACAGAATACCATTTAAGAACTAGAATTGATTACTTTTTCTATATTTGTAGAAACACCCTCACAAATACCATTTTCTTGTATTTCCCTAATAGCCTTAGAAATTATATATTAGTTCCCTTTTTACAGAAAAATGTGAGATTTGGAAAAGGTTTAGTCATTTATAGAATCATAGTCATTAAAGGATAGAATCTGAATTCCTTCATCTGGCCCAAAGGAACTTCTAAGACAATTGTTATCTCTGTGTTCTCATATCTCATGTGTCTTCAGACGCACTGAAAAGTTAAATTTCTCTAAGGTCAGTGGTGTAAAAGAGAGTACATTTTTATTCTATGTAATTATTTTATGTTAATGAATGTGATAAAAGTATGTCTCACTGTTTTCTTTACATAAATCCATTGTAATTCAGTATTTGTGCAAATTGATCTATGGTTTGAGCTTTATGTCAGATATTATTCTTCTTTCTCATAGTTACTCATCAATCAGTACTTTGAGTGTAAACTATATTGATTTCATAGCACTCCAGTCTCCCTGGCTAGTGTTTGTTTGTTTTATCTATAAATGGATATAAAGGGACTCAATTACATTTTTATTAATCATGTTATAAAGGAAAATATAATTCTGGTAGACAAATTAAAAACAACTTCAGTGTAACTACATGTGTTGCTCCCAGCTCTAGCAAGTAAAGAGAATCTGGAGAAAGCAGCCTCAGTTGGACACCATTTAGGGCTACCTCACAATGGGTAATTGCAAAGCTTTGGCCACATCCTTGGTAAACTAGAGGGAGGGCTTTAATTATTTGGCAGTAGGGTCTGGAGATTCCATTGCAAAAGAATATAGGTGAAACTGTCTCTTTCTTCCTAAGGCACAAAGGTTAGAGAATAGGGTAAGAACAGAGAGGAGACCATCATCAAAAAATCTACAAACAATAAATTCTGGAGAGGGTATGGAGAAAAGGGAACCCTCCTGCACTGTTGGTGGGAATGTAAATTGGTACAGCCACTATGGAGAAGAGTATGGAGATTCCTTAGAAAACCAAAAACAGAGCTACCATATGACCCAGCAATCCCACTCCTGGGCATATATCCGGAGAAAAGCATAATTTGAAGGGATACATGCACCCCAATGTTCACTGCAGCACTATTCACTATAGCTAGCACATGGAAGCAAACTAAATGTCCATCAGAGAAATGGATAAAGCAGATGTTGTACATATATACAATGGAATATTACTTGGCCATAAAAAAGAACTAAATAACGCCATTTGCAGTGACATGGATGGACCTAGAGCTTGTCAGATGGAGTGAAATAAGTCAGAACAGAGAAAGACAAATATTATATCGCTTATATGTGTAATCTAAAAAAATGGTACAAATGAACCTATTTACAAAACAGAAATTGAGTCACAGAAAACAAACTTATGGTTACCAAGGGGAAAGGAGGCGGGGGATAAATTGGGAGATTGGGATTGACATATACACACTACTACATATAAAATAGATAACTAATAAGAACCTACTGTATAGCACAGGGAACTCTATTAAATACTCTGTAATGCCCTATATGGGAATAGAGTCTAAAAAAGAGTGGATATATGTATACGTATAACTGAATCACTTAGCTGTACATGTATAACTAACAAAACATTGTAAATCAACTATACTGCAATTAAAAAATTAATTAAAAAAATAATAGAGAGAAGAGAATAAACTGAGAGATAGAAACAGAGAGACAGAGAGGGAGAAAGACTGACTAAATCCCAGGACTTCAGATACTGGATATATTGGAGTCAGAGCGGAAGAAATAATTTCTTTTCTTTTTTGAGTTTCATATGTCTGTTTTTAAAAATAGGAATATAATTATCTAATAATCAAACTTAAATTTTTACTGTGGTGAATGCGACCCTCTGTCTTCCCTCAATCCAGTCACATCTATTTCACCTTGGCATAAGTGACATCAAGATTCTTTGAGGAAATTAGTCAAAAGGTCTGTGTTGGGCTTCCCTGGTGGCGCAGTGGTTGAGAGTCCGCCTTTCAATGCAGGGGACACGGATTTGTGCCCCGGTCCGGGAGGATCCCACATGCTGCGGAGCGGCTGGGCCCGTGAGCCATGGCCGCTGAGCCTGTGCTCCGCAATGGGAGAGGCCACAACAGTGAGAGGCCCACGTACCGCAAAAAAAGAAAGGTCTGTGTTTCCAACTTGATCCGATGGATGGGGAAACAAGACAGCCCATAGAGAATGGTCAGACCATCCCTGCAGTGAGCAGTCTAGACGGGGAAAAAGAGTGCTGAGCCAGGGCTAAAGATGAAAATGAAAGTTTCCAGATCATTGAAGGGATTCAAAATTCCTCAGCATTGGATTTTCTTAATATGGAGTCAACTAGAAGCTTCTCTAAGTGTAACTGAGCAGGACCCTATGGGGCCTTCCTAGGAGAGCACCCCCTCCCTCCGTGTCCTCCTCCTGCCTCTTGTCTGAAGAGAAACTTTAGCTGCCTAGGGCTTCCCTGAGTTCCAAAGAGTAAATTTAATCAGAGAAGTGAGAAAATGCAGAAAGAAAGGAAAACAGTCAAGCAAGACAAAATAATAATAGTTTAGCCATTAAAGAAAGTCAAGGACCTTTAGTTCCTCCTCAAGGGCTATAAATAATATTCTGAGCCATGTCCTTTGAGAGGCTCTGCAGATACAGAAACCCCCACCAGGTGGAAGAAGTTAACTGGATGCTGCCCGCAAGCATGTAGACCCCACACCAGTTGGAACCAGGTCGATGCCGCTGACTACTGATTACCTCACCACCAACCAATCAGAAGAATGTCCACGAGCTGATCACGCACCCCACAACCCCCATCCCTTACCCTGTCTTTGAAAACCCTTCCCTGAAAGTCTTCGGGGAACTCAGGCCTTTTAAGCACTAGCTGTCTGGGCTCTTTGCTTGGTGCCCTGCAACAAACACTGCACTTTCCTTCGCCAAACCTGGTGTCAGTAGGCTGACTTCACTGCACAGGGGCAAGCAGACCCAAGTTAAGTTCGGTTACATAAGTAAAATACATACATCTGTAAAAAATCACTCATTTTCTGAGTTTACTTTTGTCCCTCCTGAATCAGAATCTGGTGATCTAACCCTTCACGGGCAGAATCTTCAGCTCACTAATTGACTCGTCCTTTTGCCACACCAGCCTGAAAACGCCGAAGTAGGAAACAAACTGCTCTCTCTGTTTCTCTCTCGACACTATAAACTGACGAGCTGCAGCGCCGTCAACACCTTCCTTACCTTTATTTGTTTCTTCAGACCTTTTTTATTCTCTGTGGCTTCCTGAAAGATGATGGAGTTTGTCATCCAATGGAAGGGATAATAGAAAAGGGAGGTAAACATATAAACAAACTAGGTGAATCTCTAAGATAAAAGCACAGAATAATATCCAAAATGCTGAAGATAAACTCAACTTAGAATTCTATAACCTACCAAATAGGGGTGAGAGAAAATGAAAACGTTTTCCTATTTACCAAAGCTAGCTGACTTTAGCACTCCAACTCCCTCACTAAAGAGAGTAACTAGGCGAGCGCCTGGGCGCTGGGAGGAGGCCCGAGCTCCTGCACTCTCGCGAGATCCAAGGGGGTTACGTGAAAACGCTGGTGCGCCGTGCGGCCTCCAGTGGCGCGCTGCCAGGTCTTTTTCGCGCCGCCGGGAGCCGCAACCCTTACGCCGGTCTCCTCAGACCCTGGCCGCCGGCCCTGGCCCAACCGCCGCAGACCCAGAATTAAAAAAAAAAAAAGAGTAAGTAACATTGATAAGAAAAATAAACGCAGAAATAAGTTGTGGGGGAAAACGATAAGCACAAAAGTTGATAATATGCTAGTAAAGTCAACTGCTGGATACCTAAAAGTAGGGATATTTAACAGGAAGAATGAGAAGAGACTTTCTATCACAGTAACGACACAGAAGAGGGTCTGTTAAATGTGTAATTAAACATGTAAACAGCTCACATATTTGGTAGTGTGATAGAGACAATGTGTTTCTTAATTTTGTTAGAAAAGTTTAGAGACCAATTTATATCTTCAAAACTTAAGGAAAACCACTGAAAAATAACTAAAATCTATACCTTCCAATCAGTAGAGGAAAGAAAATACAATTATCTCGATAAAACTAAAAAATAAATAAATAAAAATGGTGATGGAAATAGGGGCTGGGAGTGATTTGTTGAACTGCAGAAGGAATTTTGGGAGAACCGAATCTGTTCAGGTCTTTGGGAACCCTTGTCCCTAAGCCACAAGCCTAGTGGCTGGATGAGGAGGAACGTTAACCTAAATGGGAGCCAGGTTAAAATCCGGAGATGCTCTGGGTTTCTTTGCCCTCTGAGGGAAGAGAGAGCCTGGATGCAAGAGTCCAATTGGCCCAACTGGTGCCAGCACCCTGTAGGGCTGAGTCTCCTGCCATATGATGATGAGTCTTCAAGAGACAGACATATTCCTGCTTCCCAAGTTATCCTAGAGGCTGAGTCTTCAGACCTGGAGGCCCCCTTTGGAAAGGCTGGAGTTGGGTTAGGTTAACAGGCAGGCTAGCCATCAGCCCAGAGATGCCCCTGAGGCTCAAAAAGAGTCTGTGAAAGCATCAGTTTGCCCGTAAATCTCCAGGATTATTTTAAATTATGGTAAAAAGTGCAGAGATTCCCAGGATGGGCTCCTTTAAAGGGCTGACACCATATGGAAAATGACTTCAGAAACACCCATCCGGGCTCTCAGGACCAACCCTGGGGAAGATGGACAGTTCAGTTGCATAGAAGGATGAGGTGAAAAGCCAATTTTCTGGAAGTCCAGGTAGCTTTGAAAGAAGGAGGCAAGTGCCCTCTGGGGAGGGCAGTGGCTTCCAGAACAGAGCCCCCCGGGTGTGGGAGCTGTCAACCTCCAGGCTGTGCTAGCTGAGGTGGTAGAGGAGAGGTGCGTTTGCCACTGCAGGTATCCTGTGGATTTCCATGCAAGGGATTGGCTCAGTTTTCCTTGGCCAGAATATCTTAAAGACAGGACCTGTTCTTTTTCAAAGAAGTCATACTAAAATATAATACAAGAACTGCTTCTGCTGTCCCTCCTTTCTCTCATTCTTTGTTGAATATGCAACCCCTGCTATGAGTAAGTAAGAAAAAAAAGTCAATAATATCAAAATAAAAGAAAACTATAAGTATATTTAAAAGAGAATTTAAAATCATAAGACAAAACATTTTAAACTCAGTTGAATTTCTTAATTTCCATAAAAATATAAAGAACATCATAACTGCTGTATAATGAATGTAAAAGCTGACCCAAGGATCTCTTAATGAATTGAATAAGTAATGAGTCTGCTGCTCCCAAAAGAAAATCTCTGTGATGTTTAAAGATTTATTTTAGAAAATAGAAAACAGAACTGCTACCCTGCTAATTTTATGAAGCTAGTAAAACTTGATAGCAAGGCAGACAAAAAAAAAAAAAAAAGCCACCAAAAATAACATTTACAATTGTAAGAAAACATGAAGATATCCAGGAATAAATGTATCAAATATTTGCAAGGGCTTTGTAGACATAATTACAAAATACTATAAATCATATCAGTGGATTATGAGTCAATATCATAAAGATACCAATTGTCCCCAGATTAATCTACAAATTCAGTACAATTCTAGATACAATTTACCATAGAATTTCCCATAGAACTTGATAAGTTGATCCTGAAATTAATATTGGTGAGTATAGGGGCAGGAATAGCAAAGATAATTTTGAGAGACATTTTAAGAAGTGAAAGATGCACTAACATGATATTAATGTGGTATGAATCTAAAGTAATTTTAAAAGTATAGAATTGCTTAGAGGATTAACATGGATGAATGGAATACAATTGAGGTTTGATGAAAATTTAAGTAAAAAGGAAAACTCATACCCTGCTTATGAGGATGCAAATTTTTACACTTTGTTGAACAATGTAGAAATATAGGAAAGTTGAGGAAGTGTATATTGAATGAACCAGAGATTACAGTTCTGGGTGCAGGTCCTAAAGACATTCTGGAACTTGTACACAAGGAGACACACAAAAAGACCACTCAGCGTTTTTAATCACAGCAGCAGATCGAATTCTTCTAAAATGTCCGTTCGTAGTAGAGTGAATAACTTATGTTTTATTCATAAATATTACATAGCACTTAGAATAGTGTTTAGTCATTAACATACATTTTGAAAGCATAGGGTAGGATAAAATAATTAAATTGCAATAAAATTCATAGACAGTATTAACATTTATGTTTAATAAAATAAAAATAACATTGTTGTTTATGGGGCTCTACATTCAAAGTTGAAATATAAAAACATGGAAGAGAAGATTAAACACCAGCTTCAAGAAGATTTTTCCTTTGAGGATGGAGAAGGAGATATGAGGTCAGGGAAAGATAGTACGGAAGCTCCATCTGTAATAATTTACTTCTCTTTTAAAAAACATTTAAAGATGATGTGGAAAATATTTACATTTTTTAGTCTGGGGAAGTGGGAACACATTTTTATTCTCCAACAGTTTAAAATATTTTATAATAAAAAAGCAAATATATGTTAACAAATTACTCTTCATTCATTCATGCATTTATTCAATCATGTATCCACTCATGTATTTATTTTACAACTCTACACTTAGTGCCAGGCCTGGTGCCAGGCACAAATGATGAGTAAGAGACAGAGTCTCCCCTCTAGGCAGTCTCCTCTAGGTGGTTCACAGCACCATAATTCTGCAAGTTCACACTGGAGTCCAGAGGAAATATTTGAAGTATGCAGTCTACCAGAGGTAATTTAGGTAAGGAAGATGATTCTGGAAATGAGATTTGTAGAGATTTGACAATGAAATTGAGGGAAGAGCATTTATAGACACAACTTGTTTAGATCTCTAATCATCTAAAAGGAAGGAACTTTATGATGCACAACTTTATTCTAGGACTCTGGGCCCCCTGTACAGATATACTATCTCATCTATTATTGTATTGCATGTACCTGGCAGAGTCCTTGGCTTGTGGGAAGCTTTCAAGAAATATTCAATTAGCTGAGTTCAAGCACTTTGTGCTCACTCTTGAAGTATTTCAGTCCTGAGGAACCAGAGTTGGAATGTTCGCCCTGTATAGGGGCTTCAAGAGTGATTCTATAATTTCCTTATCTTTGCTTTATGGACGCTGGACAAATGTCAGATCTCTTGTCACTCCATGGGCCATTTCAGAAAGATTATGAATTCTGCTTCTGCCACCTTGCAAAAGTGCAAGGTACATTATCTTTCTTTTCATATCAATCCAGACAATCAGACTTACTAAAATATAAAGTTCCTAACCTCTTTCATGGCCTCCAAGCTTAGTGGCGCTAAAATTGTGATGCATTTAAAAATCAGGAGTGGATGTACCTTAAATGCCAGGCATCTAATGGAATTGTAGTTCCTAGTTCCATTAATCTATTGTAATCAACAATTTCAAAATATCTTACAAAAACATCTAAGTTCCATAAAATCCCCCAAAGGAAAAGGCACATTATTTACTAATATAATCTTTATAGAAATGAGACAAAAGTCAGGATTATGTACATATATATAAATTAAGCAGTATTAGAAATGTTAGGGGGAAATAAAGGATTACCAAGCTAATAAGCAGAACATTTTAAATCTCAGTATCTTTCCATTCCTTATTTAATGAGTGCCTATTATGTGCTCTCTAGTGTGCTCAAATTCTGGTGTGGAGAGATAATAAGGTAAAGATAGGTCCTGGTAGAGCCTGAGGTATAACAAGAAAGTAACACACATACAGAAAACAGAATAAGGACACAAGGGTGGGAAACACTGACTCTGCCTGTAAACTAGAATAGAGAACACTTGATTGAATCTTGAGGCCTGGGGCTAGGACCTCGTGAGCCATGAACAATCTGAATTTATCATGAAGATAATTAAAAACATAATGCAGATTTTAAAAAATTAAATCGTATAGAGAATAAAGCTTTAGTTGCAATTCTTGCACAAATTGGTTACATTATCTGCAGCAGAGTCAAGCCTTATTGGCTTAGTCATTCAGTCATAATCAATTGAATTAAAGTTTTGGATAAAACCTTCTGTCATTGCTGCCTTCTAAAGCTGACTCAATTTTTTTTCTAACATGCACTACTTCTTTATTGTTTTCACCACAGTTATTGATTTAAAGAGCATTTGTTGCATTTCAAAGAAGATTTAAGAACCTTCCAGAGCTCTGTGATAAGAAAATACATCATTTGTTTCCATAGAAATGCTCTTGTATATGCTGTTCACTGTTCGTGCTTGAGCAAGATTTCAGAACATTTGGTGTTCTGAGGTTGAAATGTGCACCCACAAAGCAGAACAACTGCAAGATGCTGCCCTCTGTTGAAAAATGCCCAGCATGCAAATCAATCCTTGGAAGGTAGATCAAAAAATTACACCTACATTAGTAAGAGATGATTTGAAGAGCTGAAAAATAATGGATAGGATCTGTGAAGAATTGATAACTTTTCCAGATTTGAATCAAAAAGTACAAGATGAAAGGAAAAGATGATAAATTTGAATAGTTTAAAAGGATAAAACTACATTGAAAAGTATTAAGCTAAGATAGAGTAACAATTTACATGGAAAAATATTTGTATGACAGATGAGTGGCTAATTTCTATAATTTTAAGTAGCTTATGTAAAGCATCAAGATGCCAAAAGATAATTAAGGAAATAATACTGAAGGTACTTCACATAGGAGGTCACAGCAATCATAATATAAGATTTATATATTTAATAAATAAATGTTAATACTCTAGCAATTTTAGAATTGAAATATACATCTAAAAATATTTACACTCAGTGCTGGAGAGGTAGTTATAAAACAGTAAACTTTTAGGGCTGAACTTTATTAACTGGTATAAACCTATTGTAACCCAATATAGCAATAAGCTGAAATTGGTATTTGATTAAGGAAATAATTCAGAAGCTCTAGGTAAGAAGATATCATTTATAATTGCAAAACACAAAAATGAGAACAAATATATATCCTAAGAAATATTCTTTAATATTATGTTATATCAAAATTATGAAGTTTCTGGGAATTCCTTGGGGATCCAGTGGTTAGGACTCCACGCTTCCACCGCAGTGGGCATGGGTTTGATCCCTGGTTAGGGGGAATTAATATCCCGCAAACCTTACAGCACGGCCAAAACAAAAGATAAAAAACAAAAAGACAACTATTTAAAAAAAAATTATGAAGTTGCTAAAGATGATGACTACTGTGATAGGATGAATAATTGTCCCAACCAAAGAAACAAAAGAAAGATGTACACCTGTGAATATGTTACTCTACATGACAAAACAGGTTTTGCATATATAAGTAAGGTCACAAGCCTTAAGAAGGGAGATGGCATTATCTAGGTGGGTCCAATCTAATCACGTAAGCCTTCAATATCAGAGAAAACTCTCTAGCTGAAGTGAGAGATGGCAGCAGAAGTAGAATATAGGTGACAGAAATGGAAATCAGAGAGATTCCAAATGTGAGAAGGATTTGACATGGCATTGCTGGTTCTATGATACATGGGGCTCCAGGCAAGGACCAGAGAGAATACTCTAGGAACTAAGGATGCCCTCCCAGTAGCAATCAGTAAGGACATGCATATGACAGTCTTAAAACCACAAGGTGCTGAATTCAGCTAACAATCTGAATGAAGTTGGAAGCAGATCCTTCCAGTCTCCAGTAAGGAATAAGCCCTGCCATCACCTTGATTTAGACCTATAAGACCTGGGGCTGAGGAATCAACCCAGCCTTGGACTTCTGACCTACAGAACTGTAAGATGATAAATTTATGTTGTGTGAAGCCCGAAATTTACAGTAATTTGTTATGGTTATACAGAAAACGAACATAATATGAAGATTATGTAGAAAAATATAAAGTAACCATGCCAGTATGCTTCATGAAAGAGCAGAACACTAACACTCACAAACACTCTCTCTCACATATATGCACACACAAAAAAAGCAAAACAATACACAGATCTATACACAGACCATTCTCTAACTAAATAAAATATAGAAAAACAACTATGAAAGGAAAAAAATGTGTTTAAGTTCTAGAATTGGGGGTTATAAAATGATTATTTGAAATTATTAATTTATTATTGTTGTCCCTTTATTGTAAATTTAAACATTAGTATAAAGTATAGATAATAAAAATATGAAAAGAAAGGTTTTCTTAAACCAGTACCTTTGATGAAGGTGTGTGCTGTCTTCCTAAGACTATACGTCCTCCTGTGGAGAATGTGAGGCAACTACACACAGATACAGGTGAACATGTGTGTGTGTACAGCCTTCTAAATTGTTCAACTCTACACAGCTGCTGCCAGGTGATTCCTAAAACAGATTTAGCCCCACTTTTAGTTTTATGACCAATTCTCCACTCTGTCCACGAAACAGATAACTCTGGAGAACTAGTTTAGTCTGAAGAAGAGTCATTTTCTGATCTATGCCTCAGCTTTAATGATTAGACTCATGATGTGCTCCTTGAGAAGAATCCTTCCCAGAGTCAGTTCAAAAAACAGGGTATGCTTCTTTTTGTGTGTGTGCTTATGTCCTAATATGGGAATCTCCCCTTTCTCCCTGAATAGAATATTAGAAGGGCAAACAAGGGTGCTGACCAGCTATAGATATGCGGAGTTTGATCCAGAGAGACTCTGCTATGGCAGGTATATGAAGTGAGATACTTCAAGGTAGGGAAAGCCAATGATAAATCCAGAGTCACTGGAGAGGATTGAGGAATTAACTCAAAGTAATATAAACAGAATAGAGACATTAAATACTGAAGCAGATCTGAAATAAGCTAGGTAGGTCCGGGATGATATCCATAATCACTGGATTTTGGAATTGTGTGTTAATGGGCATGCAGCACTCCACATAGGGTCAAGCTACATGTCAAGTTAAGCATTTGTCCCAGTAAACTGCCAGCACTCCGGCTCTTCTGGTTCTGTAGCCATGCTTTGTTTTCATTTGAAGTTATGCAATTCTGTTCTCAGTTGTTGACCCCATGGTCAAACATTGATGACTGTTGAGATCTCCTGTGTATGGCATTTTCCCCAGTGTCCTGGTCAGCTGCAATTTGAGGGCCAGAAAATTGTGTTTGAATCAAAGAAAACAAAAGGCAGTAGGAATGCTTGAGTAGTCTTCACCACTCTGCCGAGCTCTCTTCTGATCTACGACTGCACTATGCATTTTCATCTCCCTTTCATTTTTACCATTACAACGTGTGGCTCTCATCTTTCCCTCTCTGAATCTGTCGGAGCTTAAAAGTAAATACCTCGGGCTTCCCTGGTAGCGCAGTGGTTGAGAATCTGTCTGCCAATGTAGGGGACACGGGTTCCAGCTCTGGTCTGGGAAGATCCCACGTGCTGCGGAGCAACTAAGCCCGTGCGCCACAGCTACTGAGCCTGCGCGTCTGGAGCCTGTGCTCCGCAACAAGAGAGGCCGCGATGGGCTTCTCTGGTGGCGCAGTGGTTGAGAGTCTGCCAGCTGATGCAGGGGACATGGGTTCGTGCCCCGGTGTGGGGGGATCCCACATGCCACGGAGCGGCTAGGCCCGTCAGCCATGGCTGCTGAGCCTGCGCGTCCGGAGCCTGTGCTCCGCAAGGGGAGGGGCCACAACAGTGAGAGGCCCGCATACCGCAAAAAAAAAAAAAAAAAAAAAAGAGGCCGCGACAGCGAGAGGCCTGCGCACCGCTATGAAGAGGGCCCCCCCCCGCCGCAACTAGAGAAAGCCCTCGCACAGAAACAGAGACCCAACACAGCCAAAAATAAATAAATAAATTAATTAATTTTTTTTAAAAAGTAAATACCTTAGGGCAGGCAAAGATATAAAAAAGTGAAAGAACTTCCTTGGGGGACACAGAGAGAAACCCATCTTCCCTACATGTGAGTGGGATTGAAGAGAGCTGTCAGGAGGGAACAGACCAAACAAAGGCTGCCCAGGGACACTCATGTCCCTTTATGCTCAGCTAATCAGAAGTTGGCAACAGACTTTGATGGAATGACTTTGTCAGAGCCAGAAAGTGGCCAACTTCTGTCCTTGAAAGTTCTAAGGAAAAAGAAACTTCTGGGATTATAAGATATTTATAGCTACTGCTATTACCTTAGTTCAAGTCACTGTCTTGTTGTCTGAATTACGTAATAGATGATATATCTACTTTCCTTCTGCCCCCTCCAATGTAATCTATTAAAAGCTGAATCAGATGATACCATTTCCCTAAAACTTCTCAATTACATCCAGAAAAAAATTAAAACTTGACTATGAACTACAAGACACTACATGATGTAGCCCAATCTAACACTCAGACTTCATCTCTTATTATTCACTTTTTACTCACTAAGCTCTAGGAAATTATATCCCCATCACCTTACATCCTTCATAATTCTTTGTAATATTATACTTTACATAGTAATCATGTCTAGCTAAATTTATTTCTTTATTTATTTGCTTATTTACTTCCCTTTGGTTTCTTATGAGTTGTGAAAGTTGGCTGGTAACATCTTTGTCCCTCAGTTTCTATAGCTACAAAATAGGGACAATAATAAAAATATCATCTGGGCATTTTTTCCTGCCTTCCCTAGATGTGCCTTTCTCAATTGTAACAGAAAGTACTTCATGACTGTGTCTGAAAAAATGCTAGACACTTTCTATATCACTAGGTGGAAGGTGTATGGAAGCAAATGAACAACCATCTTTGTTCTCTGAGACATAGGTCCCTTGATGAAAGCAACATGTATGCTTATATGAAAGCAACATGTATGATTATAAAACAAAACAGAATGCAACAAATTCTGGCAGTGGCTCTATTTGTTAAGGACCTATAATTGAATTTGAGGTAGACTTTTGTCTGTATGGTAAACAAAGGAATTACAATAATTAGGGCCATATATCCTGTGCTAGGTAGGAAACACACATCATCACACTTCACCCTCTCAACAATCAGGCAAGGTTGGTTTTACATCACCTTCTATAGAGGAGCATAGTCTCGGGAAGCTGAGACTGAAAGTTAGATGATCAAAGTTATAAAGTATAGAGCAAGGCCTGGAATGAGAGCCTATTGATTCCCAAACCCACACTTGTTCTTCCATGTCATACTCCTACCCATGACTCTACTGGGTTTAGAAGCAAACCCACATGAAAGAATTAAAGAGCACATAAGAAATTGTATGGGTCAGGATCTATTTCCAACTCTGCATGTGTAAGTGTTTTATTTATTTATTTTTATTTATTTTTAAATTGAAGCGTAGTTTATTTGCAGTACTGTACTAGTTTCAAGTGTGCAACATAGTGATTCAATATCTTTATAGATTTTACTCCATTCAAAGTTATTACAAAACAATGGCTGTATCTCCTTGTGCTGTAAAGTATGTCTTTGTTGGCTTATCTATTGTACACATAGTAGTTTGTATCTCTTTATTCCATATCCCTATCTTGCCCCTCCTCCTTCCCTCTCCCCACTGGTAACCACTAGTTTGTTCTCTATATCTGTGAGCCTGTTTCTGTTTTGTTATATACATTCATTTTATATTTTAGATTCCACATATAAGTGATAACATACAATATTTGTCTTTCTCTGCTTTATTTCACTAAGCATAATACTCTACAGGTCCAATCATGTTGTTGCAAATGGCAAAATTTCATTCTTTTTTTGTGGTTGAGTAGTATTCCATTGTACATATATATGTGTGTGTATATATATATCTCACACTTTTTTATCCATTCATCTGTTGATGGACACTTAGGTTGCTTCCATATCTTAACTGCTATAAATAGTGCTGCTATGAACATTGGGGTGCATGTATCTTTTCAAACTAGTGTTTTTATTTTCTTCAGATATATACCCAGGGTGGAATTATTGGATCTTATGGTAGTTCTATTTTTAGTTTTTGAGGAACCGCCATACTGTTCTCCACAGTGGCTGCACCAATTTACATTCCAACCAACAGGGTACAAGGGTTCCCTTTTCTCCACATCCTCACCAACATTTGTTATTTGTAGACATTTTGATGATACCCATTCTGACAAGTGTAAGGTGATATTTTATTGTGGTTTTGATATGCATTTCTCTAATTGTTAGCGATGTTGAGCATTTTTTCATGTACTGGTTGACCATCTGTATCTCTTCTTTAGAAAAATGATTCATGTCTTCTGTCCATTTTTTAATTGGGTTGTTTGTTTTTTTAATATTGAGTTGGAAGAGCTGTTTATATATTTTGGATATTAACCCCTTATCAGTCATATCATTTGCATGATTCTTCCATTTATTAGGTTGTCTTTTTGATTTGTCAGTTTTTTCCTTTGCTGTGCAAAAGCTTTTGAGTTTAATTAAGTCCCACCTGTTTATTTTTGCTTTTATTTCTTTTGCCTTAGGAGAAAGATTCAAAAAAATATTGCTACAATTTATGTCAAAGAGTGTTCTGCCTATGTATTTTCTAGGAGTTTCAGGGTTTCAGGTCTTACATTTAGGTCCTTAGTTCATTTTGAGTTTATTTTTATATATGGTGTGAGGAAATGTTCTAATTTCATTCTTTTACATGTAGCTGTCCAATTTTCCCAGCACCACTTATTGAAGAGACTCTTTTCTCCACTGTCTATTCTTCCCTCCTTTGTCATAGACTAATTGATCACGGGTGTGTTCGTTTATTTTTGGGCTCTCTATTCTGTTCCATTGATTTATGTTTCTGTTTGGGGGACAGAACCATATTATTTTGATTACTATAGATTTGTAGTATAGTCTGAAGTCAGGAAGCATAACATGTCCAGCTTTGTTTTTTTCTTTTTCTCAAGATTGCTTTGGTAATTTGAGGTCTTTTGTGGTCCCATATAAATGTAGGATTATTTGTTCTAATTCTGGGAAAAATGTCATGAGTGTTTTATAGGGATTGGGTATAATCACCAGGGTAAGTGCCACTAATGACTGTCTCCACCATGCTCAGACACCATTCTGAGTTGGAGCCACCTCCGTGTCTGATGGCCAAGTTCTTTCCTCAGTCATGGTAGCCCTCACTCCAGCATGGAGCTCCCATGTGAAGCAGGCAGGGCTGGAGAGTTCACTCGGCTCAGGCTGTGGTACCTGCTAGGGCAGTCACAGGATACAGTCAACCACCTGTGCAATCTGCCTTCTCCACCCTGTTTCAGGAGTAAGCAAGTACGCATGCATGCTCCTTAGGAGGGGAGTCTAGGCTTTCCACAGCTCTCCTGTTATTACCACTGGCCCTCCAACCAGCCAAGGAGGTTTGTCTTTCTTGTATCAGACCCCAGGAATATGGCATCTAATGTGTGGCTAGAACTCTCACTCCCCAGGGAGGATCTTTGCCCGTGTGTAATCTCCCTTTTCCTCTGGTCCCCTTCCTGGGGCACAGGCCCCAACCTGATCCCTTCTCTTCCTTTACTACCTCATTCTGTGTGGATCTTTATTACCGCCTTGGTTGTACAGGAGTCTTTCTGCCAGTTTCAAGTTTGTTTTCAGTGAGAATTGTTCCTCACATAGATGTATTTTTGATGTGTTCATGGTGGGGAGGTGAGTTTCAAGTCCTCCTACTCTTTCATCTTGATCTCCTCCCAGCTTAAGAGTTTTTAAATGTACAGTTAATGTTGGTCCTCTTCTCCCTCCTAGAGAGCAGGGATTAAAGCATTTTTTGTAACCTCCCTTTAACTCTGCCAGTGGTGGCAGAGGATCATTCAATAAATAATCATGGGATGTTTAAATGTATCTAATGCAATCAGCTTTGGAGTCACTTGAAGCTCAATTCTGTCATGTGTTAGTGTGTGATCTGGGCTGCCTACTTATCCTTCCTAAGAATCAGTTTCCCATCTGTAAAGTGAAATAAAACATACATCAAGCTGTTATAAAAATTAAATCATCTGTGTAGCTTTGACATTAAATCACCTATTATTATTTTATCATTATTTTTCTATTAGTATTACAAAGGTCATTAGGCACTGATGGAGTTTTCAGCCCCACTGGCCCACATGAGTCAAGGAAATCAGACTGGCATTCTAAATATCTCACTAATCTTAGTGTACATCTGATAAGTTTTTTCTTAATCCTCGTTTAGGCTATTTCCCTCCAAAAAAACTATGACCCTCCCATATCTCCCAATTCTATCCACTCTTAAAATCTTGAAAAATAGTGGATACCCTACTCAATACACACACACAAACACACACACACAGTTTTTTCCAGGCAGCATTCTCTGAATATCGTAGCCCACACTCATTCCTTCTTCTATATACTAGTTATGTAATATTATCCAAGCAGGATGTACTTACATTTTTATTATTTCACCTGTCTTTGTTCTGTTCCCCAAGTCCAGGTTGAAGAACCTTAAAGTCAGGGAGTATACTTCAAGAGTCGATAATATTGTCCACAGGGCTTAGCTGGGTACAGAGGGAGCCCTCCACACAGGCTATGCTTAATTAATTCATTTTGATAATATATGTCAGTGATATAATCTGAATTCTTCTCCCAGTTTGATTTCATCAGATGGCTAACGCTTTCAGATTCTAGGACCCATACGAGCTCAAAGTTTTTCTATGTGTAACTGTGTATCTGTTTCATCTGATATCCACTTTAGGAAGCATTTTGACCATTTCCCAGTGTGAAGAAAAAGGATTTTTGTTTAATTAATGAAGCTTTTCTCAGGTTCAGATTTTAGTCTTTTAATGCACTTTCGGCGGTTAGAAAGATACTATTAAAATGCCTTAGCTATTGACTAATGCTTAATTATTCTCTTTCTGGAATAAATCACATTTTTAATGTAGATCAATCCTTGGCTTTCTTAGCAGGAAATCCTTTAGCTTAGTTATGTATCAATGATCTGTGTTTATTTTCTATTTCTCCTTGTCTTATTTTAAACGGGAGATTTGCAGTTGGGTTGCACTTATAAAAATGCATTACGAAAGCTTGTGTCTATCTAGTCTTGTGCAGGGTGAGCTATATGGTTAACTAAATGTAGCCAGACCACTCTCTTCACCAAAGGATGTATATTTATGTATGTATATATACTTATATATGTGTGTGTGTGTGTGTGTGTGTGTGTGTGTGTGTGTGTGTGTGTATATATGGAGTATATGTATTTTATTCAATTGGTGAACCCAAATAGGCTGAGGTTATTAGTTAAAGCAACTTTCATTCAAATGGACCAAGAAACAAATAATTGTTTATTTGAGTTGTCTGTATTTAGCAAACATACAGATATTAACATAAAAAGAATGCTCAAATGGTTTGGAAAAAAATAAACATATGTAATAACCAAAACTACATATATTCCAAGATAATTTATCTTAAAATATTCCATGTGTCAAGCACTTTTTTTTCAAGTATGAATTTAGGCCATAAAAAAAAGGGGAATTTTGGGTTAGTTTAGTAAGTTTGTAGCGATTCTAATGCAAGTGACCAAAAATCCTACTTTCAGTCATTTGCTGAAGCCAACTGTATACATGTTCCCAAATATGCATTTAGTGATATCTGGTTCATAGTTTAAAATCATTCATGGTAGGAGCACTTATATTATGTTGCGAATAAGCACTTTATTGTCTGCAAAGTCCCAGATGCAGATATGTAACACATACACAATTAAAATGTCCCTAATCTCATGAAGTGTACCCTCAAATGGAGGAACTAGGACTTAAATGTCATCCAAATGAAATATATTACTTATTATGATAAGATACTTGGAGAAAAGCATATAGTGTGATTGTAAATTAGTGCAGGGTTGACTTTTTTTTTTTTAATTGCACGTTTAGGTTGGAGGGAAGGTGTATTCGGACAGGCTACTCTGAGGAAGTATGTTAGCACTAAAAGCCAAAGTGAGGAAAAGGAGCTAGTTTGATGAATCCAGGTAAGTGGAGATTTCCCGCCAGAAATTCTTTGATATTGCCTACAAAGAAGTTTAAAGAAACTATCCTGATAAGAAAAGAAGCATGTTGAAACTGCCAGGATAACCAGTAAAAGATTAACAAATGAGTGTTTATCTTCTAAACAAAGAAGGAAAATTGAATATTTTAAAAAAATCTAAAAGAAGGCAAGGAAAGAGAGAAAAAAAGGTCAAATGCTAGACAGGATAGACAAAATATGCTAAAATATAGTTTAAAATCAATGTATATCAATAATCACATTAAATATAATTGCCTACCTATCTGCTCCAAGTAAAAGATAATCCTTGCCAAGTTGATTTTAAACAAACACATATAAAAAATAAACACATCTAAAAATAAGTGTATACAGAGTCTGAAAGTACAGGATGGAGAAATAAACACTCCAATATAAATAAAAACCAACCAAACGAATAACAGTGCAACCCAATCATTATTAGATAAAGTAGACTTTAAGAGAACAAGTACTACAAGAAGTAAATAGGATCATTCAATAAATAATGATGGGATGTTTAAATGTATCTAATGCAATCCAAATATGACAGTAAATTGATAACCAGGAAAATCCATTTTTAAAATGTAAGGACGAGTTTTTTAACTTCTTTTGTTCCTTGATATTATATCATCATTTCACTTGTCCCTCAGAATTTTATCCCAATGTAATACATTTTTACACCCGAATATTTGTATCTTTTATGGGTCACACTATCATATTTTACAACAGAAGTATGTAATCAAATATATATTTTTATTTCCTGAAAATTTGTATAACAAATATTTTAGACTGCATTATGGTTAATAGTACACAGTTGAACCAAACAACTTAGATTCTGGTACTTATTAACATAATAATTTAAATTTTATTGGAAATGTATCTTGTATAGATATGGTGGGTGAATTATAGAGCTTTGATTAAAGGAGACTTTTCTAGCACCAATATTTAAAATTTTTTTTTATTTTTAATTTTCTGTGACATTCTAGAGATTTTGTTTGTTTGCTTGTTTGTTTTCTGTCATTTCTGGCAGTGCACTATGGTAATTCTAGGTGTTTCGGTGTTATATACTTCTCTGTTGTAATGTGAGAGAAAGGCAATTATGAAAAAGAACATAGAAAAGAGAACCACAGATAAGTTCTCAGGCAGATCCACTGATGGCCTGGAAATCAGGTTCCTCCAATACAAGGTGCATCTGTCCAGTTTAAGACCACCAGTCTAGACCAATGTATATGATGCGTTAATCCTCTCCTACACATCTCTAACAGGTAAGTCAGTGGTTACATACATGCACAATATCCTTCCCCCTAGACTAATAGAGACCTGGAGTCTTATATTATTCCTAGCCTGGAGCACAGGAATGATATTAAACTGACATATGGAATAAAGTCAATAAACATTGATTAAATTGAATTAGGATTATAGTGTATTTGCAACAACCCCTGGTGGAAAAAACCATATATTTCATTAAAAAGAGGTTAGATGGTAAAGCGTTAAAGCCAATACATTGTGTAAAAACTTACATTAAGTTTTTAAATTTCAAACAACACTTGCTGTTGACTAGGAATGAATCAGTTTCTGAAGCACAGGGAAAGAGCCAAAAAAAGGGGAGGGGGGACAAAACAAACAGCAGATGGCGATTTAGGCCAGCCAGCCACTTTCCCCACAGACCCTTTTGAAACCATAGCAGCTCCTTCTCAGATTCCATGTTCTGGAAGTTATTCTGCTGCTTTAGAGATATGCCCCTGGCTCAGTCAACCCTGCCAAAATCCAGATCAGAGGAAAAGAATAGAGAAGTATAGGATGAGTTAGGGAAATTAGTCTTGAAATATTATTTATCCATACTTCCATCTCCTCTTTGAATCCCTGTAACCAAGCTTTGCTTCATTTACCTAATTTCTTAACTGTTCCGTTATCTGTTGGGTGAACCCCACATCTCTTTGTGCTCTCTGCTCTTTTGCTTACTTTGCTTGCTGTTAACTTTTCTTCCCCTTTTAGAGAATCTTTCCTCCCATTCCTATATAGTTAATAGGTCTTCTGGGATTCCTGTTTCTAAATAGGGTTGATTGATGCATCTCAACCCCACTTCCATTGACTCTGTCCCAGCAAGCTAGATTAAATGGGGCCAGATTAAATGCTTACATGCTTTCTGATGCATTGCATCAGCTGAAAAATCTTTCTGCAAACTCCCCACCCCCACTATTGTTTTTGGCCCATGGTTATTCATTTTTTGTAACTGCTTATACTGTAGAAGTAAAATGAAAGCCAAGTTCATTTTGGTGGTGTCATTGCATAAAGACTGCTGAACTTTTACGGAGGCATAATTGCTAAATCACCTTTATTCTTTTCTGAGATAAATTAATTCTTTCTGAAATACCTATTTGTCTCCCTGTGTCAATATTTTCATTTTCTCTCGCTTCAAAGTAAACAGTTCAGTTGTCACAAAATTAATGAGCTCTGACTGGATTCAGGCTTAAGATGTTTTCCTCCTTTCAGGTTGCATTCTCAAGGAACTGGGATGAAACTCTGCTTTTTAGTCAACTGGTAAATGTATTTCCTTTGATCGGTCCAAGACTACTGATGTGAGTGATAAATATTACATTTACTCTCTCTTTCCCTTGTGTCTTCACAGCATGAGGTTTCAAATAAGAGGCATGTTGTATTGAACCAAATGAATGTATTTGGTTTGAGCTTAACTCAGAAATAGGCTTTCTATCAAATAGCTCTGTTTTGGTGCCCCAGTGCCTGCTATGCACCAAGACCTTCATGTTATTTATAAAAATTAATGCTACAGCTACATACTGTTTCCCCCATGTTACAAATATTGCAGCTCAGGCTTACAGAGGCTGCATACTTGTGCAAAGGTCCAATTACTGGTAAGTGACACAGCTGAGACTTTGAATTTTGTCTGTCTGCCTCCACAGAGAGGACTCAAGACTCACCTATGGAAAAAATACAACCAGAGTAGTCTCTACTTATCTGTGGTTTTGTTTTCCATGGTTTCAGTTATTCAGTCAACTGTGGTCTGAAAATATTACGTGGTAAATTCCAGAAAGAAACAATTCATAAGTTTTAAATTGTGGCCATTTTGAGTAGCGTGATGAAATCTCAGCTGGCCTGCGCCCTCAGCTCCATCTCACCCTGGACGTGAATCACCCCTCTGTCCAGCATATCCTTGCTGTATACCCTAATCTTCTGTTTGTATAGGAAAAAACAGGAAAAAGCATAGTATATGTAGGGTTTGATAGTATTTGTAGTTTCAGTCATCCACCAGGGGTTTTGGAGTACATACCCTGCAGATAAGTGGGGAAAGCTGTATAACTGTGTCATATGTTTGTGGTCCACTCCAAACACTTACTAATTTATTCATTCATTCAACACATATATACTTTTTTTTTTGGCTGCGTTGTGTCTTCGTTGCTACGCGCGAGCTTTCTCTAGTTGCAGCAAGTGACAGCTACTCTTCGTTGCGGAGCATGGGCTTCTATTGGCAGTGGCTTCTCTTGTTGCGGGGCACAGCCTGTAAGCACGTGGGCTTCAGTAGTTGTGGCTCACAGGCTGTAGAGCGCAGGCTCAGTATTTGTGGCGCACGGGCTCTAGAGCATAGGCTCAGTAGTTGTGGCGTGTGGGCCTGGTTGCTCCACGGCATGTGGGATCTTCCCGGACCAGGGATCGAACCCGTGTTCCATGCATTGGCAGGCAGATTCTTAACACTGCACCTCCAGGGAAGCCCCCACATATTTTTATAATACCTTCTTCAATTAATGGTTCAAAAAAACATACAATTAATAAAGTAATGGGTGAGGAAAACATTGTAAATGTATATATACCAGCCCTTATCCTTTGCAATCTGACTTATTTATCATGATAAGAATCCCACATAGTCCTCTTAAAGGTACATGTCGGAAACTGTAGTATTAGCACTTAGAGAAATCCTTTGTACATAGTAGTAACTTAATAAATAAAAAATATTATATAAGTGAATGAATACTGTTCGTGGTTTCAGGGAGGCTAATGAATTAGAGCCCTTTTCTCTGCCAGCATTACTGCACAATTTTAGCAATAACATTAAAAAAACAAAAGATAAAACCAAAATATTACCTTTATTTCTAGAAAGAAACCAAAATGTTACCTTTATTTCTAGAAAGGAACACACGGCGTTAGCACTCCTGGATGATGAAGTGCGCTGTACACCTCAAAGAGCACCTAGGGAATTAGCAAAACCTTATCTCAGGGCAGTACAATCCCCCAAAAGAGGAGAATTAGTTAGAGAGTCTCTTCAATGGGTGTGTATTTAGGGTAAAAATCTCTCTTCATGGAGGTAAAAAATGTTGTTACTGTCCAGCAGCTCCCAAGGTCGTAACTAGAAGGGACAGAACTCTTAACCCAGACTTGCCTCCAAGCAGAGGGTCTATTCACCATTTACAATGCAGTGAAAGTGGGATACAGGTCAGTATTATTTACTGAAATGTCTCTCAGAAATGTGGTTTTTACATGTAAAAGAAATGTCTCTAGCTCAGCCATTTCTGCCTCTCCACTCGTCTAAGATACTGTTTCTTTCCTCTCCTCACCGTCATTAGCCATTCCTCCAATAAAAACATCTAGTGTTCTGATGTTATGAATTTCAGTATATTGGTATTTATTTTTCAGTGGAGGAAAGTTAAGCCTGGGATCCAAACTTTTTTGAATGGGAGATGGATGGTAGACAAATAAGAAAAGACAGAGAAAGACATTTCATTTATTCTTTATTATTCTTAGATAGCAACAAAGACATACATACACTAATCTCTTTATTAAATTGTTCTGCATATATATGAAAAGAGCCTGAAACAAAGTTGTTGAAAATGTTTCATATCACTTCATTATTATGATTATGGGCATTACTCTGGCCAGAATAAGGCCTTGTGAGGCACAAGCACTGGATTTCTAGAGGTAATTCCTAGGGGATAAGTTTCCAAATTGAACTTTTGATGTCACCTAGCATGTGCAACTCTGAATGATGCAAATCCCACATCTGGGCAAAACCCAGATGAAATGGTTTCATCTTTTTGAGTTTTACTTTCTCTTAGGAAGATAAAAGAGTTCTCTGACTTAGAAAAGAGATGAGGATATATGGTGTACCTTAAGCCAAAAAACAGATTTCACAGAATCCATAAAGATCTGAAATTCAGTATTTATTGCTTTTGTCAATCCCCCCCCAAAAGCGTTCCTCCTTAACTGTGAAAAGATAATGTAGCACCACGTATTTGTCAAGAAAAGAAAAAAAATCTTTGTAAAATTCTGAAGATAGTAAAATAGTTCAGAGAGATGATAGAAATTGATTGATTTATAGTTTTGGGAAAAACTAGAAAGTGGGTCTTTGACACTACTCTGAAATTATACTTTTTTAAATGTAGGAATCTGTAACATTCATACTATTTGAGAAGGATTTGTCACTTTAAACAATTTACCTTTTTTCTTAAACATCTTCTCTCCCACTCGATTCTATGTGGCACCCCAGAGCACATTAATGTGGGCAGTAGCATATTTCATAAACAGTTGTAATGTTTATAGTTAGTTGCCTTTGGTTTTGAAAACATTAGTCAAAAATATGGAAATATCTCTCCCTAGGAGACATTATTTCATGTATGTTTGCACAGGATTGTCACATGCTATACCTAAGCCTACCAGTTGATAAGAGGAATAGAAGTAGGCTGATTAGCTTAAATTAGAGAGAGAGTAATCCTATTCTGTACCTGAGGTTGTACAATGCTCAAACTTGAGCAAAATCAGTATTCTCATAATAAGAAACAAAGGAAGGGTGGGAAAGTAGGGTGTTGGCTGGGTGAGCCACAATGTCTGCCAGACTTACCCAAATAATACGTAGCATCTTAAAACGTTAGAGATGGCTATAAATGACGAAATGTTGCATTTCTAGAAATGGAATGAATAGAAATCACTATCTAATTGATTGGATGTAGCTTTTACTGAAGTGGTCCACCCAAGAAACGGTCCAAGCCTGGAGACAGGTAAAAAAAATCAAAGTAATATGATCGTGATCCTGCTGCTCCTTCTCTTCTGCATCATCATTATCACAATTCTCATTATCTCAATGTTGTAAGAAAAATTTAATATTTGCATAATCTCTTTAAAGCAGAGGTCAGCAAACTTTCACTGTAAAGGGCCAGATTCTAAATATTTCTATATTTAGGATTTGCAGTCCATATGGTATTTACTGCAACTATTCAACTCAGTAGTTGTAGTGTGAAAGCAGCCATAGACAGTGCATAAACAAATGAATATGACTGTTTCAATAAAATTAGTGGATACTTTAAATTGAAGTTTATATAATTTTTGCATAAAAAAATAGTTTCTCTTACCCCATTAGAGTGCAAGCTCCTGAAAGTGAGATTATTTATTAACTCATGTTTTATGTCCCACAAAAGCATGAAACAGGCAGCCAACACATTATTTTCCTTAAATGGAGAGGAGAAGGTAAAAATAGTTGTAGTTCTTTAGAATTAGGGACCAAAATCTGGAGACATGATCCTGTTAGTTACTCTCTACTCTTTCATCACGTCAATTGCATCTCTATGCAAAGTAAATCAGTAAATCCTGAATCCACCCTCCCACCAAAGCACTTAGGCCCTTGCTTATACATAGTGTAAATATTTAATTATATGTTAATTACCTCTTTAAAGCCGTTGTGTATCAGGGTATGCCAGTGGCAGCAAACTCTTGGGGATAGGATTAGGATTTAAAAACTTTCTTTGAATTGATTGCTTGCATGTTTAATGAAAGACGATTGGCACTTCTAGTTGCAATGTCTTTGACGTGCATACTACAACAGGAAAAAAATTTGGTTTTTCAGGAAGCAGAATTCTTCTATACAAGAGCAGATTCTTCTGTTGGTCATACTTTTTGCAGTGTAGGTGACTGATAGCAAGAATATCAGGAGGAGAATAGTGTTTGCTAAAAGCAATCACCAAGAAAAGCAAGGAAACGTGGATTATCACTGTATTATCATAATATGAGAAGCAGCAAGTGACTCAATGTAAAATGCATGAATGATTTTTCCCAGTACTTGCACTCAGTTGGAAAACTGTAAGCAAAAGCACATAGGATTCTTCCCAACTAATATAATGTGTTACGTGGCCCCACTAGACTCAAAGTTCTATGAGCACCAGGCATGCATATGTCTCTTTCAAAATTGCCCATTTAGCTCCTAAGAAGTTCTCAATATAAAGCTTGCACTAGACATTGTAATTGAATGAATGGGCATGCATCATTATGTGGTTAACCTACATTGAATGAATCGGCATGCATCATTATGTGGTTAACCTACATTGTTTCTTCTATATTTCAATATAACCCTGAAAAGAAAAAGTATTATTATCCCCATTTCATAGATGACGTAACTGACGTTTAGTGGTTTACCAATGACAACATAAACTGTAAGTGATAAAACAATATTCAAGAATAAGTCTGTATGACTCTAATATGCTTTTTCCAGAAAATAATTTTGGCTTTAAGGGATATTGAAAGCTAAGAGTCATGCCGGTAAACAATAAAAAAAAATTTCCATAGAGTAGTAAACTATGTTGCTTTGAAAGTTTGGGTTCTCCGTCATGAGTAATGAATAAATGAAGAAGCTACAGGACTACTTACCAAAGAAACAGCTGTAACAACAGTAAAAAAAAATAATAAGGTAATAAAAAGATAGCATAATAAAAATAGTTCAGCTACTGTATGTTACAAGACAAATACTTTCCTCATTTAATCATTACAACAACAATAGGAGGTAATACAATTTTTATCTGTTTCTTCAGGAGATATTAAGCATGAGAAAGCTGAGGTTTAAAAATAGTTAATAACTTGCCTAAGTTACAAATAAGACATAGTTAATAGATAAATAGGAAGTCACTTATTGCCAAGTGGTAAAGGTGGGTATACTATAGATTTTGGAACTCTGATTTAAATTCATGTTCACATAATTTTAATACCAGATGTCTTGAGAAAAATAATTCTTACCCAGAGTGCTCATTTTAGTCGTTCAAACCATGTGTGAGACCTCTACAATTATTTCGAGTGTGTGTGTGTGTGTGTATTCACATAAAATCAAAACTAATACATACTTCTAAATAGAAAATATAAACAGACCAGTCACAAGCACTGAAATTGAAACTGTGATTAAAAATCTTCTAACAAGCAAAAGCCTAGTACCAGATGGTTTCACAGGCGAATTCTATCAAATATTTAGAGAAGAGGTAACACCTATTCTTCTCAAACTCTTCCAAAATATAGCAGAGGGTGGAACACTCCCAAACTCATTCTATGAGGTTACCATCACCCTGATACCAAAAACAGACAAAGGTGTCACAAAAAAAGAAAACTACAGGTCAATATCACTGATGAAGATACATGCGAAAATCCTCAACAAAATCCAAACAGAATCCAACAGCACATTAAAAGGATCATACACCATACCAAGTGGGATTTATCCCAGGAATGCAAGGATTTTTCAATATATGCAACTCAGTCAATATGATACACCATATTAACAAATTGAAGGGTGAAAACCATATGATAATCTCAATAGATGCAGAAAAAGCTTTCGACAGAATTCAACACAAATTTATGATAAAAACTCTCCAGAAAGTAGGCATAGGGGGAACTTACCTCAACATAATAAAGGCCATATATGACAAACCCACAGCCAGCATCAGTCTCAATGGTGAAAAACTGAAACCGTTTCCACTAAGATCAGGAACAAGACAAGGCTGTCCACTCTCACCACTATTATCCAACATAGTTTTGGAAGTTTTAGCCACAGCCGTCAGAGACAAAAACGTAATAAAAGGAATCCAAATTGGAAAAGAAGAAGTAAAGCTGTCACTGTTTGCAGATGACGTGATACTACACGTAGAGAATCCTAAAGATGCCACCAGAAAACTACTAGAGCTAATCAATGAATTTGGTAAAGTAGCAGGATACAAAATTAATGCACAGAAATCTCTTGCATTCCTATACACTAATGATGAAAATCTGAAAGTGAAATTAAGGAAACACTCCAATTTACCATTGTAACAAAAAGAATAAAATATCTAGGAATAAACCTACCTAAGGAGACAAAAGACCTGTATGCAGAAAATTATAAGACACTGATGAAAGAAATTAAAGATGATACAAATAAATGGAGAGATATACCATGTTCTTGGATTGGAAGAATCAACATTGTGAAAATGACTCTACTACCCAAAGCAATCTACATATTCAATGCAATCCCTATCAAACTACCCATGGCATTTTTCACAGAACTAGAACAAAAACTTTCACAATTTGTATGGAAACACAAAAGACCCCCAAATAGCCACAGCAATCTTGAGAAAGAAAAATGGAGTTGGAGGAATCAGGCTCCCTGACTTCAGACTATACTACAAAGCTACAGTAATCAAGACAGTATGGTACTGGCACAAAAACAGAAAGATAGATCAATGGAACAGGATAGAAAGCCCAGAGATAAAGCCATGCACATGTGGTCACCTTATCTTTGGTAAAGGAGGCAAGAATATACAGTGGAGAAAAGACAGCCTCTTCAATAAGTTGTGCTGGTACAACGGGACAGCTACATGTAAAAGAATGAAATTAGAACACTCCCTAACACCATACCCAAAAATAAACTCAAAATGGATTAACAACCTAAATGTAAGGCCAGACACTATAAAACTCTTAGAGGAAAACATAGGCAGAATGCTCTATGACATAAATCACAGCACCTCCTAGAGAAATAGAAATAAATACAAAAATAAACAAATGGGACCTAATGAAACTTAAAATATTTTGCACAGCAAAGGAAACCATAAACAAGACAAAAAGACAATCCTTAGAATGGGAGAAAATATTTGCTAATGAAGCACCTGACAAAGGATTAATTTCCAAAATATACAAGCAGCTCATGCAGCTCAATATCACAAAAACAATAACCCCAATCCAAAAATGGGCAGAAGACCTAAATAGACATTTCTTCAAAGAAGATACAGATTGCCAACCAACATATGAAAGGATGCTCAACGTCACTAATCATTAGAGACATACAAATCAAAACCACAATGAGGTATCACCTCACACCAGTCAGAGTGGGCATCATCAAAAGTTTCAGAAACAATAAATGCTGGAGAGGGTGTGGAGAAAAGGGAACCCTCTTGCACTGTTGGTGGGAATGTAAATTGATACAGCCACTATGGAGAACTGTAT
The DNA here is from genome assembly GCF_011762595.2 of Tursiops truncatus. NCBI lineage: Eukaryota > Metazoa > Chordata > Mammalia > Artiodactyla > Delphinidae > Tursiops > Tursiops truncatus. The sequence continues at coordinate 49,865,953 of NC_047041.1, forward strand.
GGAGGTTCCTTAAAAAACTAAAAATAGAACTACCATATGACCCAGCAATCCCACTACTGTACATATACCGTGGGAGAACCATAATTCAAAAAGAGACATGTACCGCAGTGTTCATTTCAGCACTATTTACAATAGCCAGGACAGGGAAACAACCTAAGTGTCGACAGAAGAGTGGATAAAGAAGATGAGGCACATATATACAATGGAATATTACTCAGCCATAAAAAGAAATAAAATTGAGTTATTTGTAGTGAGGTGGCTGGACCTAGAGACTGTCATACAGAATGAAGTAAGTCAGAAAGAGAAGAACAAATACCGTATGCTAACACATATATATGGAATCTTAAAAAAAAAAAAAAAGTTTCTGAAGAACCTAGGGGCAGGACAGGAATAAAGACAGTTGTAGAGAATGCACTTGAGGACACGGGGCGGGGAAGGGTAAGCTGGCATGAAGTGAGAGAGTGGCATGGACATATATACACTACCAAATGTAAAATAGAGAGCTAGTGGGAAGCAGCTGCATAGCACAGGGAGATCAGCTCAGTGCTTTGTGACCACCTAGAGGGGTGGGATAGGGAGGGTGGGAGGGAGATGCAAGAGGGAGGGGATGTGGGGATATATGTTTACGTATAGCTGATTCACTTTGTTATACAGCAGCAACTAACACAACAGTGGTAAAGCAATTATACTCCAATAAAGATGTTAAATAAAAAAATAAAACATACTTCTGGTGTATTATTTACTTAGAGCAATCGTTCTCAAACATTTTGGTCTCAGAGCACAATTACACTTTTAAAAATTATTGAGAGCTACAAATGCTTTTGTATAGGTTATATACATGTATATACTATATATATGTGTATATATATAGTTAAAATTAACACTGAAAAACTTTAAAATATTTAGTATTTCATTTGAAAGTAGCAAAAATAAACCCACTACATGTTAACTCATTTTTAATAAGAAAATTATATTTTCAAAACAAAAAAATACTACAAATAGTTGCATTGTTTTATATTTTTGTAAATTGTTCTAATATGTGACTTAATAGAAGACAGTTACTATCTCATACCATATATAAAAATAAACTCAAAATGGCTTAAAGACTTAAATGTAAGACCTGAAATCATAAAACTTCTAGAAGATATCATAGGAAGTATGCTCTTTGACATTGGTCTTAGTAACAATTTTTTGGATGTATCTCCTCAGGCAAGGGCAACATAAGCAAAAATTAACACATGGGGCTACATCAAACTAAAAAGCATTTGCGCAGTGAAGGAAACAAAAACAAAAAGGCTACCCACTGAATGGAAGAAAATATTTGCAAACCATATATTTGATAAGAGGGTAAATGTCTAAAATATACAAAGAACTCATACAACTGAATATCCAAAATAAAAAATAAGCAGAGGATCTGAAAATAGGCATTTTTCCAAAGAAGACATAGAGTTGGCCAACAGGCACTTGAAAAGATGTTCAACATCACTAATTATTAGGGAAATGCAAATCAAAGCCACAATAATCTATCATGTCACACCTGTCAGAATGGCTATTATCAAAAAAACAGCAAATAACAAGTGTTGGCAAGGATGTGGAGAAAAAGGAACCTCGTGCACTACTGGTATGAATGTAAATTCATACGGCCACTACAGAAGACAGTGTGAAGATTCCTCAAAAAAAATTAAAAATCGAACTATTGTATGACCCATCAATTCCACTCCTGAGTGTTTATCCGAAGAAAGCAAAAACACTAATATGAAAAGATATATGCGCCCCTAAGTTTATTGCAGCATTATTTACAATAGCCGAGATAGGGAAGCAACCTAAGTGCCCATCGAAAGATGAATGATTAAAGAAGATGTGGTATATATATATATATATACAATGGAGTATTGCTCAGCCATATAAAAGAATGAAATCTTGCCAAATACAAGAACATGGATGAACCTAAGTGAAATAGGTCAAAGACAAATACCTTATGATTTCACTTGTATGTGTAATTTTAAAAGCAGAACAAATGAACAAACATAACTAAACAGAAAAAGATTCACGGATACAGAGAAGAAGCAGGTGTTTGCCAAAGGGGAGGAGAGTAGGGGAAGAGGAGGAATAAATGATGGAGATTGAGGTCAAAATTTCAGTTACAAAATAAGTGAAATCACAGGTATGAAACATACAGTGTGGGGAATATGGTCAATAATTATGTAATACTTTTGTATGGTGACAGATGGTAACTAGACTTATCATGGTGATCATTTTGAAATGTAGAGGGATACTGAATAATTATGTACTAGGAACTAACATAGAGTTGTAAGTCTATTATACTTCAAAAACAAACTGACAGATTGATAGAAAAAGAGATCAGGTCACCAGACGTGGGAGGTGGTGGGAAGGTAGATTGGATGAAGGCAGTCAAAAGGTACAAACTTCCAGTTATAAGATAAATAAGTACTAGGGATGTAATGCACAACATAATAAATGTAACTAACACTGCTCTATGTTATATATGAAAGTGTTAAAGAGAGTAAATCCTAAGAGTTCTCATCACAAGGAAAAAAAATTCTATTTCTTTAATGTTTCTATGTACAATGATGAATGTTCACTAAACTAATTGTGGTAATCATTTCATGAGGTAAGTCAAATAATTATACTGTCCACCTTAAACTTGTATAGTGCTGTATGTCAATTACATCTCAAAACTGGAAACAAAAATAGAAGCCAGTTAAATTCTTACCGCTGTTCTGCATTCAAATTGTGGCTTGTACTTTTTGGCCGAAAAATAAAAATATTCAGATAATGGTGGGTATTCTTTTAGATACTACACCAAAACTTAACCAGTAGAAATTTCTTAAAGATTAGTTCCAATGTGGAATCTGATTCCACGTTAGTAAACTTTTTTTCTCTGTTGCATTAAAATTTATTAATCTATCTTACGTTTTGAATGGATCTCTTACCTATGTATTATTTTATAACAATATTCATCTGTCATTTGGAAAACAGTGGTTCCCTGAGTTATACTGATCTTCCAAATATTGACATATTTCATTATAATATATAAAATTTTCATTAAATAATTTTGCCACCAATCTCATTAGAAAAGTTTTGAGTATTGGGAAAGTTGTCAAGTTCATGGTGGTATACACAAATTTTCTAATATTCTACTTTTTCTTGAAAGCTCAAATTTTATCATTGGCAACAAATTATGTTACTTGCTTTAACAGAAATGGTAGGCTCAGTTCACACATTTTTGAGAAAGTTTCTGCCAATTTTTCCAGTGTGAATAACCATAGTTTGTAAGTTGTGCTTTCAGATGAAGAAGGTTTCTGTGAATAAAAGTGGCTATTACTGGAAATTACTGGCATTAAAGAACACAAACTGATCGTTTGGTGCTGGTGTCTTGAGTGGTGTTAGAGCACCAGTTGTTTTACTCGCTGTAAATGACTGGGCAGTGATGAAGTTACTGGATATTATAGTCCAAATTAAGAAAGGTTTAAGATTTGTCAAGCAGACGTTCAAGAATTTTACTAGAGTGTGGTCTAATATGGTACCCAGAAAAGAGCAGTGCCACTTAGTGAAAACTCCACATATTATGAATATATGTATAAAGAAAATCAGTGGACAAATTAGCTCCTTTATGAAGTCCATCAGAGGATATACTATCAGCCATGCTTCCCTTGTTCCAGAATATCAAAGTGTTTTTCATTTCATATCAGTGAAGTCCTATCAGAGAGTGGTGCAAAGATCTTCAACCTGAATTACTTAGTGTTTTGAAACTTTGATATAATTGAGGTGGGAGTAGGTGGAAGGAAAATAACAAAATGGGGTGTGTCTGGCTTAGGACTTGGTCCTGAATAGAAAAGATTTGTTGTTTGGACACTGGCTCTGCTGTCAAGATTGTCTTTGAAAAGAATCATGTCGTTAATTCATATCTTGAGGGATAGTTCCTTGAATTAAATAGCCCATGAGAGATAAATGTGCCTGGGATGTATAACATTAATCTTTCCTGTGTTCAAGTGGAATTCCATTTCCAAATGGAAAGTTTCATTTCATGTATATGAGGTAATGTTTGTAATTTAATTTAAAAAATACTCTCAAATAGAAAAAAAATTATGCCATTACTACAAATGTCTACACAGTAAAACAAATAGCATTGCAAAATTATTATTGAAGTAGTTCTGCCTCATTGACCCATTGAAAGGGAGCTGGGGACCCCCAAATTTTGGTGGAACACAGTTTGAGAATTGTTATCTTAGAGCAGTGACCTTAAGCCTTTCTGAATTGTGATATCCTCTGATTTTGTTAAAGTTCAATTTGATGCTTCTTTTTTGCTTTGGGTAATTCTGAAAATATACTTTGGATATTTCCACTGGTAGGCTAAATTTGAGTTACACTGGCTTTAGAAAGCCAATTGTGTGTATCGTTTTCCAATTCTGAATTCAGTGATGTCATGTTGGTGGCTTAAAATCAATCACTGTATTTATATCACAAAATTGAGAAATGCTACAAATCAGAGCATTTTGCCCCTGGGAGCGACTTGTTAAACATATACCTGTATACTTTGGATGCATATTTTATATCTTCACTACTAACGTCTTATTGGTATCTTCTCAGAGAATTCTAAGTAGATATAGATGCATGTAAGTAGTCCATGGGTTCGTCTGCTACAGGAGAGTTGAGATGATTATGACTTGGAAAAACCCCTACCCTTCACTTGCATTTATCTCTTCATGCCTCTGATATTTAACTAGGAGATATAGCACAAATGAACACCATCCTTAAAAAGTTCATACTCTCCCATTCCATTGGCTAATTATTTATTTGTTTAATTCTGAAATAAACACACAAATAGTAATGTTTCTAGATGTTATGTCTCTGCCATGTGGGATTCTTAATTATGATGAAGCATTAAGAATTCTTAATTATAATGGAGCATTAAGAATAAAATAAAAAAGAATCCCAAAAATGTAGAATCATAACTCCAATAATTTAATTATTTGGTTAAAAAACTTATAAACAAATAACATTATTAATTAGTAATCTATGTGCGTATATATATGTGAAAAACACAGAAGGTGCTGACAGTGGGATAATTCTTACCTATTGCAGGTTGTTTCACAGAATGACCCAATTTAAGTCACTTAACTTTTCTCAGATTTTTAATTCTCATTTTTAAATGGTAGGGAATATATGAGTTAAACTGGAACCTGAACATAATTCTTATCTTCTTTTTTGTCTAGTTAAAGCCTACTCATTATTTAAAACTCTCCCCACATGCTATCTGTTTGAAGAAATATTCCTTGATTTCCTTCTGATTAGAGAGTACCCTATTTATTGCATTGCCAATATCCAGTTAACTATGAACTACTTGAGGACAGAGCCTATGCCTTTCATTTTTAAATTTTCTGGGTAGAGCGTTCTAACATAGTAGGTGTTCACAAAATGTATGAAGGATATATGAATGAATAAGCATTTTGATGAAAGAAATTCCATGATTCAATGGCCCAACTCCCTCGTTTACTGCCCTGCATTTGCAAAACTATAGATGAAATAGCAAATGAATCTTGTTTATCCTACCACCAAATTAGGCAGTTTCCTATTTTAAAAGTGCCTTAAAAAAATCTATAGAATTAACATGGATGGGCTCTGAACAACCAGTGAATGGAAACTGAGGTGTCAGACACACAGCATCCATAATTAACAGGTTTGAATATTTTAAAATGCCTTTTAGAAGCCCTTTATTAGGATTTTTTAGTGCATTTTAAGATTAATGGTTGCTTTCCCGTGTTCATGTTCTGTTTGTGGAAACAGATGGAATTTTAAGCAACAGAGCTGTAATAAAATTTGTTACTTACTATGACAAAATATTCATTATATGCTGTCAGAGGAATACAGAATCTGAAAAGTTGGCTTTTAAGTAGTTTTCAGGCATAAATGCTTAATTTACTTACTGAGGTAAAAAGTAATGGTGTGAGCTATTGCAACTGTAAACTATATTTCTATTTGCCTGATAATTCTTTTTATTAGCCATAGAACTGTGGATGTGTGGGGAGACACATTTGTTCAACCACAGGAGGGATTCTTCTTTATTAAATGCATGTTTCCAAAGAGGAGAGATTATTTAATTTTCGGTGGAAACAACCACATCATGCACTCAAAAGCAAATTGTGTTTTCAGGGCAAAGATATTAAATAGATATTAATAGGCATTCTATTTTGAGTAACTGATTCTGTTGGTTCAGTTACTGCTCCACCTTTGGAAGATTGCAGAATCGATGACCTAAAAGATTTCTTAGTCTCAGATATTTACGGTTTGGATTTTTAGTGCCTTTAAAAAAATACGTAATTTTTCCCCCTTAAAAGCTTTACCCTGTTTTTGTTTCACAGCTTGGAAAAACCTCTGAATTGATAAAACAAAGGGAAAATGAAAGGTTTAGGTGATAAAGTGTATCAGAAAATTCAAACAGCCTGGAGGTACCAGATTTTAGAGAAGATAAATACTGAAGTTTTGAAAGAAATTTTTAAAAATAGCCACTATTATATGACTTACTATCCATTTTTCAAGTCTCCCTTACTGAAAGATTCTGAGTGATAAATTTAAATTACATACATCAGGGTCTCCAACTGGAGATGATGTATGTAGTGGCACTTTGTGTGCCATTAAGCTGTATAAAAAGAGGACAGGCTGTTTGTTGCTCTTCCTATGGGTTTAATTACTGATGATCTTAAAGCTTTAGGATAGAGTTGGTGATGGTATCCCAAATTTCTAACCTAGAGAATACAACTCTTGGAAGGAGAGAGGAAGAGACAGACAAAGAATTTTATGAAAAAATGTCTCAGAAAACATTACTTGAATAACTAACATATTGTTATATATAATGTTATATTGTGTGTATATATATATATATATATATATATATAGTGTTACATGTAATATTTATATAACTGCTCCCCAACACCTTAGTGGAAGAAGAATCCTACAGTGGTGTGTATATCCATGCTTCTGCTCCAGATGGCATCCTTAGATACTGTGAGGTTCTTCTTGGGATTTATCAGTTCCCTTCAGCTCCAAATGTTCTTTGATATCTTAGATCCTCTTAAGTTTTTAAGGTTTACAAATGCTCCAATTAAAAATCTAAAGAATCTTTGATTTGGAGTTGGTAGACATAGGTCTGCACTTACTTGATATGTGTTAATGTACAAGGAACTTAAGTGTTATTCTATAGTTCTTTGTGTTTTCCTCTGTAAGATGAGAATCATATTGCCTAGGTCATAGATTGATTATAAAGTTTCTGTGAGATGTTTATAATGTGCATAATATTTATAGGCATGTAGCCATTCAAAAAATATTTAATTCCTCAAGACCATGCTAAAAATCATGTGAGGCACCTTGACTGATTGGTCCACTCTCTTAGCCATATTACATACTTCCATCAGTGTTGCCTTTCTCCTTCCTTCCTCTCCCTTTCCTCCCTCCCTCCCTTCCTCCCTCCCTCCCTTCCTCCTTCCTTCCTTCCTTCCTCCCTCCCTCCCTCCGTCCGTCCCTCCCTTCCTTCCTTCCTTCCTTCCTTCCTTCCTTCCTTCGTCTTCTGTTGATGTTGTTGCCTGCCGTTGCTTCAGTCATAAGCCAGTGTGTTAAAACAGGTTTCAGCAAGTCAGGAAAGTCTATCCCACTCACCACCTTCAAAGAAATGAACAGGCTTATGGGTGACCAAGAGGTTTAATTTCACAAATAGCTGGATTGGGAAAAGGGAGATCAGTGAAGTTGGTTTTCAATTCAACCTAACAGGTATTTTTGGATAATAAAATTACTTACATGAAGCCCTGAGCATCATGTCTAATACATAATGCATTCTATATATATGATCTTTTCCCTCTTTTCCACCCAGCACTTTTTGAGGGCAGAGCAACATTTTATTCATGTTGGCTTCTCCAGTGTCTAGTGCAGTGCTTAGTATATATTATGCCTCAATAAATGTTGAAAAAATTCTGTTTCCTGGGAGAAAATCAGGCTGATTTGACATATGAACAAGGACAGGTTGGAGTTAGGTCTTGTGAAAGTGAAAAGTCCACAGAGACTAAGGCTCTAGGAATGTTAAATGAAAACAACCACAGGAGATGAAAAGTACCAGGGAGCAGTGTCAAGGGTCTAGCTGTGATCCAGGAACACAGCTCTTCACTAAAGTCAAGCAGAGGATGTTGTGGTTTGTGCTGTCTCCAAGGAGACTGAGAGCACTGACGACAAACTAGGAACTAACCTCAGCATTGTCCGTAGCCTAACACCCATAGAGACTGCTTTCTCTATCTGTAGAGTCATCTTTGAATATAAGCCATATTATGTACAATGGTATAGTTTCAACCTTTAGGCCAATGTCTTTTAGCTTCAATAGCCTTGCTGAACATAGACTCCTGGGCAAAACATTACTGTTCACTTAAACTAAGGATGAGTTTTCTAAAAATATTAGATCCTTAGCAAGACAAAGCTAAATATATAATTTTAGCAACTAATGAACATCTCATATAGCTAAAGGCAACTTTGGCTTAAATATTTAATGATGGGTTTGTATTTTATGAGTAACAGAAAGAATTGCTCAGAAAAATCCTGTTTTGTCCTGCAATTTGTCTTAGCTTGGGGAAGAAATGTCACCCCATATACTTGGCCACCTATTCCATTATTTCATTTTACTTCAAAACTTAAGATTTTTGTTAGGATGTATGCATATTTTCATTCATTTTTTATGAATTAGAATGCTGTTGAATCTTGGTATGCAATGATACAGTGTTCAGTTTTTTCTGAATGCATTTAAATAAAGCTCATTTGTAATTCTGGTCAGGAATATATGCTGTGAGATTCAAAGCCAAGATGTAGGAAGGATTTGGCTAATTGCTGAAGAAGTTTACCAGGACAAGCATCCCATTTTAAGAGTTTCATTGTTCTCACTTTATATTAAATCATACACTTCTCACAGCAAGCCTGTCTTAGCCTTGTTTATGGGATAAAGGATGGGGAAAGTGTATGCTCTAGAGTGTTCAATAAGTAATTGCTGAATAAATGAATGAATGAATGAATACATAATATACAGCATACAGAGTTCTTTGGAAAGAGAAAGTTATAAGAAAGTTCTTGCCCTTGCTTTATTTAAAACCACCTTCAGACATTGTTATTATTTTTCAATTTACTAACTGAGGACTTTGGAGAATACATTGGGGAGCCCAGAGAGGAAAGATCAGCCCAAAGAATGTGCTTGAGTCTTAAGAAATGTCAAGAAGTAATTTACAATAGGAATTTTTCAAAATGTGGAATTACTGGCAATATAAGGAAAAATAAAATGAGAAAATGTGAATTAATAATATGAAATCATTTTATTTTTAACATGGACTTATTTAAGTATTTGGAATAAGAAGAATAAAGGAACTAATATTATCCAATAGCACATTCCATCATACTGTGTTGACTTCCATATATCTGAATTTTAGCTATGCCTTTAACAAAAATTTGTTTTTTAAAATGCAGAGAATTAAAATGAGTTTAGCTTGTATATATCACCCAAAGGTATAGAGAAGATCAATATTTTTCTCTTAAGAAAATCTTTTAGATAAAATATATGACAGAGAATTATTGTTTTCAATTTTATGAAAAACCGAAAAAATTTTGAAAGCTAAACACGCAAAGAGAAAATTTTCCAAAGCCCATATGCAAGTAAATCATTTAAAGAAGAAATACAGAAGGTCAATACACTTGAAAAATATTTAGTAGTCAAAGAAATTCAAATTAGATGCCAAGACATGCTTTTAAAAATAAGTTTATTCAGAAGAATTACAAATAAAATAATACTGAGGTGTGAGAGACAATTAAAAAAAAAATCCCAAAACCCCAGAGAACTACGAATGGAGGGACACACTGGGAAGTATGTATCAGAAGCACCGAATTCTTCACAACTTTTCTCCAACTGTCACACTGAGGTTATTAATATTTATTAGTATTTTAAAAATAACAGTGCTCTTATAGTGAACAACTGGGGGAAAAGTGAATGTACAACAGTAAAAGAAGGATTATTACTCATCCATTTAATAAAATGCAGTAACAAAACATATAGATTGAACCACACTGAGTCCTGACAAGTGCAATGGTGAAGTGCTCTACGAATTTGTCAAAGTCACCAAACTTCTGTCTTGGTTTTTCCAACTGTAAAACTGAGATAATAGTGTCTCCTTGACAGGGACAATGTAAGAATTAGTGTAAGTCTGTGCTTTGAAGATGTAACATTCTCCCTAAAAAGGCACATATTTAATATTCTGCACTTTAATCCAGCATTTCTTTTATTTTATATAACATAATACTCATAATGTAAAAACAAGAATGCAACAATAATATAACACTTCCCTAGGAAATTTATTAGGTCAAAGTTATTATAATCATGCTTTCTAATAAGCCATAAAACATTTATGGTGGACATGCACATATCATAAAATTTTAATGTGTACGTGCATAACTTAGGTTTAAGAAAAAAAACTTAAAGGACATTAATTTAGTAGTATTGAGGATCTTAAATATCTCAGTTTAAACCACAGTATTTTACAGCTTTCACTGAATTACTTAAGTGTTATGTTTGGCATTGTTTTAATATTTCCCTGTTGTGGAAGCATAGCATGAAAACAATGAGGCAATAACTATGCACTGAAGGCAATGATGATGAAAGAAATTTCCTTGAAATTCATTTTTATATATTTTCCTATTATTTTTGTTTCCTAATATAAAAAATTTTCTTAACAGCCTTGTATAATTTTACTTCCAAATAATCCCCAATGCTTAACTGACATAATAGACCCCCACTGAATATTTGTTGAATGAGTGTATGCTCCAAAGTGTCAGTCTATTCACATTATTTCAAAATTCAGTCCAAATGCACTTCCATCAGGAAGTGTTCAAAAAATTATCTTTTGCTTCTGCCTGAGCTCTAAAGATATCTACTTTCTATATTCCTCACTTGTCATTCTTGTCATTTATTGGCTGAATTATTATTTCAGACTTAAAGTTGTACCCTTAGGCTTACAGTCTAATGGGAGAGAAAAGCATGTGAACCACTAATTGCAATGTAGTTTAGAAGATGCTAGGATAGGTATGTCCAAAGTACTATGGAAAAGGAGATGATGAGACAAGCTTCTGATATATTTATGAAAGCTCTGTAGAGGCAAGGCCATGTGGACAGTATCTTGTGGTTGAATGAGAAGAATTTTGACAAATGAGAACTGATAGGAAATTCAGTCCATTCAGGGCCCCAAGTCAAAATGTCATTAAGGGAAGACAGCCTGAATTTCCTGCTAATTTTATAATTTCCTTATATGCAATGTGGAGATATATTCTCTCTCTCTCTCCCCTGCTCTTCTTCTTTTTTTTTCTTTCTTTCTCATTTTAAAGCAAGGTCTTAAGCTGTTTTCTAAACACAAGTCTTTCTACAGCAATGAATTTGGGAGGGTATTGGCTCTGTAGAATTTAGTAGCCTATGTTCCCATTTCTCTTCTATCACCTATCATACTGCAAATCTCAAAAACAGGACAAGAACCACATAACAATTTTAACTTTACAATATATTGCTATTTTTTCCCTCCTCTTCTAGATTTTGACCCTGATACAAAGTACTCATATCATCTCTTTGTACTTTCCCTGATGAAAGCAGATCCTTGACATTTTCTGATTGAAGAACTTGTTTTTGTTCTTACATTGCACCCAACAATTTATCAGCAACACGTTTGTGATTGGTTTGTAAATTTTAAAAAGGGGTAGGAGTTGTGAAAGCATGCCAACTGTACCAAGAAGGAACCAGATAAAATAGCCAAAACCCATTGCACTAACAAATTTTAAACAGTGTTTTATAAACAAAAAATTATTTATTCTCATATTAATTAGTTAGAGTTACCATGATGAAATACTACAGACTGAATGGCTTAAACAGCAGTTTATTTTCTCATAGTTCTGAAGGCTAGAAGTCTAAGATCAGGGTTGACATCCTCTAAGGCCCCTCTTCTTGGCTTATAGATGGCCATCTTCTCCCTCTGTCTTCACCTTGTCATTTTTCTGTGCATGTCTGTGTCTTAATCTCTTCTTATAAGGACACCAGTCATACTAGCTTAGGTTCCACCCCAATGCCCTCATTGAAGCTTAATGACCTCTTCAATGTCCGTAGTGCTAAACACATTCATGTCCTGAAGTACTGGATGTTAGAACTTCAACATATACATTTTGGAGGGACAGAATTCAACCCATTAACACTCCCATTCAGAAGGCAGAGGACATCTAAACCTGCTCAAGAGCACCTTGGGAGTAGAGTAAATGTGGTTAACTTCCCTGGAATTTTCTGTAGGAAGGGGTAATGGGTGCTGAACAGTCTGGGGGAAAAATCACTTGATAGAATGGGATCAATTGGAAAAGGTTACTGTGGCAAATGACCGTGTTATGTGATAACTACTTTCAGGAGCACTGAAGAAGGTGAGGGCCAGAATTCATGTTTTTACTTGTTTAGTAGCAATGGAAGCTCTGCTGCTTTTTATTAAGGCTTTCGTTTTTGTGCTAGCTTCCCTTTTATCTGCTTCATTCTTACTGCAACTTTAATATTTCTGGTGCTTTGTAAGTAATATTAAGAGTAATTTTATTTCACTGATGCAATTGGTTTGAAGGCCAATGATGGATATTGCGACCAAAGGCAATGGCAGGATGGGAGCTAGTCCAGTCATCTCTTGGGTTAAAGGGAGATAGAGGGCAGCGGTTGTGAAAGGCACCAACTGAGAATGTGCAGAAAAGTATGTTTTCTCATTGCAGTTTAAACAAAGAAAAGGTGTTGGAAATGGTGGACATCTGGTCACCCACTCTACTTACACTAATACTGGGTATATTACAAAGGATGAAACACATTTAGGAAAAGAAAAATATTTGGATAGAGCCTTGATTATATTTATTGTATTCTGTGATGGTTCACCATGCCTTATTAGTTTATATACTTAAAATATTCAGTAGTGGGTAGTTATACAGACAGCAGCAGTAGCATTCACCAAGTTATTAGAAAATAACTTGGGTATATAGAGGATTGAAAATTAAAACATAAAATAACTACAAAATCTCCAAGGTTTCCAACTGGCATGCTTTATGTATTTTTTAGCTTCAGTGTCAGTGTAATAACAGCTCTGAAAAATCTGTTTTATGCTTCATTCATACCCAGAATATGAAAAGAGAAAAATATGGGCTTTTTAAAGATGCAATTTTAAATAGATCACCATGCAGCAGTAAAAACCACTGTAACATTGAAGTGTTTCTGGGTCTGGGTGCATATTGTTGGAGGGAGATGAGGGGGATTTACATTATTCTTAGCTTTCATTGTTGGTGACCATGTTGGTTTATTTCCAATTTTCAGCGGTCATTCATTCAATACATAAAAATTGGTTACCTCTATGTGCCAAGCTCAGAGAAAGACAAAGACAAACCAAATAATTCAAAATTTAAAGAGTTTGATAACTGAAGCTGTTCTGATGGGCTTCTGGCCCATACTCTTTTTTTCAAGGCTGGTTTTTGGGGACTGGGTGTTATAATGTTAATTGAAGGCCAAAGCAAGACCCCATGGACTAAAGCTTAACAAGTGAAACATATGTTTGTGCAAATACTGCTGATTTTCCAAGATGTACAGCTGAAGGGAAAAAAAGAAGTTGGAAGGTGTTAAGTTGCCTCCTTAACACATTCATTGTCTCAACTTTGAATTTATTTATTTAGTTAGTTTTACATGTTGTTGTTTTTTTTTAACATCTTTATTGGAGTATAATTACTTTACAATTGTGTGTTAGCTTCTGCTTTATAACAAAGTGAATCAGCTATACACATACATATATCCCCATATCTCCTCCCTCTTGCGTCTCCCTCCCACCCTCCCTATCCCACCCCTCTAGGTGGTCACAAAGCACTGAGCTGATCTCCCTGTGCTATGCGGCTGCTTCCCATTAGCTATTTTACATTTGGTAGTGTATATATGTCCATGCCACTCTCTCACTTCGTCCAAGCTTACCCTTCCCCCTCCCCGTGTCTTCAAGTGCATTCTCTACATCTGCGTCTTTATTCCTGTCCTGCCCCTAGGTTCTTCAGAACCATTTTTTTTTTTTTTTTTTTTTAGATTCCATATATATGTGTTAGCATACGGTATCTGTTTTTCTCTTTCTGACTTACTTCACTCTGTATGACAGACTCTAGGTCCATCCACCTCACTACAAATAACTCAATTTCATTTCTTTTTATGGCTGAGCAATATTCCATTGTATATATGTGCCACATCTTCTTTATCCATTCATCTGTCTATGGACATTTAGGTTGCTTCCATGTCCTGGCGATTGTAAATTTATTTCTTTTTAACATCTTTATTGGGGTATAATTGCTTTACAATGGTGTGTTAGTTTCTGCTTTATAACAAAGTGAATCAGTTATACATATACATATGTTCCCATATGTCTTCCCTCTTGCATCTCCCTCCCTCCCACCCTCCCTATCCCACCCCTCCAGGCTGTCACAAAGCACCGAGCCAATATCCCTGTGCCATGCGGCTGCTTCCCACTAGCTATCTACCTTACTACGTTTGTTAGTGTGTATATGTCCATGACTCTCTCTCGCCCTGTCACAGCTCACCCTTCCCCCTCCCCATAACCTCAAGTCAGTTCTCCAGTAGGTAGGTCTGCGTCTTTATTCCTGTCTTACCCGTAGGTTCTTCATGACATTTTTTTCCCTTAAATTCCATATATATGTGTTAGCATACGGTATTTGTCTTTTTCTTTCTGACTTATTTCACTCTGTATGACAGACTCTAGGTCTATCCACCTCATTACAAATAGCTCAATTTCGTTTCTTTTTATGGCTGAGTAATATTCCATTGTATATATGTGCCACATCTTCTTTATCCATTCATCCGATGATGGGCACTTAGGTTGTTTCCATCTCCGGGCTATTGTAAATAGAGCTGCAATGAACATTTTGGTACATGACTCTTTTTGAATTTCAGTTTTCTCAGGGTATATGCCCAGTAGTGGGATTGCTGGGTCATATGGTAGTTCTATTTGTAGTTTTTTAAGGAACCTCCATACTGTTCTCCATAGTGGCTGAACCAATTCACATTCCCACCAGCAGTGCAAGAGGGTTCCCTTTTCTCCACACCCTCTCCAGCATTTATTGTTTCTAGATTTTTTGATGATGGCCATTCTGACTGGTGTGAGATGATATCTCATTGTAGTTTTGATTTGCATTTCTCTAATGATTAATGATGTTGAGCATTCTTTCATGTGTTTGTTGGCAGTCTGTATATCTTCTTTGGAGAAATGTCTATTTAGGTCTTCTGCCCATTTTTGGATTGGGTTGTTCGTTTTTTTGTTATTGAGCTGCATGAGCTGCTTGCAAATTTTGGAGATTAATCCTTTGTCAGTTGCTTCATTTGCAAATATTTCTCCCATTCTGAGGGTTGTCTTTTGGTCTTGTTTATTGTTTCCTTTGCTGTGCAAAAGCTTTGAAGTTTCATTAGGTCCCAGTTGTTTATTTTTGTTTTTATTTCCATTTCTCTAGGAGGTGGGTCAGAAAGGATCTTGCTGTGATTTATGTCATAGAGTGTTCTGCCTATGTTTTCCTCTAAGAGTTTGATAGTTTCTGGCCTTACATTTAGGTCTTTAATCCATTTTGAGCATATTTTTGTGTATGGTGTTAGAGAGTGTTCTAATCTCATACTTTTACATGTACCTGTCCAGTTTTCCCAGCACCACTTATTGAAGAGGCTGTCCTTTCTCCACTGTACATTCCTGCCTCCTTTATCAAAGATAAGGTGACCATAGGTGCGTGGGTTTATCTCTGGGCTTTCTATCCTGTTCCATTAATCTATATTTCTGTTTTTGTGCCAGCACCATACTGTCTTGATTGCTGTAGCTTTGTAGTATAGTCTGAAGTCAGAGAGCCTGAGTTCTCCAGCTCCGTTTTTCATTCTCAAGATTGCTTTGGCTATTTGGGGTCTTTTGTGTTTCCATACAAATTGTGAAATTTTTTGTTCTAGTTCTGTGAAAAATGCCAGTGGCAGTTTGATAGGGATTGCATTGAATCTGTAGATTGCTTTAGGTAGTATAGTCATTTTCACAATGTTGATTCTTCTAATCCAAGAACATGGTATATCTCTCCATTTATTTGTATCATTTTTAATTTCTTTCGTCAGTGTCTGATAATTTTCTGCATACAGGTCTTTTGTCTCCTTAGGTAGGTTTATTCCTAGATATTTTATTCTTTTTGTTGCAATGGTAAATTGGAGTGTGTTCTTAATTTCACTTTCAGATTTTCATCATTAGTGTATAGGAATGCCAGAGATTTCTGTATATTAATTTTGTATCCTGCTACTTTACCAAATTCATTGATTAGCTCTAGTAGTTTTCAGGGAGCATCTTTAGGATTCTCTATGTATAGTATCATGTCATCTGCAAACAGTGACAGCTTTACTTCTTCTTTTCGAATTTGGATTCCTTTTATTTCCTTTTCTTCTCTGATTGCTGTGGCTAAAACTTCCAAAACTATGTTGAATAAGAGTGGTGAGAGTAGGCAACCTTGTCTTTTTCCTGATCTTAGTGGAAATGGTTTCAGTTTTTCACCATTCAGGATGATGTTGGCTGTGGGTTTGTCATATATGACCTTCATTATGTTGAGGAAAGTTCTGTCTATGCCTACTTTCTGCAGGGTTTTTATCATAAATGTGTGTTTAAATTTGTCGAAAGCTTTCTCTGCATCTATCGAGATAATCATATGGTTTTTCTCCTTAAATTTGTTAGTATGGTGTATCACGTTGATTGATTTGTGTATATTGAAGAATCCTTGCATTCCTGCAATAAACCCCACTTCATCATGGTGTATGATACTTTTCTTTTTTCTTTTTTTTGCAGTACGGGGGGCTCTTACTGTTGTGGCCTCTCCCGTTGCGGAGCACAGGCTCCGGACGCGCAGGCTCATCGGCATGGCTCACGGGCCTACCCGCTACGTGGCATGTGGGATCTTCCCGGACCAGGGCATGAACCCGTGTCCCCTGCATCGTCAGGCAGACTCTCAACCACTGCGCCACCAGGGAAGCCCCTGTATGATCCTTTTACTGTGCTGTTGGATTCTGTTTGCTAGTATTTTGTTGAGGATTTTTGCATCTATGTTCATCAGTGATATTGGCCTGTAGTTTTCTTTCTTTTGACATCTTTGTCTGGTTTTGGTATCAGGGTGATGATGGCCTTGTAGAATGAGTTTGGGAGTGTTCCCCCCTGTGCTATATTTTGGAAGAGTTTGAGAAGGATAGGTGTTAGCTCTTCTCTAAATGTTTGATAGAAAACTCCTGTGAAACCATCTGGTCCTGGGGTTTTGTTTGTTGGAAGATTTTTAATCACAGTTTCCATTTCAGTGCTTGTGATTGGTCTGTTCTTAT
Source organism: Tursiops truncatus (assembly GCF_011762595.2). NCBI lineage: Eukaryota > Metazoa > Chordata > Mammalia > Artiodactyla > Delphinidae > Tursiops > Tursiops truncatus. The sequence goes on from NC_047041.1 coordinate 49,883,405, forward strand.
TTTCTCTTTCTTCCTGATTCAGTCTTGGCAGGTTGTGCATTTCTAAGAATTTGTCCATTTCTTCCAGGTTGTCCATTCTATTTGCATAGAGTTGCTGGTAGTAATCTGTCATGATCTTTTGTATTTCTGCAGTGTCAGTTATTACTTCTCCTTTTTCATTTCTAATTCTATTGATTTGAGTCTTCTCCCCTTTTTTCTTGCTGAGTCTGGGTAATGGTTTATCGATTTTGTTTATCTTTTCAAAGAACCAGCTTTTAGTTTTATTGTTCTTTGCTATCGTTTCCTTCATTTCTTTTTCATTTATTTCTGATCTGATTTTTATGATTTCTTTCCTGCTGCTCACTTTGGGGTTTTTTTGTTCTTCTTTCTCTAATTGGTTTAGGTTCAAGGTTAGGTTGTCTATTTGAGATGTTTCCTGTTTCTTAAGGTAGGATTGTATTGCTATAAACTTCCCTCTTAGAACTGTTTTTGCTGCATCCCATAGGTTTTGGGTCGTCGTGTCTCCATTGTCATTTGTTTCTAGGTATTTTTTGATTTCCTCTTTGATTTCTTCAGTGATCACTTCGTTATTAAGCAGTATATTGTTTAGCCTCCATGTGTTTGTAGTTTTTACAGATCTTTTCCTGTAATTGATATCTAGTCTCATAGCGTTGCGGTCGGAAAAGATACTTGATACGATTTCAATTTTCTTAAATTTACCAAGGCTTGATTTGTGACCCAAGATATGATCTATTCTGGAGAATGTTCCATGAGCACTTGAGAAAAATGTGTATTCTGTTGTTTTAGGATGGAATGTCCTATAAATATCAATTAAGTCCATCTTATTTAATGTATGATTTAAAGCTTGTGTTTCCTTATTTATTTTCATTTTGGATGATCTGTCCATTGGTGAAAGTGGGGTGTTAAGGTCTGCTAATATAATCATGTTACTGTTGATTTCCCCTTTTATGGCTGTTATCATTTGCCTTGTGTATTGAGGTGCTCCTATGTTGGGTGCATAAATATTTACAATTGTTTTATCTTCTTCTTGGATTGATCCCTTGATCATTATGTAGTGTCCTTCTTTATCTCTTGTAATAGTCTTTATTTTAATGTCTCTTTTGTCTGACGTGAGAATTGCTACTCCAGCTTTCTTTTTTATTTTATTTTATTTTATTTTTTGCGGTAGGCAGGCCTCTCACTGCTGTGGCCTCTCCCTTAACAGAGCACAGGCTCTGGACGCGCAGCCTCAGCGGCCATGGCTCACGGGCCTAGCCGCTCCGTGGCATTTTCCTGGACCAGGGCACGAAGCAGTGTCCCCTGCATCGGCTGGCGGACCTCCAACCTCTGTGCCACCAGGGAAGCCCTCAACTTTCTTTTGCTTTCCATTTGTATGGAATATCTTTTTCCATCCCCTCACGTTTAGTCTGTATGTGTCCCTAGTTCTGAAGTGGGTCTCTTGTAATCAGCATATATATGGGTCTTGTTTTTGTATCCATTCAGCCAGTCTGTGTCTTTTGGTGGGAGCATTTAATCCATTTACTTTTAAGGTAATTATCGATATGTATGTTCCTATTCCCATATTCTTCATTGTTTTGGGTTTGTTATTGTAGGTCTTTTCCTTCTCTTGTGTTTCTTGCCTAGAGAAGTTCCTTTAGCATTTGTTGTAAAGCTGGTTTGGTGGTGCTGAACTCTCTCAACTTTTGCTTGTCTGTAAAGGTTTTAATTTCTCCATCAAATCTGAATGAGATCCTTGCTGGGTAGAGTAATCTTGGTTGTAGGTTTTTCTCCTTCATCACTTTAAATATGTCCTGTCACTCCCTTCTGGCTTGCAGAGTTTCTGCTGAAAGATCAGCTGTTAACCTTATGGGGATTCCCTTGTGTGTTATTTGTTGTTTTTCCCTTGCTGCTTTTAATATGTTTTCATTGTATTTAATTTTTGATAGTTTGATTAATATGTGTCTTGGCGTATTTCTCCTTGGATTTATCCTGTATGGGACTCTCTGTGCTTCCTGGACTTGATTAACTATTTCCTTTCCCATAGTAGGGAAGTTTTCAACTATAATCTCTCAAATATTTTCTCAGTCCCTTTCTTTTTCTCTTCTTCTTCTGGGAGCCCTATAATTCGAATGTTGTTGTGTTTAATTTTGTCCCAGAAGTCTCTGAGACTGTCCTCAGTTCTTTTCATTCTTTTTTCTTTATTCTGCTCTGCAGTAGTTGTTTCCACTATTTTATCTCCAGGTCACTTATCTGTTCTTCTGCCTCAGTTATTCTGCTATTGATCCCTTCTGGAGTATTTTTAATTTCATTTATTGTGTTGTTCATTGTTGCTTGTTTCCTCTTTAGTTCTTCTAGGTCCTTGTTAAATGTTTCTTGCATTTTCTGTATTCTATTTCCAAGATTTTGGATCATCTTTACTATCATTGTTCTGAATTCTTTTTCAGGTAGACTGCCTATTTCCTCTTCATTTGTTTGGTCTGGTGGGTTTTTATCTTCTTCATCTGCTGTGTGTTTTTCTGTCTTCTCACTTTGGTTATCTTACTGTGTTTGGGGTCTCCTTTTTCCAGGCTGCAGGTTCATAGCTCCCGTTGTTTTTGGTGTCTGTCTCCAGTGGCTAAAGTTGGTTCAGTAGGTTGTGTAGGCTTCCTGGTGGAGGGGACTAGTGCCTGTGTTCTGGTGGATGAGGCTGGATCTTGTCTTTCTGGTGGGCACGTCCACGTCTGGTGGTGTGTTTGGGGGTGTCTGTGGCCTTATTAGGATTTTAGGCAGCCTCTCTGCTAATGGGTGGTGTTGTGTTCCTGTCTTGCTAGTTGTTTGGTATAGGGTGTCCAGCACTGTAGCTTGCTGGTCGTTGAGTGAAGCTGGGTGTTGGTGTTGAGCTGGAGATCTCTGGGAGATTTTCGCTGTTTGATATTACGTGGAGCAGGGAGGACTCTTGTGGACCAGTGTCCTGAAGTTGGCTCTCCCACCTCAGAGGCACAGCACTGACTCCTGGCTTCAAAACCAAGAGCCTTTCATTCACATGGCTGGAGACGGCTTATCTTCTAACAGGAATGCTGGAGAACCAGAGGTGCTTCAGCAGAACACTTCAAAGACACCTTGGACTAGACCTTTGCCAGGTGGCTGTCTCTTTTCCTCAGCTTGGATGAAGGGAGATGAATGAGGGGAAATAACTCAGTGGATGACTCTTTCTTGGGTGCATTACCTGGTTTCAGGACTTAATGAAGCTCAGGTTCTTGATGTCTCATTGCAGAAAGAATTCAATGAGAGACCAAGTGATAGGTAAGAAGTGGATTTATTTAGAGAGAAACACATTCCACAGACAGAGTGTGGGCCATCTCAGAATGTGACAAAGTCCTCTCTTCTTTTAATTTTCCTTAATCCACTACTATTTTCGTACTGATTGAAAAATAATTAACTACTTTACAAAACCAATTTGGGTTCTCTTTGAGCTGACTATGTGAGCAAACCACATTACTAAAAATATTGTTTCAGGCACAAGCTTTAAAAAAAATCTATGATTAAAATATCAATTTTAGCCTTTGTAGTAATTTAATAACTTTCCCTACCTAAACGCTAGAAAATATCCTTTTCATTTATAATAAGGACCCCATTGTTGATCATGAATAAAATCTATTATCACTCTGGGGTGAAGCCACAGTCTGGACTCAAATCCAGTTGTGATCAGGATTTGCTTAACATTCTAATTCTTGACAAAATAGTGCTGTTGTGGGTTGAGTTGTACCCCCCAATTCATATGTTGAGGTGCTAAGCTCCAGTGCCTCAGAATGTGACTTTATTAGGAAATAGGGTCATTGCAGATGTAAATAGTTAAGGTAAGATGAAGTCATATAGGAGTAGGATGGGCCCCTAATGCAATATGACTGGTGTTCTTATAAAAAGAAGAAATTTGGTTACAGACACACATAAACATGTATAACACTATATAAAAATGAAGGCAGAGATTGAGGTGATGCTTCTGCAGGTCAAAGAATGACAAAGATGATCAGCAACCCACTAGAAGCTAGGGGAGAGGCAATTAACAGATTCTTCCTCACAGCCCTCAAAAGGAACCAACCTCATCAACCTGTTGACCTCAGATTTCTCACCTCCAAAAATGTGAGACAATAAATTTATGTTGTTGTTTAAGCCACCCAGTTTGTGGTACTTTGTTTTGGCAGCCCTAGAAAAGTAATACAAGTACATAGCGTACAAGATTTGCTTGTATGTCATCATTGAACAAAGTTGCATGGATACCAACACCAAGCACAGTGATATCTGCAACAACACATCAAATTCAAAGGCCTTCATAAGAAAGTCTAAGATTACTGAGATCAGAGCTGCTCCAGAAACTTCAGTCTCTTTTGGTTGTTTATTGAAACTCAAGTGCCTACTTCTCTTTTGTAGGGACTTTTGCTTCATGACCATAAACTTGGCATTTTCAGAATGACCTTTAATAAAATCCCTCTTTCCTTCTGCATTATGAAACTCATTGAAATATATACATTGGAGTCTAAAGGAGACTAAATGTTAATATCTGCTTTATTAATAGTAAAGGTGGATTTAAGATGGTGGCTTGGTCTGGTGACCCAGCTGGGACTTTTCTACGTCTTCCTAAATTTAGACATATATCCAGTCCACCACATGGAGTTCTGATTCATAACGTCTCAATTCTAAGAGGTAGAATTCTACATGGAGTATGAGGCCAAGCTACAGCTTTGCCCCCATCTCAACAATTAAAGTCAGTCCTTCCATGTGGAGGGTTTAGAGAGTGGTGGAACTAGTGTAGAGGCTGTCTCCCCTCTTTCATATATCTAGTGAAGAAAGAAAAATCCGTGGTTAATAAAAGAATATTTACAGAATAAAAAAAAAAGAAAAACACATACTGACTTAGTATATTCAGGTTGCTATAACAAAATTACCATAACCTGGGTGTCTTATAAACAAAATAAATTTATTTCTCACAGTTCTAAAGGTTAAGGGGTCCAAGATCAAGGCATCAGCATATTTAGTGTCTGGTGAGAGCCTGCTTCCTGGTTCAGAGATGGTCTCCTTCTTGCTGTTACCTCACATGGTAGAAGGGGAAAGGAAACTCTCTGGGGTCTGTTCTATAAGGGCACTAATCTCATTCATGAAGGCTCCACTTTTATGACCTAATTACCTCCAAAAGTCTCTGCCTCCAAATACCAACACACTGGAGAGTATGTTTCAACATATGAATTTGGGGGGCACAAATATTTAGTCTATACCACATATAAACAAGTGAACAAAACTAGACTGCATGTATTTTATATTTTACACTGATAGTAGGGTTAGTCTCTGTCCTAAATGCTAATTTAATCCTTACTAGAACATTATGCAGTAGGATACATAGTAACTCTCCATTAAAGTTTTGTCACGTGTTCAAATTATGTCCTTTATAGGAAAATAATCCAGTTCTGAGTAACCTTGCATTGAGTTTTCATGCCTCCTTCATCTCCTTCAATACAGGACACTTCCTCATTCCTTATTTTGTGATTAAGTGATTACAGGTCACTTATTTTATAGAAAATTTCTCAATTTAGGTTTGATATTGTCTCATAAGTTTTAGTTTATTCATCTTTTGGAGGAAGACCTCTTAACTTATGTTCTGTATTCTCATTACATTCTGTAAGATTGCACATGATTTTGTTTTTTCTCATTACAGTTGATTTTCACTTTGATCACTTGATGAAGGGGCTGTCTGCCAGGCTTCTCCACTTTAAAATTACTTTTTGTAATTAGTAAGCATTTTTTGATAGAGTTCCTAAAGTAGCTAAGTATCCTACTTCTTATCAGACTTTTTTCTCTAACATCCCATGCTGGTTTTTCTCCTGCACAAAAGCATTCCTCAACCTGCCCTGTTCACCAGTACTTTGCCCCATGCCTGCATCCCTACTTGTGGACACCCTCTGCACTTGATCGTGTTCCAGTACTTTGCTCTGCACAACCATAGCTCTTCAATCCCCACCTTGGTTTGAACACTTATCTTATTCAGCCCCCCTAATGGTTTTGGGGCTGAATTGTTAAGAAAGGAAAAGGGAAAAAACAGGAATAATTATTCCAATATAAAGATAAAGGACAATATAATATGATGGAAGAGAATTAAGATGTGGATACTTGATTCAAGCTAATTTATTACTTTCTTCCACAGACTAATTGAGTGCTGGGGAGACAATAATGAAAAATAGACCCTCCATAGTGTTAGATCAAAATATGATATTTTAACCCCGGCTTTACAGTGTACATGGTATTTTATCTTAGACAAATTCCTTTTCCTCTCCCAGCAACAGTTGCCTCAGTTGAAAAATGAAAGGTTTTCCTGAGGATTCTCCATAGTCTTTTATTGCTATGATATTCTTTGTTTTACTGAAGGTCGGTGAAAAGGCCCTTGATATAGAAGCTCTTTCTTCCTACCAGCATTTATGGTTTTTACTGTGCTTTTCAAAGAGCTATCTCATTTCATATCCAAATTAAGTTACTGTTAGTGTTGAAAAAATCAATTCTTTATCATTATTCTTGCAGTTGAACACCTCTCTGACTTATGACTTCATTATATGAAGTAGAACTGGGACCTGTTATTAGATTTTCATCTTGTAGTGGGAGGAAAGTCTAGGGTACATGAAAATTCAATTATGCATTTAGCAACAGAGAAAATAACTACAGGATGAATCTGTGGACCCACTGTGACTTAAATGTAGGCATGAAACTGTATCACCTGGCTGCCAGAAGACTACATATTGACTAGTGGACCATCATGGCATCTTGGGTTTGCAAGGATTTGTCAATTTAGTATCAGTTTAAGTTCTTCAGTGCATTGTCACATCACCTTAGTAAATGGCTGCAGTTTCCTTTGGAGAATTCTTGGGGGAAGATTTAAAGTACAAAGTTGCAACACTTTTGAGGAGCTTTTCTCAGTGGATCCAACCTTCAAGCAAGGTATTGTGGTCTGTGATCTGAGTTAAAATCTAGACATCTCCATTTTGGCCATCAGGCTGATAGTTGCTGCTATATATACTGTGATGGGTTTAAATCATCATAAATAGACTGTTGGTTGAAGTATAGAAATTCAGCAGTAAATGGAGACCATGTCATTAGAACTGGAGGAAAGAAGTTTCTTGCTATATAGTAGCAGGAAGCTTAGCAGAACTGCATCCTACAGTTATGTGAAAAGCAAAACGTGTCAGTGATTACCTTGGATATTTAGCTAAGAAGATTTATATGTAAAATGCTGAAGAAATGTTTTAGATTATTCTCATTGCTTATAGTAAAATAAGAGATAAATTGAGGGAAGAACTGTTAAGTGATAAAGAACCAGAACTTGATGATTTGGGAAATTCTTAGCCTATACAGATTGCCAAAGATATGAAAATTAAAAGATTCACTGTTAGAAAAGTGTATTCTACAGAGAAAGCCAAGTGTGTAGATGAAAAATCCCTTGCTAGTGCCTCAGAAGAATCAATAGGTCAAAGCATTCTATCACAGAGAGGGCTTTTTAAAGAGATGAGGCATGTGATTCAGGGATCCCCAAAGCTATCTCAGCAGAAGCCAGGAATAGAGATAAAATTATCGAGGAACGATCTGTGGAGGAGCCTTGTGTCTGATGGAATGAATCCCATGACATATATGGGAGACTTGCAGAGTTCTTAAGAATCATCTAACAGCAGTAACACTGCCAGCTTAAACTGAAAGGGATAAAGAGAAAACAAAACGGAAGGATGCAAGACTCACAAAATTTTACAGGCTGATAAAACTACTCAGCTTCAAACATGTACTATCCTTCGTTAAATAGGAATGACGACTTTGAAATTGGAGCCACAGACTCGGATGGAGGAGCCCTGATCCAAAAAAGATTATTCTCAGACCTTGAAACCTAATGAAGTTTGCCCAGCTGGATTTCAAAATTGCTTGAGAATAATGACTACTTTGGGCCTTCCACTTTCCCCCTTTTTAACAGAAATGTTTATAATTTTTATCTTATGTCTGTCTAGCCTTTTTGTTTGGAACAGATAAATTTTCTAGTTTTACAGCTCTGCAGATGGAGAAGAATTTTGCCTGAGGTTGGATCATACTCAGAGTCTCACCCTTACCTGATTTTAATGATTTAGTTGATGAAATTTGAGACATCTGAGTTAATGATATGTAGATGAGATTTTGAACTTTGAGTTGATGCTGTTAGACTTGAAGTTGAGACTTGTGGAAATATTGGGATGAGGTGAATGAATGTATTTGGCATGTGGGACAGACATAGTCTGTGTATTGACTCTGGTTAACTAAATAACACCCTCCCTACAAAATTTCTGTGTCCTAATCCCTTGAACCTGTGAATATGCTACCTTACACGGCAAAAGGGACTTTGTATATGTGATTAGATTAAGACTGTGGAGATGGGCAAATTATTCTGTATTACCCAGGCAAATCCAGTGTAATCACAGGGTCCTTATAAGGAAAGGAGATGGAACAGAGTCAGAGAAGGACATGTGACCATGGAAGCAGAGAGAGATAAGATGTGACGATGGAAGCAGAGGTCAACGTAGAGGTAGAGAGAAAGGAAGAGGGAGAGAGATAAAGAATCTATGCTACTGGCCTTGAAGATGGAGAAAGGGGCCATGAGCTACATTATAGGTGGACTGTAGAAATTGGAAAAACCAAGGAACAGATTCTTCTCTAGAGCCCCTATAAGAAATGCAGCCCTGCCAAACCCTGATTTTAGGACTTCTGACCTCCTTGACTGTAATGTAATACATTTGTGTTCCTTAAAGTCACTAAGTTTGTGGTAATTTGATAAAGCAGCAATGAGAAATTAATACATACATCAAGTAATACTTAAAAATACTGCCCATTTTTCATTCCTAGGGACTCTGTAATTGGTTAGTTATTGCTAAACATCTCAGGGGTCAAGACATTCTGATTACCACTTTGTCTCTGCTGCCCGTGATGATAAATGTGACAACTGTGTCAATGGTACTGATGTACTCACTGACACTCAATCTCTGCTGTTTCACAGTCTCATTAGCACCACTGGCATCAAGGATAACTTCTCCATGGTGGCATCTCCTGCTGTTCTACACAGCCTACAGAGGTAGCTCTCAATGTCCTTTTCTGGGATATTGATGCTCCCTCGCTAGTTATTTGTCAATGCCTTAGTGAAGGAAATATTCTCTAGACCCTCTTGGAACATGTAATGGCAGCGGGGTGGGGCTATATAGTTCATCTACAATGAATGAACTCAAATATTCCTATCTTACGAAGCTGTTATATTCTATCCTCTACATTATGATAGGGAGTTCTAGCATCTCAACTTCATTAAATGTAGGCCAGTCACTATCGAACTCTAATTTCAGTCAGTCAACCGTATACATTTTTAAACTTCCATCTCTATAATCTAACACACAAAACCCAGAATCTCTGGTTAAGTGCAATCATGAGCAAATTTGGTCAAATTAGATGTAAATATTATATTTTCCTTGGACTCTTAGAATCTATCCCCACATATAGTCAGTGTGCTTTGTACCATATATTTTGTTTGTGACAATATACCTTAGAAGAAATATTTTAATTATTTTTTGAGTATGAACTACTTCTTCTAGAGTCAGACTTTGTATATTTTTTTCCCCTGGAACATACTTAAATCTGACTCCAGATAAGAATCTAGTGGCAGGAATTAATTGTGTTGAGTCTTGAAGAGAATAGGCACTTCCTTACAAGATAACCACCCCAGGTTGGGTTACTGCACGTTATCCAAGGAGGAGAAGACTAATACACTCAGACCCAAGAGGGTGGTACGGTTCTACTTAGAAGGGAGTCTCGGGGCCTGGAAGTTCAAGATTATCAATTTTATCGAAGTTCATCTGGATGTTCTTATTCCAAATATCATAGTTTCAGTACTTTCCCAGTCAATTCTTTTTGCCTGTTTTTCACATTAGGGGATTGGTGAGGCTGTGAATTGGTAACATGTTGGATTCCATGGGAAGCAGAGTTTCAGATGGAGATCACCATGCAATAGTTATTAGAGAATGCTTTTGGCATCAACATTTGTGGAAAGTAGTGGGAAGAAGCAAGACTGGGCCACAGCTAACCTATGAGAAGCTTTGAAGCTATAACACCCCTTCAGTATTATACCAAGTAGAAATCAGAGGACCTGATCTTTATATAACAGCATCAGTCACTGGAGATGTAGAATGTCTCTGGAATGAGGCAAGGCCTTAGGAAAGGCATTTTTCTTCAGTCAAGGTATTCTCTAAGAGAATGCTACAGCTGAGGTCCCTCAAGCACTCAGAGCAGCTGGGAGACTCAGGTCTTCATTCCTCAAGGGAGATTTGGGTGGTACATCACAGCATCTACCAAAGAAATCAACTTATATAACACACACAATTACAATTTTGGTGAGATCAGCCTTGAAGCTCCCAAACTAAGAGACCCTCTTAAGGCCACCATAGAAACTTTCTATCTTCCTGAGTAGACTAAAGATAAGAGGTTAAAGACTTGAGCTTACTCTTTTTATTTTTCTCCCTTAGATTTTTAGTACAGTCAAGAGAATATCTCATTCTGCTGTCCTTGTAGTCATTTCTGCCTACAAGGTAGTTAATAGCATAATAGCTTCTTGGTCCCTCAAGGAACTTGTTTCAGTAAGGACATTATCACCATCAACCAGAGATGATAATTTAATTAATTATGATGCCATTGCATGACACGGATCCTTCTCATCCTCTTTCTCATTTTCACAAAGCTCAATTCCTGTTAAGTCCAAGGACACAATCAAACCAATCACAAAAAGCCCATCATTTATTGTCTGGGTCCTGGGACCCTCCTGGTATCAATTTTTATATCAGTTAGTATTTCTGTTAGGAGATAGAAATTTAATATAAAAGAGAATTTAATACAAATAATTGTTTACCAAGATTGGAGAACTGGAAGAGCAAAAAGCGAACGTTAAGTTAATGCAGAAGTGGTAACTGCAGAAAGCAGTTTTGTCTTCAGAATTAGGGAATGGAAGGAAAAGACTAGGATTATTAGAATTTAGAGATTTAGAGGAGGGTTCCTGCAGAGCTGGGATTCCAATCTAGAAGAGAGTTGTTGTCCTACTGGTGCTAGGGCCACAGCATCTTGTACAAGAGCCCTTGCCAAGCTGGGCATCAGACAGATGATGCTGGCGTCCTTACAGCAGTGCGATGAAGCTAGTTTCGAAATACGGAGAAAAAAAATTCTGCAGAATGGATCCAGGTGTTGCTGCCAGAGTAAAGGACAACTGATTGATGATAATAGCAAACAAAACAGAAAGCAGGGAATCCCTCTGCTGACCTCCCATTCTCCCTCTAGCACTGCCCCATTGACAAAGCCAAACAGGGAACCAGCTGGCAAAAAGAAAATGTGATTTGCAGAATCTCAGCTCTAGTACTACAGAGAGAAGAATAGAGATGAGTTTGAAGCTAAGAGACAGCAACATAACATCCTTTAATGAAGAAATTATATAGCAAATGTTAAGTTAAAATAGACAGTATTTCTATATGCAAGAAACATTTCTTAGACACCTTTAATAGGATGTGAAAGCTGTTGACTCAATATTTATCTCCCTTGCCCACCCCCTCCACTACAGCTGCTCAAAATCGAAATACTTGGTTTTTCACTTTCCCTTGCATTTGTAAGATGTCATTTCACTGACTTCTGAGGACAAAATCACATGAATTAGAAGATGCAGTCTCACTTTTTCTTCTTCACCATTTCCTTCCATTCTGTGTAACTCAGATGTAAAACTCAAAGACCACTTACGGACTAAGAATTCACTAACTCAAGGATACACTTAAGTGCTAAGACTGGCAGAGTAACAGCTAAGAGCTTGGGTACCAGATAGCACCTGTGAGCCACTGGATGTACTGCCTACATCCAGACTTCTTGTTTTGTGAGATAATAAACCTATATTTCTTTAAGCTGCTTCGCTCAGGTTTTCTATTATTACCTACAAGCTTTAATGAACCCAAATATTAATGAATGTAGTTGCATACATTGTGAAAGATTCCAGTAATTTAGAGTAATCGATTTATAGTTTATTCTTGGAGACATATATTTTACATGGTGAGATTTTTAACAAAATCAGGGAGCATTTTTTTTAGTTCTAAGTCATAAATTAGTTAGGTAATCTTGGAAAATTACTAAATCTTTCTAGGTCTTAAATTTTCCCATCTATAAAATTTGCTGTAGACTTTGATGAAATCAGATTATCAATTATAAAGTTTCCTCTTGCATAGGGAAGGTTAGATAGTAAGCAAATACTAAATTAACTGAGCCAAGAACCACAAAGCATCATTGATATACATAAAAATGGGGCAGAAAGTACAAAAAACAGCATATCATGCATAAGGTTAACTATATGGAAGGCACTACAACACCCCTGGGCTAGTATATACTAAGTGACCAAGAACTCAATTGAAAAGCCAACCTTGGAATTCTGGTTTTAGCTCTAACATGTAAAGTGCTAAGAAGTTTTCATTCCCAACATTACAACAAGAAAAAAGGTAGAAAAACTTAGTATTGATGACTTCTTGGATGCAACAGAGAGCTGAAAGCACAGGGCAAACTGACACCCTGAAATCTGGAGAGACAGATGCACCCATGTAGATAATAAAGATCTGCTCTAGATTCCTAGAGCAGAAACTGCTGGAGTAACATATACATGGTAATTTTAAGGAATTTCTGAAAAGGAATTTCTGAAAACTGACTGTGAACTAGTGTGAGGGTAAGAAAGTCCTGAGGCCATAGTTTAGGGGTCCGCTACACTGACATGGGATTTTCACACAGAAACACCACCAGTTTCTCATAGTGAGAATATGAGAAAGATTTCCTTATGGTGCCAGGAAGGGGAAGGAAAGAGTAAACATTGTTAAACACCTGCAGACTTACATATTAAAACAGACAAACAAACAAAAACCCTATAATTCAGTGGAAAGGGTTTGAATAGAACACAATTCTGAAACCAGATCCCAGATGGAGGTTGGGTATTACTCCCAACTCAGCAGTACCAGCCTTCCTGTCTCCTTTAAGGGAGGAGAAAACTAAAACAGAAATACACAAAACTTATAAAACATAGTCACGACTTCTGATTTCAACTCCAAAATGTAGTTTTTGGAAGTTGTCATTCCTGTCCTTACAACCATTAAAAAAAAGTGAACAAACCGAAAATTAATGTCTTTTTTTTGGACCCATCAGAGAACTAAGACCACCAAGGCAAATCACACCTAAAATCTGGAGACAGGGGCAAATACAGAGTCACAGCTGAGGTCAATTTACCTAGAGTAGGGCAGTTACCAGATTAAGTCCTTTGGACCCTGCTCAAGATTTCCAAGGCTCTTTGCCTCTGCAGGTGAGAGTTCTTTTGTTTTAAGTAGGTGAATAACAAAACCAGAAGCTGAGGTCAGCACAGCACAAGCTTTATTTGGTGGCCAAAGAATGGAAAAGCGGGAACGAAGTTCACAGATCAACTTCTCCCACCCGGTGAGACTGATTTACTTTTAAAGAGTAAAGACAAAGGGAGGAGTGAGGCTAATGAGGAGGAGGTAGATGCATTCTTCTACCTGGGAGGGGCCAGGGCTTTTTCTGAGGGAGTGGGATGCCACCTCCTTTTTTGTCCTTTTTTGGTCCTTAATGTCTGGTCCTGGTCATCGGTAGGTGTGTCATTTAGTACGTTAATGTAGTAAAATCAGCATATAAGGAGACTCAGGGTCTGTTGGAGGTCAGGTTCACACCATCTTGGTCCCAGCTCGTTCCAACTGGTTTTGTTGTTGTTGGTTTGTAGCTTCCTTTCTTATCTCTGGACCTTTTAACTTAAAGATGTATGTTAACTCCAGCTAAAGGTGGGGAGTTGGCAGGTTTTGAGCAAGGACACTCCTGCTAACAGTGAGGGTTGGAAGACTGTGAGCAAAAACCTGGAGCAGCTCTGGCAACAGGGCTGCTATAGTCACAAACTGTTAGGAATATTTACATAGTCATTTTGACAAATTGCTGGAGGCCGAGTGCGGATTGGTGTAAGAGTGAGAAACTCTTGGGGGAGCGGGTGGTGTCTCAGTCTCACTTGGCCCGTACTGTTCCTGGCTTTTACCTCCAGAAACCTCACCTGATTCTTAGGGTGTGAAAAACCAAAAATGATACCCTTTAGGCTGAGGCAAGAGGAAGGGAAAAGTAAAACTGTTAAATACTTGCAGAACATTCTCCACAACAAAGACCAACTCTCAAGGTAAAAGTACTCTAAAAGAACTTTAACTGACCTGAGAGACTACCATTTCTCAGTCTCCAGCCCCCTCTAATCTCCCTGTCTCACCTAAGAAGAAAAAGGAGAAGCTAAGATATACTCCTTAAGGCCACTATCCAGGTACACAGTCCTTCTACAGAACTGAGATTCAGTCATAAGATAATAGAGCACTGAAACTCTCCCAGGCCTTCCTGCCACCAATAGGGCTCCAGTATACAAACAGAGGATTAAAGCTTACAGGGCTGCAAAATGCAGATTCTATTTAAGGAGCTGTCAAGCAATTTTAAAGACAACAGGTGGGGAAAATTAAAAAAAAATAAAGACAAAGATTCTAGAGGAATTTGAAGCCTCTAACACCTACAGCTGTAGCAAAAACTAAACTTAGCCCAGCACTAGACAGATAAACATACTTCAGTTTCTACTACTTGAAATACCGTGTTCTTCTTCCAACAATAAGGTGAAACATACAGTAGCAATTAATGAAAAACAGTCTGAAAGTATAAAAAAATCATCAAATCTGACTCAGATATGATGAAGATTTTGGAATTATCGGGCAGGGAATTTCCAATAACTATAATTAAGGTTAAGAACTCTAATAGAAAAAGTAGGACTTCCCTGGTGGCGCGGTGGTTAAGAATCCACCTGCCAATGCAGGGGACACAGGTTCAAGCCCTGGTCTGGGAAGATTCCAGATGCCGCGGAGCAACTAAGCCCATGCACCGCTGCACCACAGCTACTGAGACTGCACTCTAGAGCCCGGGAGCCACAACTACTGAGCCCGTGCACCTAGAGCCTGTGCTCCACAACAAGAGAAGCAACCGCAATGAGAAGCCCACGCACCGCAACGAAGAGTAGCCAGCCCCCACTTGCCGCAACTAGAGGAAAGCCTACGCACAGCAACAAAGACTCAACCCAGCCAAAAATACATAAATAAATCAATTAATTAAAAAAAGAAAAAGTAAATAACATGCCTACTGAAAGAACTCCCAATGGCCAAAGCTGGCACAAATTTGAGCTACAGAATTAATAATGTATGAATTATATTACAAAGTACAAAATAAATATCAATGATAAAAATGATTTAGTAAATGATTGAATAAATACGTAAATGGGGGAGAATAGACAAATCTGCCATATAGAGAGTTCCAAATAATTTACGTACATACTTACCCCTCAACGAGGTGGAGCATCACTCCTACCTCATAAGTATGAGCTGTGGATAATGACCTTCTTCCAAGGAATACCGTATTGATAGGGAAAAAAAGTAACCATACAGTGGAGAAACTAAAAAACACTAGTTCAACCAGTCTCTCAAAGTCAATATTCATAATGATAAGTCCTGTTGATGGCATATGACTTTGACATGATGTTATGAGAATGGCACTTTACCTCTGTGGTTTTCTTCACAAAAACGCAGACTGCAGTCTGATCACGAGAAGAATATCAGAAAATTCTTCTTGAAGGACATTCTACAAAATACCTGACTGCTAATCTTTAAGAGTCTCAAGGTCATCAAAAAATGGGAAGTCTGAGAAACCGTCACAGAGAGCCAAAGAAGTCATGGCAACTAAATTTAATATGATGTGAAACAGAAAAAGGACATTAGGTACAAACTAAATAAATGTGAATGAAGCATGGACTTTAGTTGATAATAATGTATTAATGTTTGCTATTTAATTGTGACAAAGGTACTATACTAATAGAAGATGTTAACAATTGGGGAAACAAGGTTGGAGTACATGAGAATTCTCTCATTGGTTTCTTTTTTTTTTTGGAAAATCTAAAACTATTCTATTTTTATTTTTTTAATTTTTCTTTTTTTAACATCTTTATTAGAGTATAATTGCTTTACAACGGTGTCTCATTTTCTGCTTTATAACAAAGTGAATCAGTTATACATATACATATGTCCCCATATCTCTTCCCTCTTGCATCTCCCTCCCTCCCACCCTCCCTATCCCACTTCTCTAGGTGGTCACAAAGCACAGAGCTGATCTCCCTCTGCTATGTGGCTGCTTCCCACTAGCTATCTATTTTACGTTTGGTAGTGTATATATGTCCATGCTACTCTCTCACTTTGTCCCAGCTTACCCGTTCCCCTCCCCGTATCCTCAAGTCCATTCTCTAGTAGGTCTGTGTCTTTATTCCCATCTTGCCCCTAGGTTCTTCTGACCATTTTCTTTTTTTTTTTTTAGATTCCATATATATGTGTTAGCGTACGGTATTTGTTTTTCTCTTTCTGACTTACTTCACTCTGTATGACAGTCTCTAGGTTCATCCACCTCGCAACAAATAACTCAGTTTCGTTCCTTTTTATGGCTGAGTAATATCCCATTGTATATGTGTGCCACATCTTCTTTATCCATTCATCTGTTGATGGACACTTAGGTTGCTTCCATGTCCTGGCTATTGTAAATAGAGCTGCAATGAACATTTTGGTACATGACTCTTTTTGAATTATGGTTTTCCCAGGGTATATGCCCAGTAGTGGGATTGCTGGGTTGAGTGGTAGTTCTATTTTTAGTTTTTTAAGGAACCTCCATACTATTCTCCATAGTGGCTGTATCAATTTACATTCCCACCAACAGTGCAAGAGGGTTCCCTTTTCTCCACACTCTCTGCAGCATTTATTGTTTGTAGATTTTTTGATGATGGCATTCTGACCAGTGTGAGATGATATCTCATTGTAGTTTTGATGGTAAATCTAAAACTGTTCTAAAATAAAAGGTTTATTTTCAAAAGTCAACCTACTTAAAGATTATCATAGTCTGAAATATTCGACAGGCTGTTTGTAAGTTTGTTGGGAGCATTATTTCGTTTGAGACATTTTTCTTTCTGTTTAAATAATTTGTAAAGAAATTATTCTTGGCTCTGAAAAATAAGAGAAAAACAAGGTAAAAGAAGGTGATGTCCCTATGAAGTCAACATTTTATTTGGTGGAGGGTAGTGAGAAGGGATCAAGGAGAAAACCCATAAATCACAGTAACATATACTCTGGCAAAAATAACATGTAAATGCAAAATTTACAATGAAGTTAAAATTCAATGAGATGATAGACTGTGACTGAGTGTCTATTCTTGATAAAGTGATCATGAAAATTCTCTCTGATACACATTGAACTGATATCTGATTTTTTAAAAAGCCAGCCATGTAAAAATTACGGTGAGTAGTAATTTCAAAGAGTAGAAACAGATGCTGCATAGACACTAGGGTGGGAATGAGCTTGTGATGTTTGAAAAGAGTAAGAATGGCAGTGTGTCTGGAGAAAAATGGGAAAGACAGAGAGGAGGATAGGACAAGAAGGAGAGAGAGAAAAAGAGGAAGGGGCAGTATGGAGAGAAAGAGAAGGAAAATATGAATGAGCTCAAAGATGTGGGCCAAAGATAGGTTATGTTAAAGTCAGGAAAGCAATATGTGCATTTCATTCTTGAGTGCAATGGGTAGCTTTTTCAGAATTTTAAGCAAGAGTATTAAGTAGCTCCAAACTAGTCCATTTTGGACTCTTGTGCCCTTTTTGGAAAAAAAAAAAACAAAACTCATTATGTCTCATCTTTTCTTGACCATTGCCCATGCTTATCAGAATGTTTGTATCTTCTTTACCCCTTTGAAAGCAATGAAATAGCAAGGCTGGTTAGAATTACATGTATAACAAGAATAAATAGGCTTCAAAGGGGTTCTTAAGTTCATGAGGTTTAGTGAATTAACTATGATACAATTTGGCCACTCATAAATATATTTTTAATTGGCTTTCTGTGTGGGCCTTTTGGTGATTTTTTTAAAAACAATTAAGATTCACATGGTGGGCTACCCCTATGTCAAAGTCAAGTATTATTATTTTTAAATGGCCTCTTTACTTTGAAGAATATGTGTATTTTCCCAAAGGCTGATACATATTACCCAATATTTTTCTTATTTTACTCACTAGACCGGTGGAAACTGGTTTTAGTCAAAAAGTCAAAGACCTTAATAAGATTTAAGGCACCCAAAATAGCAAAAATCCACTGCTTAGGGGTCACTGGCTAAATATCTTTGAGAATCAAACTTGAGGTGGAACATCAAGGTTCAAAAGAAAAATTTTACTGAGATTTAATTGGAAGAAATACAGCAAGGCAGAAATTACGAACCAGGAAAACTGGAAAAGGGTAATGAATTTGATTGTGTGTTAAATGAGTAGTGATTTTTACTGTAAACTGTGGATAATGTGTTGCTCTAAATACCATATGTTTATGTGATACCCAGTGATTGTCAGTACCATGGGAAGACATGGGGGCTGATGCCCCTTAATCTGGTAACCCCTCCTGGGCTACTGAGAGATAGTTCCAGAGAGCTCTAATCATTCCTTAAACAACTGAACCTAAACTCATAAAAGTGAGTCTTATTTAAATGCAGCCTCAGGGTAAATGCGCTACTAGAGATGCATGGTATTTTCTTTGCATTCTTCATTTCCTTCTGGTTTTAAGCATTTGGTAAATTGGATACAATAGTGTCTTTCACAGGATCATCTTTTAATTTTGTCCAGAAATCATCATCATATATATCTCTTCTGAAGGGTTAGGCAGCCAACTCCAATATCTTCTAAGCCTTGGTAGCTTTATTTATTTATTTATATCTGCATTCTTTAAATCCTTAGGAAGGATGAATATATAGTATGTGATTCTTTGTAAGGTATATGCATTCTGTCGAATACTTTATGATCTTTCTAAGGCTTATAAAGCAGTTTAAAAATGCTAATACCCATCAAGAGGGTCTTTCACAATAGTATTCTATTTGGATCAGTATACAACTATCTATGTAATATTGCTACTGATAATCTACCATTATCTGGAGAATTGCACATGACATCATAGACTACTTGAGTGGTAGAGTCTGGCCCAGGTTATCTAACCTATTCTTGGATTCCTCTAGTAGTATAATACATATTATTTCCCTAGGTTACTCATGCTTCCTTGGTATAGAACTTACTGTAACAAACGGTATTTTCCAAATTTTCTGCTGATCTCTTAGAGCCTCATTCACCTAGACCAACATTAATGTTGCCATGTTGAGTGTCATCCTGATCATTTTTTTTTCCTAATACTTTAGTCTAATACTTTCTTTAAAAAATTCCTTACATGATTTGGTAGAAAGTTCTCAGACAAGTGAAAATAAATTATTTGTGGAGAAAATTTGGAAATCTAAAGTACATACATATAATGTCTCAACAAAGTGGAATTTATAGACCAAGAATTTTACTTTTACACCTGAAATCATCATCAATGTTCTTTTTAGTGTAGTCTGATTTCTCTCACTTTATCACTTATATCTAGGTATTTTCTGCTAATCTTTCCATTTGCTCACCCTAAATCTAGGTTTAGTTCATCCTGTTGGTGGTTGAATTATTGGAATAATTTCTGTTAAGCAATTTCCTAAAACAATTTAGAAAGCTCACCGTCATCTTTTAGCAGATTCAATCTCATCATGTGTTTAAGCTGAGCATTGGATACCGTTAATGAGTCGCATGGAAAGGTTGTAGTCTGGCTCAGTAACTGTGCTTCAGCAACATAAATTGTAGTGAAACATAGAGCAAAAGAATCCAGGAATCAGCACTGACCAGAATTCTCCTACAAAAAAAATAATCTTCAGTCAATTACTCGGAATTAAAAGCACAAAGTACTCAGTATCTCATTTTATGAGCTTCGGCAAGAACTTGATAATAAATTTAAATTGATTCAGGGAATTTATTTTGAGGAATATAAAGTGTCTTACGTATCACAGCTCAGATGTTCCAAACTAGGATCACGTCTGGGTTCAGATAAAAATATTTGGAAATAAATTTGATTTTTACCAGCTGCTAAAGAGAGCCTTTATGGGGATTAGCATTTATTAACCTTGTACTATATGCTAGACAGTATGTTTACTATGGTAAATATTGTCAAACACACACACACACACACACACACACACACACACACACGGGTGTCTAGTTTTTTCTCTTAGTTCTCCAAACAATTTCACAGAGGAGAGTTGGACCCAGACATACAGTTACTTGCCTAAGGTAAAGCAATGGTTACCAAATTATTAATTTAGTGAAAGAAATGACATTTTGAGTAAACAGATATTTCAAGGGATGTACAAAGAGATTGTCCTTCATCAAAGACATTTTCACATCATAAGCAAGAAACATTCCATTCTTAATGAAAAAAATGTACCAAAATGGGTCAAATTTTTATTTTTTATTAGCACTCATTATGAAATCAAATGCTCATTCTAGTGGTGGTGTGAAAAATGCCTAACTTTGCCAGCTTTCCACATTTTTCCATGTACCAGTGTTTACACGGGTGCTCTGTTTTAGTGACCCAACTGTCATTGCGAGGTAATCATTCTGCTACATGGTGGCCTCTTTTAGTGGGAGGAAGAAAGGATGTCATTGATCTAAGTAGGGGGAAATTTTGTGCTTCATCATCAAGCCAGACTCTTGGATGATATGCCTCTGAACCTTAACATCATAGAGTTAGATATGACAAAGGTTGTCAGCTAGAATGAGGCCTGAAGCTTTCAAAAAAAAAAAAATGAAGCCAAAGAAAATTAGTTTTGCTTTACAAAATAATAAATTATCAGCTAAAAGGACAATATAAAAATTAATTTATAAATTTTCCAAATATCTAAGAATCTGAAAATAGGTAATGAATAAAAACATTTTTGCAGTTGAGTTTTCATTTTTATTTTTGAGCTTGGATTTTGGTATGTAAAAGTCGTATTTGTCTATCTGACTGCATTTTGACTAATGTATTTTTCAATTCATTTTTTTCTTTTTTTCAAAATGTAACTAATGATTCTAGGTAAGTGTTATCTTTCAAAACCCATATGGCAAAATTTTCTAGATAACCAGTGAAAGATAAAATCGTACTCTTGTATAAGGCAGTTCTAACAGTTAGGTGTGAATAGCAGGTACATACTTCATGCCCATGGGAGAAAGACCCCATAATTTAAATCTGGAAGACATAAATACAGTCTGTCAAACACTAGATAAAATATAAAGACAAGAACATTAATATACTTAATCTTTGTGATTCTCCTTAAAAATTGAATTCATCCTTAAAAATTGAAATAATTGTTCAACAGGTCTCAGAAGCAAAGGGCACAGTTACTACTGAAAGGCAACTCAGTGGATAAATACTGTTCTTTATACAATTTATTTTATTCAGATTTTCTTTCTATAATATATCATTACACAATCACTTGTATACTTTATTTTAGTTCAATCTATGTACTGGGAGAAAAGTAACAAAATATTTAGTTCATAACAAGTCCTGTTTTCTCCCTTAAACTCCAAATCTGTATATCCATTTGCCTGAGCCCCTACTATATTTTAAATCTGTTCAAAACTGAGTTACTGATATTTTCTCCCAAACCAGCTATTCCTGTAATCTTTTCTCACCTTAGTTAAAGACAACTCCATGCTTCCTGCTAACCAGGTTAAAAATTGTGGTTATCTTATTTTATTTCTTTTTCTTTCTCTTATAACTCATATCATTTCTGCCAGAATATCTCCAGAATTTGACCACTTCATGCCACCCTCATCACCACCAGTCTGGACCATAGAGTCGTTATAATTATTGCCATGCCCCTTAAAATTTCTTCCTGCCTCTGCCCCTTCTGAAGCCAGAGTAATCATAGAATATTCTTCTCCCAAATAGATTCCTTTTTTTCTCAGACCTTAAACTCAAAAGTCACTTTCTCTGTGGAGCTTTTCCTGGGCACCCTAACTAAATCCTCTTCCCCTTCTGTACTTTTTCTTATATTATACATGCACAGATATAGATGAAGATTTACGTATATAATGTAGATAGATGACACATATAGCTATAAATCATATATGTTATATATAACACATTTAACTTAGTGATTCTGTTTCTCATCCTCTAAAATATAACTTCCATCATGGTAAAGGTTTTGTTTATTATTGTATCCTCAGTACCTGAAATAGTGCCTGACAGAGTAAGCACTCAATAAATATTTGCTGAGTGGATCAATGAATAGATCAGTGAATCAATGATAGATGAATTAAATGAGCTTATTTTGGATTCTGTGGAGAAATGGATTTTAGGGGGCAACAGAGTTATCAGTTAAATCTTTCACAGTAGTCCAAGAAAGAGTTAAGAGTGGCTGGGTCCAGGGTGCTAATAATGGCGATTGTGAGAAGGTGAAAATTTTGGATAGATTATAGAGCCCAGGTGGAGTACGAAGACTGAATCTCCAGTGACAAGAAGAAAAACAAGTAGCATGAATAGTCTACAGATACTAGTGAACTATCAGTTGATTAAAGGAAGATAAAGAAATTCCCTTCTAATTATTTCTCTTTTTTTCCAATTAACTATGCTGTACATATGAAACTAACACAATATTGTAAATCAACTATACTTCAATAGAAAATAAAATAAAAATAGATGTGTTTATCCATGATGTTTCTGCCCCCCAAAAAAATCATGAAACCAGTTTTACTTACGGATACTAATGAATGCTATTCAGAGCATTGTCAACTCCTCTTTACTAACTTGGTTGAAGGTTGTTTCTATATTCTTGATGTTGAATTTCACTTCATTTAAACATTTGCATGTACTTATTAACTGCTCCTTTCTTCTCTGCGTTAAACTAAGCATCTCAGTTATCTTGAAGTAATTACTGTCTTTTGGGGGGAAAAAAAAACATGGAACTTGAAAATAGAGGACTGTGTATAATCAAACAAGGTCAAGTATTAATTTAAATGGTATAGATCTCCAAGGTCTCTGAGATCAGAGAAGGTAGAAATCAGAGAAGATATGGGACTTAGTTGCATAGGAATAGTATGGGAAAGAAGATTTCATTCAGGTAATATTATAATGGCTGGTGCAGGAAGGTATTACGAGGGACCCAGTCCATTGATGAACCCCTCCACCACCTACAAACCAGATCAAGTTAGTTAAATCTCTCTTTGACACATTTTCATCATCTCTATGTTAGTCTAAATAATAGCAGTACCTATTTCACAGAGTTTCTCAGAAGCTTACATTAGATAAGTGACAGAAAGCCTTACAGCATATAAGACATTGTACATGCATTGTTAATTTACTGTCTTCTTCTCTTAAATTAATAGATAAGTCCAGAAAAAAATTAGGATTTACTTTATAAGTAGTGAGTTCTTTCTAAATATCAGGGACCTATCATTATTCATTCATTTAGTTTTTAATCTTGTATCAACAATATTTATTCTGACCTGACGTTTTTCCAGTGCTGACTTGTGCTAGGACACAGTTCCTGTCCTCAAGAAAAGACAAGGAATCTATTGACAAAGCTTAGGCCACTAAGGGTCAGGGCAAAGAAACTTTTACTAGAGGTTTGCAAAATATTCCAGATGAGCTGATAGAGCCATGGGTAAACAATCATCTATGGTTGTCATTGTTTTTCAAAATCTCTAGGTAGTAGCAAAAAAAAATGCCAGCCAAAAAATCAATACAAATTATTTTTTGTCAAATTATAGAAAGTGAGAAAATATCAAAATGTCAGAAATCTTTTAGCCAAGAGAGAAATTGCCAAATGAGTACTTTTTGAGTCTTTTTGTTTTCCACATGAAATAGTTTGCACAACTTCAGTAAAGATACTTGGTTGGGAAGCGAGGCAGAGCTGTAGGATATGATTGAGACCGTTCTGCATTCCTCAAAAATAGCATCTGATCAGACTACTGAGAGTTGTGAATCTATTTTACTGTGCATCCTGCTGCTAGCCTTTCATATGAAATCAAATAATCTGTTTCTGGAGAATAAAGGAGAAGTTTAAAATACTCCTAATGCTTATATTCTATTTTCAATAAATTTTTACTTGAGTTGCTTCACCAGCTTGCCATGGAGCAGCCTAACCTTTGAGTAGGATCACCAAAAAATAATCTATACCTTTTTTTCACACTTAACCATTTGACTGCAGAAGCAGAGGTCCATAAAAATATAGACGATTGTGAATATTTATGATGTGCTGGTATGACTGTTTTCATATGCAATTTTCCAGTTTAAGTCTCCCAAATATAGTTTGTATTAACAGTATTCCAGAATTACTCTCTCATAGTTTATGTAAATTGATCAATATAACACAGCTAATAAGCGGAAGAATTGAGATTTAAACCTGGTGTTTTATTCTCATTTCAAGCTTATATTCTTTCCACTAGGCTATGCTATCTCATAGTATATCATATAGTATAGTATATCATAGTATAATTCTTAGCCAGTGTTTGTCGTAAAGTTATTATAGTTAAGATACCATGCTACATGCAGTGGGAGAGGGGGCACCAAAAAATATGAGCTTGCCTAGTCTTTACAAAGATTTTGAAATGCACAAGAAAACACACACACACACACATACACACACCCAAAATACAATATATGATATGTGTAATAAATAACAGAAAATGTCTTCCATAATGAAGTATATATTTTATATATTGCATCAGGACAAATTTAGGTAGGTGTGACATAAAAAATACATTTGTTTGGTCTCTGCCCCTGGACCTGATACAGAGTTCCTAAAACCCCTATAATTTCCACAGAGATGGGGATAATAGGAGCATCTTATATAAACCTCCTAAATCCTTTGGAATGCCCTGGCTCAAAGGAGCATCTTTTGTTCTAAAGAGGTGACTCTTGCTGAGCTCCTGAATAGCTTCAGGATGGGGGCTGGTCACCAGAAAGACCAAGTTATAATTAGAAGCTTGGAATTTTAAGACCTGCCCCTCTGTCCTCTGGAAACTGAGTTAATCAATCATGTCTACACAATGAGGCCTCCATAAAAATCCCTAAACTCTAGGGTTCAGAGAACTTCCAGTTGGTGAAACCTTGGAAGATGGCACATTCCTACTCCATGGGGACAGAAGTTCCTGCACTCAGGACCCTTCTTGACCTCACCCTATGCACCCCTTTATCTGGATATTTAAATATATTTTTAAAATATTTTATAAGAAATCAGAAAACATAGGAGAGTTTCCTATTTCCTGAATTCTGTGAGCCATTATAGCAACTTATTAAACCTGAGGAGGAGTTTGTGGGAAACCCTGATTTATAACCAAGTCAGACAGAAGTGTGGGTGCCCTGGGGACACACTATTTGCCATTGACATTTGAAGTGGGGAGAGGTTTTGTTGGATTGAGCCCTTAACCTGTGGGGTCTGTGCTGATTCCAAATAGTTAAAGCCAGAATTAAATTAAATTATAGAACACCCAGTTGGTGTCCACAGAGAATCAGAGAGTTACTTGGTGTGGAAAATTCACACATTTTGTTTCAAAAGTGTTGTAAGTAGAAAAACCGTTTTCTTTTCGTAGGAGTCTAAGTTTGACCTGTAACTTGAAAAACAAGCAAGTTTTCAGTAAATAGAGTACAGAAACTTACGCACACTGGTCCGGACATGGGAAAACTCTAAGCATATTTAGGTAATGACAAATTAAATGAACATTTATTTATAATACAGAGGAATTGGGGTAGATATATAGAAAATGATGAGTTCTGAAAAATAAATGCCATAGAAAAAATTCAGGATAAAGAATTTCAGTTAAATTCTTAAAACTATAAAAGGGGCTAACATAGAAATTTTAGAATTTAAAAATAAAATTACAAATTAAGGAGTCAATGAATAGGTTTAACAGTAGGTTAGAAAAGGCTAGATAAAAAATTATGAAACTAGCATACAGGTCAGTAGAAAATTTCCAAATCAAAACACTGAGTAGTCTAAGTTCCTTGGAGTTTCTGGAAGATGGTAAAATTAATAATTTATATCACAATTTAATTTCAAGGATACATGCAATAACTTTAGAGTAACGCCTAAAAGAATAGTTATTGTAACAGTAAAGCTAGTAGAGAGAGAAAATATTAAATATATTTAATAAAACCAAAAAAGAAAAAGAAACAGACCATAAAATAGGTGGGACAAATATAAAAAAGAGTAATATAGATAGCAAATCTAAATATATCACATATTATATTGCATATAAATATTCTAATTAAAAGACAAGATTATAAAACTAAGTTTTATAAAACAAGAAAACTATATGCATCATACAAAAGACATGATTTCAATATAAGACTAAAGAAAGATTGAATTTTAAAAGATGGGAAAATAAATTATGCAAATATATATAAAGAAATTTGCAAAAATTTTTAATTTGTTATATAGTAATATCAGAAAAAATAAACTTTAAAGCAAAAAGCATTACTAGAAATAAGAAAGGAATTTCTCAATAATAAAAGATTCTCTTAAAAAGAAAGATATAAAAATATAAGTAAGAATTAAATACATAGATACAAAATATAAAAAGCAAAACAACATTAAAGAACATAACAGAACATGAAAGATAAATGGACAAATCCATAATCAAAGTGGAAGATATTAACACTGTGCTGACATTAATGGATAAAATAAGCAAACAAGTCAGTAAGAATATAGATCTGAATAGTACAGTTCACTAACCTGAATTGATTGTCATATGCAGAACCCACATCCAACAAACTGAAATGTGCATCTTTTCAAGTGTAAGTGACACAGTAACCAAAACAGGCTCTATGCTATGACACAAAGAACACTTTAATCAATTTAAAAAAAATTAAAATCAATTAAAATATGTTTTCTTACTAAAGTGAAAATAAGCTAGACATAGATAACAGAAAGATTACTAGAAAAATATCAAATTGTTTGAAAATAAATGTTTAAAGAAAAATTTACAAGCAGAAATTTGAACTTGTGGAGGCAACTAGAGCTGTGTTTTCTTTTAACTTTTTTAATTTTTAAAATTTTTATTGGAGTATAGTTGCTTTACAATGTTGCATTAGTTTCTACTGTACGGCAAAGTGAATCAGCTATACGTGTACATATACCCCCTCTTTTTTGGATTTCCTTCCCATGTAAGTCACCACAGAGCACTGAGTAGAGTTCCCTGTGCTATACAGTAGGTTCTCATTAGTTATTTTATACATAGTATCGATAGTGTATATATGTCAATAGCTGTGTTGAAAAAGAAATGTATAACTTTAACAAACAAATTAGAACAGAGAAACTTCTAAGCATTCATATCAAATTATAAACAAACAAAAAAATCAAACTTAAGCAAAATAGGGGAATAAAATAACAAAGGTTAGAACAGAAGTGAATAAAATAATAAATGTAAAATAAGATGATCAGCAAAGCCAAAATTGTTTGTTTGAAAAGAGTAATAAATTAGATTATACCCTGGAAAGAATGATCAAGTAAAAAAGAGATTAAACACAAATTACCAATATCTGAAATAACAAATGGATGATCACAACAAATCCTACAGTTATTAAATATATAATAAAATACTATTTTGAATAATCATAAAATAACATTTTAAATTTAGACTAAATAATAAAATTTTAAGAAAATCACAATTTACCAAAATAAAAAGTGGAAAATATAATTTGTTATATATCTCTTAAAGCTGTAGAATCTGTATTTCAGTATTCCCACAGAGGACCATTCAGGCCCAAATTGCTTCATCAATGAATTTTACCAAACATTTAATAAAGAAATAACATTAATACTAAACAAACAATTTCAGAATAAAGAGAGGACACATTTTATAAAGCCAAAATAAACTTGAAATAAAAGCATGATGTGACCATTATGAGAAATAAAAATGACAGACTTTTCTCTCATGAACATAGATAGCAAATTGGAGAATATTGCCAAACCACCAAATCCAGTTCTCTCAGTTTCTCTCTCTAATTCTTCAAGGATGCAAATTTGGTTTAATATCAAAAATAAGTTGATGTTATTTATTTAATTAACAGAGGAGAAAAAAGTTTAATTTTAAACGATGTAGATAAAATTCAACATTCATTTGTTAAGAAATCTTTAAGAAAAATTGGAGTGGGAGATATTTAATATATAATGGAAACTTTATAAATAATTTTGCAAAATTTTGGAAAAAAGGAGGAATTTTAATATGGGGTGCCTACATTAGATTCCATTATTGAATTGTGTAAAATTTCTTAAATGTATAAATTGTACTAGGTATGATGGAGAATGCCCCTGCTTTTGGAAGACCTATGCCAAAATATTAAATATTAAGAGCTGAACGATCTTTCAAATGTTTCATATGAGAAAAAGTATATGTATGTATATATATATGTGTGTGTGTGTGTATATATATATGTGTGTGTGTATATATATATATATGTGTATATATATATATATGTGTGTGCATATATATATATATATATATATATGAAGTAAAGGATATATGGCTGTTCCTTGCTGAATTTTCAACTGTTATGTAAGTTTGGAATTTTTTCAAAATAAAAATTTGTAGAATAAAATAATTTTATTTTAAACTCTTTGTCATAACGAACTGGAGAGAAAATAAGAGGGTCTAAATAAATTAAAAGGTAAATCATGTTCCTGTATTGGCTACTTAATTTTGGTAAGTGTCAATTTTCCATTTTGTTCTGTAAAATCCAATGCAATATCAATTAAAACTCCTAGATTTCTTGTGCAATAACTTACAGGCTGACTTTAAAATTTATATGAAAATGGAAATGGCCAAATATTGCCAAGACAACATTAAAGAACCACGAAGAGGTAGGAGTGGTGCCACCAGATATCTAATTCATTATAAAGTTACAGAAATTAAAAAGTGTGTTATTGGTGTAAAGAGCAAATAGACCTATGCAATAAAATAAACAGTGTAGATACAGAACCTCATGTGTATGAACATTTGACTTATTATAAATGTGAGACTTTAGATTGAGGAGGAAGAAAGTTATCCATGTGAAAAAAAATTTTGATCCATAACAAAAACTAGTAATATATATCAACTCCTAGTAGTTTATAGCTGTAAACATGAAACATGAAAT
This sequence comes from Tursiops truncatus, assembly GCF_011762595.2. Classification (NCBI taxonomy): domain Eukaryota; kingdom Metazoa; phylum Chordata; class Mammalia; order Artiodactyla; family Delphinidae; genus Tursiops; species Tursiops truncatus. Next base: position 49,912,508 of record NC_047041.1, read on the forward strand.
AATAATGCTTTAAAATTTTTAAATATGTGAATATCTTCAAGACTTTAGGATTAGGCAAAAAATTCTTAGGACACAAAAAGTACAATCATAAGAGATAGAAAAATTAGATTAAATTAAACATAAAAACTTCTGCAAATACAAAACATCCTTGGGGATGAAAATCCAAGTCAGAGAAAGGGAGAGAACATACAAAGAACTTCTTTTAATAAATAAGAAGAGAAGAAAAAAACATAATAGATAAATGGACAAAGAACTTGAAAAAGAATTTTAGAAATTAGTACATCAAAGTAGCTAATAAATATATGGCAACAGTATTTCACATGTTCTTTTTCTTTTATTTAAGTCTGAAAATTCCTAAATTTAAAATTATTTTAGGTCTAGAAGGATTTAAATTATCAAAAAGAGAGAAAAACAAAAATTCAAAATGCTGTTATTACAAGGCTGCTGAGCATGGGGATTCTCATAGATGGCTTTTTGAAAGTGTAATTGGTGCAACCACTTTGGAAAATAGTTTTATAACATCTACTACAATTGAATATATGCATATACCATGACCCAGAAATATAATTCTTAAGGAAACATGTCCAACTGGAATGTGCACATATGCTCTTAGTTTGAGTTGCCATTACAAAGTACCATACACTAGGTGGCTTATAAAAAACAAATTTATTTCTCGTAGTTATGAAAGATGCATGTCCGATATCAGGGTGCCAACATGGTTCTGATAAAGGCACTCTTCCTGGTTGCAGAAGAGAGGAAGCAAACTTTTTAATGACCCTTTCAAGGGCGCTAGTTTTATTCATGAGGGCTACATCCTCATGGCCTCAGCTAATCCTAATTATCTTCCAAAGGCCCTACCTCCTAAAATCATTAGTTTGGGGGATGGGGTTTCAATATATGAATTTTGGAGGATACAAACACTCAGTCAATAACTTACTTATACAGCATATTATTTAATAGCCTCAAATTTAGAAACATCCATGTATCGTTGATGAGTAACATGAACAATTAAATGGTTTGAATAAATAAAGAGTAGAAAGTAGTAAAGAAAATAAATCATCAGTACATGTGAAACTGCAGATGAGTCCCACTTTGAGTGGGTTAGAAGCTAAAAATAAGCAAAAAATAATTAGTGTATGATTCAATTTACGCACAGTTCAAAAACATACAAAACTAATCTCTGCTTATCTGTTTTCTTTAGGGAGAAGGTGTGGTTAGTAATTGAGAGGTTGTAAAATACAGACCACAAATACATGAGGGTGTTCTATTGGTCAAAACTCATCAAGCTGTATACTTTTTTCACTTTTTTATATGTATGATGATTCAATGAAGAGCTTTAAAAATTTTAGATCAAAGAAATGAGCCACATTGTCAAAAATAATTCAAATAAGTCAAGGCAAAATCAGTAATTCTCACCTGTGTGCTTGCACTACACTTTGTGACTACTTCTATAGCACTTAGCTCATTTCAGTATCTTTTTCTACTTGTGATTCTGTG